>NC_092811.1:112145613-114550613 GCF_040954645.1 Diabrotica undecimpunctata | reverse complement strand
AAACGGTACACAGTATCGAGTTTTACCAAGAGTACCTTTTTCGTGTAAAATTGAATGATTTTTAAGTTTACTTGAAATTTTGATTATTAATTATACTCTTAAAAAAGTTATATTGACTAATACTTAGTACGATCCGTGTAACTAGCGCCCTCTATGAGAATTAGATATAAAAACAAATTCATGGGATGTATCAGCTTCCAAAACATATTCGTATAAAATTTTATTACAATGTTGCCAGTAGTTTCGGCAAAATCGTAAAAAATGCGTAGATTTTTTTTTCTTCAACGTCCTGTATCTTGAAAACGGATGGCGTTACAAAACCTATTTACTAAGCAAACCCCAATTACTTTTCAACTAGAGACGGGGTTATTTTTTTTTTAAACACCCTGTATATACATTATATATATTATATATATATATATATATATATATATATATATATATATATATATATATATACACACTTTATCCAGAGAAAATGATAAATACATAATAATTTAATATAAATTATAAATATGCAAAGCATAACACTTAAGAAAAATTATAATTTTTTAAATTTGAACATTTTATAATAATATCAGCTTAAACTATACACCTTCTAAATTTTATAACATCATTTAAAAACATGAGTTTTTAAAAATAAAATTCGTATTTTACCCTTTTATTGAACACATTGTCGAAATGAAGTGCCCTTCACAATTTTGTTTTTTGTTTTAGCCTTTTAAATAAAAAGTTAGCCAGCATCAAATAAAAGGGCTGAATTAGAAGATACAATATTTAGGGGTATTTTCAGGATGAGAGTTTTTGGTAATTGTATATAAAATACGTGAGCATACAACAAAGGCAATTTAGTTGATTGTTGCCTTTTCCCAAAAAAGAAACACGGGAATATATTTTTTGAACTTTTATTAAATTGTAAAAGATAGTAATTAAAGCTAAAAGACTAAAAAGATATTACCGTTAGAGTAAACTTTATATTTATTAAATGAAATCGTAGGCTTCCACGGCCAGAGTCAGAATTATAGTTTATTCGTCTTCCGGGTTTGGACCGTGTCATTTGTGAGTGACCCAAAAGTGGGTTCATCTCGACGTTTCGCTACAATTGTATGTAGCTTCTTCAGGAGAACAAAAAAGAAAAAGAAAAACAAGAGACAGGAAGATGGTTAGTTAGCAACGGTAACTCAGTTACTCAACGCAACCAGAGGCGAATACTAACTACCAAGATGGGCATTTGGTCACAGTAACTCAACTACTCAACGCAGCCAGAGGTGAAAACCAAATGCCAGGACAGGGATTCACGTCCAACAGCTCAGAACACTAACGCGTCGAGAGGCAGGGAGTGAATCCGACGATTACTCCGCTACCTGATCCTCCGCTCCTGATCAGTTTCTTCTCTCTCGGTGGTCGGATTCCTGGATAGGTGGTCAGGAAGCTCATTCACTTTCCCTGGGATGTGTACCGTGGTGAAATTGAATTCTTGGAGTACCAAGGCCCATCTGGATAGTTTGGCCTTGTCTTCCTTAAACCGGTGGAGCCACAAGAGAGCCTGACTGTCTGTGTATAGTGTGAATTTCTGATCTTGAAGGAAGTGTTTGTACTTCTTGAGTGCCCAAACTAATGCGAGGCACTCCTTCTCGTTGATGTGGTAACGAGTTTCAGCTGGCTTCAACTTTGTGGAGGCATAGGCAATTACTTTCTTGTCATCTTGGGTCCCTTGGAAGAGGACTGCGCCCATGCCGACGTCAGAGGCATCCGTCTGGAGGCAGAAAGGTCTGGATGCGTCTGGTCTGTGGAGTAGGAGATCTCCCTCGATTTCGGTCTTGAGACGTTGGAATGCGGCATCTGCGGCATCAGTCCAATGTAGACGTCTCTTGTTGCCCTTGGTGAGGTCCGTCAAAGGCGTGATGATGTCAGCGAATCGAGGGATGAAATCTCTCAACCAGTTGGCGGTCCCGATGAAACTTCGTAGCTGTTTCATCGTACGTGGAGTGTCGAAGCCTTTGATCTTCTCCACGTGTTTTTCCAGAGGTTGTGTGTTGGCGGAGGTGATTTTGTGCCCTAAGTATTCCAGTTCGTCTGCCGCGAATTTACACTTCTTTAGTGATGCCCATAGTCCGTGTGTCCGAAGTCTCTCTAGAACTAGGCGGAGGTGGTTCTGGTGTTGGGTCCAGTCTTCGGAGTATATGATGATGTCGTCCATATACACTTTGATGAATATATCTATGTATCCTGCGAAGACTGAAGTCACGAGCTTCTGGAACACAGCTGGTCCATTCTTCAGACCGAAGGGCATCACGGTGAACTCGTAGGCAGAACCGTCAGGCAGGCTGAAAGCTGTCTTCGGGCTGGAGTCCTTGTGTAGAGGGACTTGCCAAAATCCGCTTTTCAAATCCAAGGTGGTAAAGATTTGTGCTGTACCGATCTCTTTGATGGAATCGTGGATTGGCGGCATACTGGAGGCTTCGTCGACGGTGACGTTGTTTAGCTTCCTGTAATCCACGCAGAAACGGGGGGTGCCATCTTTCTTGGTTACAATAACCACCGGGCTATTGTAAGGAGATTTGCTGGGGCGGATGACTCCTGCGGCTAGCATCTCTCTCACCTCCTTGGCCATGATTTGTTTCTTCTGCGTGGAGTATTTGTATGGCTTCACGTTGATCGGTTGGTTATCGGTTACCTCGATAACCATCTCGGTGGCTTTGGTGGTCGGCTGGCGCAAACGGTCGTCGAATACGTCATCGTACTCTTGTATCAGTCGTTCAACTTGTTGGAAGGCGAAGGCTGGAGCTTGATGGGGTTCCAACTGTTGGGTTTTGGGTTGCTGTCTAGCTGGGTTCTTCCAGTAGATTATGGTTCTGCAGGTGGTACCGACGTGTAGACATTTACGGGGTATGTCTACATTGGCCTCTTCCTGTTCTAACCAAGGCATCCCTAACACAACGTCGTGGTTCAAGGTCTCCATTACAACGCAGTTGACAGTTGATTCGAGGTTGTCGATGGTAATATTGACTTCAGCAGTCCCAAGGGTACGGGACGTGCTGTCCGTGCACGCCAGTTGAACCAATCCTGGTCCTCGTTGCAGGTTCCGTCTCTGGATCAGCCTCTGGTGGATGAAATTCCCAGATGCTCCGGTGTCGACCAAAATCTTCACGCGGTGCTGGTTGATCCTTCCGTGGAGTTGTGGGAGGCCTGCTGTCGAGGGTCGCATCTGAATTGGGTTCAGTTGGGGCACCATCTTCACAACAGGGTTTAGTTGGTGCCCCTGTTGGCGTTTCCCTGATTCTGAGGCAGTGGGGGTGGAGGCTGGTTCCTTAATGGCATCCTGAACTGTCTATTGTTGGGGTTCCTCCACTCTTCAATGGCTTCCGGATGACGTGGGGAGTTGTTGTTCCGGTGGGGACGGTACGATTGTCGCTGCTGTCGCGACTGTTGCTGTGTTTGCTGTTGAGGTTGTTGCTGGGGTTTGTTCAGAGCGGTATTCCGGCGGGTGTCTGCTTCCATTCCCTGGGCGATCGATAGGAGGTCTTCTTCTGTCTTCGGAATGTTCAGCCGTAGGCAGATCGAGATATCTGGTCGCAGTTGATTCACAATTGTGATGCATCTCTGGTCTTCAGGGGTGTACGGGGCGAGACGTCTGAACAGGGCAGCTTTCCCATTGATGAAGTCTTCCGTTGGTTCGTCCTTCCGTTGGTGTTCGCCGTGGAGTTTGGATGTGAGGGCTGAAAGTAAAGCGGGATCGTTGTACTTCTTCAGGAGGCGGCCTCGGAACGTGTCGTATGGCAGGTCCGTATGTGAGAATTTCTGGGCCCATTTCTTCGCATCACCATGGAGAGAATTGTCTATTAGGTAATCAATCCATTGGTCCTCGTCGACATCGTATTTGGTGAGGAAGTTCTCTGCTTTGTTCAGGAAGTTGAGTGGATTATCGATGTCTCGGCCTGAGAATTGGGGTGGTTTCATGTAAGTGATCCTGGGCTTCGGTGGCTCAGGTGTGTGTTGGGGCATCTGTGGTATTGTGCCTTGGGTAGTTGAAAGGGCCGTCATCGCTTGCATAAGTGCAGCTATGAAGTCAGCGGTTGAAGGCTGGCTTGAAGACGGTCCGGGGGTCGTGGGTTCGGATTTTTGTTGGGCGCCATGTTGCCGAGAGGGGGCATTTGGGCCTGTAGGACCCATCGCCGGCTCTTCGGGCTTCTTCCTATCCCCGGAATTGGATCGGGTATTCACCATCTTTGGTTTGTCGCTGGTAGAAAGGTTAAATACTACCGCTGTTATAAATAACAGTTCCAGTGACAAATATCTGTTATAGGTAACGGTTCCAAGGAACAGTTACAAAGTAACAGAGCAAAAATGGAAAACAGATAGGTAAAAATGATCTAAGTATTCCTTGGCTTACGGAAGGAATAACTTAGTAAACAATTAAATTAAATGGTATAAAAATATAATGCAAAGAAAAAAATGTTTCTAAGTGTTTCTTGACTTACGGAAGAAACAACTTAGGACAGAAATATAGATAAATGAAATATGTAAATGTGAGAGTAAAATATGGAAATATTTCTAAGTGTTTCTTAACTTACGGAAGAAACGACTTAGAGTGGAAAAATAAAATACTCAAAATATAAAACGAGAAATGCAAAAATGAAACAGATTATAGAAATATGTCTAAGTGTTTCTTGACTTACGGAAGAAACAACTTAGAATAGAAAATAAACAAGAGAATCAAATATAGTAAAATAAATGCACAAATATTTATAAGTGTTTCTTGACTTACGGAAGAAACGACTTATAAAAGAAAATAAGAAAAATCAAATATAGAAAAGATGTGAAAATATTGCTAAGTGTTTCTTGACTTACGGAAGAAACAACTTAGCATAAAATAGAGAATGAAAGAAACAAATGTATTAAGTATTTTCTTAACTTAAGAAAAATATCTTAGATAAAATATCGGAAATAATAATGCAACAATGATTATGAAAATATTTCTAAGAGTTCTTTGACTTACCGGAAAAGAACGGCTTAGACAAACAATTAAAATAACAAGTCAAATATTCAGAGAAATATTTCTAAGAGTTCTTTGACTTACCGGAAAGAACTACTTAGACAAAGTACAAATCAAAATATAAAATATAAAAAGCAAGATAAATATTTCTAAGTGTTCTTAACTTACGGAAGAACAACTTAGACACAAAATACAAGAAAAATAAACAATCAAAATAACCAATTAAAATATCAAACAATCAGTATAGGAACAAATATAGATCAAAGTAATATTCTAACCTGAAAAGGTCTGAATATACAATAATGCAAAAATAAAAATGGTATATAAGAAATCAGAAATAAAACAATAACTTAGTAGGAACAATAATAGCACCGACTAGGTCTACAGTAGAAGAGGCAAGCTCGACTGACTGATGAGAGAAAATCTACCTGCTTTTATGTAAAACAAATCCTTTGTTTTACTTAGCGAAAGTGGAATTTCCCTGCATCGAATCAATTAGAAATTTGGATTTGGCCAACCTTGGAATTCCCAAGTATTTTAACCGATATCCAAATTCCTTGATGCGTCGAGGACAACCGCTCTATTTATAGTCGCGGTGACCTGTCCTGTCGGGACGTATCGGCACACTCCGTGGCGCGAACGTCAAGAAGCGCGCGCTGGCCAATCATGTGGCTGCATCGTGGTAGTCCGGTCCCGTATGTTGATAATGTTGACAATACTAATCGATAGAGCTCGGGAAATATGCACTTAAAAAAACCTAAAATATGCATGCAAATATGCACAAAAAACAGTTAAAATATGCTTTGTATACTTTTATGCATTTCTATTACCTACATGAATATATTCATTTATTCTTTGATTTATCATCATCATTTCTCTTTATTATACTATGATTACGGTTAAAACTATATATTATTAAATGTTTCTTTTAATTTTCTAGAGAAAAACTGTGCCGTCTATTTGATAATAATTGTTCGTATGTTGAAAAACTCCTTTCTACTTCACATGAAGTTAAAGGAGCAAACTTTGTATCATCAATTAGCCTATATTTGTCCACTGCTGAACGTAGGCCTCCCGTAAAATTTTCCACCTATTTCTATCTTGAACTTCTTGCATCCAGTTTGTGGTGATGCGCTTGATATCATCCGTCCATCTAGTCGGTGGTCGTCCTCTGCTTCGATGTACCTCTTGCCTTGATCGCCATTCCAGAATCTTTCTGGTCTTTGTATAATATTGTATAATTGAGGGTTCTACCTGTAAAATTAAATTATCATCACAATTCCCTATCTTAATAATATTATTTATTTGAATTATTTTGATATCCCTCATTTTTCTTTAACACTGCGCAGAACTTTTGATACACTTTGATGGTTTCCTCAAGGTGTTAATATTTTTCATTTAATGAATTGATCCTTTCAATACTTTGGTCTAATGAAATGTTTCGCTTTTCTTATCTAGTAATTGATTTAGCAATATTTACTAAACTGGTTTGGATATATTTTAACCATAGTTTACATGATATTACCAGCAACAACGGTATAAGAGTGGCACAGTTGGCAATGGCAAACAAACTAAGAGTTGTTAGTACGTGTTTCTCTTATAAAAATATTCATAAAGGAACGTCGATGATACCTGGTACTAATAAATTTAATCAAATATAGAGGCGCAAATTGCGATTCGTCCATTTCTTAAAAAAGTCATATTAAATGAAAAGGAGAACAAAACAACATTGAAGAAGAATGGAATGTCATCCAAACAACAATTACAAATATGGCAAAGGAAACAGGTGAAGCCTAAAGCAAAAGAAACGAGGAATAGTTTGACCAAGATTGCCAACAAGTAATAAATAGCAAAAATATAGCTAGACAGAAATGTCTACAACGCGATTCCCGATTGAATAGAAGGGCATATGAAGAACTCAGAAAAGATGCAAAGAAAATGTGTAGAAGAAAAAAGATAGAAATGTTGAATAGAAAAATACAACAAATTACAGATTATAATGACAGAAGAGAGACTGTAGAATGTTACAAGGAAACCAAGCAATACACCCAAGGATACATGACAAGATCAACAGTTTGCAAGGACAAAAATGGGGCAATTATCAGCGAGAAAGAGGAAATAATGAAAAGGTGGAAGGAGCATTTTCAAGTGCTGTTAAATCCAGAAAAAGATCAAAACGAAGATGAAGAAATAATTCACCACACAGCAGAACAACTAGTTGAGCAACCAACATTGGAAGAAACGATAAACGTCATAAAACATCTAAAAAATAACAAAGCACCTGGCACAGATGGAATAACTACAGAACTGATAAAGAATGGTGGACATGCGCTATGGAGGCGTATCCGTAAACTAATAGACCGCATATAGATACTAGAAGTCATCCCAGAAGATTGGAAAGTAGGAATCATACTTCCTATGTACAAAGGGGGAGACAAACGACTCTGCAAAAATTATAGGGGCATAACAGTCGTCTACAAGATATTACCAGGAATTATACACAGCCGCCTGGAATCGTTTTCGGGGGAGACTATTGGTGAATCCCAATGTGGCTTCAGACCAAATACGTCAACTATAGACCAAATACATATGTTAAGAGGTATACATGAAAAATGTGTTGAGTATAACATACCTCTTTATAACTTGAATATCGATTTCAAACTGACGTTTGATGAAGTAGATCGACAAAAGATGTTAAAGCAACTATCTATGTTAGGGATACCCAATAAGTTGGTTAAACTTATACGAATGACTCTGGAGGGTTCCAAAGCTATGGTGAGAATAGATGGAGATATTGAAAATGGAGTTAGACAAGGTGATGCCTTATTAATCTAACTTTAGAAGCCATTGTTAGAAAACTGGATATAAACGGCTGTATTAATACAAGATCAATGCAAATATGCGCATATTCGGATGATGTTACCATAATAAGTCGCAACAAAATGGTATTAAGCAAAAAAGTTATAGAACTGAAAAGAGAAGCTGCCACGTTTGGTCTATATATAAATAAAAGCAAAACAAAATATATGGAGTGCACAAAATCGAATGAATATGAGAATCTGAAGGTAGACAACCATACCTACAAATATTCCTCCACTTTTCCCTACCTAGGCTCAATAATCAATGACAACAACAACATCAGTCAAGAAATATAAGCACGGATTCTTAGCGATAATAAGTGCTTTTATGCATACAAAGACTTAATGAAAAGTAAGTTACTGAATCGTGAGTCTAAGCTTAGAATCTACAAAACAGTAATTAGACCAGTGATCACATATGGATGTGAAACATGGACCCTCTCAACCACTAATGAAAATCAACTGAGAATATTTGAGCGCAAAATACTAAGGAATATATTTGGACCAACCCAATGCAGCGATGATACGTGGAGAATTGAAATGAACCACGAGATAGATGAACTAATGCAGAGCGCAGATATTTTTAGATTTGTAAAGTCGCAAAGACTAAACTGGCTTGGTCACGTAGAAAGAATGCCAGATAATCGAGCTGTAAAAGTAGTCCAGAGATGGAAGCCCCAAGGAAACAGAACAAGAGGAAGGCCCGGTAAAAGATGGATAGACGACGTAGAGAGGGATCTTAAAACCATGAACATCAGGCAGTGGCGAGGGAAAGTATCCGACAGAGCAGAATGGAAGAACATTGTTAAGCAGGCCAAGACTTACAAATGGTTGTAGCGCCATCAGAAGAAGAAGAAGAAGGTTTGTGTATGTGCCAAATTACTTTTTAATAACGTTCACACATTTTTTATATCACCTGCGCTATCTATATCGAAACTATAAATGGCGTCTCCGATACTCTTAAAATTATCGGTTATAAAATTTACTGAATTTAACCATGTTCCCCATCTAGTTATCATCGGTTCTAGCGGTAGAGTACATTATGTAAACAATCCATATACGCCTGTACTCGCAGAGGAGCTTTTAAAAATATTTTTTTATATTTGATACAAAGGTATTGACCATTGGAAACTCTGTCCTTACAGTTTATGTTACTCTATTTAAAGTACTTGCTAAACAGGTAACGTGTATCAAATTTGGAAAAACTGTTTTTAAATGCTGTCCAGTTTTGATCATATGGTGCAGCATCACTTAACAATAACAAAATTTTTCAGTTGGTATCGGTTGAGGTAAAAAAAAGTTACTCAGACATTTATTTACATATGTAAAAATAGTTAGATTGCTCATTTTTTGCGAAACTCCCTAACGGAAACTAAACTTTAACATGTTTATTTACTACAGATATGCTGGACACTTTAATTATACATTTGTATACGTTGCATTTTTCATTTATGGGAAACGAAATATTATATGGTAGGCAATGACGTGACAAGAGACCAGGCCGATAAGATTGGAGTTTATCGTCTGGTTTAAAAAAAAAGAGTGTGTTAAGTTTGAGTTTAGTAATCAGCATGTCATAATTTGCATCGGTCCACGATACATACAAAAATACTTTCCCTTCGAGAATTAATTACGCTTTACTAAAATAAATATTATTAATAGTTTTTTTTAAGTTTTATTTGATCTTTTTAATTTTATTTTCGTGGAAAATAAGTTTATTACACACGCATTCACACAACCACGGAACATGTCCACCTTTTCTTTGATAGATAGGCGTTTTCTTTTTCTCGCCATACTCGTTAGTTCCAAAACAACATTAATACCACGGTAAAAAAACTATTACGTACCAAGCAGAAAAAATCAATAAGCTGTAGGCAACAGGAGTTATCACTTGAGGATGTTTTTATCATTGACAGGTACTAGGAAATTTCGACGATGGTTGCCAGTGTTCATTTAATAGAATGGTCGATATAAACAGGTATAAAATAACGAGGATTTCAATTTGTATTGACCTGAAATTCAGAATGGTCGTTATACTCAGATAATCACTTTAAAAAGTGGTCGTAAACAGAGGTTTTACTGTATTTTATATTCTATTTATACTGAGTTTCTTTTTCAGGTATATTCTTTATTCTGCCATGTATTGACGCCTATGCTCGAGTTGATCTGCGTACACGAACTTATGACATTCCTCCTCAAGAAGTAAGTAAAAAATTATATTATTTGGTATGTATATGTTATTATACTTCTTCTTCTTCTTCTTCTTCTTCGCGCGACTAGGATCTTAATATTTTCATTTCGATATTGTTGATTGGTTGTTTCGTCTTTCTTGTATTGGTCCTTGTCTCCGCTGCATATGTTAGGATTGGTCTTACTGTTGTCTTGTATACTTTCATTTTGCTTTCCATGGTCAGATATTTGTTTCTCCATATGGTTTCTCGGAGGTAACCACTTACTCTTGCCGCTTTTGATGCTTGCCTTGTGGTCTCTGTTCTTATATCCCTGTCACTAGTGATCTCTACTCCTAGGTAATTGAATTTCATTACTTGTTCTACAATTTTGGCGTCTATTTATAGTTTGTATCTACGCGGCTATTTACTGATCACTATACATTTATTTTTTTTTACTGATATTCTCATATTAAGTTTGTTTGCTTTGATATTAAAGGTGTGGAGCTCTGCCTTTCTAGGTTATCTTCGTTATTAGCAATTAGTACTGCATGATCAGCATAGCATAGTATCGTGGTTTTATGCGCTCCCATGTGGTATCCGTGTCGTTTTCTTACTTCGTGAATTATTTGATTCATCACTATATTAAATAACAATGGGCTGAGCGAGTCTCCTTGGCGGATTCCTTCTTATAGTTCTATGCATTCTCTTTCCCCTGTTGGCATTATAACTCTGATCTTGTTGTTCTTGTTAATTTCATTAATTGTCCTTATTATCTGATGGTCTATTTGTTCAGCTTGTAATAAATTTAAGATGTCATTTCGCTTCACCCTGTCAAAAGCACTTTTTAAATCTATAAAGCACATGTATGCTGATTTTTCATATTCAATAGACTTCTCTATTATTTGTCTGATAATAAAAATTGCGTCTATTGTGCTGCGGTTCTTCCGGAAGCCTTGTTGTTCATCTGCCATGTTTGCTTTTTCCTCGCTTTTATCTTTTATGACTGCCGTTAATGTACTATTCATCAGACTAATGCCTCTATATTTTTCAGGATTTCTCGAGTCTCCCTTTTTAAATATCGGTAGCAGGAAACTTTCTTTCCATTCCGCTGGTACTACTCCGGTATTTATTATATTGACGAATTATTTTAGGAGCATTTTGCGTAGTGTTGTTCATCCATATTTTAGCAGTTCATTGTTTATCTTATCAGGACCAGCTGCTTTTTTGTTTTTTAATTTTTTTATTTGTTCTTATAGCTCTTCTTCTGATATAAGTACTCTATCGTGAGTTTCGTTAATTATTATATCTCTGTTCTCTTCTTCTCCTTCTCCATATAATTTCGTAAAATGCTCAGTCCATTGTTCCTCCGTAATGTTATCTATGCGTACAAATTCATTCATTTCTGTTTTTTGTCTATTTATCATCTTCCACATCTTTTTCTGGGATCCATAGAGGTCGTATTCCATATCTTTGGTAAATTTCTCCCAGTGTTCTTTTTTGATGTTATCTATGTCTTAGTTTACTCTTTTCCTGATTCTCACGTAGTCTTCTCGTGCCTCCAGTAGCTTCACTCCTTTGCATGTTAGGAAAGCTTGTTTCTTTTCATTTGCTAGTGCTTTTACCCTTTCGTCGTACCATGGTGTTTTGTATTCCCGTTTATTTCTGTTAACTTTTCTTTTATCTAAAGCTTCTTCCGCTGCTTGTAGGATTTATTTTTTAATAATTTTCCAGGATTCTTCTATATTCATTTTAGTCTCTAGGTTATGGCTGTTTAGCTTTTCTGTTAGTCTGTTTCTATACAAGTTTTATGTCCCTTATTCTTCTAAGCTTTCTATGTTTAACTTTTCTTCTACTTTTGCATTTCGCTTGCCTTGTGTGGTGATTGCTATATTTCTTTTTCCTAGTACAAGGCGATGGTCGGATCCTACATTGGCGGAAGATAGAGTACGCATATCTATTATATTCTTGAGGTGTATTTGTCTGTTTGTTATAATGTAGTCAATCATTACGTCCTCTTGTATCTGACCAGGTGATCTTATGTTGTATTGGCTGGTCAAAGTATGTGTTGTTAATTCGGAGGTTATTCATTAAACAAATTTCTTGAAGTCTTTCTCTGTTGTTGAGCGTTTCTTCGTTTCTTATTTTACTACCGGCTATTGTGGTGTCCAGTATATCTTGAAGCTTTTCATAAAAAGCATTTTTGTCTTCCTTGTTTTTGCTGTTATCCGGTGCATATACGGGGATAATAATAAGTATCGTCTGGTGAAGTTTAAGGCAAACCAGCATCATGTGTTCGTTGATGTATCTTATTTCTTGAATAATATACTTACTATACTTATTGTACATTAAGAGGCCTACTTCTGCCTGAACTCGTTTGCTTTTATCTACTCCGCTGTACAGGAATATAAATTTGTTTCTATTGGCACTTCCTTTCCCTTTCTTTTTTGTTTCATTTAGGGCACATATATCAATTTTATGGAGCTCCAATTTTTGCACAACTTTTTGTTCGAGTTTGTTCCACGATGCGATGTTCCAAGTGCCAATTCGTAGATTATTTGGTCTCTTTATCCTTTTTCTTGCGTGGTTCGTCATTTTTTTTGACAGTCCGTAGGCTGCTAACCTTGCTCACCAACCCCCTTTTCGGAGGACCATTTTTCCCTTCCTCGTCAGCCCTGACCCTGCCTTCCATTGGGGTTGGTTACCCAATCTCCAGCAAGGTTGTTTAGGTTTTCCAGGGTTCATCCGTGCAGCCCAAGCCGCACTTCGTGGAGGTGAGGATAGGGATTGAGTAGGAAAAGGTAGAGAATGCTAACTGGAAACAGCATCTTATGTTGCGCTTCACTACCCCTTTGAACCCCTGTTATTATAATTTAGTAAGCGATTTAGTAATACAAAGACAACGTATAATACCAACATTATTCACATTAGAACAAGAATTATATCATCTGACTAAGGAGGATACGCTTTCGCGATTGGTGTGTTTAAAGTTTTCGGAGTTTATAGAGTGTGGTCTGCAGTTTTTTATTTTGATATTTCGTCTTTAAAATGTAGCAGATATTACCGAGGAAGAAACGGTAGTAGACATGATTATCTATTAGTGGAGGTACAGCGACAGTCATAAACAGCCTATAGTAAAACGTGACTAATGGATGGAATGCGAAATGGGTGTCATGAGTTAAGTTATGCTTAACGTGCCACCTTAATTTGGAGACGAACTTGTAGGGGCATTGGTTTTACCAGAAAAGGATAGAACATCTTGTTGGTGCTAAATCTTAACCTCATACCACCTACTTTTCCTCAAAACGGAAGTTGTGGGTTAGTCTAGCACCAGAATTTTCCACGAGTTTATTACAAGAGCATTTATAGGGCTTTTATCTAAAAGTATTTATGTCAACTTTAAAACTGAGCTTGTATGGTGCGAGTGAGTTCTTGATCTACACCTGCCTTCCAATTTTGTTTAAACCCCAATAACTTCCTTTTAACGCGGAAACATATACCAAATCTGCTCTCATGCCAAAAGATCTATAGCGTTATATAGCATTTCTCTAAGGATTCTGATAATTCCGAGTTGCCTCTTAAGAATTAATAACTACTCCAGGTTTTACGTTGGCAGTCATAAATGTAACTCAGTAATTTTCTACCGCTCGTTATATTGCCTTTTGAAAGTCTATAAACGTAGCATGAAATTCCATTTTTTCGCCACCCTCTTCAGCCTTAGAGTATTTGATATATAGTAGCGCGTCAATAATGCGGATTAGTTGAACTGTTACCCATCCAAACCACTGATTTATCCGATTTAAAACGTACTGCATACTGTTGATATTTCATTTACAAAATGAATGCTCGGAATATCGTGTAAGTTTCAACTATTATTAAATAGACGTCAGATAAAAAATTATTAAGTAAAAAAGTCCTGTATTGTTTTTTTGAACAAAAGGTGAGGTACGTAGGCGTAGCGCAAACATCCTACCGCTTGCGCTACGCAGGGGGCCTGCGTAGCGCAAGCGGTAGGATGCTTGCCTCGCACGCCGGTGGTCCGGAGTTCGAATCCTACCGCCGGCAAAGAACAACTAGACATTTTTAAAAATGTCTATAGGTCCCAGGTCGACTCAGCCTGAATAAAATGAGTACCTTGGGTAAAACCAGGGGTAATAATAGGCGGTTGAAGCGTAGTACTGGCCATGTTACCTTCCTTGTATACCGTAGGCCCTAGACATAGAAGACTACCCTGCTATACCCCCAAAGCCGCGAAGCGGTATAAAACGGGAGACTATTATTATAAGTTGAGGTACGTTTCTTTGCAGTCATGTATCTAAGTTCTTTAAGAAATATGAGTTGAGGCGTGGTATCCTCGGTTTAAAGCTTTAACCAGTTCATTGCACTTTCCAAAGCATCATAGGTGTCTACATGTGAAGGGTAAGAAGCTTGGGCATTCAGTTCTTTGTCATTACTGTGTCTCACGTTATTGGCTGGTAAAAATATCCTTGTCTTTACGTACTAAATCCACAATTTCGTCATCAATTAGTGGTTGATAGGTCACAATTGCAATCATTTTCAAACCGTTCTCATGAATCAAGTTTATCCCATTGTTCAAATCCAGGCAATGTTTGGAATAGGGCTTTATCTTTAATAACAGTGTTGTCTTTCTTCCGACTTTCAGTGCTGGTCTCTTCTTGTCTTTTATATGAAGCTTGAAGGGGTCGGCTACAATTTTTTTCGCGCGTTTTTCAAGTTGTTTTCAGTAAAAGTCTACTATGCATCAGCTAGAGTTTATTTTTATGAACGAGAGAGTAATTAGCATAATTTTAACTGGTAGCTCCGACCACTCCATGGGCGTGCTCAAGATTAATTGAAAAATTACTTTGAATAATTGTAAAAAATAAACGAATTATTTCAGTGTTATAAAGTGTTATGTGTATGTAAACAAAAGTGACCTCTTTTATCACACATTATATTAGAACTGACTGGCCTACATTAAAAAGGGTTTTAAAAAATTCACATTTTTCTTAATTTTTAAAAATTACAAAAGAGAAAAAGAGTTTTTAAAACCGTCCAAGGTATGTTAAATAGATGAATAAAAATATTAATATAAAACTTACAGCTACTTGTTACAAATCCAAATCAGATTCAGAAGATGAACTTTCAGAACCAAGATTTATAATAACTGGCTCGATCATTTTATCAGTAATATTGTCCAGCTTCCACATTTTTTCCTCTTCTTTAATAGTGTGATTTACTGCCTTTTCCCAGTTTTCAGGTTTTACATTATTTACGGCCTCCAAAAACAACTGTTTAACATCATGAATTTTAAAAGTGGTATTTTTTCTTGAAACTTCACTCTTTATCTGTGCCCATACCAGTTTATTCGGGTTTAATTCACAATGATATGGTGGGGATCTAAGTACTGTCATTCCACGATTTTTGGCAATTTCATCAATTTCGTATTTTTTAAATTTTTCTTTATGAAGGGCACACACCGAATAAAGTACCTTTCTTATAGATCCGGGATGGTACGTAATATTTTTTGAACTCAGCCAATTCTGCAAGTCTTTTTTTAACCACTTGGTTGTGGGCAGTCCTTCTATAAGTCTGGAGTGATAACTTGCATTATCCATTACTATTACACAGTTCTTAGGAAGAAGATCTATGATTTGTTCGAACCATTCTTGAAAGACATCAGCGTTCATGTCTTCATGGTAGTCACCGGTACGAGTTGATTCAAAAGTTAATAAACCACCTTCAACAAAGCCGTCTGAACTGCCAATGTGTACTATTATCAGCCTGCGTCCCTTTCCTGATGGTGGGTTTAAACCAGTAGATAAGTTATTTACAAAAGCGTGCCTTTGACTTGTAACAGTTTCATCCTGCCAAAATTTATTTGGTGTATGACCCTCGTTGATCCATGTTTCATCAAAATAAAATATTTTTCTTTTTTGGTTTCTCATTTCCTTTATGGTTCTTAGAAAATGTCTTCTCCATATGACAATATCGCTTCTTTCTAATAAAATAGACTTTCTGGGATTCTTTTTCCAGCGGAAGCCTATTTCTTTTAAAAGTTTCCATAACGTACTTCGACTCATTTCTGGGTAATCCTTATCATCTCGAACTGAGACAAGAACTTTATCCAATGTTGGAAATTCTTGTCTAAAGAAGAATTCATGCACTTTCCGTCGAAGTCCTTCTTTAAAATGATATTCTATTTGAAATTTTGGTTTCCCTGGAGCATTACGTGGCATTTGAAAACTACCACATTTCTCTTCTTTAATAACTCTGTAAATCGTAGATTTCCCAACACCAAGTGTACTGCTAACTAACTCAACGGTCTCATCAACACTTTCACATAAACGTTTGTCTGTAAATGATTTAAAACAATTAAATATTAATGTTTTTTTATTAACTGTTGGAGGACCAATTTTTCGGCGTTTACACGGCACTTCCAAATTTTCCATAACACTAGTATACACAATAAACTGCACCTTGCAACTGAAGTACCTACTTTTAGTGAGCTGTTAAGAATTTTGAATACGCCACTTGGACCTTCCTATATACAAAATGAAAAAACCCACTATCACATTTTCTGTGGAATAAGTTTAGAAGGTAATTATCTAGTCAATTACTGTCGTAGATTCCTGGAATTAAAGAATTAAATGTTTGATTGTTGAAACCCTTACTTCGTAGAATGCACTCATTTCAGATAAAATAAAACGTTTTATTTTATCTAAAGAATTAAACTTTATTTTGCAAATAGGCAAAGAATTAAACTTTATTTTGCAAATAGATAAAATAAAATGTTTTATTTTATCTAAAGAATTAAACTTTATTTTGCAAATAGGTAGGTACTTATTAAACTTTTATTGGTTATATATAACCAATAAAATAAACATCTTACATTTCTTGCAAATTCATTAGTACCTGTTAACCTCCATCACTCCGACACTGGCAACCTTATTTAGGGATTAGTAATCCTCACAACTATTGTATTCTATTCTGCTCCAACCTTTATACCTGGTGGTCATACTCAATTTAAAATTGTTTTCGTATATACTTCTGTAAACTTGTTGACAAATATCTGTTTTTCATTGAGTCACCCGTATCAACAGTTTAGGGGTTTGCATACATAATTTATTGTTTTATTACTCTCTCATACATAAAAATACACTATAGCCTGTAAATTTATTCCTTTAGATTAAGGTTTTTTACAAATTTTATTTCTCATCACTTTCAGGTAACAAGAGCTGTCGAAGCATTTTACAGTGTGAACTGTGAACTGAATATATGTGGACTGGTTAGGAGTTTCATATTTTTCAAAATAAATATTATGTTTAGTTGCAAAAGTTATGTTCTTTAAATTTCGAACATATTTAGGCTATGTAGTCTTCTGAATATTTGCAATACTGGTGCCTTATTTCTTTTGAAAGTATTCTGCATTCACTGTCCATACCAGAAGACAATATTAACAATGTAAGTATCAACAGCGATTATCCCGATATGGAAAAATAACCCAAATAAGAGAATGGAAATCAACAAGCTGTTGTAGAAAGTTTTAGTTAAGGTTGTTATTATTCCGGACAGAAAAGAATAAAATGAAGTAAAGAACCTAAAAACCTTAATGTTCGAAGTGCAGAAAACTTAATTACACATTTACCGGGAGTCAAAAATCAGGCAAAGCATGCCAAGATATCAATTGAGTGCTTACTGCTATTTATTAATGAGCAAATGACTGCTGACTTGGTTAAGCATACTAACCAACGAATTGCAGAAAAATCTGAAAGTTGGAAGAACTGTCCACATTATGGGAATACATCTGTGATAGAAATCAAGGCGGTGCTGGGGCTCCTTTACCTGTTTGGTGCATTTAGAAATAACCATCGACATTTATATGAATTGTGTAACACTGACGGGCCAGGAATGGACGTTTTCCGTTGCACAATGAGCCAACGTCGAGTTTATGTTTGATCAGCAAGCGAGAAAGACGTGTTTTAGGCACTAATTTATCGTGCTTGTTAAATAGCAATTATTAAAGTAAATTTAAAAGTAATTAAGTATAAAAGTGAAAGTGATTTGTATACTGAATATTGGAATCGTGAGTAGATAAAATATACTTTTTTCATCTATTTGGATTTAGATATTTAAGTAAATCACTGCAATTAGTTATAAGTATTATCCAATTTCCATGAACTGGTATCACAACGAAAGCTGTAAGACAGCACAGGTTTTAGTCGGATTTTAAATCCATTTAAAAGATGTCATCTTCCAGTCAGCTACCACAAAATGGATCGTATTCAAAAGCAGTTAGTCAACCACGTAGTATATTAATCCCAAACAGAGATCAAGCTATTCTATTTAACACTCTAGATAATTGTACAATTAATGACTATCTTGAAGGATTGAGTCAGCATATAGAACCAAAAAATATAATTTTCGCATCCCGTATATCAAACTGTAGAATATGCATATATATTTATCATCTAAAAACCTAGTAGATAAATTCATAGCAGAAACAAAGAAGATAATAGTAAATGGAAATATACTAGAAGCGAGAAGATTAATAACTCCATCAGTCCGCTTAATTCTGTCCAATGCATGTCCAAGTATACCTTCTAACTTAATAATGGACGAATTAATAAAACTAGGTTTAAATCCTCTCTCAGACATACCATACCTACGGATAGGAGCAACCAATCCTGCCTTCAGTCATATTCTAAGCTTCCGAAGACAAATTTTCGTTTCACCTTTTCCAGACAACTTTGTACTACCTGAATCTTTTATTATCGAGTTGGAACAAACATCGTACCGCATATTTATAGCCCAAAACGAAACATGTTTCAAATGCAAATTAACTGGACACCAGGCAGCTAATTGTCCAAATATTTCACCTTCTAACCATCCTCACAATGATAGTGCAATGCAAACAGAAATGAGACAAAATTCATCAATAAATCATACTCAACAAGATAATCTACAAAATACTCCCAGAATCTCAAATACCACTCCCTCCACACTAACTACGTCTTCTCAAACTACATTACAAACAGTAGCAATCCCAAATTTATCAATAAACCAAACCCAAAAGTGCTCACTACAAAATACATCTATACATTTGACCACTTCTTCAGTTAACACTACAATCGCAACACCTACACAGTCTGAGTCATCCTCTAATATCCAAAAACATAAATCAACCTTACCCGAAACAAATCAACACTTACCTTCAAATAAAAATACACATATGAATTCTCACAAACCCCAGATAACTTCGAACAAAGCAACCGGAAAAAGAACTCTAGAAGATGCCATCACGCTACCCGCCGAAGCAAACTTTGAAAAACCTAAGCTTCAATTAAAGTAAAAAACCAAAACTGATGACAAAAACTTAAGAGATGAGATACCAAATCTCCAAACATTACTAGAACCAGCTAGAAAATATGTAGAAAGGGAAAAACAATTATTAAGCTTCGATCAGGTAGTGGATCTATTCGAAAATATACAAGGATCAAAAGACATAATCAGCGTAACAAAATTGTATTCAGAAGACTCTCATGCACTTATAAAGTTTCTAACGGAATTACATCCATACTACACCGACAAAAGAATGAAAACCAAAAGCACCAAATTAATACGAAAACTTGGCAAACACATAGTTTTACTCTCTGCAGTGAAAACTTTATTGTCGGAAGAAGATTCCGACTCATCGGTAAATAATTCCTCTAAAGAATAACTACATTCACTTCTCTGCTTCAATGGAACTTAAATGGGTTTTACACCCATTTTGAAAAACTAAAACATATTATCTCTGAAACACACCCATCTATTATCTGTCTACAGGAAACAAATTTCAAAAATTCAAACCATGTATATAATTTTCGTAATTATTCATGTTTTTATAATAACAGATTAAACCAAAACATTGCCAGTGGTGGAGTAGCAATTTACGTGGATAAAAAATTCATGAGCACACAGTTATCAGTGACTTCAAATAATATTGAATTAATAGCTATCGCAATAAATATACCTCAAAAGATTTATATATGTAATATGTATATCCCACCAAATCAAACTATATCCCAAGAAGATTTAACAGCTATTTTGGAACAAATTCCTTCACCTAGACTTATTGTTGGAGATCTTAACTGCCACAATCCGATGTGGGGTTCCACAAAACTCAACCCCAAAGGACGAATTATAGAAGATATTATAGCATCCCAAAATCTGAATCTACTTAACGACGGAAGACCAACCAGATTCAACATACATAATGGCACATCATCGGCAATTGATATTTCTCTGTGTGACCCAGTTCTGTCCACTACGTTAACATGGGACATTCTACCCTACTTATATGGTAGTGACCACTACCCCATTATAATTTCTTTAACGCATCAGAAAACCACAAATATCGAATCGCCTATCTCAAAGTGGAATATAAAAAATGCTGATTGGACTAATTTTAGCAAACATATCGAACAGGACATTAACCAAACCAACTTTACATTATCAAACGACATTGACAAGTTTTTAAGTACATTTTTACAAATCATCACAGCAGCAGCAGAGACGTATGTAGGAAAAACAAAAATTTTAAAGAAACATAAACCTCTTCCGTGGTAAACACCTGAATGCAGCCAACCTAAAAGAGCGTATAAGAAAGCTTTCAATAGACTAAAGCATCATAAAACAGACGAAAACATATCGGACTACAAAAAACGAAGAGCTGAGGCAAGATACATTTTAAAAAAGAATAGAAAAGAATCCTGGAAAAAATTCATCTTGTCTCTAAATACCTCTTCAAGCATAAGTACAGTTTGGAGAAACTTAAGGAAAATCTCTGGCAAAAGCCAACCACATAAGATTCCTTTTCTAGCAAAAAATAACAAAATAATTAGTGATAGAAAAGAAATCGTAGATATGTTAGCAGACCAATACGAATTAAATTCCAGTGATGAAAATTACACTGATAATTTTAAAATACATAAAAACAACGTCGAAAAAAACATATTGGGATTCGACGGACATGAGATTCACAACCTTAACGTTCCTTTTTCCTTCATAGAACTTGCTGAAGCCTTAAACTCTTCCAAAGATACAAGCCCAGGACCAGACGGTATCCCCTTAGCATTTCTACTACATCTACCAGACAATGGGAAAAATTTATTACTAGACCTTTATAATTTTATCTGGAGTAACCAGGTTTTCCCATCCACTTGGTCCGAAGCAATAATACTACCACTTCTTAAACCTGAGAAATCCCGGACATCACCTGAGTTATATCGACCAATATCTTTAACCAATATTATATGTAAGGTGTTAGAGAAAATGGTAAATAAAAGGCTGAAATGGTATTTAGAACAACAAAAACTCCTTATTCCACAACAAAGCGGATTTAGGCAGAATAGATCCACTATATATAACTTAATAGACTTAGAGTCAGGAATACATGAAGCATTTGCAAATAAGCAAGATTGTATCGCAGTTTTTTTTGATATTAATAAAGCTTATGATACTGTCTGGCGATACAATATCATATCAAAATTGCATAATTGGAATATCAGAGGCAATATGTTAAAATTTATTTCCAATTTTCTTCAATCTCGCAGCTTCATAGTTCGATCAGACAACGTTAATTCAGATAAAAAAGTTCAAGAGAACGGAGTACCACAAGGATCAGTTATAAGCTCAACTCTTTTTCTAATAGCCATAAACGACATACTTCAACAATGCTCACCGATTGTTAAAGGAAGATTATACGCTGATGACTTAGTTTTATTTGCCAAAGGAAAAAACTCTACATCTATTCAAAAACATTTACAACAAACAATCAGTCAGTTAGAATCATGGTCTAGGACTATCGGATTACAATTTTCACCGACAAAAACTAAATGTATTTTATTCACACAAAAACGTAACACTCTAACTCCACATCTGAAGCTATATAATCAAACCCTCAATTTCACAAATAATATCAGATTTTTAGGTATGGTTTCCGACCAAAAGCTCTCCTGGAAAAAGCATACAGAAGAACTTAAAAAATCATCGGCAGGACTAAATTTTATGAAAACTATTTCCAGCAAAAACTGGGGAGCAGATCAAAATACACTATTACATGTATATAAATCTTTAGTTAGATCCAAACTCGACTATGGTGCGATAGTTTATTCATCAAGCAAAGTATCAGTATTAAAAAAATTAGAAACTGTTCAAAACACAACTCTACGAATAGCTACAGGTGCGTTTCGAACGACACCAGTTGAAAGTTTACAATGCTTAACAGGAGAACCACCCCTAAGTTTACGATGCAAATACCTTTCTATCTCATATGCTTCTAAAATAGCTAGTAATAAAGAACACCCTACTTACACCAATACGTTTACAGATCGATTTTAAAACACTTTCTCTACAACAAGACTAGATCCACCATTTTACGAAAGAGTTAGAAGAAACCTTCATGACCTACATCTTGAATTTCCTGAAATTTTTCCAACAAATTTCCTAACTTCTCCACCTTGGTTAATACCAATTTCCAAAATTAATACTAACCTTAATATATATAAAAAACGTGAGACTATAACAGATATGATCAAACAATCATTCTTAATAGAAATGGAAACTTATAAAAATCACTATAAGATATACACTGATGCATCCAAATCTTCAGACGGTGTTGGTGCAGCCATCCTCACACCCAATACATCCTTAAAATTTAAATTTAATCCCATTACTTCGTCATACACTGCAGAGTTGTTTGCAATATTACAAGCACTTATCCACATAAAAGAGTCGAAACAGTCCCCGTCTCTCATAATAACCGATTCACTAAGCTCACTTCACACTATCAAACGTTTATATACCAATAATCCAATTGCCTTACATATCAAATCAGAAATGGAGATTCTAAATCATAATAAGATCACTGTTGACTTCATGTTTGTTCCATCACATTCAGGTATACAAGGAAATGAAAAAGCAGATGAACTAGCCCGCTTAGCATCCTTCAGCCAGGACTCCATTCTTATTAATGAGGTTTCTTCAGATGACTTCAAGTCAGAAATAAAATATAAAGTGTTAAGTGCGTGGCAAAATAAGTGGAGTGCATCACAAAATAAACTTAAGGAAATCAAACAATTAGTGAAACCGTGGCTTCAACCCACAGCGAATAGACACGACCAAGTGAGAATAACACGTTTGCGACTAGGACACAGTAACTTTACACATAAACACCTCTTTACGCGAACTGTGCCGCCAATGTGTGAAAATTGTCAAGTAACAATCTCCGTGAAGCATATACTAACTCAGTGCAAAACATATGAAGGAGCAAGAAAAAAGCACACTATCCCAAATAATATGAAGGAAGCCCTAGGAAAAAACATGAACATTAAAAACACAATAAGTTATCTTAAAGACTCAGGACTGTATCAATTATTGCAATTTTTTTTAAACTTTACCTGTAGTATATTTTTTAGGTCGCTAATAACCCTAGTGGTTACAGCGTAAATAAAAAAAAAATGAGCCAACGTCGATTCGAATTTTTAATTTCATGTCCAAGATTTGAAAACAAACAAAACCGTAAATACTCAAGTTAGATAAACTAGCTTATATTAGAGCTTTCTTCGACAGGTTAGTGAAAAATTGCAAATCTACATATTCTCCCTCTGAACTTTTGACAGTTAACGAGAAGCTTAAATCGTTTAGAAAGAGATGTGATTTCAGGCAGTATATACCAAATAAGCCATCATACCATACCTACATAACATGGAGGTGTATGTGGGACAACAACAGTCGGAAGGTCCATTCCGAGTTAGGAATTCCCTGAAAGACATTGTAGAAAGATGGGTTGCTCCCGTGTCTGGGACCAAACCTTGGTAAAGTTGCGAGAGATCTCATAATTTTACTGGAATATGTACTATCAGGAAAAATAAGCTTTATTTTCCCATAGAATTCCTACAAGGGAAAGGAAGAGAAGTTTGTTCCACTATATTTGAATTTCACATCGGATACACTATTCTGTCGTACGTACCAAAGAAAAGAAAATTTGTTTTACTAAAATCTTCTCTTTGCCACAATACAACAGTAACAGATACTCATAATAAGCTACCTGAAAGTATTTCGTTTTAAAATTTGACCAAAGGCAGAGTTGACGTAGTAGATGAGCTATCTGCAACGTATAATGCAGTACGCAATAGTCGTCGCTGGCCTTTGACAATTTTTTTCTATCTAATGAAAACTGCAGGAATCAATAGCCAGATTATTCACCGATAAAACAACGATAGTCTTAACATTGCTACGAGGCTTTTTCTGAAGAAACTGCAAAGAAGAGGAAACCAAATCTGCAGGAACGATGTTCAAAATGTTCCAGAAATAGAGATAGG
Organism: Diabrotica undecimpunctata; assembly: GCF_040954645.1. Classification (NCBI taxonomy): domain Eukaryota; kingdom Metazoa; phylum Arthropoda; class Insecta; order Coleoptera; family Chrysomelidae; genus Diabrotica; species Diabrotica undecimpunctata. The sequence continues at coordinate 114,526,225 of NC_092811.1, read as the reverse complement.
AAAACTAGATACGTGTGTAAGACATGTGAAATTCTTTTGTGTTTACAACACTGTGTAACATACTGCGCAAATTCTTCTCCAACTTTAAGAACTGATAATTCATTAATTATTCTGTAGAATTTGATTCTGTTTTTTTGATAAGCTACATACTCCTTCTATTGTAGATTCTTGTTTTCATATTACTAATTTCGATAGAAATGTATTGATTCTCTGGTCAGAATACATATTTTTTTCTGGAAAAAAATTGATATTGGCTATATATGTTCAATAGTAAACTATTATTAGCAAATGTTCCTCTGAAATTTATTATTGTAATGTATCCTGAAGCTATAGTATTACATATTATTATGAAAATCTACGAGATATAGCAATGAGTATATTTTCAACTTGGGGTTTGTCACATCCAACGTGTCGAACAGCGTTACAAAATTCCACTTCTCGGATGCTGGGTTAACTTAATGTGTGTCAAATAACATCAAACCATATCAGTAAAAGCATTTAATTGTAATAGACCTTTTATACATAAATACATATGTTTCATAAATCTTTTAATAACATGTGGAAATCTTAGGTACTTAAAAAAAATTCATAAATTCATTGTAATGTGATAAAATACCAAAGTGGAAACCGTACATACTATCTAGAATTACGGTATGTAATTTTCTACGAAGGTTAATTTGAGTACCTCGGAGGTAAAGGACACTATGTCCATTTTTATCGAAATTTAGATTATTGCACTTTTGAATATAACTTTTCTGGCTCTACACATAGGTAAACCATACTATGTCCAAAGAAAATTCTACGGCAAGTTACCGACTTTTTAATAAACACCAAGTCCACTTCCAGTCAGAGGTAAACAACACCATGTGGACTTGGTGTTATATACCCTTCTACACTTCCCGTCATATAGAAATGGTACACTTTTTTTTTCCCAACGTAAACCAGTGTTCAGACCAGAGATATATAAGAGAGCCTCTCTTACGTATCTCTGGTTCAGACTGGAAAAAATGGTTAGTGAAACAATTCATTGTTGCCATCACAGATAACGGAATTGCACTAAATCTAAATAAAAAAAAAATAACGTTCAAAAATGTGTTTAGATAAATATTATTTTTATTATGAACAACAAAAAACGGTATCTAATAAATTTAATAACCAGAGAGAAGGTTGAATTAATGTCCAAAATGCTTGAAGAATTTTTTAATAATGGAGATATGACAAAATACTATTATTTCAGCAGTTTCGAATTATAAAACATATATTTAAATTCCAGACTTGTTCACTGTAAAAGTTATTCATTTTGTATTAATTTCAAATTTAATTTTTAATTTTTCCAGTGTGTTTTATTTATTCTAGTACGCCACAACTCAATACAGTTTTGTGCTACACTTTACGAGAAACGAATGACAGCTCTCGATTTGTAATTAAACATAATAATTTAAAGTCATGTCTAAATTTTTTATTTTTTAACATTATTTTTGAAATAAAATATTTTCATAAATTATAATAAAACACGATTCAAGTCCTTCTTTTAGCTGGTTTATTAGCTGGATATTGGTAAAATCTATGAGCCTCTAAATGATGAAAGCTCAGAATCGGACGACAATGATATGAGACGTATAAGTAAACCAGCGAAAACAAAGGTAAAAGAGAAAGCTATTATTACTCCTACGATTAGCGATTAGTGGGCCAATAAAAAAAATCTTCTTTAGGACGATTTATCCCTAAGCAGTGATGCAGGCAATTTCAATGAACATAATGAAATTATTTTAGAAGAAGAGAAAAATGTTAAAAGAAATGTACAAAATATAACTAAGTGCAAACAAAAAGGTAAAAAACGTGTAGTAAATAAACAAAATTGGGCCATAATGTTCGCAAACGAAAAATAGCTGGTGGGAAAGAGTATCTTAGTAAAAGAGGCAAAGACATGCCTGCAAAAATGTTAAAGCCTCCTTGCATGTGTCGCATGAAATGCTCTGAAAGATGGCCAGAATACGAAAGACAAAAAATTTTCAACTCATACTGGACTGGGACAAACGTTTCAGATCTTAAAAAGGAATTTATCTTCTCATGTAGCGATATCGAACCTACTCTTCGATCAAGAAAAAAAGATCTAAATTCTACCAAATCTAAAAATAATACACTACACTACCATTTTACAGTGAACAATCAGCTATTGAAGGTGTGCAAGGTTATGTTTGTAAACACACTTTGTATATCTAATTTAGTAGTAGTAAATATGTTGAAAAAAATTGAGCCAGGAGGTTTAATAAAAGCTGATCAAAGAGGTAGACACACGCCAACCAATAAAACTCCTACCGAAACCATAAATAGTATACATCAACATATTAAATCATTCCCAAAATACGTGTCATTATTCCAGAGAAAGGAATAAGAGAGATTATCTGGGCACAGAACTTACAATAGAAAAGATGTATCAACTGTACATTGATGAATGCAATGAAAGACATGTAGATCCAAAGCTCAGAGCAAAAAGTGGTTGTACGCAGATATTTTTAATAAAGACTTGTTGTCGTTTAAACCGCCCGAAAGAGACATTTGCGATACATGCAGTACATTCACCGCTCAATTAAAAAATAATCTTACTGCAGATGAACTAACCAGTGTACAGGCTGATCATGATGCTCACCTAATTGAATCTAAAACTCGGTATAACTTAAAACAATTGGATTTATAATAGCTAAAGAGTCACCAAAATACAAAGTACTATCTGGTGATTTGCCAGTGATTCTTCTGCACAATATATAATGTGGAACGAATCGAAAGGGGCCCGAGGTGCAAATGAAATTGCCTCGTCAATTTTGAAATGGGCTGACAATACAATTCACGTCAAGTAGAGGACATCACTCTTTGGACCAATAACTGCTATGGACAAAATAAAATTATAAATATTATAATGTGCCATTTTTGGATACTGCAAATAAAGACGATCACTTAAAAGTTTTTACTGAAAGGGCACACACATATGGAAGCAGACACTGTTCATGCTTTAGTCGAAAGAAAAAGAAAGAAACTCTTCAATTTGGCCATTTTAACACCATGGGACTGGCAACAACTAGTTAGGCAAACATCAGGTAAAATCACAGTGCACAATATGGAACTTGCAGATTTCAAAAACTTCAAAACGCTATTCGATAAGAAATTGTCATCTAATCCTCCTTTTGTAAGTAGAAAAAAAAATGTTAATAAAGACCTTGTTCTACTGTTAACATATATTTTCCTACAAGTCCAACAAGAACAGATTGGAAAGTTCTTTTATAAGACCGATTTCAATAATTAAAATATGTATGAAGTGGACTTCATGAGGTATCGAAGACAGCAAGTAACGTTTCCAGCCAAATTAAATCAAGTCTCAGTAATCCCATTACCAATCACAAAACAAAAGTACAATGACTTAATTGCATTACTGCCTTTTGTTCCGTCAGTTTGTCATGCGTTTTATCAAAATTTAACACATAGCGATGTAGCCACAAACGATTACCCACAAGAAGATGAAGATGATATGGAGCATCTTTAACACTTTTGAAACCTGTCGTCTATAATTTTACTTAATTATTATAACATTATAATATTTACCTCTAATAAAATAATAGTATGGGCTGTTTAATGTGTTTGTATTGTTTATTTCGTAAATACCTTAACATGCAATGCCACATTATTTAAAAAAGTTGTTAGAGGTAAATAACACTATGTCCAACTACACATTTTTAAAAAAATTTTAAATAATGAACGGTAAGCCTCAGGTATATAACACTTCATGGAATGAAAAACGATTATACACACCACAATAATAATATATTAATCTTGGTTAAATATAAGAAACATTGGAGTATTTACTGATTACAAATTTAAAAAATTTTAAAACTGCTCTCCTGAAAAAGTAAGAAAATGGACATAGTGTCCTTTACCTCCGAGGTACGGATTGTTTTTTATAAAAGCTTTTACCCTACTTAATAATTAAATTAATTTATTTCTCTACTGTAATTAGAACAATGGTTAAATTCCACACTCTTTTTTATCCAGGTATTAACAAAGGACAGCGTAACCGTCTCTGTGGATGCGGTGGTGTACTACCGTGTCTCTAATGCCACGGTGTCGATTGCCAACGTGGAAAACGCTCACCACTCGACCAGATTACTAGCTCAAACCACCTTGCGGAATATAATGGGTCAAAGGCCGTTACATGAAATCCTCAGTGAACGTGAGAGCATTTCCCAGCACATGAAGGCCCTCCTGGACGAGGCTACCGACTCTTGGGGAATTAATGTCGAACGCGTTGAAATGTGAGTAGAAATTGAATTGAGTAATACTTTTGTTAATTCGTTTAATTGCCTAGTTATAGAAAATATTACGTTAAGGACCGTAAAAGAAAATAATGGTTATTATAATTTTTTTTTATTTAAACACTTCTCATAGTTTTCAAACTTAATTGTGAAATTAATTTTTACAAACAAGTTTAAAAAAAGGTTTAAGCCTACACAACATCATTAAATATCTGAACATGGATCATTCAAATCTTCATCCAAATTCCAATACATCCTTTCACGGGTTACACGGTAAAAAGAATAATTCCAACAAAAAATTTGACCTAATCTTTTGTAATTATAAAATGATGATTATTGGAGGCTGTTGCCTACAGATTGGTTTGCTCTACAATATGATTTACAACTTCATCATCAAATAACTTTTCGAAAACTTGTAACGTAGTTAGTTCTGCAAGCTCAGCTTTTACTTTTTCATTCGTTTATAGCTTAAATTGGTACCATTCATGCTCGTATTCACTGTTTTACGACACCATTTGGGATCTCCGGGCTTCTTGGGTAAGTTTTTTGGAAGTTTGTTAGCTGTCAGTTGACTATTTGATGATTTTATTCGTTTTGACAATGAAATGTCATCATTTGTTTCATCCTGGTCATCTCTATTATCAAAATCATCGTAGTTAGGATCATCTACCGTTCTATAGTCATCCTAACCTTCGGACTCGTCAATAATAACTTTAAGTTCTCCAGGAACATCGTTAGGAATTTGGGTTGTTATCAAATCATCTTTATCAAACTCCTCCTTATCCGTGTAGTAGTCAACATTTGGTGGAATTATTACCAGATCTATTTCCGCACTATTGGTAATCTCTACACTTTCAATATCATTTACAGCTGCTGCAAGCATTTAATACCTTTTTCCATAAAATGCAGACTTAGTTATTTCAGGAAGACTCATCGTAGAATTTTAGACCTAAAAAAATATATATTATATTGTATACCCTTTTGCCCAATGTACCCAAGCAGGAACAAAGAAGGTTTGGTTGTTAAATCTCCGAGGTAAAACAAATATGTGATAAAATTTTATTTACTTAATATTCTTACACATAAATAAAACAAATTTCAGGCATGCAACAAAATAAATTCATGAATAAAGAACGTTTTTGATAAAAATGTTTACGTAGTACAATTTAACCTCAAATCACAACTGCAATGGCTTTTTCAAAGTGTTGTATCTTAAAAATACAGTAATCTGTTACACCGTCTGAGAAATGAAACTATGCAGAAGCGTCTTGAGTTCCAAATATTGAGATTTTCAATTATAGATGGCGTTAGCAGAAAATTATATTTGCCGTACCCGTACAGGTACTTCTTCTTAAGGTGCCTTCTCCATTACAGCAACTACAGCAAATTGCTCTCTATCTTAAGCTGTTCTTAGTATCGAATGTGTTTATGCCTGTCCAGTCTCTTACATTCTTCAACCAGGAGCATTTTCTTTTTCCTGGACCTCTTTCTTCCACTTTCCCTTCCATTATAAGTCGTAGGAAGTTGTATTTTTGTCCTCTGTAAATATGTCCTAGATAACTCGTTTTTCTGTTTTTTACAATATTTAGGAGTTCTCTCTCAGTACCCATTCTTCTTAGCACCTCGTTGTTGGTCACGTGCTCTGTCCAAGAGATCTTCAGCATCCTTTGAAAAACCCACATCTTAAACGCTTCTATACGCCTCATACTTGTAATTCCGAGAGTCCGTGTTTCCACTCCGTATAGCAATATGGAATAAATAAACGTTTTTACAAATTGGTATCGGATATCCAACGATGACTTAGAGTTGATTAGGAATTTTTTCATTCGTTGAAATGCGGACCTAGCATATTCTATACGAGCACGTATTTCGACCTCGTGGTCAAGATCGTTTGTTATCCAGCAACCAAGATACTGGAATCTTTGTACTGGTTCTATATGTTTGTTATAGATAAAAATATTAATGTCGACATGTGATGCACGTGTAACAGCCATTACTTTTGTTTTATTTGTGTTTATATTTAGTCCAAAGCTATCTCCCTCTGGTTATGACATTCAAAAGTCGTTGTAAACCCTCAGCACAGTCCGCAATAATGACGGTGTCGTCTGCGTATCTTAAGTTGTTTACGTATTCTCCGTTGATTTTTATTCCTTCTTCAATATTTTCGAGGGCATTTTGGAAGATCTTTTCGGAATATATATTGAATAACAGTGGAGAAAGTACCTGACGAACTCCTCTTTTTATTGGCAATTCTGCTGTCAGAGGATTGTCTATTTTGATCAACGCCATTTTATCCTAATACAGTTTTTTAATAAGTGCTACAGTGTTATGGTCTTTACCATGTTGTGTTAGGGTCTATGAGTTCTATGTGTTTTACTCGATCAAACGCTTTTTCGTAGTCGATAAAACAGAGTAACACGTCTTTTCGCTGATCTCGGCATTTTTGTAGTAATATCTGGAGGCCAAATAATGCCTCCCTTGTACCAAGCCCCATACGAAATCCAAATTGAGTGTCACTTAGGTTTCTTTCGCATTCTCTGTATATTCGTTGATGTACAATTTTGAGTAAAATTTTCAGAAAATGGCTCATCAGGCTAATTAATCTGAACTGTAAGCATCTATTTGCTTAATTTTTTTTTTTTGGGTATAGGTATAAATGTTGATCTGAGCCAGTCTTCTGGAAAGAAGTCACGTCATTATCATTGACAGAGAGCGAAGTTAACATAGTTGTCAAAGTATAAAAAAATCCTGAATCAATTTTAAATCAAATAGGTCACATAATAAATTATTATACTCCTCACAACGATTATTTAAATTCTTACGTGACATTTTTGAAATAAAACATACTAATTTTGTTCTAAAAAGAACAGATTTTATTCTGCAACTGTCAAATAAGTGTTACCAATTTATGCCAAAATTTCACCTTCGTTCGATTACAGTTACAGTGTGTTCCGAACAAATGTTCTTCATAAAAACACTTCATAATGCATTTATACAAATGAAATGAAACATATTGTTGTCTATTTCTTTAAGTTAACATTAATAGAAATCTTAAAATATTATTTCTACGCGTATATAATAAAATATGTCTAGTGGCTGTAATGCCAGTGTACTCGGCAAAGTGATTCTAAAAAAGAACACACCTACCGCCTAAATATTTCGTGTTGGTATCATGTGACGTCACGGGCTATGACGCCGATGACGTGCAACGGTTTGTAAATTAGATGGACTTTAGTTGGGATATTCATAACTAAGAGAATAAATAACTTGTAGTCTCAGTAATAAGACAGAAAATCGCATTAATATAATGGATATTGCTGACTTTGATATGAACCGTTGGAGATTGTTTATTTTGTTGTGACAGCGTATGGAGATTGTTGACTAATCTCCTTTTACCCTCTGACGGCCGACATGCAATTAAAATATGATCAGTGGACCTCAAACAGTGGGGCGTTAATATTTAATTCCGATCGCTTGAAAAGTAAAAATATTTAACAAAAAGAGAAATCAAACGATTTCTACTTAGCAAAACCGAATTCAAATCTTAACCACTGTGTTTCCTAAAATTTGCGAAACAAACAGCTAGATAAATTACTCGGCAAGGGAATCTAAAACTGCATTCCACAAGCCGTTCATCCTGGTCAAAATTCGTAGTGAATTAAGTTTCTGGTACTTCAAACGAAGTAAATAACAAAACAGAATGACGGTATTAGATTTTTGTTTTGATACAGTGCAGCGACAACCGCTGATACGTATTTCGACCTCCTTAGGTCTCGTCAGAACGGTATAGTCACTGCTCTGAACCAAAACAAAAATCTCTTTCGTCCTAGACAATAGTTATTAAAATAACTATATACGGACGTAACTACGCCATCTAAAAACCAAAAGAGAAATCAAACGATTTCTACTTAGCGAAACCGAATTCAAATCTTAACCACTGTGTTTCCTAAAATTTGCGAAACAAACAGCTGGATAAATTATTTATTTATTAACCCGGTATCTGGCAACACCAAAAATAGATGTCGCAAAATTATTTTATTGTATATATAATCTTATATAACTCTCAAAAACACACTGTGGTACAAAAAAACCGGAAGGAGATAGGGGAAAGTGGTTTTTGAATCCGTTGCCTACAAGCAACATTGCCAGTCAAGAAACACTATTTGATACTGATAACTTCACTAATGAAGATCTCAAAATTTTGTTAATCATAAATAAAAAACTGTTTAAGGACATTTTATTGATTTAATAAAAAAATTAAAAGTAACTAAGACTAAAAAATTATAAATATAGGCCTAATTATAACGGTGGAATAATAAAAAGCAATTTTTGTTCGGTGTAAAACAAAACCGCATGTTACATTTTTCCATGTTACATTTTTCACACTACACAGTTGTATAGCCAGTTTTACAAAATCTACATCTTCCTTTAGCGGTATAAAGTGGCCAGTGACCTAACGCATCTGTTCTGGTAGCATCATCAGGTCTTACAACAAGAGGGTGGCGAATAATGTTATCTGTATTTTCTATACTTGATGGACGGCCTCGCTTTACTTTGTTCTTTCCAGTGTTGGACAAAGACCTAGCTAGTTCCATTCTAAACTTCTTGAGAGTCATAAAATTTATATTATTGGCTTTACTGTCATTTTGATATAATATCCAAGCATTTATAATACAGACATCTAAGAGCCAGGTAACTATTGGAAAGTACCATCTTTTACTACGACTTGGACTTCTGTAAAGACCCAATAAAGAGTTAGCTTTATCCACTCCACCCATGTGTTTATTGTATTGAGTGATTAGATTTGGGCATGGCATGTTTATTTTTCTTTTATGTTCTTTAGAATTCCTTTGTACATGATTGACTGGCTCAATCCCACAACCAGTGCTAGCAAGAAGTACACATTTGTTATCTGCCCATTTGACAACTATAATATTCTTTTGTTCATTGGATTTATAAACATAGGAACCCCTGCCACGTTTTAGCAAAACCTTATCAGTATCCAAGGTGCAACCTGCTATTCTATTTGAGCGAATAGTGCCCAAGCTAAGGATATTATACTTTTCCTTCAAGTAATCAAAGAGTCTCAAACTGGAAAACCAATTGTCACAAAAAATCATTGAATTCTGGGGGTCATCCAATGTTTTACATAGTGCAATCACTAAAGATGCACCGACACCCAAGGATTGTTCTTCTTAAGAAATCTGATTGATAGTTCCCTGTAGTTGTGAAAATGTCGAAGCTCCTTGGTAAGGAATGAAATCGGCAATATATCCTGAAACACCTGCCCTTACAAAGAACTTGTAACCCCATTTATGAGGCTTATTTTGTATGTATTGTCGTAAATTGCCACTGTATGTACCTTTGTATGCAACCATAGCCTCATCTATGGAATATTGGTTTTCGAACTGATACTTATAACAATTTGTAGAAATATGATCTAAGAGGGGACGAATTTTGAAATAGCGGTCTTTCGTTTCTGAAGTTGCTTCTAAGTTATCATTGAAATGGACCAGTGTTCTCAGTTTTTGAAATATTTTTAGGGACATAACATCAGCAACAAGAGGAATTCTTGAAGAAGTAGCCCAATAATTTTCTATTGATGGAAGCTGTATTACCCAGATAAAAATCAAAATGGAGAAAAAGTCTGTTATTTCGGAAGTATTTGTGTTGACACTTAACCCAGTTTTTTGAGTACTGTATAAATTCGTCTGGTATACAATATTCTCTATTAGATTTAGTGAAAAAAACCTCGTAAAATACTCAAGAGGCAAGGCTACCTCTACTGCATTATTGCCTATAGTTGGATTTTCGAACGGAATGGTTTCTATGTCACTTTCAGACCAGTTATAATTTACTGACTCCACTACTTTTTTACGTTTTCTTGGTGGTTCTTCATGATCGCCTTCTTCATTTGTTTGATTAGCCTCCTCTTCAGTTAGCAGTTGATGATTATGAGGTGCATCATTTTCATCTGATTCTGCGGCAATTTCATTTATATTGATGTTTTCAATTTCTTCATCATACTCCTCCATATCGGACAAATCAGAGAGATCAGGGTTAACAGGAACAATACACGACATTTTGGTCTTTTTTCCATAAAAGGAGGTAGTTGATATTTCATTTAAATTTTCCATATTGAAATCTTATACTGAAAAAAAAAGTCAATTACTAAACTGACAATGTTGCTTCAGAGCCACATGATGTTTGTTCAACAAAATAATATCATTACTTACCGTATACAGCAAAAAATAGCAGAGAATTACACTAAAACAACCTTTGTTTATATACCAAATAAAAATTCAACCTCATAGTACTCCTAACAAACGGTTGATAATAAAAATTATGACACACCCACTTACACGTAGGTCTCTACTGGTATCCTCTCTAGTAAAATTATTTTTTTCAAATATCTCTATTGAATGTTAGATGTCGCTACCAGTTTTATATAACTAACACGACTTGTTGCTTACAATTATCATTGTCACATAACAGCTATATAAAGTAGAAATTGATTTAAGAGCTTATAACGACGATGTTGCCTGAGAGCATCAAACCAGATACCGGGTTAAACAGCTGGTTGTCGCTGCACTGTATCAAAACAAAAATCTAATACCGTCATTCTGTAAAAATATTTAATTTCCTGTATTTTATGTTCAGTAATAATATTGGATTTTATTGTATCAAAGGCAAATAAAATAAATTTAATCTAGTATGTATATACAGGGCGTGTTAAAAGAAGTGGGACAGAATATTTTGAATACTCGAATTTATTTGTCGACATCGAATGGTCATTAGGGTTTCTATATGTCTCTATTTTGCGTAGAGTGAAAATTAGACGAATGGTTTTACATGCAATAAAATTGGAAAATACTTGCCAAGTTGCTCGTATGTCCAAATTTGAATAAAATACACCCAAGACTTTACTTTCTGCAGACAATGTATTAAATTTAACCTTAAAATAAATTGGCACTAATCACTTCCGAGTTTTCAGCAAAACAAAATGTTTAAACACGTGTAGTCCAGTAATTAATACCAAAGCTATTGAGAGTATGCAGTCCAGTAATTAGACCGAAGGTACTTTATCGTTTAACTAAAACTCACCACAAAGTCACAACTATTAAAGTCGTCACTTTCTGAATTGTCTATCCGAATAATTAGAGGCCGGACCTCATCTATAACTCGCTAGGTTTGAAAAGACTGAACGATTATGTCTTCCGTATGTCTAATAAAATTTTGCCATTGTTCTGCCTTTATTTGTTTTAGCAATTCTTTCCATAAACTAAGAACGCTAACGTCATTTCTGTTATTTTGGATGTATGTTTATCATAAATTTTTTTGGCTATACCCCAAACTAACTCAATTGCATTATAGTGGCAATGGTAGGCAGAAGTCAAAGAACTTCATGGTCATATTTAAGAGCCATTTGGTTAGTAATAAATTTCTTTTGAATTTTGTGCTTTCCACACCTTTGAAGTAAATCGACTTTTAAAAATATGTCACTGCGATAAATTTTCTTTTCTGTCAACCTCAACTTTTATTCTTCTTTTGTCCAGCTGCTTGATGGAAATCTCTCTTCTGCTCTCGAGTGGTAGGATGCATTATCCAACACTATTATGGATGGTCGCTCCAATTTTTTTAACAAATTTTCTTCAAACCATTCTTCAAAAATATTTGCATCCATATTTCCATTGTCATTTATACCATATTGTTTCCATTGCTATTAGTCGTTTGATATCGATGTTAGTGTCGACAATTAAGCTTCTAAAATTATATTGAATTACAGTGAAAGTAGATAGTGCGAAAAAAATGTCTCGAAAACCATTCATCCGTTCATCAGCTGCAGAACTACAAGATATTGCTAATAATTTATGAGATCCCGATGATGAAGAATCTTCCGAAGTAGGCGGCATTGAAAGAGTGATAATGAAGAAGAATGTGTAGCTACAAGTTCTCAGATTTCAGAGTATGTAATTTTTGAAACTAAGAATGGAATGAACTGAAAGAGTCAACTACAACCGACAGGACGTATGCGATCCTGTGACATAATAAAAAGCAAAGTACACAAAGTAATGTTAGCTCCTGGTCAAAGTGTAGATGATCCTGTTGATTCCTTTTGTTTGTCCGAAAAATTGAAAAATGTGTCAGACATGTAAAAGAAGAAGTAGAAAGAAAAATGGGGCAGTTGGACAATTTAATTAAAGCCCAAATTCAGCCACTTATTTTTAAGATTAATGATGCAGTACATCAGATTCTGAAAGTTAATAACGCAAATACCGTAATTTTATAAACTTTCTTTTTTCTGTATACATACTTTATTTTGTGGTCAATAACTCTCGATATTGTAAATCATTTTTATATTTAAAAAATTGGTGTAATATAATCTGTATCTGACAAAGGTCTTGGTTTTACCTGTAAGAGGAATAAAAACCTACTTCTTAGGTATAGGTAAGTTACACGCCCTCTCTTTTTTAATTGGTTTACCGTTTTATCGAATAGTATTCAAGCGATATTTACACACCTATAAAAAACAATACATTCAACAGGCATTCGACAGTGAATAGTAACAAACAGTCCATCCTACCCAAAACAAACCATTCACCAATAAGCATAATAAAAACTTAAATCTGGTTTTACAGATAAGTTAAGTTAAAAACCTGCTACCCATTTTACTAAGTACCTATAACTAAGTGACACGCCCTTTTTTCTTCATTGGTTTACAATTTTATCGAATAATTTTCAAGTGTTACTCACACACCTATAAAAAACAATACATTCAGCAGTTATTTGTTAGCGGTGTGACCAATAACACTCAAAACTATCGGTTCATTAATAAAAATTTACGAACGTCAATCCGGTTCTACTATAGGTCAGTAAAGGTAGTAAAAAACCTGTTCCTTATTTATTTGACTAACACCAAGTTTTTGCATGAATGGATGATTTTTGTATGGATCTCTCTGAAATTTTGAGGTTTTAGTAATCCCGAGATCGAACTTTAAATGTAATATTAAAGATTTAGGCCGGTTTTATAAGATTTTTAAGTAAATAACGATTTTGCTATACCTAATTTTAGTTTTCGGAGCACAAATTTATGTTATAATTTTCAGAATTGGCCATTTTAAAAATTATCAAATATTTTAAAAGACGGTCAGAGAGACAAGTGGACAGGCGGCTGATTCTCATTCGCTCATCTTCTTCTTCTTGTGCCACTCCTATCGGAGATTGGAAATCATCAAGGCTATCCTGACCTTGTTTACAGCTGACCTAAAGAGTTCATTTTAGTGGTACAGCCAAACCACTCTCTCAAATTACGCAACCATGACATTCTTTTACAGCATGGATTTCGTTTTCCTTTTATTTTTCCTTGCATTATATTTTTAAGTAATGCATATTTATGTCCTCTCATCAGGTGACCCAAATATTCCAGTTTTCTTCGTTTGATCGTTGACAACATTTCTGGGTCTTTTTCTATCCTTCGCAAAGAGTCACAAAGTTTGTAACTCTTTCAACCCAACTTATCTTCAGCATTCGACGGTAGCATGCCATCTCGAAACTTTCAATATTTTTATGTTGTTCTGTTTGAGAGTCCAGGCCTTTACACCGTATAATAGCGTGTTAAATACGTAGCCCTTTAGCATTCTTAATCGTAGAGGGATTCTTATATCTCTGTTGCAGAAGAATTTCCTCATCTTTATGAGGGTGGCCCTGGCAATTTCGATATGTCTTTTTATTTCATTGCTTTGGTCTCCAGTTTCGTTTATTGAATTCCCCAAGTATTTGTAACTTGATACTTTTTCAATTTGATTGCCGTTTATACTAATATGTGCTGGTTGTGTCATGTTCTTACTGAAGATCACATACCTACTTGGTGTTTTTGATATTGATACTTATGCCATAATTGTTGCAGGCAGTATTTATATTTGTAAGTAATCTTTGTAATTCTTTTGCTCTACATTCGCTCTGCTCGTATCTAATCGACCTGTGGTGGAACAATACTGAAAGAGATGAGGGATTACTGCTTTGTAAACTTTCAAATTATTTGTCAAATTCACGTGTTTGTCAAATTTTTTATAGTGTGTCGATGTGTTTGACGCCTTTGCTGATAGTGTGCCAATGAGGACGTGAAGTTTTGTATATACAGGGTGAGTTTTTAGTGTGACATCGGTCGATAATTCCATTGTGGCACAAGATATTGAAAAAACGAAAAAAATTGTGAAAGAAATAGTAAAGTGTACAAATAAATGAGCCGAAAAACTCCTGCGAATAGAGAACTGGAAATCTTGCGACTATATGCCTTTGTTGAACTACTACTAACTGCAGGGCACCTGAGTGCCAACATCCATGATGTAGATATACACTGGAGTAAGTTTTATCGATAGTTTTACTATATTTAAAGCTACCATAGGATTAAAACGATTAAAAAATTTGCTAAGGTTTGTTCGATTAGTCGATAAGGACATGAGGTCTGAACGAAGAATGAACGACAAATCAAGTCAACCAAAACTTTCAGAAATACTATTTACTAGGAAAAAACATAACGGTAGATGAGCAACTTGTTCCGTATCGAGGAAGGTGTCCTTTCAAGCAGTATATGCCTTCAGAGCCAGATAAGTATGGCATAAAAATATGGTGGGCCTGTGACTCGAAAACATATTACCGTTTAGGTGGAATACTGAAAGAAAACTTAGATGTTTTGAGAGGAAAATCCTCAGAAGAATCTTTGCGCCTTATCACGACATTAATAGCATCCAATACCGAATGAGAACAAATGCTGAGGTCAAGCAGATGTATAGAGCAAGCGATATAGTCCAAGAGATTAAATCCCAACGTCTTAGATGGGCTGGCCATGTCCATAGACTCCCTAATAACCGCCTTGCCAAATTAATATGGGAGGAAGCCCCCACAGGAAGAAGACCCTTAGGACGTCCACGAATGCGATGGAGAGACAATATATGGTCAGATCTAAGAACAATGGGGCTGCCCACTGACCAAACTATTATGGACGACCGTTCAAGATGGAAGCAAGTTGTGCAGTCAGCCAAAACCCACCCCGGGTTGTAGTGCTACTAGAAGAAGAAGAAGTTTAGGTGGAATACCATATACAGGAAAAAACGGAAATACAGTAGCCAAAGGTCTTGCATTTCAAGTTGTAAAGCAACTCGTTGAGCCTTATTATAATTCCAAGAGGAATGTGACTTGCGATAACTATTTCACTGAACTTGCTCTTGCACATGAATTACTTGCAAATTCACTAACTCTTGTAGGCACAGTAAAAAACATAAGAGATTTGTTCCTTGGGAACTTCTACCAAACAAGAACCGTTTAGAAAAATCTTCAATTTTCGGATTCACTCCAAAAGCATCTCCTGTTTCTTACGTTCCCAAAAAAGTGTCCTACTCTTGTCTACCATTCATCACAATGCTTACTGTGCAGATGATGTTGACAAAAAACCAAATATGATACTCTATTAAAATAGTACAAAATGGTTCATTAATATATGAGCAAAAAGCATATTAACCGTTGGCCTTTTGCATTTTTTATAAATATTTTAGATATTCAAAATGAAAAGACAACAAAAATGAAAAGCAGAAATTGTTACTTACAACGACAGCAGAAAAACTAGTGTTGCCTCAAATTTTGAAAAGAAAATCAAGGGGATTACAACGGAAAACAAAACAGTGTTTCGAAAAATGCTTATAGGAAGTTGAACCACACAATAAAAAGCAAAAACCTAGAAAAACCTCCAGTTTTAAGAAGGAAAAGGTATCACAGGTGCCCAATAAAAAAGGACAATAAACAAAAACAAATTTGTGAAATATGCAGTAGAAATGTGTGTAACGATCACTGTATAATTAAAAAAGTTTGTAAGTATTGCAATAAAGAAAAATAAATTACTAATCTATGGTTTGTTTATTTTTATTGTTTTTTTAACCTAATACTTAATAGTAATTTAATTTGTCATATCAATTTGCTATTCTCAGTTGGGAATAATGCTGGGCATTCACGTTCCAATTTGCGGTCCCACTCAGTAGGACTACTAGTTGGATATTCGTCTTCACTCACGCTCCGACTTTCTATCCAACTAGCGGTCCAACTTTAGTTCCAGTTTGTTTTCACGACGGTATACATCGCTTAATCAAAAAATGTATCGATTAAACACTACACAAAATATAATTAGGAGGAGGAAAATGGCAGCATTGTGCTTGTTATCCTTATCATTTGAAAAAAAAAGAAGAAAAAATGATTTTTTTTCTTCTTTTCATCGACGTGATGAAAAAATTATTTATTGATCGTGTGAACTATTGTGACACGAAATTGATCAATGTTGGTCCACTCATTTCCAAAAAAGATACCGTCATGCTTGAATATGTCAGCCTGCTCTGGCTAGCCTCTGCACTCCTGCTAAAAAGCTTAATTCATTGTAGGGCACCCAATAAGGCACGTATACTTCGTCTGCTCCGGTACCAGTTCCACTTTTACTCACTTAAACTTTTTTATATTATCTGAAGAAGATAGAACGTAGAGAGTCAATTTTTTTACGCACAGAAGCTACATTGGCAGTGTTTTCGTACTTTAACATTACATTCAGCAGCTGTTGTTAGGCTGTTTTTCGTGCATTTCGGTTTGCGTATAAAGTACTACCGCTATCCCACAAACAGAAATTATCTCTGTAATTGTCGATAAATTCCTTCACTGTTCATTACGAAAGGCGTGAAGTAGATACGAAAGTTGGCGTTATAATGAGTTAATAATCGTTCGATATGTATGTTTAAAATAAGGTTTCATTTCTCTAGTTATTTGTCTAGGGCTGAACGAATTAATTTTTTCGACTCTTGATTTTTATGACTTTTTAAGATGTAGGAAAAAATTATAGTTTTTAAGGATTTGTTTAGACTTTTTAAAATGTAGGAAAAAATTATAGTTTTTAAGGATTTGTGTAGGTATATTCTATTTTAGAAAGAAATAAAAACTTGTTTTAAACTGGAGCTGGGATTTATTTTGTTGTGTGTGTGTCGTATATTTTTAATAGGAATCATTTTTCGTGCAATTGAAAGTTATTTTCTATTATTTATTTGCGAACTAGGGATCCTTGCTACAACTATGATTTAATTTTCGTTGTTTGTTGATAATTCTTCTGTAGCCAATCCGAAGTTGTGGAAATTGTACCTGCGTGGGAATGTCCGAAATAGATCTACAGAAAGGAAAATTATTTGCCCTAACAAAAAATAGATGATGATTAAGAATCGTGTATTTTAATAATGGTAATTTTCGTGAAATTGAAAGTTTATTTTCTATTAATAATTTGCGAACTAGGGATCTTTGCGTAAAGTAACTCATAGAAATCTCATACGTAACAGATGCCGAAGGTCAACTGACCGAGGAAATTTTCGATCCGACCTGTGATCCGACTTCCAACTTCACCATTCACGCTCCGACTTCGTCGCCAGTCGGAAGTCGGACTTTCAAGTCGTCCCATTAGATGTTCCGACTCATACCACTAGTTGTCCAACTTATCCAACCAGCCCACTCACGGTCCAATTTCAGATCCAACTGCAGAACTTGGACCACTAGTCGGACTAAAAGTCGGAACGTGAATGGCCTGTGTAAGCTAATCTTGTGGCTTTGTCCCAACTAAAATAGTAAATTGATATGACAAAGTATTAATTTGTAAAAGTAAAATAATAATATTCTTCAGACTTATGCGTTTTATTCATTTTGTAAAGATTGTTTTTGGCGGTACTTTATACATGAGTTGCTAATTATTACCATAATCTTTTTTCAGAAGGGTTTTTACACAATAATGAAAGGCAACAACACCGTAATATTTTTGCAGGGTATGCGTAAACATCAACTTCTCTTTTCAAATAAAATGGCCTGGTAGATTTACAAAGGTTTTTATTTATTTATTAATTAAGTCTTTATTTGGCTCCAAATGTTTATTACTTATGAATAAATATTTTTTTTTACAAAAGTTTTTTTGTATTTCATTATTTTGTGTAAATTCTTCAGGTAGATCGCACCCTCGATGTAGACCGCATACTATAGTAGAACCTCTTTTTTAATCTAGACAATTTAAATTTAACTTTAATAAAAAAATCAAAAAAGAGTATTAGAAGTATATGGGTAAATCTGAATAGTACGTTCAAGAACAGTGCTGTTCTTGGTGTTGGTTAAGTAAAATGTGTTGCCCGGATAGGGGTTAAACAAATATTTCTAAAATTAGATGAAATGCCTTTATAACTGAGTAAATCACAAATATGAATTTAAATAGCAAAATTTAGCAAAAATACTTTGACAATACCTCAGTAAAACTATCATTATTATGATATTATTGGCATTATAACTTACTATATAATATAAAAATAACTATAAATTAGCTGAACTAAAATTTTACTCAACTTACAAACTTTTGGGTTGTACACATACAACAAAGATCAAAATTACGTAAATTTTCTTTCGGTCTCCGCCTTAGTCCACTTGTAAGTTCCTTGTATCAAAGTAATGCTGGAAAATAAGTTGATTCTAACAGACCTGCAAGGAGAGGAGATTTCCATCAAAACAGCTAAGGAGTTCCCCCAAAAAAGCTGTGGTCACTTGCTGCGGATGACTTGATCTCGCTCCTTATTGCACAGGTGGTAGGGGTGTAGGTCAATGCGGATGATCTAGTAATTATGGTAAGAGGAAAATATGGCAATGTCCTATACCGTACACTTTAGAGAACATTAAATATTCTTAATAGGTTGTATTCTAGTAAAACAGTAGTAATCAGTTTCACAAGTAGACTTCAACTATCTAGGAATATTACTAGATAAGCAGCTTACATGGAATGCCTATTTGGTGAGAATAACCAACAAAGCAAAGCTTTCTTTGAAAGTTTTTATCGAACGAGTCCTTATTTATTTATAATCGAAATTATTCCATTTGGTTGTTCCACTTTGTATAGGTTTTCTTGCTACAAATATAAACATATATATGTTAAATATATACATACTTATATTTGTAGCATATATATATATATATATATATATATATATATATATATATATATATATATATATTAATAATCTTTATTCTAAGATAAAAGATAAGACTCCCATACAACATTCCATGCCTCTCTTGCAGCAATTTCTACATCGGCCAAACATCTCAATTATTGAAATCACGTATTACACTACACAAAAGTGATTCTCGACTTCACCCTGACCGCTGTGCATTAGCCAAACATGCCCATTCCACTGGTCATCTCATGGACTATACTAACACTACAATTCTCCACCGTGAGAACAATAAATCTAAAAGAGAGTTCATTGAAATGTCTTATATTTTCCTTAACGATTTCTCCATCAATGTTAAGAGTGACATTAAGAATCTGAGCGATATATACCACTTCTTACTTAAATCAGATACCAAGAACAATACAACATCACATATACCTAACTTGACTGATATATCCATTAACAACTAACCTACTTTAATAATTAATTCTCATTAACTAAAAAAGATAACATTCCCTTGCTTTTCTTAGATACATCTCAATAAGATATTATTATAATAATACATGAACAATATAATATAATTAAAAAAGAAAATCTAAAATAATATTTCCCTATACTGAGTTTTACCAATGAACCTTAACGACATAAAGATTCAAAAGAACTACTTGAATTATGAGCACATGCGTTCTGGTAAAACAGAACCTCACATTTAAACTTTCTAACAATCAAAAATTTAGTTATTGCCGACAATTCAAAGAATTACCTCCTTTTAAATGTAATTACATTGGGTTTTTCGATTAACCTTGGGTAAACCTTTGCGTTTTAAGTTCAAAGCTACCATACATTTCCAACGTTAAAAAAAAACTTTTTTTTGTACATAGCAACATTACAACATTAAACAACTTAGATAGCAACAAAAAACACCACTATGTTGTTACTAGCTAGGTTTTTTAACATTCTAACTCTACAATTCTAAGTTACGGTAAGATCAATAATGTTTTTAATAGATAATATATGGTAGCTAATTATAATTTATTCTCTTTCAGCCCTAAAGAAGCCAAATTAATTCTCTTTGGCGAAAACGTTCGGCGAAACAATTGATACTCATTAGAGTCTTTCTTGCAGATTTCCCCAATATTTAAGATTTTACTATATATATATATATATATATATATATATATATATATATATATATATATATATATATATATATATATATATATATATGTATATATAATATTTATGTTAAATATAATATTTAACATAAAATTTATGAGATCAAAAGTTGAAACATAGATTTTGTGATTATTTTCCTAAGCAAATATTTTAGCTCTCCTCTTTAAATTCAAACCTGTATATTTGGCCAAAAGCGTGAGATAACAGTATGGATTTTAATGCGGTGCGTATTTAGTAATAGAATCTCACGTAACTTGAATGTGTAAGTAAACGTTGTTCTGTGTTGTAATATCCCAGAGCTCATAAGTTTCAAGTTTCACTGCCACGTAATTACATTACTTACTTTGTCCTGTTATTCCACGACCTTCTTAATCAGCGTCTTGTTTCTAGTACACTAATAAATATATACATAATAATATATACATATATATATATATATATATATATATATATATATATATATATATATATATATATATATACTTTTTCTAATATATCTATCTATCTAACTATACAGCCCTTGCTGTCCTCTTCCTTCTTCCACGTCTCTCTCTTGTAGGCAGTTTGTATCCACTTCGGGCCTTCGTGTTTTTTCAAGTCATCTGACCATCTCATTTGTGGCCTTCCTCTTTTTCTTTTGTAACTATATGGTCTCCAGTGTGTAATCATCTTATTCCATCTGTCGTCTTTCTGTCTTATGGTATGTCCAGCGAACTTCCACTTAAATTTTGCTATCTGGGTTAATACATGGGTCACTTTTGTTTTGTTGCGGATCCAAGTAGTTCTTTTCTTGTCTGATAGCCTGATGTTCAGCATTTGCCTTTCCATGGCTCTTTGGGTCTTTGCTATTTTTTCCATGTTTTCCTTTGTAAACGTCCAAGTTTGAGAACCGTAGGTGAGAACAGGACGTATACATTGGTTAAAGACTCTTGTTTTTGAATATTGAGGGTATTTTCTATTTTTTAGTATATAGGAAAGTTTTCCGAAGGATACTCAAGCCAACAGTATCCTTCTCTTTATTTCTCCGGTCTGATTTTCTTTATTAATTTTAACTAGTTGTCCCAAATATACATATTCTTTTACTTGTTCTATAGTTGTTTGTGCAATTGTAATTATTAATTCTTCTGGTTGGTTGGTTACAATTTTCGTTTTATTATAATTCATTTGTAGATCTACTTTTGTTGATTCGGTATGTAATTCATCCATCATATTTTGTAATTCTTCCTAATCTGTTATTAATACAATGCCGTCTGCATATCTCAAGTGATTCAAGTATTGGCTATTTATGTTAATACCCCGTTTTCCCATTGTAATTTCCTCATAACGTCTTCCAAAGCTTGATTGAATAGTTTGAGTGATATACTGTCACCCTTTCTGACTCCTCGCCGTATCTTAATGGGCTCCGTTTGTTTAACTATTTTATTGCATGTTGTTGCTTGATCATATATATTGGAAATTAAGTCTGTGTATTTTTAGTCTATTCTCCCATTTTGTAAAGACTTCTTTACTGCCCAATGTTCCACCTTATCGAATGCTTTTTCAAAGTCTACAAATACCATATACATTGAGATTTGATATTCGTTGGCCTTTTCAATTAATATTTTTATCGTAAGCAGATGGTCGCTTGTACTGAATCCTTTTCTAAAACCGGCTTGCTCTCTTGACTGGTAATTATCTAACTTAGTTGTTAATCTGTTTGTTAGTAGTTTAGTTAACAGTTTGTACATTACATTCAGTAGCGTTATGGGCCTATAGTTTTTCAGACCTTTTCTATCGCCTTTCTTAAATAGTAATAGTGTTATTGCCTCGTTCCATGAGGTGGGTATTTGTTTTGTGTTCAAAACACTCTTACATATAATATTCAAAATTCTAATCCTAATTTCAATTTCCATTGCAGTAATTGCAAACCGGTTTAGCATGCTCTAAGCATAGCCATTTTTGGCATTTGACATAAAAATATCGTGTTTTACGATTTGGATAATAGGCGCAACGACCTCGTGTATTTGGACGCGGAGGCGCTGGATCTGTATATACACAGCTTAATTTTTGAGCGATATTTCTGATATCCTTTTGTAAAGGAGGGTCTCTTGCTCTGGGTAGCATGTTCTCTCTTGTAAAGACTAAGCCAATTGATATCAGAAACAATCTTCGTTCCGAAATTAGGTCGTTTTTATTTGCATTAATTAATGTATGACGAGATAGTTTGTGCCTGCAATGTTGAGTAAATTATTAAAAATGACCACTGGCAATGTTCGGGTGTTTCTGCTTACGTTATAAGCCACACATTTCTGATCGACAAAGTCAACGCCTGATTTTGTAATGTTATAAAAAGTAATAATATTGGGATTACAGGCATCTCCAAAATTTTCATCAATCGAGTGATCATAGTAGATGATAACAGCGTCACGACTTTTTTTTTTATTTGAGATTTACGACACCAAAGTAATGGTAATAGTACGAGTAGTAAAAAATCTTTAATTGCGCTTTAATAAGCTTAATAAATGCTTAATTGTTCATTTACAAATATGTTAAACTACTTAAAAGCTATTAATTTTGTTAATATATAATATGTTTAATATTGTAAATCTGATTCTTGCTAATAACCTTCGGGTTAATGCCAATTTGTAAATAAAAAAAACAATAATACTTAAAATTCCATTTGAATTTTTTCTCCTAATTTTATACAAATTAACTGATAATACAGGCAGAAATATTCTAAACAAAGTAAGTCATTAAAAAGATTATCGAGACCTTGCAGTGCAGTTTACCGTGCCTTTTACTACAACGAAAGGTTTTCTGCGAATCCTATTAATCGTTTAAAAGTGTAAGTTGGTTGAATGTACTGTATACTTTATACATATTATCTAGGATATAATTTTAGTTTAATAATAATTTTTTCGAATATATTTTTACTTAAATTAAGCCTGAGTTTGACTGAGTCTGCTGTCTAAAATGTTTTTATTTCTTTTAAAATTCGTGAAATCCTTTCTTAAACAATACACCTACGTTCCTGAGTAACTCATTTTATAAATTCAGAATAGTCACAAGGATAACGTACAAAATTGGTTTTAGTATTGAAAAAGTTAGTGTTTTTGTTTGAGGCAAAGTTTTACGACAGCCGGAATTACCTGCTACGTCTAAAACCGAACGTAACATGGATTTGTGATTTCCTGTGGAAATAACTCTTGACCGTAAATAAGTAAAAGTTAAGAATTTTGTTGTAGTTTTACTGTGTGATAAACAAAATGACATTTATAATATAGGATACTGGTACAGATACTGAGTCTTCTAGATACATTTTTTTTTTCGTTTTTGATATCTCATTACGTAAAATTGTAACAATAAATTAAATTGAAACATTTTTTTTGTGCATACATTACCTAATATTTTGTAAAATTATAAAATCATGAAATAAGTGGACATAGTATACTAACAAGTTTTTTAATAATTCTATGTAAAGTATCGTTAGAGGTTACTACTGTTGTAATGTGACAGAATAGATCTGATGTAATAATAATAATAAATTATAAACAATACCCACTAGTTTAAATTTTTTATTTGAAATTAAACACATTTTTAAAAAGATCTTTACAATGAATAAATAATTCGAACGTAAAAATAATCCAAATTTACAATGTTACTAGAGATAGAAATAAGAAAAATCTTAATTCAATTGTCATTGTTTGGGAAAGTATTTTTTTTATTTAAACACAAAACCACATCAACCGCGCATGGTTATTAGTGGATATAAAAAATACATGAAATATTACATTAAATAAAATTGAATACCTTGATGTATATTAAATAGCTTAACACTGTCGAAATTTTTTTGGTGAGAACTGTCTTGAGATCATCATCTGTGAATCCGTGGGATCTTCTTTTTTCCTTGAATTGGGGACAATCAAGCAGGATGTGTTCCACAGTCAGTGGGATAGAGCAGCTGGAGCAGATAGGTAGTGGTTCTTTTGTTATTAGGTATTTGTGTGTTAAGGCAGTATGGCCAATTCTTAAACGATTAATAATGACTTGGTTTCTTCTGTTCAAAGGAGTCTCCAGGACATCAGTTATTTTTGGGGAAATTACATTTAATTTAGTACTTAATTTTTCCCAATAATTTTGCCAAGTATTAATACAGTGGATTTTAACCAGGTTTGTTAGATCGGTGTACGGATATGTCTTCAATTTTACAGGATGTTTTAAGTTTATTCGACTTTTGTTAACCAGTTGATCTGCTTTTCCATTTCCGTAAATACCTGTATATGAAGGTACCCAAATAAAAGCCGCTTCCTTTCCTAATGATCGAAATTTTTCTAGTTCGTTTTTTATACTCTGTATAATAGGGTTGGTATATATTTGTTTCAGTTCCAGTAATGCATTTAATGAGTCTGTTACGATAATGCACTTCATCGTTCTACTCTTTTCGAATAAGATTAGGGCTTCCAAAATAGCTGTAGCCTCACCTGTTAGTATACTGCAGTTGGTTGGTATCGATATGCTATAA
Source organism: Diabrotica undecimpunctata (assembly GCF_040954645.1). Lineage (NCBI taxonomy): Eukaryota > Metazoa > Arthropoda > Insecta > Coleoptera > Chrysomelidae > Diabrotica > Diabrotica undecimpunctata. The sequence continues at coordinate 114,501,248 of NC_092811.1, read as the reverse complement.
GAATTTTCTTTACAGTAGTAGGCAGCAGTGTGACCATTTGGAGTTTTAGAGACATCGGTAAAGATTTGCAAATAATTAGGATAGTGGTCTAGAATTTCCATGAATAGAGATTTAATTATTGTGGAATTTCTTGAAGACATAAGATCTTTGGGCATAATTCATTTATAAATAATTTTAACTGTTCCAAATGGGTATAAAACCCATTAAGATTCCACTGTAAAATAAAGGAATTGGAGATGTTAGAATTCTGCCTGAGATAATTGTTCATCTGTTTCTTCTGTGGAAGAGATATTATTGGGCTTTAGTTTCTTTTTTAATCTAGTTTTATTTTTTTTTTAATTTTGAATTGTGGGCACAAGCGTGAACAAAATTAAGGATCTCAATTAGCTCGGTAGTTTCATTCGAGTAATCTTTTGAAATTATTTCAGGGTGTTTGTGTATTTTCTAGAAAGTCACATATTTCATTATAATTTAGGATAAACGGTGGTGATCTGTTTTCTATTTTGTCTTTAATTGACTCTAGTGAAAGTAAAAGTTCTTCGCGGGAATTTCTGGTTGACTTTTTTGACTTTTTTTTGGTTTGCTTACTACAGAAGAAGTAAATATCTGTGAATCGGTCTGTGGGGTATTTTCGTTAGTGTCTGGAGAAGATGAGATGAACCTTTTTAGTTGATTAGGGATGTTTGTATTAATTGGATTTAGTGTTATTTCTACTGGAGTAGGATTTCTGATGTTGTATGCGGTTGATGATGTTGGAGTTTTTAAGGAAGATGTTTCACTTCTATTACTTATGGATCCTGTCAGGTTATTGTCAGTTTCCATAATTTGTTCTGTTTGGTTATTAGAGGATTTTATTGTAATTAATGTGTTTTGAAAAGTTTCTAGGTGTGCACTAGCAGTTGATGAATTAGCTTTGTCAGAACTTTGTAGTTCTGTTTGGTTATTAGATGTATGTACTATAGGTAATATGTTTTGAGAAGTTTCGGAGTGTACATTAGAAGTAGTGGGGTTTGCTTGGTTAGAGCATTCAGCTTCCTGATGACCAATAGTCTTGCATTTTGTACAGTTAAATCCTTCTATAGAAAGGTTTAAACGATAATTGGTATTATCATAAGAGATAATGAAAGAATCAGGAAAAGATATATTGTCTAAAGGTTTAATAAATATTTGCCTTCTAAAACTTAAGACATGATTGTATTCGCTTTCAGGCATACCTACTCTTAGAAAAGTCATTTTTGAGACGGAATTTATACCCATCTGATATAGTTCTTGTTCAATTAACGAGTTTGGAACAGTAGGACAAGCATTTGATATGACTAGTCTTTGAGCTGGAGAGATCATGGAGTAGGAATAAGTCTTCTTATTTCTATTTGAGTTTCTTTTATATTAACATATTTGTGGGAATGTAGTAGTGAATCGACTGCTTTTTTAGATGATAGATATATACATATTCTATTGTTGGAAATTCTGGAAGCGAAGGATACGTTACGTGGACCAACTAGTGAACTAACGGCGATGATATAGTCATGAACTTTAGTTCCTTCAATACTGGAAAGTATTATAGCTTGTTCTTTTGTTGGATCTTTAAATGTGTTGACAACACTGGAATATAAGACGTGAGATGAAGTGTGAGTAATATTCATAGTTTTATTCGAAGTCATGGTTGATTAATTATAAGTCCGGCCCTATCACCGGTTCGAAAAACCGGTGTGGATTTTGACCAAAACTGGATTTGTTTCTATTTCTTCGGAACGTTATAGGTTATATTAATATTAATATAAATACTATGAAGTGATTTTTGGTACTCCCGTAACGTTTACTCGGTTGACTTGAAGGTAGCACTATAAAGATTTTCTCCAATAAGTTTACTACCTTTTTACTGCCAAAGTTCACACACTACTTAGTTTTTAACCAGTTTTACTAAATGAAACTGTGAAAAATACTTTAATATTATTGAATATGGAGTATTGTTGAAAGAGTTCTAACTATAATATGTATTCTGACTTTTTATACTATTTTTTTGCTTTAATTGCTTTGAAATATTATTAAAATAATAATTTCACTATGGGGACACTAAAAAATGTGGCGTAAATGTTTTAATAATCAATTTGTAAAAAAAATTATATAATTTTTTTTCTCTTTTTTGTTGCTTTATTTCAGCAGCTATGCGTTTTGTAAATATATTTTGTAAAGGCAAAAAAGTTTTGCAATTCAATTTTCTCCATGATGTGATGTTTTAATTTCTTTAAATTTAAAATCTTTGACGAAACTCTATTTTCACGCTAACCCTCTGTCTTAAGTCTTGGTGAAACATCAGCTTTTTATTCATCTAATTTTGTTAGCTTTTCGTTACAAAAGATAGAATTGATTTCAATTTAAAAAATAATTATAGTTTTTGCAAAATTAGCAAACAGATTGCGACATACATATCACTTTTTCCAGAACCAGTTAGAACAATATACAAGAGAGAGGATATTCCTAGCACAGCCCGTTATTTGTTTTAAAAAATTTGTTCTCCATATTACGTGAAAGTCCTAAACATAGCATTTTTATCTTTCTCTAAACTAAGAAAAAAGTAATTTTTCAGAACGAAGAATATCTACTAATATCAGTTGTTATTATTTACAATATTACGATAATAAAATAGATTAGTCACTGCATTGATTAGCGATAATAAATAATTTTTTTTTAACCAGCTTACATTCGCTCAAAACTAAGTTATTTCTTTTCTTTGTTCGACTTTTCACTTGAAATTGCTCGACTGCAACGAAGTTAACGCTCTGCAGGTGTGCAAATAATATGTTGTCACGCACTTGACGCTTGCCTCTAGCAATTGTAGAATTTTCTTGCTTTTCTTTTCATTTGTTGCGGAAGAAATAAGGTTGAACAACCAGACAAGTGTGAATTTTCCGAAAAGAAAAATATATTACAGTGACCTAAAAATACGTAATAAGACTATTAACTGTTAAGATGTTTAAATTTACTTCAAAAATTGTTACTTTGCTCATAAAACTTACTACTTCATTTATACATACTGCTATTAATGTTACTAATTTTTTTAATAATATTTTCGTGATTTTTTATATCGTAGAGGCAACCAAAGGTAACTGAAGGTAATTAAGAGCTAAACGAACCGAATTTTGAAGCGACGTCAATTTGTTACAGCTTTTATCAACTTCCTCTAAAACTTTTGTTTTTTCAGATAAACCTAAAAACACTTTCTGAGATATTTTATTTTTACTGGTAAATAATGATGATTTATTAGTAATTCCAGGATAGTTTTCATATTAGATTTCTAAAATGGGTTAAGATTAGTTTAAAAGAGAAATTATCCGAAATAGTTAAAATTTCACAAGGGAAGTTGAAAAACAGAAAGTGGTGGTAGATGTGGAATCACCTGTAGTGCTAAAGAATAGTTTGTTAAATAACCCGTTTGGGTATGAATTTTCCAATATTTTCTTTTATGTCCTTAGCCTAAACTCTATGTATATATATTGGATGGGACAACTTTGTGACTTTGCTTTTTAATCTAAAACTCTCAATTTATTTCCATTTGAAGAGGGTGTTCAAAATGATAACACAGGCCAACAAAAAAAAGATGTATAAAACTCTTCTTACAAATTTATGTGAATTCTATGTATTTTTTGGCTCTAAAAAAGAATCTGAAATTAGATTTTACGTATTAACCACAGTTTTCCTCAATATGACACTGGTTTATTCTACATTATAATAATTTGAAAAAGACGAAATACCGAATTACGTTTAAATGGAATTTATTGGAATAATACCTTTTACCTAATTCTTATCTGGTAATAGCATATGTTTGTACAATCATTTCAGGAGTCAATGCTTTTATATTTTCTTTCCATTTTTTTCTGTAAAACTTTTTCTCAAATGCGAGGCATTCTGGTGTTCCCTATAAAGTGACCATCACATTGATATCCTGATGGAATCTTGGTCTTGTTCTTCACTGACATCAACCAGATTTTTAGGGAAAACGTCAAGATGGTTATGCAAAAAGTGGGTTTTAAAGCTCATTAGACATTAAAAATTTTTAAGCTTATCTAATACATTAGCTATTATAAGCTCATAGTTAGGGACTTTCACATTATCTAAAAACTTGGTTACAACTTTTTTGAATGCAATTCAATTTTCCTTTTTTGAATGCATTTTTTGTTAGTAGTTATCTTAGTTTTAAAGGTGGAGTGGAACATCATTTAACGAATATCTGGCAAAAAACACCTTCTTTCAAGTTTTCTTCTGATAGATGGGGAAACTTTTCACTTAAGTACTTGAAACATTCTCTATCTTTAGGCAGGGCCTTGACTGTTTCATTAAAATCCGTAAAATAATTTTCAAAACCAAATTCAGAATTTTGCTTTAATCTGTGCCTTCTAAGAATTGCAAGGCAAAACAGACGTTGATAAAGATGTTATTAGAGACATGGGGAATCTAAAAATGGCATTCCACACTATATCTCCTCAACTAAGCAAAATTCTTAGCGAACTGGTTTCTAGTACTCATACAGAGTATATCTTTGTCGCTAATATCAGATGTCGCTATTTGCGTCTATACAAAGCCATGTTAGAGTTGCTTTGTAAGACAGAAAAGATTTATTTTCACGTTTAGAGCGACTGTGAAAGGCGTTCTGAAGAGGCCTATTAGGCCGAAATACGTATAAGCGGATGCACAGACGCCCTGTACGTGAAATCAAGTCTTAACTGTCTTTTCCTTTTTGTTTCATTAAGTTTATCTTGATGTGTAAAGGTGAAAGGATGATCTGAATCTACCAAAGTTTTGTACAAAATGTTTTTCTCGCTAGGTGTTAAAACATTCCTTATGGGCCATTGTTTTGTGGACCAGTGTTTATCTCTTGCTCTACTGTCTCATTCACAAACACAACATGAAAACTTTGTAAATCCTTTTTGTTGACCAAGTAGCATGCAAACACCTTTTAAATTTCCACAGATTATCCAATTGTGAGCTGAATAGCGGATTTTCTGTAGAATTGTGACAAGATTTTTATATGTCTCTTTCATATGGACTAAAAGAACAATAGGAAGTGAAGCATAAGTGTTACCATTGTGAAATAATACAGCTTTTAAACTTATTTTTGAAGAGTCTATAAAAAGCCTTTAATCATCCTTATTATATTCAATAACAACCTCATTCATTAGATCACCAATATTATAACATTAGACCAAATCCTCTTCCTGCCTAAAAAACTGAGCAAACTGTTGATTTCTGTACCTGTATTTATAAATAGATGTACCAGGCGATAACAAATTCTTGTCTTTTAATCTTGAGCCAAGCAATTCTAATTTTTCCTTTATTAAACCAAAATCTCTTACTAAGTCATCTAACTCAGCTTGTGTAAACAACTATGGTTCGTTACTTTTGAATAAGCCGCGCTCGTTCAGCAATTTTGTTTAACCGAATCATCTCATCACACACTTAGCAGAAATAATTTATAGTCTCGAGCACCGTCCAAATTTAACTGCGAACATTCTTTGTGTTCGTCCCAAAAACCGACAGGCCGTGGTTCCTGACGAGCAACGAACGAACAGCTCGCAAGCGGTTCGTCCCGTCGTACAAATAGACGAATATAGCGTTCACAAACGGTTCTGCTCGCATATGTGTACCCACCTTTACAGTTCAGGTCCATGCTTAATGGGATGGATAGCAGATGGGAGGTTAGGAAAAACAATCACTCTCTTCTTTTTGGAGTTATATCCAGAAACGTCGACATTACAATAATAACAATCATTTAAATGATTTTTATGCTCTCTCCATACCATAGGTACTGCACATCTAAGGGCTTTTTTTCTTTCTTCGACCACTTGTTTAAATCCTCAACACAAACATAGCAGACATTATGAGGAACCCAACCTTTGTCTTAATTACCAATTTTTACACCAAAATATACAAATTACACCTTTTTTACAAAGTTAGTAATATTTCACTGATCTTTTTTATTTGTAACAAAATGTATTTGGACAGTTTTTACAATCGTGACTAGCCATCTTAAAAGCGTATGAGTCAAACACTGAAAAGTGCGTTTATGTTGATTAGAATAAAGGAACTAAACAGCTGTTAATAAAGAGAAAGAAGAACAAAGAGTGTTGTACCATTCATTAACAGACCAACCAACCAAGTAACAGATATCTCTGCTCGTTAAACAAAATAAAATGTAATTATGCAATTTCAAATGTTATATTGTGAAAAAATGGTGGATGATACAGCACACGGCATACATTCGGACTCAGCACACCAAAATTATATAAGATAGAGCTTATTTTATCAAAAAAGTCTTTTATAGCTAGCCTATGTAATTGATAAACATGTTGTTTGATGTAGGTTTTCTGTAACATTCTCTCTTTGGAAGATTGCCATGTGTGCGATGAACCATCATATTAAAAAAGGCAACAGAATTCGACAAAGAATTCCATCCAATTTTGACTTATAATTCCTTTCATTGGTTATTAAATACTGTTATTGTGTAGTGTATTGCAAGTATTAAATCATCTACAAGTTGATTTATAAAATGAATTTAAACTGGTAAGTGCTTTAAAGTGTTTCCTATTAAATTATCCAAAGCATAAATGCATATGATCGGCGATATGGTGCGATATGAACGAATTTGCACATGGTATCAAAATAAAATATAGTAAATTTATGAATGCATTTAGATCTAACTTATTGTGTGATTTAATTGTGGTCCAATGTTTTTATACTATTTATTATTAGATATTTTGGCATGTTTGTGTAAAGACATACTTCATATTCTAAGCTTACTACAATATGGAAGCTATTATAAACAATTTTAAAATTCTGGAATTTTAAAATTGTTTATAAAAGCTACAAAATAAAAAGAATCTTTAATTGCACATTACTACAATTTACTAGTTTACTATTTGGAGAATCAGTAAATAAAACAATTGGCTCCGTTGGAAGTGTTGGTTTGTGTATCTTGTTGCGGTTTCGAAACTGTATGCAATTATTGGTAAAATATTAACAGACTTTTTGTTACTTTTAATTCTCCCCGTATATTGAGCCAAGATTCCGCGTATTCTTAGTTTAGCGTCACTTACAAACCCCACTACTAGAACTCGAAAACTGGTCGAAGAAAACAGGATTTTAGTTTTCACTAAGCAAATCAAAATGCTTGTTATTTACAAAGAAAAGTGATCCAATTAAACCACAGCAAAATTATATATCCAAATCATAAATTACGATGATGACATTAAAAAAAACGTGCCAAACTGGAATCAATATTATGCAAACTCTCTTTAATAAAAACTATGGAGCGGACTATAACTGCTTAATCCATGTTTATAAAAACCTGAAAGATCTAAAATAGATTACGGTTCTATAGTATATGCATCTGCCAAAGAATCTGTATTACATCACCTTGATGTTATTCAAACTGCGGCATTCAGAATAGCCACAGGAGCACTCCGGACCAGCCCAACAGAAAGTTTGAGAGCAGGAACTGGAGAGGCACCACTTCAATATAAAAGAATGCATTTGCCGCTAATTCTAATCCGGACAATCCAACTAGAAACACTATATTCACTGATCGTCTAAAAAACTGAAAATTTATGGGAATTCCTTTCTTTATGGAAACTTTATGGGAATTCCTCCTCCTTCGACAATAAGCGTTCCCCAATCCGACACATCCTTAAATATCTTTAAAAGGAACGATACTTCTTACTCGTTAATAAAAAATACCTTCAACTAAAAAACAAAACTTCTAACTTCTATCACGTGTACACTGACGTCTCTAAAACATCTACTGGGGTATGGGCAGCTGTCGTTACTTCAAATATTACACTTGAGTGTAAACTACCATCCTTAAGCTGCATACACACCGGCGAGCTATATGCCATTTACCAAGTCCACACTCATATTAACTCCAAACTAATATGTATATCCAAAGCTCTTATAATTACCGATTCCCTCAGTTTCATCGATACCATTAACCAGCTTTACACAACACATCCAATTGCTCCTCTAATTAAAAACCTCATCTATAACTCGCTCGGTCTAAAAAGACTGAACGATTATGTCTTCCGTACGTCTAATACCATTTTGCCATTGTTTTGCCTTTATTTGTTCTAGCGATTATTTCCATAAACTAAGAACGCAACTAAGGATGCATGTTTATCATAAAAATTTTTGGCTATACCCCAAACTAACTCAATTGCATTATAGTGGCAATGGTAGGGCGGAAGTCGAAGAACTTCATGGCCATATTTAAGAGCCATTTGGTCAGTAACAAAATTCTTTTGAATTTTGTGCTCTCCACACCTTTACAGTAAATCGACTTTTAATTAAAAATATGTCACTGTGATAAATTTTCTTTTCTGTCAACCACAACTTTATTTCTTCTTTTGTCCAGCTGCTTGAAGGAAATCTCTCTTCTACTCTTGAGTGGTAGGATGCATTACCCAAAACTATTATGGATGGTCGCTCCAATTTTTTTAACAAATTTTTTTCAAACCATTCTTCAAAAATATTTGCATCCATATTTCCATAGTAATCACCTGTATTCTTTGTGAAACACAAAATTATACTAGCGTCAGGAATAAAACCCTTATCATTTCCAGCATGAAATATAATGTAGCGTTCACCATTACCGGAACGACTAGAAGAATAACATTTCGTGGTGCCATCTTGCTAGGATGATTTTGACATATTTCCTTTAGCGAAAATCCAAGCTTCATCTAAAAATACAACTTGCCTCGGACTATGAAATGTTTTATTGTTCATGTATTTTCTTAAAAAATGCCACCGTTTTGAAACATCTTTGGAAACTTCACACAATACTTGTCTAATATTTGTTTTTTTATATCGAAAACCTAATTGTTTCAGAACTCTCCACAAACTTGTTAAACTAATATGACACAGTTCCTTGCTTTTTATTTTTTGTAACACAGCACTAATTGTTACATGTTCTTTGGCTTTATACATATTGTATATAATATTTTTAATTGCAAGTTTAATTGACTGGTGCAAATCTAAAGTTTTTGAGAGATACCGCAAGCATGGCATGTGCGTTTCTGAACTGCCATAAAAGATGTCAATGGATCCATATTATTTTTTTTCAAATTGAAATAATTTTCGAATTTCAGAACTAAACGCCGTTCTTCTGGAGATAACACTCTACATTTTGACTGTATTTTATTTTCTTCCAAATTACTCATTTTACTTTAAAGTACCGCTTCACTAAACTACTATAAAAAATAGGTACTTATATACAACTACTACACCCTAAAAAGGACGAGGGTTGTACAATAGACGAAACAATCGAACACAAATTATTTAACAGCCAATGCTAAACAAGTATAAAAACTGCATTGATTGTGATTGCAAAAACCGTTTGCATGTTTTAAATAAGATTTTTGCTGATAATGTATTTTGCTAAATTATTAAATAACATCAATATAACCCACGACCATCAATTAATTTTTAATGATAAACAGAAGTGTAATATGATGACAAGAGAAAGATATTTTTAAATAGTATGAATCATTTTTCAATGATTGTGTGGATTTGAAAAATACATTACTACACAAATTTTTAAAGTGTGAATAAAGGAGATTACAATGATTATGACACATGGTACTCCTTATTTTTCAAATAATATGTTCTTTTAAGAGCATAACTTTGATTACTGTGTAAACCTATATTATACGATACGTCAGAAGAAATTAAAAAAAATTAACATGTAATATATTCACTGTTTAAATAAATAATTCGTACTCGTGCTATTGCAATCAAATATTAAAACCAATAAACGATAACTTGTTGAGCAGTTGTTAACGCGTTGAAAAAACAGAGCAGTAAAATGTTATTCATAATGCATTTAATGGCAAAGCGGTCTTCTTAGGTGGAAAATACTTTATTACTGTATATAGTTTATTATACTGTTCATATGTCGCTAATAACCTCAGAGGTTGATGTGGCAGTGTTTGTAAATAAAAAAAAAATTAATGCATTCTGCTCGTAAACTCCTTGTGCATTCCATATTTTTTTGATCTGTGAAATCATATTAATTTCCATATCTGCAACTAAGGTCTGTTTGCGCAGTGGGAACTTTTTCAATCATACATGTTGTTGGGTTGTTTACGCTGTTTGTATTTTTCCTATATTTAAACGGGTCTTTTAAAATCCCCTTTTAAATTTTGACATTTATACCAAATAAAATTGGTTTTCAAAAAAAAACTATAAAATACAGTTAAGTAATTTATAATTTTATACCACAAATAACCATATTTTTTAATATCTGGTTAATTATAAACTTAGCATTAATAATACCGCAAATACATACTATATAAAACCAGAGGTATATTCAAACCAAAAATTAATTAAAATATTGTATGTATAATATAGATAAACCTCACATAATATTACACAAACCCTAAATAAATAAAAGTTTACTAGCCAGCTTTTATTATTATTGAGCTATATATTCAACAGCTCTTCTCCGAAATATGAACAATGAATGTGGTCCCTCTAAGTTTTGTGTCGCATTCAAAGGACTTAGAGGTAAAAGATGAAATATGTAAGCTCAAGTCTGACATTTATGAACGTAAGGTAAACTAAGATGATTTACTATGGAGAATCCTTACTCACTAACCTTATTTCAACCAACAAGAAACATATCATGATAGTTAGTTTGGTTCCAGGGAGGGACAAAAGGGACAAAATATGACTACAGTAAAACTTCTATTAATGTACACCTCTCAACAATAGAAACCTATGATGAACGGACACTTTTAAGGTCACCGAACATTTCATATGTGGGTAAATAGCAGACACCAACGAGCAACGGATCCTCTTTACAACGCCTTCGGACAAAATTTGCCTTCGGTTTTTCTAAGAAATTATTGTAATTTTACCTGTAAACCACGGATAGTTAGCTTAAGGCGATTAAAAGATTAAAATTGGGGCTTCGTAAAGCCAAATATGTGCATTTATTGTATACTGTATCCAGAAATTTAGTGTCTCATTATAAAAGTTATTTTAATAACAGCTGTAAAACTGAATAATCCCTTGTAAATACTCTATTGTTGTATAATTATTACAGCTACCAAAGCTGCCAGGACCGGCATAATAGCCAAGCATAGCACAACTGTATATAGGTATATATAATCAGATCAAATATTATCATTCAAGCATAATGTCAAAAAACTCTTTTTATAAACATACAAATGTCCCATAATTATTGTTATTAATCATTATTTTAAGTCTTAACGAAGAAAATGTTTTGTATGTGTTTTGTGTTTTATTGGCACTAGTTTTCACACTGGCCAGTCAATTTCATAATGATTTTTTTAGACTATAACTTATCACTAACTCAGGGGAGTACTGTGTAGTGTCTGTGTTAAGTAAATGTCTTGTTACTTTAGTGAAGTCGACTTCATTGTCTTTACAAAGAGACGCTAATTGTATCTGAACGTCTGAGGTCCCTTCGGTGAGTACCAATTGTGTGAAAAGTGTACCGGTGAGTAAAAAGTAAATAAAAAAATACTTTTGCATTTGTTGATTTTGTATATTGAATAAGGTAAATTAGAAATAAAATTAAAAATTAATGCACCTACTGATACATCATTAAAAGGCCATGAATCTAAATTAAAAAATAATTTTTAAATCCTACAACCAAATTAAAATAACATTTTATGCTGCACCTAAATTTAAAAGCACTTCACTTTTAAACATAAATCAATATTTTTGATTTTCGGTGTATACCACTTAAACTTTTATAAATTTGATTAGTGATTATTGATTTCTATGAAATGCAGAAATGTTTATGAAGAATAGTTCTTTTCATGAAATTAATAATAAAGAAATTTCCCATTTGTTGCCAACTTTTTCCGACATACTTTATACCTTACTAACAATTAAAACACTTCTTTCCTTACATGAAGTATAAAATATAATCATATTTAGCTATATGTATATATCTACATTATTTCATTTTAATTTTCACTTCACCTTTTTATTATTTCACTTGCAATTTTTTTAACAAAACAAAAATTGTTTATGATTTTCAAAATTTGGATATATTTAATAAAGAATCGAAACAGAAAATATAATAATTAATTAATTCTAATACTCCATCAGTTTATGTATTTTTTCCCTTAATTATCTAGATATTTATTTAAATTAAATATGTAATGTAAATGACAAATAAAATATAAAATTCGTTAAGCCGGCCCTTTTTACTATTTACCTGAAGAGGAAAATCCATTTATGGCTTCGACTTTATCAGCGGGATACTTTTAAATTCTGCATAAGTCAGTTCTTATAATTGTGAATGAAGTATAGCTTATTATTGTGTGCCGACTTATTGTAGCCACAAAACTAATTATATAAGTAGGTACTTACGTTTAAAAAACTAAACTCGGATTCACCAGTAGATTTCAGGGTTTGCTCTTACGGACAATGTTAATCAAATGGAAGAAAACGCTACAGCGTTGCTAGTTCATCGTCGGCCTCAACGTGGCAGAGCCGGCTTCGAACTTAACACTTCCTTACACACGGAGCACTTGCAATTTTGCACTAACATTCACTGATTTGCCCTAATGACTGTTCCAGAAAATATTCGGACTTTGTCGTAATATAGTGCTCAACAATTAATAAGGATCATAATTATGATTTCAAATATTTTAAAAGATTGTTGAGATCCTAATATGATGACTTGAATAGAATAAATGAAAATAGACGACTTTAATATTCAATTTTTTGCTGATCCTAGTAAAAAATGGCCATAATGGCAAAATTTCTTCGATTCTACTTCGATCCTTAGCAATTGTTGAGCACTGTTGTATTTGACGAATAGAAAATTTCTTACATCTCTTGTTGTCATATTTACGGAAATGGATGTTTGGAGACCTTTTGAATAGAATTGAAATGAATAGAAAGAAAATGCCACGATTAGTAGATGAGTCAAAAATACATCGAGGATACATCATTTATATTTTAGTATTATTTATACATAGAGTGTTTCATTAACAGTTATCCATATAGTAACTGGAGATAACTTAGCACAAAATACGAAGATTTAACCTAAAACACTAATCACATGCTATGATTTTTGTGACTGATATTTTTAAGTTAAAGTTGATATCATATAATTGAATGAACTATCTTTCAATAAAATCCTTGCAACTCATAAATATTGGTAATATCATTTTGATGTCTTCTACTTTAAAATATTTAATATGTCTGATTTGCCGATATGAATGAGTCAGATTAAATTAAATTATTAGAAGAATTTTTTTACTAACAACAAAATTTTTGTAATTGATTAATATTTTGTATTTCGATAATGACCTCCGAAGTGAAAGTCGTAGAATTCGTAGAATAGCTTACTGACTAATGGGCGTTTGTAGAAATGGTTTAACCGTGTAGAAATTTCGGTATTGTTGTAATTAAATACCCATTTAGAATTTTCCTGATAATAGTATCTACTAATTGTTATACGAGTGCGTATATATATAGCAGTTTTGCAGTTTGTAGAAACGGTTTAACTGTTTTGTGTGTGCATTCGAGAAGGTACGTTAACTTGTCAAAAAATAAGTGCAATTTATTTTTAAACTTTTTTTATGTACTGTGTCAAAAACATGGAGTATTTAGAGGAGAAAAGTTTTAAACAAGGACAAATCTTAGATTTATATGCGCGACAAATTATTTTGATTATGTTGATATATACAACAAAAACAAATTCCGATCTGACTCCAACACAAATTGTTTCTACAATAAGTACAGAGCTGGGTGTTAGCGATAGGACAGTCTGGAAAATTCGTCAGGAAGGATTGGATCATAATGGAGACTTACCCAAAACTCTGAAAAACCCACGTAAACGGACCAAGAAGGAACCCAATCGGGAGTTTACCTACGATGAGAATATCAGGAGCCAATTGAGAAGACATTCACATGGAATTTTTCTTAAAGAACATACCTCCCACAATCAAAGCTATCCTGGATGCCGTTAATTTACACGAACATTTGCCTAAATTTTCCAAAAGTACTCTATATCGACTATTGCGAGAGATGGGATTTGTTTATGAAAAAAGAGGAAAGAAAGCAGTAATGATGGAACGTTCTGGCATTAAAAATTGGAGGCATATATTTCTTAGAAAAATACAGAATTATCGAAATCAAGGATACAATATTTTCTATTTGAATGAAAGTTGGGTAAATATCGGACATACAGTAAATAAGGTATGGATGGATTCAACCATAACCAGTTATAAGGATGCATTTTTAAAAGGCTTGACTACTGGTCTAAATGATCCAAAACAAAGAGGTCCGAGATAACAGTAAATAATCTTACGCTTTTTAATTACAATTTATATGTCTGAGAGTTGTAACACAAATAAATGGCATCAGCCTACTTCATTTTAAATGAGCCATACAACTTGTAACGTTGATAATTTTTGAAAGAATCTTTCTTTCAAAGAGTTGGAAAAATATAATAACTATTAAAGATTCATGGAATTTAGGATAAGAATTAACAAAATTTAAGATAGATAGATAAAACTATGAGAATTGCGTAGAAAGTAACAAAAAATTAAAAAACACGCTTAAATGATTACTACGACAGTGGCGTGAGGAGGACAAATGAAGTATCTATCCCTACAGCATGCCTCTGGTGACAACGAAAAAACTATCTTTTAGCACTAGTTAAATTATCCTAGTTAACATGTGTAAACTATTTGTCAAGCTTGAACAAAAAATATTGGAATGTGTTAAAACAATGGGCTAAAATCATTTTAGAATATTTTTAATATAAACTCTGTATCTCGGTAACGAGTGTTTTAGGTTAAATCGTTGTCTTTTGTGTTAAGGTTTCTTCAGTTACTATATAGACACTTCTTAATGAAAGATCCATAATCCATCATCAAATGTTAAAAGACTTTGTAAATAAAATATTCACAGTGAAAAATTCAGATAATGACCAACAGTATACGATAGACAAAGTATAAATGAACAGTTTATTAGCGCCTGGTGGCTAATTATATTATTGACGAAAACCTGCTACGCCATTTGCACTGAAGATAAAACACATAGAAAATTAGGGAGTGGGACCCGGACTTTGTCAGTAGAAGAACTAAAATGTTTTATTGACAGTATCCATGCTCAAGATATCAACAGTGTGAACGATTCAAAACACCTACATGTGGTCAATTTAATACATGTCAACAAATAATCTGTAAAATTTGTAATGATCAGAAATAAAAATAAAAATTAACCAATATTGTGTGTTATTGCTGTTTGGACTTATTTATTATAATGTAATTATAAGTTCGAATTGTTTCTAATTTCCTGTGTCCAATTCTTCTCGATCGACGGTGATAAAATAAAATGTTGAAATCGTAGAATCAAATACAGTTTTATTGACAGCTACTGAATTATTACCCTATAGTTGTTATTGAGGTACAAATTTATAATAGACTGCCTCCGAAACCAGTTCCGAAGCTATATTTATAATCTCACTTAAATGCTACGATTCATCAAATAAGTGTATTGCCTTCTGCATACAACTAAAACCTGTGACTTTTGAAAGCTAGCAAATATAATTTGAACCGAGGAAATTATTGCAGGCATTTCTTCAATAAATATTGGACAATCTATAGTTTTCAGGAGGTTAAACAAACTGTAAGTAAATTACTATATAAATAGAGCATAAAAGAGATATTTGGATTAAATACGTAGAAAAAACTTTTGAAGATATACGAAGTAACACTGGTATTACAACAAACACCAATTGCGAATCTGGACCACCATTTACAGTCGAAGAAGTAAAATATGCCATCAAAAGCACCAAAGATGGTAAAGCAGTAGGCCCTGATAATTTTCACTCAGAATTCTTAAAACTTATGGACTATGATGGCATAAAATGGTTGACAAATATATTTAACAGTATATATGATACGGGCGTGGTTCCCCAAGAGTGGTTAGGGTCAACTTTTATAAATCTTCCAAAAAAACCCAATGCGAGAAAGTGCGAAGACTATAGAATTATAAGCCTTATGAGCCATTTACTTAAAACATTTCTAAAGGTCATTCACAAAAGAATATATACAAAATGTGAGGAACAACTAACAAGAACACAATTCGGATTTCGTGATGCTCTGGGAACACGGGAGGCCCTTTTTGCTGTACAGGTGCTATTTCAGAGATGCAGGGATGTGAATTGTGACATATACGTATGCTTTATAGATTACCAGAAGGCATTTGACAGAGTAAAACATGACAAATTAATGACTCTAATGCAAGAAATTGGAATTGACAACAAAGATCTTAGAATTATCAGAAACATTTACTACAATCAAACGACCAAAATCAAAATAGAAGACCAGTTAACTGATAAAATTTCAATAGAACGTGGAGTACGACAGGGCTGTATTTTGTCTCCATTGTTGTTCAACATTTATTCTGAATGGGTATTTAAGGAAGCTTTAGACGGTTGTGCGAAAGGAATACTAATAAACGGTGAATGGTTGAATAACATTAGATATGCAGATGACACTATAGTTTTTGCCGATAATCTGAATGACTTACAGATATTAACAAATCGCATAACAGAAGTCAGCAACAGATACGGACTAGCTCTTAACATAAAGAAAATCGAATTTATGACAATTAGTAAAAAACCAATACTAAACGCTCAACTTACAATCAACCAACAGAATATCGAAAGAGTCGAGCAATATACATATCTAGGCACCCATTTAAATAGCCAATGGGACCACTCAACAGAAATTAAACAGCGAATAATAAAAGCAAAAGCAGCATTCGTTAGAATGAGAACCATTTTCAACAGTCGAAACATATCATTAAAAACAAAATGCCGTCTATTGAACTGCTACATATTCACAGTTCTGCTCTACGGAATGGAAGCATGGACACTGACTGTTGCATCTATGAATCGGCTCGAAGCTTTCGAAATGTGGTGTTATAGGCGCATCTTACGTATATCCTGGGTTGACAGAGTTACTAATGTGGAGGTCCTGCATAGAATGGGGAAAGAATGTGAAATTCTCATGACCGTCAAAACTAAAAAGTTGGAATATCTAGGACATGTAATGAAAAATCAAGAACGTTACGGCCTTCTCCAGCTGATTCTCCAAGGGAAAGTAAATGGTAAGAGAGGACCGGGAGGAAGACGCATTTCCTGGCTTCAAAATTTGCGAAAGTGGTATAACACGACTACCACTGAACTGTTCCGCGCTGCAATAAATAAAGTAAAGATAGCCGTGATGATCGATAAAAAATAAGGAAGTTAAGATTAATGTGATGATTACAAATTAATGAACTAATTTGTGATTGAATACTGTTTGTGCTTTTTATTCGTAAAAATACATTTAAGAGTCATCGATTTTTCTACTAATGCTAATAATGCGGTTGGTTTAGTAATAACAAAAACTTGGATTCTATTTTAAATTTGCATCTAAAACAAATTTTGATGTCTTCACCAAGATGGTGTAGTGAGCTTCCCTTTAAACTGACAACATCTTGTACGCCGCTGTTTTCGTATTTTCTCATACATGTTTCACGATAAGTAAGCCACTTTTATAGAGACATATATCCTTTCAGCATTCGATATTCCGCATATTACATTGCAAATTCATGGGACACAACAGTCACTGACTGCTTTCAGTGCCGCCTTTGAATAGTGTGAGCTTTCTGTACATTGGACCGTATATAACCTGTCCTGTAAATAATTCGATTCACAATAAAAGAAATTTTAAGGTAAGGTAAGGGTGTCTGATACATGAAGGAGTTTCTTTTATGCATTTATTGCATACAGAGTGAACAACAAAATTAAGATTTTTAGTATGTTGTCGATTGATATAATCTATAAAATAATTAATTTATTTTATTTAAAACCCATTGTAGGCCAGCGTCCTATTTATAGATCAGTGAAACTTTAATTTTTTTCAACTGTTAAAATTTGTTTAAATTTAAAGAAAATTACAAAGTGAAAGGGGGAAATCCCAGTAGTTGACTGTATACCATAGTTTAAAAAAACTTACAAAAAATTAAAATCTTCTGTCGTATGATGTTATATTGTTTTAATAAAAATAAGTAAAATTTTTCTAAAAGGACTACAATTATTCCAAAACGTTTTGTTCCGGTCGGACCATCATCAGTGAAACATTTAAAAAAGTAGTTAAAACTAGCTACTGAAGTGTAGTAGAAGCCACAGTTAGAATTCAGTGTAGGTAAGATGAACAATGTATTTCTTACGAGAGAACGGCCGACCACGTTGCCGGTTTGCCCCGAGCGGCGCAACAGGACCGAATTTAAGAATTATAGCACTGGAATAAACGCGCATACAATAATTGCATGCGGTTATATAAAAATCTATAATTATTGTCTCAACTAAATCATTATTTAATCATCGATATATAAAGTTATATTGTCGAACTACACAATAATATAAGGAAAAATAATATAAAAAGTAAAATATATCAAAAACTCATTGTCGATAGCTTATCTATATTTATCAATTTTCAATACAATGTTACATTGTAAACACATTCTTTGCGAAAATCAGAAAAGAAAAAGCGAACCAGTTTTAATCCCCATTGTTCACAATAACGATCTCTCTCGTCTCTTTGTGGATTTGGGTACGGGCAATTAAACCAAGAACTTGTTGGCAAACACTATGAAAGCTTAATTCTATTTTATTTTCACACGCGGATAAAAGTACCTACATTATGGAGCCGTTGGCAGTAAAGTGACTGACACGATGAGAGAAAAAGCCAGGATAATGTTCACTGAAATAGAGAACCACCCCAGTCACATACTAAGAGAGATAATGAGGTATGACGCTTTCCACAGATGGAAGCACAAAAGACCAAAACAACAAATAGTAGACCAAAACAATAACACCAGAGAGAAAATTAAACCAGAGAGAAAATAAAACACTAGAGAGGAAATACTTCAAAATAACAACAACGCACATAGAAGACAGTTCGTAGCTCAAAAAACACTCAAGGACTATCGCCAAACACGAAGTGGGCCCGGTTGCCTTAAAGAAGGTAAAATCTATATTGTTATATTGTCTTAAATTTATATATTTCTCAATGTTATAGTATAGACTTTACACTAATTTTGATCTTTTCTTTCAGGGCCACCTACAAAAAAAATTACAAAAAACACAAAAAACCGGCCTCGGCCACCAAAAAAATTAAAAAACACCAACATAAACCGGCGCAAGCCACCAAAAAAAAATTAACAAAAACCCCAAAGCCCGGGCACGTAGGGCCCAACCCCTTGAGCACCAAGTCGCCGAACTGAGCCGGGGCTCAGTTTTAGTTCGCGGACAAGCCACATTAGATAACAAGATCATAGCGACAATGCGCTGTCCTGAGTTTTGCATTCGGTTAGGAAACCATGTTGGGGTTCTATTACCCAGGACCTCCACATGAAGAGCATTTGGCTGATAGTTGTGCCCCTATCCCGCATCAGAGTGCTATAGGGGGGAAAGGTATGGTCTGGAGCATTGGAGCACGGTGGGGTGACTCCTGTTTTACTCAAGTTAACACACCTCGCTCCAATAAATTGTTACACCCGAACGTAATTCCTGGGGGTGAACATTTCTCACAGGCTGGGTTCAATCAAATTGCTTGCTTGCTTGCCGTTGGCAGTATCTTTCGTGAATTTCAAACAGGGTATGACTCTTAGTGTGCAAGTAAAACGTATGGTGTTAAATGTCATCTGAACTTAAAAAATGATGACAGCTTGACTATACCTGTGGAAAAAGTTTCGAAAATGTGCGGCGTGAGTGTTCGCAAAATTTATGACATCCGCGAAGAGGACAAGCAAGAAAAACTGAAACCGGTAAAAAGAAAGAAAGAAAAACAGTTTTTAGTCCAATTCACGTGAGAATACTTACGATGAGGGAGTAAAATTTCGAATAAGGAAAATTGTCCATGATTTTGTTTTGAAAAACATACTACCAACCGTCGATTGCATAATAAACAGAGTCAAGGATGGTGAAGACCTAAGAGCTTTTTCAAAAACCACATTTCGTATGCTACTAAATGATATGGGTTTTGAATATGGTAAAAGAGATTGAGTTTCGATAATGATAGAAAAAAGATATCATATCCTGGAGACATAAGTAGCTCAGACAAATAAAAACACTAAAGAAGAAGGATAATGTAAACCTTGTTTATATCGATGAGTCTTGAATTAACGTCGATGCTTCAGTAAAAAAGTAATGGAGGGACACAACGATAAAGAATCCACGAGATGCCTTCATAAAAGGGCTCTCTACTGGACTGAAAGCTCCAACCCAAAAAGGGTCCTCGGTCCTTGGCCAAAAAGTGAACCGCTGATTACCATGGCTAAATGGACGAGGATCTATATAAAGAATGGTTTGAGAAGACGTTAATTCCAAACTTGCCGAAAGACAAAGAAAACGTTTTGGATCTCCCACTCCCACAAATTTGAATAACTATATACTGAGGCCGTACTTAGAGACAAGTAGACAGGAACAAAATTAAAATAATTGCGGAAAAATATGGAATTAAGATTTTGAGACTGCCACCTTACCATTGCGAGATGAACTCGATTGAGATGGTGTGGAGTCAAGTGAATAGGTATGTGGCCTCAAACAACGTCGATTTTAAAGAAAAAACATTAGAATCGTTGATAAAAGAAGCTTAATAACGCTTAATTAACAATTTTTATGCTCGGTACGTTCCACGACTGTTTTGGTTGTTTCTCCAAAATCTCCAAATGTTAAGGTGCATTATCTAAAATTATAATTAATGGTTCACTCAGACTAGGTAACAGTTTCTCCTCAAGCCATTTAACAAACATATCTGCATTCATGTCTTTATGGTAATCAGCATATTTTGATTTTAAAGAAAAAATCAAATCTGCCTTTTCTATAAAGCCTTCTTTCCCTTCTGCATGAAGAATTATGTGCCTTTTGCCTTCGCTATCTGTGTATTTTATTGATTTTATGCTGTCGTCTTGCCAAATTCGTTTAATTCCACCCTTTGCAAATATCCATGTCTCATCTAAGTATACGAATGTTGCATTTTCAGATTTAAGTCTAGTATATTTTCTCAAAAATTTAATTCTTTTGTGAACCACACTACTGCTTTCGCATAAAAGTAACCTATTGTTTTCATTTTTGAATTTAAATCCTAAATCTCTCAAAACTTTTCAAATTTCCTCTTAATTTCACAAACTTGTCTTTCTCTTATTTTGGCCAGTAAAGTATCTAAAATGACATGTTGATGGTTTTCACGCATTCCATACAAAATATTGCGAATTTTAAATGTTTCTCCATCAGGTAAGTCAACGCTCCTAGAATGTTTACCAGTTGTTTTCTTGTCTTGGTGATACTCAGTCACAGTAAGATCTTTTTAAGAAATCTCTGACAGTCTTTATTACCGTTTTTAGCTTACTTTTACTGATCCGGAGTGCGTCACAAACGCGTTGATTTATACATAATAATGACTTTAAAGGTCCACCATTGTCTCTTTCCATGATAAAGTATTTATGCACATGTGCAATTAATTCATCAATATTCAACTTACGTCTAGACATAATGGTCACTTGAAACTACACTTTAGAATGACCATATACTGGGTTTAGATCAATATGAGAGAAACTTTCTAACTATTGTGCTTGAGAGGTAAAATATAACCGCTTACAAAGATCCTAAACATATTAAGAAAATTAGCCTATTGATCATTAGAAATGCCGATTGTTATTTAATTACGTTTAATAAAAAGTTTAGAAATGGTTGGCAACCGTACATAAACAAATTAAAATGTTTTTCACAATTATTCTATTTTTAGTACAAGTATTTTCATTTAAAAATAAAAAGTTAAATATATTTACCAAAAACCTAACTTTAACCCGTAATCACTGATGTCTCAAAAACGTTACACTATATCAAAAACAGACATATGGTCAATCTAACCACCACTATTTAAATTGACAAAATGTTCTAGTTTACTCCGAAGTATTTTTTAACAAAAATTAAAAGTGATATTTTTAGTACTTTGTAATATCTATTTTGAATATAAATTATTCTTAGCACGGTAGTATTTGTTTCAGAAAAAAATTATTAAACAAATAGGTAAAAGAAATTTACGTTAAATAACATTATGCAAGAATACTATTTATTAAAAAAATGTTACACAATATGCAAAACCATGAGCAACGGGTTAATGACACATATATTTATTTTATACCTAAAATTTAGCAAAGTGTTAAACATTATGGAGAACACCAGTGCAGTTTACCGTGCCTATTACTACAACGAAGGTTTTCTGCGAATTCCGTTAGTCCTTTAGAAGTGTAAGTCGATTAAATGTACTGTAAATGTCAGTCCTACGACGACGGTATCGACAGTCTGCACGATGACCCGCTGTTTTATAACCGCGAAAATTAAAATATAATAATTAATGTCTTAAAAATCCAAACAAAAATACGGTTCGTTAATACGCACTCCCTAACGAAAACTAATGGTCTGGGTTAGAGGTGGACGAATCGATCAAGACTCGATCCAACAAAAAGCGAAAAGTGACTAATCAATACTTAGACGCGGAGCACGTCTGTCTCAGTTAAAGAAGGTATTGCTCGAGAAAAAAAGACAGAAATTGACATTTAGAGTCTCTTTTTCGATGAGATAGTGATAAATACAATAGTTCATTACACTAAAATTTATATAGATAAAATCCGTAACAATTTCCAACGAGATCGAAATGTACAACATACAGATTTAACGGAAATTCGAGCATTTATTGGTTTATTGTTCCTCATAGGTTCTTTAAGATCATCAAAAAAAAACTTACATAGTTTCTGGGATAATTCAAAGGAAAATAGTCTTGAATCTTGCTACTTATCTAAGAGTAAATCCAGATTTCGCTTCTTGATACGATACTTATGGTGTGACAGTGTTATTCATAGAGATAAGTGAAAAACCACTGACAATTGGCACTAATAAGAGATGTGCTGGAATTCTTCTTCTTCTTTTGGCATCATAACCCTGGATGGGTCTTTGCCTGTCTGGCTATGTCCTTCCATTCAGATCTCTCTTGTGCCCTTCTTCTCCATTGTCTTATGTTCATTGTTTTCAGGTCGTCTTCCACGTCATCCAACCATCTCGTTCTGGGCCTTCCTTTTTTTCGCCTTCCTATGGGCTTCCATTGTAACATTTTCTTAGTTGTTTTTGCATCGCTTTGTCTCTGCACATGTCCCAACCATGACAGTCTTTGACTTTTCACAAATCTTACAATGTCATAACCTTCATTTAACTCATTCCCCTCGTCGTTTCTCCTGATTCTCCATGTGCCATCTTCCTCTTGTACCGGGCCATATACTTTCCTCAGTATTTTTCTCTCGAATGTCCTGAGTTGGGCTTCATCTTTTTTCGTCATTACCCAAGTTTCACATCCATAGGTTACTACGGGTCTAATCAGTGTTCTGTAGATAGTCATTTTGGTTCTTTTGTCTAATAATTTCGATGTCATCAATCTTTTATTAGCATAGTATGTACGATTCCCGCTGGAAATACGTGCATTAATTTCGCTACTTACGGAGTTCTTCTGATTGATTTCTGTGCCGAGATATGTAAAGGCATCCACTCGTTTGATAGTATAGTTGTCTATTGTGATATTATTTTCATTGTCAGTTATTCTTTTGACTGTCATATACTTCGTTTTTGCTTCGTTTATTTTAAGACCTCTTTTTCTTGCTTCAGGATCAATTTGTTTGAACACTTCCATTAGTCGTGGCTTATTCCTACTAATGATGGCTACATCGTCTGCATATGCAGTAATTTGTACTGATTGATGTGCTGGAATTACTTTTAAATAATTTTCAAGCTTAGTTCTCACCAACTGAGTACCTCACAGTCCACGTACAACTTCTAGCATTTAGAGGTACATGTAGCTTTAAGCAGTATATACCGATTAAGCCGGATAAATACAGCCTGAAAGTATTTGCTTTTACTGACACTAAGACAGCTTACACTATGGAAATACGTGCTTGACGGAAGAAGGCGATGGATAGGGACGACTGGAAAAAAATTCTTGGGGAGGCTAGGACCCACACAGGGTTGTAAAGCCAAAATGATGATGAAGACAGCTTACACGTTCAATTTGGAAGCCTACGTAGTTAGAGAGTAAAAAGGTCCTTACCAAGTAAGCAACACGGGATAAGAAGGTGTGTTGCGTTTGGTTAAACCAGTATCTGGATCTAATCGAAATATCACAGGTGATCACTGGCTTACCAGTATTTCTTTGACGAAAAGGTTTTTTGCAGAAATAAAAACTAACTTACGTTAGCTAACGATGAGAAAAAATAAACGGGAAATACCAAAGGAACTCCTTCCAATACGAAATAGAATGGAGCACTCCTTTGTATTCGGCTTTTGCTAGTTTTATCCACATTTCATTCCACTGTTTATATAAATGAGTCTATTGGATATAAAAGTAAACCTGAGGTCGTGAC
The DNA here is from genome assembly GCF_040954645.1 of Diabrotica undecimpunctata. Classification (NCBI taxonomy): domain Eukaryota; kingdom Metazoa; phylum Arthropoda; class Insecta; order Coleoptera; family Chrysomelidae; genus Diabrotica; species Diabrotica undecimpunctata. The sequence continues at coordinate 114,476,744 of NC_092811.1, read as the reverse complement.
TTTTTATAATATAACCAAAGGTTGGCTTTGACCTGGTTGACCAGCTTTGTCATCAAATAATAATGCGCACAACAATAGACGTTGGCCAATGTTACTGTTCTACAATCTAGTAAACATTTATATAAATACGCAATAAATACGCTTTGCATTTACAAATATCACTATTATATGAACGAGAAGATATCATAATTCAAGTAAGCTGAAATTCAGCAGCAGTAACTGGAATTTTATTGTCGTTGTGATCTGTGTCTTGAGCGTCCAAAACATCGGTAGAAAGTTGTTCTACACAATTATCTTCAAATGCTTCACAACTGTGTTAAAACACTGTACTATCTATAATTTCATCTATATGGCTTTTAGATTGTTCTTGCACTTTTACGTTTTAATTTTTTGGTTCGCTTTTAAAATCTTTTAAGTCTGACAAAGCCGAAATACAATCGTCTTCAGAACTGTCACTTTCGAAGGCACCACCTGCTTCCTTATCACTCATATCAATGATCTAATCGTATATTCTTTGCAAATACTGTTGTTATTTTTCGAAAGTAGCAAATTTTTTCGCAATAATAACAGATAAAAAGGTCAATACGTTACAGATTCGGGGAACACATTGACTGTTACGATATCTTTATCCAAAATAAATGACAATGTAATAAAATACCTGTACGGTTGACACATGTTGGCCTTAGCGTTCCGTGAGTTAAATATAATTCACAACCATAAATCATGAAAAAAAAACATTTTTTTAAAAGATAATTTTAAATTATCATTATTATAGCGCATTTTTTTAATAATGTAATAAAAAAAGATATAGAATCTGAAATAAAAAAAAAATTAACGTGGCGGTTAATGTGCTAAGGATCGACGGCTAATGTTCAATTACGTGTCAGGTCGCCTTGTTGATGCTCCGAACTCCTCTTCGACATCTTAAGCAACAGTAGTGATATTCTCAACAGAACGTCTGCTGTGAGGTCGGCCGGCCTTGGAAGCATGTTGTGTTCCCAGTTTCTTTAAGGTGAACGGCTAAACGGCACAGTATTTGTCCACTTGGTTACAGATGGACAGGAAATCTGCGACGAAATTCACGTTGTACTAACACAACCGACGAATCTTCATCATCATCATTCTGGCTTTACAACCCTGCATGGTTCCTAGCACCATCAAGAATTTCTCTTCAGTCGTTCCTATCCATCGTCTTTCTCCGCCAAGTGCATATTCCCATATTTCTGAAGTCTTCATTGATGTTATCAAGGAATCTTGTTCTGGGTGTTCCTCTACTTCACTGTCAATCAAACGCTCAAACGCTTTCTATCAAGGAGCTGGGTCATTTTGTTCTATCTGCATTACATGTACCATCCACCTCAGATGTCTTATCTTAATTTGTTTTACGATATAAGGTTGCTGGTATATTCTATAAAGTTCGAAGTTGTATCGTCTCCTCCACACGCCATTCACTGTTCCATAGATTCGCTTTAGTACTTCCAAGCATAGCATCTGCTGGCCATGCAAATTCTGCGGTTTATCTCTGCGGTAATATTATTTTCAGTGTTAAGGAGCGCTCCCAGGTATACAAATTCGTTCACTGCTTCGATGACGTCATTTTCCATAACGAGTGGTCGTAGGATTTGTGGTTGTGTGCTTATTTTCATATACTTCGTTTTGTTGGTCTTTATTATTAAACACAATTTTTGTAGCTTATTATTTTAGTGTTACATACGCCTCTCGTACAGCGTTTTTCGTTCTCCCAACAATATTGATATCATCAGCATAGGCCAGGATTTGCACTGATTTATTATGTATTGAACCAGTAGTTGTGATTTGTGACATGTGTATTACTTTTTCCAGAGCCAGATTGAACAATATACAGGAGAGAGTGTCTTGTTGGTGCAGCCCATTATTTGTTTCAGACAGTTCCCCCTGAATTCGTACTCTACATTCAATTTTTCAAGGGTTGTTTTTTCCAAAATTTGTTTCAGGGTGGCAATCTGATGAATTGTCGATTTATCACCTTTGAATCCATCCTGGTATTTTCCTACTGTCCGTTCTGCATATGGTGCCATACGGTGACATAGTACTGTGAAAAATATTTTCTAGGCTGCATTTAGAAGCGTAATTCCTCTGTGGTTAGAGCATTCAAAGATGTCTCCTTTTTTGTATATGGTGCAAATTATTCCAATATTCCAATCATTGGCGAGAGATTTCTGTGTCCATATTTCATTTATAAGCTGCTATAATGCCATATTGGTATCGTGGCCACCTTCTTTATATAGTTTAGCTGGCAGATTATCTATTGCGGGTGATTTGTTTCTGGCAAGTTTTTAACTGCATCTTTAACTTCAAAAATCGTTGGTGGTTCCTCTTCCCGCTTCTCTGCTCCCCTTATCTCATTTTGTTCGTCTTCCAGGTTTTCTTTTTCTTTGTCTATATTAAGTGCCTGGTTAAAGTATTCCACCCATATATTTAATACCTCTTTCCTTGTTGTTAATAGGTAGCCATTCTGACTTCTGCATTGTCTTGTGGTTGCCTTGAATTCTTTTCTGTTAATATTAACTTTCTTATAGAATGCTCTAAGTTGTTTTTCTCTGTTAAGGTGTTCTATATATTTAAGTTCCGTATTTAAGTGATTAAGTTTTTTTCTTTTTTGTGTTTCTCTTTTCTTCTCTTCTCTTTGTCTGGTAATTATCTACAGTTGTTCTAATTCGTCGGGTAAGCATCCTTCTGTAGGCTTAATTTTTTTCTTTAGTTGCATTCTTGCATTCATCGCCAAAACAATTATTTTTACGGTCACAAATTTCTGTTCCTATTTCATCTTTCGCTGCTGCTTCAATGTCTTCCTTTATTCTGGTCCAGTAAGAGTTTACATCTGTCTGTCCTTCTTTATTTACATTTTGATTCCTTAGCCTGTTGTTGATGTTTTCCGAGTACCGTTTTGCAATTGTCGCATCTCTTAGCTTTTGCACATTCCATTTTTTTGTATCCTTTTTCTTTTCTTAACTGGTGTTTGAAATTCTAGCCCTTAATGTTGAGATCATAGGCAATGATCTGAGTCTATGTTTGCGCCTCTATAACTTCTGCAGTTTATTACATCTGTTCCATGCCTTGAATCTATTAAGATGTGATCAATCGACGAAATGTTGCACAAAAATGGAAACAATTAATGACAGAACAGACTCATGGCTTGTCGTTTTGTATTTTGCGTTTATTTACTTCAAAAATGTCAAAACCGAATTGACATTTGACAATATTTGCAGTTTTATTGCTTTTTCCAATAGAGTGAGTACTTTTGCCCCACCTAGTATATATTCAAAATCATAATATACCGCCTAAAATCATGAAGAAAATAATTGTTTAAATAATCATATATTTTTAAACGTGGTATTAGTTTCTAATTTTATTTCACACTATAAAAACTTCCCATATTACGCACTTGCCATCAATCACGCAAAGTAAAAATTAACTCCCCTATTGTGTGGTTTCCACTTGTCTGTCTCCACGTGTTATTGTTATCAAAATAAATTGGTGTTTCTAATAACTCAGTCATTTTCATTTGAGTTCTATTTACAACCGGCATAATAAATACATAAATATGCTGATTGGTCGCTGCCTAACTATTTACAAATACCTATATATGGATATTATAAAATCATAACAGCTTTATATATTTTTTTGTTTAATATTAAGTAGACTATTAAAATGTTACATTTGTTAGGCCTTAGCGTGCATTTCTCAGAGACCGCAATTTTGTTTTTATACTTACCCCTTCTTCTTCTTGTTCTTCTTCTTCTTCTTCTTCGTGCGACTAGGATTACTCCTGTTTGTCTGCCTCTTATTCTGTTTCAGTCGCTGTTGACTGTCCATTATCTTTTCACCTTTTTGGCGCCGTTCCAAATTTGTAGGTTATCTTCGTTATCAGCAATTAGTACTGCATCATCGGCATAGTATAGTATCGTGATTTTATGCGCTCCCATGTGGTATCCGTGTCGTTTTCTTACTTCGTGAATTATTTGATTCATCACCATATTGAATAACAATAGGCTGAGCGAGTCTCCTCGGCGGATTCCTCCTTTTAGTTCTATGCATTCTGTTTCCCCTGTTGGCATTATAACTCTGGTCTTGTTGTTCTTGTTAATTTCATTAATTCAATTGTCCTTATTATCTGATGGTCTATTTTTTCAGCTTGTAATAAATTTAAGATGTCATTTCGCTTCACCCTGTCAAAAGCACTTTTTAAATCTACAAAGCACATGTATGCTGGTTTTCCATATTCAATAGACTTCTCTATTATTTGTCTGATAATAAAAATTGCGTCTATTGTGCTGCGGTTCTTTCGGAAGCCTTGTTGTTCATCTGCCATGTTCGCTTTTTCCTCGATTTTATCTTTTCTGACTGCCGTAACAATTTTAATATACTATTCATCAGACTAATGCCCCAATAATTTTCAGGATTTCTCGAGTCTCCGTTTTTAAGTATCGGTAGCAGGAGACTTTCCTTCCATTCCGCTGGTACTACTCCGGTATTTATTATATCGACGAATAATTTTAGGAGCCATTTGCGTAGTGTTGTTCCTCCATATTTTAGCAGTTAATTGTTTATCTTATCAGTACCAGGTGATTTTCTGTTTTTTAATTTTTTTAGTCGTTCTTGAAGCTCTTCTTCTGATATTAGTACTCTATCGTGAGTTTTGTTAATGATTATTTCTCTGTTCTCTTCTTCTCCTTCTCCATATAATTCTTCTCACGTAGTCTTCTCGTGCCTCCAGTGTCTTCACTCCTTTGTATGTTAGGAAAGCTTGTTTCTTTTCATTTGCTAGTTCTTTTACCCTTTCGTCGTATCATGGTGTTTTGTATTCCCGTTTATTTCTGTTAACTTTTCTTTTACCTAAAGCTTCTTCCGCTGCTTGTAGGATACATTTTTTAATAATTTTCCAGAGGTTTCTTCTATATTCCTTTAGTCTTTAGGTTATGGCTGTTTAGCTTTTCTGTTAGTCTGTTTCTATACAAGTTTTGTGTCCCTTCTTCTTCTAAGCTTTCTATGTTTAACTTTTCTTCTACTTTTGTATTTTGCTTGACTTGTGTGGTGATTGCTATATTTATTTTTCCTAGTACCAGGCCAAGGTCGGATCCTACATTGGCGGAAGATAGAATGCGCATATCTATTATATTCTTGGGGTGTATTTGTCTGTTTGTTATAATGTAGTTAATCATAGAGTTACGTTCTCTTGTATCTGACCAGGTGATCTTATGTTGTATTGGGTGGTCAAAGTATGTGTTGTTAATTCGGAGGTTATTCATTAAACAAAGTTCTAGAAGTCTTTCTCCGTTGTCGTTGAGCGTTTCTTCGTTAAATCTTTGTGTAACTCCAGCCACAGGTATGTTGTCTACTCTGGCGTTTAGGTCGCCGAGAATTATTGTTTTACTACCCACTATTATGGTGTTCAGTAAATCTTGGAGCTGTCCATAAAAAGCATTTTTGTCTTCCTTGTTTTTGCTGTTATCCGGTGCATATACGGGGATAATATTGGTGAAGTAAGTTTAAGGCAAACCTGCATCATGTGTTTGTTGATGTATCTTATTTCTTGAATATTATACTTACTATACTTATTGTGCATTAAGAGGCCTACTCCTGCCTGAGCTCGTTTGCTTTTATCTACTCCGCTGTACAGGAATATAAATTTGTTTCTATTGGCACTTCCTTTCCCTTTCTTTTTTGTTTCGTTCAGGGCACATATATCAATTTTATGGAGTTCCAATTCCTGCACAACTTCCTGTTCCCGTTTGTTCCACGATGCGATGTTCAAAGTGCCAATTCGTAGATTATTTGGTCGCTTTGTCCTTTTTTTTGCGTGGTTCGTCATCTGTGTATCCGTCAAATTCCGAGGCTTCTGTTCTGTTCTCTGAGCATTGATTTTTCTGACAGTAAGTAGGCTGCTTACCTTGCTCACCAACCCCCTTTTCGGAGGACCATTTTTCCCTTCCTCGTCAGCCCTGACCCTGCCTTCCATTGAAGTTGGTTACCCAATCTCCAGCAAGGTTGCTCAGGTTTTCCAGGGGTCACCCATGCAGCCCAAGCCGTACTTGGTGGAGGTGAGAATAGGGATTGAGTAGGAGAGGCCAGAGAATGCTTACTGGAAACAGCATCTTATATTGCGCTTTAATACCCCTTTAAACCCCAGTATAAGCTTAAGTTCAAGTTTGTGAGGTTTGTGAGGTACATGAGGCTTATCCCCCGGCCGCCATCTTAGAGAAAGAGATGCAAAAGATTTCCGTACTGTCTCGTAAACTAGCAAACCTACAGAATATTTTTAAGATATTATTTGTAGCAAATTAGATTTTTGCCATGAAAATGTGTATCGAATATGGTTATTCAGTCAATAGTCGGTCGTCATAATTCTTTTAGTTTTCAGGCAGGGTGCACCTAGTACCGTATCTATTAGTACTCTAATTTTCTTCTTCTTCGCATGCAATATCAGAATTATCCGACGTTGGCGATCACCATTGCGAACGCTTCTCGATCTTCTCCAATATTGAATAATTGTCCCGCATTTGATATTGAGTCCATTGATGAATGTTCCTCAACCAAGAAACCCGTTTTCTTCCTACACTTCTACGGCCCTCTATTTTGCCTTTAAGAATCAGTTGTAATATTTTATATCGACTTTCCCTTACTCCCAGATAAAACATTTTTCGATGTTTAACGGTCTTTAGCAGTTCTCCATCTTTATTGACGCTACTTAGTACTTGTTCATTAGTTTTTCTTGCTGTCCAAGGTATCTTCAGTATTCGTCTATGAACCTACATTTCCAGTTTTCTTTATGATCGATACTTTAAGCGTCCACACTTCTGCACTATTCACAAGTACGGACCAAATATAAAGCTTAACCATTCTTTGTCTTGGTTCTAAATTGAGATGATTATTGCGCAGAAACGACTTCATTTTCATAAAAGTAGTTATGGTCATTACTACTCTACGTTTTATTTCTATGTCTGGATCTAGTTGGTCCGTTATCACAGTTCCCAAATATGTCATTTTGTGAACTTTCTCAACTTGGACTCCGTTTAATTAAAGCTTTGCATCGGGATGTGGATCACGACTAAACTCTAAAAATTTGGTTTTGTTTGAGTTTATTTTAATGCCCATTTCCTCTCCTACCTCGTGAATACGATCAAGCAGAATTTGGACACCTTCAATATTATCTGACAGAATTACTGTATCGTCTGAATATCTAATTACATTAAGTAGTTCCCCGTTGATTTTTGTTCCGTATGGTTATCTCTTAAGTGCTTTTTTAAATAACTGGTCCTAGTAAACATTGACCAATGTTAAAGACAAAAGGCATCTTTGTCTGACTCCTCGTTGTATGGAGATTTCATCGGTGTAGTCATCTCCAATTTTGACGATAGTAGTTTGATTTAGTACAAATTTTTAATGACACGAATATCCTTGTCATCAATTCCGATATTTTTCAGTATTTGCATTAATTTTACATGATGTACTTTATCGAATGCCTTTTCAAAGTCCACAAAACATGCAAATACATCTTTTCTTTGGTCATGGCATTTTTGTAATAGGATGTTAAGGGCAAAAGTGCCTCCCTGGTTCCCATAGCATTTCTAAAACCAAATTGGGTATATTCGAGATCTTCTTCGCATTTGCGTCTAATTCTGTTTCTGTCTAATCGGAAAATTTTAAGAGTGTGGCTCAATAGGCTAATTAATCGATATTCTGAGCATTTTCTTGCATTGTGTTTTCTAGGTATTGCGACAAAGATGGATTTGAGCCAATCTGTGGGAATCACTCCGGTGTTATATATATTGAATTAAAAAGTCTAGTACTAAAAAGTCTATTAGTACTCTAAAAGGTAAGATAAATATTTGGATTTCGCTTCGTCTGGTGTTCTGGCCGATTCCTTGCATTTCTTGCTGTATCTAACACAAATTTAATTATTAAAATTTTTTGAGCAGCCTTATTTATTCAATTATTTTGTTATAATATAGGAATGAAAATATACATTTCTACTTTATAATAATACACTAATATAAAAGCAGCAGTGCCTTGAATTCTTCAACATCATATATTCATAGAATTGTATTTCCCAAAAGTCGCAAATTTTATGGAAATGTGAAAAGTTCTTTCGTATGTACATATATACCTATTCGGATAGGTAGTTATAACACAAATTTTACAATAGTGAGTGACGTGTGTATTATTCCATGTTCTACTTCAGAGAATACATAAATTTTTTTGAAAATAATTCAAGGTGTGCCTATTTAAATAGTTTTCCATAAATTTATAAACGTGGACTCCCAATGGCTGAAATTAAAAGATAAATATATATAAACCGTATAACCCATTTAGATCAGAAACAGCAACTTGAAAATATTATCCGATTTTGACAATCTTTCTCATATTGCAGAATAAAAGATCTAATTCATAAGTATATTTTGAATAAATTCCGACAAAAGTTCTTGACACTCTAACAGGCAAGATCGTAAAAATTATCTATTGAAATTGATATATTTTTTTCAAGTAAATATAGGCAAAACTAACTTATTTTTAAATTTCTTGCTAAAAATCTTGTCTAGAATGAGTGCTAGGTGAGAAATAATGATAACCGTCTGCAGACGGTCTTGTTGGGTTATGAGTAAAAAATAACTTTGGTAGATGTTCATTATAAAACAAGTTTTATTGCGAGAAATGAGTATATAACATAATATTTTTGATGGTGGTAATCCCAAAAATAATTTTTATCGACTGTACCGCATAGGTGGAGATCAGATTTGAAGCAAACAAGCTGCATATCAGATTTTTTACACAGCTTACACCTCTTCTTGAATTTTCTATTTACCCAAACTGGAAAATGGTTTTCACCATCAAAACGTACATAGATAACTTAATGAATCGGTCTTTTTTCAACACCAGATAAACTAGTTTTACTAGAAGAATCAGGTTCACCATTTCGAAGTGTTGATAGTTGACCTACATTTCGGTTTTCCTTAAAAGAAACAAGGCCAAATGATATCTCCCCACGGAATTCTGGAAGAGCTATAAGCCTCTCGTCTTCGCAACAGTCACTATCATATCATATCGTTATCATAAATGATAAAATATCCGAATCATAATATGTCTGGTTTTAATTTGAATGTGTTTTCTTTGTTTCCTGTTATACTGAGGTACTTTCGCTTTTTGTTGATTTGGAGTGGTTCTTATAAAAGGTTTAATTTCAACATATGTCGATGCCAGGCGAACACATTTGTTATCCCTCCACAATACAGTGCTTACATCGATCCCATAACTTGGCTTCATGTATTCTATGGAAAACCCTCTGCTGTCTTTATTTACTTCACTATCAGTCAGCAGTTTACACACTGGTATACGATAAGATGCAAATAAAAAATTAAAACATGCATTATTTTGAATAATAGGAACTACGGAAAATTTAATTGCCTCTTACTGTTCCTAAACTATAAATTCCTCTTGAATGTAAATATACCAAAAAAGAAAGCGAAGTATAGAAGTTGTCAAAATCCAAGATGTGATGCACGAAATTAGAAATCGTTTGTGATAAACGAACCACATTTGATGTTGCTCCTAGGTCTGTTGTACCAGGCAAGCCTTCATTATCTCTGTCACTATGGTAAATTTCAAAACAATACTCAAAACTATGTGAATCAAATAGAATAAATAATTTCACACCCCATTCGTGCGGCTTCATTGACATATACTGACAAAAATGGTGTTTCGTTTTTGTAGAGCACATCTGTTCATCAACACAAAGTCTAGCCGTTTTGGGGATAGAATCAAACCTTTCATTTAGGCCTACCTGCCTTCCAAATTGATTTTGTTCTTACGGTTACGATGTAGACGATGCATCTATCACAGAAAAGAAAAATAATAGAACAACAGGAAAATAAGCGTGTTCCTATTTCTACGCACAAAAAGATAACAAAATTTCATATTCAAGGGGATATTTTTTATACGTAAACCGGCAAGACCGTCTTGAGACGGTGTTGGTATTTTTGTTTATAAAGCCTATTTTCACAATATTTTTTACTAAAAGTATATTATATTACTGAAACAGAAAATATAATACACTTACCATAAAATTATCAAGTTGATCACTTTGATCTAAACGTGTTTTTTAATAATTTAGAAATAATGTTTATGAAGAAATAATTTTCACTGTCACTTTATGGGATGTTAGCACTTGACTGACGATAAGAACGTAATCGTGATGCCAGTTTTTCCCCAGAAAAACCAGAAAGGTTTTTCGAACGTTGGACATCATTACTGTGGCAGCAAAAAACATTCCGTGTAAGCTTTATAAGCTAAAATGCAAAGACCGTTTTAAGACGGTCTTGCCTGTTAGAGTGTTAAGCTATTGAATATGTTCAAAAAAATTGTGCTAAGAGGAACTACAAAAATAAACAGGTTTTATTTTATTATATGGTTCACAGATCCCCAAATATGAAAAACCCACGGAGTGTAACGGGTAAATTTGTCCCTGTGCACTAGGGTCCATTTGGGTCAATTCTGTGCAGTTATTGTATATCTACATCTACAGAAAAGTTGTTCAAAATTAAAGTTTCTATCAAAATGTCACTTTTTAAAGGCAAAAATATATTTTTTAACAAAATATATTCAAAAAACGAAGCAAATAAAACAGCAACTGCGATTTTTTTTACTCCTTTTTTCCACGAGTGAACAGGATAGGTTAGGTTAGGTTAGGTTACATTGCTTTACAGAAAACAAAACTTTGATCTTTCCTCTTTAAAATAACGTTTGGTGAAAGTATTTAAAAATTACAGTATCCTAGATGCGATTTATTTTATTTCAACACTCATACCATTTTTTGGTCATTTTCCTTATTTTTTCGCAAACATTGTTCTATAACTTTTTTCTGCTCAGTTCTAAGTATATGCAGTGGTACGTTTAAATAAAATAAAATCAATTGCCTTGAAAATGGTCTATAGAAGAAGATTTAAGAAATAATTTTAAACAAGGTATAGTTCTTTAAAGTTTTCTACTTTTAAAGATTTTGCGTTAAAAGGCAAAGTTTTAAGGCTATTATTAAATTTCTCATTATAACTTTTTTTACATTATAGTGAGGGACCAGATCTATGTGAAATTTTAAAGATTAACCTGCTGATAATCCGCTTTTGATACCTTTTGTAACACAGACACCTAGAGAGACATTCCAGAGTGGTACTAACCTTTATCCAACAATAAAATTAAATTTGCACTTTCTGCATATTCCTGCATGTATAATCTTTAAACATGTTTTTAATAAGTGTGACATTAGGCTGATTAATCTATAGTCATTACAGTGTTTGAGGTTTTTGGTTTTTGGTAGAGGAACAAAGGTCAATAGCAGCCGTTCTGTAGGTATCTCACCAGATTTGTATATGTTGTTAAAAAGTAAAGTTGTTGCACTTAAATTGTCTTCGTTTATAAGTTTAATCAGCTCAATATGAACTTCATCTGGCCCGGGGGCTCTGCCAGATTTTCAGTTGTTTATAGCATATTGGACTTCAGATTTTAATCTTATTGGAGCATCCTCGTCATGCATCTTTCGATACATGTTTCCATCATCCACTTTTCCTTAGCCTCTTTTATTTTGTTCCTTATTAATTTATGTTTTTCTCTGTACTTATTTGGGTTTTTGTTTCTATATTCTCTTCTTTGTTTCATGATTTTCAGTATTTCTTGAGTCATCCAAGGTTTTTGGCTCTCTGTTTTCTTTTGAAGAGTTTCTTTCTGTATTTTTATAACAGAATCTTTGATTTTGCTTCACATAATGTTTACATTTTCCGTGTTTTTCGGATGTTAATTTATTCATTTCTTAATTGATACGAGTTGAATTCTCAGCACGGATTTCATTTATCTTAAGTGAAAGAAGAAAAGTGGTTCAAGGGAATAAATGTCCGTTGCATAAAAAGGGTGATCAACTGGAAGAACTATAGAGGCAATACTCTGTTAGCATTTGCGTATAAAATCTTCGGCAATGTATTGTTTGAAAGACTGAAATATTTTACAAAGCATATTGTTGGTCAATAGCAATGCGGATATACTGCTGGAAAGTCCACTACACATTAAATTTAAGTACATAGGCAGATTCTAGAAAAGTTCATATATACATACCATCTCTTCGTCGACTTTAAAGTAGCCTATGGCAGTGTGAATAGAACTGCATTATAAAATGCAATGATAGACTTTGAGATCCCACCTAAGTTAGTTAAGTTGACACAACTAACAATGCAAAACGCTCATGCGTTAGAATTGAAGGAGAAAACTCTACGTTCTTTGGCATTAATAATGGTCTAAGACAGGGGAACGCGCTGGCGTGTCTCCTCTTTAATATTGCCTTGGAAAAGGCAATCAGACAATTAAAACATATTATAATGAATAAAACTATTTTTAATAGCTCGACGCAAATTCTGGCATTCGCTGACGATATAGTTATAGTAGGCAGAAGTGTGAGAGACATGATGCAGTGTTTTACAAGGCTTGCAGACGTGGCAAGTATATTGTGGTGAACAATGAAAAAACCAAATATATGTTTGTTTCTAAAAACCCCCGAAATATCCAACAGACAATTTAAATTAACAACCATACCTTTGTGTAAGTTAAAGAGTTCACATTATCTTAACGCTAGTAAACGCAACAAACACAACAAGCGACGAAATAAAAAGACGCATAGCAATAGCAAATAGAACTGTTCACGGTCTCCATAAACATTTAAGAAATAAAAATATAAAACGTGCAGTAAATGTGCTTAATATATACAAGACCTTAATAAAACTGGGTTTGATATATCGAGCTGGAACGTGGAGCTTATCTTAAAACGATTAAAGACTTCTTCGTATTTTTGAGAGAAAAATTCTTCGAAATATTTTTGGGACCCTAAATGAAAATGGGCTATGGCTTTGAAGATACAACTTTGAGCTATATCAGTTATAAACCGATCCAAATATTGTGAAACTCGTTAAAGTGCAGATACTTAGATTAGCTAAACACATTGCTAGGATGTCACATTACAAATACACGAAGAGATTAACATTTTTAAAACCAAAAGGCACAAGAAGTACAGGACGACCTTCTAAGGAAATGAATTGATGATAGGGAAGAAGACATACAGATTCAAAGGGTCACAAGATGGAGGGAAGTTGTCAGGAATTGAAAGGAGTAGCGACTTCTTTGTGATCAGGCCAAGATCCACAACGAATTGTCGAGCCACTTATGATGATGATGATATTTTTTTGTTTGCTAAATATTATTAGAATAGGATGTACTGTTTTTTTAGGGGAAAAGGTAAAACCGGTTTTAAGTGACCATTTTACCAGCGTGTGCAAAAACTTCTGCATTACTTTAGCCGCACAATCCACATTTCTGCTTTTGTGGTAGATAACCAAGTCGTCTGCGTATTAATATAATACATGTTAATATAATGTAGAAATTTTATTGATTAATAATTAAATGATTATGCTCGAAATTTTAAGTATCTTTATTATATATTATATACTCTAACTTTGTTGTAGTTAATTATTAACAAGAAGTTGGTTAATTAATAAATTAAATTTTCCAGTTATAAATACCTAACATGTTTTTACCAATAACAATATCATAGTTGTTCTCAAAGCCAATTAGGTTGTCATAAACAGAAACTGTTAACGGTGCTTCCATAAATTTAAGCTTTGACAATTCAGTCGCCACTAATTATTCATTGTTTGCTCTTCAAATCGATGTCCTTGTCTATACCTCGTTAAAATTTAAACAAAGGATCGCTCAATTTCAATTGTTTGCCGGAAGCGGTTGTCTCTAAAATAATGTCCACAATATTTCTCCAATAGATCATAATTTTCACATTTACACCTCTATTGAATTATTTTAATTTGTTGAATTAGGATGGAATATTTTTCAAACAATTAATTTTAATTTGTGGATTAAGAGAAAAAACAGTCTCTGTTATATACTACTATGAACACTCTTGTTGTCTACCGATTATACCAAAAGCAAATATTCGAATATAATAATTCGTATAAGAAAAAACAAGCTTCGTACTGCCTTAGAATCATTAAGTATTATAGAATAGAGATATCCTTTATTGTCACTGAAAATTGTACAATTTTATGGACACAGCTTACAAAACGTCAGACACATAACAATAACAATAACAAACAATGGAGACCGGCCCTGGCAAGGTATGGTTAAGTTGTATTGATATTGTACTCCTAGTTTTTAATAAAAACAAGTGGCTTTATTAAATAGTTTTTTAAAATTAAAAGTGTTTATCTACTAGATACTACTACGTAAGTCATCTATACGTAATTATTATTTTATTATTGTGAAAAGAAAACGTCAAATAATAAATATACACCACCGTTCAATCATTTTATGAGGTTAGCTGCTATAAGTAGCATGCGGTTGGTTTGTCACTTACCAGAGTCGGAGTAAGGCCTTCGCCGCCGCAGCTTAAAATGACTCCACACAATGTAAACACACCTTCCGATCTAACCAGTCCAGTAAATCAACGATTGAATATGGCTGGTTCGTATCAGATCATATCAACAGATATGGCTGGTTTACTCCATCTTTTACAAAGCAGTTATCAATATGCAAATTATAGATCTACAAAAAGCAAGTTTACAAAACTTCAAAAGAAACTACACAACCATTTAGGGAAAGAGATTTCTGACTTAGATAGTGACTCTTCTGTAGACAATTGTTCAGTATCATCTAACTCCCAATCTGTTAACAACATTCAACTCTATACTTTAATCTTCTTTTATCTGAATATTCTCCAGATATTATTTGTCTACAGGAGACAAACTTAAAGATCAATGTAGTTGTACAATTCAAATCCGAAGACAGAGTGTGGGCATCAATCGTTTTTTCAAAAAACAATCTTCTTTTCCGTTTACCCCCAGCATGTAGCACAGAATCAGCTGAACTCTACGCCATATACCGTGCTGTGAGACTTCTACCGTACTGAGCTCTCTAAACTCATTAAAACACACTTTTCCGAAACATCCTTTTAAAAAGTTGCTAAAATACCAGCTTTTCCAAGCTCATGAACATGGAAGAAGCGTCCAATTTTTATGGGTTTCCTCACACGTCGGAATAACAGGAAATGAAGAAGCTGACAGGACTGCACGAGAGGTAATTTTAAATCATTTCTCGGAGCCGATAGACAAGTGTGTTTCCAGTGACTTAAAAGCAAATTAAAAAAAAGTGTTTTGTTTGTGGCGAAATGAGTGGTCTCAAACTAATTCCAATCTAAATAAAATCAAAAATAATGTGATACAGTGGTTTCCATCGTCGCACAATAGATGAGAACAAATTGCGGTTGCGCGTTTAGGTCTAGGACATACCAAATAAACGCACTCCTACCTTTTCACAAAAAAAAATCCACCTATATGTGATCAGTGTAACGTTCGATTAACAGTCGAACACTTTTTTACAATTTGTAGTAAATATAACGCTCTAACACAGGCTCTAGGTCAAAACTGTTCCTGTGTGACAATATAGTGAATTATCTCAGATCCATAAACATTTTGTACAATCTGTAGTAGGTGTTTAACTTTGTTACATATTTATATTTTGTTCCGTCGCTAATAACCTTTTGGTGGATGCGACATCTTTTCCTAAAAAAAAAATAACAAACAATCGTCAATATAACAAAATATAAGATAATAAAATCCATTTCTTCTTCTTCATGTGCCTTGTCCGTTCCGAACGTTGGCAATCAACATGGCTATTCTGACTTTGTTTGCGGCAGATCTGAATAGTTCAGCAGATGACAATCCGAACCATTGCCGCAAGTTTTGGAGCCACGAGTGTCTTCTCCTCCCTGGACCCCTTCTGCTGTCTATTTTCCCTTGGACGATCAGTTGTAGTACTCTATATTTATTATGTCTCATAACGTGACCCAAGTATTCCAACTTTCTTTTCTTTATACTTATTCCTACCTCTCTCTCTTTACCTATCCGGCGTAGTACCTCTTCGTTGGTCACGTGCTCAGTCCAGGATATACGTAATATACGTCGGTAAGCCCACATTTCGAAGGCCTCTACTTTTTTCATCAATGTTGCGGTCATTGTCCACGCCTCCATTCCATATAACAAAACCGGGAATACATAACATTTCAGAAGTCGAATTTTGAGAGGTAGGGTGAGGCTTTTAGAGGTGAAAATTTGCTTCATGCTAGTGAACGATGCTCTTGCCTTTTCTACTCTTATACGTATTTCCTTCGCTTGATCCCAATTTGAGTTAACTGTTGTTCCCAAGTAGATGTACGAATCCACGTGTTCAATTCTTTCATCGCCCAATATCAGTTGCTGTGGTGGTTGTTGGGTTTTGCTTACTAACATCCATTTGGTTTTTGTGATATTTAGTCTAAGTCCGTATTGTGCACTTGTTTTTTGTATCTTACTCATTAGGCAACTCAGTTCCTCCATGCTACTTGCTAGAATCACAGTGTCATCAGCATACCTTATGTTATTAATTATTTGTCCATTTATCTTTATGCCTTCTGTGCTTTTCTCCAGCGCTGTCTTAAATACTTCTTCTGAGTATATATTAAAGAGAATAGGAGACAAGATACAGCCCTGTCGTACCCCTTACTTGATCTCAATTTTATTGGTAAATGTAGATCCTACTTTCACTTTAGCTGTTTGGCCCCAATAGAGACTCGCTATTGTTCGAATGTCTCTGTAGTCGACTCCGATCTTATGGAGAACTTCAATTATCTCTTCAAAATCCATTGCAATATTTAATTTAAATACATTGCAAAGATACCCAAATATATATATATATATATATATATATATATATATATATATATATATATATATATATATATATATATATATATATATATATATATATATACACATATATATATTCCGTCGACGACGGAATAAAAAGAAAAATGAGAGAGGAGGACATCGAAGATGAGGAAAGAGGAGAGCATACGAAGAATAGAAAGCTCTCAACAAACTCACCACCGAATAAGCATGAATGATAACTAGATACCATAACTGAAATGATGAATAAGTTGGCAAATGATATCACAGAGATAAAGAATGATCAAAAGAGCAGTAAAGAAGCAATAGAACAGCTCATTGAAGATAAATAAAAAGTTAATGAAGGAAAACAAAGACATAAAACAAGAAAACATAGAAATCAAAGGAGAATTGAATGAAATCAAGGAGAATATGGAATTTATGGAAAAACAAAGGAGAAAAAACAATGTTTGAATGCTATAGTAATAGATATCTATGATCAAAGAGTAATAAAAGAGGCGATGCTGAATATATTCAAAACATATATGGGAATTGAGGTCAAAATCAAAGATGCATACAAGTTGGGAACAAAAATCTGCCTGATCGAACTAGAAGATCAGGAAGAAAAAATCAAAGTCATGAAGAACAAGTCCAAGCTATAAAACAACGAAGAAAAAATATATATCAACAACGACACCACAATGAAAGAAAGAAGGATACAAAAAACTATAAGAATAATTGCACGAGAAGCAAGAGATTAAGGTAACGACGTAAAGATTGGCACAAATAAATTGTAAGTAATTAAGGAAGAATGTAAATGGAGTAATAAAGAAAATAAGATAGACAAACTAAAAAACGGCATTGGAAAAACGATGGCAATGAACAAAGGCAATGAACAAGGACATAAGTAGTAGTAAAGCACTATACAAAGACCAGTATGGAAACTTAAACAAGAAGAAAGATAAGAAACGTTTACAAATTCACAAAGCAACTGCAATTAATGAGATTAAAAGTGTGAAAACAACGGCAACTGAAAAAAACGAGAATACCTGAAGGATGGACAATAGGAACATGGAACGTAAGAGGTCTCACCGGCAAGAAGGCTGAACTTGAAAATAGACATACTAGCAATTACAGAGACAAAAAGAAAAGGTAAGAGCACACAGTTTCTGGAAAATGGCCATTTTTTAATACTCAGTGGAGTACCCCCGTCAGAAAGAGCACGTGAAGGAGTTGGTTGTCTTATCAATGAACTTAGTATTAGAAGCCTTTATTTACATTTAGAATGAGCCTTAACGTACTATAATCTATTGTATTAGTTGGCATTGATCTATATTCTGTATTAAAAACAATAATTAAATGCATGCAATACTTAATCGATGATTAGTTAAAATTAAATCAGGTAAGGTTTATTGTTTGACAAAGGAAACCTACCCTGATTTTAGTAGAACCTTTAAATGAAAACTGTAAAGCACATGAGTGCTTCTCTGGTAAAAGAGTTAAAATATATCTTAAGTTATATTGCTTTGATTTATTCCGTTTGGTGCTCTTTTACTAAAAAAAATTGTACAAAAATTACATTCATTTTCAATATTATTTCTATTACAGTAAGGATGTCCGTCTACCTATTCAACTACAAAGAGCCATGGCCGCCGAAGCAGAAGCCGCTCGTGAAGCACGCGCCAAGGTCATCGCCGCTGAGGGAGAACAAAAGGCTTCTCGAGCTCTGCGCGAAGCTTCCGAAGTTATTGGAGATTCGCCAGCTGCGTTACAATTACGTTACTTGCAGGTAATGTTTTGCATGGGTTAACTTTGGCTTTTGCAGGAATGATTTTTATAGTAACGAAAGAGGAGCCATTGAAAACTGCAATTATATTTGTACAGTGAAAAAACTTTAACAATATAGGCTTTTTGATAAGATATTGAAACATATAGGAACCCCCTTAAGACAAATAAATTATTATTGTTATAAGTAATTATATATTTGGGCATTTATTTTACTAGTGTTTAAATTTCTCCTTCTGTTCTATTTTATTTCTTGCTATTCGCTTATTTAATGTTTTGTGTATATTCTACAATTTAAATTGCTAACAAAATTATTATTCTTTTCAGTGCTACTTTTCCTACATAATCTAAAAACATATGTTTCATCGTCGCATGCATTTATGATCTTAGTGAACATTATTTATTCTGCAGTCTCAGATACTAAATTAATTCTACAGTTTGCTCTACATTTTCATCGAATGTGCATATTACTCTATCACTTCGTTAATTTTATAAAGATGATAGTTAAGTTATATACTCTGAGGAGATTTTTAATGAAGCCCTCACAAACCTAGACATGGGAATCCGAGTGAACGGTGAATACATCAATAATATCCGCTACGCCGATGACACTGTGTTACTAGCAACCAGCCTAAACGATCTGCAGGCCTTACTAGACCGAGTGCGAACTGTGAGCGTAACATACGGACTGAACCTTAATACCAAGAAAACTAAATTCATGGTTGTCAGCCGTACAAATTTAGATCCCGGGGCACTAATGGCAGGTAGCGAAGAGATCCAGAGAGTCGACAAATTCACTTACCTCGGAACTACCCTCAACGTACAATGGGACTACGCTCAAGAGATTAGATCCAGAATTGAAATGGCACGGTCTACATTTATTAAGTTAAGATCCTGCTGTGCTGCAGTGATCTCAGTTTGGGAACCAAGATGCGGATAGTGAGGTGCTACGTTCTTCCAGTGTTACTATATGGAGTTGAAGCCTGGACACGCAAGCCACTGAAAAACGAATCGAAGCCTACGAGATGTGGATATACAGAAGGATACTAAAAATATCTTATGTGGACCATGTCACCAACGTTGAGGTCCTACAGCGCATGACAAAAGAAAAAAGTGCTTAATTTAATTAAACAACGTAAGCTTGAGTACCTCGGCCACGTGATGCGGAACGAAGAAAAATATCGAATTCTTCAACTCGTTATGCAGGGTAAAGTATTTGGCAGAAGAGGACCGGGACGCCGTCGTATCTCGTGGTTGAAAAATCTCCGACAATGGTTTGGGATGACCTCAGCGGAACTGTTTCGCAGAGCAGTCAACAAAACCATGATAGCCTTGATGATCGCCAACATCCGGACCGGATAAGGCACTGAAGAAGAAGAAGATAGTTAAGTAAGCAATTTGAATGGTTTACTAAGAAATCACATTTACTGCCATTAAAAATACGCTACTGCCATCATTTCTTATTATTCAAATCGGGTCATTTTTCGAACGCCTTAATAAAATCCAACGTTTTTCGATACTAATAGTCTCCCGGATAATTTAATACATTAGAATGGATAAGGTTTATATATGTGAAATTTATGAAATCGATTTCGTAAACTGTTGGGTGAAAAATATAGCATATAAAAGACGAAAATCGAAGTAAATTAAAACAATATTTGCTTATCTCATCCGATCCACCATAGAAAATGACAACAATTAGCTTATAAAGATGCTTGTAAATATCATAGATTGGTCAAGCCACCTGAAGAACATCAAACAGGACATATAAACATTCCAGCTAAAAAATTTTTAGAACTAAAGCTCTAATCCATTTTATAAACCAAGCATGATCTGATAAAAGAGAAGAGGATACACAAAAGAGAAAAACTTAAATACGGAACTTAAATATATAGAAAACTTAAGAGAGAGAAAGAAGCAGAAAAAAGAAGAAACAAGACAATGCAGAAGTCAGAATGGCGACCTATTAACAACAAGGAAAGATGTATTAAATATATGGGTAGAATACTTTAACCAGGCACTTAATATGGAGGAAAAAGACGAAAACCTGAAAGACGAAAGAGATGAGGTAAGGAGAGTAGATGAGAGGGAAGAGGAGCCACCAACGGTTCTTGAAATTAAAGAGGCAGGTAAACTAGCCAGAAACAAGTCACCCGGAATATATAATCTCCCAGCTGAACTATATAAAGAAGGTGGCCAAGATACCATTATGGCATTACAACAGCTTATAAAAGAAATATGGACACAGATATTCCCCAATGATTGGAATATTGGAATGCTTTGCACCATACACCAAAACGAGATATTTTTAAATGCTCTAACCACAAAGGAATTATGCTTCTAAATGCAGCGTATAAAATATTTTACACAGTACTATGTCACTGTATGGCACCATATGCAAAACAGATAGTAGAAAAATACCAGGCTGGTTTCAGAGGTGGTAAATTAACAATTCATCAGATTGCAAAACTGAAACAAATCCTGGCCTATGCTGATAATATCCATATTGTTGGAAGAACAGGAAACGCTGTACGAGGGGCCTATGTAGCATTAAATGAATCAGCTGGAATTTTTTTTTTTTTTAATAATAAACACCAACAAAACAAAGTATTATGAAAATAAGCACGCAACCACAAATATTACGACCACTCGTTATAGAAAACAACGTCATTGAAGTACTGAAAGAGTTTGTATACCTGGAAGCGCTCCTTTCCTTAACACTGAAAATAATACTACCGCAGAGATAAACCGCAGAATTTGCACAGCCAACAGAACTTTATAGAATATACCAGGAACCTGATATCGTAAAACATATTAAGATAGGACGTCTGAGGTAAATAGGACATGTAATGCGGATGAAACAAAATGACCCAGCTAGAAAAACGCTCCTTGATAGACCATTGGTCAGAGAAACTTAAAATTGCTACTTACGTGGAATGTTAAAACTTTATATAAAGCAGGCAAACTAGCAAATGCTGAAAACGAGATGAGACGAATGAAGTGAGGCATACTTGGTATGTGCGAGGTGAGATGGAAAGGAGAAGGATATGTTGATACAGTAAATGGCAACCGTTTCTATTATGCAGGAAAAGATGATGATGCCCAATCAGGTGTAGGAGTGTTGGTAAGGAGTGTTGTAGAGAGGTAGAAGTGTTGGTAACAGCCTCCATGAAACAACACACAAAAAGTTTCCTTCCAGTCAGCGACAGATTAATGATTGTCAAATTAAATGGACAACCATTCGACATCAATATAATACAAATATACGCACCGACAGCAGACAGCCCACACGAAGATCTTGAGATTTTCTATTCCGATATTGAAAAGTTCAAAAAACATAAAATCAGACGACGTCAACTCGGGAGATAGGAATGGGAGATTGGAATGCCAAAGTAGGAGCAGAAAAAGTCTAATCAGTCATCGGCCCATATGGTTTAGAAACCAGGAACGCACGAGGCACACGCTTTATTGAATTTTGCCAAGAGAACAACTTGGTGGTTCTTAATACATGGTTTAAATTACATAAAAGACGTCTATATAAGTAGAGGTCTCCTCAAGATTGCGAAGAAAATATTGTGAGGAACCAAATCGACTACATAAAAATTAACAAAAGGTTCCGTAATGGTATTCTAAATGTAAAAACGTACCCAAGCTATGACATAAATTCAGACCACAATCCTGTAGTCGCAACTATCCAATTATAACTGAAAAGAGTAGACAAGGCTAAACCCAGTCAGAGAATAGCATGGAGTAGTGCTGACCAAGGACAGCAACAGAAGTATGAAGACATGGTAGACACGCAGTTAGAGTCTAAGACAATAGCTCCCACTAAGGAAAAGACAAGAAAAGAAAACATTGAAGACATTTGAAGGAAAATTAAAAATACTGTCTTGAAGGTAGCAGACCAAAGTATACAGAAAGAAAACCGTAAACATAGAAAACCATGGATGACAAACGAAATATTACAAATTATGGAGAGATGACGGATGGTAAAAAACAAAAACCTAACAAGATACAAAGAACTCAACAGGGAAATTGGGAAAAAAAATAAATGTAGCTAAGGAAGAGTCGGTGAAAGAAAAATGTAAAGAGGTAGAAGATTTGCAAATGAAGCTTAAAGATAGAGAACTACACAGAAAGGTTAAAGAAGTAGCTGGAAAATGGAAACCTAAACACTTATCGATTGTAAGAAACAAGAAAAACCAAATGGAATTAGACCCTGAAAAACAGAAAAAAATGTGGGAGCAATATCTTAAAGATTTGTTTGGTGATCAGAGAACAGAAGAGCCCCCACAAATAGATACAGATGAAAAATTAAACATTCTCACCGAAGAAGTTTTGCAGGCAATAAAAGACGCAAAGAACATTTTAAACACCTAAGTGATAATGCTATCAGGAAATTAACATACCTCTGGACCTATGAACATGACATAATACCGCATGACTGGCTAACATCCACATATATAGCTCTTCCTAAAAAACAAAAAGCAAGGAACTGTGAAGACCATTAAACTGTATCCCTAATGAGTCATGCCCCTAAAATTTTTATGCGAATAATTTATAACCGAATTCACAATAAGTGAGAAGAATACCTGAGTCGTTCTCAATATGGTTTTAGAAAGGGTACAGGCACTAGAAAAGCAATTATCGGATTGACACTAACGGCAGAAAGGTATCTTATGGTTCAAAAACGGCTGTACGTGTGCTTTGTCGATTATAGAAAGGCTTTCGATCGCATCAAACACGGAAAATTAATTGAGGTGCTAAAAGAAGTAGGGTTGGACGGACACGACATAGCTATCATAACTAATACATACTGGAACCACACAGGATGCGTTCGAACAGAGAACGGAAACACCAAGTATATCAACATAGAACGAGGAGTGCGCCAAGGGTGCATTTTATCTCCCCCATTATTTAATGTATATGCCGAACATATAATTAGAGCTTCTCTTGAAGATCGCCCTGAAGGTGCGAAAAATATTGATGAACATATTATCAGAAGAAAGTCACAGGCTTGGCTTGGACATTAACTTTTCCAAAATCAAAATTCTGGTATTCCACAAAAACCCCCATGAACAAGTTACACCTAACATTCAAATAAATGGTATCACCATTCAGAGTTCCCAAAGCTTCATATACCTGGGCAGAGAACTAAATAGTCAACTAGACCACCCAAAAGAAATTAGAAGACGCATTGAAACAGCAAAATGTGGTTTCATGAATATGCGTGAAATGCTCTGTAATCCCAAGCTATCAGTCTCAATAAGATTGAGAACACTAAAGTTTTATGTGTGGTTTCTATTACTATCTGGTTGCGACCTGGACATTAAAGCAGTATGATGTCAACAAATTAAATTCATTTGAAATGTGGATGTACCGCCTAATGCTAAGAATAAGCTGGACCAGCAGAACTACGAATGAAGAAGTACTGAGAGCAATGAACACACGCCCTCATCTGGTCAATACTATCAAAATTAGAAATACGTCATATCTAGGGCACATAATGCGCAATACGGAATTTGAGCAGCTCCAAGTGATATTAGAAGGCAAGATTGAAGGTAAAAGGGGCATAGGTCGAAAGAAAAAATCTTGGCTACGAAACATCAGAGATTGGACCCACACAAGAGGAAATGAATTAATTCATCAAGCCCAGAACAGAGAGAAATTTGCCATATTGATCGCCACCCTCAACAGAGAAGGCACTTAGGAGGAGAAGGAAAATATGTATACCATTTCTCATTAAGCTATTCTCTTGAACCATTTACTTTACTACATAGGCTTATTTATATCTTAGTAGTAAAGAGTAGAGTGAAATGTAATGAGGATTTAAATAGAAATGATGAAAGCTCAATGCAAAATTCGACGCGATTCAACTCAAAAACAGAATATATTTGGATATCTTTTATGATTATTAGTTATAAATTCCTAGAGTCCAGTGAGGCTATGAGAGCAATAGTGGGCTAACGAACATTTTGTTGATAATTGAGTTATAGATTGCAATCACTTCTAACGACCTAAAGTTTTAAAGCAAAACCGGTCTAACCAACATTTTCATATATTATAACATAAATTTTGGCAGTAAGGTGATTTTGCATTATAGAAAATATCAAAAATTTGAAAACACGAATGGGCTAACCCGCGAAGTTGTGGAAGAGACCAAAATTGTTCAATACATAAATGCGTAATAGAATGCAAGAGTGGGCTAACCATCCTCCATCAGTAATATTTAATACCCAATTTAATATTGGATTCCATGCACCAATTAGGGATTTGTGCAAAAAATGTGATTTGTATAACAATAAAATAAAAATCTCAACAGTTCAAACAGAAAAACGTGAATTTGAAGTGACACTAGAGGTTCAATAACGAAAATCAGACTGTGCTAGATGTGGTATGCAACAAGATGCAGAGTATGCAAAACAAATTCCTGAAGAAATTACAGTAATTGCATTTGACTTGATGCGAATGTTGCCCACATCAGTTATCAGCACTGGAATTTCTTACTATAAACGCCAGTTGTGGATTTACGTCTTAGGAGTCCATAATTTGGCTACTAATAGTGCTCATATGTATGTTTGGAGCGAGACACAAGCATCACGAGGACCTCAAGAAATGGGATCCTGTTTACTGCATTATTTTAAAAATGTTGTTACAACAAAAAATGTAATACTATATTCCGATCAATGCGGAGGGCAGAACCATAATATTAAAATGGCTGTCCTTTGCGATTTTATTGTGTCACATCCTGATATTGTGGTGGAAAATATTGATCATAAGTTTTTAGTTAGCGGACATTCTTACCTTGCCTGTGACCAAGATTTCGGAGTAATAGGTAAGCAAAAAAGATTTTTTTAAGATATCTACGTACCTGACGATTAGATAAAGTTAATAGCACATGCACGAAAGAAAGCACATTTTACGGTAATAAAGATGACAGAAAACGATTTTTATTTTACTAAGAAATTAGAAAGAAATACATATAACAAATCGCAAACTTGATACACAAAAATCAAAAGTCCAATGGTTACAGGACATCCAGGGAAATACTTCAGCTAGATTATCTTTATCCCTAAGGACGTCCAATAACCGAAGCAAAAAAAAAGATCTTTTGGAATTACTTTCATTTATACCTTCAATACATCATGGATTTTACACAAGCACCAGAACAATAAGATCCACTATACAGCAAAAAGAAGAGTTCATTAACGATGAAGATTAAGTATTTTTGTTACTTTGTTTTTTAATAAAGCATATTTTCAACATTGATACTGCTTAATTGTATTGTACTCTAGGTCTAATCCACATTCCTATTAAAATTTTTAAGGGCACACTGATGCAAAAGCGGTCTAATCCACAAAAAAAGCTGAAATTTTTATATTTTTGTTAAATATACTGCAAGATCTTCGAGTTTTTTGTTATTAGTTAATGATTTGTAAACAATGACCAGCTTTTGGCATCATCTTTTAATTTTATAAAATTTCAAAAAAACGCGTATATTCTTGGTTCATGTAAATCCACTATTCAATATTTGGGGTTAGCCCACTCTTGCTCTCATAGCCTCTGAACTATATTTCGCTTTTAACTACGCTATCGGATTGTGTTCTTCTAAATTTCTGTATAGAATACATTCTCAAAACTTGATCACGTTTGGGGACTGTGGTTTAGTTCCCATTTTACAACACAAGCCTTTATATTTCTACAATTTAAATATCAATGCACATTTTCAATGGCTCCATTTATTGCTAGTGGGTTTTGGTGTTATATATTTAATGGATGTCGCATGTAGGTGTGATATTTTATATTTTAGACCTGTTTTACACCTGTAACATATTTATTCCACCAACAATAAATTGATGGGTTTAATTTCAGTTGTACAAACACATATTCAACACCGTTTAATGATATGTAAATATGTAATGAAGGACGTACGTTTTCGATCGTTGTAAATATTAGGGTTTTACAAAAATTTCCTATATATAACTTAGATTACTTTATTTAGAACTTGTAAGGTTTTTGTAGTTACAATTATTTATACCTAAATTTTATAAATGATTTTACCTTTGTAATATAATCGGATGTGAGAACAAAATTAATTTATGGATGAAATACAACAAGGAAACACTGACCTAATATAAAACTTTTTAACTGCATTGTCAACTTTAATAATATAATAATGCTGTAAATTTGTAAATTTTGAAACAAGCATGATATGTAAATAATTAATAAAAACTACACACACCGGCAAAATCGGCAAAATTAACGGAACACCTTAAAAATGGGACATGTTAGATGTCTAAAATTTCCTAAACCTGTTGTCCGATTTTAGTGATTTTTTTAGTATGTTATAGTTATATTATTTAAGAGTATCGATGTAATAATATTGTTGCTAGACAGATCAATGTCATTTTATACTGGGTGTAACAATTATAATGTGTTTTTTCGTTTTTTTCTTAAAGTTCGGAATACCCTGTGGAATATTCTAGCATATATAAAATATTGAAATTAAAACTTAATCATAGCCTCAGACTTACTTAACATTTTCTTTTTTGATTCATTTTTTTGTGTTTGATAATAAAAAAGTTAGGTACGTTAACAACTAGCCACGTTTTTCATTAATAAA
This sequence comes from Diabrotica undecimpunctata, assembly GCF_040954645.1. Lineage (NCBI taxonomy): Eukaryota > Metazoa > Arthropoda > Insecta > Coleoptera > Chrysomelidae > Diabrotica > Diabrotica undecimpunctata. The sequence continues at coordinate 114,449,558 of NC_092811.1, read as the reverse complement.
TCCTCATTTTCTGCTTAGATTAATAAACAAGCCTAAAGTAGGCTATGAGAAGTTAACAATTTAATACACACACCATAAATTTAAAGGAATAAGTTATTAATGCAATATTTCTTTATATTTGTATTTTATAGACTATATCTACATAGCTTTGAATGCTCCTTGTCACAAGAAAGTCTTAAATGTCAAATTAAATTGTTTATTTGTATTGTGTTTTATATTTTACAGTAGTGTTGTCTGTTGATAACAAGTACAAACTTGTATTTAATTGATAATTTAATTTGTTTGAGTTTGTGGGATGCGATTTTTCTTTTGATTTGTTCTAATCAGTGGTGTTCTTATTGCAAAGAGTAAGCAAAACTACTGCTAGGGCCGTAACAATGGTCGAAAATGGTCGAACGTACAGGGAAGTTGCTGGGATATTTAGTAAATCGCCATCAACCATCCATCGTTGTGTAAGTCGTTGGAGACAAACCGAGGAGTATGTAAGAAGAAGGGGACAAGGTAGAAAACGTTTAACCACGGTTGTAGATGATCGATTTATAACGTTGCAAACATTACGTAGTAGACGTCAAACGGCAGTTTAAACCAAAAACCTGTTGCAAAATGTTTGTGGAACTACCATAAGTGAGAGCACAGTAAGAAGGAGACTTAAAGAAGCCGGTCTCAAGTCATATGTGCCAATAAAAGCTCCCAGACTCCAGAGACACTATCGTTTAGCACGACTAGAATTTGATCGAGTACATCAAAATTGGAATGATAACCACTGGAGTCAAATTCTCTTTACGGACGAGAGCCGTTTCTATGTAAATTACATCGACGGTAGAGAAAGATTGTATCGACGCCAAGGAGAACGAAATGCCCCTTTCAATTTTACTACGACCGTACCTTTTGGTGGAAGTTCAATTATGGTGTGAGGCGGTATATATTTGGGAGCAAGAACAGATTTAGTGGTGATTGATGATGGAGCAAGCAGATAGGTATATCAGAGATATTCTCCAAGATAATGTGGTACCTTTTGCACCATATATTGGCGGAAATTTTATTTTAATGCAGGATAATGCGCGCCCACACGTCGCAGGTTGTGACGTATACACACAAGTGGGTATAACAACGATGAAGTGGCCAGCTTGTTCCCCAGACCTGAACCCGATAGAGCATGTGTGGGACATGCTAGACAGAAAACTTAGGGCACGGGTTCCTGCTATTCAAAACAGAGAGGAAGTCAGAATTGGTTTGATTGAGGAATGGGAGAGACTGCCTCAACAACTGATCGATAGCGTTATCAGAAGTATGAGAAGACGAATAACTGCAGTTGTAGTGGCTCGTGGGGGAAACACACGCTATTAAAGCCAAAAAATAATGCATAAAAAACCAATTTAAGTTCAAACTGTACAATAAAGTTAATGTGTTTAAAATCCGTATTTTGTTTGAGTCTGACATCTTTGTGTTTTATTTCTTCTTAAACAGGTTTCATTACTCATATACTCATTACTACCATTGTAATATAAATTCAAAATACTTCACCAACAATCGTATTATAATATTATCTAAAGAATATTAACAATATATAGACTAGAGAGAAATACTCAAATTTTATGGTTGTTCCTTTAAATATGCTGGTGAAACTAAGCAGAAAATGAGCATTTATTCATGAAAAACATGGCTAGTTGTTAAAGTACCTAACTTTTTTATTACCTAACACAAGCAAATGAATCAAAAAAGAAAATGTTAAGAAAGCCTGAGACTATAATTGAGTTTTAATTTCAATATTTTATATATGCTAGAATATGACACAGGGTGTTCCGAACTTTAAGGAAAAAACACAGTATGATTTTTACACCCGGTATAAAATGACACTGACCTGTCTAGCAACAATATTATTACATCGACATTCTTAAATATTATAACTATAACATGCTAAAAAAATCGCTCAAATCGGACAATAGGTTTAAGAAATTCGATACATCTAACATGACCCATTGTTAAGGTGTGCCGTTAATTTTGCCGGTGAGTGTATATAGTCCAGTCATCAGAGAGTTGACATCTAAAAATCATACGAACAAGCAGAATTTTGCAGAGAATATTAATTTTGGGATCCCAAAAAAGATGCAAAAAAGTTTTAAAAACACTTTTACGTCCTGGATTCCCCCTAAAACGGGGGTAAAAATGCAAAAAAATTGATTTAACAAGAATCTGTACACCTTAGAAAAAAATGTTTCAAATAAAAAATGTAGCTGAGATAATTTTAAATAAAAATATTAAGAAGCATTTTTTGTGTAGAATAAACCGTTCTCTCAAAAACAACGCTTAAAGTGACTGTCGATTTTGCATGTCAGTTACTTGCGCGAAATCAATGTTCAATAAAATTTGATGCGTTTTAAATGTAAAGAGTGCAGCTTTCGTATGCAGTTTTTGTATTTTGCCAAGGATAAACTCAGTTTTTATAAAGGTTTTAACCCTTAACTGGCGACGTGCCACAGTTGCCACACAACTGGTGACGTGCCGTCAAATTGACACCGCCATCAAATTAATATTAAGAAGTTGCGAATGTTTTTATTTTTAAATTACTAACGCGTAAATACACCTCGTAAAGTGTCATTATTAAAAAAAAATTGTTGCAACTGATTACAGTATTTATTTAGATAATCCGGATTAATGCGTCAACAAAAAAAACAAAGATTTACTAATTAAACGTTTTACTAACATTTTCTCAAAAAACAATAAATTTAATTACAAAACATTCAAAAAGATAGTTCATTTACCACGCTTATTAACAAAATAAATCACATCTTTGCTTTACTTAGAAAAATGCAATGGGTAAACTTAGGCAAAAATAGGTATAAAATATAAAAAAGATAGTTCATTTACCACGCTTATTAACAAAATAAATCACATCTTTGCTTTACTTAGAAAAATGCATTGGTAAACTTAGGCAAAAATAGGTATAAAATAAATAAAAGCATACGATACTTAGCGTAGACTGTAAAAAGTATTACAATTTTTTTTTAAACAGTCCAAACAAGTTGGTCTCTTGCATTCAACACACGCATAAGCAGTTCCTTTTTTTAGCCTTGGCGGACAGATAAGGCAGGTTTTTCTATTTGCAACTTCTCGTTCACTGTTTCGACAACCGGAACTGGAACCTTAAGTATTCTACTAATATTTATTAGAATTTCTCTAGGAATTCGTGTCTTGGGTAGTCTTCTGGTAAGCAGTGGTGTTACTAAATCATGTGCTAAACTTTTGATAAATTCGAATCGAGTTATTTTCTCTTCAGAATTTGCCGAATATTACACAATATATACATTTGTAGAAGCTATGTCGACAACTCTATAAAATATTGACATTGGCCATCTACATGTACGGCGACTGCTCGAATATTTGCTTCAAGATCATCTACTCCACCCTTTGCCGCGTTATAAAATGCAATACTTTCAGGCTTTCCAGAATCACCGTCAATACTTTCACTGTGGTGCATCGATGAAACAAGTATAACCGCCTTGTTTCGCTTTGGCACATGAGAAAGAAGCGTTAGTGCTTTAGTAAAGCAATAAACAGATTCGTCAACTTTTCTGGAAACCATTGGAAGGAACGCCTGTGAAATTTCCTTCTTATTTTTTTTTTCAACGTACCTACGTATATCAAACCTTTCATCTTTAGGATATCCACTAGTTCTATGGAGGAAAACCAGTTATCGGGGGTAATGCTCCTATTTGTCTCTGGTTCGGGTATCACTTAGACACATTACTTTAATTCCAGATACATTACTTTAATTTTGCAGGCTTTTGTGGCATGTAGATCTTGAATTTACATCTCTCTCTAAATCCAATAAGCATTATATCGCTGCATCCAGTGGTACCAATACAATATAGATCATGACAGTTCTGTATAAACATGTAAAAAACATCAGAAATAGCAGCATATGAATCAATCTTCTTTCTTTCATCGCATGTAAAAGGATTGTCAAATCTCAGGCGCTTATAACGGTCAAGAATCTTTTCTTCGACATTACAAAACGGAAGATATCTCGGCCAGTTCCGTCCGTAGCAAAGAATGAGTCGACATCTTCATGATACGATTTAAATATTGATGAATATAACAGCAATCCTAAGAAAGCTCTAAACTCAACTGTGTCTACATCAGCTAATTCTGACCTGTTATCATTTGCATACTTGCTCCTTAGAGTAGATAATTTCTGATTGGTCCACTCTAGTATTATGGTAACTATATTTTCAGATAATTTTTTTTCAAATATGTACTTACGATTATTTTCGGGTAACCGAATTGTAGTGAGGATCTTGATTATAATATTATGTATAAAGTACATTCATTAAGCAAATTCCCATCTGTAAATATGAGCACGTGTTGATATTCGCCGTCTCATTCGTCAAGGGGCCATTAAATATAATTTATTACCTTAAGCCATATAGATTCTCATGATACAGATCCAAACTTGCCAGCATTTTAAATTCAAATTGTATCGTGTTGATTTTTAAGTTAATATACTGTGATATATTTATGTTATACCTATTGTTAAGTTATTTACTGGTCGTGTTATTTTTTAGAGTTTAGTTTAATTGTGACATAATGATTAAATTTCAAGAAATTCTTACACCAACAGTTTCAAAAGTAAACATTTTTAACTCCCTATTGACAATTGGGAATCTGTAAAATAAATACGGTATAGCAGACCGTGCATTTTTTGCTGGAGGAACGCTTGACCACTTGAATCTATTTTTACCATAAAAATATTTTTTATCTTTATTACCTTCATACTCGCTTTCAGGTGTAGTACTTGTTTCTTCAGAAGATAACAAAACTTCACTGCTGTCGTTATCGCCTTCTTGCTCACTATATGTTTCGTGCTCTCTAGATATAAAAGTTTCATCCAATATGCTATCGTTAGAATTATCAAGGTCATTGTCACATTCTTTATACCATTTTAATGCAATATTGCCAAAATCTGCATCACTCACTTTTATTTTCTTTGTACTGACCGTTTTTATATTGCACTATTTATTGAAATAGTTACGTGAATTCTGATGTGCCGTCAATTTGACGTATTGTGATTTTCTACAGGTGGTAATTCAAAATATATCGCTCGAAAACGCAACAAATTACTGCTATGTACTTTAGATGACTAAACTGAAAGGTACTGAGACTTGAGAGTGTCGACCATCGAGCAAAAAGACAAAAGCGGGAATCTAATCGTTATGAAAAGGAGACCAAAAATGTGGCGTCTGATGGCGGACATATCCGGAAATGCGAATGCGCCAAATTTAAATTTCATGACACTTCACAATAATCATACAGTGGTGTAGGGGTTCTAATTTATCTATTTATTTGTTATATTACATAATATTAATACATAATACACTTAAAATACTTTTTTTAACACTAGAACACAATAAAGTTTTAATCAAATAATAACAATAATAGTCTAAAATGTGAAACAATTGTTAAAAAACTTCAATACAAATACAAATAATCTTTCATGTGACAGTTGGGACAAACAATACCATAACCCAACTAAATTTGATTTCTTAAACAAGGAAAGAGCCTCTCTTTCCTTGTTTAATGTGGCCTCTCAAGATGGCACTTCCTGTCTAACAATATTTTTGCCCCCACTACCTTTACATTCCCTCTTTTGAGTTTTTGCTCGATGATTTTGATCCTACAAATGTAGACTAAGTGGGGATCCCGAATTAACGCGCAGTTGCGATAGGTCATTTTGACGGCACGTCACCAGTTAAGGGTTAAATAAATTACCGTGGCACGATTTTTGCCATTTTCTACGATTCTCGTGAGATCAATAAAATTGATCACTTTCATTGACCAGTTGTAGTAAAATTTTCATTTTTAGAGATCAATCTTTAAAAACTATGACAAAATTTCAATTTTCAGTTGTGATAACAAATATGAGGCATTTGAAATATGAATAAAATTTGCAGACTTTAATGTTTTACATTACATGCGATCACACGTCACGGGAAATGCATTTAAGAAGAAGGTTTTGAGTGTAGTTTATTGCAGAAGTTTTGTTCTTTTGAAAAACTTACTAGTCTAATTCAAACAAAAACGTTTTAAATGTTTTAGATCGTTTGTAGTGTGAAAGTTTAAATCCAACGTTTTTTAAGCCTGTTTAAATGCCTCAAATTTGTTCCCAAAACTCGAAACTAAAGTTTTATACTATAGGTTTTAAAGGTAAGGCTTTAGTTATCAAAACTTCATAGTGACCAGTCAACGAAAGGGATTGAATGTATTGATCTCGTGAGAATAATTAAAAATGGAAAAAATATCGCCACGTTTATTAATTTAACATCTGTATAAAATTTGACTTTCTTGCAGCAAAATACAAAAACTGCATACAAAAGCTAAACTCTTTTCCTTTAAAACACGTCTTGATTTTTATCGATACGGCATTTAGATCCAAGGATATCAAATTTTTACCGTCGAGCAGATACAAATTTGATCGAACATTGATTTCGCGCGCGTAACTGACATGCAAAATCGACGGTCGCTGCAAGCGACGTTTCTAAGAGAACGGTTCATTCTACACAAAAAATGCTTATAAACATTTTTGTTTAAAATTATCTCAGCTACATTTTTTAATTAAAACATTTTTTTCTACGGTGTACAGATTCTAAGTAAATTGATTTTTTTGCGTTTTTGGGGGTAAGCCCGGGGGTAAAAGTGGTAAACATTTCTCTCTCTCTGTTTCTCTCTCTCTCTCTATATTATATATATATATATATATATATATATATATATATATATATATATATATATATATATATATATATGTATATATATATATATATATATATATATTGTATTTATTTATTGTTGTAATTTTAATATTTTCTTGTAATTTTATTATTTTTAAACGATTTAAATTGGTCTAGTTAACAATTCATTAATATTTTTGCATAACAAATAGTATCTATTTTTGGCATGTGGATTGTTTGTTTAATACATTAATTTTGCATTATGGTTTTATATATTAATTATGTTTAAATATATTAACTTTTAACTAAACGATATACCTTTGTGTAACTATTTTTTTTCTGTTAAATAATTTTATATTTATAAATTATAGTTATTTTATAAATTATTAATGAACATGAACAATGGTCCTCCGAAAAATATGAAGCTTTGTACCTATTTCCCGATACTCGAAAAATATCGTTATGCAAAAAACAATCCAACACAGCGGAATTTTGATAACAGACGGAAACAAGAATATACGACTTAGAGAAAGCAAAAGGACTATGCGAATAGAAAAAAAAAGGGCCGTTGCGAACAGGAACATAAAATATACAAATAAAGGATCAAGAAAAGGCAATTGTATGGATTTCTTTAATTTATTGTATGGCACTTGATACATTTATATTTAAATTTACATATATTTTGTATAAAACATATTACACATGTTTACAAACGAATATCTCACTTATTTATGTAATCTATCGACTCTGGAGTCGCCATTAGGAAATCCTCTGACCTGCCATGATAGGATCTTGTTGGACACTGTTCTGTGATGTGACAGATGGTTTGTGGTTGTTCACACAGAGTGGGGATAATCGTTTACCCCATTTGTGATTTGGTTCTGCATAGTCCATGTGTTGCATTTGTTGTTCCATCCATTCTTGAGTCCAAATGGTCGTTAAGTTAAACTCATTTTCCACAGCAGTCTGTGCTGTTTTTATTGACGGTCGTCTGCAGCGTAGACGGTTACCGTTCGCTACATCTATATCTTAATGAATTCCGCAGATTGGCGGTATTCTGCGATTAAAGATGATCACAAGGTGGAAGCCGATGCTCTCCATGTTGTGCCGGTCAGCTTCTGGATGATGTTGTTTCTGGATTTAAGTTTTTCCGCTGTCTTTGACAGACGTTTCTTGAAAAATAGGATTTTGTCAATAGTCACTCCAAGGTACTTTGGTGTTTTATTGCAAGCGAGTGTGGTGTTTTCGAATTGGATATTGAGTGTTCTTCAAATGACTTACACATTGTTGCAGGGACCCAGTAATCGACGTAACCAAACTTTCTTGATCTGGTTTCTGGTATATCAGCGATGTACAGGCTGAAGAGAAGAGGGGCTAGTTTAGATCCCTGAGGCAGTCCATTCTTTAGTTTTCTTGGGCTGCTGATGTCGGTTCTCATGACTACTTGAATCGTATCGTTCGATTGGCTAGCATGCTATTGAATATTCAAGCGTTAGATTTACAGGAGATTATACGGAGGCGCTTGCATATCACGCCTTCTCTCCACACTGTATCGTAATTCTGTTGTAGATAAGTCGTTCTAATAGCTTGAAAGTCGCCGATAGTATTGGCTATTGGTCTGTAGTTCTTAGAGTTGTTATTATTTGGTTTCTCTGATTTTAATATGGCAATGACCTTCGAGCGTTTGAGTAGGGAAATAGTAGAGAAATATTCAGACATATGAAGAAGGGTTTGCAAACATAAAGGAGCTGTAAAAGAGTATTAGTTTTAATCAAAAACTTATTCAGGAAACATTTACAAGACTACCAAAAATAAATAATGAATAGAACGAATAACAATTCCATTGACAATGCGACAATTAGGAAAAAAAAGCTTTTTTAACGCACCAAAAGATTTATTAGACATGGCAAGGAAAAACAAAGATATTTTACCAAATGGAGATTTTAAAAGCCACATAGGAAAGAAAAATGACAATATAATAGGACGATTCGAAAAAGACCAAATTCAAATCAACAATGAAGTTAGCTTATTGAAAAATGTCTAAAATACGATTTGGCTATAACCAACAAAAGATTTCAGCATAAAAACATACACATGGGAGGAACTTAGTAGAGACCAAAGATCCATTGCTGATTTAATCATAGCAAGAAAAGGCAGCAAAACAATAATACTAGATGTAAGAGTATAGAGACAAGCAGAATGTGCAAGTAACCACCGATTAATATTAGGCAAATTTATATACATGGGAAGACGACAAAAATCAATTGTCAAAAAGATGAGGAGGTGCAAAATATCGCAAATACAAAGCATAAAGTAAAACTACAACTATTTAGTATTCTAACACTATATCCGAACAGGCTACAAAGTATGCTACAAATAAACAAATCATGTACACCAGCAGAAATATATTAACACCTAACGGAAAAAGTAAATAAAGCGGCAAACGAAGTGCTTTGTAATGTGAAGCATGCTCAATCATCCCACAAATTCTTATAAATTTTTTATCTCACAAAATTCTTTTAGCTACTCTCATGCATAACAATTCCTTAGAAGTATGCTACGCTCTCTAATTGGAATATCGAGGGCCAGTCATGGTTCTCTTACTGGACCCTTTCCTTTCTCAGAAACAAGTCAATATCTTGTATGCTTTATCTCTACAATAACCCTTCAACAACTCACTCGTTTATCTTCTGTAGCCTAGCCCTGTTGAACCCCGACCAAGATACCTCAACCAGACTGAAACCCAAGCTTTAATATCGTTCTTTTTGTAAACCTTCCTTTTGTTTATAAAGAGGGTACAATTGAACAATACAAGAATATTTGGAGAAATAGAGTGACGACCTCAAAGAGATGATTAAAAGAAGAAGAAAAAAAAAGTTTAAAACTAAAAGAATCCCAGGAATACGAGAAGATTATGTTACTCTTAGACAACAATTGAAGCAAAGGTACTGGGGGAGAATGTGCAAAGATATCGAGAACACAGTAGGGTATAACAGATTAATGGAAGCATGGAAAAAAATAAAAAACATCAGAAGTAATAAACAAAGTGAAAATATATAATAACAAGGAAGCCGAAATCACATCGGAAGATATAATTAAAGCATCAAAGAAAGCAAAAAACCATACAGCAGCAGAACCACAAAAACATAAAAATGTATAGTTTGTTTCACGAAAAATGGTTAAGTGCTTAATGGTTACCTGAGTTGATCCTATTGTGTATACAAGAGTCTCTCAATAAACTACCGAAGTACACAGGATCGCACTTCAGAAAGTTTGTTATTTAATATATTTTATTGGTAGCTGTGTAATACACGATTATAAAAATTTATTAAATTATTTCATATGGTATTTTCAGGTTGTTCAAGTGAATAATATTTGATAATTGAACAATTTTTAACATGAAGCAAGTAGTTTTTTTGTTCTACGTGAATAATTGTAGTATATGGATCTAAAATCAGAAAGGTACTTTCCTTCATACTTTTTACAGGCTTAGGACTGTCAGCAAAAAACTGGCGTGTTTAAAACTTTTTGCTCTTCCTAATCGGATATCGTTAAAAATGTACAGTAATAATAGTTCTATTTACAGTATATACATACAAACGAATACATAATGTACAAAAAATAGATGAATTGAAAAAACAAATATAGAAAAATACATACAAGTTAATATTTACAAAAAAAATACCCAAAATAACCAAAATATATTTATGAATTCCTAAATATCTAATTCTGTTTCTCTGTCACTATCCTCTTCAAGATTAATAACAATTGGTTTAATAATGTGATTCAAAGTAACATATGAATTTCCTACGTTCATTACATGGCGTACTGAATTTTTCCAACTTTCTGGGGAGATATCATCAACACATTTCCTTATTAATTCGACTACACTACCACTTAAAGTCGGAGAAACATTTTGTGACCTAACATTTGACTTTAGTTGGTGCCACATATGCTCTATGGGATTAAATAAACAATAGTAGGGCGGAAGCCGTAACACTGTATGTCCCATGTCCTCGGCCAATGAGTCACAAACATATACTTTTTTAATAGAAAATGGTTTTAACACTTCATTTTTTAAATAACTTTCTTCAAAATATATATCGTTTTCTAACAGGTAGTTTTGAATTTCAATGTTCGTGTTATTTGCACTTGGAGACTTATGTAATTGACGACTGTGGTAACTTGCATTGTCCATTACTATCATACTATTTTGAGGGAGGTTAGGTATAAGACAATTCTTAAACCATTGCTTAAAAAGCTCTGCCGTTGTATCCTCATGGTAGTCCACGCAGGAGTCTTTAATGTTCTTTGCAGAAAGCCATAAGGCATTTGGGATCCAACCATTTTCTGATCCTACATGTAAAATTGTTATTCTTTTTCCTTTGTTTGATGGAACTTTTGTTTGACACCTGTTGGAAGAATCGGATCATCCTTTGGATGGTGTTTCATGAGTGTCAAACCATGTCTCGTCCAGTTTATTTGTGTATCATCCTTAGTAAGCCGTTGTTTTAAAGCATCTAATGTAGGTATCCGTTGCTCTTCGTATTGTGTAAATTTTTCGTCTTATTAAGTCCTTATCACTTTCGTCAATACATTTGGTAGAACCGGCATTCTACGCTTCCTTCTTGACTTAATGGGATTTGATGTAATTCTTTTCACTGTGGTTAGAGGTATTTTCGTTAAATCAGATATTTCACTGGCAGCAGCATTAGCAGTAAGTCCTCTTGTAAGTAAAGAACTATATATTGTTCTTACGATTTCTCTAGCGTCAGCAGATAAATGCTTTTTCTTTGCTGGAACACTGGAAGAAGCACCATCAATGTTTTTCCACGGACGCCACATAATGCTGTTTTATAGGTATAAATAGGTATAACACTGGTAACACTTGTAACACTTTCAATTAAATGAAATAAAATGTATATTTAAACATTTCTCATCGGTTTTATATACTTTTACAAATTATACAGAATAGAGGGAACCTGTATAATTATTCCAGGAAATACTTAACGATCTACAAATTTATTGTGGTCATTAAAAGATCAACCATTGATAGTGAAACTCACTGTTAAAATGTTTACAACTTTATGAAATAAAATGTATTCTAATCGTTTTTATAATTTTATACTATTTTTTAACCGTTTTTATATTACCAGGAATTTATTATACAAACAAGATAACGACACTCCACAGTAGCTTCAATTTTACCTGAATACTTACCTGCTCAACTAATGTTGACTAAGCTGGGGTACTTGCGGTCGGGTTTTATTGCAATCATTAAGCACTCAACCATTTTTCGTGAAATAAACTATAACTGCTGAAATATGGAGGTGCTTGGATCGTATAATTTATACGAGTGTTATTGAATGAAATAGAAGGAGGGAAGATTCCAGATGAGTGGAATCTTCCCTCGTTTGTCCGAATGTCCTTCGTTTTCTTAATAGGTGACAAAAGGTCAATTAATAACTATACAAGGATCAGTGTACTGAATTCAATAGCAAGAATACTTTCCACAGTTATAAAAAAAGCAGAACAACGCGACCATTATGACGAAGATCAAGCCCGATTCTGAAAACCCAGATCAGGTCTAGATAATAATATTCATCATGAAACGAGTGATAGAAAAAAACTAACAAACATATTTTAAAATATTTTTTCTATATCTAAAATATTAATACTGACAGCGAAAATACCTACATAATTTGAGACAAATAACGAAAAGTTTTTGGTGGAATGTTTGACACCACTTACGAAATGTTCCTAACATCTTGGCCTCGGGAATAACGTGTATCTCAAAAAGCAGTCGTGCGAGTTGGCAATTTGAAGCTATATACGAGATATAACACCTGATTAGAGGAATAGGGAATATGAAATATTCGAAAAATCCGTCGTAGGTGTGGGAAAATTGGCGTTTAAATTACAAAATCGTTTTCAGGACATACTGTCATTATAATATACTTCATATACTTGGAGAATATTGTATTTGTGGGTAATTTGTAACTACCTTATTTGGTTTTTTATTTGCTTTCCGCCCTAAAATTAATACATAAAAATTATTGTGTTGGTTTTATTATGTTTTTTCTATAGTAATACATAGTTGAAAGCTGGATATCTAATTGAGGAGGTGAAGACTCTTTCTAGTGAAGCAGTTTTAATGTTTCTTTAAATCACCTGGTCATAATTTATCTAACCTCCAAGTAATTAGTGGTTTTATTGAGATTGTAGACGAATATTAAGGTCTTATATCTTTGTTTAATAACATCTTTTATAAAATGAAGCCTCCGGTATTGGTAGATAATTATATTCCTCAAATATCAATGTGCGTTTGTGATCATAAGTAATACTTTTAATTGTTTTTATATATGGATTTTGAATGAGTTATGTCACTCCTAACTAAAATCGCTAAAATACAATTAATTGGTTTCTTTGAATGATCGAAATAATGGAGTACTTTGATATCTAACCCTATATGCTTTTTTTTACTTGTCTGTACTTCTAAGTCAGCTTGGACGCTAATATATGCCATGGTATTTAGGAAAGTTTAAAGAACAATAAAATCGCCATTTCTGGTATTGAAATTGATTTTATTCGTTTAAAAGGATTCTCGACGCTATTTTTTTATTTTGAAGAAAAAATCGCATCCACCTAATGGTTATTACCGACAGATCTGTACAATTTTACAAGTATAGGCATATTACATGGTTACAAAAAAGATTTTTTTATAGAATAGTACTAAAAAGTAAACAATTTTATACAAAAAAATTAAATCTTATGGAATACATCGATAGCTTTTAAATATTGTATTAAACTGTTTGAATAACTATTTTTACCTAACACAACTGATAAATTTGAATCTATATTATAAAGAGCTTGTTGATGTTTGAATTTGTCACATTCTAAGATATGTTTTACTGTTAAGGTTGAATTGCAGCGTTCGCATATTGGTGGGTTACATTTTGGAAAAAGATAAGAGTGTGTGAGTCTAGTATGGCCTAATCGTAATCGATTAACTACACTCTCTTCATGGCAATTTTTGTAAAAAGGTTTAGTTTCTTTAACTGTGTCGTTAATTTGTCGTAGTTTAGACGTTGATATTTGCCATTCGTTATGCCAGACTAAGGTTTTTAGAATGTTTTAAGTCTTCTGGACCGCACTTTAATATTATTTCTGAGTCCGCACTAGACACTGCATATCCATATGAAGTCAACTGTTCTTCCTTTTTCTTGACATGTGTGAAGTTCTGATTTGATCATTTTTTCAATTGGATGTTTAAGATATACTCGTTGAATTGAAGTAATCGAACTCAGAGAATCACCGCTTTGACGATATTAGAATCATTAGTAAACTTAATTGCTCGATAAAGAGCGAATAATTTGTCTGTGAATATGCTACAGTGGGGAGATAGTTGAAATAGATATTTACTTGAATTGATCACAAAAGCTGCACCAACTCCATTGCTAGATTTTGAAGCATCTGTAAATATTTTGGAGAAATTTTCATAAGTTTGGAGTATATTTGACAAAATAATTTTTATTTTTGAGGGACGTATTTCTTATTATATTTGCTCAAATATACATTACACTGTGAAATATTGATTGACCAAGGGATATGAGGATCGGCGGTGTTTGGATCGAATATGTCAGGAAGTTTAATTTCTTACAATATGTTCTAATTCTTTCATAGTATGGTTTTATCATTATAATTAAAAGGTTCGTTATATTTATCTGTTCTAATAACATTGGGGGTGTTACATGTGATAATTTAGGATTGAAGCTGTAGACGAATCGAATAACCCCTCTAATGAATTGTCTCTACTCTGATAAAGGCTGTCACCATTGTAGAAGACGTCTGTTTCAATCTCCTTATTAATGCCTCTACAATTCTTAGGGGATACTTATCCCTGCGAGCGGAGCAAGGCTTACTGGTTCCACTAGTCTGGACTGACTGGTTCCGCCCTCGCGGATTTACAAGAGGGTAAGGAAATTTTCGGTAAGAAGGGAATTAAGGACTTCTCGGTCTCAGGTCCTGCAAAGAGTGAGAGGCTATGGGCTTACGTTAGAAGCCGGAGCACTGCATAAGCGAAATGTGTATCTCTTCTAGTCTCGACCTGTAACGGCTAGGAATAACAAAAACAAATTTAGAGTTTACAATGTATTAACTAGACTGTACACTACAAAATATCAGTTATGACCAAAAATGTTCGATCCGGCGCGAAGGGAGACGAGAAGAGATAAGCAAGGAATTAAAGGTCGGACAATTCCGTGTCATTAGATATACCTTGGGTTAGTATATGGATCTTAGTTACCTTTGCGTATCTAGGCTCTAGCTAGTGAATACGCCTCCAGTACTACAGGGATTTGAGATTGCGAACCTTCGAATCTCCAGTTGCCGACACTTATACGTCACACTATCCCGTCGAGTTACAACAGCGCGCCCGATCGCCGAGCCTCGCGTGAGGCACTCGCCGGCGTCGCGCTATTACTGGACGTTTGACCCACTTCGTTCCGTTTTTATCTATTGCTACCTCGTACCTTAGATTATGCCATCTATTCCATGTGTTAAACTGGATCACGCTATGTAAAACTTCTTAGTCAGCTCAATTCTTCTCACTTGTTTAACAATTCGTACCTTGTATCAATTTCCAACAAGGTCTAAGTGTCGTAATTTTTTAAACATTCAGGCTTGTGTTAAACTGGGTCAATTGTTTTGTTTTTAACTTGAAATGTATACGTTAAACTGTGTCGAATTTATTCTTTATTAATTTGGAATATATAATAATTTCTTAAATAATTATTTCTCTTTACTAGGCTAATTGTCCCTTAATTTTTACTTCTTTATTTCCTTGCTATGTTTCCATTACACTGTGAAGGTGTTACTGTAAATAAGTTTTTCTGGATTACAGTATACCGAGGATGAATGTGTTAATGTCAGTTGCATGCGCCTGTGGTAAAGTGATGGCTCACCAAGTTCAGCGTATATGCTCTCAATAGGTGTACTTCTAAATGCTCGTGATGCGATTCTTAGACAATTATTATGAATTGTATCTAGAGATTTTAAAATCGACTTTTTGGCAAAACAATAAGCGATGTATCCATAATCGAGTTTAGACCTGATTAACGATTTGTATACTGATAATATTGTATTTTGGTTGGAATCCCATTTCCTGTTTGATAATGTTTTTAAATTATTTATTCTCTTATGGCAAGTTAATTGTTATTGCTTTATATGTTCTCGCTATGTCAGTTTGTTGTCTAAATGCATTCCTAAAATTTTAATATGAGGATCTACTGTTATTGGTCTCCCGTGACTCTTGTTTTTCTAGTAGAAAATTCAAAGCCAGTATTCAAAGACCATGTTTCCAGTTTATTGATAAAGCTTTGTAAACATTTTGTCGTACTATCTATATTTTTTCCTTTTGTAAATACCACTAAATCGTCAGCATAAATCCGCGTTTTTAAAGGTCTTTCTGTTTTTCAAAATATTATGAATCGCTATTAGGAAGAGTATTGGAAAAAACAGACCCTTGTACAGAACACGAATTGGAAACTCTTACCTTACCCGAAAAATCCGATTGTTTAGAAAATTGTTGATGAACGATAAACAGTGTCCCCGGATATTCCACTCATACAACGTTTTTAGAATCCTGTATTTCCTGGCAGTGTTAAAGGTATTGTTTAAGTAAAAAAATATCGCGGTACATTTCCTATTAGTTGCAAACCATTCCATAATATCGCTTTCGAGTTCCAGAATATTATCAGCCGTTGATCGATTCTGCCTAAATCCATTTTGCTCAGTAATCAGTAATCGATATAAGTATCCTTCGATATAGTTTTATACTACATCGTAATTTTTTTGTTTTTTTTAAAGAGGTAGGACGTAGGAATTAGTCCATATTAAAGGAAAATGCTGTTGCGTCCATATGAAATTAAATGTGCCAAGTAAATGATATTTGGCTGAGTCTGGAAGATGTTTTGAGAAATATGATTGGGATATCATCGGGTCCAGGACAAGAATCTTTAAGGCTTGAAAGTGCTGAATTAAGTTCTTGAAATGTAATGCGACTATTAATTGCTACGTTAGGATTTTCATTATTAGGAAGAGTATAGGTATCAGATGATGAATTTAAAGAATTTGCACGTGGATTTTTGTCGTTTGAGAGGCTTTCGTAAAAATCCGCTAAAACGTTTACAATATCTTCATCTTTGGATACTATTTTATTTTGTACAAGTGTTTGATAAAAGTTCTCTGCGGAGTATCACAAATTTTTCTAATTTTTTGCCAGACTTCCTTGGAGCTAGTTGTGTTATTTATTTCTGATACAAACTTCTGCCATGAATTCCTTTTAGGTCTGAAGACTGGAGTAATAAGACATATCTCATTTCGTATTATGTCCATAACAAAATTAAATAAATGAATCTCATTGTTTTTTTTATAAACTTCATTTTTACTTCCCACAGCTTTTTTGTTAAAATGAGAGATATTTTAATTATTCCTGAAAAACCGATTGACAACGTGTTTGTTTTTATGAAATTTAATCACGAATAAGTCAAAAAATATTAATTTAAAAAAAATCTGTGGATAAAAAAATTGTGCTTATAATTTGTCCTTTTATTCATTTGTGGAGTTATTGTTGATATCAAAAAACTTACCTCCGAGTCGGGGTGGTAGCAAAGGAACCTTGATAAACTGGACCAAAATTCCTTATTGGAATACCCTGTAGTAATAAGAACTAGGTTCAATCTTTTTTTGTTCTAGTTTATTATTGCTACATTCCCTCATAAATAAACATATACTATAGTTTATTTTTATGAACGAGAGAGTAATTAGCATAATTTTAACTGGTAGCTCCGACCACTCCATGGGCGTGCTCAAGATTAATTGAAAAATTACTTTGAATAATTGTAAAAAATAAATGAATTATTTCAGTGTTATAAAGTGTTATGTGTATGTAAACAAAAGTGACCTCTTTTATCACACACTATATTAGAACTGACTGGCCTACATTAAAAAGGGTTTTAAAAAATTCATATTTTTTTTAATTTTTAAAAATTACAAAAGAGAAAAAGAGTTTTTAAAACCGTCTAAGGTATGTTAAATAGATGAATAAAAATATTAATATAAAACTTACAGCTACTTGTTACAAATCCAAATCAGATTCAGAAGATGAACTTTCAGAACCAAGATTTATAATAACTGGCTCGATCATTTTATCAGTAATATTGTCCAGCTTCCACATTTTTTCCTCTTCTTTAATAGTGTGATTTACTGCCTTTTCCCAGTTTTCAGGTTTTACATTATTTACGGCCTCCAAAAACAACTGTTTAACATCATGAATTTTAAAAGTGGTATTTTTTCTTGAAACTTCACTCTTTATCTGTGCCCATACCAGTTCAATCGGGTTTAATTCACAATGATATGGTGGGGATCTAAGTACTGTCATTCCACGATTTTTGGCAATTTCATCAATTTCGTATTTTTTAAATTTTTCTTTATGAAGGGCACACAACGAATAAAGTTCCTTTCTTATAGATCCGGGATGGTACGTAATATTTTTTGAACTCAGCCAATTCTGCAAGTCTTTTTTTAACCACTTGGTTGTGGGCAGTCCTTCTATAAGTCTGGAGTGATAACTTGCATTATCCATTACTATTACACAGTTCTTAGGAAGAAGATCTATCATTTGTTCGAACCATTCTTGAAAGACATCAGCGTTCATGTCTTCATGGTAGTCACCGGTACGAGTTGATTCAAAAGTTAATAAACCACCTTCAACAAAACCGTCTGAACTGCCAATGTGTACTATTATCAGCCTGCGTCCCTTTCCTGATGGTGGGTTTAAACCAGTAGATAAGTTATTTACAAAAGCGTGCCTTTGACTTGTAACAGTTTCATCCTGCCTAAATTTATTTGGTGTATGACCCTCGTTGATCCATGTTTCATCAAGATAAAATATTTTTCTTTTTTGGTTTCTCATTTCCTTTATGGTTCTTAGAAAATGTCTTCTCCATATGACAATATCGCTTCTTTCTAATAAAATAGACTTTCTGGGATTCTTTTTCCAGCGGAAGCCTATTTCTTTTAAAAGTTTCCATAACGTACTTCGACTCATTTCTGGGTAATCCTTATCATCTCGAACTGAGACAAGAACTTTATCCAATGTTGGAAATTCTTGTCTAAAGAAGAATTCATGCACTTTCCGTCGAAGTCCTTCTTTAAAATGATATTCTATTTGAAATTTTGGTTTCCCTGGAGCATTACGTGGCATTTGAAAACTACCACATTTCTCTTCTTTAATAACTCTGTAAATCGTAGATTTCCCAACACCAAGTGTACTGCTAACTAACTCAACGGTCTCATCAACACTTTCACATAAACGTTTGTCTGTAGATGATTTAAAACAATTAAATATTAATGTTTTTTCATTAACTGTTAGAGGACCAATTTTTCGGCGTTTACACGGCACTTCCAAATTTTCCATAACACTAGTATACACAATAAACTGCACCTTGCAACTGAAGTACCTACTTTTAGTGAACTGTTAAGAATTTTGAATACGCCACTTGGACCTTCCTATATACAAAATGGAAAAACCCACTATCACATTTTCTGTGGAATAAGTTTAGAAGGTAATTATCTAGTCAATTACTGTCGTAGATTCCTGGAATTAAAGAATTAAATGTTTGATTGTTGAAACCTGTACTTCGTGGAATGCACTCATTTCAGATAAAATAAAACGTTTTATTTTATCTAAAGAATTAAATTTTATTTTGCAAATAGGTAGGTACTTATTAAACTTTTATTGGATATATATATAACCAATAAAATAAACATCTTACATTTCTTGCAAATTCATTAGTACCTGTTAACCTCCATCACTCCGACACTGGCAACCTTATTTAGGGATTAGTAACCCTCACAACTATTGTATTCTATTCTGCTCCAACCTTTATACCTGGTGGTCATACTCAATTTAAAATTGTTTTCCTATATACTTCTGTAAACTTGTTGACAAATATCTGTTTTTCATTGAGTCACCCGTATCAACAGTTTAGGGATTTGCATACATAATTTATTGTTTTATTACTCTCTCATACATAAAAATACACTATAAATAAGGGTTTTCCTTTTAGTTTATTGTTTTAAAACACATAAATCATAAAAAATAGACAAATAATTCAACTCTTAGCAAGTCGTACAATGTTCGAAAAATTTATCATATAAATTGGGTATTTTAAGAAGTAAAAACAACGTAAATTATATACCAGAATAAGCAAAATACTTAGACCAAACATTAATTTCGCTTCAGAAAAAGCTGATGATTTATCGGTAACCGTTCTCGATTATAAACGGGGCTATAATCTACTTAACCACGCCTATATTGTCATCTTTACGAGCACTTTTTTCTGTTATATGCGCGAATGGAGCTGATGTGTTTCGGCTTCCACGCTGTTTTTATATCAAAAACGTATTATGCTTTTTATCACCTATTATACAGGATGATCCGATATTGAAACGCTTAGTTTGTAAACTATATTTAAACTAACATAATTTTTAAAAACTAACTAGTCAGTAATATAAGAGAATACGAGATTGATAAAAATATCGAAGAAAGATTTTTGCCGATAACTTAATATATCACTTAGATAGGCTAACATCGTAGAAATATGTGTTTATATAAAATAAAATATTAAAGAAGCAGTCTTTAAAGCACTTACAGGGTAACAAAATACCACCACTACAAAATAAAACACGAAAATATAAGAAAAAAATTTAAAAAATCAGTTATAAACAGCAATATAGCATTTTTTTGCAAATCCTTGTTTCTTACTCTTGTTTTTTTCCCATTTTGTTTCATTTAGCCAACCTGCAGCTCTGTTTTCTCTATTCGGTTAGTCTTTACATTTTGTCTTCACTTTCTCTTTACAACATAGGGTTTTCCTTTTTGATATAATAGTATTCGTTACTTTCCTCTCTCCAAGTGAGTTTTAGTAGGATACAATTAGTCTAAAGAAAGTCCATTGGTCCAAAAAACAATGTTCTACACAAAAATATTCTACATTATATTTTAAAAAAAAACATCTAATGCATATTCCTTCTAAATCGAACGGTTCCAAAGTTACGGACGGTGTACATGTAGACCGTGCTACATAAGATTATGAGAAACTAATAAGTAAATTATTTTTGAAAATTGTAAAAGTAAACTCGAAACAAAAATTTTAAAATTTACAAAACGTAAAAAAATTTAGTACGAACTATTAAAACATTTAAACACCTGAACACTCTTCCTTATCGACATGAGTTATCGGAGATGAAAATCTGAACTGTGATAAAGCGTTTAAAGTCAGAACCCTGGCTTTGAAAGATATTCAAAACAAAACATTTAATGAGATACACTTCAACAGAGTGTTAGCTGTAAAGTCGTGGTAGCCACGGTATATGTAAACCCAAACACTCTCTTACATCGGATGGTGTGCACAATAAGGAGTGATGAGATAAATAATTGATGGAGTCGACCGTTACTTGATGGAAATTAATTTTATGTAACAAAAAAACACTGAAAACTTTGTTTTCAAAACTTCCACAAAATTTATTTTAAATTCTTATCACTACAGCTGTTTCGGCTGATTGCCTTTCTCAAGTGATCTGTTTTTGGCATCGGTTTACACTTTATAGTCTCTAATGAAATAGGTTGAGGAGGGGAGAACTGTTTGTCTCAAGCTGGTCATTCAGAAATATATCTGTGTTTTTTAATTTGTTAATTTCCATAGATTCTAACAAAGATAGCTTAAGGCCTTTATTTTGAATGTGGAGAATTTTAAATTCGTCATTAAAAGAATGATTATAATCTAGAAGGTAAAGTGCGTATGTAGAATCTGTTTTTCTATTATTGAAAGCCCTTTTATGTTCTGCTATTCGTTTATTAAAATTTCTACCTGTTTGACCAATGTAAGTTTTTGGGCAGTCGCCACATTTAAGTTTGTACACACCACTGTGTAAGTGGTTTTGATGTTGGCTCTTGTTGTTTTTAATATATTTGCCTAGGTTGTTATTTGTTCTGAAAGCTGGTGTTATTCCTTTCTTTTTTATGTGTTTGGCTATTTTTGTTGATATTTTGCCTGTATATGTAATCGAGCAGAAGGTACTGGGTTTTTTCTCTGGTGGTGGAAATACTAAGTTCAGGGGTTTCTTGTGTAGTTTTTGATTTAACATTTTATTAATTGTTTGTTCGTTGTATCCATTGTTTACTGCTATTTGCTTAATGATATTTAATTCTGTCTCAAAATTGTATTTTGACATAGGAATTGCTGTTAATCTATGTAACATACTATGATAGGCTGCCAGTTTATGTTGTGTGGGATGGAATGATGAATTGTGAATAGTCGTGTCAGTATGGGTAGGTTTATGAAATATGGAGAAGTCATGTTTGTTTTTAAGTTTGGTAATTTTTAAATCTAAAAAATTTATGGATTGATTTTGTTCTGTTTCTATTGTAAATTCAATATGACTATGAAGAGAATTAATATACGATAAAAATTGGTCGAGTTGCCTGTTAGTTCCTGTGAAACATACCAGTACGTCGTCTACGTATCTCCACCAATATAAAAACTGTTTGAATATGGGATATTTTGAAATCTTTGTCTCTAGATGATCCATAAAAATATCTGATAGCAATGGGCTTAGAGGATTGCCCATTATAAGTCCTGCACTGTTATTTGTATATAATTCATTATTAAATTCAAAGTAGTCCTGGTTTATGCAAACTTTAAGAAGGTGTAAAATTTCAGATGTAATGATTGGATTTGTACTATTTTGGTATAAAAGGTTTTTTACTAGAATAAAAGTTTCTGTAGGAGGGATACTAGGAAAAAGATTTTTTACGTCAAATGAAATTAATCTGGAGTTGTTAGGTAACTGAAAATGTTGTATTTTATTGACTAGTTCTATTGTATTTTTTATGGTAAATTTAGGTGAAAATTTAGTGTGTTCTAAAATAATATCTAACAGTTTTTTTGAAAGTTTATATGACGGAGCTTTATAAAAAGACACTACAGGTCTTATTGGGTGATCCGGTTTGTGTAGTTTAATGAAAGATTATAGTTTAGGAGGCTGTGGGTTCATGATACTGAGGTATTTCTGTTCTATTGGATTTACTATTGATTTTGAATTTTCTAACGCTAGCTTAATTTGTTTTTGATACTTTTCTGTTGGATCTTTTTGTAACGTTTCAATGTTTTGATTATTTAAAAATTCTATTGTTTTGTTATTATATTCTATTTTATCTATAGCAATAGTAGTGTTACCTTTGTCTGCTTTTGTAAACACTATGTTGTTTTCTATTGATTTATTTTTAATTGAAATGGCTGTTTTATTCTCTTTGTAACAGGAATTTTTAAGGTAACACTACTATTGCTATAGATAAAATAGAATGTAATAACAAAACAATAATCTATCATAGATCTTTTTTCACGGACGGTATTAAATGTATATTTTTGTTTCGTACTCGGTCCCATCAATTTGTCTCTGCTACAGATCGTAATGTTTTCATTTTAGCTGTTTTTGAAACGAGTTTTCTTATCTTTGTACCAGTTTCAATTTTGGAAGCATATTTCTTTTATTGACTGTTTTTTGTACGTCGTAAGTCTTCTTTCGTACACGAAAGGTTTTGTTTTATCCACAAATCATATGCAGGCGAAGCTTTTATTCTATTTTCTACAAAGTATGGCGAATTTTAAAGAGCCTAATGTGTAATTGTTTTTTTTAAGTTCTTGTCATGTCGACTGGTTCATTTGACCCGAAAAGGTACAGTTGCAAATACCATAAGTTTATAAAACCATAAATAAACTATATAAAAAACAAAAGTACGCCTTAGAGAGTACAAAAAACTACCAGTGTCCTTTTTTGACACCATTATTAATTAATGTATACTAATGTCCAAAAAAAATGCAACACCTAGCAGGACAAATATTATTTTCGTCAAGAAATTAATAATGAGTGGCTCCTCCTTGATTTTCTATACATTCAGTTACTCTATAGGGTATTAATTCAGTAATCGTAAAGTGATGTATAGCATATTGCTTGAGATTCTTCTTAGTACATGCCGTAGGTCTTTTAAGTTTTTTGGAGGACGTGGCAATTGATTTAGGTTTCGACCTACCATATCCCACACATATTTGATGGGTGACAAATCAGCTAATCTTAATGGCCCATTCAAAGTCTCTATATCAGATTCTTGTATAATCCCATGGTTTCACGAGCTATATGAGGTCTTGCGTTATCATGTTGAAAGATTAATGGTTTGTATGTAGGGATGTAAAACCAATTTCAGTACTTCACGAATATATCGTCAAGCTGTCAGAGTGCCGTTAATAGAAAGTACAGGTGATCTGCTTCTTAAACATATAGCAACCCATACTATAATGCTCAATTGTCTTGCGGTATGACGTTTAACAGCCAAGTCTATATTTGGTCTCTCACTTCGAAAACGTCTTACTCTTACGAGCCCATCATAAACAAAACAAAACCTAGATTCATCACTGAAGCAGCAAAATTCCATTTTAAATTACAGCTTTGCTGACCTCTGCACCATTCTTAGCATCGAGTCTTATGCTGGGGTGTCAAAGGTAACAAAAAAAGCGGACGGTAAGCTCTCAGTCTCAATCCAAGTAATCTTTGATTTACTGTTTTTTTTTGAGACTGCCCTTCCTGTAGCTGTAAATAAATCATCGCTTACTTGATGTACACTGTTGCGTCTATTTCTGAGACCAAGAAGATGGCGCAAGTTACGGCTTTGTCATATTCTAGGGCATCCAGACCCTCCACGATGCCGGTAAGTCTCATCATTGGACCACCTCCTCCAAACTCCATTGATGGATTATGCATTAGTGCATGTTTGTAAAATAAACATTTAGCCATGTGCTTACAAGGGTGTATTTTCCAGCAGAAGTTACGTTGTGCTCGGACTTGGGTTCTGTTTTTTTGCTGTTAACCTTAGGATTACGGAGATTATTGTACTTACTTAGATAACGATGATGGGTCAAACGTGACCCATTCTCATTTTATTTATAAGGATGTTTTAAATAGTCGGTAATATTAAACAGTATCTTTAATTCAACAAAAAACAAAGAAACGTGAAAATTATAATCCTAAATTATTGTATTTAAATTTCTTAAGATGGTCCATACTGGTCTTTTTGGCAGTAGTTTCATTTAATTCTGACAGTATGGACTTCTTCTCGTTTTGAATGAGAATTACAAACAGATCTTTTACACATGTCACACCTTTTTGAATATTTATTGTCACCACTTCTAAAAGAATAACAACGACCTCGTTTTGTTGCTGATTGCGGCACTTCTATTTGCTTTTTTACACTAACACCGGTGGTCTCTATTGCAACGATTACAGATATATGGTATCCGGTGGGTTCTTCTTGTGGTACTTCAGCTCTTCGTGTTAGATTGGGTGAGGTTAATTGTTTTCCAAGCTCCTTCAGAAATAGTTTTTTGCGATGTTTTGCAATTTTTTATATTCCATAGAACGAAAGCATTGTAGCATGCAATATCAAAAAAATTAAAAAAGATACGTAAGGGCCATCTTCTTGTTGCTCCTTTACATGTGTATTCTCGGATCAATTAATATAAAATATCAACTCCATTTTTGGTTTTGTTCTAATCCAAAATAATCCTTGGTTTAAACTTTTGGTCTTCACCAGAAATTTCATTTTCATTGTGTAAGGTCGATAATAATACAACAAACTTGTTACGCTTGGTTATATATGAAACTACAGTAATGTTTCTAGTGAACAAAAATTTTGAAGAATACAGTGAGCAATCTGTCATTTCAAGCAATGATTTGGGTAAACTCTTCCTATTTTTTGGAAAAGATTTCTTCGGATAAATCAATGTCGGTGAAAAAATTATCAGTTGTAATATTTCGACCAGACCTATACCAATGCTCTGCAAGTGTTTTGATAACTCTTGGGCCTTGGTTACGTTCAGATTGATCACCAATCTTTCCAGTATATATCTCAAAGTTACAGCAATAAAAATTTTCAGCGATACATAGGGTCCAAGCCTTTATACCGTATTTTTTTGGTTTACTAGGTATATAAATCAGAAATGGACAACGTCCCCTAAAATCTATAAACTGATCGTCGATAGTGCCAGAAGCAGATGGTTCATATGATTCCGTACAATTTTGGGCAAATAGATCAGCGATTTCTCGAATAGGAGCTAATTTATCTAGTTCTCTTCTTTCTGCTCTCGTATCCAAATTATCAAAGCGAATAGACTTCAAAATACTTATAAATCTATCTCGGCTTAGAGATGCTTTATAAATAGGACGCGTAAATGCATTATTTTTATTGGACCATAAATTACGCACCTTCTCATGAGACTCTCTGAACCTTCCACATATCATAAGTATACCAAAGAAAGCACACAGTTCGACTAGATCGACGTCAATCCAATCATTAATTTTTCTCTTGTTCTTACTGTTATACGCAGCTATGAACTCAATAGCTCTCTTATTGGTATACTCGAGAATTATTGACATTATACTTTCAAAAAAAAATTGAAGGCAGCCATGCATGTCTCAATACTTTGACTTTTCGTAGTAAGACCTATGTTTTTCTGTAATAAATTATATGCCAATGTCTTACCCATTTTGGAGCCAAATAACGCCATGTCGTTTTTCGCACATAACATTAGACACGTTAGTTCGTTCAATATCTGTATTTTCAGAAGTTGTCGCTAGAACTTCCTCGTTCTAGAGTTTAGTAATTGATAAATTACCTTCATGTGCTTCTGGCTCACAACCGTCAATATCACTCGCTTTACTATTGCTTTAATCCAGCTCTGCAACGTTATCTTCTTCACTATCTGATAGGTGTAAGGCATACAACTCACCTTCACTCAAAGGTTTATTCTTTTTCCACATTTTGATATAATGCTGCACACTTTAAGGTCGATGCTTGAATTAAATTTATAAACAAACGAGAAATACCGCTTTACACTAAAGTTAGACCTCTCGTCTCGGACGTTCTCTTAGAATATGCCTATTAGACACGACAATTACTGCCAAGGTTAACTTTTAAAGTTTATTCATTTAGCAAATTCCGATATGTAAACATGAGCACGTGTTGATATTTGCCCTCTCATTCGTCAAGAGGCTATTAAATATAATTTATTGCCTTAATCCAGACGGATTCTCATGTTACAGATCCAAACTTGCCAGTCTGTTTAAATTCAAATTGTAACGTGTTGCTTTTTTATTCAAAATGTTTACTTTGTTATGTATCTCTCAGTTAATGAATATTTTATTTTAGCACATTTTTCTTCAATGGAACATTAAATTTTGCTCACAGTGATTAAATTTCAAGAAATTCTTACACTAATAGTTTTAAAAGTAAATATTTTTAAAAATCATATAATATACTTCAGTACGACCCTATTTGGCTTTCACGTGCGTTTGTTGACGCATGGGAATATGTAAAACTAATGTAGTTTATCTACTAATATTTCTACAAACCTAATCATTTGGCCTTGAATACGTTCACTGGTAGACAGAGACGGCTGCGTTTTACGTGTACCTACAAACATATTGAAAATATTCTTCGAAATCCGAAGACCGGGTCAGGACTAACCCGGCGTCTTGATGTTACGTAGAGGAAAAACTGTAATTTGCATGTTCACGAATGATACTCGAAAAAATAGATTGAAACAAATATGGAGAACTTACGATCAATCGGATTTGTAAAAAAATATTTCATGAAATATTAAGAAATCAGTGAATTTCGGGTCACGCTTGACCCAGTCTTCGTACTCCGAAGGTTAAGGACAAAGTATTTTGTAGCTTCTCCTCTTCTGGACGGTTCATCAAATTTTTGACTACGAATTTCTTTCAATGACTTAGTTTTTAGCGTTTGTAAGTATAACACTGTTACATTCAGTCAGTTTATCGAGATTTTCTAGAAATTGTCATATTGCTCCAGTCCAGATAGTATCTAAAGGAACCTGAAATCACTTAAAGCCTGCTATAACAGATAGCTTGATATACAGAGTTATACATAAATATAAACTATCTGAGTATAACTTGATTTGCTTAAAATCAAAGGCCCTCATGTTAATTTCCTTAGCACAAGGTAGGTTGCATAAATTTCTATCTCAAACACAGATGTAAAAGTTTAATCTATGGCCTACATTTTTGTTACATCCCATAAAATAATTATAATTCATATTTGTATTAAATATTTTTAGATAGATTCGATAGAGAATAATTGGTTAATTTTGTATCTAATTAAAATTAATGTGAAATTTTGCAAACAGACAAGCTTAATATGACCTTTCAATTTATTTACATATAAATATTAAAACGCAATTAATATTCGGTTTATTGATGTCCAAGAGATAATTATACAACATTTTAATGCAGCACTGGTTTAATAATTAATTAACTGTTAGTTATGGGTAAATATGCCTTCAAGGAAATTTTGGTTGTATTGGCCATTTATGTAAATAGAAGCCCGTTATTTGAAATTGCTATATTTAAAATAAAGGACGATATAATGCAAAAAATGTCAACTTTAAATAGTTGTGTTTGTATTCTTTTATTTTCTATATATGCCTTTATATAATTGTCTGTAGTTTGCGGCCACCACAATAAAGACTTTATGTTCTCTTATTTGTTGTTTTGCGTTCGCCATACATCATTTACCATTTAGATAATCTTCATTAATCAGGTTCACTTTTCAGATTTTCACCTAAATCTTCCTCTCTCAAGTCTTCTGCCTCATAGTCCTTCCATCTGTTCCTTGGATTTCCTCTACCTCGCCTTTCATCAACTTCTAACATCACTATTCCTTGTACCACATAGTTTTCATCTGTACGTCTGATATGGCAAAACCATTGCAGTCTTTGTTCTTGAATTTTTTTAAAACCGTAGTCACCCCAGCTCTTTCCCTAATCAAGTGGTTTTTAATAGTGTCCCTCCTGGTCTCACTCAACATCCACCGTAAGCTTTTCGTTACAGCTACTTCCATTTTCTTTTTCTGAATCTTCTTTACAGACCACACTTCACCGCCGTACACCAACGCAGCTCTAACCACACTCTTGTATAGCTTTTCTTTAACCCGTTCTCCGATTTTTTGATCACAAAGTACTTCGCTCATTTGCTTCCAGTTAAACAGTTAAACCAGACTGTATCGTGTGGAAAATTTCTCGATCTAGTGTCCCACTTTCCGTTATTTGGAGCCAAAGTATTTAAATTCTCCTATTCGTCCTAGTTCTCGTCCAAGCTATTCTATGTCATCAACCTTCCCCTTCCCTCTAACCACATATACTCCATTTTCGACCTGCTAGTCTTACGTTCTTCTTCTTCAACAGCCCTTCTCTAACAATCCAACATCTCTTTCAATATTTCCTTGCTCTCCTCTACTAACACGATATCATCAACAAAAAGCATTGATCAAGAAGCCCCCTCCCTTACTTTCCCTATCAGTACATCCATAACAAGATTAAACAGGTAAGGACTCAGTAAAGAGCCTTGATGCAAACCAACCTTCACTAAAAAACTTTCGGTCAATCTATATTTATTATAGCCTGTATAGTATTAGTGCCACACTTATTATATCTTCGTAATATGTTATATTTTCAGTATTCATAATCTTTTTAATATACTCCTGTTTTTCTCTTTCTGTACAATTTGCTCTTTTGTCAGTAGGGCTATGTTTTCCTTTGCACAATTCATAAAATAAATTGTTCGGATTGGAGCAATTTGATTCATTATGTTCTTCTCCGCATCTTTCACACCTATATTTTCCCCTACATTGAGTACGTATATGCCCAAATCTCAAGCACTTTAAACATTGTAACATTTTAGGTGTGTAATTTTCGACCTCGTATATCATTTTTTCTATTACTACGTTTGTAGGTATAGACTGACCTTTAAAAGTTACTATTACAGTTCCTGTTTTTACGTAGATGGTAGATCCATTTTCGTGTACCACTTTCCGCATTATTGTTTTTACATGTAAGACTTCAAACCTCATGTTAAACCTAGGTTGAATTAATAATAGCAAATCATCAACTTCTATCTCTTTATCTACAGATTTTTTAACTCCTTTTCTTTGAGTAAAAAACGTTGGAATATATGCCTCGTACTGTTTGCTTTTTAAATTTTCAGATTCAATTAATTTATTAAGACGAGCAAAATTATTAAGTTCTACTTTAATTTTATTCCTACCAACTACTTGTAAATTTCAGGTACTGAACGTAAAATTAATCGGGCCGTGCCTATCCTGTGTAATTTGCCGATATTACCGTTTTTATTTTCTATACATGCACTATATATGGTGCATTATCTCCTAATTTATATCCATTATTTAATCTTAAATTTATAATTTTATTTAAATTTGGATAACCTGATCTATCTATTTTATTAAATTGGGTCAAAAGTGGCACCGTTATTAAAATCAAATTATTTACCTACCTTGTTAGTGCTAGTTGTTTGGCTTTTTTCGTTTGTTACCTTATATTTACTCTAATATTGCTATTGTTTTTAATTCCTCAAATTCCATCATCCTATCTTCTCCTAATTCTATATAAAATTTCCCTATCTGGAGGCTTCGGTGGAATTTCTTCCATGTCGATTTTTTAGAGATTTCACTTACTACACACGAAATATACACTTTCTTACAGACCACTACTTTAATGTGTCTTTACCACTACAAGATACCATAAAAGTAAAGAAAAAATCTTTAAAATTGATATTTTTTTGTAAGAGCTTCAAAATATCCGCCTTTTGATTTGACGTTTATTTGACAGTTCAAAAATCTTTCTTTATAAGTCTGCCAAATAATTTTGTACTTTTTAACGATTATCTATAATTGAAAATTCTAATAAATAATTTTGTCAATTTAAACTGTTATTATTGCGTCTTTTTAATTAGTGTACATTAATACTTCCCTCTCAGTCTTGGTCAATTAACTTTTTCTTCAGGAACTCATTATATAACACCTTATCTCACTAATTATAAACTATTATTCTTAGAACGACACTTGAAGCTCACTAAATATTTTAGTTCAAAATTGAATTCTCGTAAATGCCCCGAATCACGAAAGACAAATTATATCCGAATAGAACAATGTTGGTCTTTCATTAACTGTTAAAATATTGATTGAACTTTTTCCAGGCGAGTCCGCCATTAAATCGCATAAAATATTCAATCAATTTCTCTTAAGCATGACTCAAGTTCGAATCAAATTAAAAGAAGTTTCTCCAAAAAAGTGATGAATGTTAAATGTCGCATGGGAGTTGGTATACATTGGTACTTAAAGCTTTTTTTGGTTTCGTTATACATTTGGTTAGTTAGTGCGTTGGTCATGAAATGCGTTAGGTATGTACTTTTTCATTCCCATCGCCTTCTTCTTCTTCCGTATTCTTACAGTAAGTTGGTAACAACCGTTTATCTTCTTTGTTGCTATATTAACAATATGAGCGAGCTAATTTCTGTGTTGAAATATATCTGTTTTATTATATACTTTATTTGATATTAAGAGAAAGTAACTTTTACCATGTCGGGATAATGAAGTTTTTTTTTCTGGTTTTTCCCTCATGATTTACTATTAATATAGATTGACTAACAGTAGAATTTTACTTTCATCATTGCATGTGGTAGTCTTTTAAAGACGAATTACATGCTATGATCTTTTCTGACGGATATTCTCAAGTTAAAGTTATATATAATAATATATATAATAACGGATTTATTACGGCTGTCGCCACTTCTCCGCCCCCAATTTCCATCTTTTTCTGTCATATGCAGTTGCCTCTTCTAAGTCTCTTGCCGCCATTGCTTCATCAATATCGTTGCGCCAACTTCTCCGTGGTCGTCCTCTCTTTCTTCTTTCAGGAGGGATCCATTCCAGTACTCTCCTAGGCCATCTGTACTCTGGCATTCTTTTAACATATCCGAACCAGATTAATTGTTTTCTTTCTATGTCATCATTGATATTTCTCTCGATTTTCATTTCGTTTCTTATTTGTTCGTTTCTAACTCTCTCCAGTTTCGATCTACGGCAGCTTCGTCTCAGATAATCCATTTCTGTCGTCATAAGTTTGTTTCTATTAGCTTTGGTGACGTCCCATACTTCCGAACCGTAAAGTGTAATACTTTGGACTATACTACCGTAAACGTGTTTTTTGGTTTCTCGTCGAATTGTTTTTTGCTAGAGAAGAGAGTTTAAGGCACGGGTCGCTGCTCTACCCTTGTTTATTCTTTCCCTGATTTCATCTGCGCTATTTCCCTTCTTGTTGAAAATGACCCCCAAATATTTGCAGGATTGCACGCCTTTGATTTTGTCGTCTTCCAAGACTAGGTCACATATTTCATCTGTTCCCACTGAGAGATATTCACATTTTGTCATATTCATGTTTAGACCTGCCACCTCATATTCTTCTTGCAGTTTTCTTACCATATAGCTAAGATCGTAGCTGTCTTCGGCAATTACTACCTGGTCATCCGCAAAGAAAAGTGTATATAGCTTGTTTTCTTCCACCGTTATTCCCATGTTTCTACATTTTTTTACCCATTTCACTAAGGATCTGTCCAAATAGATTTTAAATAAGGTGGGTGACAGACAGCAGCCTTGTCTTAGTCCTTTTGTTGTTTGAAAAGGAGAGGTAATTTCTTGTCCCATTTTAATTCTTGCAAAGTTTTGTTCGTAATATTTTTGAGTGGCGTTAATAAGAATTGGGTTTATTTTCAAGTTACCCATTTCTATCCATAGTTGGGAGATCGGTACACTGTCATATGCTTTTTCCAAATCTATTAAAGCTATATGAGTTTTTCTATTATATTAAAAGTTAAAGTCTACAAGTTAAAGTTGATTTCATATAATCGAATGAACTATCTTACAATAAAGTCATAACAGAAACGCAACTTAGCAATATTGGAAATATCATTTTAAAGTCGTCTACTTTATAATGTATGTCGATATGAATGAGTCAGATAAAATTAAATTATTATAAGATTTTTTCACCAAGTAAGAAGAAAATTCTTGTTTATTTATTCATCATCATCCTCATCATTCAGCTTTTTGCGTCCACTGCTAGACATAGGCCTCCCTTATTTTCGTTCAATGTGCTCTATCTTGAGTACTTTTCATCCAATTTATTGACATTTTTTGAGATCGTTAGTCCAACGAGTAATGTAGCCTTCCTCTACTTTTTTGTCCTACCTCAGCCTCCACTCAAGCAATCTTTTTGTCCACCTTTCATCACTGATTCGGGCGATGTGTCCGACTCAGTTCTTCGTCTTAAATCTTCATTTCTAACTCGGTCACGAAGAGATATACTCAGCATTCACCTTTCTATTTTCCTCTAAGCTATTTCCAGCGTTTTGGAAGTTGTCAAAGTTTCGGCAAAGTAGGTCATCACAGGCAACACACATTGGTCAAAAGTTTTACGTTTTAAAGAAAATTTTAAATCTAAAGTCTTTAAAAAGACTTTTAAAGATGTCTTTGAGTTTTCCATAGGCTGCCCATGCTAGGTTTATTCTTCTTCGTAGTTCGCATGTTTGGTTGTTTCTTGTGATCTTTATTTTGTGTCCAAGGTATATGTATTTTTCCACTAGCTCTACTTCGTTGTCTTCAATATTGATATTTCCGCTAGTTACTAGGTGTGTCATGAATTTTGTTTTGGAGATGTTTATTTTAAGACCCACACTGGCACACACTAACTGAAGTTCATGTAGCATTGTACATATCTCCTTGAGGTTGTTCGAGAACAAAACTATGTTGGCTGTGAATTGCAAATTTATTAATATTCTACCGTCAATGTTGAGGGCTTTCTCTTTCCAGTTAAGTTTTTCGCAGGAATATTCTAGTACTGCGATAAACAGTTAAGGCGATAAGGTATCATCCTGTCGGACTCCGATATGATATCGTATATGATCCGTGCTTTTATGTAGTTTCACCGACATAGTTGCGTTCTTTACTGCGAAAATGGTTTAACTTGACCACTACCGGACTTTTTGGATTTTGTATGTATTGTAAATTAACCTTGTGTATCGGTAGTCAATGTGGCAAACTTGTAGTGCTTCCAGGACTTTTGTCAAATTCTACAATGTCAAAGGCTTAATGGAAATCTACAAAAGCCAGAACGAGTGGTTGATAGTATTCGATAGTCTTTTCAACTTCAGTTTTAATACTCTGTAGGTAATCATTTGTTCTAAATTCGGTACGAAATCTTGCTTGCTCTATTGGCTGGTAAAAATCAGGTGTTTTTTTCGGACGATTCGTTACTATTCTTGTAAGGAGTTTGTATAGGTGACTAAGAGGACTTATAGGTTTGTAGTTTTCTAATTCATGGGAATCTCAATTTTTGTACAATACAATTACCTTAGCATTGTGCCATTTGTCGGGTATATTACTGTCCAAAAGGCACATGTTCGAAAGGTTTTTTATTTTCTTAAGTAAACAAGTTCCTCCGATTTTAATTGCATTTGTAAATACTCAGTCGTCGCCCGGGGATTTGTTATTCTTAGATTTTCTTAGGGCTTCTTCTTCTTCTCATTGCGCCATCTCCTTTCGAAGGTTGGCGATCCAAATGGCAATTGTAGTTTTGGAAACTGCTGCGCGAAAGATTTCTGCGGATGAGCGGTCGAACCATCTCCTCAGGTCTTTCAGCCACGAGTTCTGGCGTCTTCCTACTGATCTTTTGCCCTGTACTTTTCCTTCCAGTATAACTTGAAGTAATTCGTATCTTTTGCCTCTCAATACATGACCCAAGTATTGCATTTTCCTCTCTTTGATTATTCTTAGTAATTATTTTTGTTTACACATGCGACGAAGTACCTCAACACTAGTAACTCTTTGTACCCATAGAATCCTCAACATTCGTCTGTATATATACATCTCAAAGGCATCTATTCTTTTTTCTATTTCAGAGTCCATTGTCCAACTTTCACAGCCATACAGTAAGACAGAAAAAACGTAACATCTGATCATTCGGATTCTAAGCTGTAGACTAAGGTCTGATCTTGTAAAAAATGTTTTAATGCTCATGAATGTTTTCCTTGCTTGTTCGATTCTTGATAGAATTTCTTTTTTTGGATTACACTGACTATTGATATTTGTTCCCAAATATTTTATGGAATTTACCTGTTCTATTATTTGACCCTTGGCATACACCTGTACGTTTATTGGTGTCTTTGAAAATACTAAAGTTTTAGTTTTGGGAACGTTTAGATGTAAACCGAACATTTCGCTGCGGTGAACTACCGCATTTATTATATTTTGTAGTTCTTGTGCGTTGCTTGCTATTAAGACGGTATCATCAGCATATCTGATGTTGTCTATGCTGATTCCGTTAATCTTAATTCCGCCTTGGACCTCGTCTAATGCTTCTCTGAATATAGACTCCGAATACAAATTAAAGAGTAGCGGCGATAAGACGCAAACCTGTCTCACTCCCCGTCGGATTTGTATGTCTTCGGATGTTGTGTGCTCTATTTTAATTGTTGCCGTTTGGTGCCAGTATAGTTCTGAGATAATTCGCAAGTCTTGTTCGTCAACTCCAGTTGTTCTCAGAATTTCGATCATCTTTTGATGGTTAACGCAGTCAAATGCTTTTCGATAGTCAATAAAACATGCATATACATCTACATTCATGTCTCTGCATCGTTGCGTTAACACATTTAAAGCAAAAAGAGCCTCTCGTGTTCCCAATCCGTTTCGAAATCCGAATTGAGTGTCACTCATCTTTTAGGGCTAGTTTTATAGTTTTATTTCTTCTATTGTGATTTCCGGTAGTAGTTCTGACCCTTAGTTGACAGTGCCCTTTTTTCTTGTTAATATTTCTGGTACTTGATCTTCTCTGCTATTTGTTTTGTGTTGGCTTGTGTACAGTAATTTGTAGAAGTCTTCAACTATTTTAAGGGTTTCCTCTCTTTTGTTTGTAGGATGACTATTTGTATCTTTAACCTTTATTGTCTGCCTTGTCCCCGTTCTTAGTCTTTTTCTCAAGTATTTTTTTACTTCTATTGTTCTCAATGGTATGTTTGATTTGTTCTTGGCTGTATTTTCGAGTATC
Organism: Diabrotica undecimpunctata; assembly: GCF_040954645.1. NCBI lineage: Eukaryota > Metazoa > Arthropoda > Insecta > Coleoptera > Chrysomelidae > Diabrotica > Diabrotica undecimpunctata. The sequence goes on along the minus strand of NC_092811.1, from coordinate 114,413,743 downwards.
TTGTCGAACAGATTTGGATATTTCTTGGATAGTTCCTCTTTAGTTTCCGTCAATAGAAGGCATTTGTTAATTATTTACTATTTAAGTCGTTCATGTTATTTTTTGTTTCAGGACCACTATGTATGGCATAAACACATTGCTGAAAACTATCTACATCTGATGGTTCCATCCATGGTTTTGATTTGTTTTTCTTTTTAATCATCTTATACCTCTCCTTCTTTAAGCTTATTTCTATTTTACCTCGTACAATTTTATGATCGCTACTGGTAACAAATATGTTTAGAACCGTGATGTATTTAACGATGTGCTTTTTGACCGTGATAATTAAATCTATTTCGTTTTGAGTTTTTCCATTAGGACTTTACCATCTCGATCTTCTCTGTGGATTCTTTTTTAAAAAACTGTTCATTTGGAATAGTTTACGTTGCAGCATGAACCTCAACAGTATTTCTCCACGTTTATTTGTACCATCCAAGCCAAAGCTTCTCAGTGGTGTTTGTGTATGGTTGGATTTCATTCCCGTTTTTGCGTTAAAATCACCACATATTAAAGTAAAATGTCCTTGATGATCTTTAAGAGCAGCTTCGATATCATCATAGAATAGATCCTCTTTTTCTTCATCATGGTCTGTTGTTGGTGCATAAACCTGTATTATTTTCATATTATATCTTGTATTTAATGTGTTTCTTTAGTGATTCGATACTCGTTTAGAGACGTTTGTGTATAATGAAGCCGGTTCCTCCCAAGGAATCATTGTCGTCACCTACGTGGTAAAAACTATGTCCTGATTTTAGTTTAATTAAGTGCTCGCCACGTCTTCTGACTTTGCTGAGACCGGCATGTCCCACTTTATGTTTCCTAGTTCGCATTCAAGTTCAATAAGTCGTAGGCAACGTTAGTAGGTAACGTTTTCCTATCTTTGTCAATTTTTTGTCCCCCCCCCCCATCACAAAATCCATGGGATAGACTGATAATTTATCAGTTCAAGATTCTGGAATTAATTTCCTACTTGCCTGGGGTATTTGCGTGTTTTCAAACGACATGTTCGTGAGGGGTTTTAGCAGACGTCGCGGTTTGTGATATTATACTATCCCTAAAATCAAGAGTTGCCAACTTCGCCATCTTTGCCGTACCGAAAGTATTTCTTTGTCGCTTTGGAGGCCGTTCTGGACTTTATCTGTGACCCTGGACAAGGGACCCTTAGCAGGTGCCAGCTTCCCGGGTCAAGAAGCTCCTAGGATCTGCGGAGGGCAGGGATTAATTCACTTTTTCTGATAACACTATCCAATAGAATCCAAGAGACTCTAAAGAGTTCCTACCCTCTACGTGTGTTAATTTATTAATGTTTTATATTTTGAGAACGAGTTCCGAAGTGGAAATTGAAACGTCAAAAATAAACTTATGTTAAACTTAAATTGTAGCTTATTTTCAATAAAAATAGTAATTACATTAAGATACCATAAGAAAATACCTTCAGAACAATTTATATTGTAATATTTTTGTTTGTACAAAACAGATTCCAAATAATAAATTATGTAGCGATTAGGCGATTTTGATCAAAACATACATCAGCACCTGGTTATACCTTTTCAAATTATTAACCACATTTGCTGTTGATTTCCATGTATAAAGTCGTCTCTTAGATAATTTATAAATAGAGGTTATATACATATACATAGAGGTTCTAACAATATTGAGTGAAGACAATATAGACGCCTTGGTAGACCTTTTTAATGACATTTATGGGTCCGGTCAAATACCACAGGATTGGCTTCAATCAATCTTTATACCAATCCCAAAGAAGCCAAACGCTAATAGTTGCGACCAATTCCGAATGATCAGCTTATTGAGCTAGGTCCTAAAACTCTTCTTAAAGATAATTCACACAAGAATATACAACAGATGTGAAAGAGACATTAGCCCTACACAGTTCGGTTTCAGAAAAAGATTTGGCACAAGAGAAGCACTTTATAGCTTAACTGTCCTACTTCAGAAATGCAGAGATCAGCAAAAAGATGTCTTCCTAAGCTTTATAGATTACCAGAAAGCGTTCGATTATGTTAATCATTCAGAATTAGTAAGATGGCTCCAGAAACGTTCGATAGATGAGAATGACCTTAAAATCATAAAGAACCTTTATATAAATCAAGTGGCATCTGTGAGAGTAGAACTGGAATCTACATCATATTTCTCAATCGAAAAAGGTGTACGACAGGGTTGTGTTCTGTCACCAATCCTTTATAATCTTTACTCTGAAACTATTTTCGATAGAGCCTTAAGTGACACTGCAGATGGAGTCAAAATCAACGGACAGACTACTAGTAATCTTCGCTATGATGATACAGTCATAATAGCTGATAGCCAAGAAGCGCTACAATGACTAATAGATAGAATAAACAGTGAAGGAGAACGAATGGGCATGGAGATTAATATAGACAAGTCGAAGGTAATGGTGGTTAGCAGAACACAAAATATGTAATTAAATATAAGAGTAAACAGTAAGCTGGAGATAAATTTCGAGAAAACCAAAATGATGACCAATATGGTTCCCAGCGAAGAGATACAGATCAATAACAACAAGGTAGAATTAATCGATAAATACACATACTTGGGTCATGAAATTAGAATAACCAGAGACAACCAAACCTGCGAGCTAAATAGACGAATCACGTCGGGATGGGCGGCATATGGAAGGATGAGAGACATTTTTATAACAAATACCCCAATTCACCTGAAAAGGAAGGCATTTAACCAATGCATCTTACCAGTCTTCACCTAAGGAGCAGAGACCCTAACTTTAACGAAAGCTACTGCCGAAAAACTGAGGGTAACACAAAGGCGAATGGAGAGATCAATGCTGGGCCTGACCTTGAAAGATTGCGTGAGAAATGAGGAGATACGCCGACGAACTGGCGTAGACGATATTATACTGCGAATCAATAAACAAAAGTGGAGGTGGGCTGGACATGTTGCTAGAATGGAAGACGGAAGATGGACGAAGAGATTATTGGAGTGGAGACCAAGAGCCGACAAGCGAAGTCGAGGCAGACCACCCACCCGATGGACCGACGACCTAAGGAGAATAGAAACAAACTGGATTGCAGCAGCTAGAGATAGAGAGAACTGGAGACGTTTGGAGGAGGCCTATATCCAACAATGGATGTGAAAATGGGGCTGGATGATGATGATGAAACAGTAAGAACATCCAAAAGGTCCCCAAGTTCAGATATCTCGGTAGTTGGATAACTGAAGATCTAGATCCAGACATGCAGATACGTAGCAGGATTAAGCAAGCCAGAACAGCATTTACTAATATGAGAATCTTGCTAAGCAACAGCAGCCTTAACTTAACGCTTCGATATAGCTTTGTAAAATGTTACATTTACTCTATACTGCTATTGGTGTAGAAACCTGGACCATAAAAGCCAATGTGATGAACCGATTGGAGGCCTTTGAAATGTGGGTATTTAGAAGACTACTTAAAATTCCCTGGACATATCCCACAACAAATGTCGAAGTATTAAATCGAATGGGCAGAAAACGAGAATTGCTGCCAATAATAAAAAGAAGAAAAACTGCTTATCTGAGTCATATATTTCGAAATTCCAAGTTTCAGTTCTTAAAGCTTATTATGGAAGCGAAGATGGAAATCAAACGGGGCATCGTAAGAAAGAAATACTCATGGCTTAAAAACATAAGGGATTTGACAAACTTTGATACCCATGCACTGTTTAGAGCTACACAAGACCTAGAGGAGTATGCCAGAATTGTCGCCAACATCCACTAATTGGATAGGGAACCATAAAAAGATAAAAGGTATTATTTATTACTGAAGTTATGTTCTTCAAACAATTTTATAAGTTATTCTGGATAATTTTCTAAGACATCTTGTATTTTTGTAAATATATTTTGTACTTACAATATACTAAAACTGTCGCAAACTACAAATATTTTTAAATAAGAAGAAAAAAGCAATCAAATTAACGAATTTGTTTTATTTTTTTATTATTCATTTTTATTTTATATGCACTTCTTGACTTTCTAAAACTAGTTCATACTCGTAAAACCTTTTATCGATTATCTATTATTTAAGAGAATAAGCTTTTGTGGACTTCCATAACCGTTAAATCCATTCTAATCAGCACATTTTATTTTCTTAACTTTCCTATTTTTCAAATTTTAGGATTTATATAAGTGAGAAAACGCCAAATCGGATATCATATCTTTAAGTTTTATGTTCCAATGGTTTATAAACTCTGAACACTTTATTATTTGAATTTTATTATAGTCTAAAATAATTTTGATTTGATCCACATATGTTACTAAAGCGCTTCGATCCCAATCTTGTAGAAACGAAAAATACTGGTTTTCTGGGTTTTGAGAAAAAAATTACTTTAACGACGTTTCGGCAGGGTAGCACTTACCATTGTCAGGTCAGGTAGTTTTGTTTTTCCTTGGTGCTTGAAATAAACTGACTTTCTTCGTAGCAGCAGTTTCTTAAATAGTCGATCTTAACGACCTTCTCTTGATCAGTCCGTGGCAGCTCTTCTTGTTATTGCTCTGTACGTGTGTAGGCAGGTGAAGTCCTACTCACCTACTGTTGCCTGATATATTTTTGTATTCTTCTTTAACACCGTTTTTCAAGTTATTGAAAGCCTTTGAGGGTTATTGTATGACCGCTATTTGAGATATGTTGTGCAAGGGTTTTTCTCTCCTTTCGATGGCATTTGGATGTTCACCTCGTTTACCATGGATTCTTCAATTGGTCTGTCCAATGTAGAATTTTTCACAGTCCTCACATGAAATCTCGTACAGTCCCTTATTTTCTAATCATAATTAAAGGATGATATTAAATATCGTTTCTATTTTGTGATTTCTTCACTCTTCCTATTTTCTCTATTATACCTACCCTTTAAATATAGTAGATTGCTTTTTGTTATTAGTTTTTTTGTCTTTTGTTGGTTGTTTAATTGTTTTTTGAACATTCTGGGCCTTTTCAATGGCCTACTCTTTTCTTTTAAGCCTTTAAATGAGATTACTGGGGCAAGTGAGGAGGTCCGTCTGTCTTTAAATATAAAGAACACTAAGTTTCTGGCAATAACAATGAAATACATTCGAAATATGGATATCTGTGTAAAGAAAGAATACAAAACTATAGTTAGTGGTGACAAAACACAAATAAAACATGTGAGTATTCAAGGGAAATAAGAGTAAGACTTAAAAAACGGAAGAAACGCATTCAAAAACATAAAGTAAATACTAATTAACCAAGATTTAAGCCTGAGATTTTAAGAGCACAAAATCTTTGATGTTCTGTCATTTCAGTTCTGTTATATGCTGCAGTGTCAGGACTAATAATAGACCTTGCTTGGATAAATTGGAAGCCCCTGAGATATAAACATTAGTGCAAAATAAACAAAGACAATGAAATATTATATAATATTGTAAAGAATTGGTAAAAGAAGAAATTGTTAAAAGGAAGAAAATCAGGTGAAAGAAACTAGATACCCGATAAGAGTACGATACTCTAAAATCTTTTTTTTTTCTAGACGGCATGAAGACGGCATTGAAAAAGGTACAAAGCAATTTAGAAATTATAGCATACTGATTATCCGTAGACTAAAAAAACCCTATGACAAAGACAGAAAAATTTTCTCTTTATTGAGTTCAGATAAATTTACAAGGCATAGTTAAACTAACTACTTTAGGTACGTGGGTTGTTCCCTACTTAATACTAAACGTACTTTAGCCGACATTATGACAGTAAAGTACTAAATGAGATCAAGTCGGAAATTTGGTTCTTTTTGTTATGAATCGTTTGACTTATTATAATTTTTATGGACGTCTTTATTGGCTTTTGAGGAAAAGGGGATATATTTTGTACATAGTACCAGTTTTTCAAAAAACAAATATTTTTAGAAAAACGGTCTGAGAACTTTAAATACATAATTAAAATAGACACAAAAAAACATTTGCAGACAAACTTATTATAATTTGTATTTAAACTCATGCTTTGAAAATAAAAGCTAACAGATATATCTTTAATGACATTCTAAGTAGTATAAAATACAAAAACCCAAATTAAACAAACACAAAACAACTATTTCTAAAAAATTAAACACAGACTGAATGAAAAACAAATGTTGGAGATGCGAAAAGTAGATACATGAATGAAAGGAAGTAAGTAAATCTTCGCTGCTGCCTTTGGAAATACCATCCTGTCTGTAGGCAGTCGGAGCAAATGCATTTTGCGTGTTCCAAGCATATATATTTTTGGCATTTTTGACAGGTATATCTGGTTATAGTATCTGGTACTGTCTACCACAGTAAAAACAACGACCTCGACAATTAGATAGTGGATTTGGGGATGGAACAATATTTTCTTCAATATTGCAAATTTCTTTTATTCTTGACCTTATTGATGATCGTTTATTAGTTCCATACCAAGGTCTTCTAGAAATATCTTCTAGGCATTTTATTTATCTCATTAGATCTATATTTGTTTATTACAAAATGAATTGATTTACATTCATTGCAATTCGTTCATTCATTTATGAACAAGTTACACCTAACATACAAATAAATGGTATCACCCTTCAGAGTTCCCAAACCTTCTTCATATACCTGGGCAGAGAACTAAATAGTCAACTAGACCACTCAAAAGAAATTGAAATTGAAATGGCAAGATCTGGTTTCATGAATATGCGTAAAATGCTCTGTAACCCCAAGCTATCAGTCTTAATAAGATTGAAAACATTAAAGTGTTATGTGTGGTCTCTATTACTATATGGCTGTGAGACCTGGACATTAAAGCAGTATGACGTCAACAAATTAAATTCATTTGAAATGAGGATGTACCGCCGAATGCTAAGAATAAGCTGGACCAGCAGAACTACGAATGAAGAAGTACTGAGAGCAATGAACAGACGCTCTCATCTGGTCGATACTATTAAAATTAGAAATACGTCATATCTAGGTCACATAATGCGCCATAGGGAATTTGAGCAGCTCCAAGTAATATTAGAAGGCAAGATTGAAGGTAAAAGGGGCATAGGACGAAAGAAAAAATCTTAGCCACGAAACATCAGAGATTGGACCCACACAAGAGGAAATGAATTAATTCATTAAGCCCAGAATAGCGAGAAATTTGCCACATCGATCGTCAACCTCATCAGAGAAAGCCCTTAGGAGGAGGAAGACATTCATTGCAGAATAAAAAATGAACATATGCCATCGGCGAGTGGCTCGAGCGAAATTGTAGGCGGCACACATTTTATCAACTAGATCTATTCCTCCTTTGGATTTATTATGGTCATAATGATTTCTAGCTTGCCCGTTAATTCATCTAGCTAATCGTCATGGTGTATCGTTGAGAGTAAAATACCGTTTTTGTTATTTCTGGGTATATACGACACACTCGTACATTATTCTCTAAAAGCAAACATACTTGTTTTTTCTGGTATCTTAGGATCAGTAAATTGAAGTTTTATTTTGTTTTTTCTTATAGTGCCTATCATTGTCAGATAATGTTCATTTAAAAGAAGATCAGCCAAGCTTTGCTCGTATCTACTTTATATGGGCCAGGTAACTTATATTTGCGTTAAAAGGAAATTTAGCGTCTACTAATGCGTAGATTTTTATGCCGCATTTATTAGGTTTATTGGGCATATATACCCCAAAGCCACACTTGCCACGAAAAGCTTCCAGTTTTTATCTACCACTGTATATGCTGATAATAAAAAATTTTTAGGTAAATTTGAATTAAACAAATCGAATAATTCTCACACAGCTGCCAATTTGTTATATTTTTGCCTCTCTAATCGTGTTCGTTGATTATCAAAACGGATGTGACTGAGCACAAACTTAAACCGTGCAAGAGACATTGTCAATCTAAAAATCTCTGGCGATTAGCCGTTTTTCCTAAAGAAATCTTCTGAATTTCTGTGGTTATTTTTGGTTACCCCAGCGATATGTAAGAGACCAAGTTCTAAAAATCTGTCTTTTTTGCAGATTTATTACTGATATTGTAAGAACACAGTTCAATAAAAATATTTGTGTTGTCAACAATGGTTTGCAAAATCTCTTTAGTAAAAAAACTCCAAATCTTTGAAGCGGGTTTCATAGGTTGCACTTTACTAGTTACTCCAGAAATTTTTACCTTCATTAAATTGTCACTGCTAGTTTGTATCCGGCGGCACTCTTTGTTAACCATTTAAGACTTCTAAAATTGGCTCCTCAATTTCTTCTTCCATGTCGGTGTCGTTGTCCTGTATCTCTTCGAAATCTCCTTCCAAACTAGCTTGTTGCTTTTTAAAACTCATATTTGAAAAATCTGTCAAAAAATAAGTTTATGTCAATCAAATATGCAGAAAACAATCAGTAGATCCCTTCCAATTATATTTTTACTTAATCAGTAGACCCATTTGTACCTTTCGGTGTTGGGCCGTTTATAACACAATTCATTAAATTTCAATATTTTACAATCTTCTGGGGTTTCCTAGCTCTTTCGAACTTTCTCCATTCCTTCCTATTAGATGCCATCTATGTTGCTTCCTGCCAAGTCTTACCCTTACTCTGCAGTATCTGCGAGATGTCACTGTTCCATTCTTCAATGGGTCTTCCTCTTCTATTCTTCACTATTGGTTTGGCGTCCCACACTCTTTTTTGTGGTCTATTATTGTCCATCCGGGTTAAATGTCCGAACCATGCCAATTTTTTCTCCTTGATTGAGTCGAGTATCGGTTTGATTTTGAGTCTTTCTCTTATTTCTTTATTTCTGATTCTATCAGTTGTTTTTACTCCGATCGTTCTTCTGAGGTATTTCATCTCTGCTGCCTGAATTCTGCTCTGATGTCTTTTGTCTAATACCTAATTTTCTGCTTAATATGTCACTGTAGGTCTATATATTGTTTTGTATATTGTCATCTTGGTCTTTGTTAATATTTTTTTGTTAATACGGAATCCTCTATTTAGTGCTTGGAATAGTTTTCCTGTTTTCCATTCTGTTATTAAGATCGTCCTCGATGTCTCCTTTATTGTTGATTACTGTTCCTAAGTATTTGTATGAATTTGTCTGTATTATTTTTTATTGGTCTATCATTACTTCTATTTGATATTTCGTCCCTTGTTTCCTTGATATTTTCATTATCTGAATCTTCTCTTTGTTTACGTTTAAGTTGTATTTGCTTGCTTCTAAGTGCCATTTCTCTGAGTTTTATTTCAGTTTTTCTGCAGTTTCCGCAATTAATACTATATCGTCTGTAAATATACACATCTCAGCGTTTATCATTTGCATTCTGTTCCAACCGATGCAGTATTTCTTGCATGTTTTCTTACATTCTTTCACTATCTCATCTATTACATTTATGAATAGCACTGGGCTGACACTTCCCCCTTGTCTAACTTCTTGAGGTGTTTTAAATGGTTCTGACTATATATTTAACATTCTTACTGTATTTGTTGTTTTCATAAATATACTCTTTGTTGCTTCTATAAGTTCTTCACTTACTTGCTTCTTCTTTAGGCTTTTCCATTTATCTTTTACCATGTCTATAAAGCTCAGATATATTTCTCAATGTTCTATTTTTTTTTCTGATTTTCCTTTCTATTATGGTTTCGTATACTTTTGGTGCTACACATAGTAGTGATATACCTCTATAGTTCTTACAGTCTCTTGAGTTTCCTTTCTTGTATATATATAACTACCGCATTTGTCCATTCTCTGGGTATTACTCTTCTCTTCCATATTAGGTTATAGATGTATAACAATTTTTCTTTTGCTTTTAGTCCTATATATTTCATCATTTTTGGTGCTACTTCATCGCTTCCTGGTGCTTTTCCAATCTTTATCTTTCTTATTGCTTCTTCCAGTTCTTCCTTTTCTATAGTTTGTGGATTTTTCGAGTTTCTCATGGCTACTTTCTTGATGTGGCTTTCCTTCCCCATTGTATTCGCTTGATTTCCATTCAGTATCAGCTGGAAATGTTCCCTCCATCTTTCCATTATTGTCTTATCGTCGTTTATTATTGTTCCTTCCTTGTTCATTATTTGTTTATGTTTCGTTTCTTTGTTGCTTCATAGGTGTTTCAGTGTTTCATAAAATAATTATTTCTGTGCTGCTTTTTTCCATTTTTCTTCGAATTTTCCCTTTTTCTTTTCCCAGTTATAAATTACATAAATACTTTTTATTTACCCCAAAAATAAAATATTTTAAAATTGAATCTTACTTGAAGCTGAATAGAGTATCACCTCGCTTGAGCACGGGATGCTAGCGAGCACGCCAAGATCGAAATCATAATTAATCGTCAGAAATCGACAAATAATTCGACAAGCGGACTCATAGTCCGCACGTTAACTCTGTAAGGTTAAAGGAAGTACGTTGAAAATACTTCGCAGTCAGAGGATACAAAAACCGCCAATGAGATATTATAAGTAAGGTACCATTAAAAGTTTTAAATTAAAGAAAAATTAAACTATTATATCAAAGTGAGAAGCCTACAGCTGACAAGCTGGCAAAATTTGAGGTTAACGCATTATAGGACGAAGAAGAATATCCTGATTGAGAAATCTCAAGGAATGGTTCAGATACAATTTAATATAGGTGTCCCGTGTAGCGATATGAAAAAGGGGATAGCATTGATGACTGCCAATATCCGTGGCGGAGAAGACCCGTGACGAAGAATAAAATACATTTGTTTTAAATATACCAGTTTTATTCAAAATTAAAAGACGGTCACAATAGAGTTCTTTATGAATATATTTGTTAAAACTGTAGTTTTATCTATAGTAACATATTATCATTTTACAAACTCAGAATTTTTTAAAGAATATACTAAGTATACAGCAGTAAAAAATTTAATAATTTCCTTAATTCCTATTTAACTTAATGATATATTTGCTCATTACTGTCCAGAATCCATGTTATTTGGAAATAACGAAATTCATTTAAACAGTATCATCCAATTTGCTCGTTCACCCAAAGTTATTAATCTTCATAATATACTTTAAACAAAGCCTATTAAAATTCTTGGCTGTTTTCTTCTACCCAATTTTTCTCGACTCTTATTTTAAGATCGCTTAAATGACTTTCTCTTGTACGTCCGCTGAATATTTTAAACGTCAATCTGAAAAAAAGTTTTAAATATTGGAATATTATTTAATATTTAAGGTAGGTACAAAGTATGTTAAACGCAATAAGAAATATACTTTTTATCTACTTAAGAGATGTAGCATTGTAGTTAACTAGTAGATTTTAATTAATTAAAATTATTTACTCAATTATGAGAGACGTCAAGTTTTATTACAAAGCAATCTCGTGTTTCGCTAATTTAAAAACAAATGTAAAAACGTGTGAAGAGACTGACGTAGACTGTGATTATTTTTTGGTTAGAATTAGTACGAGAGAAGCAATAATTAAAAAGCATAAACGGAAAAGGAAAGTGCAACGTAAATTTAATTTTGAAAAACTGTGAAAATTTTAGGTAGTACTGAATTATCAAAAGGATATACAAGAAACCTACGCCAAACAAGATAGTACTACTGTGAGTAACATACAACAAAATTTCTTGAAAATGACAAACACAATAAAGAAAGTAACGTCGAAGAATATACCAAGAACAAAAAAATTTATAAAAAAAAAAACCACTAGTTAGATGTAGCAGAGTTAAAAAAAGATCAGATTTGAGATTAAAAAAGTTTGCGATCGCAAAAATAAGACGACCTAAAAAAGTATGCAACGAAAAAAAGTAAATAAAATCCTAAGGCCGCGAAAACGAAAGTATATGGATGATAAATTAAAGCGTAAACAATTTTTACAAAGGGGTAAAATACATTAAAACTGGGTATTAGGGAAGAACGATGAATGTAAAAGATAAGCAAGGAAATCTGGTGATGGACGAGGACCAAATACGTAAAAGGTGGAAAGAATATTTCGAAGAGATGCCAAATGACGGAGTGACTAATGAAGAAAATTATAATGTTCCTAAACCTTAAATAGTAATAGAAGAAATACCAAAGTACAAAAGAGAATAAATTGAAGAAATAATAAAAGATATAAAAAATCAAAAAAAGTCCCGGGAAGAGTGGCATTGTGGCAGAGAACAGAGAACTTAAATTATGGAGGAGACACTTTAATAAACCAACTTCGTGAGCTAGAAAGAAATGTTAAAGATATGCCTCAAGAATAAAACAAGTCCATTATAATTATTATACACAAAAATTGAGATAGAACTGAATGCGCAAACTATAGAGGAATATCCTTGTTAGAGGTAATAATATAAAGTGCTTGACATACTAATTAAAAAATGATTAAAAATATATGTAGAGAAGAATCTAGGAAAATAACAGGGAGGATTTTGTAAGGGAAGATCAACAATCGATCAAATTTTTATGCTAAAACAAATCCTGATCAATTGCTATGAATGCAACATTTCAGGACAAGTATTTTTCATTGATAACAAAGCCGCCTAAGATAGAATAGACAGAAACAAATTAATAGAAACGCTAAAAGAATTCCAAGTGCCAAAAAAAATATTAAGATTGGTAAAAATGACAATTAGACAAACCATTTGTGCTGTGAAATACAAGAGAGTATCTCAGAAGAATTCGAAGTGAAAAAAGGTGTTTGCCAAGGAGACCCGTTGTCTACATTCTTTTCAATATAGTTCTAGAAAAAATTGTAAGGGTTAGTGGAATAAATAGAACTGGTACTATTTTACACAAAGAGCACCAATACTTAGCATGCTGATGATGTGATTCTCATTGCAAGAAATGGAAAGGACTGGCAAGTATAGCAATAAGACGGGATGATTCGGGAAAGCTCTAAAATGGGACAGAAGCTTAATATTAATCAATCCAAGTACATAGAAATCTCGAGCAAAAGAGTATTTTATAAGGACCAGGGGCTCCTTTAAATTAGAGGTGGAGGATGGATCAGTTGTAGAATTCGAGAAGGTGGATAAATATATGTACTTAGGTACTCTTATTGATCAGACATGTAAGGAAGAAACTGAAATCAACCTGAGACTGACTAAGAGCAACAGGTGTGCTGGAATTCTGAGCAAAATAATTAAGGCCAAAGATATATCTCATAATACAAAAATAAAAAAAAAACCACACAGATTGGAAGCACGGAAAAGAAAGATACTTCACAGAATGTTTGGTGAAAAAGTAGTATAGGGAGAATAAAGAAAACGAACTATACAGAAGTGTACCAGTTGAATGCTAACTCTTCAATAACAAAACTCGTGAAAAAACATAGACTAGAATGGCTCGGACTTCTAGAAAAAATGTAAGGTAATAGACTAGTCAAGAATATTGCTTGGGAGTACGTGAGGGTAAAAATAGAAAGTATGGCCAAATAAGAAATAGAGAGATGTAGTGATGGAGGATGTCAGAGAGATCGGAATCACAAATTGAAAGCTGATAGCTAAGAACAGAAAACGATGGAAATTATCCATCCAGCAATGGGCCTAAAAGGCTTGTTAACGCTGTATATACATACAATCTCGTCTTTGGTTTTCATACAATATTAACGGATAGTCGTTTTAAAAAAAGGAACAAACTTGTAATAACCCATAGAGTGCCATTTTTTTTTATTTTTGTGATTTATGTTGAAATTTATCATTATCACTTACATTAACAGGATTCAAGAAATTTTCCCATAAAAAAAAAAATATGTATTTAAAAATTTTAAATAAACATTAAACACAATCAATGCTCTTCTTCTTCTTCTTCTCGTAGCACTACAACCCGGGGTGGGTTTTGGCTGACTGTGAAACTTGCTTCCATCTTGAACGGTCGTCCATAATAGTTGGGTCAGTGAGTAGCCCCATTGTTCTTAGATCTGACCATATATTGTCTTCTAGTGGCAAGGGCCTTTTTCCTGTTGGGGCTTCCTCCCATATTAGCTTGGCACGGCGGTTATTAGGAAGTCTATGGACATGGCCAGCTTATTTTAGACGTTGGGATTTAATCTTTTGGACTATATCGCTCGCTCTATACATCTGCTTGACTTCAGCATTTGTTCTCAATTGATATTGGTCGCTATTAATGTCGTGATAAGGTCCAAAGATTCTTCTGAGGATTTTCCTCTCGAAACATCTAAGTTTTCTTTCAGTTTCTTTGGTCAGGGTCCACGTCCCACACCTATACATGAGCACCGGTCTAATCACCGTTTAACATATTCTAATTTTTGATATTCGTGTTAGTGTTTTAGATTTAATGGTATTGTGGAGGCTGTACATACGTCTGATTGCTGCCTGAATTCTTTCTTTATTCTCTTCTGCAATATCGTTATCTGCAGTGATTGTTGCACCGAGATATTTAAAACTCTCCACTCTTTCAAAGTTATATGTTTCTATTGTAACATTTTGCCCGATTTTATCTCGTCCCTTTTGTCTGTTGATACACATGTATTTGGTTTTCATTTCGTTTACCCTTAATCGATGCTCATATATATATATATATATATATATATATATATATATATATATATATATATATATAAATCGCGCCTTGAAGGACGATAATATAATATTTGGCAAAATACCCAATATTTTTCACAAGATATAACAAATTTTTTTCCTAATATTTTGGCAGTCACACAAAAAATGGTGGTTCCACAGCGGACCCACTAGATCACTTCATTAGAATGCAATTTTCAATAAAACTGTGTAAAAAAGTTTTGTTTTTCTCATAAACACAGTCAAACTATGCAAGTAGTACAGTGCCAATGGGTACCTTGCGGTTTTTTCTGTGTACTACAACTTACACATCTAACCTTTGTATTATATGTTGGAAAATGAGCAGGTTTGTCAGTTTATATTTCAATAAGTACCTGTATTTTCAATGTTTTTTTCATTTCAAGTTTGTTTTCTGATATTTCTCTGTGATACGTTAGCATTAGCACAAACCAACTCTGTTTTACTGCTATATTAAATTCCATTAGTACAATAGAAGTTTCGTTCATATTTTTCTTAAAAAATAGGTAAGTATTTGTTACAGTTAAGTCGACAAAACGTCAAAAAATGTAATCGTGACTTCCGATCAAGCTCATTTCATTTTTTGAGCATATTCGATTGGGCCACGTAGCCAATAATATGCTTATAATATTGGACTACTGTTTTGCAGCTTACTTAAATTAAATTTCCATAGTTTTGATTTCTAAATATTATTCTGAAGCTATTTTCTTGTGACATCTTAGAGTAATTACTATTTCAACTGGAAGAAGTCACAATTTAAGTTTAACATAGGTTTATTGACGTTTTAATTTCCACTTCGAAAATTATTTTCAAAACACAAAACTTTTTTTTAAACAAAATATTTGATACATCGGATACATCATTCATGAGAAGAAAAATTTTAATAATGTGTAAGCAAAATTACAGCTTATTCCATTGATGTTAATATTTTTAATCACTTCTTATGTGTAGCAAAACATTTGCCATCATCTCTAGTGGTCTTGTGGTTCCATGTGTAACTACCATTCAAAATAAAAAAATATTAGCTTGGAATACAAAAATTTGATGTCTATAAAAGACACTCAACAGTTATTGAATAAAAAAAATCTAAACAATGTCGAAGTACAATCACACGCACTAGTAGGTAAACTTTAAATAATGGTGTTCCTGGTGTTCAATTTTTCACATACCAAAAACCATGTCATATTCTTCGCTGTATTAATTACTATCATTCTTTACCTTAATTTTAAAATCATTATCCTACTCCTAATCTTAACTTTTACTCCCATTTTAACCACACTTTAATCACACGCAAAATAGCAAACGAAAAAGTCTTCCATATATAGGTTTACATCATGGATACAATGGACACAACCATATGGGTTTTACATGGATGTCACAGCCACAGATTTATTGTTAGCTTCAACTACATAAGGCACTGAGGATGATCTGATTAGATCGAAAACGTTATGCTACTGTATAAATTTTGACGACACTTTTAAAAATTTTAACTATATGTTCTTATATTATATCTAAATACAATTGTGAAGTGTTTTAACTTCTGTATGTTTTTTTTAAACGATGATATACAGCCAACTACTGGAGTTTTCAACCGCAAGTAAAAGCCTATAAATACCGCAAGTCTGTGTTACAGCAATATTGGTAAGACTTTTTATAACGTTGATTTGGCTATTATCTGTGTAACCCTATACTCTTCTTCTCATTGCGCCGTCTCCTTTCGAAGGTTGGCGATCCAAATGGTAATTGTAGTTTTGGAAACTGCTGCCCGAAAGATCTCTGCGGATGAGCGGTCGAACCATCTCCTCAGGTCTTTCAGCCACGAGTTCTGGCGTCTTTCTACTGATCTTTTGCTCTTTACTTTTCCTTCCAGTATAACTTGAAGTAATTCATATCTTTCGCCTCTCAACACTCTCAACCCTATACTACCTCTTTTAATTATTTTAAACCATTTAATACAGTTCTCATACACTGAAATTATATTAATAATTTTATATAGGTTTATGTATTGCCAAGACCCGCTTAACGTTGAGACCATTTTATTAGTGACTCGAGAGTAATATAGCTCGACCGCTAGAAAAAAAGTTGTAAAAGTATATAGACACTGACACCACCAAGTTTCAAAGGGTTAACATTTACGTCTTCCTTTAAGATGATTTATTCTGTCGGAGTATTTCCAACTATAATAATAATAATAATAATACGGTATGGTACTTTTGTCGATAAGATCCTTTTGGACAGGTTCCGATGCCAATTGCATCTTTAACTCTGTTTCAAGTACCTAGTGTCGATGCACACTGGACCAGGAGGACCGACGGATATACGTGCCCTCCAAAATAATGTGAAAATATCGTCGTTGGTGCCTAGATTTGACTTCTTGCGTTCTAACTTAGAAAGCCGTTGAGCTAAGGCCGTCCACTATTTCCAACTGTCCAACAATTTTAGTGTTTAGGTGATTTTGTTTATGACTTCGGAAAATATTAACTGAACTGTAGCAGTACAATGTAGTGCATTTAGACTTAAATATAATGTATTAAATTATTATTAAATTTTAATACAATCTCTTAAACTATTTGTTTTCCAAATTTATTAGAATGTATTGTGGAATGATTGAATGCAGTTTTGTGTAGCTTTTGCATATTAAGTAATGTTGCGATGTTTAGAAGGCATCTGTTGTTTACATGTATCTTGAAAATTTAGCTGTAATCTATTGATCCGTGACCTGACAAATATTTTTGCTTGCTATTATTAATAATTTGTTAACAAAAATGTAGGTTGTACAAAGTTTGATGTAGTGTAAAGTTTTGATTTTGCTAACTTGATGGATACTTGAAGAAATATAATTTTATATAATTTATACATTTATATAATTTACTTATGTTAACAAAAATATAACAGGTGTTTCTGTGCAACTTGCCTTTCGTAAATATTTTAACAATATTTATATTTTTTACATCTCAAATGGACAAGCCTAAAATTGATTTAAAATGCCTTTGACAATCTTGGGTTGGTATCAGAAATAAAACAAGTTGTTTTAGAAATTAATGACCAATATTTATTAGACAATTATAGATTTTTAAATATTGGTAATCTTTTAAATATCAGCTTGCGCCAATATTAGAATTAGAAACAATTCAATTAACACTGATGATGTCTATGTAGCACAGTGGTCACATCGTAAACCTTTTAAGTCTGAACACACAGTGGGGGTTTCTAATAGGGCCGCTTATAAGAATTTTTGTAAAAAACGAAAAGTCAGAGATATAATACTGCTGTCATTTCGAAGTAATGAGCGATACTTTGTACAGACTTTACTTAGTAACAAGGTTTATTTTACAGACACAGTACACAAAATGATTATCCCGCTAATATCCTTCTGTGATTGATGAGTACAATAATAATAAAAAAAGATGCGCTAAAAATCATTTATGTGATTGACACTTAACACTTTTGGGTTTAACATCGGTTCGTGTATGCATAACTTAAGTTGCATTGTAGCCATACTCTTTCTTTTTCTTTAAGATCAACATTTCATATATCACCTTTGTTGAATTTTCCAATACCTTTTTTGATAGTTTACATAAATAAAATTACTTAATTGAGGAGAATAACTTTCCATCGTGATTTTTTATATCGGTCCATATTATTTCAATTCAGTTAAAAAGAGAAAGACATAATAAAAAAACCCATCGTGTTTTATCCCTTTCAGTACCGCATTTTTTTCAGCAAACGAAAAATATTGTTTACCTAAAATATACTTAAAACAGTTCATATAAAACGTTTTGGATTTTTAAAAAATATAACATTTATATACATATAAAAAAATTATTATGGGTTCATTTGTACCCAAAAGTACTTAACAAATCTAAAAACCAGCTCATATGAAATATCAAAAAGCAATTTTTTCCTTTTGAAGGAACAAATGAACATTATTTGCATCTTGATTTTCCTGTACAACTAGGATTTTTGCATTTTAAGGGTAAAGAAAGCTGTGGTTGCTCTGGAAAATGTCCAATATTATCAAATTTATAGTCAAATTCAGTAAGAGGTTTAATTTCAACATTTTGGCGTTTTGCAGCCACTACTGGACTAGATGTATCGTTTGAAGGTCTTTCTGGTTTCGGTTATTGAAAAAGTTGACTTTTTGAGGGCTTCACCAACTTTTATCCTAAAGTGTAAAAGGTCCATGATATCTTTTTGTGAAATTCCTTAAGTGTGCATGTCTCGTTTATACTCTAACCAAGAGTTTATTATTGCCATGTAAACAGCATGAAAGATTAGTCGATTAGTCCACTTTCTGCAACAATTTTTTGTTCTGTAAAATGCAATAAGAGCATCTGTTTTATATATGCCCCTATACGTTTGTATAACTTCGGGTTGACTTACATCAATGAAACATTTTGTTTTCTTATTCAAATGTTTCCCATTTGCCTCAAAAAAAAATGCTAGAGATTGCACCGACCACCGTACCATAAGCCTGATGTCTCACACACTTAAATTGTTTTTAAAGATCATTCATAATCGCATTTACAAAACACTTGATATGGATATTGAAGAAACTCAATTTGGATTCCGTGATGGCGTAGGTACCCGTGAAGCTCTATTTGCATTAAACGTACTAATCCAGAGATGCTTGGATGTGAACCAAGATATGTACGTCTGTTTCATAGACTACAACAAAGCTTTCGACAAAGTCCGCCACAAAAAGCTAATGGACGTCCTCAAAGCAAAACAACTACATCACAATGACCTTCGAATTATAACAAATCTATATTATAAACAGCAGGCACACGTACGCATTAATGAACACACATCAGAAGAGTTTGAAGTTAAAAGAGGAGTGCGACAGGGGTGTGTACTGTCACCACTACTATTTAATGCATACTCTGAAGAAATTATGAAAACAGCTCTTGAGGGAGAAACAGCAGGAATTAAGGTCAATGGAACACCAATTAACAACATTAGATATGCGGACGATACTGTCATTATAACAGACAACCTCCAAGACCTCCAAAAGCTAATGAACAAGATAGTTGAGTATGGAGAGGAATATGGATTATCAATAAACACCAAGAAAACCAAATTTATGAGGATATCAAAAACCCAAAATAATGGTGAAAGCCTGACAATTAACGGTAGTGCTTTAGAACAAGTTGAAAACTACTACTATCTTGGCACAATAATTAATCACACAAACGATTACTCCAAAGAAAACAAAGTTTTCATAGAGAAAGCACGTACAAATTTCAATAAAATGAGAAAGGTACTTTGTGCAAGAGAACTAAAATTGGACTTGAGAGTTAGGCTGGCAAGATGTTATATTTTCTCGACTCTGCTTTATGGGATAGAAGCATGGACACTTAACGCGTCGACTGCTAAAAAGTTGGTAGCATTTGAAATGTGAGTGTATAAAAGAATCTTGAAGATATCATGGACCGAGCATGTAACAAACAACGAAGTCATGAGAAGAATCATCAAAAGAATGGAAGTATTGAAAACCATCAAGACACGAAAGCTGCAATACCTGGGGCATGTTATGCGTAATGAGAGATACAACCTACTTCAATTGTTTATATAAGGAAAAATCCAGGGCAAGAGAAGTGTAGGAAGAAGAAGAATCTCATGGTTGCGTAATTTGAGGGAATGGTACGGATGCACATCAATTGAACTATTCAGAGCAGCAGCATCTAAGATCAGAATAGCCATGATGATTGCCAACCTCCGTGGCGGAGATGGCATGTGAAGAAGAAGAAGATTTCAATGTTTTACAACATCTTCTGTACCAACCCCAACGAAGTTAGATACCATTACCATTGGCTTGTTATCTAACCATCTGGTTACTACAATTCCACCAGAAAATGTGTGTTCAGAAAATTTATAGTATACAGTATGTTTATTATATTCAAGTACTTTTGATAACTGCATTATGATAGCTGCATTCTATCCATATTTCAAATAAGAAGGTTCTATTTCTGTGGTACTACCTTGTAGATGAGAAAATTGTAAATCAATCCACTTTCATCACCTAATAAATACAGTTTTATTCCCCATGGATTGTGTTTATTTTTGATGTATTGCTTTACAGACAATTTCCATTTGAAGGACATGATTTGTTCGTATATGCAAACATTTCTTTCTATCTGCAGTTCTTTATCTTTTTCGAAGTGATTAATAACTGGTCGAATTTTCCATAGTTTGTCGTTGCTCTGTCTGGGTTCCAGATTGTCAACACAATGTTAAGTAAGTGCAAAGTTTAAAAAAACGATTAAATGTCATTGTGTCTGGAACAATATCAATTTTTTAAGATTTGTCCCAATACATTCGCACTCTAGGAAATTTTATACAGCCTGTTAGAATACTAAGGCCAAAAAACGATTTTATTTCTTGCAGGTTACATGTTACAAATTTCTCAATTCCAGTTTTCAAATCATTTATATTCGTAAACGAAATTTTCAAATAAACTTTCTGGGAAATATTTCAGAAAATATGTAAATGGATATTCCTCAGAACAATTTTCATATAATATTAGGTAATTGTCGTATTACATATCGGTTTCGCCCTATTCAGAATATTCCTCCTTTTCTTCCTCATTATCCTCTTCCTTTTTCTTATCCTCTCATTTGTTTTGATTTTCTGAGACATCATCTATCATATGGCCAATTCTCTGACTTACTTGTGTTTCTTCTTCGCAGTCACTGTCATCACTAACACATCCTTCTATGTCGGACAGTTTTTCTAGCTCCTCTAGCAGTTCCTTCTCCGTTAAATATTTTGTTGTAGACATTTTACTCTGAAAATAAAAATAACACTTAGTCATTTTGGATACAATTGTGCCCATCGAATTTGAGGTACACTTCTAGATTTAAAAAAAGCCAAATTTTAATAAAATATATTCACAATTGAATCGGTTATTTTGAAAAGGCCACAACTCCAGAAATGTTTATTTTACAGGAAATGAAAAAAACGTTTCATTTTGGTATTAATGAAGATATCTTTCTCTTTTCGGAGTAAAGGCTCAAAATGTGATGCATGACGAAGTTTCATTAACAAATCCAATATAAAAAAGAGATAGGTACTGTGTAAAAAATAATTTAGTCTTTGGAGTTGTGGCCTTTTCCAAACAAACACTAATAATTTTATGATTAACAATAAAAAACTTCAATATTATTAGGGAAAAAATTTATTAGGTGGCAAAAAACATGTTAAAAGTCAGGAAATAGTCTTTTAGTAATCTTTCTCTGGTGGTTCATCACTATTAGTGGTAGGCCATAAAATCAGCTCATTATAAAAAAACATTTTGTCTTCTGGCACATATTGTACAAGTTTTATGATTTTGTCCATTTTTTTCAAATTAATAGGGATTTTTTCTGTGTAAGCAGACTCTGTTGGCAAACTAGACAAACTCTAGCTGGTTTTCCCAAGAAAAATTCACGAAACATAAGCCCATCGATAAATGGACGTACTTTATCAAATCCCGGTTTTTGTTGTCATATTCGAACTCATTATATTGAGAAATTTAAAAAGTTGTTTTCTCATGTTTGGTTTTTTCCCCATAGGAGTCAATGGAGAGTACGGTTTTCTTATAATGCATGGTCCATTATTTTTTTAATTCCAAAATTGTTTCATTTTTTACCAGTTCTATAGAAAAAGTGATTTTCTTGACGATTTTTTATCAATTTGAAATATTCTTCAGGAGGAGAGGAAAAATGTGATTGAATTTTCCTGACTAAGCAAGAGCTAGAAGGAATCTTATTACCGCGTGGTTCTTATTTTGGCATGCACAACCATCTAAAAATATATGGACCTCTTTTACATTTTCAGAAACCTCATTTTCAAAATAATTTTTCAGGTAGGTGCACACTTCATTAGGTCCTTTGTGGGCCTCGCCCTCGTGATAGGAAAAAAATTTAGCTTCTCCTGTTTTTAAGTTGTGTATACTGAATTCAAAAACCATAACTGCCGATAATAAAAAATTCCCTGTACAGGTATGAGTCTGAAGAAAGTTTTTTAATCTGTTCTAGTTTTTTATAAAATTTCTTAGCCCTATTTTTGTGAACTAATAGTTCTGCAACAGCAACTTGTTTTGCAATGTCGTTGATAGTAGCTCTTTTAACTTTCTGGCCAAGTTCTTTACAAGCAGAACATATATCAACTTAAGGACGACCAAAAGAGTATGTAAAATTTTCATGAAAATACTTCCGGAAATTTTTCGATAAACATTTCTTACTCATCGTCTACCCGTCATCAGAGAGAGTTTGTAAGAAAACTCAAACTAAATCAAAACGCACCGACCCAGAAACACGTGTTAGGGAGTTGTAAGAGACTCACAGTAAATCGAAACGCAACCATTTTCCTATATTTATCGTCCTTACTCGACGCAATGAGTACAAGAAAGATGGCAATTTATATGGGTAAATTGTTGATGCATAGTGGAATATAAATATTCCCAGCATCGCTCTTAATAGCTTGAATAAGCGTGAGTATACAATTTACTTTAATTGCTATCGACACATTTAACTTCACCTTTCATCACTAGATGTCTCTAGTAGCATACTCTGGTAATTATTTTTTCTATAATTGCCAGAGTAGTCGGTGCGTTTTGTTTTAGTTTGAGTTTTCTTACAAACTCTCTCTGATGATGGATGGACCCAGAAACACGTGTTAGGGAGTGGTAAGAGACTCAAATTAAATCGAAACGCAACCATTTTCGTATATAATACCTTTCTTCCTTTTCTTTTGCTTATTTTTAATAATGACACTGGTTTCACTATCAGAGCTACTTATTTTTGTATTAACAATACATAATGGAACCAAATCGTACTAAAGATAATCGTCAACTGGTTTAGGAAACTAGGAAGGTCTACAGAATCAGTTAGGAGAATCAACAACACATACTTTCCTTATAAAGATAAACATAAATACACTACACTTTTAACAATAATCGAGGCCAGCAATCAATGTTAGATTTTATAACACCTTAACAAGTATTTGATGTCAGACCCCTTACATCTGCTAACCTGAGGACCGATCACAACCTTGTTTTATGCAAGATGCTACTAGAACGTTCCCAACAAAACGGAAAATCCCCAATGCTAATCGATAATTACAATATAGAGTCGCTAGCAACAGAGAATACAAAATTCCTTTATGAGAACAGGATTACCATCAAAATGAAAGAGATCGAGTTACAACCAGAATGGGGAGTAGAAAATACTTGGCAAAAAATGAGGAAATGCATCAACTAAGCAGCAGAAGAAGCAATTGGAAAGCGTAAAATTAACACGTGGGCGATAAACCACACCCGACTGTGGTTTTGTCAAGAGGTAAAAGAACTCTCTAAATTAAAACGCAAATCCTACCTTAGATATAAAAGCACACAATCGGAAGACGCTCTCGCAGAATATGTCCAAGTAAAAAACGAAGTAAACGCAAAAATAAAATCAATCCAAAGAGAACATTGGGCTAAATTCACCAGCGACATAGACTACGACCTACATGGTGCCCAAAAAAAAGTATGAAAAATGCTTCATAACAGGAAAAAACCAGTTAACAAGTTCGTGCAGACCAAGGGAGTACCTATAGAGACATATAGGTACTCCTATAAGTATTTTCATCTCTGCTGTTTCTAATATCCTTTTTGTCCTCTCTGTTACAGGTCCTGTTTCTGCCGCGTTTGTCATTATTGGTCTGATGACTGTTTGTACTAACAGACTATAAAGTCTGCCTTTCATTTCTTTCCCAATATTTTGATTTCTACATATTGTTTCATTCAGGTAGCCTGCGCCTCTGTTTGCTCTATTCGTTTGAACTTTCACTATATTTTCCAGCTTTCCGTAGCTAGATAATGTGATACCTAGATATTTAAACTCCATCACTTGTTTTATTACCTGACCTTCCAGCTCCAATGCACATCTCCCGTTTGAAGAACTTATTTAGTTCTCACTATTTTTATTATTTCATCTATAATCAGGTTAAACAATAAAGGACTAAGGGAATTTTGCTGTCTTATCCCGTTGCCAGCATACGGTCGGTTAGTCCTTTTTCTACTTTTACATTTATTGTGTTGTTTTGGTAAATATTTTCGAATTTGATTATTCCTAGAAATATCTCTCTTGCATGCAATAAGTGGATACCATCCTTTAATTTGATCTGGTCAAATACCTTCTTAAGGTCTATGAAACATGGATATACCGGTTTGTTGTATTCTAGTGATTTCTCTTGCACTTGCCACATTATAGATATAGCGTCGGTGCATGATCTTCCCGAGCTAAAACCTTGTTGTTCTTCTGCTAAAGTTATACTCTCATTCAGTTTATTTGTTATCACTTTGGTTATTAATTTTAGTGTTGTATTTAATAAACTAATTCCTCTGTAATTTGTCAGGTTCGATTTGTCTTCCTTTTTGAAGAGAGATATTAGGATGCTTAATCTCCATGCTTAAGGAATTCTGTTTTGTTCTATTATTTTTTTGGATTATTTAGATTTAATTTTAAATACGGTTAATTTAAAGGTGTAGAAAAAAGTAAATATCTAAGAGTAGACTTTAATGAAAAAGAAAATCGCGAAGATAAAATACAAAGTAGAATTAACGAAAGCAGAGACTATCTGGACACTAAATTCTCTTCTCTCTAACAGATTAATAAAAAAAGACAGGAAAAAACGGATTTATAAATGCATCGTTAAAATAACTACTCTTCTGGGCTCCGAAGTTTAAGATATAAACAGGCTAATAGATACAACCTCTTAGCGACCGAAATAGATTTTATGAGAGGAAGTTATCTAAGATCAAAATAATAGAGAATTCGAACTTTTCTTCTCTGGAACAGATTAATAAAAAAAAAACACATTTCTAAAAGCATAGTTGAAATGATTACCCTTCTGAGCTCCAAAGTTTAAGATATAAAGAGGCTAATAGACATAAGCTCTTAAAAATAAATTTTCTTAGGAGGATTTATCGAAGATCAAAATTAGAGATAATTTGAAATGAGCATAGGTATAAAATAAAATTAATATGGGTAAAAATATACAAGATGTGTTAACATATACACATTAATAGAATGCAAGAAGACAGGTGGTTCCAGAAAATATTTAAATATATACCTGCAGAACGAAGGAAAAGAGTTTGAAAGAGAATATAAAAGTAAAATGTAAAGTATCGCAAAACAAAAAACCAAAAAGTCGTCTTCAGTACGGTGCAGCCAACTTAGGAAAGGAACATCTTATAACAATATTTAAAAATCTTGATGCAAAGCGTAGATATAAAGATTTTTTTTATTTTTATTATCTGTAGATATTACAATTTTCTTTCGATATTAAATCCTATGGATGTATTTATATTGGAAAAAAGAAGTTTTACCTATTTATACAGACTACAAAGCAAGCAATCAGAATCTTCACAATAGGAAACCTGTAATCCACTATGAAATGAAAAGCATTCGAATAATATAAAATGAATTATTATAAATGTATTCAAATATTATTTCCAAAATAATTAATTAATTATTCTCTTTCACTGGAGGTATAATTAGGAATTAGAGGTAGGGATTATAGCTTAATTAGAAATATGTGTTTAATTTAGTGGTAACATTGTATCAATGATCAAAGCTTTGAAAATTTGTATGTGTTATATTTCCTCTATAGGATCCGACATTTCTAAGCCTTAAAACAATACTACACTAACTTGCACGCCATAGAATTATTAGATAAAAACGGTTGTTTATACAAGAAGTGTAATACAAAAAGAAGAGGCATGAAAAAAGACCTCGGCACTTTACTTACGTAAAATATTTAGTTAAATTGGCTAAAACTTTGCAGAGAAGTAGCTTTGGTGATGCTGACCAAAAGTTATTAACCCTCCGTTCATCGGGTGTGATCTGTGAGTATACGACAAAATAAAAATTTTGGATAATTCTCTCATTTTATTTTTTTTTTAATTTCTACCTTTTCAGTACCTTCCTAAAAACTAAATACCATTCTTTTTTTTTATACAAAACTGAAATTTCTAAATAGCTGCTTCATGGCCGTTTGTCCTGACAGACCCCACCTGATCAAATGTGTAACAATATTTGCAGTGCTTCTTAGGTGTATTTTTCTTGCAATCTTGTTTTACTTTGCAACCCTGTGCATTTTTGTAAACTGGATAATTCGGTTGTTCCGAGAAAATACGTCAGTTGACCGATAAAAATATTTATTATTATTCACTTTTATTGATTTTATTGATCATTTTTATTGATGAAATTTAGTAAAACAATTTCTATTGACACTACAACATAAAAAAACCTTGACAAACGTCAGGTTGTGGCATCCAGGATACCTGCATTTTGATCTTGATTTTTGGCTTTTATTAATGAATTCTGCCTGGACGTCAATCAAGATATATACGCATGTTTTATTGACTATAATAAAGCATTCGATAAAGTACGACATAAACATGTAATGAATGTCCTGAAATCAAAGAAGATTGACTACAACGACCTCAGGATCATATCAAATTTATACTATAAACAGCGAGCAAAAGTACGAGTTAACGAACAGCTGTCAGAAGAAATTGAAATTAGATGTGGAGTAAGACAGGGATACGTATTGTCGCCAATTCTTTTCAACGCCTACTCCGAAGAGGTCCTGAAAAAAGCTCTTGAGGGTGAAACAGCTGGAATAAAGGTAAATGGAGTTCCCATTAACAACATTAGATATGCGGACGACACTGTGATTTTAACCGAAAACATTGAAGATCTTCAGAGACTGGTGACCAGAATAGCAGAGTATGGAAAAGAGTATGGTCTAACAATGAATGTCAAGAAGACGAAATTTATGAGAATATCGAAAACTCAAAGAAATAACGAGAATCTTCTAATAAACAAAACCAACGTCGAACAAGTGGACAAATATGCATACCTGGGAACAATGATTAACTCCACAAATGATTACAATCAGGAGATAAAAATAAGAATAGAAAAGGCTAGAGCAAATTTCAACAAAATGAGAAGAGTTCTATGTACCAGGGATTTAAAACTGGAACTAAGAGTTAGGTTGGCGAGGTGCTATATTTTTTCGACCTTATTTTATGGAATGGAATCTTGGACCTTGAATGCTACATCAATGAAAAAACTGGAATCATTTGAGCTGTGGGTGTACAGAAGAATTCTGAAAATATCATGGACAGAACACGTCACAAACAAAGAGGTTCTGAGAAGGATGAACAAAGAAATGGAAATTTTAAATTCAATAAAAACAAAAAAATTGGAATATCTCGGACATATTACACGTGGAGAGAAATACACCTTGCTCCAACTGATCATGCAGGGAAAGATCCAAGGAAAGAGAAGCATAGGGAGGCGTAGAATGTCATGGCTGCGCAACCTGAGAGAGTGGTACGGATGTACATCAAATGAACTTTTCAGAGCAGCCGTCTCAAAAGTTCGAATAGCTATGATGATTGCCGACTTCCGCCGCGGAGATGGCACTTGAAGAAGAGAAGAATGAATTCTGGGAGGTGTTTCGCTTCTTTTGACCGTAAACGTTTATTAGTGATTGGTAAAGTCTTTCTTCTTTTTCTGGTTACATTTTCATTTTCTTCGTCACTTTCGTCGAATGTGGGTTACCCTTCTATTCTTGGAGTACAAGAGCGACCTAGCAAGCGGAAACTTCAATGACAGGCAATATTGAATATGTTTTTAGGAGTTTCTGCAGCTTTACAATCTTTCTTGTATTGTAGCCAACGAGCTGCAGCACAAAAATCAATTCTTCTTCTTCAGTGCCTTATCCGGTCCGGATGTTGGCGATCATCAAGGCTATCATGGTTTTGTTGACTGCTTTGCGAAACAGCTCCGCTGAGGTCATCCCAAACCATTGTCGGAGATTTTTCAACCACGAGATACGACGGCATCCCGGTCCTCTTCTGCCAAATACTTCACCCTGCATAACGAGTTGAAGAATTCGATATTTTTCTTCGTTCCGCATCACGTAGCCGAGGTACTCAAGCTTACGTTGTTTAATTAAATTAAGCACTTCTTTTTCTTTTGTCATGCGCTGTAAGACCCCAACGTTGGTGATATGGTCCACATAAGATAAATATCTTATGTGGACCAAAAATCAATAAAGGCGTAAATACATCGTATTGTCCATTTATTTGTTCTACTGCTCATAGGGTACTTTGACATTATCCTATGCAGCAAATCTACTTCACCCATGCTTTCATTCTAGTGCTTAATCACTGCTGGATGATTTATTTCTATGTATCTTTTACTGACCAGCGCCTACACAATCCTAAGAGTTCAGCTCCAAATACTGCTATTTGGAGCTATTTTGTTGTCTTTGTTAACGAGCATATCGTGGGAACCTCTTCCTAATTTTCTTAGATCTTTATCTGTCTTAAATATCACATTAATTTTTGGTATTCTATTTTTCATTAGTGTTACTGTTACACAAAGCTTCCGTGAATGTAATGCATCAATCAATATTTTTGACGTAAAATATCTGTCAACAAAAATAGATACTCCTACTAGCAGAGTATCTGTAAGTTTTAAAACAACTCTTCTCCCGATATGCAGCCGTTCTGGTGTAAGTAATAAGCTGGATTCAATAAATCTGCATTTACCTTCATACAGGTGAAAATTAAGTTGAATCCCCCCATAGTGGTCATGTCAAAATTCTTCAATTGTACAGGCTTAGGTTTTCCTCAAACAAACTGTCTTATTAATACTTTTCCATGAAAGGGAATCAGTTGCTCATCGATTAACACTATTTCAGTTCCTTCATTATGCAGACAAGCCCTTTGAATTTGATCCAACAATGGTTTTACTTTCCCGCAACAATTTTGAGTCATATTCGAATGGCAAAAAAACGATTTCTTGACATGTTATCTGAAACTATTGGTATACATTTGCCAAAACATTCGGATTCGTGGTAAGTTATAAATACTAATATGCAAGCAGCATGCAATAAACGTTTTTTATTCTAAGTAGTCTTCTGCAGTAGTCTCCAAAGATTTTCCAGTTTTTTACTTCCTTTATATTTGTGTGATTCAAAAAAATTGTTGTCGATGTATTTATTAAAGTAGTTAATAGGTCTTGGAATATTTTTGGGATTCAAGGGATCTTGCACAGACGGTTGATATTGGGCAAATTATGGTGATAAATGTGTTCTCTTTTATTCTTTCCTGTCTTTTTTAGGAATAGAATTTGCCATGTTACTCTCCTTATCCATGTTAAAAGCCGGGTTGCCAAGAACATGTCATCATCCGAATCGTCGTCTGATATGTCACCGATTTCAGCGTGATTAGTGCGAATTATTTGTAAAAAATTGTCGTAGCAGCAAATGTTACAACTGCCCCCAACCCCGGGGCGGTTGTAACATCACGTGGTGTCGATAGTAAGTGATCAAAAGCTTAAACAAATGATGTTTATTCAATGTAAGTCCAAAAGTTATACAAAAATACATAAGAAGTTATAAAATAAAAACAAAAACTTATGCTATACCAGAAGGAACCGTGAACTTAACCTAACAAATTTTATGCTATTCTGAGAGGAACAGTGAACTTAACCTAACAAATTATGGATCAATCTAATTTGCAATTGTGGCAAAAGCATAAACCTGCTTGTGCATTCTTGATGTGACCAACGTTTACATTCAATGCATTGAACCCAATCTTCCCCTGGCTTACTTGAACCATATGGTTCACAGCATGCAAGGCAAAAACACTCTTCATCTTTTTCATCACTCTCTTGTTGTTGTTTTTTAAATGATTTATTTTTTTTTAAAGATTTTTTGGTTGTAGTTTAGGGTCAGAAAAATTTTTCTTAACGCTTTTTTTCTTCTTCTCTTCATATTCTACCCTAATTTCTTTCTTTTCAGGAGTATCTGTGTATATGGCCGATTTTTATTTCTTGTTTCCTTTATTTCCTTCTTTTCTAGGCGGGGCTTTGGGGGAAAGGTCAGACTGCTTCCGGTATAAACTCCTCAGCTGAAGAAACACGTGAAGTTTGCGCTGTAGGAATATTATTTAGTTCATTGTTGGTTTCGGTAAAAACTTTGTTCCAAGCTCTATAGCCCATGGAAACAGAATTATTTAAACCCTCACCTGGTGCTTCCTTTTTAATTTTAAATAGTTTTTAAGAAACATGACACAAATCGTACTTCTTTGCCGCTGCACGAATGGATATACCATTTTCTATTGATGCGTATGGAGCTTCATAAGTTGCATTATCTTTGGAACCTCTATTACTTCTTCTAATTTTTGTACGAGGCATTTTAAAAATAAAAATAATAATATATTAAGAAATCAGAATGCTTAAAATTGTTAGAGGGGTCAGTTGTAACGTTACAATCGCCCCTCGACGGTACGTTACGTTCGGCCCCGATCTTAATTTTTAAAAACTTTTTAATTTTTGACAATGAACAACGGTAAACGTAGACAGTTACCTACTTGTGTTTATATTATCTTCAAATATCTAAACTAACTATATATGCAAGATAGAATACATACCTGAAACAAGATATCACTCGAAAATTATTACTAAGAAGCACTAAAAACATGTTCAACGGATGCCAGCATCAAGACTTCCCAAAAAAGTAATAGAATGGCAACCGATAGGTCGACGGAAAAGAGGAAGACCCAGATTAGAATGGCAACACGGCGTAAACAAGTCCATGAGCGAAAGAAATTTAACAACAAACGACTGCGAAGATAGGAAGAGATGGTGTTAAGTATCGGACAACGTCGAAAGACGTTCTAAACCGATGTATATATATAGCACTAAAAACAATAATTGCGGTCTTGTACACAATCGAGACTGGCGCCAATATCGCTCACGTACGAATATATGGTAGTCGGCAGTTTTGTCAGTTTACCAAACTAGCGCAAGCGCTGTTATTGTTTTCGTGGTTTCAGATATTTGAGTTGTTCATGGTACAATGATGATATTGCGCATGACATTTGACAGCTGGCCCAGGAGTGTGACGTAGTCAAGACCGCTCGAACCCATATTACAGCTTAACGTACACAATTATTAATATTATAATTTTGAAATTATGGTCAAAAAATGATCCAAATTTTTTAATGTTGTGTTGTGGTTATAATTGAATAAAAAACATATTTTCAGTAGCGTAAAACCTTTATTTTTTCTAGGGGTTCAGGCGAAAGATTTATTTTTGTTTTCATACATATTTATATATTTATTTCATACGTATTTTAGATTTATTTATTTTTAAATTTAGCAAAATAAAAAATATACGCATTACTATAACCCACCGCCTATTATATGCAAAATTACTTACCAAACAATATAATAATATGAAAATAAGGCACAAATTAGTTCAAACGCAAAACACAATAAATATCGACTTCAGACGACTTTACACCGGCAAGACAGAAGGCTTGTATAAAAACAAAAGTTCGACAATAATATCGATTATCAATGGTGACGGCTGCAAATTGCAAGTTATGAGATAATAAATGTATTTGAAAGTAACTCAATACTGATTGAGTCATCTATTTTATAATAGAAAAATAATTTAGATATATGCTTACATATGTCTCTTTATACAAAAATCCACTTCGCAATGCTTAAAAAATTTGATGGGTAAAATGTTGAATACTTTGCTTCAAAACTGCCTGATGTTCATGGTTTGAAGATCTTCCTCTATATCCTCTATCCATCTTTTATTGGGCCTACCTCTTGTCCTATTTGCTTGGGGTTTTAATCTCTGGATTACTTGTACAGCTCGATTATCTGGCATTCTTTTTGTGGCCAAGCCAGTTTAGTCTTTGTGACTTTACAAATCTAACGATATCTGCGCTCTTCAATAATTTATCCAAATCTGCATTTTTATTCTTCATGAACCATCGCTATTTTTGAATGTTTGTTATGTGTTAAAAATAGGTGTTTTTAAAAACATTTGGATAAACTGAGTGATGTGCATAGTTGTGCAACTAGAAAAAACTCCATTATATCTTTCATTTTGTAGATTAACGAAGACCCAGAATTTGTATGAATATATCAGTTTAAAGCTTTTTAACATGTTACTGTAAAATTGGTATTTTTTTAGACAACAACCTCAAATGTTTCTTTCATATCGATTTGTTAAGCAAGAAACTAACCTCAGCCTATTTTTCTTTGTTTAATCATGTTATCATTATTAAAATATATAATGTTATCATTATTAAACAATACCAAGATAATTTTATGTGTGAAAATTACTAAAGATGCCATTTAAAATATTGTGCAATATTGTGTGGCCTCACTACTACACTATTCATATTCGATGGCCAGCTAACTTATCCGATCTAAATAAAGTTGACTTTATCATTATTTATTATGATTTTGTGTTTAGTCCAGTATACACGTACAAATTTTGTGTACCTTTAAAATATCAAATTCTGGAGTATAAGTTGATTAGCCTGTACCTACGTGTAATAAAAGACAATTAAAACTTGTTGTAGAATGGATATCTATGTTAACAAAATAACTGTACCAAAAATCAATAAATTTAAATTAACTTCAAAATTTTATTTATGATTAAATATTATAATAACATAATTTTATTATCTCTTTATAATTACTATAATTAAATTAGGCAAATTAAAAACACTTAAAATTCAAAGTCTTTCCTATACAACTACATTCAAATGTTGCGTGAAGAAGCGGTCTTGACTACGTCATGCGCGAACGCGAACCGATTTTGGAACATTATGTATCATACCTTGTGTTCATTGTACCATATTTTCGACCCCGGTTGCACACTGACACACAAAAACAAGAAATGTTCGAAAAACGTCATAAGCTTTGACCATTGTCGCATTGCTTTAATAATTTCTGTTCAATTGCCGATGAAACATTACGAAGAGTTCAAGCAATGGTCTACAAACATACAAAATAACAACCCCAAAGCCTATAATTCATGATTTCATTTTTTTTTCTACATGAATTAATGCCAATTTTTTTAGTTTCAACATATTTATTAATGCTATACACATATAACTGGTGCATTAATGCAGAATATTATAAATTTGTCAGGTTACGGATTGATTATTTTTCCGCGAAACAAATATTCATAATGATATTTTATTCCTAGGAATATGTTCGGTGATTCCGTTTGATTTAGCTTTATTAGAATTGTTTGTCGTATTCGTAATAATATATTAAATTCATACATAATATATCTGTTACTGTAAATTAATTTTACGAGTTCAATAAACAATATTTGGGGCATATTAATAAATATTCCCAGAGTATGTTTCAACAAAATAATTTTGTGATAAAGTCCATTAGGGGATGCATACATTCCTGGACAAAATTAATCCTTACTTATAGTAAGTGATACAATGTCTGTATTGGCAAAATTATGATATAAATTAAAATAAAAAAAAATTTAATGGATACTCGAAACAACAACAAAACTTTTTCTATCCACCGAGAGTCCAGCGTGTATGATATTTAACATAACGCAATCTAGGAAGCCTTTAGCCAGCGTGTATGATATTTAACTTAACGCAATCTAGGAAGCTGTTAAGCCTTTTCCAAACTATTCGTTTTAAATTTCCTTCATTTTAAACTTCGGCTTAAGGTTTGCTTGATTTGAAACCAATCAGTACTGCTTTAAACCATATTTTTCGTGGTCTTCCTCTTTTTTTTAACTCGATCTCCTACAAAAAGCACCTTTTTTAAACACCTCTTTCTGGCATTCGACTGATGTCACCTAATCACCTAGTTTTTCATATATGCTTATTATTTCTTAATTTGTTCTTTCATGCCAGTTTGATTTTCATGTCCTAACGCTATCAAAAATTCGTTGCAGCTTCTTCTTTTCCAAGATCTTGATTTTCATTTTATTTATTTTATTTATTGCCCAATAGTCACGCTAGTATACACTGCCGCCGTTCGAATGACTGTTTCATATATTCAAATTTTAGCTGCCTTAGGTACATTTTTTAAATTCAAAAGTTTATTTAATGATCCCATTGCTCTGCTTCTTTTAAGTAGTCTCTTTTCTACTTATTACTTCTCTTCCTCTTTATTCATTATTGTCACTTTTAAATACTCAAACTGGCTGACATTTTAAATTTTGTAATTCTTTCTTCTTGGTTTTAGTATAAGAAATGTATTATCTTATCTTATTTTTCCAAACATTTATATTTTGATTTTATTTCATTTTCGTTCATTTCATGTTTAGGGACAAAACTTTGTAACTATAGAGGATTGGTTTGGCCATGAAAAATTGATTGGTTCAATTGAGAAGATCGAGGCCCTCGATATTTTTAAGCTTTCTACGCCATTCTGTTCTGTCCCTTGATTGCATTTTCCAGTTGCCGACTCCAATCTTCTCGGCATCTTGTGTTACCCCGTCCATTTACCTCAGCATTCGTCGACCCTTTCTTCTCATTTCCACGGGTTGCGCTATTAGAATCTTTTTTATCATGTTCGATTCAGGGGCCCGGACTACATGTCCTGCCCACTGCAGGCGGTTTCGCTTAATTATAGTGGTAATATCTTTACCACCAAACGTATGCTTGTAGATATTCTGCAGTTCAAAGTTATATCTACGTCTTCATATTCCGTTCTCACAGACATTTCTAGCTCTTGTGTTTGTGTTAGTCGCCATGAATTTGGTTTTATTTTGATTTATATGTAACCCCATTCGTTCTGCTGCTGCTACTAGCTCGGTTAGGATAGGATTTCCGCAGTTCTCGCCCTGGTTCTTGTTATAATATCCACGTCGTCTGCATATGCTAGAATTTGGACTGATCTATTAAATATTGTTCCCCTGCTATCTAAATTAGCGTCTTGTACAACTTTTTCTAAGGCGACATTAAAAAGCTGACACGCCAGCGCATCCCCCTGCCTTAACCCCCTATGTATTTAAAATGGGGTTGACGAGTCGTTTTGAATTTTTACTGCTGATAGCATCTTCGCCATTGTCACTTTTATCAAACATATGAGTTTTTTTGGAATTCCTAACTCATTCACAGCGTTGTAACGACTTGGTCTTAAGACACTGTCATATACCGCTTTAAAATCGATAAAGATACATATCTGTATCCACGCCTAAATTATGCCTAATATTCTCCTGGAAACGTTTCGGTGTAAAGCTTCAATCGCCCGTGCAAAATGTTTGACAATATCTTGTATGCTGCATTTAGGAGAGTTATTCCGCGGTAATTATTGCATTCCAGTTGGTTTCCATTTTTGTGTAATGGGTAAATTAAGCCTAAGCTCCATTCTTTAGGCATTTGCTCCTCAGACCAAATTTTACAAACAATTTCTCGCATCACCTTGGTGAGCTGCTCTCCACCGAGCTTAAATAACTCTGCTGGGATCGCTGCCTGGGGATTTGTGGTTCCTTAGTTTCTCTATAGATATTTACACTTCATCTACCGGGGGGAATTCCACGAGTTTCTCATTTCGGTATTTCAGCTCTATATTGTTAGTAGGGTCCCCTTCCATCAACTCTCGAAAGTACTCTATCCATCGTAACAGGATATCTTTTTTGTTGGTAAGTTACCTTCCTTGTTATTATAATAGTTGATTGTCGGTTTGAATTCTTTTCTTATAATATTTATTTGATGATAGAACTTTCTTGTTTCTCCGTGACTCATAATATGGCTTTCGAGCCGTTCTAATATGTCATTTTCCGAGTCTCGTTTCTTTTTTCGGTGTATGCATTTTTCCTCTCTCCTAAGTTTTTGTATCTATCTATTATTGTCCTAGTTTTCCGTTGTTGTATGGTCCTAAATGCCTCGTTCTTCTCATCTGTTATTTTTTTGCAGTTCTTTCTTGATTTCGGGATATTCCCAATGTGCTTTCGGCTGCTAATTTCAGAGCCTCCTTGCAGTTGTTCCACTTTTTATCATAAGAAAGTTCTTTCTCGGGAAAAAACTAGAAACAAAGGAACAAAGAGGTCTTATTTTCTTTAATTTATCAATCTCATTACAGTTTTCATTATTGTTTAACAATGTAAAAAGGATGAAATTATTTGAAATCTGTTACGCCTTATTGTATTTGTTTTTGTATCCTAGTAATTTGTGTTTAGTGGAATTCTTGTTATACTCAGTTTCTAGAAATATACCAATGGGGCTCTTCATTTGTTGCATTCATAAAAGTGCGTATCGATTAGTTTTATTTACAAATATTGAAAAAAATGTTGGTCTAAAAATAATTTACAACAAAAAAAAATTTATCTTTGAACTAAGAGTAATCTATAATAAAAACATATTTATATGTTATATAGATTTCAAAAAAGCGTTTGACAGAGTTCAACACGGTAAACTTATACATGCATTGAAACACATACACCTAGATCCCAAGGATATTAATTAATAACAAATCTATACTACAAATAAGCAGCGGTCATACGTAGAAGACAGTAAGACAAACCAAGTAGAAATTCAAAGAGGAGTCAGACAGGAATGTGTGGTATCACCAAAATTATTTAATCTGTACTCCCAACTAATATTTCAGGAAGCACTATGGGAAAGAACTAAAGGTGTAAGGATTGGAGGGAGCATCGTTAATAACATAATATTTGCAAACGATACCGCAATATTTATGGCAGAAAATATAAAAGATCTAAAAATTATTATAGAAATCATTAACAGAGAAAGCAAAAAGATGGGACTAACAATGAATATAGATAAAACCAAGTACATGGTGATCTCGAAAACCCATGTTGACAACATACATCTGACATGGAGGGTAAACCATTAGAGAGGGTCAACAAGCATACATTCCTGGGAGCAATTATAAACTCACAGTTAGATCAAGATGAGGAGATCAAGGTCAAAATTAAAATAGCTCCAAAAGGATTTATAAAATACAAGTCAATGTTTACAAATAAGAACTTAAATATGGGTATCAGACTGAGGTTCGTCGAATGTTCTGTATGGTCGCAACTGCTATTTGGGGTAGAAGCTGGGACTCTGAAAGCCCAATCCGTAAAAAAATTAGGCATTTGAACTGTGGCTATATAGGCGTATTCTAAAAATTCCTTCGACTGCAAAAGTTTTAAATAAAATAGTGTTAAGACGAATTCGACATAGCAGATAGCTTATAAACACAATTAAAATAAGAAAAACATTGTATCTGGGCCTCATACTTCGAAACGATGAATAATCTCTTCTACGCGTCATCATGGAAGAGTAGAGAAAAGGAAAGACTTGTAAAGAAAGAAGAAATCTTGGCTAAGCACTATTAGAGATTTGACTAACGTTATTATTTTATTGAACCTGACCTTCATTGCACAGAGATATTTTACATTGCAAAAGATAGAAAAGCGTTTAAAGAAGAAGAGAGCAAACTGAATATGGGAAACACTTCTGACGACATTCAAATTCTCCTTCTCTCCAAGTACGAGTCTTCTCGACTTATCGCTCGATGGATAAATCTTCAATAACTTCAGCATCCACCATACATTGTCCATGTTTGTCAATATTTTAGGTTCAGCAGGAGCAATAAAAATTTGATAAAAAAAGATGGCTAATTAGCTGGATCGGAGGACTTTCTTCTATTTTATTTCTTCGAAATGTGCTCTACAAGTCTTTTCCTCTCTATTTTACCTCTCTACATCTCCAAGGCCAATTCTTACATGATCTCTTGTTACAGTTCCTCACCAGCTATTATGTGGTCTTCCTCTTTTTCTTCCTTTATCTTCCTTTACTATTTTTTTTACATATGATCTTCTACTACCTTTTTTTCATGATTGACCACATATATGTTAAGTTATCTATTTCCTTTATTTATTTACAATTTATTTAAATTTTTGTCTCTTGGCTATTGTTTTCTGAAAAATTCGTTTTTTTTTTTGTATTTATCTTGTGGCTCATTACATTGGAGTATTTTGCAAGCTTGCCGATCTTCTTTTACATACGGTTACTATGATCGGTTGTTAGACAAATGTTGTCTGCGAACTCCAAATCCTTCAACTGTTTGTGTAAGTTCCACCTAATACCTTTTGTTTTGTTAAATTTCTACATGATCTACGTATCGAGGACAGTAGGTATTCTTGTTTAACTCTGGTTTGTGTAGCTATATCGTCTAACATTTCTCCCGCATGTTCCAGTCTAGCTATGTATTCCTCGTAGAATAATCTGATCAAGTTAATATATTTAATTAATAGTCGTATCATCAATACTATTAGCAAAGGTTACCAAATTTTTTGCTTCCTTTAGTGGAGACCAGACGCAATTATTGGCGACAATGCTCTTAAATATAAATAAATTATTTAGACACGTTAAAATACACATACAGTGTGACCCATTTAGATTGGAAACACCTCTATAAAATTTGAAGTTGTTAACCGATTTTAACCAAATTTTTTTTAATGTCATGTAATAAAAGGTCTATTGCGGGACAAAATATGAAATATTAAGTTAGATTTTCAGGGCATTCTACGATACTTTTTCTTCGTCGAAAATGGAGAATTTGTATTAGCGATTTTTTTATTAAAAAAATTTCTACGCCTCTGGATTTAGAGTGGCTTCAAATAGCTATGACAAAAATTTCATTAAGATATATTTATTAATAACAAACTTATGACAACTTAAAATTTTAAAACTCACTAAGAAAAAAACAGTCTGTATTAACGTTAAAAAAAACACTCTGTATTAACAGACACATGGAAACATAATTTTAGTTTAAATCCTAGTTTCCTCTACCAATCCACCATCTAATTGGATACATTTGTCGTAGCGTTTATGAATATTTCTAATTACGTTTCTTAGTTGTTGGGGAGTAATTTCTGCACATGCCTGTCGAATTCTTGCACGAAGTTCAGTTTACGTCTTTTGCACGGGTTTGGTAAACTTTTTGTTTGATAACTCCCCAGAGAAAGAAGACTAAAATTGTGAGATCTGGAGATCTGGGTGGCCAATCTATCAACGGACTACCCCGGCCTATCTAACGAGTCGAAAAATTTTCATTTATCCATTGCTTCACGGTTCTGGCGTAATGAACAGAACACACATCTAACTGGATATACAAATTTAATCGTTCATTAATTGGGAGCTCATGAATAGCATCCCACAAGTCGGTATTTAAAAATTCTAAAAAGTTCTGTGCGTTCAAGTTTTCTTCAAAAAGAAAGGACCAATAACTCGCTCGTTCAGTATACCACACCAGACATTGATTTTTTGAGAATACTGGCTTTTACAGTTTATTACCCAATGGGGATTATCTGCGGTTTCATTTGTAGTGAAAGTGGCTTCGTCGGTAAACAATACGTTTTTTAGAAAATTTATATTGTTTAAATATTCCCCTTCGGCCCATAAACAATATTCTAAACGTTTTGCTTCGTCGCCTTCTTATAATGTGTGTAAGAATTTTGATTTGAAAGGTTTAATATTATTTACCTTAAGACATCGCCGAATACTCTCTCGAGGCACATTCAAATATAAACTGGCATTCCTTAAACTGACATTAGGGTTATTTCTGAAATGATCATTTGATTTGATCATTTCCTCTTCTTCTTTGTAACGGGTTATTTTTTAAAATTAGGTTTCATACTGCACCATATTCATTAAATATTTATTTTGTTTACCGTACCGCAGCTAATATTAGGACGATCCACATGTCTGTCATTAAATATTGTACAAACTTCCCTGGCACTTCTATCGTTATCTCCCAAAAGACGTATAATTTCAATTTTTTCTCTCAAACTTAATCTTGCAGCCATGACAAAAAATATTATTAAACGAATTTGAAGTAAATATTGTTGCAGATATTATGCATAAATTTATGCTAGCACTGAAATTTGTATGACACAAATAATGTCAAACAGTAATATCGTTGTCATGGCAACTGAGATTTAAATTGTAGCATGTAAAGTTAATAATAATGTAAGTGCGTTATTTGCATTAAATTTTTATACTATTTTAAACATTTTTGTGTCTAGTAGTGGTTTATTATTAAAATTATTTAAAAAATAATTA
This sequence comes from Diabrotica undecimpunctata, assembly GCF_040954645.1. Taxonomy (NCBI): domain Eukaryota; kingdom Metazoa; phylum Arthropoda; class Insecta; order Coleoptera; family Chrysomelidae; genus Diabrotica; species Diabrotica undecimpunctata. The sequence goes on along the minus strand of NC_092811.1, from coordinate 114,373,348 downwards.
GTTTTATGGTTATCTGTTGATACAGGGTGATCTTTTTTGACTCGTAGCTTACTGAGTTTTAAAATTTTAAGTTGTCATAACTTCGTTATTAATAAATATATTTTAATGACATTTTTGTCATAGCTACTTGAAGCCACTATAAATCCAATGGCGTAGAAATTTTTGTAATAAAAAAAATCGCTAATACAAATTCTCCATTTTCGACGAAGAAAAAGTATCGTAGACTGCCCTGAAAATTTAACTAAATATTTCATAATTTGTCCCGCAATAGACCTTTTATTACATGACATTGAAAAAAATTTGGTTAAAATCGGTTAACAACTTCAAATTTTATAGAGGTGTTTCCAATCTAAATGGGTCACACTGTATAATGGTAAATGCCCAGCGTGACTATATGGTAACATAAACATTTAAAAGATATTTTTTAAGTTTTGGCTATGCATTACTGTTTCAAATTTAAAAAAATGTTTGTATGTATCTTCTGTATATGTATATACCTTTGAAAGGTGTACAAATTCACATACTTAGGCTCCCTGATCACCAAGGAGAACGTCATGGCGGAAGATATCAAGCGAAGAATAATCCTAGCAAACAAATGCTATTTTGGACTGAGTAGACATATGAGAAGCACAAATTTAAGCCAAAAAACAAAAATAACCATATACAAAACCCTTATACAACCAGTGTTGACATATGGGTCGGAGACATGGACCATTTCCAAGGCAGATGAAAATCTCCTGCTTATATTTGAACGAAGGATCCTGAAAAGAATATTCGGTGGCATCTGTGAAAATGGTGTTTGGAGAAGGAGGTACAACTACGAGATATATCACATTTATTTGGTGGTAAAGACGTGGTATCCTTTATAAAAATAGGAAGACTAAGATGGGCAGGACATCTGGCAAGATCACAGCAGAACAACCCTCCTAGAAGAATCCTTATGTCACAACCTGTGAGAAGTAGAAGTAGGGGTAGGCCGAAACTCAGATGGAGGGATGGTGTAGATAAGGATGGTAGACAAATAGGCGCAGCACACTGGCAACAGTTGGCAATAGATAGAACGGACTGGCGTAATAGACTTGGGAAGGTCGAGGCTCTTTTGTAGGTCTGCAGCACCAATGATGATGATGATATATGTATCTTCTTAAGTATTATATAAAAATTTTTCCACAAAATACAGAATACATAAAAATATTACTTACTGTTCGTCAACGTATATTGCCGATTGACAGTTTCTAAAGCTTCCACACAGATTGATTGTAATAGTGCTCCTTACTTAGTAAATTGAACAAGAACTGACGTAATTTTCCAGTTGATACATAGTGAATAAAACCAAGTGGACTGGAATCAACATAATATAATTAAATTTATACATAGAATGTTTGCAAGTCATTTTTGTTAGCATACAGTTACGCTGGATACTAATGAGTTATAAATAAAATTTTATTAGAAATCTAGGGTGTATCAAACTTTTTAATCGACGATTGCCTGTCGACAAATCTATTTATTGTAAAATTTGTATCGGTAAACTTACTTGAGATGAATTATATTTGAAGAATTTTCCGTACACCATGCAAAAATAGCTACAATTGTGAGACTAGTATGTAATTAACTAGACCAAATTATTTTTAGGTTTAAGTAAATAATAAAAATTATTCTACATAGTTAACATTATTTACCTACTCTATATTTTTCATCAGACATTGAACACCATATCGACCGAGAAGAACTCGACGATCGTATTCCCTCTACCAATTGACATCCTCTCTTACTTTGTGAAAGCCATGGATGCTAAGCAGTAAACCTTAACGAATTATTAAATATATATCTCTAAAAATATCCTTAATGTTATTGTAATATTATTATATTGTAATGTAACAGATGTGTCGATGTATTTCGTTCTCAAGTTAGCATATAAGCGGTTTATGAACTACAGCAAAAGGAATTGCGTATTTTAGTGAACCAAATTAAAAGGATTTGTAATTTTAAAGACAAATGTTAAATTTGAGATCAATGCTCTCTAATTCTAATTATTATATTGACAAAAGGTAATATAGGTATATAAATCAAAATTTAATAATTTTTAAACTCATAAAATAAGATTTGATTTTATTTTTATTTTGTTGATATTATTTATAAAATATAGCAGAGACTAACATTATTTCGTACCTGTTATACAGTTGAGTTATATCAAAGACAAATGAACTAAACTAATTGCAGAGCATTTACATGTTAAATCAAGGAGTATCTAAATATTCATTTGCTAAATATGTTACTTCGCTCTATGAGAAGTAATTTGGGTGTCAAAGTTTGTTTTATGATTGAGTTACGTTTTGCTCAAAACATATATAGTACAAACTATCTTATCATATATAAACTTCTAAATGCAACAAACAAAAACACGTTTGGAAAATGATCCTAGCTGCATTTAAAAATAGTTGAGTACTCTTAGAAGAATGTGGGTTATTGTAAATTTAAGTCACTATACTTTGAAAAATTACACCAATCTATACAAGGAGTATTTAACAGAGTTGTTTTATTGACAAATATATGCGTATTTACAAATGTTTGGCAACTCAGTACGGCACACAAGTTCTAATATTACCGTTGGAAACGCCATCTAATAATATAGTCAATATTTGAGAAAGAAAGTATTTAAAACAATAAAATGGAAATTTCTGGAATCTGCACTAGCTAATATACTTCAGAAAAATAAGATAAAAAGTATCCTTTTGAGGACCTGGCCAAGTACCTATCTGACAAGTTTCATCACACGAATTTGGACGTAGTTAATTGACAAAGCACGTTTAAAGGTCGTGGCATATTATCATGCACGTTGCGTTTCCCGCACGTAGTGTTTAGTTTCCGAAAAATATAATTGAAATGGTTTTAAAAATGAACAATTCACACTGTCAGGAACATAGCGTTTCAGATAACTAACGTTTCCGTTCAGTATATTCGAAAACAATATTTTACTGATGCTGACGGCTACGTAACGAGTCGTAACCGGTTGATACGGATAATGTGGATTAGATATCCGTCGTTTTCCTCTCGTTGTTTACTTAGGTATTTGTTTGATTTTGATAAAGAGTATTGAAAAAAATAATTTTCGAGGCTATTTTGTCATTTATGCATTGTGTGTTTATAGCTTTGTGACAATTAATCACGGAAGTGATAAACAATTAGGACTTTTGTACGGAAGTGATACATCTTCTTTTTAAAAATACTTTTTGGTTTGATAGGTATGGCTTCGTTGTATAAAGTCCAGTATTCACCTTCCTTCTTTCTTTCTCTTAGCATTGGATGTACTTCAAACCTTCTTTTTACTACAGTTTTTCTTTCTTCATCGTTAAGTAGAAGAGCAATTGCATATAATTTTTGTCGAGAAAAGCGAGATCATATCTTCACCGAACCAAACTGAAACGTTCTATGTATGAAAATGTGAACGCTCAGTCCGATTGCTGGAATGGAAACGCTACGTGCCGGAAACTATACGTGCACGATAATATGCCACGACCTTAAAGGTTTAAATTGGCGATGTTTGAATGTTTATTTATAATTTTGTTGCTTAGACAACTGTAGCAGCCTAAGAGTTCTTAATTTTTAGCAAATGTTAATAACCATTGTAAAAATATACCTATAACATTGAAATTTCGTGAAAAGTCGGGTTTTATAGTGATAAAAATTTGATTAAAATTTCATAGTGATTCATGAAAGAGTTCAAAATCTATGTTGATCTAAAATAACTTTTTTTTCAATAAAATAAGTCAGAAAAAAATAAGCATATTATAATTTTACGATTATAATAAGTATAAGGGAGAGTTATTCTATTGGAAATTTTTTTAAAAAATTAATAAAACTATTTCCAATATTACAAAACTTGATTGCAAAACATTGCAATTTTTTGCTTATCCACAATTTAAATAACTTTTCTGCTATTGCCTAGGAAAAAATTATTTTGCATATCCAAACAAGTGGCAATTTAAAAAAAGTTTTCTTATATTATAATAATTTAATAAAATAACTGCTACGATTATTCTGGAGAAAGTTAGTCCCTTTTTAAAATTGGCGATATCGAAGAATAAAATATGAATTTCAAATTTGAGCTATAAAATATGGATTTTATAGTTTCATTTTAAAATTATAAATACCAATATATATATTTCGAAGACGAGTTGTATACCTATGACTAATATTGTACTCTATAAGAACTCCTAACATGAAGCTATGCGCAATGTCAAATGCTTCTTTAAAGTCTACAGATATTAATCTAAATAGGTTTTTGTATTCTATAACTTCCTCTATCAAGAACTTTATTAACTATAGGTGATCATTCGTTCCAAAGCCACTCCTCAATCAGCTTGCTCTAGTGGTTAGTGAAATTCTAGCTTAGGTTCCAGTCTGTTAGTATTTATTCTCATAAAGAGCTTATGAGAACCAGCTGATTAGTTAGTTGTTTCTAATTTCTGTTACATCTTCTTGTTTAAGCAATATTATCATAACGGCACTATTCCTTTTTGTGGTGTAATTCCTTTCAAGAAGCAGGCATTATACAATCTTTTATGCTTTTATGCCGGATTTGCCTTCTAGTTTTATCATTTTACTTATAACACCATCTTCTCCAGATATTTTGTAATTGTTTATAACTTTCAACTGTAATTCAATTTCCTCTTCAGTTATATATAGAAGTTCCTCTGATCTTTAATTTTGTACTGCTGGGATTTGTACCTCTACAGTGTGATCATCTCTACTTATAATGTTCTATGTTACCGTTCGATGATTTTTTTTCTATGGTTGTTTCTAGTTGTCTCTATGATGAAAGAACTGGACGTAGAAGCTGGAAAGATAGACCTTAATATGAATACATCAAGACAAAATCATAACAAACACAGATGAAGACATTACAATGAGGATCGGACAAGATGAAATAGAACAAGTTCAGGATTATATATATCTGGGTCAAACTATAAAACTTAACACAGAAAACCAAAAAGCAGAGATAAAAAGACGAGTTAGACTGGCATGGGCAGCATTTGGCAAACTAAGCTACATTCTTAAAAACAAAAGATATCCACAGCATCTTAAGAACATAGTATACAATCAATGCGTACTCCCTGTTCTCACTTATGGTTTCCAAACGTGGACATTTACAAAAGTAAATATGGACAAAATAATAAAAACCTAAAGAGCAATGGAAAGACAAATGTTGCACATAAGACTAATGGATAAAAAGAGAAACGAATGGATAAAAGAGAAAACAAAAGTGAGGGATGTTAGACAAGAAGTTGCAAAATGGAAATGAAGATTTGCCGGACACAATATAAGACAAACAGAAGACCAATGGAACAAAATTGTTATAAGTTGGAGACCGTGGGCTCTAGGTGGATGACTGTAGCGACAGACAGAGAAGAATGGAAAAGGATTGGGGAGGCCTATGTCCAAAGATGGACCGAAGAAGGCTAATTAGATTAGATAGATAGATTAGTTGTTTCTATATTGATTAAGTTTTTTATGTCTTTCTTTACGGCTTTTGAAATGGTTTTGTTTAAATTAAACAAAAAAGAATTCACAAATTACAGAAGAGGTAAAAATATTTCTTACTGTCTGTCAACATTTATTTGACGATTTACAGTTTCCAATACTTCTACACAGATTATTAGTAACAGTACCCCTTGCTTCAAAATTAACTGAGAATGACTAATCTAACGTGATTTGCCAATTAACTTAGGCAATTCGTTGCAAGTGATATTTGTTACCATACGGTGACACTGTTGCCGAGAGGGGGCATTTGGGCCTGTAGGACCCATCGCCGACTCTTCGGGCTTCTTCCTATCCCCGGAATTGGATTGGGTATTCACCATCTTTGGTTTGTCGCTGGTAGAAAGGTTAAATACAAACCGCTGTTATAAATAACAGTTCCAGTGACAAATATCTGTTATAGGTAACGGTTCCAAGGAACAGTTACAAAGTAACAGAGCAAAAATGGAAAACAGATAGGTAAAAATGATCTAAGTATTCCTTGACTTACGGAAGGAATAACTTAGTAAACAAGTAAATTAAATGGTATAAAAATATAATGCAAAGAAAAATATTTCTAAGTGTTTCTTGACTTACGGAAGAAACGACTTAGAGTGGAAAAATAAAATACTCAAAATATAAAACGAGAAATTCAAAAATGAAACAGATTATAGAAATATGTCTAAGTGTTTCTTGACTTACGGAAATAACAACTTGGAACAGAAAATAAACAAGAGAATCAAATATAGTAAAATAAATGCACAAATATTTATCAGTGTTTCTTGACTTACGGAAGAAACGACTTATAATAGAAAATAAGAAAAATCAAATATAGAAAAGATGTGAAAATATTGCTAAGTGTTTCTTGACTTACGGAAGAACAGCTTAGCAAAAAATGGAAAAATGAAATAGACAAATATATAAGTATTTTCTTAACTTACGGAAGAAAATATCTTAGATAAAATATCAGAAATAATAATGCGATATGAAAATATTCTAAGGGTTCTTTTGACTTACCGGAAAAGAACGACTTGGACGCACAATTAAAATAACAAGTCAAATATTCAGATAAATATTTCTAAGAGTTCTTTGACTTACCGGAAAGAACTACTTAGACGAAGTACAAATCAAAATATAAAATAGAAGAAAAAACAAGATAAATATTTCTAAGTGTTCTTAACTTACGGAAGAACAACTTAGACACAAAATACAAAAAAATAAACAATCAAAATAATCAAATAAAATATCAAACAATCAGTACATGAAAAAATATAGATCAATGTAATATTCTAACCTGAAAAGGTCTGAATATACAATAATGCTAAAATAAAATGGTATATAGGAAATCAGAAATAAAAACAATAACTTAGTAGGAACAATAATAGCACCGACTAGGTCTACAGTAGAAGAGGCAAGCTCGACTGACCGATGAGAGAAAATCTACCTGCTTTTATGTAAAACAAATCCTTTGTTTTACGTAGCGAAAGTAGAATTTCCCTGCATCGAGTCAATTAGAAATTTGGATTTGACCGAACTTGGAATTCCCAAGTATTTTGACCAATATCCAAATTCCTTGATGCGTCCGGTACGGCTGTTAGCCCCCGGCTGACACTCCTCCGGAGGACAACACTAGGCAATAAAAGGTTAAATATAACGTTCATACCAATTGAGTATTTTTTAAGAAATCTAGGGTGTATTAATCTTTTTAATCGACTAGTTTTTGTCGACAAATTTATACTTACAAACTTACTGAAGGTGAATTTTATTCGAAGAATTTTCCAAACACTATGCAAAAATAACTGCATTTTTAAGACTAATATGCAATTAACTGGATCAAACTATTTTTAGATTTTAGTCAATATTAAAAATTATTTTACTGAGTTTACGTTATTTACCTACTCTATATTTTTTATCAGACATTGAACACCATATCTACCGAGAAGAACTCGACGATCGTATTCCCTCTACCAATTGACATCCTATCTTACTTTATCAAAGCCAGGGAGGCGAAGCAGTAAATCTTAACGAATTATTAAATCTGTATCTTTAAAAATATACTTAATGTTATTGTAATATTATTATATTGTAATGTAAGAGTTGTGTAAATGTATTTCGTTTTCAAGATAACATATAAGCGGTCTATTAACTACAGCAAAAGGAATTGCATAATTTAGTGAACCAAATTACGATTTTGTAATTTTAAAGAAAAATGTTACATTTTAGATCCAAGATCTATAATTTTAAATAATATGTTGACAAAAGATAACTCAATATTCGGTATATAAATCAAAATTTAATAGTATTTGTACTCGTGAAATAAGTTGTTATTTTATTCATACTTATAAAATACAGCAGAGATTTACATTATTTCGTACCTGTTATATAATTGATTTGTACTCTAACTAAACTAATTGCACAGCATTTATTATGGATATGGATGGCATTGACCGATTAATGGAAGAGAGCCTCTGCCTGAAGCAAAGAGCTGCGTTCTGTGTGAAGTAATTTGGGTTGTGGAAGTTTGTTTTATAATTTAGTTAGGTTTGTTCAAAACATACATAGTACAACTTATTGTGTCATATATAATAAACTTTTAAATGCAACAGAAAGATACACAATTTACAAATCCTGGCTGTATTTGAAAATAGTTGAGCACTCTTAAAAGAATGTAAATTATTGTATAAATAGTGACTAAAACTTAAAAAAAAATTATCATATCATCATATTCTAGTGGGTAAAATAAGTGTGTTTAGAAATGTTAGACCCATGTTTGACAACTACGTACAGCTCACGACTTCTAATATTGCCGTTGAAAACATCATCTAATATAGTCAATGTCATTTGAAATATTAAAATGGAAACTTATTTAATCGAATTCTACACTTGCTAATATAGGCCAGAGAAATAAAGTTAAAAAGTACCCTGTTGGGGATATTGGATCAACCAGGTATCTGACAAGTCTTTTACCTTTTATGGACACCTATTACCAAAACCTATATGTTTCCTGTAGTGAGTTCGGTGGACTCCTGTAATGAGTTCGCTGGTAAAATTCTTTCTATGGAAAACATGTAATTTGTTAAATATTTATAGTTTTATGTCAAACAATATCTTAATTAAATATTAATAATAATTTTATTTTTAACAATAATTAACAAAAAATTATTGTAAATTCAAATGTAAGTAATCTACTTTTATATTTTCCAATTAAAATCGTTCACACAATATAGTTCATAATTTTTTCTTGTCAAAAACAAACAATTTACATAGTTAATTAAAATTAAAATTTATTTACAACGTGCATATCTCTAATGTACAAAAAAGTGCATACAAATTAAAAAAGAAACGTCAAAATCCATCAACAAGAACCAAAACTATCACTTTCCAACACGTAAAAACCCAATTTAAATATTAAACAAGGGAATGTAAGCTCTAGCATTATATTACTTTAGTGAAAATATTGTTATAAAATTTAAAGTAAAATGTAGTTTTGTATTTAGGTAACTACAAAGTTTCTTCTTCTTATGGTGCCGTATCCAATTAGTGGATGTTGGCGACAATTCTGGCATACTCCTCTCGGTCTTGCGTGGCTCTAAAGAGTACATGGGCATTGAGGTTTGTCCAATCCCTTATGTTTTTAAGCCATGAGTATTTGCCTTCCATAATAAGCTTTAAGAACTGGTACTTAGAACTTTGAAATCTATGACCCAGATAAGCATTCTTCTTTTTATTATTGGCAGCAATTCTTGTTCTGCCCATTCGATTTAATACTTCGACATTTGTTGTGTGATCTGTCCAGGGAATTTTAAGTAGTCTTCTAAATACCCACATATCAAAGGCCTCCAATCGGTTCATCACATTGGCTTTATAGTCCAGGATTCTATACCATATAGCAGTATGGAGTAAATGCAACGTTTTACAAAACGATATTGAAGCGTTAAGTTAAGGCTACTGTTGCTTAGCAAGGTTCTCATATAAGTAAATGCTGTTCTGGCTTGCTTAATTCTGCTACGTATCTCTATGTCTGGATCTAGATCTTCAGTTTTCCAACTACCGAGATATCTGAAATTGGGGACCTTTTCGATGTTTTTATTGTTTACGCTTATATTTAATTGCATATTTCGTGTTCTGCTAACCACCGTTACCTTCGTCTTGTATATATTAATATTCAAGCCCAGTCGTTCTCCTTCAGTGTTTATTCTATCTATTAGTCGTTGTAGCACTTCTTGGCTATCAGCTATTATGACTGTATCATCAGCATAGCGAAGATTACTAATAGTCTGTCCGTTGATTTCGATTGCATCTTCAGTGTCACTTAAGGCTCTATCGAAAATCGTTTTAGAGTAAAGATTAAAAAGGAGGGGTGACAGAACACAACCGTGTCGTACACTTTTTTCGATTGAGAAATATGATGTAGATTCAAGGCCTACTCTCACAGATGCCACTTGATTCATATAAAGGTTCTTTATGATTTTAAGGTCATTCTCATCTATCGAATGTTTCTGGAGCAATCTTACTAATTCTGAATGATTAACACAATCGAACGCTTTCTGGTAATCTACAAAGCATAGGAAGATACCTTTTTGCTGATCTCTGCATTTCTGAAGTAGGACAATTAAGCTATAAAGTGCTTCTCTTGTGCCAAATCCTTGTCTGAAACCGAACTGTGTGGGGCTAATGTCTCTTTCACATCTGTTGTATATTCTTGTGTGAATTATCTTTAAGAAGAGTTTTGGGACCTGGTTCAATAAGCTGATCATTGGGAATTGGTCGTAACTATTAGCGTTTGGCTTTTTTGGGATTTAAATAAAGGTTGATTGAAGCCAATCCTGTGGTATGTGACCAGACTCATAAATGTCATTAAAAAGATCTACCAAGCCGTCTATTGTCTTCACTAAACATTGTTAGAACCTCTATGTATATGTAGTCTGGGCCTGGTGCTTTTCCCCATTTACTTTATTTGATTGCCCTACTAAGGGCACTCTTAAACTACAAAGTTTAGGAAATATTTATTAAAAATTTTTTATTCAAATGTATGAAAGTACCTGTATTATGAACACAACATTCTTTATTTACCCTGACCCTGGCTATTTATTATTTTTCATTGTGTACCTACTAAAGGCATTTTTAAACTAACTTTACTCCAAGCTGAATGAGTTGAAGCTCAACATTTTAAAGCTTTATAGACGACTATGTTCAAACAAAATATTTTTCGAGCTTACTACATTAAAACTACAGTACTTTTTCTTATAAATACCACTAAATATGTTTTCTAATTGTTATAAACAAACAATTTTATATTTTTATTCATGAAAAAATGCCAGATTTTCGAATATGAAAATATTTTACCGAGCAAAAGCTAAAAAGTTATTTTAAATGATTTATAAGTAAAAAATTAAAACGTTTTTGCAATTAAGTTTTTCAATATTGTAGATGGTTTTTTTAACGCATTTTAATATTTTTAATAGAATGATTCTCTCTCTTGCTTAGGCTATCCGTAGAATCATTGTAAGGTAATTTTTTTCGGACTCGTATTGTTACAAAAAATAGTTGTTGGGAATTAACAAATCAAATAATTTAAATCTAATTGATGAATAACTCTGAAATTTTAACCACATTTTTCACACTTTAAGTCACAACTTCGCGCAATATCAGAGTTATAGGTTCCCTTTTACAATTAGTATTAACATCTATTGAAAATTAAAAACCTTTAGGTTTTAACAGTTCTTAAACAATAAATTAGTTGACGAACATTCATGAATCGCCATGCTAAAGCTTTTATCAAACAATTACTTACAAATTCGTTTAAAAAAATTTTAAAATGGAGAATTTTTGCCCTTAAATTGGTAATAATTTAAGAATTTCACCGAACACACTACATGAAACATAAAGGTTTGGGTTATCAAGGTTCATATAACCCACATGGTGTAGCAGCACTTTCGACACACTTCAGTGTGTATATAACAACTGACAACTTTAAGGAAACGTTTGAATAACTATTATGTTTTCTAAACATATCACTTCAATACTTGCTTTGTAGAAGTTTGCTTATGATTTGTTTGTACTGAAATACTTCTGATATCAATATACCTTACAAAGTGCTCATAAAAAATATTGAAGTAATAGAGTAATATAATAATAACTTATTTAATACTATATTGTTTTGTTTTAAATAAAATGCTACTATTGGGTAGTTTTTAAAGAAATAAATTCATTACAATTGAATAAAAGTTTATCTAAAAGGTATTGATTAACCTAAAATATGAATTTTATTTTTAAGTATACTCTGGCGTTAAGTTTACATGATTTATAATATTGAGGTATGTTATTTGTTAAATAAATCGCAGGTTCTTACGTAGTATAATTTTTCACTTTATGGTCAATATTAAGGAAGGAAATGACCAAAAATAATACTGTTACGCCAAGCTCTTGCTACGTCCCTGATTAAACATATTACGCGTTTGATTTTGACGAGTCGATCTACAGCCGTTGTAACGCTGCCGAGAGAATTTCACTTGGTTTTGGAAGCGTTTCGAAGAGTAAAACGAAATGTATATTAACTCGATAAGAATTTAAGGAGGTAGCCTAAAATATAAATTTATTATATTTATGTTATAAATAAATCGTGTTTTAGTGTTAGTGATAATGTTAAAAGACTTTAAATAAATTAAAATAAACATTACATTGGTTTTAGAAGTAAATTACTTAAATAAATTCCCTTAAAGATGGCTACAAGTCTTGATTTAAAAGTGACAGATTAACGACAAGAGTTGGAAAATAATGAATTCAATTCTGCCAGGAAAAAGGCTAAATTAGTATAATGGCTAAAAGGTGCTCTGGGAGAAGGGGGTGTTGGTCCATAAACGTAACTATTTAAGGCCAATAATGCTGCTGTGATTTTGTCGATTACATACGTCTCTGGATCAAAACCATTTTCCCGTAGGGCGTCCTTTCCCCGTTGTACTAATTGAGCCTTCTTTTCGACTTCAAATATTGATTTTAAAATTCCAACTTACGATTAGGGCAAGAATCAAAACCGCAAAGTTGGATGAAAGACGGTTGTGAAGAATTGGAGTCACTACAAGAAAATGCGGTTATCTTTGGACTACATAAAAAGGTTACCGAAATTTCGAGTATATATCAGAAATATCATGAGACTTGCCTAAAAAATAATCAAGGAAATTACGTTAATACACGGAAAGAACTAGCTAAAATATCGACAGACTATGCTGCATCCCTCGACCGAATATGCCAACTACTAATTTACTCACGGAAAATTTACCCGTCCCTACCATTATTCGTGCCTATGTGGAACGCGCCATTAAAGTGACAAAACTGGGCAAGGCCTATAAACTGAATTACTACGGACGCCATAAAACTGTTGAAAGATGACAACATTAACATGCTGGTAACAATTTTCAATGATGTACATAACACCAGCCACATTCTAACGTATCGGCTTGATTCAACCTCTATAATGGTCCCTAAATCACAAAAAGCGTCAAAATGCAAAGACTATAGACTGATCAGTTGAAAGAGAAATTTGCTTAAAGTATGTTTTCGCATTATGTACTTAAAATGTGCAGAAAACTGAAAGAGCTAAGCGGCGAGACACAATTTGGGTTCAAGAGCGGACTGGGTACAAGTGAAGCAGCTTTATTCTTGAATATGCTTGTACAAAACTGCATAAAACAACGTCAGGATATATTCGTCACACTCTTAAACTACTAAAAAGCGTTTGACACCGTGAAATACGATACAGTGATAAAAATATTACACAAAGTGAGGCTAAACGAATCAATAAACCCACAGGAATTAGAAATTTTAAGAGGGGTGCATCAGAAGTGTGTTTTGTCTTCTGTGTTGTAGAAACTTAAAGGCTCTGAGTATGGTATAAAGGTCAGCTTGTATCAATCACAGGCAACGAACATGATAATACAGTTGATGCTAAATAAAATAAATACCATAGGAAAACATATGTCTTGAAGATAAATGCGGAAAAAAACAAATACACGGCAATAAGAAAAAACGTACTTTTAAAAGTAAAACTACAAGTAGATAATGCTCCAATCGAGCTCACGTCAGCTTTTCATTGTCAAGGAAAGCAAATAATTATCAAAATACTTTCTGTGACAAAGCGAAAATACTCAAATGTTTTGGAATTGTGATAAATGACCAATGGGATCCTCAAAAAGAAATAAAACTGCCGTACCGAACCGTAACCGCAATCTTCCCTTTAATATTCACTACAGGATGGTTAAATGCTATGTAGGGTCCATATTGTTATATGGTACAAAGATATGACATTAAAAATACTCACCATTTACAATTTGGATGCCTTCGAAATGTGGACTTTGCGAATAATGTTGCACATACCATGGACAGATATAGTGAGAAACGAAAAAGTCCGTCAACTGATTATACAAGGAAAGATTGAGGACAGGAGCGGAGTAGGTCGCAGACGAATGTCGTGGCTACAGAATTTAAAGAACTGGAAAGGCATAAATAATACTGGCAAGCTTTTGCACGCCGCAAAAGATACTGACTTTAACATAACGCACAATGGGTGCACAGCACTATAAGGAGAAGAATTTTCCAATTCTCGTCTTTAATATGCCACTTTTAAATCACAACTCTCTTAAATTACTAAAGATCCCATTTTTGACACCAATGTAATGTTTATTTTAATTTATTTCAGTTCTTCTAACACTAACACTAAAACTCAATCAATTCATAACATTGATTTATTTAACATTACAAATTTATATTTAAGAGTGACTCCTAAAATTTTAATCGCCTTTATATAAATTTCGCCTTATCCTTCGAAACGGTTAAACGGTAAAACAGTCGTAGATTGAATCATCGATCGAGCGAGTAATATGTTCAATCAGGGACGTAACAAGAGTTTGGTGTAACAATATTAAGATTTTATATTGAATTTAATGGCGTTTCCAACTCTTTTCTGTCTTCTAATTAACTAAATCTATGTAATACAATGTAAAGACCTGTATTATTACCCCTTTGATATACCAAATCATATCCAAATCTCATGAATAAAACATACAACCATATCTTTCGTTGCTATCTATACAATAAAAACCCAAATTATACAAAAAAAACACACAATAACTACGAATTTAGATAATATTGTACACTAAACAAAACAATCCTTTATTAAGAGCTTTCTATAATAATTCAATTATATATTTAAAAGAGGCTGTGCACCTAAAAGCCATCAAGTATTCTGTGTTATAACAAATAATAATAAAATATTATACATTGAGATATATTAGCACATTTAGTTTTGCACCACTTTCGCTTAAAGCGTAGAGAAAAAGGAAATATGGGAGACAAGTGTATTCGTTCGTGGAGCATATATCCAAACACAAATATGAATTAAGCTATTTTAAGTCTTTTTATAGTAGATGTAGTCATTCGATAATAGTTTCACGTATTACATAAGAGAGGCACATGACGTTCGCCTATAATCTTTTGTGTATTAAGATTTTATATTAGGTTTTCTAAACAGACATCTTTTTCTTAAGTATTCTTACAAATGTGCGTCATCAAAGCGTTTGTTAACATACTTAATAGAATAATTACAGATATGCAAAACTAACCGTCACAAAACGTAAAAGTTTTTGCCATGTTTTATCTACTTAAGTGACAGTCTTAAGACCATCAAACACACGTAATTTTATTCTCTAAATCAGTCAGCACACGTGCCGCTATCCATTTAAGGCGTAAAAGAAATGCTAGATAAGTCTAATCATTAAACTTGAGACATTCCCACATACGGGTCTTAGAGCTACCGTTAAATGTTTCGTAGCAATAAGAGAGCGAAAGCCGAGTAACAGAATGGCTCATTATACCATTTTCAGAGTTACCGATTACGTGGACTGTCTGAAGTAGACCAGGAAAATAATCAAAAAAAGTACTCTGTTTGTTACACTAAACCGATAAGGCAAACTTGTGAACCTCTGTCACAAAAACCTATATGTTTCCTGCAGTCGATTTTTTGGACTTAATTATTATCAAGTTAAGGTCAAAAAACTGTAAACTTTCGATTTTTTTGTCTATCAGCAAAAAGTAAAGCGTTTAAAACAAATTTAAGAATAAGAAACTTCTAAAGTCATATACAAACCTTCAACATGGCGTCCTCTAAGTATTCCTATCCTTATTTGTTATTAAGAAAGTTGCAAAATAAGTAAAAAATTTCGGTATTTTATAAATGTTAATAACTATTTTTACAATAAACTTGTAATCTTTATATTTCATACAGCGTTGGGTTTTGTGGTGTTTAAAATAGGATTAAAATTTATATAAGTCGTTTAAAATAAGTCGATTGATCAAATAGTTTAAAAGTTATTTAATTTTTATTTAATTTAATTATTACTTAAATTTTTTGCGACAATACAAGCCAGAAAATTATATAGTTATAATAATTGTACGGGTATCTTCTGAAAAAAGAAGATTTATTCTATTGATAATATTTAAAAAAAAAAGAAAAAAAATAATTTATTGTAATCATTTTAAAATAATTTGGAAAAAACATGTCGATTTTTTGCTTATAAACAATTAGAATAACTTTTTAACCATTGCCCGTAGGAAACTGATTTTTTCATATTTAAAAAGTCTGAATTTTTTTTAAAAATTTAAAGACTAAAAGTTAACCTAGCACACTTTGGGACGAAGTTGGTGCCATTATTTTATAAATTTATTTGCAGCTTTGTTTATATCAAATAAGAGATCTTATTAGGGTCATCTGTAAGAGCATACTTTAAAGCTTTAATGAGAAAAGTTTAAAAAAGATTGCATTTTATTGGAATCGTTCACAAAGCTTTAAAAATGTGGTCCTCAAAATTGTTCGGCTTTGAAACTAGTGAGAGCGTAGGAAGGGGAAGGAGCTGTTAACTGTATTTCTGTTTCTTGTTTATGGATTTCAACGTTTCTTTTTTTTTAATGTAAAAATACTTTTTGCCACATTACGAATATGTATTATTTAAATAATTATGGCGTTAAATAAACCATCCAATTTGGCGTGTGGCTTTTGTCGAAAAAGGTCGATTTCATACTTACCTGCTGAAACTTGTTTTAATCGATATTATAATGATGCCGCTGAAAAGTTTACCGAAAATTTTCCATGGCAAACCATTTATGTATCTTTTTGTATGTATTTTTTTAATAATTTGAGAGTTATTTCGAAAGTTTATTTAAGACGAAAGTTATTCTTATGATTTTTATGTAAAACACTTAATTTAAACGTAAATATTGCTAATAAACTACTAAAAGAGTCTAAAAAAAAATCTAATTTAAGCGTTTTTGCAACCATTTTTTAATAGGTTGAACAGCAGATGTAGAGCAGGTTGCTCAATTTCATTTTGATATTATATTGCAAAAGTCAGTTTACAATATTCATAAACAAATTGATGTACCCTTGCGTTTCGGAATATATAGACTTGATGTACGTCCAAACTTTAACGTTTGAAACACATTGTTTATTTCTTACCACAATCTTAATCTTATTTTAATCGGAAGAATATGATCCTGAAATATTACAGTAAAAAGTTTACCCAAAGTATACCACGGGAACTTGCTTTATATATAAAAAAAAAGAATAAATAGTTCAAACAAAAATGAAATTTTCTATTTGTTGAAAAATTGTTATTAATATACAG
Organism: Diabrotica undecimpunctata; assembly: GCF_040954645.1. Taxonomy (NCBI): domain Eukaryota; kingdom Metazoa; phylum Arthropoda; class Insecta; order Coleoptera; family Chrysomelidae; genus Diabrotica; species Diabrotica undecimpunctata. The sequence goes on along the minus strand of NC_092811.1, from coordinate 114,356,156 downwards.
CTTCCCGTGGTAAACTTTGGGTTAACTTTTTACTGTAATGTTGTAGCCTAATATTTATTCTTTTAATTAAAATTAGATTCAGCTTATGGGTAAAAAATAAACAATGTATTTTGAACGTTAAAGTGTAGACGTTTTTCAAGTCTTTATATCCCGAAATGCAACGGTAAATCAATTTGTTTATGGATATTTTAAACTGACTTATGATATATATATATATATATATATATATATATATATATATATATATATATATATATATATAATCAAAATGGACTTGCGCATTTTGAACCTATTTTGTAAACTTTCAACTCATATTTTTTGTTTGTTTAATTCGATTTCCAACCAATTGAAAAACGGCAAATCGGCATTTTTAAACATTCAAACATTCAAACTTCAAAAAAAATTGAAGCAAAAAAAACATTTTTTTGTTATGTTTTGTTGTTTAATAAATAAATAGGTTTCCATAGAAAATTTTTTATTCATATGATTTTTCCAGTGAAAAAATCTTCAATTTTTAATTTAATATTTTTTATATAGAAATATTAGTAATTACGTTAAAGTAGAAAAAATTGAATACAATAGTTAATTTTTGTTTCATAAAATTTATTATAAATAAAATCTTAACGAAGTTTATTGAAGAAGTTTATATTAGTCAGAAACATTTATTTTTTACAATAAAAATTACTTCAAATATTCCTAAAAAAAATTAAAACTGAAAAAAATTGTTTAAACAAATTAGATAGTTTATTTAACAATTAATTTATTTAAATAATAAATATTCGTAATGTACGCAAAAATTACATACAAATTGAAAAAAGAAATATCGAAATCCATAAACATGAACAATTCCATTAAAATGCAATCTTTTTCGAATTTTGCAGAATAGAACTTTAAAGTATGTTCTTTCAGTTGACCTTAATAAGATCTCTTAATTGTTATAAACAAAGCTGCTATTAATTTTTTTTAAAAAAGGCACTAATTTCGTCCCAATGAGCCCTAGGTTAATATTTTTTTCTTCTAAATCTTTAAAGGAATACAGTCTTTCTAAATTTGAAAAAATAAAAATGAAAATTTTTTTGTAGCACCGATTAAAAAGGTATTCAAATTGTTTATAAGCAAAAAATTGACATATTTTCGCCAAATTATTTTGCAACACTTAAAATTATTTGTCCTAGTTTTTTTTTAAATAATTAATATAGAAAAGATCTTCTTTCAGAAGTTACCTGCACAGTTACTATAACTACATAATTTTCTGACTTATTTTGTTGCAAAAAAAATTACTTTGGGATAAACAAATTAAATATTTTTTAAACTATTTTACCGATCGACTTAAAATTTAGATCATATTTAAGCACCATAAGGCCCAACATTGCATGTAATATAATGGTTATAAGTTTATTTTTAAAAAATTTATTATTTATAAAAAAACCAAAATTTTTTACTCGTTTTGCAATTTTCCAAGCAACAAATAAGGATAGGAACATTTCAAAACGCCATTTTAAAGGTTTTTATCTGACATATAAGTTTCTTACTCTCAAATTTGTTTCAAGTGCTTCACTTTTTGCTAGTATACGAAAAAAGCGAAAAATTACCGTTTATTGACCTTAATTTGTTAATAACTAATTAGGTCCAAAAAATTTACTGCAGGAAATATATAGGTTCTTGTTATAGACGTCCATACTACTCAAAACAACTGTCATTTGCCTGACCGGATGAATGTAACAAAAAAAGCTTATTTCCTTTGGTTATCTCTGAAACCAATTTTGTTCTTGGCAATCAACAAAAGATTGATCTTTATTTTTAAAGTATCATTTTTATGCTAGAATCCATAGCGTTTACTATATGAAGATATCAACGTTCCTACTTTATGTTTTTTAATAAGTGGCCTATATTGAATAGTTAGCTTAATACATACATACATGTTCAAATAAACACATATTTATAACAAAACTATTATATTGTATATTAAGCATGCATTTTCAACCATATTATGTTCTTCACCTAGTTTTGTTACCATTTTTGCAATTATAAACCTAAATAACAAAATATTTGAATCGATTACGAAAAAAATTACTACGTTCACATCCTGGCACTATATTTTTCTAATAAGTTTATACACACCAAATGGTCTTCAAACTAAACGCTTTTTTAGACTAACTTTAGAGTGTTCCGTAGATTAAATATAGATAAAATCGTTCTTAAACTACGTAGATAGTCGCGGTGTATACTTCGTGGATGGATTACGGAGCCATCTGAAAACTATACGCCTTGTTTGTATTAGAGTTAGAGTTGTTAAGACTATGCTCTAAAAATATACTCAATAGAATATAAGCGTTATTATATATTTAGATTTATAAGTCAGGTCATGGATCATAATTACAGCTAAGTGATAAAAGTCGTATTGTGTTTTTAAGTTATATATTAGGCATTTTGGTAATCTTTACAAATTTTTATACCTATAAATATTTTTAAATTAATTATTGTTTAAATGAATAAATTTAAAGTTACAAAACATAGCTAAAAGAGCTTTTTTAAATACATAGACAACTAGAGGGGGTCCATTTATAAGTTAATTTTAGTAATATGCATTTTTATATATTAGTCTCCTTCACCCCCAATTATTTTCACAATCATAAGTCATAATTTAATAAGCTTTGGGATAATTTAACTATGGCACCCTTTCATAATTATCTTCAGTTAAATACTAACATAATTGTTAAAGCGAAGGTGCGCTGTCATATAAAATTGTATTAGATGGGATTATAAGGAAGTAAATACATAATTTAAAAGCTTTTGTGACACTCAGTATGATATGAAATTTTTAAGCGATTGTGTCTTGGTGTTACCTATTGGCAACAGTTTAATATCCAATGATGACTGTGTCGAAGAAAGTGTGGACTACTCCTAATAATTTGTTAGTTTTCAGATTTAATGGAAAAAGTTTGTACGTATCAATTTGGTTTTCCATCTAATTACATCCTACAAAAGTACACATATATGGTTTTGTGAAAATATGTTAATTCCTTATACTTGTTTTTATTAATGCAGTAAAAATAAAATATTGAAAAGTTTATTAAAAATAAATATTTAATGTAATTGAAAAAAATAATTACAAGAACACCTTTAGCCTACTACCACAGAATGAATAACAATCAGAATGCCCACTCTCAGATACCACATTTGAAGTGTATCAGGACGCGATCGCCATATTTTAAACGCAAACACAGGCTCGAATTGAGAAATTTGTGACAAGCTACGACAAAACCGTTATTTAAATATTTAGAGATTAATAATTTAGTAAATTTGAAATATTTTAATCTATTTTTCAACTAAACGTATGAATAAAATAGTGCGTATTATATCTATGGCTGCCGTAAATAAATTAAACCGGAAATTTTTTTCCATGCGCACAAGATAAAATTTAACTGAACAGCACTGGTTTTGTTTAAAACATGGCTGATTCCGTCTGCGCGAACGAGATGCGCGTACTTATCTTGACAAGCAGAGTGGGCATTCTGACTGTTTATTCTTCTTAGTCGTTAACCCGATGCAGGTATCGTGATATCATGAAGCTATTAGCTAAATTTCCCAATGTTCCTCCACGATTTTCTATCTTCTGCCATTCTAGCACATTCTGACAATGGGGCGCCAATGGTAGCAACAATATGGTCCGTGTATCGTGTGGGAGATCTACCTCTATTTCTTTTGCCTTCTACTTTTTCCTGGATGGTAAGTTTTTCAAGACCATTTCTTCGAAGCACATATCCAAAATAGCTTATTATTTGTTCTGATATTTGTGTTCTTAGTCTTTTCTTTATGTTTAGCTGGTCCAGTATGGATTCATTTGTTCTTCGGGCCACCCATGGTATTCTCAGCATTCGTCTCCAGCAGTACATCTCCAATACATCTCTGTTTTTTTTTGTCTTTCTCAGTAAGGGTCCAGCATTCCGATGCATAAGTAAAAACTGGAAAAACTAGACTTCTTACTAGTCTCATTTTTGTATCGGTAGTTATTTTATGGCTTTTCCAAATTTTTGTTAATTTTGCCATAGCGCTTTTTGCGATTGCTGACCGCCGCTTTATTTCTTCGGTACAGCCTCCTTTGTTGGTTATTAATGAGCCCAGATACACAAATTTATCTACGACAGCGATATTGTTTATCATGACCAGATGATTTTGATTGTTGTTAGCTCTGTCAATTATCATGATTCTCGTTTTATCTTTGTTTATTTTAAGGCCCATCGTTAAGCTTACGTCTTCTATCCGTTGTAGCAGGTGAATCAATTCAGCTTCAGAACTAGCGAGGATAGTAGTATCATCTGCATATCTCAAGTTGCAAATCTTCTTCCCGCCAATGGTGATGCCACCATTCCAGTCCTCAGTAGCTTTCCGCATTATTCATTCACCATAGATGTTAAATAGAATTGGGCTTAGTATGCAGCCTTGTCTCACGCCCTTTGTGACCCTGAAACTATCGGTTAGTTCCCCATTTATTCTAACTTTGGCATAATTGTTATTGTACAGGCTTTTAATTAGCAGTATCAGATGATTGGGGACTCCCATTTCAGACAAAACCTGCCACATTTTACTCCAGTTGACCAAATCGAAAGCTTTACTATAATCTATGAAGCACAAATATGTTGTGATGTTCAATTCTCTGGATTTTTCTACAATCTGCCGTACGTTTAAAATTTGTTCTCTAGTACCACGTCCGGGGATGAAACCTGCTTGTTCCTCCGCAATGTTAGGTAGTAAAAAGGGCTTTATCCTCTCGAGAATTATATGTAAGAGTATCTTACTGCAATGCGCAATTAGAGCAATTGTGCTATAGTTGCTACATAAATCTTTCGCTCCCTTTTTATGTATGGGAATATATAGTGATTGTGTCCAGTGCTCAGGCCATTTACCTGTCTCCCACACTCTTTGACAAATTTGATGTATTATATCCACTCCAACGTCATCTAGGGCCCAAATCATTTCAATAGGTATGTTATCTGGACCGGCAGCTTTCTGACTTTTTTGCCTGATAATTGCTGCTTCAACTTCACTTTTGAGTACGTCAGATTCCGTCACAAAACTGGCACCTTCTTGTTGTGATGGGGCGTCTGTGCTTTCCTCCATCATCCTGACTGTTTATTATTCTGTGCTAATGCTGTAAACAAAATGATTTGATATGAAATATTTAATTACATGCATTAGTTACATAGTGCAATATCACAGTTTAGACATTTTGTTGATCTGTTAAATAAGCACCATTTAATTCTCCCATTAACTTGATTAGATTGTATTTGATTGTTAAATGAATGCGATTTGTTACTTCAAATGACAATATTTTGTATTCCATGTATTGCCGGCTTTCTAATTTCGAAAATCTCACATATTTCCAATAAAAATTTTTAAGACTCCATCTCTAAAGTTGTAGGTAGTAGAACGTGTTTGAAAATCGTTGGGCTCCTACGAACTTTTTTAAAAACTAAAAGTGGCATAGGTAGTGATCAATGTGATACAAAATAAGACAATAATTTAAAATTACAAACCAACTTAACTGTTAGTACGAAATTTCTTTTAAATTAGCCTATAAACTACTTAAACAGTAGTTGTCAATCTAAAAACTGGTCAGGGTGGGCTTTACCCTTTACGATATATAAAAACGTTACAAAATAATTGGTGAGAGAAACACAGATAGTTAACATACAGATGAGTGGTTAAGAAAAAAGACGAAAGAAAAGAAGATAAAATCATCGGAAAAAGCAAATAAATACAAAGGACTCCAACAAAAACACAAAGATATATTAAAAGGAGTATGCAGTATTTTAAAATTCATCGTAGAAAAAGAAAACCTGACCACCAAGGAACAAAAGTGAAAATACCTCAAAACAGCAATGACACAATACGGTTAAAATGAAACAGAAGAATTTTTGATAGGAAAAGCAGGATTAAAAACAAAATTCAAACGAGTTCAATGAAGTTTCAAGAAAAAAAATTACATATCTATAAAACAGTGTCTGAACCAATGGTGTCAACTGCAAGTGAGAATTGAACTTTAACTCAAACAAAAGAGGAAAAAAGAATCATATCCGAAATAAAACTTTTAAGAGAGTTCTAGCAGGAGTCAAAAAAATGAGACTTCTACAAGAGAACTAACTTATAGAAGAATATTCTGCAACAATTATAATATGTCTTTTTTTAACCCTAAAAAAGATCAATAACAGGTAAGTGCTAAATATAAGACAGCTAATTTGGAGAAAAGGAAGCAATTAGAAGAGAATAACGAAAGTCACATTATGCGAAAGAACGATTTTTACAGAGCCAAAATGGAAGATATAGAAAGAGCCCATAGAGAGAGAAACTGTGCTGCACTTTTAATCTTCAATGCATATTACAGATTACAAACAGCGATGTAAGTCCGATGTATTACAGCCGTAATATTTGTAATTACAACTTAACGGTGTATGATTTGGCAATATCCAAAAACTCATTCTGCTTTTCATGGACCGAGCTAAACGAAAAGAGGGAAAGCCTGGAAATCGGCACGTGTCCATTCAGGTATATCGATGAACTCTCCACATATATGACTGAAATAGTTACATGGAGGTAGACAGCATGCATAGTGCTATTGAAAAGGCGTAAAAGTATGTTCCAGTTTACACCATGCGTGACTGGCTTAATATTTTCCGTATGGCAAGGACGTGTAGATCTGGTAAGAAACCCTATATTATAGAACTCAAGTATAAGGACTTTTTTGACTTATAGGCGCTGTCAAAACTAATAATAAAAAATGGGACAAAAAATACAAATAATAGAGCAAAAGTTAACTGGCTACAAACAAAATGCTTCTTCTTCTTCTTCTTAAAGTGCCCTCTCCTCAATGGAGGTTAGCTACTACAATTTTAAACTCTTCTCTATCTTCAGCTGTTCTTATTAGCTGTTCAAAATTTAGCCCTGTCCATTGTCGGATGTTTCTGAGACACGATAGTCTTTTCCTTCCTAGGCCTCTCTTTCCCTCGATTTTTCCTTTCACTATAAGTTGGGCATATTGGTACTTATTATTTCTCAGTATTTGGCCTAGGTATGATGTTTTTCTAACTTTTACTGTGTTAAAAAGTTCTCTTTCCTTGCCTATTCTATGCAGCACTTCTTCGTTTGAGGTATGCGATGACCATGAAATTTTGAGTAATTTCTGGTAGATCCACATTTCAAAGGCCTCCAATTTATTTACGGTTGATGTTTTAAGGGTCCACGTTTCAACTGCATATAGAAGAGTCGACCAGACGTAGCATTTTGATAAACGTAGTCAAATTTCAAGTTTTATTCGAGAATCACAAAGCATTTTTCTTGTTTTTTCAAAAGATTTTCTGGCCTGTTCTATTCTCGACAAAATGTTTAAAATATTTAATATCCAAACCAGGCATTGTATTGTATAGGTACGATCACAGTTCTGACTACAAAGAAATAAATATTTTTGGTAAAGTGTCATGTTAATCTGGGAGAAATCGACTCAAAAAAGGCATAGGTACTCCAAATCTCCGCCCATCAGTTAAAAGAAACAGAATATATTAAAGCTGTGCCAATATGGAGTCATTCCAGATGAATCTCATCAATATTATAAATCGTTACCGACCTCGAATGATATCGATGACAGTATATCTGAGCCGGATATTGAGGACAGTGATCTTTAAACTGACCTGGAAGATGACTAACTTTGTACAACCAAAACCCAAGTTCCGCAAAAAAATGTTTTCTGTACTTTTTATTTACTCTCACTTCATTTTAATAATTTTTTAACAAAGTATTTCATTTATACGTTATTTACTTTAATATTTTTAAGTCATTAAACCATTTTTAAATTTAGACAGATTATTCCGGGATAATCAGATAGACAGATTACCAGACATACAAAGAAGAGAATTTATAACACCTTGGTACGCAGTATAATGACCTATGGATCAGAGAATAGGGTAATAAATAAACGAAACAGGTCCAAAATCACAGCAACTGAAATGGAGTTCATGAGAAGAAGCTGGAGAGTGACAAAAACGGATCGCATCAGAAATGAGGAGATAAAACGAAGAATGGCAGTACAAGACAAGACATACTCAGCTACATCGAAGAAAAACGTTTAATTTGGTATGAACATGTGAGAAGAACAGATCATACAAGGTGGATAGCAAAGATTTCAGATTGGAGCCCACTAGGAAAAATGGAAAGAGGTAGACCCCGAAGATCATGGAGAGATGAAGTGGACGAGGCCATGGAAAGACGAGACCTTAGAGATGGAGAATGGCAGAACAGAAAGGACTGTAGACGTTGGCTGGAAGAAGGAAGGCGGTAAAGGCTGTAAAAATCCTTGTATAGATAGATAGATAAATTTAGACGATTTTTCATTTCAAATTAATTAATTCAAAGTTTAAAAGGTAGAGAAAAGAGAAAGTTCAGTCATATCTGTGAAGAGTTCATCGATATACCTGAATGGACACGTGCCGATTTCCAGGCTTTCCCTTTTTCCGTTTAGCTCAGTCCATGAAAAGCAGAATGAGCTTTTGGGCCAACTCATACACCGTTAAGTCGTAAGTACAAATCTTACAGCTGTAATACATCGGACTTACATCGTTGTTTGTAATCTGTAACATGCATTGAAGATTAAAAGTGCAGCACAGTTACTCTCTCTTAGGGTCTTTCTATATCTTCCATTTTAAATCTGTAAAAATCGTTCTTTTGCATAATGTGACTTTCTTAATTCTCTTCTAATTGCTTCCTTTTCTCCAAATCAGGTGTCTTATATTTAGCACTTACCTAACATTGATCTTTTTTTGGGTTAAAAAAAAGAGGTATTATAATGGTTGCAGAATATTCTTTTATAAGTTATTTGGAAAACTGGCGTTAAATTCCTATTTTCGCACAGCTTTTTATACAAATTGTACATTTTTGTAATACTGTTTACCCCTTCTGTCATTGCCAACAAATAAACTGTGTTCTCCTTTAAACCTAAAGGCATGTTCAATAACGTCTTTGCATAAAGAAAGTGTTTTTATAACTGCAAATGTCTATCAGTTATCATGAAAGATACCGAATTAGTACAGTGAAAGTAACCTAACTTGCACTTGTCTTGTTTTGGGAGAACTAGAATATTGTAAATGATAAAATATTATATTATTTTAATAAAAAACTAAGTACACATATCTGTTTTGGCTAAATAAAAATGTCTTTTTGAGACCCTTCTGTTTCTCACATTTAAATTCTGTTTGGACGTGTCTGGTTTCATCAGTACATTATTTAGTGCAAATACGTACTTTACTCAGAATCGACAAAAAGTGGAGTTAGCTGGTTTTGGTAGTAAGCCGACGATAATCGACAAAAAGTGGATTTAGCTGGTTTTGGCAGTAAGCCGGCGATAGGCTTCTTTAACTCATTTTCAAGAAACAGATCGAAGGCAGCCATGACAAAATAAAAAGGGAAATAAGTTCTGAAGCTTAAAAACCATAGGTTTGTAAAAACAAAAAAACCAAAGTGTATATCATCTATACCCCCAGCGGATCGTTACATACTGTTATAAAGATCTAAGCATATCAAAGAGTACAATCACCAATAGATAGAGCGCTTTTAGTTATTTTTTGATTGTTTTTTGTTCATGTTCATGCAAAAAAAATATGTTATGCCTACAACTTTATATATATTTTACAATTGACTTGCCAATTACATAATAAGGGAATTCTTTTAGACACATAAAATTTTAGTTATTCTTTTCTAAAATTGTAATAATCAATATCTCTTCTTTTATTTCGCATTAAAACAGATGATTTTACTATCAAAAACTAATGGCATCTCTAATGCAGTGCAGAAGAAGAATCAAGCCTATCAAAAGTAGCTGCAAAAAAATTGTGTTGTATTTCTGGACATCCTTTCAGTAATTTCATTTTCTAATCATACATTCTACTTGCGACATTTACAAAAATCTGGTTATCCAATTTACCTCTTTCGAAAATTGATCCCGTCGTACAAATTCAGTTTAATCGTGCATGCGAAATCGTATCTGTACCTGTCTGCTCCTCGTTTTCGTTCACATCTCCATAAAATATTAAGCCGATAACAGAGGTCTGTTTTATATCAATTTTATTATGTCTAGACAGTAGCCAATTAATATACATTATATGAAATTAAATGAAGGGAAAATTTTTTGCAATATATAATTTATGAAAAAATTAATCGGATTAATTTATTAGAATTTATACAAAAAATAGTCATTGTCAATTTTTTGTGCAAAAGTTACAGTGTAAACTACTGAATATTATTTTCCTCTACTTTCTCTTGCATTTAATCTTTATTTTTTAAGTTCCTAATGTACTTGTCTTTTGGATCATCCGTAATCATATCTAAACATCTTCTTCCTTTTTTTTTTTGTTACGTTTTAAGTCAGGTTTTCTTCATTCAATATCTTTAATTTTACATTTTTTCTACATGACATAACAATTGCTGTCTTTGTGTTCTTACAACTTTATATACTTTAGGATCTTTGAGGATCCTAGTGTGGAATTATTTATATCTGACGTTTATATCGGACATCGCAAATGTGAAATAAATTATCAAAGGCAAAATCAAGAAGCTCTTATCACTCACCACTGATCAGAAATAAATCAATACCAACTTAGAATCGCCAAATTCATTGGACCTCCTCAAAACAAACAACAAAACATAAGGATATGAAATAATATAAAGTAGATAAAAGTTAGATGACCCTTTTATGTTCTGCAGATTACACAGTATTAATAACAATCAGTTAAAATGATCTGCAACGATTTTTACAGCACTTTAGTAGAAAAGCTTAATCTTTCAACATGATGATTTACATTTAATATTAACATAATTAAATTATTTTTAAAACTTATATTTGAGATATATATATATGATAAAATAATGCATTCATTAAATTAATTAAGGTCATTAACAGCAAATTCAACTCAATTGGTGATTAAAGATATATAGGACCAGATGAAAAAAGAAATAAGATGTTTGTTAACAAGTATTTGTTATCTAATAAATGAAGATGATTTAGAATTGGAAATATGTACATATTAAGTATGTTGCATCCATATTATTATTATTATTATCGGAGATTTAGCTATAGGGCTCACACTCCCTATAATGGGAAAATTCACTTATCTCAAACTACTTTTTCCAGATATCTGTACTTGGCGATTATGATTATTATTGATTTAGCCATACGGCTCACACTCCCTTTAAGGGAAAAATTTACTCATCCCAGATACCTACGGTATTGAAAGGATTGAAGTCTGGTAGGACTCTTTCCGTGGTATGCTGGAGTATCTTCCAAAAATTTTCGTACAAATCTGGACGTTGCGAGTAGTTCAGCTTTCTGCATGCCCTTATAAAGATGTTTATTTAGACCCAGCTGTTTTATGCTCCCTACGAGGTTTTTGGGAATAACTCCAGTAGTAGATAGAGTAATAGGTACTGTCTGGATACTAACCATTCTCCATTTGCTCCTGATCTGTATTTCTAGATCTCTGTACCTGGTGATATTTTCATTGTATTTAACTAAATTATTGGTGTTGGCTATCAATAAGTGCTGTTTACCTAGTAATTTTATTAACTAGTATGAGACCTGATCTATTATGTGCCACTGGTTGGTCTGTGAGTACAGTGCGGTCTCAGTATAGCTTGTAGTTGTCATTTTTAAGCATTCTGTCAGGGACGTATTGATAATAAGGAAGATGGTCGGATTGGAGAAGTCCCAGTTTGTGAGATAGTTCTTGATGGATAATCTGTTTTACTGAGTCGTGGCGTTTTGTATAATCAGTACCGATAAACGCTTGGCAGCTACTGGTAAGATGTTGAATGGTTTTTTGGGCTTGGCAACCATATCGACATATGTTATTTTGGACTTGAGGATCTTTAACAATATATTTCAGATCATTTTTAGTTAGAATAACTTGATCCTGAATGGCAAGTAGGAAACCCTTAGTCTCGGGGAACATATTTTCTTATGTCAACCAATAGTTCGACGCTGTATTGTCGACATATTTTTCTCTGATCTCATTGAGATGTAGCCCATGCAGAGGTTTACTCATCCAGGTGGGCATTTTTTCCTGCTTAGTCAGGTGGTTTACGCGCATTTCTTGTTCCCTCAGTTTAAGCGGCGTTGTATCGTCTACTGCGCAAATTGCTTGATGTAAAGTAGATGTCTCAGCCTGCACCTGCAAATAAGTTCTTAAATTAGCAATCTGTTTATCCAATTGCTCACCTATGTCCATACGTCCTCTTTCCCCTTGATATCTCGGTAATGTTGTTCTCTCTACTGCACTGCGTGAATGGTGTTTTTGCACCTTTATCAGAAGTGTTACTTTCCTCTGAAGACTTTCTATATCTGTTTATTATCCCACTTGATAATACCAAATGAGTAGCTGACCGCGGAACAGGCGTGCGTATTTAATGCCTTAAGTAAATTTTGGCTATTTCGCACAAACTCAGACGTTAGTTCGGTTTTCGTTAGTTTATGACCAATTTTTCGCGCTTGCTGTACTCCAAGATATTTTTACATATCATTTTCATCCATTGCCTTGATATTTTGGCCATCTTGCATATCGAAACCTCCGGGCTGAACCTTTCTTCTGACTATATTTAGTATACGGCACTTGTCTAGTCGAAAGTTATTATATTTATATTATTATTATATCCATACAACGCAATTTATTAACTAAGATATAAAAAAAAACATGAAAAGCTGGTAGAAAATGCAATCGAATATAGGAAAAACTATAAAAAAAACAACAAAAGCATTAATCATTGGAAAGAAGCATATTGTTGGTCTGACAAACAAAAACATTAGAATTACAGACAGAAATGAAATAATACAACTGATAACTAAATTCTACAGTGAACTATACGAAGCCCCTGAAACCCTTATTCATCAAAAAGATAACAAAGAGGATATTGACGAAGATCATCAACAATATATTTACAAATGCATTAGATGGTGCAAAGACAAGAGATCAAGCTGGTTTTAGAAGTGAATTTAGTACTCTGGACCATGTCCATACGCTTCGAGAACTAATGAATAGGGCTAAAGAATATAAAATATAGCATTAACCTTCATAGATTTTCAGAAGGCTTTCGATTCTTTATACTTTAAGGCAATCATAGAAGCTTTGACCAATCAAGGCATTGAAAAAACCATACATAGAGACTTTATCAAATAAATACAGACAATCAAAAGCTAAGGTAACAATTTATGGAAACACCTCAAAATTTCCCACCACCAGAGGGGTCCGACAAGAAAACGCAATACCACCAAAGCTCTTTACTGCAACTCTAGAAAATATATCCAACAAAATAAAGTGGCAGAACAAAGGCCTATCCAGTGGTGGAGAATATCCCAGACATCTAAGATTTGCAGATTGCAGCATGTTTTATGTAGTTACATTTACTACTTACTATCAAATATTCCATGAAAAATAAAAGAAATAATATAATTTATTAAATAACATACTTTTTCTATAAAATATTTTAACTTTTATTGCATGTTCAGAAAAATCCTTAAAAATAATAACAATGAAGAAAAATTTGCTGGACTTTTTCGTTAAACCACTTTTTTTCTTCTACACAGACTTTGACGAAAATATGCAATTCGAAAAGCTCAACGATAATCTATCCAATTCCAATGGATATGATGTTAGACAAGTTTTTTCAACACTGAAGCCGAGTTGTCTTGACGGAGATATTGGATTCCGAGTTGTAGACTGAAAAACGATAATATGATCTTATTAAAATTTGAATTTTATGTATTAAATATTTGCGAAATATGTGTATTTTAGTAATTTTGCACAGTGTTTTTGGTGAACTTACTAATATTATTGGTATAATTAACAAAACAAGCTAAAAAATTGCGTAAAAGCAATGAAAATATACTAAATTTGAATTTTATCAAAAATTAAGAGTGGTATATACTGACGTTCATAAGCCCCTCTTAACTGTTTTAAAATTTCTTTATTAAGAACTATTTTTAACCATTTTTAAGTTTAGTATGTAAGTTTTATTTGATGTTTGGTCATCCTTGGGTGTGATGCAAGCAAAGCACTCAAGTCCAGGATATTCTTTTTTTTTATTTGTTTGTATTTTAAATGTGCGGCATTCTTTGTCCACTTTAATATTGCAAAGAAAATGAGTGTTGTAAAGTAACTTCTGCAAAAAGTCTATCAAGAAATTTCCACATTGTGGGATGGGCAGATTGAAGTAAATATTGAAAGCCTTCTATGCTGTTGGTAGTCCTAGGCAAATTATCTGCTGCATTTTGACGATGATTTTATAAGTTTGGAGAAAATGCTGGATTTTGCCTACAGCCATTTCTCAATTCACGACCTCTAATATAGATATTTTCAAAGTACTGCAAAACTCATCAGTTTTGTCATCAAATACAGGAAAAAATCCTGCAAATTTTAAATAGGCATCAGTTGTTTCTTCTATAGGGAATAGTGATATTGAAGTTAGCATCTTAACGCAAACTGCAAAATTTTTCACGTTAGAATTAAATTAATGTTTTAAACCAATTTTCCATAAATTTTTTAATAAATGATTGATCTAAATGGAAAAAACATCCTTTTTTCAATTTTAGGAAATTTAGATTGAAAAGCATCGATTGCTGCCTTTTCAAAATGAAGTTGGTAAAAGTCGGGATTTAAATTTGGTAGTCGAGTTTTTAACATACATAATAATCTTAGATAAGTTTCTTCAGTCTTATCTGGCAATAATACAAAAATACAAGGAAATGCTATGTCATTAAGTGGAATAGTATAAAGTTGGAAAAATATTTCATGTACAACTCGCTTTAGTCGTCGTAATGAAATCATTTCTGTTCCGAGACATAATCCTGTTTCTATGAGCTTTGTGGTTTTAAAGTCTATCAGTAGGGTGCTAACATGGCTGTAGACCCTCTCCTTCTTTTTCCGGGCTTAAGACCGGCAACAGTTCTGGCGAGCTACTCGATTCACCCAACAAAACTGCAATCGGAGTTCTCATTTAATAGTTCTTATTTAATTCCATCACACAATTCACACAATGCCATCTCAGAAAACTAAAATAATAGTAATCAGCAAAGAACCAACCATATGTAAAATGAAAATTGGTGGCGTCAATATTGAACAAGTAATTGAAATAAAATACCTTAGAATTATACTGCTCATTTATAAAGCCAGTGTAAGACCAATGGTTATATATGCTTCAGAAACAAGAAGCCTACACAGCCAGAACACAAAGGCTACTGGAAATGGCAGAGATGAGAGTACTGAGAAGAATTACAGGAAATACGCTGAGAGATCGAAAGGCAAAATGGAGGAGACCCGTGTCATCAAAATAGCAAGAGATAAGTCACCAATCGGCAGAAGTATCGGACGACCCCGCAAAAGATGGAGTTGCAACCTTCCATAGAGGTATTAATCCACCAATGAACAACCCGCATTGGTTATAAAGAGCAAAAAGAAGAAAAGGAACTTTGAAAGTTTCATTGGTTAACCAATTTTTATGCGTCAATAATAAGCATAACAACTGTTGATATGATCAAATATTAATATTCTGTTAGGATCATGAGATCCTCTATCTGTAATAGTAAGTTGTATTTTTCAGAATGTAGAAAATTTGTGTTATTGGGAGTAGCAGATACAACATATGTTTCTCACTGACTGTCACGCTGAAGTGAAATGAAATTGAAGTCTTTATTGGCAGTATTAATTTAACGCTTTCAGATTGCTCGAAGAAGTTTTGTATTATAGTCTATTTAAGATGTTGCTCTGGGGTTTATCATAATTAATTTCATTTACCATCTTTCTTGCATCTGCTGCGCAAGGTTCTACAATATGTAAATATCCTTCGTTGCATTCAATGATATTGTCACCTTTGGTATACACAATTTATTTGTACTTATAATTATGACTGTTTTGATAGTTTCAATGCACAATTCAAGATTCGGTTACGGCTTGTTATAGAATTAAGTTAGTAGACTTATGTTTACGTCTTCAACAAAGGCAACTTTTTCTACAATCAACCATGTTCTGTTTTCTTTAGTTCTTTTTCGGATGAGATTCCTGAATTTGGAACACGGTTAAATTCAAACCATACCTGAAGGCAATAATCCATTTTTTTAAGATAAATTTGTAATTTTCGACTTATAAACCAATAATCGACAAATATTTTAGGATTAACGTTCTTCGGTACTATCTCCGTCAGTCTTGTGACAACATTTCCACTGACTTCTAAATAAGGCACTCCATTTCTAAAAGTATTGCTTTGTTCACCAGCAAAAACCTCAAAGTCGTAACTTAAACCTGATACATCACTGAATTCTTAATTTTTGTATGCCCTCTTGTGAGGTTTTGCAGGATTATTTTATTTGAAATGGTGCCGGCATTTCGTGGAGATAATTGGTTCGTCAACAGCTAGGTGTTCCTCCTTGTTAACCAATACAAGACGTTGTTTAATCTTTTAATAGAAGTCGAATTTTGAACATGTTATTATGGCCTGGATTACCAATCCTACTATTACTAAAATAAAGGAGTTTTTTTATATAATTTCACATCTATTGCCGGTCATAGATTAAAATACTTGTGTCTGACCCACAGTTGCATTCCAGTAAAGCCTTGTTTTAAGGTAATTTCATCTTTCTTCTCTCTCTTCAGCCTTAAGTAATCCAACTTTGGACATAGGCCTCCCCCAAATGATCCAGTATTTTTTATTTTGCGCCACTGCTTCCAGGTGTGTCCTCCGATCTTCTTAATGTAATCAACCCATCTTATTTGTGGTATTCCTATGCTTCTCTTTCCTAACCATGGTCTTCATTGTTGTATTTCGTGGTTCCATATTTTATCCTTTAGTCGGGCATTGTGTCCTGGGTTTCTAATCCATTTGTTTGTTTTGTGTCTATAAGTCTCAAAGTCTTTTCAAATATTGTTTTATTTTAGTGCTTTTTAAGATCCAACTTAGTTTTCCAAATCCTGCCCACGCTAACCTTATTCTTCTGGTAATTTCGGCAGTTTAATTTTCTTTCTTAACTTTCATTATCTCTCCCAGGTAGATGTACTCGCTTACTGTTTCTAAATTTATGTCGTTCAACGTTATTTCTCTAATGTTCGGTGTATTTGTCATTATTTTTGTTTTTTTCCAAGTTCATCTTAAGACCTACTTTTTCCGAAGCTTGAAATAGTTGCGTCATCATGGTCTGTAGTTCTTCAAAACTTATTAGCAAATATTACAATGTCATCAGAGTGTCTCAAATGATTCAGTTTTCTTCCAATAATATTTATTCCTTTATCTGCCCAGTTAATGTCTTTGAACATCTCTTTCAGTCCAAGTGTGAATAGCTTTGGTAAGATAACATCTCCCTGGCGAACTCCTCTATTGATTGGTGAAGCTTTTATTTTCGCATCTATTTATTGGCTTTTTCTATTAGCGTTTTGAGTGTAAGAAGATGATCCGCTGTACTGTAACCTTTTCAGAACCCTGCCTGCTCTACCGGTTGGTAGCTATCGAGCTTCGACGTTAATCTGTTATTACTCTCATAAACAGTTTGTACAAGAGAAGTATTGTCAAACTTTTATTTCAATCATCTGGGACTTCTCCTCTGTGAAGACATTCGTTGAAAAAATATTTCATTTCTTCGAGAATAATTTCACTCCCCTTTTCACATTTCTACAAATATTCCATTTGGGTGCGGAGCCTTATTGTTATTTAGTTGTGTGATAGCTTGTTTTATTTCGAAGGATTCTATATTAGAGAATATTTTTGAGTTGACATTCGTTATCTTTCTCTTAAGATCTTCCTTTGCAGTGTTATCTGGGTTCTTGTTTGAAGAATATAAATCACGGTAAAATGAGTAGCTTTTAGGATTTCGTTCTTTTCTCCTATTTCTTTTCCATCGTCTTCAATACTTCAATGGGATTATTATAGACTTTCCTAAGTTTGATCTTAAACATTCCAGGCCTCGGTTTTTTTCTATTATTCCATTCTTTAAAACCATCGGTGTTTTGCTTTCCTTCGCTTAGAAATGTGCTTCTCTTTTCCATCAACCATTTTGTTCCATCACTTATTCTCTCTTCTTTATTTTCCGTTTTCTTTGCAACAGTCAGTCCTGCTTTCAAGAGCTTTTATTTCATTTCTTTATTAATTGTGTTAATGTTGGAATATTCTTGTTGATAATGTTCTACAATTTTTTTTGTTAGGACTTCTCTGTACTCATCTCCCTTCTGTCGCATTCTAATTTGATCTACCTTCTTCTTCAGTGCCTTATCCGGTCCGGATGTTGGCGATCATCAAGGCTATCATGGTTTTGTTGACTGCTCTGCGAAACAGCTCCACTGAGGTCATCCTAAACCATTGTCGGAGATTTTTCAACCACGAGATACGACGGCGTCCCGGTCCTCTTCTGCCAAATACTTTACCCTGCATAACAAGTTGAAGAATTCGATATTTTTCTTCGTTTCGCATCACGTGGCCGAGGTACTCAAGCTTACGTTGTTTAATTAAATTAAGCACTTCTTTTTCTTTTGTCATGCGCTGTAGGACCTCAACGTTGGTGACATGGTCCACATAAGATATTGATCTACCTGATTACAATAATTATATGGCCTATTTCTACTGGTTTTCGTCAGTTTCACAAAAATTCTTGCTCTCAAAAGGCGATGATTGCTGTCAGTTGTGAATCGATTGAGAGTTGTGTCTTTAAAAATGTCTTTGTTCCCACACAAAAAGTGTGAGTAATTTCACCTATGACATAAATAATAAATTTTCTAAGAGTTACTACTTTTCGTTTTCGGTAATATTGACAATATATTCTTCTTCTTAACGTGCCCGTTCCCTAAGTACATTGGCAATGATCATGGCCCATTTGACTCTATCTGTAGCCGTTCTGAAAAGTTCTATTGACGTTTTCCCACTCCATTGTCTCAGATTCTTCAGCCAGGACGTGCGTCTTCGGCAATATATTAATAGAGCTTATATTTTAGATTGTTCAACAATCATGGGAATTAATTCTTTTGGAAATAAAAACAAGAAAACATTTGAAGCGGTTTCTAGCTCAAGGATACATTCTGGTAGCTCTATAATGTCTTTAAATGCTATTTTGATCTAAGCAGGTAGATTTTATTTATTTTAAGACACAATTTCTAAAATATATTTCTCAACGAAATATTAAATGTATTAAAAATGCTCATACTGATATTGGTTCATTAAAATGATAAACGTAATTTCAATTGCAACTGTAATGAAAGTTGGTTCCCACGTTAACAAAGATAAACACAATAATTCAATTTTGACGTTACGAATAGTTATCAGTTGTCACGTTAGGAGAAGTCTTGTCACGACACAAGGTGTGTAAAGAAGAACTGTGCAAGAAGGAGATACTCAGGAGAAACAGTTATGTTGAAAAAGAACACCGTAAAAAATTTCGTAAAAGCTCTTCTCTGTTGGTTTTTTTTTTGTTATATGGCACATCATATTCATATTTTCATTTCCTTACTACTTTGTAATCAACTTCTGTTTTTACGTTACTAATTATTCGCTTCTGTAAAATTTGAACTAACTTTTTGTTCTATTTCTCATTATTTCCAAGTTTCTACTTCATTGTATCTGTCGTAAGACCCTTTATAAAATTACCTATAAAAATAACGATGTATTTTATGAGACACCTATATTAAAAATATCTCTCGAATGATTTTATAAAATACTTTATATCCAACAATGTGTGCAAAGTTATTAAAAAACGTAATATTTATTGTGATAAAAGATACATCAAACAGGTATTTTTGATTGTACATTTAGCTAATTAAACAGCACATATGGGACTTAAAAATGTACTACAGTGCTCATACATAATTATTAGTACAAAGGAATATTAAGACATGCTTTACTAAATAATATTAAGGCTGATTTGTAGGATTCGACTTTAATTAAAAAGTTTATCACTTTCGCCTTCTGTTCTATATTTTTTGTCTGTAGTACTTCATGTAATACAGTAAAGATTTAAACGTTTACATAAATTCAATAATTTTTTACGGGAGATGTTAAAATGACCTAAAAGTGGGCAAAAAATGGACGCGATTTTTTTGTTTCGTTGTTTATCCCCCCGTTTAATATGAAATTTTTAATCACGTTTTATATAAATTAAAATTATTTTATCTACATTGGACAATGCTTTATTTTTGCAAACTTTTCTATCGTTACTGTATATTATTGCTCAATTTTAACGTTATAAAAAGGCCTTAAACTTTATGTGCCAAAGGACACTGTAGTTTAAAAATGTAAGTGACATTTAAAAAAATTTAAAAGATTTTTGCTTAAAGGAAATACAATATAAGACTATAAATAAAAAAATGATAATAATATGTAAATATAAAAAGAATATAATTAGATCTGTAACAAATCGTCTTTGATTTTGTTAGTAAAATGCTTAGTTTAACATTTGCTCGGTTACTAGGACATCTGACTAATGGGCAGTAAAGTTACTGGAAACTGAATATTTTAGGCATGACCTGCACATTACTTAATTGGGATAACTTTTGTAGTAATAGAGAGTGTTTAACTAGATCCCACATTAAAGTCTGCCTGAAATTAATTGGATTTATATCACTTTGACATTACTGTAGCTGATTTACACATAAAATATTTATACACTTGTGAAACTGGAAGTTGCTATCAACTTGGATATTTTATTTAAACACCTTATATGTTATTACCTTTGTGGATAATACCAAAAGTTTCGGCAGATATTGTAAAATTACCATCATCTACCACCATCATAGTCATCTATTAACAAACAGCAGTTTCCCTTAAAAATTTCTACACATAGGGATGTAGTAATATTTTTTTATATATAAATATACATCGGAATCCAAATTCTAAATAGCGAGTATGTGTTTAATGATGAAGTTATATTCATTACAGATTAACCCGCCAATGAGGTAGACGTGTGTAAATCGTCTCCGATATTTAGCTTGAAAATTCGGGTAATATCGACTTTGCCACAAAGTGTTTAGTCTTTAAAGCTAATAATTGTGCGGTAATAACGAAATATTAAAACTTAAAATTATTCTCTATTAAACAACTACAAACAAGTTCAGTTTTTATAAGTTTAAACAGCATTACAAGCTCCGAGCGGTAGAAGCGGAGAGCATAGGCGTACACTGTGTTTCAACAACAGGTAACATCCCGCTTTAGAACAATTCAGGTGATTTATTGTCTCAGCGCTACTGTGTGCTGCTGTGATTTACTAAGTGCTACGTGTGGTCAGTGCTGCTATATGGCGTAGAGGGCTGGACACTCAAAACGAGGGATATAAACAGATTAGAAGCTTTCGAAATGTGGCTCTATCGCCGTATCCTAAAAATACCATGGACAGCGAAAATCACAAATATAGATGTCCTTAAAAGAATAAACCATGAACGCCAACTTTTCGAAACCATCAAAAAAAGGAAAACGGCGTGTCTAGGTCACATCATGCGAAATGAAAAATACCAGTTCCTCCAACTTATAATCGAGGGTAAAATTGAAGGCAAGAGAGGAATGGGACGCAAGAAAATGTCCTAGCTCCGAAACATAAGGCAATGGATAGAGATTAACGACATACAATCTCTGATACATATTGCAAGAAATAGAGAATTAATGGAAAATGTGATCGCTAACATCCATTAGTGGATTTGCATCTGAAGAAGAAGAAGATTTATTGTCTAAATTAATTATTAGAAAAACAAACTGCCATGGCTACAAAGAAAAATCTAACACTATATGAAAGTAAAGAATCATCCACAAAAGATGGTAGAAGAAAAAGGTGGACAAATGTGGATGAAAATGGGGATCCTTTTACGAAAAGTAAGAAAATGCCTAGATCTCTATTTAAAAAGGGGTAAAAAAACAAGAATTAAAAGGAACGATGATGGATCTCATGGACAAAGTAAAAGCAATAATAAAAGACCAAAGAAACTTTGCAATTAAAAAAAAAAAGAAAATTTAAAGCTAAAGCACAAAGTAAAGTTTTTGGAGAACAAGATTGAGAAAATGGATATTCAAGTCAGAAAACAGGATGTTATATGGAATTTTCCCGAATTTAAGGAAAAAATTTATAGAAAATAAACAACTTATTATGACGAATAAAAATAAATTAAGAGGAACGCAATATTTCGTAGACAATGATCTAACATAATCTGAAGCCAAAATATAGGAGTTTAGAAATTTAGCGAGAGAGAAAGGGGGAAGAGCAAGAAGACGCGAAGGTTGGATACCAAAAGAATATAACAAGAAACCAAACAAAAGGGAATTTTCTGCAAAGATAAAGAACTACAAATTCTTCAACAGAGTAGACAATAAAAGATTATTTGGGGAAGGTTTTTTTTTGTCAAAAAGAAAATTGCAGAACTATTGATGAACTTTGAACCAATAACAAGCAGATTATTTTAGTAAGAATGAGGAGAAAGTGCAGAAAAACAACATTTATAAATGTACATGCCCCAACAGAAGATAAAAATGAGAATATTAAAGACTAAAATTATGAACAACTCCAAAAACTGTTGCACGAAATACCATCGTATGATATGAAAATAATTGTAGCAGATTTTAACGCAAATGTTGGTTACAGACAAATAATCGGCGGAAAGAGGAAACAAACAGACGACAATCTAAATGAAAGTAGATTGATGAACTTGCTTTTCAACATAATATGAGTATTATGAGTACATATTTTGACCATAAGAAGATTCATTCAGGTACTTGGATATCACCATATATGGTCAAACAATTAATCAAACGAACTATATATTAATTGAAGCGAAACATAAATAAAGGCTGTTAAAGACAGCAGAAGTTATAGATGAGCTAATGCAAATTTAGACCACTTCCTGGCAAAAGTAAAAATGGAACAACTGATGCCCACATATACTAGAACGAATAGCCATCAGGAGAAACGATATCGTTTAACACTATTGCAGAACAAATAAATTAGAAAAAAATTCCAAAAACAAGTAGAGGCGAAACTATCGGACAAGAAGTAGCATAAGACATAGACAATGGGTGGGTAAGACTCAGAGAAACGATTTGACAAGCAGCCGAGTTAGCACTACTAAAACCCTCTTAAAATAGACAAAAAGATTGAAATGATAATGATTGTAAGAGAGTGATTGAAAAAAGGAAGATAGCCAGAATCTACAGCATAAAAAATAATCATTTGAAAAATATAGAACTAACTATATGCTGAAAAGAGAAGGGAGACAATAAAAATGTGCAGAAAAAGAAAGGTTTGTACCTGGAAGAAAAATTAAATAATATTGAAACAGATTTTGTAAATGATAAAGTCAGGAACTTCTACCAAAAAATAAAAAGCTGGTAGAGCTGGTGATGACTTTATGTTTACCAGCAATTTGAGCAAACCGCAAATATTTTAGAAGTATCCATCAGCTACAGCTATGTGCCAATACAAATTTTCATATATTAAATCTGAAGACTACATAAAACATCTAGTATACCATGAAAACCATAGACATATACAAAAGCTATAATGCGCTCAGCAACCTGAACCCGTACGAGCAGTTCTTGCATTTCTTTCTAATGGCCGGGGTTTATTGACCACGTGACTAACCCACTAGAGATTGTTTGGTAATGGTAATGTCAAACTAGTTGATAAGTCCCAGCCATTAGAAAGAGATGCAAGGACTACTCGTATCTTTGTTCTCTGTCGCACTAGGGGAACGGATTTAGATTGCGTCGCGCTATTTAGGTATTATGTGTCTTTGAATAAAACTGCCATAGTTGCTACGAAGGTTATACATGCAATAGTTGACATATTTGTCATAACTGTCATACTGTCTTGACTGTGACGACTGTCATAACTGTCACCATAGTCAAAACTCACAGTCTGTATCGGCAATATGTGCAATAACTATGATTTGACGTATCAATATTAGTTAGATGTCAATTGAACCGAGTTTTCTTAAACAAGGCAAAATAATTTTACTTATGACCATGTTTGCGTTTGTTTTACTCATGATCACGTAGTTAATACTTTATTCCTTAACGTTTTAAAAATACTATTAAGCAACTTTGCCATATATTCTACATACTATTGTATATACAGGAAAAAGCAACAACAACCTCGAATACTAAAAAAGTAACTAGACGTTAAGTTAGAAAATATTTAAGTTAGTTGAAAATCTCTCTTGATGTAACTTTAGCTCGTAGTAAAGTTTCATACATATATACTCGTATACTATAAAAATTTTAAAGCGATACATTTAGTTTGGGACCAGCCAAAGCAGAAAAGTGTGTTCCATAGTGCCAAGATTAGCTCGTGGTTGGCATTAGGGTAACATGACTGTTTTAACCAAAATATGGACAAAAACAATAGTGCCAAAGTTAGTTTGCCTATAATATTCGGCTTAAAAAGTGTCGAAGGATGTATTCGTAGTGATTTGTTTCGTAAAGTTTTGTAAATATATGTCAAGGCACATTCTGATACCGGTGTATATAGAATAAGATGCATATTTACGAGAGAAAACTGTTCCCTATGGTGTACAAGAGTAAAGTAGTAGATAAATCAACAATTTCTTTACAAAAAACAATCCCAAATTTTCTGATAATGTTGTGTTTAATAGAATATTATATATTTTTATGTTTATTTCCGTATGTATTTTGTAGATCAAAGTTTGTGTCAATATTCGGCATGATTATATAAATCTAAGCTATTATTTTTAAGATTATAATAAAACAGTTAAAACTCTATTAATATTAATTTCTATGTAACATAGAGCCGCAAGATCGTATATATCACCGTACCACTCGTTCATCGGTCGACTCGATTCACTTGCGGATAGTTATTTACAGCTATAAATCTATTTTGTATTATGGCTACTGCGTTCTGCGTTGAAGATACTTTCCTGTTTGACAGGTGACTCGAACCATCAGCCTAGTACACTAATCACTTCAAACTGAGTCTGAAAAATCTCTGAGCTATCGAGGCAACTACTAAAATCTTTAAATTAATAAAAATATGAATAACTAAATGAAAATATTAATGTTCATTGTTTAGATGGAATAACAAAATTATTGAAAGCTATTAAGTCATATCGTTATGACTTTTAAGTTAGTCGCAAAGCCACATGGTTCAAATACAGTCAAAAATATTTTTTTTCTTTGTATGTTGAGCATTTTTGCCTGTTATGGTACCTGTCATTCCTTGGGACTTGTTTTACTTCTTATATCTGGATATCTATGTATATTTAAACACTTTTATTATTGTGTAATTTTCTTTTATTTAATCTTTGTATTTATTTTAACAATTTCTGTAATAGCTCATTCAATAGAAAGTTCAAGCACGATAATTGAAACGACCCATAAAAAAATCATATATTCAGTAATAAAGTACTGAAAATGTTGGAAAATCACGATAATAAGTACTGGTACAAAATGCTAGATATATAAGTCTTGCAGCAGCTATTTATTCACCTTCTAGACATAATATCCCAGTTGAAGAATACGACATCTTCTTCCAAATGCTTAATCGCACTTCTTGGTAGCTTTCGATTGGAATGCCAAAAATACTCTATAGAGATCACAACTAACTACGATACAACGAAAGGTAGAAATCTATATCGATTATCACAGACAATTCATTTTTCTTATACATAGGACAACTAACATACTGGCCAGTAGATAACAACAAAATTCCGGATCTTCTAGATTTTGCAATTTTTAAAGGTTAACCTAATACGCATTCAAAATAGAGTGTGGGAAACTGGGAACAATTTAAACATATCAATATCCAGAATACAACGTTAGATCACCGAATAAAATAAGCTCATTAGCATGAATTAGCAGTACAAATGCTAACGGCTGTAATACAAAACGCTGCTTAGAAATCTACTTCTATAAGTAAAAACGGTAATCCTTAAGATAACAATGTGCCATTACATATCAAACAAATTCTAACCGAAAAAAGGTGAGTGCATACAAATTGGCAAAAATTTTGATATCCACTCGATAAGGCACAGCTAAATAGACTAACACACCAGCTAAATTAAGCTCCTAATGACACCTCCAATTTCTATATTAACACTCTCTCTTCAGATGATCACTGATGAATCAACAAATTCAACAAATCGACACTACGAATTCCTCCAACAAAAAAACCTGATAGAAATTGGGCGCAGACTAATAATGAAAATGCTCATGTATTTGCAGAATATTTAGAGTCCTTTAGTAAACCGATGAAGCATCTAGACCAAGGAGCAAAAAACTGGATCTTGCAACTTTATAACACGTGCTGCAAAGCCTGCGAAATTCCAAAATCTTGAAGAGAATTTAAAGTAATAGCCTTGTTAAAACCAGTAAAGGACCCAGAAAATATCAGTAGGTATAGACCTATTTTGCTGTTGTGTCACTTTTTTAAGCTATACGAGTGATTCATACTCGCCAGAATAGAAAAAATGTCTACAAGTACCTCATTCCATAACAAGTACGATTCAGACCCGGCAAATCTTGCACCCGTCAAGTCCCCGCACTAACAGAACACATTCAAGACGGCTTTGAAGAAAAACTTATATCAGAGGCTGCTTTTATAGATTTGACAGGAGCCTATGACACAGTAATGCACAAAACATTGCTCCGCAAATTATACGACTCTCTCAATCACCACCATCTGGGTAAGGTCGTATATTTCTTACTGCAAAACAGACGTTTTTTCGTTGTCTTGGAGGGTAAAGTAAGTAAGTGGAAAGTTAAAAAAAACGGCACTCTACAGGAAAGTGTTTTAGCACCAATGCTCTTCAATATATACACAAACGGCCAAGCTACGCCGATCAAAACCAAGCACTTCCTCTATGCTGACAATCTTGCAATATGTGCTCAAGGAAATAGTTTTGAAGAAGTGGAGGAGAAACTCGCAACTGCCTTAAAAACAATGACAGCGTACTACCTGCATAAGTCCCTGAAACCGAATCCCTCTAAAACCCAAGTCTGCGCTTTCTGCCGTTTTAAGAACAACGGCACAGGCACTATGTTTCTCAACTGCTGAATATGGGTGCCCCGTTTGGGGCAGATCTGCTTACACCAAAGATACTGCACTAAATGAGACATGCAGGATAGTAACGGGGTGCATGAAATCAACGCCACTCACAAATCTATATAAAACAGCGGGTTTTGCAGAACCTTCACCACGCACAGGCGTTGCAGAGCACATAGTGAAAATTAGACAGATCGCGGAAGAGCGGCATGTCCTATACAAAGCTCGAACACCACGAAAGTGACTAAAATCTAGGAAAAGCTTCCTTGGATGAGTGCAGGATGAACCGTCTGAGTATTTTCCTCTTCCCCAGGTTAAATGGACTGGCCAGTTCCTAGACTTTAAAACTTGAAAAACTATAAATATGATAAGAACGAAGGGTCGCTCCAGTAAAATCAAACACGAAAAAATTAGGAAAAATAGAGCAAGATAATGTAAACTGTGATTGTGGAGAAACACAGAATATGAAACATCTTACATGCAGAAACTGTCCTCATCGATGTACCCTTGAAGATTTGTGGCTCACCAACAAAAATGGGACCGACGTAGCCTGATACTGGGCCGAAATTTTATAAATGAC
The DNA here is from genome assembly GCF_040954645.1 of Diabrotica undecimpunctata. Lineage (NCBI taxonomy): Eukaryota > Metazoa > Arthropoda > Insecta > Coleoptera > Chrysomelidae > Diabrotica > Diabrotica undecimpunctata. The sequence goes on along the minus strand of NC_092811.1, from coordinate 114,328,536 downwards.
ATGTCCGGACACGATAAAGTAAAGTAAGTAAAATATTTATAAAATATAATCTAAATTTAGATTATAGATATATTAAATTATTAAACAAAATATACCTGCAGGCAACAACCACTGTCAGATTACATACTAACAGTAATCGCATAAAAATAGAACGGGGGGTTAGACAAGGAGACACAATGTCACCTAAACTTTTTAATACGGTGCTAGAACATGCTTTTAAGAATTTGGATTGGATGACAAAGGGAATAAATATAGATGGAAAATATCTAAACAACTTACGTTTCGCCGATGATATACTTATAATAGCTGAAGATCTAGGTATGGCAAGAGAGATGGTAAAGGAACTCATTGTGGCTACAGAAAGTGTAGGTTTAAATATAAATATCTCGAAAACAAAAATCATGACCAATTTGGTAACCAACCAGAACATCAGTATTGGTGGAAAAGAAATAGAACTCGAAGATAGATATAAATACCTGGGACATGAAATTATGATTGGCAGAAATAACCAGACTCATGAACTGAAGAGAAGAATCGGCCTTGGGTGGGCAGCATTTGGAAAACTGAATAGAAAGGTATTTGATCAGTGCGTCCTCCCAGTCTTGACGTACGGAGCAGAAACACTTACCTTAACAAAAGCAGCAGCTGCCAAACTGAGAGTCACGCAGAGAAGAATGGAGCGGTCCATGTTAGGAATAACTCTGAGAGACAGAATAACCAACGAAGACATCAGGAGAAGAACCGGAGTGACTGACATCATCGAGAATATAGCCAGACTAAAATGGAGATGGGCACATAGCCAGAATGGCAGATGGGCGATGGACAAAGAGGTTATTGGAATGGGGGCCAAGGGAAGACAAGAGGAACGTCGGTTGACCACCTACGAGATGGACTGGCGATTTAAGAAGACTCAATATAAACTGGATGAGAGCGGCGCAAGATAGACGGGGTTGGAAACATGAGGAAGAGGCCCATGTTGAGCAGTGGACTCTTGAAGCTGGATGATGATGAATCTAAATTTAGGTCAAAGCATATATGATGATATGATTAGCGAATATCTAGATCAACCTGCTAACTATCTATCTCCTCAAATAAAAGCATTTTCCTTATTCCAGGTTCGCAGAATATTAATCAGTACCAACTCTCATAAAGACCCGGGATACGATTTAATCGATGAGAGAATCCTAAAACATCTATTAAGGCAGTTGTCATGCGTACTATTATCTACAATAGAATGCTACAGTTAAGCCATTTTCCAATATTACGTAGGCGTAGTGAAATATTTTGTGTTGCATTTGGACCGAAAGCTCACCTGGAAACACATTAACACCAAGAAAACTCAGCTTAATATAAAATTTAAACAAATGAATTGGTTACTTGGCAGAAAGTCACAATGTTATTGGAGAACAAAATACTGCTTTACAAAATCATACTAAAACCAATATATCCTTACAGCGTAGAACTCTGGGGCAATAGCAAGCCTCTAAACACAAAAATTTTGCGAACTTTCCAATCAAAATCAATGCGTATCATATGTCAGATCAGTAGACGCCATCAAAGCCAAAATTCGTAAATCGATGCACCACAGCCAAATAATAAGTAAATTATATTAGCTACCATTAACCAGCTATGCTGGACCGTACGCAAATCAATTCATTATTATTATTACATTTACTAATTACTCTGTGTATTGTTTAATAGTGGATTGTAAATGTACACTTACAAAAAACGTATTGATGATTGATGTTTGAATTAATTTTCAAACTTAATAAAGTGAAATTGATTAAAATCTCATGTACGCTTTTAGCCAACCTTCTTAATATTAAGAGCTGTTTAGTTGATTCCACAATATCGCTACTTTCCGGAAAGACCGTCGCAACTCTGAAATATCTGTTTTTCGTTTTGTTACAGTTTTGAACACAGAATTTCTCAATCTATTCCAAAAAAAATCGTCACAACCATAGTCCAAAAAATAATCACACGGCGCCACTGTTACGAATTGTCACTGTTCTGAATTTCCCCTCCATTACCATTCAAGACTGACTCACTTCAGTCACGACGTTGTAATTGCAGCGATCCGGTTTGTTTTTCAGTCAAGAACGTCTTGATATAAGAGGTGTCGTCTGTGTTTATTAACTATTTCAAGAAATATCGTCATCTTTTATTTGTGCCAGTTGTCTGGGCAAAGGTAAGTAGATAGTTTTTTAAAGTTACAAGTAACATCGTCACATTTTAAGTTACGCCTGTCTTCAAGGTAATTGTGAATATTTTAATGTATCGTAATTTCAGAGATAATGATCATAATTTAAAAAATTACGGTTTGGCTTGTAAAAACTAAATATTATTTAGGTTTCTTGTGTTACAATTTTTGAATTATTATGATTGAGACGTTTTTTCCTGAAATAAAGAGTTAGATGTAAGGTCTGCTAAATATCAGATTTCGAGTTAGAACGTTCTTTCTTGAATAAACATTAACATTTGTTAGAAATATTTTCATATATTTTAATATACATGTTAATATACATTAACATTTGTTAGAAATTTCCAGAAATTTCCATTTCTGGAAATACTTTGTGAATTTAAATTAAGTTTTTTTTCCTTTCAGACATACAATGGAAACTAAGCAAAACAGAAATTCACTGATAATGAAGCTTACAAAGAAAAATGTAGAAATTCATAACATTGATAAGCCAATGGGGCAATTCAAAAATTTTTAAAGGAATCAGAAGATCACCTTAGTTTAAAAGGTATTGTAGTTTATATTTTTTATTCCTATTGTGCCTTGTACACAAAAATATATTTTTTAGAATGTATCCAAGATGTTAATAAAGCTGATGCAGAACAACAAGCTATCTTGGAATCATGTGTAGTATCATCTTTAAATACAACAGAGAACAGAACCATGGGAGAAACATCAGAAAAAACTTATACCGAATTATCCACATTACAAGGTAAAATACTCCTGTGTCCTTTAAAATACTACTTTAAAGAATATTTTTATATTTTCCAGATAATGAATATAACGTAAATCAGTACGATTTATTTCCGTCTAGTGTATCTCGGACATCGAACCATAATGAGAAAGATGTAATAACCGCTTCAAAATGTGAAACAAATCTCATCGAAATAGAAGACAATCAGATGGTTGAATGTCAAGGTATATTGTTTTATTTTTGTGTTATTCAATTTTATGTACATTTCAGTTACAAATCCTTCAACGTCCAGTGTACCTGTTGTTACCCAGCCGTCAAATCATGATTGTTCCCGTTCTTCGAGTTCATCCAGTGTTTTAAGTTCATCCAGTGTTAGCAGCCACTCCAGTAGTTCTGAACCATTTGGCTCAGGAAAATCAGATATTGATCCAGAATATGATGTAAGCGCAGACGTCGCGTCAGATTCTTCCGATTCGGGTGATGAAAACGACACAGCAAAACTGGTGGTTAATAGGAAAGAAGATCAAACAGTATTACTCGAAAAACAAAAAGAGGATGATTCAACAAAACAAAGAGGAAGAAAGAGAACATTTAATGAGGCCAACTGGAAAAAAAATGTGACTCGACGCTTAAGAAACAGTGGAAAAAGTTACACATCAGTAAAAATTTCCAAACTGGCAGATGGAACTAAAATAAAAACACAAATAACTAGAGATGCAAAAAAAGTGTTACAACCTTGTACTGAAAAATGTAGGCAAAACGTAAGGAAAAAATCATGGAAGAACAACGACTAGTAATTTTTAACGAATATTGGAACGTAGCAGATCTACAAAGGCAAAGGGATTTTATTGCATCATCATTGAGTCCCGTAGCAAAATCAAAGTACAGTAATGCTAAACGCAGTCTAAATAATGCGTATTATTTTCATGTACTTGAAAGGAAACACCGTGTTTGTAAAACTTTTTTTATGTCTACCTTAGGAATCACTTCAAGGACTATAAGAACAGTATCTGAAAAACAAAAGCAAAAACAAACTCACGGTATTATTGCAAACGAAGCAAGAGGAAAACACAAAAAACACAAAACTAGGGACCATGATATTTTGCAAGCAATAATGGTTCACATTCAATCAATACCCCGGGTTGAGAGCCACTACTGCCGTGCACGGACCCAAAAAGAATATATAGAGGGAACGAGGACAATAGCCGAATTGTACAGGGATTATAAAGAATTATGTGAAAATAAAAAAGTACAATGTGCTACATACCGTACATACTACGATGTATTTACAAAGCAGTTTAATATAGATTTTTATTTTCCAAAAAAAGATCAATGTGATCTATGCTTAGAGTTTCGAAACGCTTCTGAACAAGCTAAAGAGTTGATAAGACACAGGTATGAGACCCACTTGCAGGAAAAAGATCTTTCAAGAATAGAAAGGGAAAACGATAAAAAAACTGGAAAGTACATAGTAACTTTTTATTTTCAAGCTACCTTACCATGTCCCACTGGCAATGCATCCTCCTTCTACTATATTTCGAAACTGAATACGTATAATTTAACTTTTGCCAGTTTCCCTGACAAAGAAGTGTCGTGTTACGTTTGGCACGAGGGGGAAGCTAAAAGAGGTGCAAATGAGATTGGATCTTGTATATGGCATTTTTTAAATGAAATAAATCAAAAAGGTATCAACGACTCAAAAATGATAGATATTATTTTCTATACTGATAATTGCACAGGGCAGAACAAAAACAGATTTCTTTTCGGTCTATATTCATTTGCTGTACACACATTGAGCAACATAAACGTTATCACACATAAATATTTAATAAGAGGCCACACTCAAAATGATGCTGATAACGTTCATTCGGTAATAGAGCGACAAATAATACGATACAAAAAGGCTGCAGCTATTTATGTACCAGAACAGTACATTACACTTATCCGACAAGCGAAAAAAACAGGCCAACCTTACAAGGTTCACGAGTTTAGCCATGATGATTTTCTGGACATTAAAGATTTAACAACTAGCATGGGCATGAAAGAAATTTATAAGACTTCAAATGGGGAAAACGTAAAAATCTCTGATATTAAGGTATTTGAGGTCAGAAAAGACACACCTGCCAATTTCTTTTGTAAAATATCCTACGCAGAAGATAATTTTTTGAACATTAATATGCTTTGTAGAAGATCAAATTGGAATTTGCAGAATTTACCCTTTAAAAAATTATACAATAGGAAACTTGAAATATCTGATAAAAAGAAGCAGGGAATTATATCACTAATGGAAAAAAATATAATCCCAAGTTTCTACCACACTTTCTATTTAAACCTTTAATTAGATCACATTTTTTTCGAATATATTTACCGTTTAAGTTTTTTTTTGTGTCATTTAAATGAGTTTGATTTTTATTATTGTTTAACTTTATTTTTTGGTTCACGTAGTAAGAATTACAATTAAGTTTAGGTTGATTTATTAGTTTTCTTAAGTAGTAATAGTAATATAGATCTTATGTGGTACTGAACTATGAGTTGCTATCTTTGTGATAACAGAATGTTTGTACTTTATTTAAAATATTAAACGTTTTTTACTAAATATAGACTAAGTATTTTTATTACTTCAGTAGGTATAACTTAAAAAGAACATAATATTTTTTGGGAAAGACCGTCACATTTAGCTATTTTCCTGCCAATCCTTATAAACTAAAAATGATACAATTAGTGAAATACACATAATATATGTTCTTTTCCAATAATAATTAAACTTTTATACCATTGTTAAAAAATATACAAAAAACAAAATAAAATAAAATTCTGGATTCTTTAATCGGCTCTACTGAAAAGTGGCAATAATCCAGTTGTGTCGGTCTTTCCGGAAGGTAGCGATATAATATTCGTCTTTATCAATATTTGATTTAACTTACAAATCATTTATTTAATTTTATAGCGGATAATTCATATTTTATTTTATTTAAAATAAGTTTTCTAATAATTTTCTTGATATATAACATTCTGTGAAAGAACTTTTAACAAAATAAAACAAATCAAAACTAGCAACTGGTTATTAAACTACTTTACAAAAGTTCGGCATCCACTTTTCGAATAAAAGTTTTAAATCTATAAACTAGAGTTCGTATCGAGCTTAATTCTTTATAAGACTTTACAAAATATTCAGCCATTACTTTGTAGATCAAAATTATGCTGTTAATTAATAATGAGATTGGGAGAATATAAACAGATTACATGAAAATTAATAATTAGATCTACAATACATACAGCTAGTTTCAAATGTAGTGGCGAGAATTTCTCGAAAGAGTATTGTCTAATCTAACGAAGCAGTGGCGTTTCAAAGAATACTTTCATTTATAATAGGTCAAATTATTTATGATATGTACAAAATAGATAAAACGGATTAAAATTATTAATAGATTATATGTTTTTAACTCTTCAGTAATTACATCAATGAGACGTTCATTTACCAAGTATTTATTTTAGAGTTAGTGACAATACGTTTACAGACTTTCTTCCAGTAGTTATCTACAGTTATTTTGGCGAATTCCTGTTCCCTAAAGACTTCTGTAGTTCCTCATGTAAAACCGACAGTTTGGTTTGCAATTCAATTTTTTATTTGGGGTTTAAATCTGCGTGATATGGTGTAAGTTTTAAGAAAATATGTGTACACTTTTGCAGTAACTTGTTAAATATATATTGAATATAATCTTGTCTGTGTCGTTGAAGATTTCATACAGTTGTGATTTTAACATTTTTGATACAAATGGTATATATTTTTTGTCAAACATTATAATATATTTGCTTTTTTAGCATTACTGACAGGTGTTTTATTAGTTTGTACATTATGGTGTAAAGCGTGATCAGTGAAAACAATAGATCCTATAGGCAGCTTGGGGATTTACCACTCCTTAGATAATTTCTGTAATTTTTTGCCTTCATGCTATCATAAAAATCTCCCAACTTGATACCTGATGTAAAAATCAAAATATCGTACGGTACGAAACTCATTGCCACCATCGTTTATGAAAACCAACCTGCTTCTTTTTTTAATTTATGGTGGAAATGGAAATGGTGGAAAGATCTAATTAGGACAACCTTTTTTGAGTAAAACAATTAATTGAAAAACATTAAATATTCTTATTGAAACTCACCCTTTCATAGTTTGCGGAACTATGAAAGGCTTATGATAGTCTTCTTATAAACATGCTATGATGGATGATACCACAGGAAACCACCATCCGCCACAACCTTATGAAAGTAACCATCGGTAAGTTTGGTGTGGTTGATTCGGAGTCTTCTAAAAGTGGATGCTTCTCTTTTAGTTAGGAAGTCCAGAGAGAGATGATCAATAAACGGTGGAGTTCGTGAAGAGTTGTTTTGCTCTTTTGCTATGAAGAGTTTTGCCAAATATTCTCTACTGACTTCTTGAAATTTAGTTTAAAATCGTAAGCTAGTTGAATTGGGATGACTCCAGTATTATGGTCGGTAGCTTCTTTAGCTAAATAATCTGCTGCTTCATTTCCAGTAATTCCAGTATGAGAAGGCAGCCATGTAAGAGAGACTGTTACATCGTGAGCAAAGAGATTTTGGTATATGTCATGAATGTTTTGAACGAATGGATGGTCAGTGAAAATAGATGAATGAATAGATGTCTGTTTTGATGGGAGATGCACTTAAAAGCCAACCGAAAACTATATAGTTCATCTATGTAAACGCTGCATGTTATGGGTAACCGAGATGATCTTACAAGTTCGCGTTTAGTGTTTACTGCACAGTCAACACCAGTAATAGTTTTAAAAACATTGACATAGAAAATTAAATCATATGATTTTTTTATGTAATTTCTAAAAATGCTTTTTTTATAAGAATGTTAGAAGATTCATGTTTGGTAAAGGTGGTGAGTGAGGTGTCTATTGAACGAAGATTTTTAGCCAAGGGGGAAGTAAAGGTAGTAGGAATGATCTAGTCTGAAGGAGGTCAATACTTTTAAGTATTAGAGAAATTAATTGAGGTATAGGTTTTATGATAAGGTGTTGGATATTGTTAATGGAAGAAGACGGCATTGTGGTAATAAGGGAATGAACGGGATTAAAGGGATTTGCGGATGTTGATGCAGCATACGAAAGTAGAAGATATTGTCGAGAGATTGCTAAATTTGTTGAGTAATTTGTAGTTTTGAAGACTTCTAGAGCTAGATTAGTTAGCTTTGGTCATATTACAGTCTCTGTTCTAACTCAAATTAATCATACTGACTATGAAATGACTACCACCAAATCGTAGGAAGAAAAGAAGACCTAAGAAATTATGAGAAAAGAGCACAACTAAAGCAATGGGTACTATGGTAAATAATGAGATCTGATAGTGACTATTACAGTAATAGACAGTAGAAGTTAGTAGTTAATTATTTGATTAATAAACTAATTTTTTATAAACAATTACAATATTTAGTTAAAATATGCCAAAAATATATTAATTTTCAAATAAAGTTGTGACTGCCGTTTGAAGTAGTGTGTTAATTTCATGGTACAAGCTACTCTCAAGTCAAAAAAAATTAAAAATTCAAACAAATTGCTATAAAATTTTTAGCTTTAAATTGAAACTCGCGAGTGGATCGAGACTATCGATGGATAAGTAGTACGGTAAGCGATGATGATTTACGTGTCGGTGACGCTCTTTCATGGATTAGAAACGGAAGGAATCAAGACTCTAGAGAAGCCAGATTATATAAAAAAAACTTGTAAAAAGAATAAATTTACCAAGCAGCAGTTTAAAAATGCATTAATTTTACAGTTAAAGCTCTAGTTGGTCTGTGCTGATTGTAGTTAATATTTAAAAGGAAAATAATAAACACATAAATTTACGTAAATATTCAAAACCCTAAACTAAAAACTAAGACAATGAAAATTAAAAGAAAGGAATAATAAGTACTTTCTTATTATTCAGACAAATTGTGATTAAAATTCGTCTTTATTATAGTTTTATGTATAAAATTTTAGTTATCTTATTTTTTTATTATTTAAAAATGTTTAAGACTGGTTACATCTCTTAATAGTAACTGTTTTAATTTCAAGAAGAGAATAATATACACAGAATCAGAAGCTGCGGTCAAATAAGCAAAGTGGCACAAGTTTGCTTCTTTGCTGATTTCTTTCAAAAGGTGTCATTTAGTATCTTTTATTTAATGTTTCATGGTTGTGAAAACTACTTATTCTTCATATGATACTAATACTGAAATTTATTATTAAATATAAATGCTTAAATTGTTAATTAATTTATCTGTTTTTATAATGTTATTGTTATTAATTTAGCATCTTTTACAAATTTCACTTCTCTCACTGCATCCATAGGGGTTTTTTTCTCTACTTCTCACGATATCAAACGATTTCTATTTATATAGTATTTTATGGATTCACCTCTCACCTAACTGTAACGCACTAACGGAAAATAAAACCATATCAACATATTTTAGAGCTTATAGAGCGTACACAGCAACAAAATGTAAGATTAAGTACACTGAGTATTAAGCAACCCAGTAGCATCCTTTTATACTGCATCAATACAACGAATATTGAGGAAATGTTAAATATTTAACATATTTAAGGCAATTCTGCAGATATGGTATGGATTAGTATAATATTTAATATATATTAGTGACAAAATAAAAGTTTCTTTGGAAACAAATTTAAAACATATTTGATTATCAATATTTCAATGGTTTAAACAATTTAATTTGTTTGACTATTTCACTAGGCTATTTTTAACTGATAAAACGTCATAGCAACGTTACGTTTCCTGCTGACAAAACTTCTTCTTGCCCGTAATTTCTCAGCGAAAAAATTATGACAGATCCGTCACGAAGGTGTCTGGTTTGACAAACGTCATTGAGGCGTAACCAATTTTGGACAGATATATTGAATCCAGACGAAAAATCAAGATTTGCATGCCAGTCAGGTGAAGAAATCAAAAAATTGGTTTCGAAAAATGTCTCATTGAACACGCATAGTTATAGAAGCTCTATTTAGATAAAATTTTCGGTATTTCTAAGGGTGAAAGATTTTACGCTTGAAAGATGTACTACCATAACGAAACTATTACAAATCCTCGACGAATATGCCATTATTATGAAAATGGTAATGGCGAAGACTATAAAGTTAACGTGGAATACTACAGCAAAAAGGCACAAGACAAATATTTTACGGAGTATGGCATAAAAATCGACCCTTTTACAGATATATCTTTCAAATGTGCAAGATTGGCCAGAAAAACCAAGCGGAGGCAGCTTTAAAGTGTTCAAGAAAAAATAAAACTTAGTTCAAAAGCAATATTCACCGAAGAACTATTAAAAATCATTAAAAACTACGACGAGGAAACCCCCGATGGAGCACACCAAAAATTTTTTCACGTTTCCTTATCTGAACTTGCTTGGAGAGGCAATGAGGCCGTAAACTGCAAGATTCACTTTTTTCAGAAGGAATTTGACGTTATGGGAGAATTTACGGACCAAATTGAATACAACAGCATTTTTTCCCATACAATTCAAGGCGGTTTGAAAAGTTTGGTAAACAACATGGAAAGAAATTCATCAAACCAAACAAAAATTTATGCCGTTAGATTATTTTTAAAATTAATGAAAAAAGGGGACCAAAGATTGTATCAGACAGTTTTTCTTGAGAAAGGTGATCTTTTTTGCCGTTCACCGCAACTGGAAGGAAGGATCTTTCTTCAAAAACTATCCACGCTTATATAATATCATAAGAGAGAAAATTTTGCCGGCAATATTTTTGACTGGTATGAAAGTTTGTTGCCTGGCAATTTTCGCGAATTAAATTTTGACAGTTAAATCACGAGACGTCAGTCGAGTGATTTTGTCAAACTTTTATAAGAGAAAATTGTCAAAAGGCAACAAACTTAAATAAAACCAGAAGAAAATTTTGCCGGTAAATAATTTTCTCTCGAATGATATTCGACAAGACTATTTCACGAGACAATTAATGCACCATACCAACGAAACATAATCTTTATTTGTTTGTTAGCAATATTAAATGTACAAATATTATAAGCTATAGTAGTTTGCCCATTCTTTTCTACCAAAGCATGATTTTGTGTATAATTGACCTGTAGCATTTGGGAACTCGAAGATCCAGCTTCATTTGTTCTTCTGAGATTTTCGATCAACTTGGAACATTTAACATTTCTTTGTCCTCTATTCCTTCTGCTAGCAGGAATTTTAACAATAATTGTTCTCTTTTACATACGCTCATCGCTGCAACAAAACCACTTGTTATCTAGACAACTAACAACTCACTAATAAAATCATCGCTTCAGTAAAAACACTCCGCTTGCGATCATTGCTTACCGATCATTGCTCAGCGACGATCGCTCAACGATGATCGCAACAGTTGCATCAGTAAAAACGTATCTTTACAATGGTGGCATATTTTGCTGATATCTTCAGTGCCCTTAACAAGCTGAACTTAATTCTACAAGGAAGTGATAACATCTTCCAAATTGGAGATAAAATTGAAACTATCATAAAAAACTTGACCGTTGGATTAATTGTTTAATTAAAAAAAACTACAATCATTTTCCTACACTGGTAGCGTGTATGAAACCGTCTGGTGGAGAAATATTGCCAACGCAAGTAAAAGAAGAAATAATCTTCGAGGTGTGTGGTCTTCTTTTCCGATACAAATAAAAATTGGGTAGTTGATTCTTTCACTTTCAATGCAAATGTTTCAAATATCATCAGCTTGACAACGATAAAGGAAAATCAGTAAATAGAAATATCATGTCATTCAGCTTTATAACGTCATTTTAAAGAATCCTCCTGATCAAATTTTTGCGTGAATATAAAAACAGTTTATAAAGAAATATCAGAAGAAGCACTGAATCATTTACTGCTTTTCTCATTCTCATACCTCTGTGAAATGAGATTTTCTGCTTTTGTATATCTCTAAACCATATATGGTTTAGAGAACTTGCATTTAGGTCACCCGTTAATTCAATTAACTACTCTTTAGAAACACTTTGCTTGAACAAGGCTAACACATCTGAAGATTGATGAAAAAGGTTTGTTATTTTATGCTTTTTTGTGTTCATTCCAATTTTTTCAGTTGACATTTTTGTGCACTTAGATACGGTGATGATTCCAAGTGGATAGTTTTTGAACCAAGATTCATCCTTCCAGTTGGGGTGAACGGTAAGAAAGAGTCTGTCTGACAAAATCTTTGGTCTCCTTTTTTCCATTAATTTCAAATGTGTATAAATTTTAGTTTGATGAATTTGTTACCAGCCATTTGCTGCTTGAAAAAATTTTTTAACCGCCTTGATTTGTTTTGGAAAAAATGCTGTTGTATTCAATTCAGCCCATAAATTCTTCCATAACATTAAATTTATTCTGGAAAAAGTGAATCTTGCAGTTTACGACCTTATTACCTCTCCTATCAAATGCTTTGCTCAAATAAGCAAAGGGAAAAACCTTTTTGTGCTCTATCGGGGATTTCCTCGTCGTTTTGAACTGAGTTTTCTTTTTTCTTGAACACTTTGAAGCTGCCTGCGCTTGGTATCTCTGGCCAATCTTGCACATTTGAAAGATATATCTATGAAAGGGTTGATTTTTAAGCCGTACTCCTTAAAATACTTTTCTTGTGCCATTTTTGCTGTAGTGTTTCACATTGACTTTACAGACGACTCTTTATAGTCTTCGCTATTGCCTTTTTTCATGTTAAAGAATAATTCTTGAGAATTTGTGCTAGTTCCGTTATGGTAGTACATCTTGCAAGCGCAAAATTTCACCCCTAGGAACTCCGAAAATTGGGTCCAAATAGAGCTTCTGGACCTCCGCATGTTCAATGAGACATTTTATGAAACCAATTTTTTAATTTCTTCACCTAACTGACATCCAAATCTTGATTTTTTGTCTGGATTCATTATATCTGTTCAAAATTGATTACGCCTCAATGACGTTTGTCAAACTGACAACAATAGAATTACCAGAGACCTTCGTGACAGATCTGTCATAATTTTGTCGCTAAGAAATCATGGACATAAAAGAGTTTTGTGAGTAGGTAACGTGACGTTGCTACGACGTTTTATCAATTAAAAATAGTCTAGTGAAACATAGTCTCTTATGAAATTTTGACGAAATCACTCGACTGACCTCTTGTGATTTTACTGTCAAAATTTAATTCGCGAAAATTGCCAGGCAACAAACTTTCATACCGGTCGAAAATATTGCCGGCAAAATTTTCTCTCTTATGATATTATATATAAAAAAATACAAAGTTAAAACGATCTTAATGTTTATTGAAAATTAAACTGGTGACAACAGGTAAACATTTTTTTTTATTTCAAAACGCATTTAGATAGATTTAGATTTGTATATATATCACATAGTTAGACATATTCTAATTTGTCGTTATCAATTTCCTCTTTGCAAAAAAGACTTGAAGAAATTATTAATCAAAGAAGAAATAAAGAAATTAAGGTGCATGTACTTAAAAGTACGGTACAATGTTAAAACCTAGAAAAGTACAGCAGTAAAAAAACAAACAATAAAACAGCTAGAGAATAGCCTTTATATACTGGGTAGGAAAGAATTTAAGCTAAGTATGCACTTACAACGGTAAGAAATGAGATAAACATATTTAAATATAACAATATTATTAAACGCGGCGGTCGGTCGGTCAGATAGCCAAGCGGGTCAGGCAACCAATTCTCATTCGCTTTACTGTCGAATGGTTAAGTGGATGTCGGTTCAAGACCTGGCTCGGTGTACAAAAAAATAAAAAAGGGTAACGCAGTAGTTTAAAATTCTAAAACAAATCTGCGGCAAATCTCGGTGATACTCCTCCATAGATCCCTACCGGAAGGGCGTGGCCCCCCAAATACCCTAAATACCGGTATATATATATATATATATATATATATATATATATATATATATATATATATATATATATATATATATATATATATATATTAAGTGAGGCCCCCAACATATTTAATTTCATGTAAAAGCAACAAATTATGACAAACAAACAAATAAATATAATAAGCAAACAAACTATTTATCCCGGAATTACACGCACCAAAAACTTACGTTGTAACCCGCGCACGGTACAATCAACCGTATACATAGTTTTGGTCTTAATATTAACAAAAAAAATAAGTAGAACTTAAATATAAAACAAAAATCTTTTATTTTAAACTTACGATACAATTTTTAATTTATTGTTGGCTTTTATAGCATTCAGTACAAAACTGGGAAGTATGTTCTCGGGTCTACATTTTTCTGTTTTTTTTTTCGACGAGCAAAAATGACATCTGCCTGTATTTTATTGTAGAAGTTTTGTTCTTTTGAAAAACATACTAGTGTAATAAGGGTGGCCGCACACAGAAAGAGCAAAACTGTTTTAGTCAAAAACGTTTTTGTTTGAAACGAAAACGTTTTTGTTTCCACAAGAAACATTTTGTTTTCAAGAGAAACAAAATGTTTGCACAAACCATACTGCCATCAGTTTATTAAAGATGTCGACAAATAACGACGAAATTGCACTAGTTTTCTGGCAGTTGTTCCTCCTACAGGGCGAAAAAACGCAAAATAAAAGACAATTTTGGGTGCATACACACAATATAAACAAGCAAAATATCGCTGTTTCCACATGTGCTTCTTATTGACTACTCAAGCGGTTTCGAGAAGGGAATTCCAAAAACACGTTGCGCCTGCGTACATTGAAATGTTTCGACACAAAACGACGATCCGGTAATCAACATCAAATAGACTGACTGAAACTAAATGAGCCTAAACATGCTTTAGACACACGACTAATCAGTGTGCGTCAGCTCATTTTATTTATATGGAAACATCAGCATCAGACTCGTTTAGTCAAAAACGTTTTTGACTAAAACAGTTTTGCTCTTTGTGTGTGCTGCCACCCTCAGTGAAACAAAAAAGTTTTAAATGTTTTAGATCGTTTGTTGTGTGTAAGTTTAAATCTAGCGTTTTTAAGCATATTTCAAATGCCTTACATTTGTTGTAAAAAATTAAAACTAAAATTTCATGCCATAGGTTTTTAAGGGAGGGTTCTAGTAATCAAAAAAATATATCTGCTAGTCAATGAAAGGGATATTGAGGATTTTGAAAATACCATGAACCCAACGAGTTACAAATGCAGAAGTGTTAAGAAGGCTACAAAAGGATTACGAGGTCGTAAAGCACATCAAAACAAGAAAGCTGGAATATTTAGGCCAGAGGTGCGAAATATGAGATATTAAGGCTCATAATGCAAGGTAAAATCAAGGGTAAAAGATCCATAGGAACACGAAGAATTTCCTGGCTGAGAAACCTAAGAGAGTGGTATAGTTGCAGCTCAGTAGATCTTTTTAGAGCAGTCGCCAATAAGGTACGGATATCTGTGATGATAGCCAACCTCCCATAGAAGAAGGAACTACCAGAAGAAGAAGAAATGGATAGATATTTATTTCGTAAGAATCACAAAAAATGGCAAAAATCGCGCTACGTTTTTTATTTAACACCTGTATAAAATCTGAGTTTATTTGCGACAAAATATAGAAACTGGATACAAATGCTGCAATTTTTACCTTTAAAACGCATCTTGATTTTTGCCGATAGGTCACTTAATTCAAAAGATATCGAGTTTTTACCGTGGGCCCGATACAAATTTTAATAAACATTGATTTGGCGGGCGTAACTGATATGCAAAATCGACGGTTGCTTCAAGCGTTGTTTTTAAGAGAACAGTTCATTCTACACAAAAATGCTTGTAAACATTTTTATTTAAAATTATCTCAGCTACGTTTTTTATTTGAAACATTTTGTTCTACGGTGTACAGTTTCTTTATAAATCGATTTTTTTGCATCTTTTTTAGCATCCTACAATTGACATTTTTGACAAACATCAGCTTGTTCATATGATTTTTAGAGATTCAGTGGCATTTTCGTCTCTGATGAGTGGAGCAATAACATAGAAGCCAAAAGACTAACCTGGTATGGACACCTGTAGAGAATTCCTGAAAATATATGGCCAAAAAAATTGAAAAATTGACTCAGCCCATTGTAAGAAGACGAGGTAGACCAAGACGGTCATGGAGACAAGATGTCGAAGATGCAATGAGCATCAGAGCTATAAAAACTGAAGATAGCTTCGACAGAAAACGCTGGAAATTAGGATGCAAGAAATGGGGCCAGCTGTAGAAGACAGTTGTTTTTACTTTTACCTAATTTAAAATGGACTCACACAGGCAACCCATTCAAGATATCTTCAGTTTAATTTTCTTAGTCAATATCTTGGTTTTTAGTAATCTTTAAGTTGCAAAATAAGCTTTATTCGCTGCCCATAGTTATTGTTTAATTTTTGGCATTATTTATCTGATTTTGCTCATTATCACTTCTACTTCTGCTAAGGTATTTAAAATATTTCTCTATTTTTTCTGTATTATTTTTAGTTAAACTTCTTCAAATTGTTAACTCCCTATTTTGATTTCTTTTTGTTATAGTTATATATGTATATTTTTATAGTTAGAATACAAAAATAATTCGAATAGAAAGAAACTTTGAAAGAAGAAGTTGCGTTGAATGTATCAAGGACATAAGAACTAAAATCAGTGAAAATGAAAAATTCTAGAAGAGGTTTTAAACAAAATTGTCAAATGGCGGCAAAAATTAGTAGACTAAGGAGTAGTATCAAAATAAATTCGAAATACTCGTTAATTGAGAACAGATATTCAGAAACGTAGAAAAAAAGGATGAAATGCAATATTTAGAAACATCAAAGAATGAAATAAGATTTTTAAAAGACGCTAATCTATACAACCAGCTGGAGGAACAAAGAAGAATCAAATTTTTATTTCGATAAATATAAAATATTTATAAGGCGCATTAATAACTTCTTTAGGAATAAAGATATCATAATAAATCATTAGTTTTTTTATTTTCTCTAACTTTATAAACTATATATGAATGCAGAATTTGTAATCTCCGATCTTATTGATAATACAATTTCCACTATAAATAACTTACTATTCATTTATATTTGATGTAACCTTCCTCTCCGTTAGCAAATACATAACCACAAAAGCTCTTTCAGTAACTACCCCATGACCACAAGTATACTGTTTCGTTTACTGTGTGAGACTTGTACACAATTGAGGATATAATGCAGACAAAGACGTTGCTAACTAGTAATTTCGTGTTTCGGGAGCTATAAGAAGTTCACTGAAGAGGGTCGGATAAAGGTTCCGGACGTTAGGGCTACGATTAAGTCACTAAAGTGTTTCAGAATTCTGCGCGTTTCTATGATAGAGATGAGATTACTGATGATAACTGAAATTGGTTCTGCTGCAAAGTTAATAGATAGTTTTTAGCCAGTTATTAGATTATGGTCAGCTTAATAAGAGGTTTTATTTAAGTTATATTCGAAAAATATGGATAGGATGTTATATGAGAAACATGAAGACGAAGAAAAAATATAGTTATATATTACATAATTTAATATTAATTGATAAATACTTCATAACATCTATACAAGGAAAGTCATAAGGAAATGGATAAATAAATAGTAACATCATTGCAGTTAACTAGCGGTTCGGGTCATTTTAATGCGATAAGCTGAACAATACCTTATAAAGTTTAAGAAATTGAATAAAAACCCCAGATAATTCTCAAGAAAGCGATGCACTATGCACTCAAAATGTGGAAGGATCTTGCAATACTATTAAAACAATTTTGCAATACTATAAAAAAACTCTGGAGAACTAAAGAATAAAGGACAAGAATAATCAAAAGGTACCTAACTTATTAAAAATTTCATCAATAGTAACACAAATAAGATAACACTATATGGAAACCCAAGGAAAAGTTTTACATATGGAAGCAATATATAGAAGCATTATGTAGTAGCAACATATTATTGTTCTCCAAATTTTGGGCAGATCACGTAGCCCGATATAATGACAACAGGTGGCCACGGAGAATTCTAGAATGGAGATCAAGGACGACTACAAGAAGCATAGGAAGACCTTAAAAAAGATGAGTAGATGGCATAAAAGCAGTGGCAGGCAAACAATGGATTAAATCGGCACAAGATAGAGAAAGATGGAAGCTATTGTGAGAGACCTACATTCAGGAGTGGATGGAAAATTGCTGACCAAGAGATTGTTCTCCTCAATACATGAGCGTGGTAATATTCTAAATATTGTTAGGTTGCTGCTTACATTGGCTGCGATCCTGTTTCAGATGGATAGCTTCGTGTACAAATTTTACCACCTTCATTTTGTTTACCCATTATATTGGAGATCTTTCTCTCGATCTTTCCTTTTAGTACCAATAGTTTCATAGTGCCCGTTTTTCTGGCTATATGACCGAAGTAATTCAGGTATGATGTGTAGATTTACATTCTAAAGGCTTCCATCTTACTTCTATATATACACATATACATTCTATATAGCAATAAACATTGTTTATTCATACTCATAAATTGGTATTAATAAAAAAACTTTAATCAAAACTTTAATATCTCTCACAAAAATTGAAAATCAAATAAATTTTTGACTACAATCTGAACAAATGTCATTGGCCATTGTTTCGTTTTACTTAAATTACCGTTACAAAATTATAATGTTACATAATTTAGTAACATAGTCAAAACAAAACTAAACATAAACTATCAACAAAAAATGATAAAATTACTGTCCTTAACAGCAAAAAAAATTTCACTCACAATAGTTTGTTGACCTGTGATGATAGGACCATAGGCCTGGAGATAAATAGATGGCACTCTAGATGTTGAAATACGATCATGTTTACCTCTTCGGGGAAAATATTGCTAAGGGTGGTTGCCCTTAGCAACCTTAAAATGAGGTCGTGAGTGAATAGTAGCAGCAAAAAGTGAATTGCAAGTGGGACTCTATAAATAGACAAAAAAGAATATCTTACTATCACAATTTATTAATAATTAACAGTAAACGACTTACCACAAAATAATGAGTTTTTCTAGACGGTAACTAATTAACAAATATGTACGTCTGAATGAATATTGGCATTCAAATATCAACTGGAAACCAACAACTAAAATCGCATTTTGGCTTTTTATAAATTAGGCCTCAGGTAATTAATTTTTGGGAAGGAGATGTATACTTTGTTTCGAAATACTTGTTCCCATAAAAAAATAATACACTAGAGAACGCTTTTAACTAAACACCAATAACATTTTAAGAGGGGTTATGCATACTTAATACTTAAATGGAGTGGTTTAAAAAAAAACGTATGTTCTAACACTCACACGTAATTTATTACGAAAAAACGTCTTTTAAGAACAAGGGTCTTTTAAACACTACATAGTATTGAAAATACAGGCTAGTAATAGAAAAATTTAGTATGCCACAATTTTATAATCCATGTACCTATTACCTTAATTATTATAGCGGAAAATAAATTATAAAATAAAATATCAATGATGATTAAACGAGGCTTTGATTAAACATTTCTTCTAATTGTGTAATTGTAACGACAGATTAGAATATGCAAACATTGGGATAGGTTGAAATATAAATCTGTTGTTTTTGCTGAAAGTGATCAGTTGTATATTTTTTTATAATAAATCATACAACTTTTGCTTACTATCCAAAAGAAAAATGTAAACAGTATTATAGGATCATGTCAAGTATATTAAATAATTAAATATTATACTCTCTATACGTTATTGCAAATGGCTTTATCTATGTATTCTCTTTGACTATTCTATCACTGCAAGACTAGAAACATTTAATAGTTTACTTGCAATTTTTTTAATTAAAACTATTTTTATCGAAACAAACTGGAAAACAATTAATTAAAGATAATGAATTAACAGAGACTAACTTAGTAAAGGACACACTGTGTTAGTCCCTCGTCATTTAGACACTTGGTGCAATGGAGAATTTTCAGTACTGGACACACTGAATTATTTCCTGCATATCAACCTCTGACTTTTCAGTTTGTTTTAAAAACGTGTGATATTTTGGTGCTTATTGGCATAATAGTTTTTATATTGTTAAAAAGTCCATTAGTGGACATTTTCATAGTTTACTTACTTATGTTAGTAAATGTTTTAAGGATATTTAAAAAAAATAACCTTAAAATTTAACTAATAAATTTTCTGCTTGGATTTTTGCTTAAGTTTGCTGATGCCATTATTTTCCTTTGTTTTCTTTCTGTAATTTCAGTAATAAATACACTCTTTATACGGATAATAAAAGAGAGGTATAAAAGCAAATAAAGTTTTATAATGAGCTATAAAATACATTAATAAATAATTTTGATAAAATATAAAATGCGTAATTTAGATTTCTATCAGAATACTTTTATTTTGTGAACATTAAAAATAACATTCCCTAATTTTCCAACTTTTTATGTACGACAAATACATATGTGACTATTTCTTTTCTAAAAATTAAAAATGTAAACTACTATTAATGACAGTCATGATTTAGAGTTTCCAGTTTTATAGCAAGTGATTGTTTCTATCTTCATAGAGCTCTTCTAATTAATTTATAGCAGTGAGTTACTGTGCATTCTTCTTTTTTTGCAGGTTGTCGTGTGTCTAACTTAAGAAAGGTTAAATAAGAATTTTATGAAAGGCAACGCCTGAAGTAAACTCCAAATGCGCCCAACTCCAAACTGTTGATTATAACTTTTGTATGACACTTTTAAGTTGCAAAAAATGGTTTTTGTATTATTTTTATTTCATAAATCAATATTTTAGTGTGAAATAAGTACAATAATATAGAAGTAGATAAAAAATCTTTAATATGAGCTATGCTACATTAAATTCAGCGTAATATTTTATGCAAAATTAACAATTGAAGGACCAAAAATGTCTGTTTTTGCGCTTTTAAATTTGTGTCTTGACGTCGTCTGTAAGAATTAATAATTTAAAAATGTGTGTCATGCATAGGGACCACTGCGGGTTAATTAATTTATGACGCAAAAGTTGCCTCTAATTCAACGCAATAAATAAGGGGTTAAAACATTTTTTAAACAAATATTTTTATTTCTACATAAAAATATAATCCACTAAGAAGAGAATCCGTTTAAAATTAGATCTTTATCTTAAACAAAGTTCTGGCTCTGCAAAATTTATAAACATTTTTATAAGAATTTTTATAAACATGTCCAGTCGTCAAATATTTGACCCCCAAAACTCATACGAACAAACTGAATTTTGCCGAAAATGTCAGTTTTGGTTTGTATAATTTTTATAGGCTCAGTGGCATTTTCATCTCTGAACTGGAGTATTAAACGTATCTCTAAAACCGATCGGATTACACGTAGTCTCATGGGATTTGTAATTAAACGACCTACAATATGATGCTTTTTGCATAAAAAAATGATTTTTGCCACAAAATTTATTTCAAAAATAAAAATGGCGAAAAATTTAAATTTTTGGACCTTCAATCGTTAATTTTTTATAAACCACTGAGTCAAATTTAATGTAGCAATAGCTCAAATTAAGCTTTTTTATTTACTTTTATAACATTGTACTTATTTTACGGTAAAATTTTGATTTAATACAATAGAAATAAAAATACACAAAAACATTGTTTTGCACCTTAAAAGTGCCATAAAAAATTACAAACAAGAGTTTGGGGTTGCAAGCACTTGGAGGTTGTTTCACATATCGCGCCCTTTATAATGCTGTACTGGTTTCAAAAATTCACTAATGAATACTCAAAATCATTCATTTTTGTCTTTCTTCTTCTTCAAGTGCCCTGTCCGTTGCGAACGTTGGCTATTAACATCTCAATTCTGATCTTATTTGCGGCGCTTCTGAATAGTTCGACCGATGTGAGCCCGAACCACTTCCTCAGATTTTGGAGCCATGAGTGTCTTCTCCTGCCTGGCCCTCGCTTACTGTCTATTTTTCCCTGGACAATCAATTGCAGTAGACGGTAATTGTCGTGTCTCAATATGTGGCCTAGATATTCAAGCTTTCTTTGTTTAATTGTATTCACGATTTCTTTCTCCTTTCCGATTCTTTGGATTACCTCTGTGTTGGTGACATGTTCGGTCCAGGATATACGGTGAATGCTTCTAGTTTTCTCGTTCTTGTCTTTACAGCTTGCATTATCCATAAAATTCTCTCATGGACGCAATATAATTTTAACTTTATAGCCCAAGTGGAATCTATATAGTGTTAATGATAGTGAGTCATGTTCTTATTTTTGTAGAAATATCTTGTATTCTGTTTTTTTTTAACTACATGTTTAAATTGTAGTTACAACAATCCTTTGTAGATATTTCTATAAAAATCTAAGGTCCTAAGCGCCAAAATCTTATCACAAAACTATTATTTACCGCTAATATAAAGAGCTATTTTGTTTGTTTGTTTGTGCAGCTAAACCATTTTCTCAAATTTCGGCTTCAGCAGCTTATAAGATGACTCTTCTTTTTATAATCAACCTATTATACAGTTCCTTTACTACCTAGCGTGTAACTTTCATTGGTTACAGCGCTTTGTTTTATCTAAAAATTTTATCGCGCTAAAATTTTATCAAAAACATTTATTCGTTGTAAATGTATTATAAATATTTTATTTGTTTTTGCTACAACGCTGTATAAAATGTTTAAAATTTGCTTATTACTGCATTTTACAGAAAAAGAAAACTTTTAACATAATATAATATTTATAATGGCCATAGAATATCGCTTTAGAGCTTAAAGCTGGGGCTTACGAAAAGCACACATAGCTTGTTTTTAAAACCTTCTCAAAACTTCACAACTTTATGGCTTTACGTTAGCTTTATAAAATTGAATTTTAAAAATAATAATTTTATTTTGATTGATTATGTAGACGCTGAACACTATATCAGCGGAGAAGAATTCAACTATAGTTTTTCCTCTGCCGATTGATTTGTTAACATATTTTGTTAAAGCCAAGGAAGCTGCTGGACACAACTTAATATAAGATGAGGAAAAATTGTTATATATCATTATCTTAATAATTTATTTAAGTAAAGTAAGGTGGAGAGTATATGTTGAAAGTTTATACGAATTTTGTCTCACTAGAAAAGTGTTACCACTATTTATTTCTCTTACAATTAGTAAACTGTTATCACTCCTCCACCTTAAAATACTTTCAAAACAACCACATGTATAATTAAGAAATATATATTGTACCTTTTGAGGTTTCTAAGGCACAAAAAGATTGAAGTTTAAATATTTAAATGTACTTACTAAGTATCTACACTGTAAGAGTAATTTTTAATGTTTTAGCACTTGTAATACTCACTCAAAAATATGCGTAGGTTTGTCATATGTAAAATGTATTTTCTGAAATAAATGTTTTCATTTTAACAGTGATTTGAGTTTTTATTTCTGTAGTTCTACGGCAAAAGCTGGTATGTTTATATTTATAAAAGAGCTGTTTTAATAATTTGAAATAGACATACTGGTACCAAACTGTCCATTTTAGAAAAAAATATATTAGCTTTTGCCATGTTTCCTCTTTATTTTCAGTTTATTAGAGGATGACTCAACGAAAATATTTAATGAGAAACTATATCAACAAAGAATGGATAGTAAACTGATTTTAGAACTGAAATATCAACGATGTAAGAGATATGCGAAACCATACTGGATAGTATGAAAAAGTAGCAGTACAAGCATTTTAATTAAAGTTTAAACGAGAAAGTTTGTAGAACATCAGTTTGGTTTTCTTCAAAAATATTCAACAATCCAACAGTATCATAGAATAGTAAATAAAATCAAGAAAATTTTAGAAAAAAAGAAGACTATGTGTGTAACAGTATTTTTTGATATTCAGCAGACTTTTGATAATGTCTGGCACAACGTGTTGCTATATAAATTAAAATCTTTACTGCCTAGCGATATGCACCTTATCCTAAAGTCCTATATTAATGAACGTTCGTTCCATGTGAAAATCAATAATGATTTCTCAACCTATTACTCAATCCAATCCGGAGTTCCTCAGGGAAGTGTCCTCGGTCCCTTCCTGTATCTATTTTTTACTGCTGTCATCTGTAGTAGGTATGTCTTACTACAGATGACATCACAGTGGCGACTTTTGACGATGATACAGCCGTTTTAGTTTCAAACTAAGACCCAGATATCTTCTTCTTCTTACGGTGTCCATCTTTTCCGGATGTTGGCGATTATCATAGCTATCCTAACTTTACTTGCAGCTATTCGCAATAGTCTGGTCGTAGACGTATTGAACCACTTCCTTAGTTTTTGAAGCCAAGATATTCTTCTTCTCCCTGGTCCTCTCTTTTTAAATACCTTGCCATGAAGAATGAGTTGCAATAAGGCATATCTCTGTTCATTTCTCATAACATGGCCAAGATATTATAATTTGCGTTCTTTGATTGTGTTAGTGATATCGCATTCTTTGCCAATCTACGTAGGACCTCAATACAATCCACCCGATTTACCCATGAAATTCGTAAGATGCGGCTGTAACACCATATCTCGAAGGCCTTGAGCTTTCCCAAAGAAGCTTCAGAGAGCATCCATCACTCTACTTCGTATAATATTGTAGAAAATACGTAGCATCTGATGATAGAGATTTTGGTACTAAGTGGTAAATCGTGATTTTTGAAAAGAGACTTCATCTTTACGAACGCTGATCTTACTTTCCCTATGCGTTGTTTTATTTCAGTAGAATGGTCCCAGTGACTGTTTATGTTAGTACAAAGAAATGTGTAGCTGTTTACTCTATCAATTGCCTGTTGGTTTACCAAAAGATGTGTATTTAATATTTCGCGCTTACTAACTACCATCTACTTTGTTTTGTTCGTATTGAGATCCAGCCCATATTCTCAAGCTATATCTGATATGTTTAGCATTAATGCTTGTAAACCATCTAGGCTGTCTGCAAAAACTACTGCGTCGTCAGCAGATCTCATGTTGTTTAGACGCACACTATTATCTAAGACGCCTTCCTGTAGTTTTACCAGTGCTCGCTTGAAGATACGCTTCGAGGACATGTTAAATAGCACTGGAGACAGAATGCATCCTTGTCTCACTTCTCTATCTATGGAGATTATCTCTGTCAACTGATCATCCACTTTAAAGTTGGCAGCTTAATTCACTAGTTACCTAGTTACTCAGACATAGCATGTGAAAAGCTGCAAGTACTTGTCCACTGTTAGTCTAAACAATACCTCTATTACTGCTAAAGACGTTGTGAAATATCTTAGATTGCATTAAGAACAAAAGCTCGCCTGGAACCAACACATTAACGCCAAAAAAACTCAGCTTAATATAAAATAAAAAAAACTGAATTGATAACTTAGCAGAAAGTCACAACTGTCATTGAAGAACAAAATACTGCTTTACAAAGTCATACTAAAACTAATGTGGACTTACGGCGTAGAAGTCTTAGACTGTAGCAAGCCTTCAAATACAAAAATTTTGCAGACCTTCCAATCAAAACACTGCATATGATAGCTTAATGCCCCTTGGTATGTAAGCAATGCAACCATGCACAATGACCTAGGAGTACCAACCGTAAAAGATGTCATATCATTTCAAGCCAACAAGGCCAAAGTTCGTAATTCAACGCACCAGAGCCAAATTGTCAGTTAATTATATCAGCCACCAATGGAGGAACGAAGACTCAAGAGAACTTAGCCAGAAGACCTAGTCCTGGTTCACCTAGATAGGTGAAAATGAAGAACCGTCGTTTGACGGTACCCAAATCAAGTCAATATTATAATCACATTTACTAATTACTTTATGTACTGTTTATGAGCAGATTATAAATATGCA
Organism: Diabrotica undecimpunctata; assembly: GCF_040954645.1. Lineage (NCBI taxonomy): Eukaryota > Metazoa > Arthropoda > Insecta > Coleoptera > Chrysomelidae > Diabrotica > Diabrotica undecimpunctata. The sequence goes on along the minus strand of NC_092811.1, from coordinate 114,302,802 downwards.
TTGAAAAATAAAAAAAAGAAAAAGTAGTAGGTCATGATAAAATAAAGAAACAGGAGATATCTTCGTCTTCTTTATTCGGTGTTTTGTCAGATATTTTTGACATTGGCAATAATTACCATTTCAATTTGTTGTAGATATTGTCTCTGTTTTTGCCTTAGTGTTCTTCAATATACGGCTCTTTCTCTCTGTTGAAGGTTCAACGCTTTTCGTCTAATTGGTTCAACAGATAATCCTTTTTTGTGTTGATTTCTTTTAGGGCTCTTGCTCATTCTACGGCAAACCATTTTCTGGTCTAATTTAACATAAATATTTGAGATTTAATGGTTGTTTAAAAATCCCAAATAGTATTAACCCTTTGCAGGATGTTTAGTCACGTTTTCATCGATAATAATCTTCAGTGAATTTGTGTTTTTAGGTCTTGTAGCCTATTTATGGTGGATAATTTCTAGGTCAAACAACAAACTAAGACATAAACTGAATGAAATTAGTACTAGCAAAAAAACAACAAGGTTTTGGGTCGGGAAAATCATACATCAACGCTATATTTATAATGATGCAAGTGCAAGAGAAAAGGTTAGAATACAACAAACCGGCATATATATAATTCGTGGAACTTAATAAGGTACTTGACCAGGTGAAATTAAAGGCCGCTATCCACTTATTATACGCAATAGAGATTTCTTTAGCAAAAATCAAAACTTTCGAGAATATCTGCCAAAATAAAACAATAAAAGTAAAAGTAGAAGAAGAACTAACTAAACCTATTGGAGCTGGCAATGGAATAAGACAAAAAGATTCCCTGAGTCCTTTATTGTATAACCTAATTATGAATGAAATAATATAAAAAGGAAGAATTGAAAACGGATACCAAATGGAAGAAAAACAACTTAAAATAATCTGCTATGCAGACGACACAATACTACTCTCTCAAAGTGAAGATGTATTAGAACTTATGATGCACCCATTTATTATAAGCGCCAGAAAATTTAACATGTTAATTTCCCAAAAAAAAGACCAAATTCATGGCTATAACAGTAAATTTACTAAGATGCAAATTGGAGCGGAAAGATCAGATAATAAAACATGTGATGGAGTTTAAATATCTGAGCATCATATTATGTAGCTACGGAAAGCTCGAAACAAAGTGAAAGATCAAGTGAATAGAGTAAACAGATCCGCAGGTTGCCTGAATGAAACAATATGGAAAAATAAAAGTATCGGAAGAGAAATGAAAAGCAGAATTTACAAAACAATCATTAGATCAATAATAACATACGCGAGAGAAACATAACCTGACACAGAGAGGAAAAAAAGATATTAGAATAGATATTTTAAGAAACACCAGAGATAAAAACTCTCAAATTGTTGGTAAATCACTATGGAACAGAGCTAGAAGTACAATCAGTAGAAAGACCACGAAAACGTTGGAACGACAACTTACTGAAGGCATATTGAAAAACATATGAGTCATGTCTACCTTAAAAGAAGAAAAGACGAAGAATTTTAGAAGACATATTGGTATGTCAAACGATTTAAAAATGTGGTTTAACTTGTGGTTATAGCAAGTCATATACGACGGAAAATCTCAACGGTTTAATTATCTTTTCCCATATGAATCTCGTAGCCTAGGTATTTATAGGCCATTATCTGGTCTATGTATCTTATTCCTATGCATATATCTTCGCTGACATCAAGATTTGTCATCTTCTGGGTTTAAAATATTTTTATTTTCAAACGTTCTTCTATCAAGAAGTAGAGCTGATTTAAAAATTCTTTAGTTTCATCCATCTTATCAGCTATTAGCACAATATCATCAGCAAACCTCAGGTAGCTAAGCTTCTTTTTTATTTATGTTTATGCCCTTGTCAGTTAGTTTTACCATTTTACATACATATTTTAAAAGCTTAGTGAACACTTTCGGTGATATGGTATCTCCCTTATATCCATCACTTTGCTAACTGGAGTATTTATTCAAGTAGAAGTTTGAAATTATTCTCAGCTCTTTGTGGTCAATTCCTCCTTCTTTAACAATTTGCATCATTTTGGCGTACTGTACTCGATCAAATGCTTTCTCGTAATTACCAGACATCCTTATACGTCACAATTGGCGTATCTGCATCTTTGGAATAGACCTGTACTGAGAACAGACCTATACTAAGAACAGTCCGTACTGAGAATAGAGCTGTACTGAGAAACAAGCTTCTTTAGAACCAACACCATTTATGAACCAAAATTAGTTCAGGAACCAGGAAATAAATTTGACTCTTGCACAGCTGGTAAATTCTATTATAGATTACTTTAAGAAAGTTTACGGATGTGACTCATGAGGCTTCAGTAATATTCATATTTTATGGCTCCTCGCTCTTTTGAAAGAAAAGAAAGGAAGACTTTAGCCAATTTTTTTAGATATTATTGCTATTGATTCTTTGTCCATTAGGCATTTAAGTAGTTCTGCTTGTATATTTTTGGGAACTACTGCTTATTAGTCTTGTATAAACTAACAATGAGTCTACAAGGTAAAATTCCTTGCTAAAGAAGATCAAAGGAGTTTAACGAAGACCCCGCCGGAGACACTCAGAGTAGAGATTGATATCGGTATAATCTAAGACAAAAATTTATGAGAAAGTGCATTAAGACGAACACATCCTGCATAAGAACAAAGCTATCATATATGCTATATCTTGCTGGGTTCTCACAATAACTTACTAATCATCTGCAAAGAGGATGTATACAACTATCTTATCATCTATGTAAAGAGCTTTGTATACATTTCCATATTTCTGTGGAGTTAGGGTAAACTACCCGGTGATTAACCATATGTAATATTTGTGTCAGTCATTGGCCCCCATTAAAAAACTTTTAAAACAAGGCACCACTATACAATTAATCCTACTAAATACCAGTACCAAATTCGTCGTCCAATATTCAAGGCCACTTCTAGAAAATTTTGTTGTTAAACAGTCTGCTATTTGAGCAAACGCTATAACTCGTTGTTAACAGGCCGTTCAGTCGTGTCTAGTATTAAGTTAGATTTCTAAGGTATTTGCTAAGGGTGACTAGATCTTGGTAAGTGTTTGTGCATTTCATTTTCTTTAAAACCCTGATTTTCTTACTTTGATTGTCTTCGTTAAATAAATGGTGGCTAATTAAATGATTTTTTTATGTTACAAATAACTTCTTCTTATGATGCCTATTTGTTCCGGATGTTGGCGATCAACATGGCTATCCTAACTTTGCTTGCTGCTATTCTGAATAGTCCGGTTATCGATGTATTAAACCACTTTCTCAGGTTTTGAAGCCAAGATATTCTTCTTCTCCCTGGTCCTGTCTTTCCAAATGTCTTGCCCTGAAGAATGCGTTGCAACAAGCCGTATCTCTGTTCATTCCTCATAACATGGTTAAGATATTTTAGTTTGCGCTCTTTGATGGTGTTAATAATCTCGAATTTCTTGCCTATTCTACGTAGAACCTCAACATTAGTCACACGATCCACCCATGAAATTCTTAAAATACGTCTGTAACACCACATCTCGAATGCCTCGAGTTTTCTTAAAGAAGCTTCGGAAAGTGTCCAGACCTCTACTTTGTATAATAACGTAGAAAATACATAGCATCTAATGAGAGAGATTTTGGTAGCAAGTGGTAAATTGTGACTTCTGAAAAGAGACTTCATCATTATGAACGCCGATCTCGCTTTTCCTATGCGTTGTTTTATTTCACTGGAGTGATCCCATTGGCTGTTAATGTTGGTACCAAGGTATGTGTAGCTGTCCACTCTGTCAATTGGATGTTGGTTAACCAAAAGCTGTGTATTTAATATTTCGCGCTTACTGAGTACCATGTACTTTGTTTTCTTCGTATTAAGATCAAGTTCGTATTCTCTACTTATATCTGATATACGCGACATTATTTTGTGCAGACCGTCCAGACTATCTGCAAAAACTACTGCGTCGTCAGCATATCTAATGTTGTTTAGACGTATTCCGTTGACTAATACGCCTTCTTGTAGTTCGCCTAGCGCTTGCTCGAAGATATATTCATAGTATATATTAAATAACACCGGGGACAGAATGCATCCTTGCCTCACTCCTCTATCTATGGAGACTGCCTCTGTCAATTGGTCATCCACTTTAATATTGGCTGTTTGGTTGTAATATAAATTATAGATGATTTGTAAGTCCCTATCATATAACCCCACTTATTTCAAGATGTTTATAAGTTTATCATGCTATACTCTATCAAATGCCTTTTTGTAGTCGATAAAACAAGTATACACATCACGGTTAACATCCCTGCATCTTTGCATAAGCACTTGGACAGCGAATAGAGCCTCTCGGGTGCCTAAGGAATCGCGGAATCCAAACTGCGTCCATTACATTTGTTCTTCGCATTTTTTATATATTCTTATAACTAACAAATTTAAGAAAATAAATGATGGCCAATCCTTAGATTATAAAACTCATACTAAATTAGTGATTGAGCTGATGGCCAATAACTTAATTTTAAATACCTCGACGAAATTATATTTTCTATAAATGCTTTTGAACTCTTTGGGCATATTAACGCTATTGCTAGTCTATATGCTACAAAAAAATCATTAAAATCAGGTATTGACTAATAACTGATATTACACAAGGCCAATGACTGATTTTTACAAATTTGCAGGTAATATTAAACTAAACTTTTTTGGAACAGTACCTAAAATTACTAACAGAGAGAAATATCAAACAAAGTATACAGCAGAAAAGCTTCAAACTGCCTTAAATAAAATAAACAACGGGTTTTTATTACGAGAAGTTTCAAGGCGGTATAAAATTCCCAGGGCAACCCTACAATTTCGAAAAAGTAGAAAATTTACGAAATAAAATTTATGACAATCCAATTCTTCTACCAGAAGAAAAAGAATTTTGAACTGGATTTTTGAAAATCCTAGGAAAGGGTTTCCAAGTCGAAAGGAAGATGTGCAGGAATTAGTTAAACATTGTCTTGATAGTAATCCCCGGAGAAAATCCTTTTATTAACAATCGCCCTGGCGAAACTTGGTACAAAGTTTTCCTACGAAGAAATTCCGAGATTTCTTTGCATACAGTAGAAACTGTAATGACGGTTAGTGCAAATGTTTCGAAAAGTGACATAAGAAAATTTTTTTTGAAATTGAAAGTGTTTTCATAGAAAAAGGACTTACGGAAGTGTTACAGTACCCCGATCGTATTATGAATGCAGATGAGATATATTTTGGTCATCGAAATACAGTAAAATTCTATCGTCTAGGGAGGCATTAAATTTTTTTAAAGTGGAACATGCATCATCTAAATCTACTATCACTGTGATGTTTATTTTTACAGCATCTGGAAGAATAACACCACCTATGATCGTGTATCCATATAAGTCGCTTCCTTCAAATATCGGCAAGTCTATTCCTGGTGAATGGGGCATTGGCCTTTCTGATACGGGCTAAATGAAAGCAAAATTAATGTGTGAATATATTGAATACATACTTTATCCGCATTTAAAAAAAGTGAATGCGTCTTTTCCGATCATTTTGTTTTTAGACGGTCATTGAACACACATGACGTACAACCTTAGTGCCTTGTGTAAAAAACTAAATATTGTTTTAATGTTTAATGTCTATTTCCTAACTCTACGAGACTTCTTTAACCGGCAGATGTATCAGCTTTCAAGCTTATCAAAAGTGGATGGAAGAAGGCTGTTATACAATGGAGACGAGATCATCCTTTAGAGACATTATCAAAAGAGCATTTCGCAAATGTTCTGAAAATTACCGTGGAACATGGAATATACCAATGGAATCCAAATGCTTTAGATTATTCCAAGTGTCTTGGAGGACAAAAAATATTGACAAATCAATCCGAAACAAAGTCAGAAAATCTAAGTAATACATTGTTAAGTTACAAAGGTTTCTCTCGCATAATAGGAAATTACATTATTAAAGAATTTAACAATGATTATAAGGATGTCATAGAAAATAAACAACCACTGTTGTTTAAGTTATGGAAAAGTTTTAAACACATTTTTCAAGCCATAGAAATAATTCCCGTAGAACAGCAAACTTTAGATATGCCTACCGATAGCACTGCCCATACAGAAGAGCCTGAACTTCCGATCTCAACGTTAATGAAATTCCTGTATTAATTGTAAATCACGATCAAATATTAGATGGAGTACTGAATGAAAATGTTTAAATTATTAACGTCCAAGATCGGTCCCCTGAACCTACAGGCACATAAAAAATTGAACTAATAAAGCCTCTAATAATAATGAAAACACAAACGAAAAGGCCTCCAAATCTGAATGAGACTTTGCAGTTCACAAAGACCAAACAAAAAGGAAACAGAAACACCAAAAAAATAACATATGCAGTTACATCTACCCAGCGGATTAATAGAAAATCTGGGGAGGAGGAATCGATTGCTTCAGAAAAGGAGAGAAAAATACAACGTATGGAAAAGAAGGCTGTTACTGTTAGCAAAATTTCCAAAAAGGTTAAAAATTTAAAAACTGTCTAGAAAAAAAAAACAAAGTAAAAAAACAGAGAAAGATATAAACCGAGAAATAAAAGATGATAAGGCTAAAATAAACATTTTGAATAAACTTACTGAGGAACCTATCTTACCAAAGCAAAATTCTTTTAATACATGTGAAGACAATTGGCTTCTTGATAACTTTTTTTCAGAGATATCATCTTCCTTGTCTTTTCAAGATAACGAAAAAGTGCTTTAAAAAATATTGCAATAGAGAAGGCAAAAAAGAAATTATTTGCCGAAGAACTCATGGAAACCTGCAAGAATAATTCGTAAATTAAAAATCCTAAGCTGACTGAGGGACTTTGCTTCTCGTGTACTGATAATTTTAAATAGCAAAATCTTGGAAATTTTTTACTGTGAATAAAGACTACATTTATTTTAATTAGTACCTAAACCTGTTTCATTTTTGATTATCTTTTTAATTCATTATTGGCTAATCACTAGAAGTTTCATATTCCGTCCTAGCCAATAACTGACAAATTAGTGGCTAATCACTGAAGGAGCCATGCTAATAACTAATTTTTGACTGACAAATAATAAAAAATAATTTTTGGAAAAATCGGTAAGATAGTTTCGAAACAAATTCAGATTTCTGCTTTTATCTGAACCTTCTAAAAATGCAAGGTATAACAGACGTTGATAAAGATGTTAATAGAGACATGGGGAATCCAAAATTTGCATTCCACGACATGTCTATCAACTAAGCAGAAATCCTTAACGAATTTGTTTCTTGTACTCATACAGAGTAGATCCGAATAAAATGAATTAACATCTTTATCAACGTCTGTTATACCTTGCATTTTTAGAAGGTTCAGATAAAAGCAGAAATCTGAATTTGTTTCGAAACTATCTTACCGATTTTTCTATCAGATGTCGCTATTGCGTCCATAACGAAGCCATTTTATTGTTGCTTCTTAAAAGACAGAAAAGATTATTTTTTACGTTGAGAACGCCTATGAATAACTGTTCTGATGAGACTTATTAAGTCGAAATACGTATCAACAGATACATAGACGCTTTGTACGTGAAATCAAATCTTTGCTGTCTTTTTCATTTAATTTTTGGAACTTAAAATTATTTCTAGACTAGAAATGTTTGGTTTTGTATAAGCTAAAATTGATTTTTTTATAAAGAGAAACGTGATATTCCTACTGATACACATTTATTACATAATTTAATGATTTAGTACCTTAATAGAAATGTGACTGGCCAATCACTGGGTAGTCTACCCTACATTTCCTTGTCCACTCTTTTAAGATCAATGCTGTTGAAATTTTTTTTATTTAAATTAACGTGCATGTGACATCTATGGTCATTAGCAGAGTTACGATTTACATGGTAATATCATATACATTACAAAATAATGTAGTTAACATTTAACATAAAGAAAAAATAATAAAAACTTGTAATATAACATTTATATTTTGTTGAGCAGTTGACTTTTCTCGAGGAATTTGATAACCTTGTTGATTTGGTCTGTGCTGTTTAGGACCTCTTTGAAGTTAGTACTGATATCGAGCTGTTGGCATATTTTGGCATAAAAAGGGCATTCAATAAGTATATGCCTGATTCGGAGAGTCGTATTGCAGTGCTGAGATTTTGGTTGTGGAGATAATGTCATTAGGTAGCCATGAGTTAGACGGGTATGTCCTATACTCAATCTCCGTATAATTGCCGTATTTTTTCGAGATAAACTGGGATAGGTAAGAAGGCTCACTGAGGGTATAATTTCATGCAGCGATGAAGTAACATTATGGGCATATATGGAAATTTATGGGCACTTCAGATTATATTGTATAAATTAAGGAGTTTATTAAGACTATAATTAGACAAGTGCTTTAGGAATGCATAAGGAATATCACCGGGCCCAGCTGCAGTGTTTCTACTAGTCAGCTAAGGCAGACATTAGCTCATGGATAGTAAAAGGAGAATTAAGGGATCTACTATATTCAGATGATATCAGATGATTTCTGTGTGAATATAAGTCATGATGAGATAAAGTAATATTATTGATTTTATTCCTGAACTTGTCTTCGAAATGTTTGGCAAAAGCGTTAGGAATAAGTTCATGTGAAGTGATCTCTATACCATTTAAAATTAAACGACTAATTTTGTTATTAGTTTTGTGACCTTGAATTTTTCGTATTTTTTTTTCCAAAGTTGGCTAGGATTGGAGTTTTCGTTGATAGATGATAGGTAATCTTGCCAGGAAAATTTTTCACTTTTTTTAACTACGTGTTTGGCCTTGGCTTTGAATTTTTTGTAATTTATTAGATTTTCAAGGCTTCTATTTTTTTGGTACTTATTTAAAGCTTTTTTGGATAGACGAATCGTCCTTCACAAAAAGAGTTCCACCAAGGAACTGCTTTATGATTTGGAGAGAATGATGTTTTGCCAATGTGAGTCTTAGCAGCTGAAAGAATACTGTCTGTTATTGGCGTTAACAAATAGTCTAAAATAAAATAATGTAAAAAATAGATGTAAAAAATAGTTTTACATCATTGATTATTGGATGATCATGAGCGAGCAAGAGAATGTCAACAGATTTTGAATACTCTGGCCAGTTAGTTTTATTTAGGCGCCAATAGCTTTTGGCAGAGGCAGTCCCATTACAATTGTTGGAAATTATTATAGGATAATGATTGCTATCAAAGAGATCGTCAGCTGTTTGCAAGCTTAAAAAAGGTGCAGATTTAGGGTCACTAATACTAAGATCTACAGCAGAGAAAGATCGAGAGGAAATATTAAAATGAGTATTAGATCCTGTGTTAAGAAGACATGAGTTTGTGCAGTTAATAATATTTTCAACTACTTTTCCCCGTCCAAATCCGTCGCAGTATCCGTCGCAGTTCCATTGTAAAATAGTGAATTTGAAAACTTATAGGGTTAGTAAAAAGAATATACCTTGTACTAATTAAGTAATTTTAGAAAAGATCGATATCATTGCAGTTAGAGTCACATGAATTATTGGACGTAAGGCTGGTAAGTTCGTCAGCGTCTATAGAATTTAATGTGCGTTTTAGCTTTTTCGTTATTCTCGTAATGCGATTTTTAAGTGATCTATCGGATACAGTTTGGTATATTTGTGTAAGATCTTTGAGGAGAGAATGAATGTTCGTGGTGAAATTATAAGCTTCTTTGAGAGGATCACTACTCCCAAAGGAATTTTCTAGGAAGGCAATTATTTGTAATGCTGATAACGAAATTTTTTCTGGATTCGCACAAATTAATTTTTCAATACTTGAATGGGCAGATGGATTAATTTTACCAATTTCTTTGTCATCAGATTTTGTTTTCTTTTTAGGAGCTGATTTAGGAGTTGCGAAGGTTGTTGTGTTTGGTGTGTTATTAGAGCGGTAACCAGTAAAGAAGGTGATTCAAGACTTGTGTTAGTGGAATGAGTTCTTTTTATGCCAGAGTTAGAAGGGACAGATAATGGTGTTATAGACTGTTCATTTGAGATTGTTATGTCAGTAGGTGGGATATTTGAATAGATTTATTTTTTTGAGGAGGGTGAAACAGAAGATATACTAAAAGGAGTATCAATTGGGATTTGGCTAGAAGTTGTATTTGGAGAGAGATTGCTAGATATTTCTTGAGGGTTAGGGCAGGAGTCTGCAGTGTGTCCAGATTGCTTACATAAAAAGTATTCTAGTTTGTCCGAAGTAATAAATAGTTCATTTAATAGTCCTAAGTTCATTTTTAAGTGCTTGCTCTATGAGTGCATTCGGGATCGAAGGACATACGTTAGAAAGTAGTAGCCTCTTTGCAGGAGTGATAAGTCTGCGAATAGATATTATTTGATTTATAACAGAAATAGTCGAATTGTTTTTTAGAAGATTGTCTACTACGGTTACGGGAGAAAGATAAATGCATATACGCCGGTTAGAAATTCGTGAAGCAATGGTTATTCCTTTAGGAGTAACAATTTGGCCGATTGCCTTTATGTAATCAAATAGCACTACGTCTGAGATAGCGTCCATAACAATGGCATGAGTTCTACTGGGGCATGATGTTGCTGTTATAGATTTTTTCTGTGTGATTTTGGTTACTGCAGCGAAGCTATGTTGAGCTGTTTGTGATGATGATGTCATAATTTGAATTTAATATTTTGGATGCCAAAATATTAAATATGGCCAGAAACGACTGGCCTAATTTTATTTGTCAAAAGTATTTAAGTGATATCGACTTACCAATATTTACTTGATAAACAATCACATTAAACTAACAAGTTTTTATTAAAAATACTATTAGTAGAAGCCTGATGTTCACTCGGTGGCTTCTGAAATAGGAATGAAATTTTTAAATACGGTTAGAACAGATACAAGCCCTTGTTTAATAACTGTTGTTGTAAGAAAAGTCTTAGAAGTTTAGCTTTGGATGCTTTTACAGGGTTTTTATATTAACCACTCATATCTTTTATTTCTATTCATACATCTTTCCATAAAAGCTTTTGCGAATTTAAAGTTTATTGAAATATATTTTGAATTTAGGTACTGAATAAGTTTGGTAGAGGTTTTAAGTAAAAACAAAATCGTTACATATTAAGTTTTTTTATAGGTATGCCCTTTATATTATTCATATTTTAAGGTTGACCTACAACTGTCAAAATTTAACAAAATATTGCGCAATTTTCAAATTCTGTTTCACGCAATATGTTAAGCAGTATTTTAACATTATCTACACATTGCCAAATATATTAATGGTTATATTAACCGAGTGGCCCACACATTTTAAAAATATGCATTGTATTGCAAGTATCTCTCTTACTGGCAATAATAGTGACGTGGTTTGGCTAAACAAGACAAAAATCGTATCGGAAATGGAATTCAACTACCATAAATCACGACTAAAGTAAATGTCGTCAAGACAAATGGGGAGAGGTTATTGCTTTTCCAAGTAACATTTGTGAAGGAAATGGGACAATGAGAAATAAAGGTAAGTCGCATTTATTTATTTCGAGTTTAATACAGTAAAGTTACAAGAAATATGGAGAACGGTTTGTCCTCTCAGAGTGCAACTCTAATTACGGTTATTAGTTTAAGTCAAAATATTTATCAAACTGCTGCTGGTCATAATCCTTCAATGTATTTAGTGAGTATTGTTAGAGGCATCTTAAAGTTTAATATTTGATGAAGACTATTTGTTTAAAAAACTGCCTTGAGCACATTTTATGTACAAAAATAAAATTTACTGGTAGAAAGAAAAAAATATTTGTTTTGTTTTGAAAGGGTATATATTATTGATTGTATTTTTAAATTAGTAGCGGAAATATTTTGCACAATCTTCTTCTTTCTCAATTTTTCTCTCTTTAGGAGTCGCTTTTTTTTCAAATGACGTTTACCATTTGACGTTTTTTCTCTTGTTGGAGCTTTAATATGTACTTAGATGCTAATATATTTTTAGTTGATTTTCTATGTCGTTGCTTCCTTTGACATAGTTTAAATTAACGTGATCACTTAAATATTGTGGCTATCTATTAAGAATTAATGATTAAAGGACCCTGAAACGTAGTTCTCAGTGCGTAGATTAAGAAAGTCAATGGGACCTAGGTCTGAATAACTATTAGTCTAAAGCTACAGCCTTCTGAAGATATAAGATTCAGATGCTCAGTGTACGTCAAGGGCAATTATTCATACTAAAGTGAACAAAACTATTGATTTATGAAAGAACTGAGACATATTTTCTTGATCTATATTTACACACTGAATATGAATCAATGGTCAAAAATAGATGCGTCGTTTTTTAGTCTTCGAAAACTGCCAAAAATCTTCGAAAAACTAAAGAATAGAAAAACAAAAAGCGATAGAAAAACATAAGAATTATCCTATTTTCACAAATGCTGCACACTTATTCAATACCAGCTGCGCTTATTTAATGCATAGCTGCATTTCCGCCTTATGTTCAGAAAACTGCTACAGCGCCTTCAGAAAACTGAGAAAAAACCACACTGACAAGTGCTTCTAGAGCGGCACAAGACATCTCACCCTGTCATGCATTCAGAATACATACCTGACTTCAGGAAGGTAACAGCATCATGTAAAAAAAACGCAGAATTATTATTAAATAAGCATCACCTATCGACCCACATGAAAGTTGCTACAGCTGAAGCTTTTTTTTTGTCTTTTATGAGGGGGTGGTCCAAATGTTCGAAACATACCTCGGTCCTAGAAGGTAGACAGAACTGCCTTCCAGCCTCGGTAATGCAGGATTTTTACACCGTCGCCAGGATGATATTTGAGACCGTTTACAGGGGTTGTTTGGACACCATCGCCGTTAATGCCAGAGACGTACCTGCTAAAAAAACACCCGCGATGAATTACCAGCCGAATCGCCCTGATTAAGACGCAAAAACGGCACAGATCTCTCATTCACGCACAATTTCACGCGCATTCTAACACTTTCTCACTACGACTGAATTCTTGTCTCCCTCTATTCCTCCCTGTTAATGTTCAATCTCGCCCCTTCTTATTCTGCCTTATCCTCTTGCTTGTTCCTGAGCACCCTGCCTCCCTTCGGGTCGTCTTTCTTTTTGTTCCTTTCTCTCCAACGTTCTCCTCATATATCTCTGAACTGCTCTTCATCGATCTGACTACGTAATCATACCAATATAGTGTGTGAGAGAGAGCCGATATTTCACAGTACAGGCATTTGTTATTTTCTGCTTCTCCAAATTTGTAAGGGTGTGCCCTAAAGCAACCATGTAGTGTGAATATCTGCGTCAATAAGTAAACCAAACGCTGGTGAGACTTCGTCCACTACGCCACCCTTCTCGTCTCGTCCCATTATTTTTGCCACCCCATTATGAGCCTGTTCCTTTCTTCTTTTTTTAAACATTCTGTTGCTAGGTTTTTCGTCACTCGTATATTCTTCCTCTTCCCTTTACTAGCATGTGTATCGGAATACACATGGTGATAACTTCCAACGCCTCTGCAAACACTTTTCTGTATGCATATGTCACCCTCAATAAACTCTTCCTATCTGCTTGGATAAGCTACTTTCTGTACGCCTTTGTTAAAACTGCAGTTCTTCAGACAGGCGCAGCGTAGAGGATGATCGATTGTACAACATAATAAAGGCACCTCCTCTTCTAATTTTTGAGCCCTTCTTTGTTGGGCATGATCCCCCTCAACGTGGCGGATCTCTCCGCAGCTCTTTGATTTACCGCCTTTACGTGCTTCTCCCACTTTCCGTTTTGATTCAGAGTTACCCCTAAATACCTTACGCATTTCTTTGAAATCACTCTCTTTCCTGCACATTTGAATGTTATACCGTCTCTTTTCCTTGGTGTTATGCACCGCTATGTACGCTACGCACCAAAAATAAGGTCCTCCCTGTCCTCGCGCCACTACCAGCATAGCGAGGTCGTCCTCAAATGCGAAAGAGATTACACCCTCTTCGTATTGTTGACTCACAACCCTATCGTATACCAAGTTCCACAGCGTGCGTCCTAGGACCGACCCCTATGACACTCCAGCCGTCGCGTCAACCACCACTCCTTTTTCTACTACAATTTTATTCTCTGACAGATAGTCGAAGACCAACTTCGTTAAGTACCTCGGACACCTTCTCTCCCGTTAAGCCTTCATTACCTCTTTTTATTTTAATATGTTCCAGTTTAAACAACAGTAGGATTGCTCATTCTGGTTAATCCCCACCCTGCGCAACTCCCGGAAGACTGCCATCAGCGCATCCATCGTGCTTCTGTTCTTTCTGAAACCTTACTGCCTGGGAGGCAGCCCACCTGACTGTTCAATCACTGAGTCTATTCGTCCTCTTAGAATCTCCTTGTATAATTTACCTATGCACGACAGAAAGCAAACAGGTCGATACTTGTATTCCCCCTTTGGGAGTACCACGAGCCTTGAGATTTTCCGATTTGCCGGTAATCGCTGAGTTTCAAGCAGTGCATTCATGTGTTCCAAAAGCCACGTCGGCTCCATACTACCAATGCGTTTTACCGCTTCTGGTGGTATTTCTTCGAGAACCTGAGCCTTTCGTGTCTTTAGCTTCGTTGAGTTCGTCTACGGTAAAAGGTACATCTCGCTCAACTTCGACGTCCCACTGCACTCCAAGCCAATGGCCGACTAGAAACAGCTCTCGGGTAACCTCAAGCTTCCTGTCCTGTGGCATCTTATACAGAGGGTATAGCTTGAACTGGTTTATTACGTTTTTATACCCCTGACACCAAACGTCCCCATCAAACTTGTCACACAATTCCCTCCAGTGCCTCTTTTTCGCGGCTCGGATCTTCATATTCAGTTCCTTCTTTCGCACATTGTATACTATATCCATTCTGCTAGCTTCGGATACTTTTCCTCTACCTCTTGCCCTAGTAGACTGTCTACTGATAGCAATGCATTCCTTTATCTTGTTGGCGATCTCTTCGCACCACCAATAAGGCATTTTTCTTTTTTAATCTACTCCATTTATGCAATTTGTTATAGTCTCTCTTATCATTGATTCAAGTCCTTCTACCGATGGTGATTGGCATCTTTTCCTCTCTATCATCCATCTAGAATACTCATCAGACGCTAGCCTGTCCGTTCTATCCCCACCTTTACTTCCTGTTTAGTTCGCTGATGACTCAACGTTGGTAGTCCCTACTTCGACCATCGAAAAGACAATGTAGCGGTATTCTCTAGCAGTGTCATTCGTTCATGTCTACGTTCACAGCCTACGTTCAGCTACAGCTGAAGCTGCTTAACAATTATTAACACGATTATTAATTCCTAATGTCTTATAAGTAGAGTTAAGACTCCTGATTATAAGAAATGGTCAATGAAGATGGTTGACAACTTCATAATGATGATTTTGCTAACTTTCTTGTTTTCGATTTAGAATACCTAAAAGACCTAAAGATTGGGATATATCAGATTAAACTTGCACCGTCTAACATACAAGATTAAATAATTAGAGATAATGAAAAAGAATTTTAAATTGATGAGAATATAGACGAACCCGGATTCATTCGAGTTCGAATATTTTCTATATTTGGACAAGATAAAAAAAACAAATATTGAAGATGAGCCTGCAAAAGACCCGATTATTAGATGTACATGTCAATGTAGTGCGAGAACTGTGGGTACTTGTGCTCATATAACCAGTGTGTTGTGGTTTTTAGGCTTTGCAAGACATCAACCCAATATGCAGTATAGTGATAGGTCATCACTTAATACAACTTATGATGCATCTAACCGAAATCAGTAGAATCTTAACATACAGATAGTTGAAGATAACTTAAACCCAAATTTGCTCTAAACGATTAAAATCTAGCATAGCACGATCTTTACTGGTCGTACTGAGAAGTTTCTTGTGTTAGCTGGCTATTTGATGAATTTATTTTTCAAATATTAAAGAAATTCTGTGATAACGTCATATTTTAGGTATTGTCGATGCAGCAATATCACGTCGGTTCTTAATTTTGTTAATAATGGTTCAGTGTTTTTTTTGAAAATCAATTGGTGCTGTTGCTTTGCTGAGGTCAGGTATGTATTCTGCATGCGTGATTCAGCACTTGTCGGTGTGATTGTTTCTCAGTTTTCTGAAGGCGCTTCAGTAGTTTTCTAAAGATAAGGCGGAACTGCAGCTATGCTGGTATTGAATAAGTGTGCAGCATTTTTGAAAATATGATAATTCTTATGTCTCTCCAGCAGCACATTTTCTATTGCTGTTCTTTAGTTTTTCGAAGACTTTTCGGAGGTTTTCTGGCGGCTAAAATGCGATGCATCTATTTTTGTGTGTATGTTTGCTTGATGTACACTAAGCAGCTGAATTCAATATATTCAGAAGGCAGTAGCAGAATATTAGTTTATCAGACTTGGCCCCATTGACTTTTTTAATTTACGCACTGTGAATTATCATTAACCGAACTTTCGTTTAATTTGACCTGGGCCGGTTTTCCATAGAGATAGTTCTTCTTCTTCTTCTTCTCGTAGCACTACAACCCGGGTGGGTTTTGGCTGACTGCACAACTTTCTTCTATCTTGAATGGTCATCCATAATAGTTGGGTTAGTGGGTAGCCCCATTGTTCTTAAACCTGACCATATATTGTCTCTCCATCGCATTCGTGGACGTCCTATGGGCCTTCTTCCTGTGGGGGCTTCCTCCCATATTAACTTGGCAAGGCGGTTATTAGGGAGTCTATGGATATGGCCAGCCCATCTTAGACGTTGGGATTTAATCTCTTGGACTATATCGCTCGCTCTTTACATCTGCTTGACCTCAGCATTTGTTCTCATTCGGTATTGGTTGCTAATAATCTCTCAAAACATCTAAATTTTCTTTCAGTTTCTTTGGTCAGGGTCTATGTCTCACACCCATACATGAGCACCGGTCTAATCACCGTTTTATATATTCTAATCTTTGATGTTTCTCTCCTTGATAACTCTCTCTTTGATATCTCTTCCGCGATATCGTTATCTGCTGTGATTGTTGCTCCGAGATATTTAAAACTCTCCACTTTTTTAAAGTTATATGGATTTATTGTAACATTTTGCCCTATTCTATCTCGTCCCTTTTGTCTGTTGATGCACATGTATTTGGTTTTCTCTTCGTTTACCTTTAAACCAGTTTTCTTTGCCTCTACCTCCAATTTATTAAAAGTCTCCTTCACAGTGGTGACTGTGTTTCCCACAATGTCAATGTCATCTGCGTATGCTAGTAGTAATTTTGGTCCATTTACTGTCAGTAATTCTATTTTAAGTTGTGCTGCTCTTACTACTTTCTCCAGGATGATATTAAAGAGGAGAGGTGACAGCGCATCTCCTTGTTTCAGACCACTGCTTATTTCGAAAGATTCTGAGAGTTTGTTACCTATCCATACTCTGGATCTACAGCTATTCACACATAACAAGCTGGATAAGTTTTTTTGGAACTGAAACTGAACTGAAAGTTCTACCGTTGCATCCCTTTTAATGCTGTCGTACGCTTGACGGAAAGCTAGGAAGATATTATGGATAGTTCTATTGAATTCTAATTCTATTTTAAGCAGCTGTCTTAGAGTAAAGATCTAATCTATGGTCGATCTATGTTTTCTGAAGCCGGCTTGGTATTCCCCCATGAAATTTTCTTTAAACGGTGTCAGCCTTCTTAATAGGATGTTCGATAAGATTTCATATGTCGTATTAAGTAGGGACATGCCTCTATAATTAGAGCACTTGCTTTTGTCTCCCTTTTTATGGATGGGGATTATTACACTTCCGTGCCATTTTGTTGGTATTTTCTCTTCGTTTCATATGTATTATTAGTTTGTGTATTTGTCTATGTAGAGTTTCTCCTTTAGTACTTAAGGAATTCAGCCAGTATATTGTCAGAGCCTGGAGATTTTCCGTTCTTCAATTTGTTAATTGCTTGCAATGTTTCATCTATTTTGGGGACCTCTACTGGTAGATCCACCCCGAGATATATATTTTCTCCATGTTCTTCCTCTTGATGTATGTTAAGTAAAGTCTTGAAATATTCTTGCCATGTTTGAAGCAGTTGTTTTTTATTTATTATTAATTCACCATTTTTTCTGAGTACAGACACGCATCTAGGTCTGAAGCCTTTCTGTTCGTTTGACACTGATTTGTAAAATGCTCGACTATTTGACTGTTGCCTATTCCTTTCCATTTCTTCATATTTCTGTTGTTCGTACTTCCTTTTTTTCTCTCTAATTAATTTTCTTGTTTCTCAGCGTGAAGTTGCATAGTTTTCTTTACTTTCTGCTATTCTTTGTTGAAGCATAATGTTTCGCTTTATCTGTCTGTCGTGTAGTTTTTCTTAATATTCTCTATCAAACCATTTTCTTGTTCTCTTCCAGCTTTTTCATATTATTAGTTCTGCTGACTCCGTAATTAATTTTTTTATTTGTTGCCACAGCCTTTCGACATCATTGCTCTGGTCTACTGTATTTAGATGCTGTTTAATTTCTTTCTTTCTTAGTTTCTCTAATTTCCTCATTTTGCATTTTCTCTATGTTCCACTGTCCCAATGCTTCCTTGGCCTTAGGTTTCTCTGAAGATATTTTTAACCTGATTTTTGCTCTTACTAGGTGATGGTCTGTATCTCCATCTGCTCCCCTAAGGCTTCTTACATCCAGCATATTACTTCCATGTCTAGCATCGATAATTACGTGGTCAATTTGGTTCCGCATGGAGTGGTCATTACAGACCCCAGTCTGTTTATGAATTTTTTTATGTTGGATCATAGTAGACTTTACAAGCATATTGTTAGCCGATTCTAGCTCTACGAGCCTTTGTCCATTGTCGTTTGAGATATCGTGGAGGCTGTGTTGTCCTATTGTTGGTCTTAGGTTAGGTTCTTTGCCAATTTTTGCGTTGAAGTCTCCACAGATTATCTGCATGTCTTGTTTGGAGATTTTCTTAAGCGTTCTTTCGAGTTGTTGATAGAATTAATCTTTAATATTTTTGTCTTTACCTTCTGTCGCAGCATGTGCAGATATAATTGAGATATTGTACCATTTTCCTTTCAGTCTAATATAACAAAGTCTTTCACTAATGGGCGTGAAACTTATAATACTGTTCAGGTATTCTTCTCGTACTACGAAACCTCTGCCAAATTCGTGTTTTCCTGTCTGGTTTTCACTGTAGAAAATGACCGCCTTGTCTTTTTTTTATGTTTTCCGTGTTCTAGCCACCATAGTTCTTGTATTGCTACTTGTTCTAACTGTTTTGTTGCATGTATAGATGCTCCCGTCCGGTACCAACTTAGAACATTCCATGTTCCAATATTTAAAGTGTCGTTTTTCATATGTATCTGTTCAATTCCGAGGCAAACTTGCAGTTTTTATAACAGACTGTTTTTTATAAGGGCAGGTTGTTGGATAGTTGCGGGGTCTTTTCTATAATTATAATAGTTTCTGACAATTTTAATAAATTCATTGCTTTTTTAATGTCGTGATAAAAGGTTTTTAGTTGTTCGTCATAACCATTAAGAGTAAGAGCATAAACCTGTACAAAATTGGTTGCTAGAGGCGTTATATCGATCTTCAGCAAGCAAACTCTGTTTGAAATGGGTATGAAATAAAACATAAACACATATTTTCGTGGTAAAAATTTATATTTGCCATTTTACAAAATAAATTGATTATCCACTTATATTTATCAAAATATAAAATATTTACAATTGAGATGTACAGCACTAAATTCTAAAACGAAATTAGTTGTGTATATGTAGGTACCTAGTAGAATAAACCTCACTGGGGATTTGACTTACATAGCTTTGTGAGAGTTGGGATGGGGTGTTTTATACACGGTGTCTTGAAAATCTAGGAGTTAATATCTTTGACAGATCAAGCCAAAAGAAAAGTAGACGATTTAAGGATAATATATAAAGGTAAGCTTTTATCTTTTAGATTTACAGTATATAATGTTGGTAAAAAACGCAATGAAAGACGTTCTCAAGTTTGGTCCTGAACATCGTAACACAAATTGTGTTTACATTTCAGTCACAAAGAATTGTCTTTTTCAAAGTAATCTATATCAAAATAAACTGAAACCAAAGCAATAAGTGATCGTGTGTAGTGCAGCTACAGTACGGAATACAACAGTGAGTTAGTCTTATTTTATATTACCAAAAACATTTCAATGCATACAGTTTGTAAGGTTAACTGTCGGTCGACAGGTCTGTTATCAGAACTAATTTTGGTTTTATAACTGGTTTAATTAAGTACTAATGAGTTTATCAAACGATATCAGATGCTACCAAAAAATTTGTCAACAGCCATGACTGACGATCAACAATCTCAAAACAAAGCATCATACTCTGCTGTGCTTAATAATATTTCAATTCAGTTTCTTTCTGAGAATCACGCAATTTTATTTAATGCTCTACCTGATATTAAAATAGAAGAGTATTTAATACCTCTTGGTAAAGTTGATCATCCATGAAATATTTTATTGTCATCAAGACTGTCAAATAACAGAGTATGTATCTATGTATCTATCTATCTTATGTCCAATTTAGCAGAAATAACAACAAAAGGAGAAAATCTAAAAGCACGAAGATTATTAACTCCCAAAGAAAGACTGTTACTATCTAATGTTTGCCTTCTATTGCACACACTCTAATAGAAAATGAGTTAATTAAATGGGGTCTTAATTTAATGTCACATTTAATCTTCCTTAGAATAGGTAGTCAGCTTCCAGAATTTTAAAACATCTTTAATTTAAGAAGACAAACATATATTCAACCAGTTGTAGATATAGACCTACTTTCTTCCTTCTTATTTTAATATGAACAAACTTCGTATCACATAAGTTCAGATAAACCCTCATGTTTTTTTTTGTAAGCAAATATATCACATTGCATTAAATTTTTCAAGTCATAATCAAAATGATTCCACTCTTATCGACCACCAACCACAACAACCAATACAATAACAACCACAAGAATCCTTCCAGTCTAACAAATCAACCTTAGAAATGGAACCAGATCTTCCCGTCAGTAATTCTAGTATAGAACCTACGCCTAACCAAGACACAGAAATGAATTTAATACTTCTCGTACTTATAAAAACTAATTGTATATCTAAAGATCAGTCACTGAAGAATCAGATCAATAATTAAAAATCCCAAAAGTAACCAAAAAGAAACAAAAAGGCAATCTGAAACTACCATATTAATTCAGGAGATGATAATGTCAACAAAAAAGATATTTTACAATATGTCATATAATTTTAACTTGACATATGAACAAACTTGACTTTTTTGAAAATTATTCTAACTCGTTTGGTCCCATCAGCTTACTACAAACATACCCAACGGATATACTCAACTTTATAAATATGATAACAACAATTTTACAAGTCGTATTTACAGAAAAAAAGCATAAAGACCAAATGTACTAAAATAATAAACAAAATACAAAAAATGCTAAACTCAGACGATGCCGCTAATCAAAATAGTGATACTTTAACAAATTCATCTCAAGAAATAAACTAAAATCTTCGATTTAATTCTTCAATGGAATGTTAACGGGTTCTATGCCCATTTAGAAATGCTTAAACATTTATGTTCAATGATCTCGCCACCATCTATTATTTGTTTACAAGAAACAAACTTTAAAGAACAGCATAGTGTGGTATGAGGAATTATTCTTGTTTCCATAAAAACCAAAACGTCGCAAATATTGTTAGTGGAGGAGTTCTTACATATGTTAACCAAAAATATGAATTGGAAGCATTTATCGCTGAACATTTCAAAGAAACTTATATATAAATAAATAAGGACGAACCATCCCTTTTACGCAAGAATTAGAAGATATCCCTTTCTCCATAAAATTCAATTTTCAAAATTTTTTATCGGACAAATACAGTTATACAGTACAAATACCTCTTCCTGGACCTTTCCTCCTGCAATGCGTGATCTAACTTTTCTTAAATACAATAATCTTGAGACCCCCATGCAACTATTTAATATTTTTACAACATACTTGCTTTTTTCCCAGATCATTGACATATCTATACAGATTCATCCAAAACTATTAATACTGTGGGATCAGAAGCTATAGCTCCGAACATTGTATTACAACACTAGAAGTTTACTGGACTAGAAGAATATGAAGATAATTGGAGCTAGAAATATTTGGAAATAGTTTTTTATTAGCGAGGATCATTATTATTAATTATCTCATATAGGGATAAATGCAAAGATTACGGTAATCGTTACTAAAGGTATTTAAGTTCAGTTTTAAGCACAATACTTAAGCAGCTATAAACTACTAAAGTACATCTTTGATATAGCTATTTAAAGTGTTAAAATTTACAAAAATATTTGTACGTATAAAATTGTTATTGGTATTAAAACTAGTTAAAAATTATAATTTTCTTTTAAGAGCATTTAAATTGACACTCTGTATAGAAATGCTACATTTCTTGCATCTCTTGACTAAGCATTATGTGTTTGAATAAACAATGCAGTCTGGGAATCCAGGTATACAGAATACTTAATTAAATGATCTAAAGATGTAGTTTCATTTATGATATAATTACTGTTTGCCTCCAATCGGTTAGGTAAAGGCGCTTGCACAAGGAACTTGGATGTAGTTGAGACAGAAACCTTTATTGTCTACATCGTTTGGGGCTTCCATGCCGTCTGCGTGGAAATAGAGTTGAAAGGGTTTGACTGTACCTATAAAAAAAAACGAAATTTACTACTGGGTGCTATAAGTTATTTGAAGCATAATATTAAATATAAAATTTATAAACTGCTCAACTAATATAATGCTTTCAGAGATAATGTAATATTTTATTAAGTAAAATTACATTTTAACATTCTAGAGAATTAATATATACATTTCAAATATTAGGAATCAGTAACAAAATAAATTAAGGATCAGGGAAAAAAACCAGATATGTCACTTTATATTGACTATTTCACTCATCTTAAAATTTTCACATAATCTGACAAATCACAAATCACAAACCAAAGACAGCTTGTATTATCGCGAAAACACCAACTGTCTTTCAATTCTGATTGGTCTATCAGCTTCGTGTTTTCAACGACGTAACCATGGATACCGATCGCAAAGCAAAGTTTGACGTTTGCCAAAAAAATTATTGTAGCTGTATACGTCAAAATGAGTCGTTTCGGTGGTACTTCAAAGAAAATCTAAATCTTATATATGGAGACAATTTATGATGTTTTGTGTGGATCGCAACTACAAATTAGATGCAGAAAATAACAACAAAAGACTAGCATTCATTCTAAAACACTGGGCCTTCAACATGCGAAAAATTGATGGTAGTAATTACAAGGAGAGTGTTATTAAAACCATATGGAACACTACTGCACAATACCTAGATACCTAGATCAAATGTATTATTATTAAATTCCTTCCTCTCATTCTACTGAATTTTTGACCTATCACTTTGTTCATGAAATAGTCTAATAAAATACCACTCGTGATTTAATTTAGCTTATAAGTCTGTCTTTTATTTCTAAACTTAACTGAGTTTCTTAAAGAAAACACCATTCGTCCTACGGACTCGCGGTGTTTTCAAGCAACTCAGTTTCGTTTAGAAGTAAATCGACAGACTTATCGCGAAAATTGAATCACTAGTGGTATTACTATTGAAAATATCGTTAACCCTCCATCCCACAGGTGGGGTCCATCAGTACAAGTATAAATGAAATTTGCTTAATTTTTTCAGTTTTATTTTGTATTTTTTTCCTAGACTCGGTGTACCTTTTAATGGTACTGAATAGTACACTTTGGCATAATTTGGTAAAATTGTATGAATCCCTTCAATCGCTACCTGCAAAAGTATCCTGACAGACCCCACCCGTGGGTGGACGTTTCTTGTTTTGTGCTAAGGCTTGGTTAATATTGCTGCTATAAATGCATTTATTATATACTAAGATCCAATAATACGAATGCGGAATTTTGGTCTTTTCGTCGATTGTTTCTGAAGTCTTTAGGAATTGCGTTAGTCCAGAAAAATATGAAAATAAGAGCGTTAAATATACGTATACCGAGAACATCACGGTTACTCGCTGCAAAATTTTCTGGAATTGAGCAAACGACGAGGGATGACCCAGCCCCCGGGAAAACAGAGATGGTGTAAGTATTGTAAAAAAAGAAAAACTAGGTATTTTTGCCAATTGTGCAAAAACTGGTTATGTGTGGAACATATAAAAGCATGTTGTGCCGATTGCATAGAAACAAAATTAGCATTATTTAACCCCACTATTTTCTGTTTCCAATTTTAATTTTGGATATTTCGTTTTTACTTGTATTACTGTAACTATATAGAGTAATAATATTATTTTTTTTTATATTTTTCTTTTGTATTTTGTCGTTCATAACTTTTTTAGTAAACTCTTGTAAAAAAATAATGGTGTTAGTTATTTTGCAGTAAACTATACCAATACATATTAATACACATATTATATGTACATTTAGGTAGTACGTTACATCAGTCAGTTTCCTTAAAAATATTAAAAAAAAACTTTTTTTTTATTGAGAAAAACCAAGTTTAAAATTTAGTTCTGATAGACCCCACCTGTGGATTTGTGTCACAAAAAAGTCACCAGTGGAAAGGATGGTTAAAGGCGCCATTAAATTCTAGGAATGACGACCTATATTTTAGAGTACTAAAACTGCCTACCGTAGTATGGCGTAAAATAACGTCTAAAATATAGCATAGCGATTAAAAACCAGCTTAGTCTAAACGTCCAGGGGAAAAAATCTGCGATTGTAACGATACCATCATTAATAATCTAAAATTTCGAACGTTAGCAAAATCACAGTCAAATAATGAAATCTAATTCCTACAATAGCTAATAATTTGCCGCCGTAGAGTAGGCAACCTACAATACCTTGTAATATATCGATATGTTGGTTATAATAGAATCGATTCCCTTGCCATTGAATAGAAAGCGTCATTGAAAAAGGGAACCAACCTCACGGTTCGTAGACTTCCTACGGTTGCCTCTTCCGCCCAACCAATGAACATTAAGCCCGAAAATATACGCTCGTGACGTAATTCTTCCCCTTCAACCAATCAACACTGCGATCGACCTGCCCGCTACATTCAGTTTCAATCGCGAATAAATAAGTTTTTGAATTCTTGTGTACTCTGGTGACGTAACTCAAGCATCCCCATCCCAGTCGGAAGAGGCAACCGTAGTAAGTCTACGAACCGTGAACCAACCTAACCTTCTTATCTATGAAGGGAATGCTGTTCATTTTGGAACATAACTTCAAGAAGATCAGTTAAGTTATCACGGCAGGCAGAACTTAGGGACAGGGAAAGAAAAAAATCTAAGTTATTTATTATTTTTGGGAAATGTGAAAAGTTCTTTAGTTGTTTGAAGAAATATTTAGTTTTTGTACAGTTTTCTTTAGACAGTTACGTTGTTTTTTATGGGAAAATCACTCCGATAGTTCTGGTAAGTTTTCCATTTTCCATTTAAATATTACAAGTCCTCAATCACCTAAACTTTCTCACCTTAGTAGAAATATATAACTATCATTTTTGTTATATACATATATCACTAGATTTCAGTGTGGAAATATTCAATATTTGAGTCAAGATCACTTAATGACAAATATATTCTAGTTTTTGTTATTTAAACAAAAACTCTAACAAGTATGAGAACACAGAATAAAAAGGGTTTTTTGTTCTCTTGTAGCCTGCCGGTTCCAACCTTAAGTATTGGGACTGTTTATTTTGATTTGGGAAAAAGTATTTTTTAATTTGGGAAGTACTTGGAATTGGGGAAGAATTGGACGTTGATTTTGGGAAAAGAAGAAATTTTAATTTGCAATTTTCTGGTTGGTCTGCGTCCTGTAGGCTGCTACCACTAAACGTAGGCTGAGCCATCCCAGAGCCCACCCACTATCTGGACATTAGACAGCTGATGAAGGAAACCGCTTCCCAGAAATCATCCCATAGGGTTATTAAGTACAATTATGATGAAATTTAATAACAATTTAAAACTCTTTTTTTTATAATATACATTTATATCCTTGGATACTTAGGCCCTCAGCCTAAGTGGGTTACGAAACAGGTTTGTGCACAATCCCTGGGTAGCACCCTCACCTTGCCGAATCCTTTTAATTGCCTTAATATTATTATTCCATATTTACTTTGAATTTATTTATTTATTAATATTTTATATAACATTTATAATAAGTTGTCAGGATATATTATCCAATTTTATGGTCATTTGTATCTTTGTATGTACCTTCACATATCAAATTGATGTGATATTGTTCCAATTGCTTAACTGACCTTAAGTAATTGGAAGTTAAGCACTTTAAAAGTATTGTCATACTTTTAAACTGCCTTTTATTAACTGGTATAATTATTTAATTTTTTTTTGTTTAACTGTTTTTGTAAATACTTATTTTTGGGGGATATATTTTAGTAGTTGTTTGGTATATATATATATACATATGTATATGTTTTGGAGCTATAAGTAAATTAAGAATATAATATAGTGTATAGAGCATTAAAGATTTTTATTTGTTTCCCATAATCTTTTATTTTTCAGTTAGTGTATAACTAAAGATACCCCAAATTGAAGTCATATTCAAAATTCACCCTGGCGTCCATCTCAAGATCATCTTAGGATTGATCTTACCTTAAGTTACTACAGGCAAGCAAACGTGCCAACCTCCTCTCTGAGCACAACTCTCGTTCTCTTGAGGTAAGCCTATTCTCTTGTAGCGTTTCAAGCAAATTTTATATTTCCTTTTGTATTGGTTATATTCCTTGTTGTTTGACAATTTATTTTAACCATAAGTATTTCTATTCACTACACTTTATCTTCGTTAGAAATATTGTCCCTTTAAAAGATTAATACTTGGATTTTGGCCTTCCACTTATTAATTGTAACATCTTCTTACATAATTTGTAACAGTGGCTTGACTAACCAGTTGCAGCTGTTTCCTTCTACATATAACACGATGTCATGTAAACAAACCTGCTGCTGCTGCAATATTCATTTTTAAGAAACGTGTCAGTATTATTATAACTATAACCTTAAAAGAGTAAGTTTTTGTTTGTTCGTGTGATTATTAATAAACGATTGTGGCTAATAGTGATTCGGAGGGTTCCGTTGAGAACAAAATTATTCCTTCACAAAAAAAAAGGAAGACTACCTGCCGAATGTCAGGGATCTCTAAAAAGATATCGACTTATGAAGTTGGACAGCCATGTAACTGCTTAAGGTTGAAGTGCTTTGAGGTAATTATTGAGGTGCAAAGAAAAGAAATATTGAAAAATTTAAATGCTCTGTGCTCTCACAATGAGCAAAATTATTATTTGGCTAGTTTAATAACGGTCTTACCTGTCCAGCATAGAAGACCTCGTCAAAACGAGATTACTGCCAGTTTCCAAGATGCAAGTTATGCGTATCGAGTACGAGTTCGCGATTGTGATATTCCGGTGTGTGTCAAAGCTTTTTGTTTTATTCTTTGGATTACAAAAAATAAAATAAATTATATAAAGGAAAGCCTCAAACTAAGTGATGCTACTCCTAAGGACAGATGTGGAAAGCATAGTGCAACACATAGGAAGCTGGACGACTTAACAAAAGGTTTGATATGTGACCACATCAAAAGTTCTAAGGGTCGTCAGACTCTTTATAGTCTGAAAGATATACATAAAGACTTATTTACCAGAAGAACTCACAATCAAAAAAATGTTTAACCTCTTTAAGATAAAGCATCTAAATGCTAAAATCTCATATAAAACGTACAGAACAATTTTTAATGAGACATTTAATATTGCTTTTGGATACCCCAGAAGTGACATATGCACAACGTGTGATAAATTTCAAATTAAGCTTAAAAGTTAGACTGATACTGATGAACTTAGACAATTAACTGTTATGAAAGATTTGCATAAAATAAAGGCTGACATATTCTGTTTAAGAAAAGGCAAGCCAAAAAATCTGCAAAAAAAGCAACAAAAAGGAAACCACCTGCATTTATTTTTCAAAAAATGTTTTATTTCTGAAAATTGCGACTATAAAGATGTGTACTATAAACGCCAGTTGTCTACGTATGCCTTTAATGTGCATGTCCTCTCTTCTGATCAGTATATTTTTTATGCCAATCATGAAGGAGTGGATCAAACAAAGTTGCATCTTTTCTTCACCATTTTATCAATAATTACTTACAAGAACATGTTAAAGAACTGCATACCTTCTGTGACTCTGCCGAAGAACAAAATAAAAACTTTACTATTTTTCGATTTATTTATTTTGTAGTAACCAGCAAAATTCATAATCTGAAAGAAATAAATATCACATTCAATGTAAGAGGACATTCCTGTTTGTAGTGTGACACAAATGTAGGATTGTGGGATTTAAAGACCCCCTTTGGGTCTTTAGAAGGGTTTTTGAAGAAGTCATTAAGTATTCCCGTTTCAAATCATCGCCGTTTGTTATAGTGAGTTTGTCACAAAAATGGTACTGGATTGGAAATCATTTTTAGACACAACATATTTACAAAAGCCTGCCTGGGCCTGCGTAGCGCAAGCGGTAGGATGCTTGACTCGCAAGCCGGTGGTCCGGGGTTCGAATCCCACCGCCGGCAAGAACATCTAGACATTTTAAAAATGTCTATAGGCCCCAGGTCGACTCAGCCTGAATAAAAATGAGTACATTGGGTAAAACCAGGGGTAATAATAGACGGTTGAAGCGTAGCACTGGCCATGTTACCTTCCTTGTATACCGTAGGCCCTAGATATAGCAGACTACCCTGCTATACTCCCAAAGCCGCGACAGCGGTATAAAACGGGAGACTATTATATTATTATTTACAAAAATGTCCATTTAACTCAGAGTTCGAAGGAAATAGTAGCATCATCTGATTATAGCTGCCTTATCTATACCATTAAAAATACAATGAAGCAGTACTATCTGAATTAATACGAAAACGCTTTGACCAAAACTCAGCTTTAAGATGTGAAGAACTTTTGCTCCTGTTCCGGTATACGACGGTAAGTTTTAAAAAAATTTAAAAATAAAAATGAGATTTATTCATTTTTTTAAACTTTTGCTTCAGGTCCTTTACCAATTACAAGGGCTAAGTTTAACGATCTAATGAGTCTTATGCGGTTTTGCAGTCCAAAAGCAGTGACATTTTTCCAGAACCTGACAAAAATTATTTATATTTTGATAAATAAATATTAAAAAATACATTCATTTTATTTTCAGTTAAAAAAAAAACGGCTGGTTTTTGTCTGTTTTAGGCGACATCCTGCTTTTGTTCCTGCAAAAGAGAGAGTGATGCAAATTTTTTTTGCAATAAAGCCGTCTTAAGTTTTTGTAAACCAAAAAACTGTAGTAATGCCGATAAACCGAAAATATTTTTGGGAAAATATTTCTGTAAACAATGACCCAATAACGTCTTTTGAAGAAGATTAACTACTTAGAACGGTAATGTGTTTTAATAAAAGTGTTTTCTAAATATATACTGTGTTTTTGTACTAGTTTCTTTAAATATGAATATAACTTCCGGTAAATTTTAAAACACAGTATCTGCTTTAAACTTGGTTAAACTACAAATTTGTACAAATAACCACTTCACAAAAAATTCTGAACGTATTTTACAGTTAAATAAAAAATATTTCACTTAAATGGTGTTTATAGTTAAGGGAGAGGAGGGATAGTTGATTCCGGTGGGATACTTGATCCCCATTTAAATTTGGCGCCCAATGATATCCTATTACTGTTCTGTTGACCCACTTGGGTAGAGGCCATACTGTTTATTTTGTTTTGACAAATGGCTGCTACTTCAGAACACGCTTGACATTTTAATCAAGATTATTCACACTATTTTGTGACATTGAAAGTTTATTTTACACGTGCGAGGTAAGTTATAACAAGTTTAATTCGTTTATTTTATAATTATACTGCCCAAATAGGTGAACCATTTGTACTTGTATCCACTAAATACTAAAACATTGATATTTAAATTGTAACTGTTTTAACCTAACACTTGCACTTGTTAGTAATTGTCATTGCAGGGATAGTTGATCCTATTAAATGGGGGATACTTGATCCCAGGATCAAGTATCCCACTTTGTGTTTCTTTTAATCTCTTGTTTATTGTAATTAATTTTATTCATGTTTATTTTTTCAGATGCCTCGTAAGTACTCAACTAAAATAAGAGCAACAAAAAGAGTTCCACCTGATGCAGAAAATGTTAAAGCGGCTGTAAATGCAGTAAAAAATGGAGGAAGCTACAAAGCATCCGCTAGACAGTTCGGATTAAATGTCATAACATTGAAGAGGTTGTGTAGAAAAAACATGATATCTCTCCCAGGCTACAAGGTGCGCCAGGTTTTTTCACTTTACCAGGAAAAAGAAATTGGTATGTTTTCGAAAGATATCTCCAAGATGTATTACGGTCTTACTGTGGTGCAATTGCGCAAATTGGCATACTCCTATGCTGCAACAAATAGGATATTATATCCCCTGCCTGGGATAAAACAAAGCAAGCTGGCCGCGACTGGTACCGATGTTTTCTTGATAAAAACCCTACGCTGTCATTAAGGACACCAGAAGCCACAAGCTTGGCACGATGCTCAGCTTTTAATCGTTACACAGTTGGTACATTCTTTAATCAATTAACAAATGTTTATACACGGTACCAGTTTCCTCCTGAACGTTTATGGAATATTGACGAAACTGGCCTCACTACAGTGCACAAACCTCCTAAAATAATTGCTGTGAAAGGATCGAAGCAGGTGGGCAAAATTACATCTGCAGAACGAGGCGAACTGGTTACGGTGTGTGCTGGCATCAATTCTGCAGGAGGTCACATGTCTCCTTACATGATATTTCCCAGAAAAAACTGGCAGGTTGTTAAGCCATGCACCTCCTGGCAGAAATGCAACAACATATCCCAGTGGATGGATGACTTGCTCTGGTTTTCTGAAGTTTTTGGAACACTTTGTTCGTTTTGCTCAGCCAAGCCTAGATCGGAAACATTTAATTGTTATAGAAAATCATGAGAGCCACTGCTCATTGGAGGCTGTAAATTATGCGAGAGACAACGGCATCGTATTTCTTACAATTCCGCCGCACACCTCTCATAAGTTGCAGCTATTGGACCGCGCGGTTTTTGGTCCACTAAAGACTTACTACTCCCAAGCAACTTACAATTTTATGCTCAAATTTCCCGGGACAACTATTACCATTTACGACATTGCAGAACTGCTTGGAGGTGAGTTTCCCCGAGCCATGGCTCCTTCAAATATCATAAGTGGGTTCAAAGTATCTGGAATATGGCCGATAAATCCAAGCATATTTACTGACTACGAATTTATGACCAGTGCTGTCACGGACCGTCCAGGCCCACCTTTGATTCAGGAATCAGTTCTAGATCCAATACAGCCAACACTTAGTGCTAGTATATCAATTTCTATAGAACCAACGTTGTCTGGGGCCCTAAAACCTTGCACTCCAACATCGGATATAATGTCTGTGAAACATTTTTCTCCACAAGACATCATGCCCTATCCCAAGGCAGAACCTCGTGCTCAATCTTCTCGAGGTAGAAAACGGGGACGCTCTCGCATCCTAACTGATACCCCTGAAAAAGCAGAAATTAAAGAAGTTGCTCTTAAGAAAGCCGCAATCAATAAGAAAAGAGCAGAAAAGCTTCCAACACTTAGAAACACTAAACTTTTCGATTCGACTGTTAAAGAGGAGGACGATCTTCTCAGTCTTCCAGATAGCAGTGGTGGCTCTGATTTCCTTTTAGATGATGAGCTTATTGATGACACGGATCCTGAGCCAGACGAGTATGTTTTAGTCAAGTTTTGTACCAAAAAAACAATAAAGTTTTATGTTGGAAAAGTTTTGTGCCTGAAAGAAAATACATTGGAAGTTAAATTCTTAAGGCGGAAGGGACTAGAAGGAAACTGTTTCACTTTTCCAATAGTAGAGGACGTCAGCGAAGTGGACTGGACAGACGTACAAATTCTGCCGCAGCCGTCCGTCAGCAGAACGGCCAGGACTGCTGACGTTATTAAATTTAACCATAGACTTAATGCTAATGTATTCTAAATAATTGTTCTTTTTTGGCTCAATTTATTTTTGTATTTTATGTTTTTATTTAATAAAGTAGGTAGTTTAATTTGTTTCATTGTTTAATTTAATTACCTTTCATAATTGGCAATAATTACTTATGCTATGCAACATAGGTGGGATACTTTATCCCAGGGATCAAGTAGCCCACTCACGGGGACCAAGTATTCCTCACTCGTGTTTTACAAGAACTGATCTACCTTATTTGTTCTACAAGAAAGAGATTCTAGGTGAAAACATAGTGGAAGGAGATAACCACATTATGAACCTGTTTAATGAAATTAAGAAAATAACTATTATGGTATGAAATAATTCTTAAACACTAAAACAGGGATCAACCATCCCACCTCTCCCCTAAGTACAGCGAAAGTTTTAAAGATAATTGCGTTTTTCTCGAAAAGTAAATTTCTCTAGATACTGTGTTTTTCATTGGGGCAGCCGTATTAATCCGCCAGTGAACAAGCAGAATTGCTTACGAAAAGGAAGAAGAAGATAATATATATTATGTATATGGTAATAAAATAGTTTAACAGTATGGTGCGTACTAATTCAGCATATGTGAAGTGAAATATTTCTTTTTTATTTTTCTGTTAACATGTGTCTAGCGATAGCGTCTCTATAGCAACTAATTTAAGAATTCTTAATATTGATAGTTCAATCTAATTATGAAAAATAACATTATGTATTATGTAACAATAATTCTTGTTATTAAGGAACAACAATTCGAATAAAAAAATGACCATTCTTAATTAACAATTTTAAACCCGTAAAAGACGTAAAAACCCGTAAAAAATATTCATTTCTGATTGAAGTTGCTAATTTTGATCAGCGTATTTATACACACTCATTTATGCGTAGCTTGTTTATAAACAAATTAAATGACAGCAGAATTTAATATGTGGAAAGTATTTCATCAATTTAAAACCCGTTTGATGAACGGATGCCAAAAGTGAGGGATGGTAGTACACGCTATCGTTATTAAAATCACACTCTGTCGATTTCGAAATCCTACTTTTAATAGCTTTTTTGATATGGAGCATATTCCATGGGGCTTAACAACAAAATTAACTTTTTAATGAATATAGTTAGAATATTGAAAGTCTTCAAAATATTTACTATTATATATTCTTCTTTTTATTCAGGCTCCATTTCCGTTTAGAAGGTTGCTAGCATCATAATTATTTGTTTTGCAAAGTACGGTGAGTAAATGCAGTGCCATCCTTCGAAACAAAAAACAGACTTGTCCAGTATAACGCAGTGCCCATTATGACCATCTAGAACAGCGAGGAGCTCGATGCCAAGCTAAGCGACATTAGAAGTAGCGACGACTTCTTTGAAAATTGAATTAAAAGTATTTTTCGATTTTTTTTAAGCTTAAATCGATTTTTAGCTTTAAAAATTTTATAAACTTATTTTTATTTTATTTATAAAATAATTAATTCATATTTAATAAAAAATTTTGCAACAATTTATATTTCTTTGACGAAGGTCGAAACCAACAACGAATGAAACCAGCAGCCAAATCGAAATGATGGAACTAATGAGAGAAATAGCAAGCGATAATAAAAAGAAAAACAGGGATCTGGAAGAGATAAAAAATATAATGGGTAATATGATTGAGGAACTAAAGGAAATTAGGAAGGAAAATAGTGAATACAAATTACAAATGGAAGAAATAATAAGAGAAAATGAAAATCTAAAGAAAGAAATGACAACGATGAAACAAAAAATAGATAAAATAGAAATAGCCTTGGAAGCATGTCAGAAAAAAAAAGAAGAAAAATAACCTAATAATGAGAGGCTTACCAATAGACACAATAAAAGTAGAGCAACTAGAGAACTTCATAGAAACAAAAATGGGAGTAAAATCAGAAATAAATAGGGTACAAAAGATAAATGAAACAATGTGTGTTATCGAATGTAAAAAATTCGAAGATAAAATGAAAATACTAAAAGCCAAGGGTAAACTAATAAACTGTAAGCAACATAGAGTATATATAGAATGTGACCCAATATTAAAAGAGATAGAGATACAAAGAAATCTTAGGAAGATAGCAGCAGATGAAAAGACTAATGGGAAAAGGTTAAAAATTGGATATGGTTTCATAATTATAGAAGGCATTAAGTGGAAATGCAATCAAAAAACAAGCCGGATAGAAAAAATAACATACAATACAGAACCAACTGGTTAAAAAAACTAGCTGAAGAAAACACAATGACGGACCGAGAAACAAAACAGGCACAGAACAGGGACATAAGCAGATCTACAGATAATAACACAAACGGAAGTAAAAACAAATTGAAGTACAACTTAAACACAGAAAAGAATAAAACAATTTGGAAAATGGCATCATGGAATGTGAGAGGCATAAATGGGAAGGAAATAGAACTGGGGGAAGAACTTAGAGATAAGAACATTGAAATAGTAGCTATAACAGAGACAAAGAAAAAAAGAAAAGGATCAATAATATTAGAAAACGAAATGTTACTAATATACAGTGGAGTGGAAGAAACGAAGAGAGCTCAGGCAGGAGTAGCGTGCATGATAAAGAAGGAGAGTATCAACAAAATAAAAAATTGGATATATTACAACGAACGTATACTAAGAGTAGACATAGATATGGATACAGAGGAAACCAATACAAACCTAATCATATGTTATCGACCAGATGAAGACGCAACAAAAAAACGAAAAGAATGAATTCTGGGACAAATTACAAGAAGTGATAAATGATTGTACAGAGAAAATTGTGATCACAGGAGACATGAACAGCAGAGTGGGGAAAGAAACAGAAAAATGGAACAATGTCATCGGACCTTATGGGGAGGACAAACTAAACAAAAATGGAAAATTACTACTCGAATTCTGTCTAGACAATAACCTGGTGATTATGAACACACACTTCCAACATAAAAGGATACACAAGATCACAAGAGAAGTCTAATCAAGAGACAAACAATCAATTATAGACTATACTATAGTGCAAAAAACAGAGAAGAACTGGATAAGAGACGTAAGGGTAAAAATGAGTTATGAAATTGGTAGTGACCACTATCTACTAGAAACCACATTCAAAAGCAAAAGAAAAGAAATAAAAAGAAATTAGAACATAAACAGAAAACACAAATAAATAATAAAAATTTATAAACTAAGGGAAGCAACAACGAGAATAAGATACTCAGAAGCACTAGAGAAAGGGATGGACAATGAACATAAAATAACAGAAACAACAGAAGAAGATGGGGAAAATTTAAAAATGCGATGATAAAAACAGCTAAATCAATATGTGGAACCACAAGAAATAACAACAAAGGGAAACGAACATCTTGGTGGAACGATGAAGTGAAAAGAGAATTAAAGAAAAGAAGAAATTATGGAAAGAATACATCCAAGACAAAACTTAACAAAAATATGAAAATTATAAGAGACAAAGAACAAGGGTTAAAGAGATAGTTAAGAAAGAGAAAAAGAAAAGTTGGGAAAAATTCGGGGAAAAAATGGAAGAAAACAGCACAGAAAACGTAAAATTATTTTACAGAACACTGAAAAACCTAAGAAGCAACAAAGAAACGAAACCGAAACAAATAATGAACAAGGAAGGAACAATAATAAACGACGATAAGACAATAATGGAAAAATGGAGGGAACATTTTCAGCTGATACTGAATGGAAATCAAGCGATTACAATGGAGAAGGAAAGCCACAACAGGAGAGTATCCATGAGAAACACGGAAAATCCAGAAACCATAGAAAAAGAAGAACTGGAAGAAGCAATAAGAAAGATAAAGATTGGAAAAGCACCGGGAAGCGATGAAGTAGCACCAGAAATGATGAAATATATAGGAGTAAAAGCAAAAGAAAAATTGTTATACATATATAACCTAATATGGAAGAGAAAAGTAATACCCAGAGAATGGACAAATGCAGTAATTATACCTATATACAAGAAAGGAAACACAAGAGACTGTAGGAACTATAGAGGTATATCACTACTATGTGTAGCAGCAAAAGTATACGAAACCATAATAGAAAGGAAAATTAGAAAAGAAATAAAACATAAATTAGAGGATGTACAAAGTGGTTTCAGGAAAGGACACAACACACAAGACCATATATTCACCATGCAACAAGTAATAGAAAAAGCCTTAAAGAAAAATAAAGAAATACATCTGAGCTTTATAGACATGGAAAAAGCATTCGACTTAGTCAAAAGAAAAGATATATGGGAAAGCCTAAAGAAGAAACAAGTAAGTGAAGAACCGATAGAAGCAACAAAGAGTATATACATGAAAACAACAAATACAGTAAGAATGTTAAATATACAGTCAGAACCATTTGAAACAACCCAAGGAGTTAGACAAGGGCACTATTCATAAATGTAATAGATGAGATAGTTAAAGAATGTAAGAAAACATTCAAGAAATACTACATCGGTTGGAACAGAATACAAATGATAAATGCTGAGATGTGTATATTTGCAGACGATATAGTATTAATTGCGGAAACTGCAGAAAAACTGAAATACAACTTACAGAAATGGAACCTAGAAGCAAGCAAATACAACTTAAACGTAAACAAAGAGAAGACTCAAATAATGAAAATATCAAGGAAACAAGGGACGGAAGATCAAATAGAAGTAATGATAGACCAACAAAAAATAATACAGACAAATTCATACAAATACTTAGGAACAGTAATCAACAACAAAGGAGACATCGAGGATAATCTTAACAACAGAATGGAAAACACAGGAAAACTATTCCAAGCACTAAATAGAGGATTCCTTAATAACAAAGAAATATCAATAAAGACCAAGATGACAATATACAAAACAATATATAGACCTAAAGTGACATATGGAGCAGAAAATTGGATATTAAACAAAAGACATAAGAGCAGAATTCAGACAGCAGAGATGAAATACCTCAGAAGAACGATAGGAGTTAAAAGAACTGATAGAATCAGAAATGAAGAAATAAGAGATAGACTCAAAATCAAACCGATACTCGAGTCAATCAAAGAGAAAAAATTGGCATAGTTTGGACATCTAACCCGGATGGACAATAATAGACAAGTAAAAAGAGTGTGGGACGCCAAACCAATAGGGAAGAACAGAAGATGAAGACCAATTAAAGAATGGAACAGTGACATCTGGCAGATACTGCAGAGTAAGGATAAGACTTGGCAGGAAGCAACACAGATGGCATCCAATAGGAAGGAATGGAGAAAGTTCGTTAAGAGCTAGGACACCTCAGAAGACTGTCAAATATTGTAATTTAATGAATTGTATTGTAAACGGCCCAACACCGAAAGGTACAAATGGGTCTACTGATTAAGTAAATAAGTAAGTATATTTCTTTGAACACTGAAAAAAAAAATTCTTGATGACTTTTTTAAAAAACTTTTTAAATTTGTTTTTTATTTTTCACAGTTGACAGTCAACAATACAATATCCACATCCTAGGACAATGGAGCTGGGTCCTAACCGCTTCGAATCACACGCTTGTGAAAGCGAGGGTGAAACAGAGAACGATATCGACAGATGGAACCCATCCAACGAGAAGAGTGGTGGAAAAAGGTTCCGTTGCCTCGACTCTCTCTCTCTCTCTTGTCGCTTTCTCATTACTGAGAATCGTGATTTCTTCCAAAACTCCTAAAAAGAATTCTCCATTGGTCTCTTTCTTCAGCTGCTCTGAGAGCTTCGCAGAATTAATTTCCAGCTGAATTCTTAATTTGGTTGAACCATCTATTTGATGGTCGTCCTTTCATCTTCTCTTTGGAACGTTTCCGAAATCGTCACCTCTGCGAACCTCGTGCCAAAAAATTGCACAATACATTGCAGACGTATTCTGGACAGCCTTTTTTTAATCTCGAGTTGGTTTAAAATGGAAACCTTTGTCCTATGAGCTGTCCAAGGTATTAGCAGCATTCTTCTCCAGCACCATATCTGAAAGGCATTAATTTTTTGACGCTCGCGTCGGCGAAGAGTCCAAGTCTCTGCCTCGTATAGAAATATTAAAAACACAAGGGCATTCACCAGTCTTATTTTGATATTTGGAGAGATAAATCTATAGTTTTAAACTTTAGTTAGGCGACTCATCGCATTTTTTGCCATACCAATACGTCTCCGAACTTCTGCTTCACAGTAACTACGTAGTATTCCTATAACATGATACTCAGTTAAATAGTGTGAAATCTGTTGACCACCATTATTTCTGTCTTGATTTATTGATTGCTTTATTGATTTTCAGACCAACTTTATAGCTTTCGTACTCAACTCTTCGCAGGAGAATAAACATTTCTTGCTCATTTGCTGCTATAAGTGTAGTGTGATTAGCAAATTTTAAATTGGAGATTTTTTCTACCAACCAGTATTACTTCTTCGGCTCATCCACCTAAAGCCATCCTCATAACATGTTCACGGTCTTGAATTGGTTTGAGAACTATTAAACGTTTGCTGTTGCCTCGACAAGACGCATTAAACCTAGCAAAAAGAGATCAAAGAATTCAGATGATAGCCAGGAGAGCAACAATGACGAGGAGATTCTAATAAAATCAAAAAGATCAGGCAAAAACCAAAAGCCTGATAGACAGAAAAGCTGCGTTAGAGCAGTGTTTTAACAACTAGATGGAGGAGAAAAATTCCACAGCTCTTGCAAACAGTGGAAAGCCAAAAAGAAAGCAAGAAGATGAGCAGCAAATAAGAAGAAAAATCCTAAAAACGCAGATAAAAAGGAAACCCGAAATAAAAAAGACAATAATTTCCACCACTAGGAAAAAAAAGATGACAACTTGGACCATGAATTTGTAATGGATATAGAACTCGAAGAAGTTATTTCATTAGTGAAGAAGACATGCAAACCACCTATAATTTGATTGCACGATGTTAACCAGACGAAAAAAATTATGGAAATAGTAAGGAAAAACAGGGTAATCAGTAAGGATTTAATCTTAAGAAACGGCAGAGAGACTTTAGTTCAAACAAACAATCAAGAGGATTACAAGAAAATTACTAAAATCTTAGAAACCTACAACTAAAAACAAACAATAAAATTGAAGGCCTTTCAGCTAGTGAAAAACAGAACTTTTAAATAAGAGGCCTATCAAACAATCTTAAATCGCCAATGATAAAGACAAAACTACCGGGACAAGATGTAGAGCCCATAAAACTCAAGATTATGATATCAACAAAACAGGACAAAAAAACTCTGCCAATATTTATCACAGAGATGCACAAATAAATCAGAGGAAATCTATTTAAGGTACAATACCTCTGCTACTTGAAAGTTACAAGAGAAAACTTAAGAAGAACTGGAGTCCCAACCCAATGTTACAACTGCCAGGGTTTCCACCATAGACCAAGTGACTTCAAGAAGCTACGATATGCTTAAAATGTAAAAACGTTGCAGCTACGAATGGAAGATGGAAAACAGAATTAAAGTGTAGTTCGGTAATTGTAATGAAGAGAATTCGGCCAGCTACAGAAGATGCCCTACAGTAGCTTAGATAGATACCTAAGAAAAGTTAGAGAATAGCCTATAGAAAGGAGTAGTTTGTCTTTCATTCTTTAGTTTTCAAGATATCGAACATAAACAATTAACTCAAAACATTGTGGTATGACTGTACTCTCGTCTAGCTGAATAGCAAAAAATGGCAATTGTTTTACTGCTTAAACTACCTACTTTTGTATGTCTTCGGCCATATCATCAATGCGACGTTTCACAGTATTGTCAGAAAGAGGTATTTGAGGACTTCTTCTTCTTCATGTGCCTATCCGTCACGAATGTTGGCGATCATCATGGCAATCTTTATCTTATCTGCAGCAGCGCGGAAAAGCTGCAGAGAAGTTGTTTTGAACCAGATTCTGAGGTTCTTTAACCAAGATGTTCTTCTTCTTCCCGGACCTCATTTTCCAAATATTTCCTTGCACGAATGCTTGAAGGAGAGCATATCTGGACTCATTTCTTATAATATGTCCGAAGAACTTTCGAGATTTGATGGTGGTCTCGGTTAAAAGTCTCGGTGAATAAAAACCTCTCGGTTTTTATTCATTCTTCTGAGGACTTCCTCATTTGTGACCCGGTCAGTCCACGAGATCCTAAGCATTCTTCGATATAGCCACATCTAAAATTTTTTTGCACATATCTTCGTTTAAGGTCCACGCTTCAACGCCATAAAAAAGGACAGAGAAGACGTAGCATCGCAGCATTCTTACTTTTGTATCGAGAGAGAGGTTGTGACTCTTGAAGAAAGTCCCTATCTGATTAAAGGTGGATCTAGCTTTTCCGATGGGTACTCTAATCTCTTGGTTGTTGGTCAATTCTTCATTTATTATGCTGCTGGGGTAGTTGTAGTGCGTCACTCTTTCTACAGGGGATTGGCTGACGTAGAGTTGACCTTCTGTTATTCTTTTCTTGCTAATTATCATAAGCTTCTTATTCTTAACGTTGTATTTGAGGTAACTTTTGCTTACTCTGGGTTCCAAGAATAATATCAGCTGCTTTTAACAAACAGGGTTTAATAAGCGTCTCTCCAATAATATGGCTCTTCTTTTCTTTAGCAATCAAAAGTGACAGCTCATATGAAGTTTTAAGCACTTTTTCAGATGACGACATTTCGATTTTCGTTTTGGAAATCGTTTTTAAAATTCGAAATTAAATGTATCGATAGGAATTTAATTTATGTAATGATGCCTATTAACTTTTAAATTTGTTTTATATGAATGTTTCCTCCATATTTTAGCAGTTCATTTAATGATGATCTCCACGTAATGTCTATTAGTTTTTTAGCTTTTTTAGTGAGTAAAAAACCCACTCATTAATTTCTGAAACTAAGCTTGAGTATGCGTAATTAAGTTTTTTATACATTCTCTTACTATGAAAACACGTGAATACGTAATGTCATTTGTGTAAGCGTGCTTTTAACTGTTTTAGTATAATATAAAATTTATTAAGTAGGAAAAATATTCCAGTTTGCTGGCTTATTAAAATGGATCCTGAAAGCGGAACAATACCACTGCACATATTTTAATTCCAGCGAGTGCCTTCGTATATATAGAAATCATTTTGCTTTTATAAAAACAGTGAAAATAATATGAACTTTACTGTATTTTGGGTATGTTTAGTTGTTTTGTGTGGTTTGGATAAAGTATGTTCATTATATAAAACCAATTTATATAATGAACATTATATCAATTTATATAATATAAAAGCAAAGTTCAAATACGTAGTAAAAATTACCACCAAAAAATTAGTTTAATTTTGTGAAACAGATTTGTATAAACAAGTTTGTGTAAAATTATTATTATTTGGCTGGTATGATGCCGGTAAGTCAGGTTCATCACTAGGTACATTAAACCGTTTCTTTCAGCTGGTTCTGGTTCTTCTTCTTAAAGTTCCATCTCCTATCGGAGGTTAGATATCATAACGGCTATGGTCACTTTGTTGGCTGCTGCTCTGAAAAGTTGTAGTGAACTACAGTTAAACCATTCTCTAAGGTTCTTCAGCCAGGAGATGCGTCTTCTTCCTATGCTTCTTCTTCCTTGGATCCTTCCTTGCATAATGATTCTCAGAAGCTCATATTTTTCTCCTCTGGTTATGTGACCCAAATATTCTAGTTTTCTTCTTTTTATGCTGTTCATAATTTCTAACTCCTTATTTAGACGTCGTAATACCTCAGCATTGGTAATCCTTTGAACCCACTGGATTTTTAATATTCTTCTGTAACATCACATTTCGAACGCTTCTTTTTTCCTTATGTGTTGTTTCTTCAATGTCCAAGCTTTCATTCCGTATAGTAAGATAGAAAATATGTAACATCTTAGAGCCCTTAATCTAAGATGCAACTGAAGGTCCTTGTTGGTAAGCATTGTCTTCATTTTCACAAATACTTGCCTTGCAGTTTTAATTCGGACTTTGATTTCTCTGCTTTGGTCATTTTTGTCATCAACCCAGGTTCCCAGATATTTATATGTCTCTACTTTTTCTATTTGGGTTTGCTCTATCATTAATCTTTCATTTCCATGTTGCGTTTTTGAGACAATCATAAATTTAGTTTTTCTCTTATTTATTTTTAGTCTGTATCTAATGCAATAATCGTTAATTATATTTACCAATTCTTGTAGCGATTTCAGGGTATCTGCCATTATAACGGTGTCATCAGCGAATCTTATGTTATTTACTATTCTTCCGTTTACAGAGATTCCATCACCCAGATCCGCTATCGCTTCCTGGAATATGGCTTCACTGTACACGTTAAACAGTAATGGTGACAGAACACAGCCCTGTCTTACTCCTCTCTTTATATCTATATTTTCGGACTTTTGTTCTTCTATCTTTATATTGGCCTTTTGATTCCAATACAGATTGATAATGATTCGTAAGTCTCGTCTGTCTATATCTTTGTTTTTCAGTACTTCTATTAGTTTTTCATGTCGGACCCCGTCGAATGCCTTCTCGAAGTCGATGAAACAGGAATAAATATCTAGGTTCATATCTAAGCATCTTTGAGAGAGGACATTAAAAGCAAACAATGCCTCTCTCGTTCCCAGTCCCTTGCGGAACCCAAACTGAGTATGATCCATATCATCTTCTAGTTTTCTATATAATCGTTCATGAATCATCTTTAGAAATATTTTGAGGGTATGGCGTATTAGTGATATTGTCCTATAGTCTGAACAATCTTTGGCATATACTGTTTTTGGTATTGCTACAAAGGTGGACACCAACCATTCCTGTGGGATTTTTCAAGTTTTATATACTTCATTAAATAGGTCCAGAAGTACAGGTAGAGTTTCATCGTCTAGACATTTCAGTAGTTCCGCAGGTATTTTGTCTGGAACTACAGTTTTTCCGTTTTTTGCGTTTCGCTGTCGATTTCTTCCCGTTCTTGTCGATTATCCTCAAACAGATCTGTTATGTATGTCTTCCATTTTTTTAATTTCTCTTTAATTTCTATAATGATTTTTCCATTTGCGTCTTTCAGAAGGGCATCTTTCTTTTTTCTCAATGTATTTGTCATTTCCTTTATTTTTTTATGCATGTTAAAGCTATCATACTGTTTAGCATATGCCTCTATTTCACTGCATTGATTAGCAAGACAGGTGGATTTGGCCTCTTTTATTTTCTTTCCTATCAATCTCTGTAGTTCCTTGTATTTGGTTCTGGTACATACCGATAATAATTATTAAGTTGTTATAATATATATATATATATATATATATATATATATATATATATATATATATATATATATATATATATAAAGAGTTGGATTATGAACTGTGTTGATTAGGCCGAACTGGCCTAAATTTTTAAATAAAACTTTTCATTATGGTAATATTGGAGAGGGAAAATAAGTAGGCAGGATATTAACTTTTTTGTATGAAAAGTAAAGTTAAGTTAAAGCAAACATGACCAAAAATGTGCTCTACAGAAAAATGTTACTTTTATTCTAAATAAATTGTAGATGCTGTAATTTGTAGTATTTGCATGAAAAATTAACACCACAATATTTGACGAGCAACTAAGCAAAACGTATTAAATCCAAAATATATGAATGTGAGTTATCGATAATAAATTAATTTATTTAAACCTAGTTAAAAGTACATATTTTATTGACTATAAAACTCAATTAATAACACATAACGACGGTATTAGATTTTTGTTTTGATACAGGGCAGCGACAACCGCTTATACGTATTTCGACCTTCTTAGGTCTCGTCAGAACGGTATAGCCACTGCTCTGAATTAAAACAAAAATCTCTCCCGTCCTTGACAATAGTTATCAAAATAACTATATACGGACGTAACTACGCCATCTAAAAACAAAAAGAGAAATCAAACGATTTCTACCTAGCGAAACCGAATTCAAATTTTTACCACTGTGTTTCCTAAAACTTGCGAAACAAACAGCTGGATAAATTACTCGGCAAGCGAATCTGAAATTGCATTCCACATGCCGTTCATCCTGGTCAAAATTCGTAGTAAATTCAGTTTCTGGTACTCCAAACGAAGTAAGTAATAAAACATAACGACGGTATTAGATTTTTGTTTTGATACAGTGCAGCGACAACCGCTTATACGTATTTCGACCTCCTTAGGTCTCGTCAGAACGGTATAGCCACTGCTCTGAACTAAAACAAAAATCTCTCCCGTCCTAGACAATAGTTATCAAAATAACTATATACGGACGTAACTACGCCATCTAAAAACAAAAAGGGAAATCAAACGATTTCTACCTAGCGAAACCGAATTCAAGTTTTTACCACTGTGTTTCCTAAAACTTGCGAAACAAACAGCTGGATAAATTAC
Organism: Diabrotica undecimpunctata; assembly: GCF_040954645.1. Taxonomy (NCBI): domain Eukaryota; kingdom Metazoa; phylum Arthropoda; class Insecta; order Coleoptera; family Chrysomelidae; genus Diabrotica; species Diabrotica undecimpunctata. The sequence goes on along the minus strand of NC_092811.1, from coordinate 114,258,387 downwards.
TCGGTAAGGGAATCTAAAATTGCATTCCACATGCCGTTCATCCTGGTCAAAATTCGTAGTGAATTCAGTTTCTGGTACTCCAAACGAAGTAAGTAATTAATAACATTATTTTTAACAGAGAGTTGGAGTTCTGTGTTCAATTTCAGAGTTTTCAATTTTTAAAGCTTTAATTTTGTTAAATTTATTTCAGTTTGCTTAAACTTATGTGATTTATAGCATTTTGCTCCGTATGAATGGATTTTTTTCGTTTTGCTTAAGCCTTAGTTGGATTTCTGTCATTTTGCTATATAAATAAATGTCAAAAATAAAACACCTGTATACAAAAATACTATTATTTATTTATAAAACACAGCTTCTTAAATGTAGGCCTGTAATATCTTTTAGCTAGACAATCACATTCCCTTTCCATTTCATCACCTTCATTAGTCGTGTCATCTTCTCGGTTTTCTGGAATGTCCTTATACCATAAAAGATCTTCTTTTTCCCACGTATTTCAAAATTTTTGTTTCAGTAAATTGTTTAACGATTTTTTTTTGTTGTTTTAGTGGTCTTCCTAATCTCGCAGTTTCTAGTGTTAACTGTAAGTCTTTTTAACCTTTCTTAAGCAAAGTTTTAGGAAGTTTAGAGTTACCTTCAAACCTAAAGTGTTCAAAAAAAGTAATGATTATTGGTAAAGGATGATGTTTTTTTTCAATGTAATCCTTTTAACATCTGATATTCCATTATTTTCTTTTAAATATGATTGCAATTGTTTAACATCATACAGAATCCAATCGGATGAAAGGCTTTTACAGCTCCAAAAGAGCGGTAAATTTCTTCATATTCTTCTTTTGTCTTTAAAGAAGCACATTTTATTACGGCTTTTTTAACGCGTTCAAATACCCTGTCAGCTGTTAAGAAGCTTTGACTTCTAATAGGGAATGTAAGATGAAGTTTTCAGGCGATTTTTTCGTCAGTCAATAGTAGAGGGCATGGATAACGTGGGTGTTTTTATTTTGTCCTCCACATTCGTCACAAAAAAACTAACTTTTTGTTTATTTTTAAGATTTATTGAATCTAGATAATAAAGTAAAGCAGATGGTACTTCCATCGATCCTCGTCTAGCTATATCTTCTCTCCATGTCTAGAATACGTGACTTTTAGCGTGCATGTTAATACAGCATAAAGCGTAAAAACTCACTGGTTAAGCGTAAAATGCATCATTAATAGATGTTCTTTGAAAGGAGCTGCCCTTGCTGCATATCAAAGTAAAAGGTGATTGAATCCGTTGGCAATTTTATTGCTAACTCATAAAAAGTCTTGCCTCTTTTATTATAAATTCTGTAATATAACATCAAGTCGCTTTTTTTCTTGTCATCCTTTGCTATTTTAATTTGGTACTGTGATTGAGTACACATAGAACAGAAATCAGATGCAGGGTAAGAAAATCCGATATTGACTTTTGTTTTAAAAAGATTGGCAAACATCGTCAAACTGGAGATATGGTTATTATCTGTACATTGTGAGTTCTATAGTTCATGTAATTTTGATACATTTATTTTGGGATATACATAGATTGTCCTCCAGAGGCGTGTCAGCCGGGAGCTGACAGCCGTGCCGGACGCATCAAGGAATTTGGATATTGGTCAAAATACTTGGGAATTCCAAGTTTGGCCAAATCCAAATTTCTAATTGACTCGATGCAGGGAAATTCCACTTTTGCTATGTAAAACCAAGGATTTGTTTTACATAAAAGCAGGTAGATTTTCTCTCATCGGTCAGTCGAGCTTGCCTCTTCTACTGTAGACCTAGTCGGTGCTATTATTGTTCCAACTAAGTTATTGTTTTATTTCTGATTTCCTGTATACCTTTTTATTTTAGCATTATTGTATATTCAGACCTTTTCAGGTTAGAATATTACATTGATCTATATCTGTTCGTGTACTGATTGTTTGCTATTTTATTTGATTATTTTGGTTGTTTATTTTTCTTGTATTTTGTGTCTAAGTTGTTCTTCCGTAAGTTAAGAACACTTAAAAATATTTATCTTGCTTTTTCTATTTTATATTTTGATTTGTACTTTGTCTAAGTAGTTCTTTCCGGTAAGTCAAAGAACTCTCAGAAATATTTCTCTGAATATTTTACTTGTTATTTTAATTGTGCGTCTAAGCCGTTCTTTTCCGGTAAGTCAAAAGAATACTTAGAAATATTTTCATAATCATTGTTCCATTATTATTTCCGATATTTGATCTAAGATATTTTCTTCCTTAAGTTAAGAAAATATTTAATACATTTGTCTCTTTCATTTTCTATTTTATGCTAAGTAGTTTCTTCCGTAAGTCAAGAAACACTTAGCAATATTTCCACATCTTTTCTGTATTTGATTTTTCGTATTTATAAATCGTTTCTTCCGTAAGTCAAGAAACACTTAGAAATATTTCCATATTTTACTCTCACATTTACATATTTCATTTATCTAGTTGTTTCTTCCGTAAGTCAAGAAACACTTAGAACCATTTTTCTTTGCATTATATTTTTATACCATTTAATTTACTTGTTTACTAAGTTATTCCTTCCTTAAGCCAAGGAATACTTAGATCATTTTTACCTATGTGTTTTCCATTTTTGCTCTGTTACTTTGTAACTGTTCCTTGGGACCGTTACCTATAACCGTTACCGATATTTGTCACTGGAACTGTTATTTATAACAGCGGTGGTATTTAACCTTTCTACCAGCGACAAACCAAAGATGGTGAATACCCGATCCAATTCCGGGGATAGGAAGAAGCCCGAAGAGCCGGCGATGGGTCCTACAGGCCCAAATGCCCCCTCTCGGCAACAAGATCTCCTTTGATTTTGATCTGTTATAGTGACTTCTGCAGCCGTTTAGGTTTCCAATAAATTCAATAATATTTTTCTATATCTTTACGGTTTTGTAAGAAACCTTATCTCCCCCACTTAGATATTTTAGTGCAACAGTATTGTATTTCTTTTTACAAACTCTATTTACTCTTCGCTCACTTATTCCTATAATAGCTGTTGACAAAAATTGTAGACAAAATATTGTTGGTCTGGTACTCTTAATGGGTGTTACATGATAAAGAGTATTAAATGAGCAAGAGTGAAGGTTTGCTTTTTTAAGCGATCTTTTAGACACTTTAGCCATTCCCCTTTGACCTAACTTTTTGCCATATTTTACACAAATACTAGATATAATGTCTTCCATTTTAGTAAATTAACAAGCAGTGCCTGATGCAACTGCACAAACACACAACTTCCTCTAAAATACCTTAGGAAGCAAAATACATTCTTAGGCATAACAAAATGATCAGAACTGTAAATAATGCCTTTTGGTAATTTTCGGTAACTGAACAAAAATTTCACAGAAATATTTTTTCAAGCATTTATTGTAGTTTGGTTGAATATGATGGATTTATGTCAGTTTGCTTAGTCTCAAAATGAGATTTAATGCGTTTCTGTTTGGTTTTGAATTATTTATACAGCAATATAAATTTGATTTAAAGCACATTGCCTAAAATAAATAGTTCACAATGTAGATTGAACGAAACCAAGTACTTTGCTGTATTTACTTTAACCCTCGAGCGGGCGCGCCCGTGTATTTTGTACACGTCCAATAGAAAAAGTCGTCTAAAAATAGAAGTGTCGTCAATCTGGCGAAATCGTCACGTCTATTCGTCCAGTAGAGATCTGTCGTTCGAATAGTTGAGTAATATTTTTTGTTGCAGCTGAGTTTTGTGAGAATTCTTAGAAATACGAGAGTGTGACGGTTTTGTATACATAATACACGGCGCGCCTTCTAGTGTAAGTATTTTATCCATTAATTATTTTGCTTTATAAAAAGTTGTAATTCGAAATTAAAGTCAAATTAACTTTAGTTTTACTTTATTTTAGGTTGAACAGGATATTGTAACATAATTGAGAAGGAATATAACGGCTACGCTGAGAGAATATCATGTAAGAATTTAGTTGCATTGTTATATTATTTGTGTGTTACTTTTTTTTTATTTTTGCAGGGCTAGAAAGATGTTTTTAACTGAGGCTGAGTTATATAAAATTCTTAATGAAGACCCAGAAACAGAAACTAGTGAAATAGAATATTCCGATGAATCTGAGACAGATGAAGAAATAATACACCATGATGACCTCAATTCTAAATCTGAACAAAAACAGAATGACCACGACAGAGCCAGTAACTTCGAAGATAATACTGCAGTAACTACGACTGCTTTTGAATATTTTCAAGGTAAAGATAAAAAAACTGCATGGCGTAAGACTCCGCTGTCGTCGCAATCAAAAATTAAAAAGAAAAATATTATCAAAATACTTCCAGGACCAAAGGCAGTGGCTTCAAAAGTGACCTCAGAACTTTCAGCTTTTGAAAAAATTATAGATTCTGATATATTAGAGAACATCGTACAATTTACTAATTTGTACATTGATAGTAAAAAAGAATCTGTTCAATATAAAAGAGAACGAGATATGAAACATACTTCAAAAAGTGAAATAATGGCGTTACTAGGAGTGCTTTATCTCCTAGGCACTAAAAAGGCTAACCATACTAACGCACTTAAACTTTGGACATCTGATGGAACAGGTATAGAAATTCTTAGAGCTATAACGAGTTACAAAAGATTTTTATTTTTGTTACGTTCAATGCGCTTTGATGACAAAACCACAAGACATGAACGGAAAATATATGACAAACTTGCACCACTTAGAAAAATATTGGACGCATTTGTTAGTAACTGTAAAAATTCCTATAATCTTGGTGAATTTATTACAATAGACAAAAAACTAGAGGGATTCAGAGGACGTTGTAGTTTCATCCAGTATTTACCAAATAAACCAGCAAAATACGGTATCAAGCTGTTCATTTTGGGCGATGCACAAACTTACTTTGTTGGAAATTTAGAGGTTTATTGTGGACGGCAACCTGAGGGGCCTTATGCTGTATCAAACTCTCCCAGTGATATTGTAGATAGGCTTATTGATTATATAAAAGGTTCAAATCGCAATTTGACAACCGATAATTAGTATACCAGTTATCCTTTAGCTATTTTCTTTTTGGAAAATAAAATAACTACAATTGACACTTTGAGAAAAAACAAAATAGAAATACCTATTGAATTTTTACCCCAAAAACAAAAAGAAGTGGGAACGTCACTCTTTGGATTCCAGAAAAATATCACTTTGGTTCCATTTTTTTCCAAAAAAAAGTCGGTCATACTTTTATCCACGATGCATGACACTGTCACCGTAGACGTCGAAACTAAAAAACCAGAAAAAAGAATAACCAGAAGATGGCCACTAATTATATTTTTTTCTCTAATGGATATGGCGGGTATCAACGCGCAGGTGTTGTTTTGTGCCAATAAAACAAATCCCAAAATATGTCGCCGAGTTTTTCTAAAGAATTTTAGCTTGAGTTTAATGAAAGTACATCTTTCAGAAAGAGCGACAATGCGATATCTTCCTCAGGATATTCAAGGTTTTCTAATGAAATATAAATCATGTGAAGAACCTACTAGAACAGAAGTGCAAAGCTCTAGAAAACGTGGACGTTGTGCAATATGTCCAGCTCAAAAAATTCCAGCACAACAGTTAGATGTGGGCTATGTAGAATATTTGTATGTAAAATGCATTCAGAAACAACAATTACCTGCGTAAAATGTAAGAACAATGAACGGCAGCAATCAGAAGAAATCGAGTGCAGTAACCCGTAGGTACATGTTTTATGTTTATTATTTTATGTAACAATAAACTATTTTTGTAAATCGTGGTTGTCATTTTGTTAAAACGCACTAAATTTGGTAAAATCAAGTAAAATGTGTTTTGTGTACAAAATACACATCGCGTTCGGTTATGAAACGGTAGTCGGGTGCTGTAGGGTTAAAAATGTATAAAACTAGATTTTTGCTTTTTGCTCAGTTGCTCATCATTTGTGCTAGGAAAGCCGGTAAATGAAAGGAAATGCAGTTAAATATATGTATGTATAGCGTTAACAGGCCCTTTAGGCCCATTGCTGGATGGATAATTTCCATCGTTTTCTGTTCTTAGCTGTCAGCTTCCAATCTCTGATTTCCATTTCTCTGATATCTTTCAGTACTACATCTCTCCATTTCTTTCTTGGTATTACTCTCTTTTTTTGCCCTTAGGTACTCTTTAATCAATATTTATAATTTGTCGATTACCTTGCATTTTTATTGGATCTTCGACCCATTCTAGTCTAGTCTAGTCTACGTTTATTCACTTCTTCTGTTATTGTAGGGTTAGCATACAACTGGCACACTTCTACATAAGTTTTTCTTCTCTATTTTTCCTCCACTACTATCTTACTAGACATTCTGAGAGGTATATTTCTTTCCCATGCTTCCAATCTATTCTGTATGGTTTTGTTTATAGTCCATGTCTCGTCAGAGAATAGCATTGTGGGTCTAACTATAATTTTGTCTATGCTAATTTTTTCTTACGAAATATATCTTTGGTCTTAATTATTTTGGTTATGGCCATAGCATATCTGTTGTTCTTGGTCAGTCTCAGGTCGATTTTAGTTTCTTCCTTACATGTCTGATCAATAAGAGTACCTTAGTATATATAGTCATCCACCTTCTCGAATTCTACAACTGATTTATTTTCCACCTTTAATTTAAAGGAGCTCCTGATGTTTATTCCTTTTTTACTAGAAATCACCATAAACTTGGATGTATTAATATTAACGTTTAGTCCGATTTTAGAGTTATCCCGAGTCAGTCTTTTTGCTTTACCTGCCACTTTGTTTTCATTTCTTGCATTGAAAACCACATTATTAGCGTACGCTAGCATTGGTGCTCTCTGTATAAAGGAGTGTCGGACCTATTTATCCCAATAACCCTTACAATTTTTTCTAGAACTATATTATACAGCAAGGTAGACAACGAATCTGCTTGGCGACGTTTTTCTAATTGTCATTTTTACCAATCTTAGTATTTTTCCTGGCACTTGAAATTCTTTTAGCGTTTCTATTAATTTAGTAATTCTAAGTAATTCTCAATTGGTTTCTAAGCATACCAACAATCCAAACCTTGCTTGGTGATTACAAACTTACATTTCTATGAACGTGTCGCAATAATAAGAAGGAATTACCCCATGAATTCTCTAAACCCATAAGCAGACCTATACGATCCAGCATGTTGATGCTATGATGATATTACGTTAATGATATTGATGATATTACGTTGGTGTCCTATGTACCAACAAGAAATAAAACTTCTCATGTCTAGTTTACATCATGACGATACAACTGATAAGGATTCCATGCAACATGACATGATTTCTTACTACAATTCTATAAAGGAAGGAGTTGACACATTCTACTGCAATAATAACGAGATTCGTTTACCAAGAATAGTTTTTGCACAATTTAGCATTAGCTCTGATTCGACCGCAGCTTAATGTTCGTGCTTGTCAAGCCAATATACCACGTCTCATGTCAGCGAGAATAAAAGAAATCACTAAGGTAGATCCTGTAAATTACATTCGATATATTTCGGAAGGTAGTAGAGGCAGATGTGACTTTTGCGACAGAATAAAAATAGACATACCAGTCCCAAATGCAAACAATGTGGAAAATTTATGTGTGTTGAACACACATACTTGCCCAATTTCTTTTGAGGATATTTTTTTTTGAATAAATTTAAAACATATAGGTATATGCATTTTTAAACAAACACTAAAATTTTTTAATTCTAGTCAGTTGTTTTGATTTTTAATAATTTTCGTCGGTGACCTTGCACTATCTCTGTGACTTCACCTAAACTTTTCAGGAGAGACAAAAAACTTTAATAAGTATAACATTTTAATATATTTCAATGGTTTTTTTGTGTTTTATGATCTGCGTGAAAGCGACATGTTTACTTATTATGAAAAAGTTAATATTTAAGTGAATTTAGTTTTGTTAAGCGAGATAGGAGGTATTGCTTTAAGTACTGTTACTCATAGGAGATATCGCTTTTCATTTAATGTGAACTTAGGAGTTGTTGTTTATTAAAATTAAGCATAGCTGCCTTTTGTCCAAATAAAATAAATAATTCTTTGAAATTAAATTAAACATTTTATTCATACTAATACAAAACATTTATTAAAACACTCGAAACTTCGAAAAAATAACAAACAAAAATTATTTTCATAATTATGTCAAATCGAACAAAATAAAAGGATCTACCCGTGTAAAAGGCTATCATAAAATAAATGTGTATCTTTCGGTAGGGTCGACTTTAGATCCTGCAAATATTGCCATTTCTCCGTTTTTATTTTAGGAGGCAATAGAAATAAAGGTGGATAGTTGAGCAAAATTGTTGGGATATTCTTTGGTCTGATGGGGACTTGCAAGTATTCTCCTTTATGTTCAGTTTTTATTTCTATGGTCCCTGCTGGATTGTATTTAATACATTTTATATTATTAATGGTTCATAAGCTTTTCTTCCAGGTCGGATTGAGGAATATCGCATGTGGTTTGACGATGAATAAGTCTTTAAAAAATCTATCTTCTTTCTATCGTACTATGTACCGAGTCACATTCCATTTGAGAGTGACCCGGTTCAAGATATTTTTGGAACACTAACACATTATGCTTGATGGTAAAGTTTAGTAAAGCGTTGGCCAGGACATTATTACGATTTTGATAACCGCAGCCATCAGAATAAATAACGACTGGCGTTTTGGAGTCGGTAACATAATTCTCCTTTAAATAATGTATGATACAGGAAACAAATGTGGATGCTTTGAGCTGGTTATTCTCGTTTTCTGAAAACCAATAGCACATAACATCCCGAGTTTTTAGGTTGTAAACTGTGAAGTTATGGCAGGACAATTTGATTTTGAAGTACATTTTGTTCGCTGGTACATATGGGAACAACTTTACGGCTTGTAGGTCCATTGTTAGTGCTATTATTTCATCTCTTTCACTTGTGGCTTTATCCAAAGTTTTAGCTTCTCTGGCGTCTTCTTTTCTTTTTATATGAGCTCTATATTCTTCTTCAGTCGTATTCTTGTATTTAAATGCAAAACAAATATTGCATTGGTCTTTTTTTGGTGTATATAAAGCAAAATTATTCTCCTTAAATCGTGTTGAGAATACGTTGCGACCTAAAGGAGTTATATTCTTTTCTTGGCAAAAACTATTCCCATAAACACCATACAAATCTGACATACTGGTAAAAGAATATCCTAAATATAATTTTTGTGTTTCGCTACGACAATAGTGTGATGGAAGTTTTGGTAAACTCTCAAAAAATTGTTCCAAGTATTTATGACTTTCTGTATACCTATTCTTTACCATTTTCTTGGTAGAAACATATGATGATTCGTCAGTCATACCGCAAGAACTATTATCAACCCAATAGTGAATAGTTTTATAACCTATATCCAATGTGTTTGTGAACATGGTACGACATACTTGTAAGTTTTCATTCCCGTCATGTAAATAGTAAGTGTACGTACCTTGTCTTCTTGCATTTTCCTTGTTTGATTTAAATGTTGGAGTTTTAAATACATGAGATGCTACAAAGACCTTACGTTGATCCCAAGTCATACCCCAGAATTTCTTAAAGATATGACTTCTGCACTGTTCGGTAAATTCTTTGCAATATCTTAATTTGGGTTTCGACATTTTTCTGAAGTACACGCCTCTTTTAAACATTTTGCTTTTCTTGGTATATCTTGCTTGATCTTCCCGGATTTTTTACTACACCCCATGTATACTTCACCTTTCATTCGCAGTTTTTTGTTTTTATATCTTTTCCATTCATTTTTATTCTGACCCAGCTTCCTTTTTCTCTTCATGGTAACTTCAACATCACCGTTTGTGTTCACGAGATTTCTTTCAATATTATTGTTTATACCAGTATTAGAACTTTCTTGATCATGACTGGTATTTGTAGCTTCATAAGTTTCGTCTTCGTCACTAGAACATTCATATGGCACAAGAGATACCACCCTTTCATTTTGTTCATTTGGCAACAGTACTTGTTTATTTGTTAAATTATCTAACGCGAGGTTTACAGAGTTATTGTCATCAGAACAGCTGTTATTCAAAAAATGAATTTCTTGAGATACACTATCACTTGATATAATACAATTATTATTATCCGCTAAAGAGTCAATTTCGTTAAAGTCTTTTAAGCAATCGCTTAAGTCAAAGTCTTCCTGCTCCGTACAATTTTGCAATGTTGTAAGCGTAGTAATCGTATGATTGTCTTCAGGCTGAGGTTCGTCTATTACCATAACAATAGGCGTACTGTCTATATTTAGGTTTTCCCATTCGTTGATTTCACCAGAGTTTACCAGTTCGTTTACTAGTAGAGTGTCTATTTCGTCGCTTCTATTTACAACTAAGTTTTCGTTAGCCATTGCAAGCATACGCAAAGTTCTCTTCGACATGATTACTATACAGTTTATAAAAACACATTCTCCTATCTGAAAAAAATTATAAAAACTAGATCTTTGTCTATGTTTATCGTTTTAGTTTAGAATCCTATTACTTCAGATTTTATAATCACATAATGTGAATCGCTTGTGAAACTTACCAGAAATATCGTATTTCGTTGATAAACAACTCGCAGTCTAACAGCTTACTATACCCTATGGTTGCACTATATACAAACTGACAAGATAGGACATGTTGCATGTAGTTTACCACGTGAATTTAGATAGGAGAAATTGCAAGTGGCATTTTTATATATTTAGACATTTTTCTCGTTCATAGGAGTTCTACAGACAAATCTTTGCTATAAGCAGATTTCGAATTCATCGATAACTCATTTTCATAAAAAAATGCAGATAGGAGAAATTGCCAGATCACCGACGTTTTTTTTAGAATGTATTCCCGATATTACATATTTAGAAATTTTATAACATATTACTTAAAATAAATGATCAAGTTGTATTTTATCAATTTTAAATAGTTGATTAACATCTACTTAAATCATTTCCGAAGATAGTAGAATGAATTTAAGCCAAACGGTTTGAAAAAAATATATGCGGACAAATACTCCGTACGCCAGCTGTAGTGTCCAGAATATAAGCGCCAGCCGTGGAAGGTTAAGTCTTTAAGAGAAATGTTAATATAATGTTTAGTTTGTTTAATTTTAAGTTTCTTAATTAGTTTCAGATTAAAACTTATTGGTGCCTATTTTGCTTTGTATTTAATTGTATTTACTGTTTTTTGTTGTTCTTTTGTCAGACCGTTATCCAATTGTTATCTACCTTAATTTTTCTATCCGTCTATAATCTGTTATTTTTATATCGTCTATATCCTTACCCACCCCGAATGACGCTCCTGATTTGAGCAACGTGGTCTTCGTTAAGTATTGATGAACGATCATCTTTTACCATCTACTTTTGTTACCTTTTTAGTGACAATTTTATATTTTGAATTATTACAAAAAAACCGTTTTGTATTAATACTACTTAATCAAATTTTGTAACTAAACATATCTTATTTAAACTTTGTAAAACCATTGTTAATGTAGTAATTATAAAACCAACACAACCACGACTCTTGATTTATTAATGTGTATTTGAATTAAACCAAAAAAAAAACGTTTAAAATAAAATAAAATAAAAAGCGGCTTAAAATTAACATCGGCATTAATTTGAGAAAGCAAAATTGATGAAGAAATCTTTACAGACAATAATATACTATAAATATCTTGGATTCCATAAGAAACTGCTTTTAAAAAATATCAAATGGATATAAGTATATAATTTGCAAAAAACAACCTAAGAAAACATGCCAATAAATATAGTATTACTTACTTCTAACTGTAGTTGGCGTGGAGCTAATATCAGCCGCTAATACTCCTCCACATATTCGATCGACGGTAGCTGTGGGATTCGCAGTTGCTCTACCAACATTAGAAGCCACAGGAATAATTAAATAGTCAGACTGGCAGAAGTTGGATGTGCCTGTACTACCCACCATCGATGGTACTCTATTATTTGAGTTCCCAGATAGAGTAAACGACAGGTTTCTAGGATTGGCTGTAAAATTAATAAAAATATTGTTATGGATCAGTTTATCGATCAGAAATAGAATAAAGAGTTTTTTTATTATTTTAATATACCGCGGGCATATAAGTTAAAATACAACCCTGTACTTATTTGTAATAGTTAGAATAAGAGAAAACATTGTTCCGTGAAAGATTGAGTGAATAGTGAAAGGACAATGGAACCCGTATAATTATAGATTTAAGAATAAACTCGTAATTGTATTTTGCGGTGGGCATTTTTCGAAAGTAAATGGGAATTAGATTTAGATATGAGATAACAAGAATTTGGAAACTTATTTCTGTTGAAAAAGGCAAAATTGTTAATGGTTTCTGAAAAGTAATTTGAGTGAAAGTAGTTTATTTGTTTTAAATATCATGTTGGAAATTTTCTAAATCGAAAATAAGTGGGAAAGATAAATGCTTATTATTGGTTAAAAAGGAATGGTGGGAATGAGAAAGTTGAGAAGGTTTGTCTGGGAGAAATTAAAAGAATTATGATGTTACCGGCAGACCAGAAGAGAAGACGTGTTTTCGTGTAGTCAATCTGAGTACCAGTGTTTTCGTTTGTTAGTGAAAAAGGTGGAAGCTGAGAGCAGATCAAAATCGAGAAGATTAATACCTCTTTTGAGTCTGCATAGTCCACGAGATATAATTGAGAAAGAAAGGAGAATTTGTGAATAAAGAGTACCGGTCAAAAGAGGCTTGGGCTATGCGGTTTGGATCGATGCTGAGAAAGGGGAAAGATTTGATGGTAGCCGGACATTATCAATCAAGGAAGGAACTGTGGTTTGATCGAGAGGAGACATCGTTGGTGTAAAAAAAATAAAGGTCAGTCAAATAATTTAAATGAAAGAAAACTTTAAGATATTCTAAAGATAAAATCAAATATAAGCATACGAACTAAGATTCCAAGTTTCAAAGAGTTAATTTTTTGTGAATAAATTATATTTTTGTATGGTCATTTTTTTTTGTAGATATTATTATAAAACAAATCAATAGATATTTTGTAATTAAAATTAAATTTTGAGTATAGAAGTTTGTTGGGAAAGATAATTGCCCACAAAAGTTATTTATTAATATTCATCGTATTGCTTATTGAAAATAAATAATAATTTGTGTGCATATTTATGTTGTTTTAATGTTAGTTCCGTTTCCTGTTCTATCCCGATTATGAGCAACTAGGAGATACTGAATCCACTAGAAGAGATATATAAAGTAAACTGATTAAAGTAAAATTAAGAAGGCACCCTGAGAATTTTTAATAGTAATTGATTTGTATGACTCTGCATAAATTAGTGAATTAATTAATTAAATAATTGGATTAATTAAATTAGTGTTAATTAATAATAAAACATCATAAAGCAGATCACAACAATATATAGTTTTAAAAATTTTCATATTTATTTTTGTACTATAATCAGTTGTTTGCGCAGAAACTTTGCACGATTAGTAAGTAGGAGTAGGTATATTAATATACCTTTACCCTACTCCTGTGTTATTTGATTTTTTTAAATGTTGTTTTAAAGGTTTAATCTCAATTCACATGTTCATTGTCAATTTTACCTATTAGAAGAATTCATAACAATAAAAAAAGATTCAAATGTCTTTTTACAGTCTCTACTCTCAATAATAAAGTAATTGAGTGCAGCTACCACTTGTCTTGATCTGTGTGCGTAATATTTATTTTTTGTTCTTTTTATTTTTATCATTTGATCTCACAATTTTTCAATAACCACCAAAACAAAATTTTGCAGCTCCCCTGTTTTGTTTGTTTTTATACAGACTCCATCTTGGAGAACTTGTACATCTAGATATCTTCTTCTCATCTATAATTTAAATTTAAATTATATCTGGAATTACAACGAAATTCTACAATTTGCTGAAAATATCGCCAATCAAGCCACTGATCGAATTATTTGTGCCAACATTGTTTTTGTCAAAGTGATACCAAAATCTTCATGCGATATACAAACTAAAAGAGATCAGAACGACATTTTTGGAAGATCTTTTACTGACTATAGAATGTACCGCGATCCCTCCTTATTTTTTTAGAGTAGGCAAAGTTGGTAATAAATATACTAGAATGATCAAAATAATAATGAATAATGTATGTATACTACTCTAATGGTAGCAATTTGTATTCTAGAATTTAGTTACCTTTCCGGAAACCTGACGATGAATAGCAAATTTGAACAAATGACCGGTTTGAAACCGGTCCTATAAGGAACAATAAACTGATTGTAAGTAAATCAAAATTGTTTTTGACCTAATTGAAATGGAATCACATGTAGAGTCCATTCATCATTTATAAAACAAGAAGTTTGCAATAAAAAACACCATAAAAATCTTCAGAATAAACATTCTAGAGCAGTGATTCTCAACCTGGGGGCAGTAAGAGAATTTTAGGGAAGGCATGAGGGTACAAAGAAATGAAAAATAAAAATTAAAAAATATGTATTTTGTTAAAAAACAAGATATTTTGTATTTCGTATTTTTATTTTGTTTAGAAACATTTCTTTATTTCAACATGATTAAAATCGTTTTACTCAAACAGACAACCTAAGTTAAACACGACAGTCTTGTGAATGGCAACATCGTAGGAGTGCAAAGTATATTTACCAACACTGTATTGCAAGCACTCCTAGCTCCAGTTCAGTTACTCCGTCTCACGCGTCAGTCTCAGTGGACAGCATCTGGGTGCTGTTTGTAACAATTATTGTAATCGTTATTTAATAGAGTGATTTTTTGTGAATTATTTAATAGTGTTGTGTAACAGCTTTGTAAATGGCTAAGTCATTTCCAAAGAAAAGATTGTATTCAGACGATTATATCAAGTATAGTTTTACTTTTATGGAGAAAAACGGCAGTTATTTACCTCAGTGTGTCAACTGCCATACTGTTCTTACTAATGATGCAATGCGCCCCGGACGTTTGGAACGGCGGTGTAATTACAAACCATTTTTCTTTGAAAGACAAAGGCCCAGAACTTTTTATTGCCAAAAAAGCAGCCTAAAACGCATGAAACCTGACTCTACTGCAAATTTTCGTATTGAAAATGAGAAAGCTGTGGAGGCATCATACAAAATAGCACTTTTGATAGTTAAAGACAAGAAACCACTTACTATTGGTGAGTCACTAATTAAACCTTGTTTACTTACTGCTTGTAATACCATACTTAGTAAAGACAGTTGTAAGAAAGTAGAATAAATTTCTCTCTCAAACGACACAGTAAAACGTAGAATTGATGACATGGTTCTGGATTTGAAAAATCAACTATTACAAAAATTAAAAGGTTCACCGTTTTTTCTTTTTTGCAGTATGACGAAACAACTGATATTTCAAAGCATGCACAGTTATTGTTTTACTGTCGACTTATTGACAGAAAACGGTTTGTTGGAGACAATATTGTATTCAACATCTCTTGGAACAACAACTAAATCCATTGACATATTTTCTACTCGAAGATTTTTTAGTAATCAATGAACTTTCATGTGAGAAAGTTATTGGCATATGTACAATTTGGCAAAAAAGAAAAACCCTAGAATAATTGGTTCTCACTGCATTATTCACAGACAAGCTTTAGCTAGTCAGACTTTACCTGAACTTTTCAACGTCACATTAAACTTAGCAATTAAAATAGTTAACCACAACAAATCCAGAGCATTAAACACTATGCTCTTTCAGGCACTATGTCAAGACTGAATAGTGATCAGGAAACCGTCCTGTTTTACACACAAGTCCGGTGGTTATCCAAAGGAAATATGTTTGCAAGATTATTCAATTTAAAGTCAGAAGTTGAAATTTTGTTAATGACTTCAAAACAAGAAGATCTTCACAGAAGATTTACATTTGATAAAAATATCTTATGCACTTATGCAGTTGTTGCAGTTGATTATGAAGGGTACAATCGAAGGAAAAAGGGGTTCTGGTAGACGACAAATATCCTGGCTGAAAAACATTCGCGACTGGACCGGGTTAAACACACAGACGCTCTTAAGAAAAGCTGAAGATAGAGATGAATTTGCAATGGTTATAGCCAACCTTTATTAGTGGAGACGACATCAAATTATTAATCGGCGACCTAAATAACCTATAAAGACATAGTTTTGAGGGTTTTTTACTCACTTTCAGTCTATATACAGGTTTCAGAAGAACTTATCCCACTGTGCGGCGCCTACAAAAATTGTTTGCGAATTTTTTTAAATTTGGAATTGTATTCATTAAATCTTTAATCAATCTTTTTTGTGATTAAAAAGTTAAAAAGATTTATAAATTGAAAACATACAGACTCCAAGCAAGTATTTTTAAATGGCTCCTAATTAAAGGTTAAAATATTTGTTTATATATACGATTTATACCGATTAAATAAAATTAAAAGAAAATGGCTAAGTGCCGCTATGTAAAAGAACGTTTATTAGCCTATCATTCAATCAAATATTCAAAAATTGTCAAATTAACCCAAAAAATAAACTTTAAATTCCAATCGTATATTCGCTTAATAATAAATTCATCACTCACTTATAAAGCCAGTATAGCATTAAAATATATTTGTGCCTCCCTTATCGTCTTCGAGCCTACGGAAAAATTGGATTTTTAGAACCTTCTTGTTGCGAACTGAGGATTTTCCCGTTTGCTTTATTTTTAGCGGATTTTGCCGCAGCTTTTTAGCTCAGAGAATTAAAGTCAGGAATAGATACACTTTAAAAATGTTACGGTAAGCTTAAAAGAAACTTACAACATATCTTTTATTCTAGGTTATCAAGATGTTGTGTTTTTTCAAAATTCTTATAATGGTATGGCAAAAGTTGATAGGTCCTTCTAATATATTAAAATATGGCAATTATTTTATAGTACTGAGAATGAAGAGTAGTTTTTTATCTAAATTTTTATTTATTTAATTTGTATTTATTTAATACACGGGATAACTGCATCACAGTTATTATTTAAAACTTAAAATTACTTATAATATTAAAATCAATATTAAGCCTAGAACCACAACGTGAGGGAACTGGACCATAAGCCACAACGTGCGGTCCCCTTTGACCCTAATAAAAACTTACTTAAATATGACAAATAAAAAATGTATTTGGTACTATTTCTTCTTCTTCTTCTTTTGTTTCTATGGCTTTCACGTCATGGTGATACGCCAGCTCAATTTACTGGTGACCCCGATAAAGTCTGGCTCTAAACCAACTCGAGACCACTTACTTGTGCCTGTGCCAAATAATTTTGTAGAAAAAAAAAATCAATAATAGTTAATTAATAGGTTATGTTAGTAAACACTACAAAAAGTATTGAGCATTGTCGATTACAAATTTAATTTATTAATTGAAAGGAATTTTATCAAAATGCTGACTGATTCTTCCGTAAGTTTATTTAATATAGAATATACAGGGTGAGTCATGAGGAACTTTACATACTTCTACCATATGTAGAGTCCCTCAGGGAGCATATCATGTGGCCACTAAAAAATGTCAACTTCTCTTCTTTATTAATTAACAGGGTGATTTGTGTAATTGACCATTTATTTCATTTTACTGTAGTGTTTATACGGCTCATTTGATTTTTTTAATTTTTGCATGATACAGTACACTACTATCAAGCATTCGACTGGTATTAGCTAAACTAAAAAATTCCAGGACTGGCTTTGGAAAAATTAATTTAGGGATTCGTATTAAATATTACACCCTGTATATATTTTTTTTAAAATGAAATAAGTGATTTTCAAACTACATAAATAGCCAATGAAAACGACATATGCGACAATGTTGTAGCAGTTTTATTAAATTTTTAGTTAACGATCAAATCTTACCAAAAATAGAACAACCATAATGAAGTATCAAATTATAAGGTAATTAATTTAAACAAATGTTATAAATTTCAAACATTTTAATTGAAATGATAAACTGAGTCACTGCACAACAAAAAACAGTAACTACTAACAATAACGAAGAACAATTTAAAAAAAAAAAACTAAAAATATGTACATAGTTATGATAAACCCATAAATTAGAACTGGAAAAGATACAATAATGGTAACAAAATAAAAATAATTCAAAATAGATTTTCGAAATGGAACCCTGCAGCCTGTACACATTTTTGTTGCCGAATTGTTAATTGACGTATTGAATTACGGATACTCTGGGGATCGTTTCTAATAGTATTACAACAATGTATAATTCTATCAATTAATTGTTGTCGGTTATTAATATTCACTGCGTAAACTAGTTGCTTCAATCGTCCCCAAATATGGTAATCAACGGGATTGAAATCAGGGGATCTTGAAGGCCACGAAATAGGACCTGCACGTCCTATCCACCTGTTGCCATAAACATTATTGAGATGTTGTCTCACTGCCAGTAAAAAGTGTGGAGGTGCCCCATCATGCTGAAAATACATCCCTCGGATAGCAACGTTCGCGTTGGCAAGCAAATTCGGCAAAATATTTTGTAGAAAGTTCAAATAGACCTGCCCTGTTAAAGGACCATCAAAAAAGTGAGGACCTACTAATTGGTTATTTATGACACCAATCCACAGGTTAACCGAAAACCTTAACTGAGAACGACATTCTCGAATAGCATGGGGATTTTCTTCTGCCCACACATGTGAATTTCATGAATTATTTATCCCGTCTCTGGTAAATTGGGCTTTATCTGTAAATAGTGTCCTGTATAGCGTTGGTCGATTATTGTTAATCCATCTACAAAATTCCAACCTATCGATCTCATCTCCAGCATGTAGTCGCTGAACCATTTGAATGTGATATAGGTATAGATTATTTTTTTGTAAGACTCTACTTACTTTTGATTGAGTAACATTGAGTTCTCGACTTACTTGTCTAGTGCTTATTGTAGGGTTCATAGTAACGGCGTCCATAATGTCATCTTCCTGTGCTTCATCTACATGTCGCTCTGTTGTTCCACTAGGAAAAGTGCCATTTTCTCGCAAATAATTAAAAACTGACCCAAATGTTGGATGACTGGGAGTTCGAAGATTAGGAAATCTCCCTAAATATAGCTCTCCCGAAATAGCCCTACCATTCCCATTACAGAATCCATAAACAAATATTATGTCTGCATATTCTGTGGTCGAAAACTGATGTGGCATTTTGAACGAAAGTAACAAAAGCTCTACCAAAACTAACACAATGTACTTAACGTAGATATGACAGAAGAAATATGTATTCTTGTACACATAAATAACAATTAATAATGACAATAATGACAATGGGTATAAAATATCAAGAAACGTCAAACGGTCAACGCCAACTAACCAACTTAAACTTTTTTAGATTTATTTTTATTTAGTACAGTTGATGCAATGTATTATTATTTGACATAAAATTTTAATCATTTACAATCAACAAAAACTAACACATACAAGAGGTTTGACTTTTTAATCAATTTAATTTATTATTTATCGAAAATAATGCCCCAATACGATCTATGAGTAAAAATTTAAAATTGAAAAACAATTGATTCTATCGTAGAGATAATACAAAGTGACAGTAAAGATGTTAATTTTCTACGTACTAGATTATGTTGTAGGAACTCGTTTTAATTAAAATGTTTGAAAATTATAACATTTGTTTAAATTAATACCTTATAATTTGATACTTCATTATGGTTGTTCTATTTTTGGTAAGATTTGATCGTTCACTAAAAATTTAATAAAAGTGCGACAACATTGTGGCATATGTCGTTTTCATTGGCTATTTACGTAGTTTGAAAATCACTTATTGCATTTAAAAAAAAATTTATACAGGGTGTAATATTTAATACGAACCCCTAAATTAATTTTTCCAAAGCCAGTCCTGGAATTTTTTAGTTTAGCTAATACCAGTCGAATGCTTGATAGTATTGTACTGTATCATGCAAAAATTTAAAAAATCAAATGAGCCGTATAAACACTACAGTAAAATGAAATAAATGGTGAATTACACAAATCACCCTGTTAATTAATAAAGAAGAGGAGTTGACATTTCTTAGTGTCCACATGATATGCTCCCTGAGGGACTCTACATATGGTAGAAGTATGTAAAGTTCCTCATGACTCACCCTGTATAGTAATTGGTGAATTATAATTCATATAAATGAATTTTGTGTATAGGTCAAAACTCGGAATGATCCTTATCGGGCATTCAAAAAATATATGATTTAGGTTCTCTATTAGGCCACATTCACAGTAAGGGTTGTCCACAAAATTCTGTTTGAAAATATGTTGACTTGTTAAACAATGACCGGTCCGCATTCTTATAATAGTTGTAATGTGTCTCCTATCTTTATATGAAAAGTTTTGAAACCATGTCTTATTAGGGAAAATATTTTGTACTCTGTAATACTGATACGATTTTTTGCTAATTAAAGTTTTCCAAGTGTTTTTGAATTTGTTTTTAATTTTATTCTTAATTTAAATATTTTTACTATTTAATTTTTAAATAGTTTATTATATGACAGTTTAATGTTTCTATAGTAAATACCGAAACAAGAGTATGATTAACAAATAACAAAATAAAAATATTCATTTTTTAGTAGTAAAAATAACATGATAAACAAATCTGACCAATACAAAATATTTAAATCAAGATTAAAATTTACATATTTCACAAATGCTAAATTGATGTTCTGCACATATATTTTTTCTTGGACAAAAATCACAACGACGTGAAAGCTTTTGTGGCTCATGGGGTGGTAGTTCGTCAGGATATCCAAGGTGTTGCCTCATAGACTGCCTTTACTTTCTTGGCAGTCGGTTATTTTCTACTCTTTGCTTCATGTAACCGTCCACCAAAGAATAAGCTAAGTTTTTGGGAAAAGTAGAACGGACGTTACAATTAGGCGATGTTCGAAATTGATGTAACACAAAAGAATAGATTACAGCAGCATCTAACATTCCATACAGAATCCTTAAAGGCCACCTTCTCGTCTTTCGAGCAACTGTCTTCGAATGACAAAGTTGATCAAACGTATCGACCCCACCTTTAGTCGAATTGTAGAACATTGTAATTTCTGGCTTTTTTGTTTCTGCATTTATTTCGTCTCCAAAATGCATAGAAGTTATAGGTAGAACGCATTTTTTCTTTTCTGAAACATGGGATTGTAAAGTTACATCTTTTGAAAAAGCAAACGCTGATGAGGGGATTTCACTGCGGTTGACATCTAGAAATTGTACCGGTATTTCTCTTTTATTTTTGCATAGAGTTCCTACCATGGTAGGAAGGAAAAAGAGGTCCTGGTAGTCCTACCTACCATGGTAGGTTTATTTTCAAGAAGTTTTTTTGCTAACTCGATCGATGAAAACCAGTTATCCATTGTTATGTTACGATTTGTTCCTTCTATTGTTTTCGATAGTTTCATAACATATTGCGTTGAAATAGAGCCATCTTCAGGCATTCTGTTTGGATATTCTCCTGTATATTGCAGAACACATATAATTAGTTTTGGCGTCGCACATCATAATAATTTTAATACCATATTTGTCTGGTTTGCTAGGTAAGTACATTTTGAATGGGCAGCGACCCCTAAAGTTTAATAGTTGCCCATCTATAGTTCCATATTCATAAGGAGTATACAAGCTTTCGCAGTTTTCTACAAATATATCCCATATTTCTCTTATTGGAAGAATTTATCGACAGTTTTTCTTTCTGCTCGAGTTGTTTTGTCATCAAAATGCAAGCAGTTTAAAATAAATTCAAATCGGTTTTTTGTCAGTGTATTGCGAAATATTGCTAAACCAAATTTTTCTGACCAGATGTTTTCGAAGGTAAGATGTGTTTTTTTTAGAAGTCATGCAATGTATAAAAGCCCAAACAAGGCCATAAGTTCTGTTTTATGTGTTTCTTGTATGTATCGTTGTTCCGAAGTAAATTTTGATTTTTGAATTTTTATTTCTCTATTTGCGCTGTTGACAATTATCTCTAAAATTTCTGCCATTAGCTGCCATATTTCTTTCGGGTTTTTAGTGTTTTTACATTTTTGTTTTGGGCCAGGTAAACGGGCCAACTAACTTTTTTGCTGAGGTCCTCGTTCTCTTCGAAATTAATGGCTGCGAGTACCACTTAAAACCATTTCGAGCAAAAAATCCAGGACGGTCATCTGTAGCATCTGTTTCCATAGCTTCTTCATAATTGTTTGTTCCGTACTGTAGTTCTCTAAAAGTATATTCATCAGATGCAGAATTGTTGATTAAGACATCCTCGTCTTCGCTATCGTTTTCATCTAAGGACTCCTCGTATGCCAGATCGTTATTATCATCTTTGTATAACTCGTTTCAAAGCTCTGTTTCCTACTGCAGTAGGAATGCACTTCGGTTTAAATTTTTATCAGCCATTTTTCTACAATAAATCATTATTTAAACAACCAAAACAAAAAATAATAAATTTAGCTTACCGCAAAATATTATAACGTAAATCACAACGTGGAGTCAAAACCAATTCAAATCCTTATTATCCACGAAAACGAAAGTTAGGTCAAAAAATACGTACACACAACAGAACCTGCGAACGAGAACTGAAGCTACGTGGAATTTCAGCCCAGTGTCTTAACTGCGCGCAAGCGTGCTTAAGAAAAATGAAACTACAGGATCACGGGCGACCCCATGTTGTGCTACTAGGGTTAAAAAGATTAAAAAATGAGACTAAAAATAATACATACTAAATAAAAAACAAAATATAACAAAAACAAAATATAACAAAAACAAAATTCAGCAATTCCCAATATACATATCACAAAGCAAGAGATCTTTTTGACTGAGTTAAAGTTATATTGAAAATATCAAAATCAAGAACATTTAATAGCCCTATGCATCTATCCAATGGATTGTGAATACCATGAGTTGTTCTGTGGAAAGGAATATTGAAACCATTGTTGTAACGTAGACATTGATGGGAAACATTAAAGTTAATCTGGCTTTACAGGTTTGAACAATCAATAAATCCATGTTTGATCTTATATATATATATATATATATATATATATATATATATATATATATATATATATATATATATATATATGGTTAGATGTGTCGATAGCAATTAAAGTAAATTGTATACCCAAGCTTAATCAAGCCATTCAGAGCGATGCTGGGAATATTTATATTCCACTATGCATCAACAATTTACCCATATAAATTACCATCATTCTTGTACTCATTGCGTCGAGTAAGGACGATAAATATACGAAGACGGTTGCGTTTCGATTTAATTCAAGTCTCTTACCACTCCCTAACACGTGCTTCTGGGTCTACCCGTCATCAGAGAGAGTTTGTAGGAAGACTCAAACTAAATCAAAACGCACCGACTACTCTGGCAATTATAGGAAAAACAATTACCAAAGTATTCTACTAGAGACCTCTAGTGAGGAAATATGAAGTTAAATGTGTCGATAGCAATTAAAGTAAATTGTACACCCAAGCTTAATCAAGCCATTCAGAGCGATGCTGGGAATATTTATATTCCACTATGCATCAATAATTTACCCATATAAATTACCATCATTCTTGTACTCATTGCGTCGAGTAAGGACGATAAATATACGAAGATGGTTGCGTTCGATTTAATTCAAGTCTCTTATCACTCCCTAACACGTGTTTCTGGATCTACCCGTCATCAGAGAGAGTTTGTAAGAAAACTCAAACTAAATCAAAACGCACCGACTACTCTGGCAATTATAGGAAAAACAATTACCAAAGTATTCTACTAGAGACCTCTAGTGAGGAAATATGAAGTTAAATGTGTCGATAACAATTAAAGTAAATTGTATACCAAAGCTTAATCAAGCCATTTAGAGCGATGATGGGAATATTTATATTCCACTATGCATCAATAATTTACCCATATAAATTACCATCATTCTTGTACTCATTGCGTCGAGTAAGGACGATAAATATACGAAGACGGTTGCGTTTCGATTTAATTCAAGTCTCTTACCACTCCCTAACACGTGTTTCTGGGTCTACCCGTCATCAGAGTCATATACCCGTTCATATTTCCTCACTAGAGGTCTCTAGTAGCATACTTTGGTAATTGTTTTTCCTATAATTGCCAGAGTAGTCGATGCGTTTTGATTTAGTTTGAGTCTTCTTACAAACTCTCTCTGATGACGGGTAGACCCAGAAACACGTGTTAGGGAGTGGTAAGAGACTTGAATTAAATCGAAACGCAACCGTCTTCGTATATATATATATATATATATATATATATATATATATATATATATATATATATATATATATATATATATATATATATATAATGTAGCTGCTGACATATCACGACCGTTCTTGAGTGAGGGTAAAGATACGGGAATAATGTGACCAAATAACTGAACAGTATTCCAAAATAGTTCGATCTAAGCAACAGTACACTAATCTTGTTGAATCAATCGGGAAATACTTGGAATTCCTAGTAACGAAACCAAGAAGTTTAGATGCCTTTATTAAAATAGAGTTTATGTGGTCACAGAAAGTAAGCTTCTCATCGAAAATATCACCCAAATCCCGAATAGACGAAATATAATTTAATGGACAACTAGTCAATGCTGCTTTTTCAAGAGCAGCTAATGTTCAAATCGCAGTGAAGGGATTTGAAAAAACAGGAATATATCCTTTCAATGGAGATGTATTTCCTGATTACCTGTTTGCAACGTCAGATATCACAGAACAACCAAACTACAATTCTGAGCAGCAGATATTATGCGCCACTACTGCCAACACCACAAACAATAAAACAGAACATTCTACTTTTTCAAGTGAAACTGTGCCTTCTAACGACGCTTTTTCTGAGTCTGAGCCTTATAAAGAAACTTCTCCTGGGTCCTCTACTTTATACTAAATAAGCTTTTCTGCTTTCAACAAAAATTTTAATGCCTCCACCCCAAGAAAAGGAGCGTATAAAAAGAAATAGTAACAAGAGGAAAGGTACAACTGTCATATTAACATCGTCACCATACAAGGCTGAACTAGAGGCCTAGGAAAAAGAGCGCCAAGAGAAACAGAAAGGTAAACACAAAAAGACCTGTTCAACAAAAATAAAATAAAATCTGCGACTTTCAGTGATAATCTGTTAAAAAAAAAAGAAGGACTAGAGAATTAGTCCTGCTACTACCCAAAAAAATGAAACAAAATGAAACCCAAAAGTGTCAGGCTGAAGATTCTGATACGTCCTCTAATTAAGACAAGGCAGAAGAAGACGAAGAAGCTTGCATTTTTTGCAACGAGATGTACAAAAACTCTTTCGATCAGGAAGGTTGGATTCGGTGCTGCAAATGTGGTGGCTGGGCATATGAAGCTTGTTCAAGCTGTGAAGATGACGATGACACTTTTATATGCGATTTTTGTTTATAGTTTGATTTTTATTTTTTAATACTGTCCATACAGTTATACAGAACCTACTGTATAATAATGTTTAATACTTGATTACATGTTTAATTAAAAAATAACTTAATATTTCCATGTACCCCATTTTACCCACCCTTTCTTGAAAAATGAGGTATTTGCACATTTTAAAAAATGTGTTTTTCTGTCCTTACGTAATTTTTGTTAAATACTCAATATCTGTTTTCTGGTACCTGAAGCCACACTTTAACTACATAATTGTGTAAAATATTTTATTTATCACAAATTTTCATTTTATGTCACAAAATGTGATAGGGTCTCCATTTGGGGCAACTCTTCTCTACATATGGCCAGACTTTTAGGGGGGCCTGAAAAATGTATTATAATTTTGCAAAATTTTGCAACATTTGTTTTTAATACAGATTTCAGTCCTCTACAAATAGTTTTTTATGACTTTTGACGTAAAATAATTAGGGAAGGAGGAATTTAACAATTTAGAATTTCCTATTGAGTTTTGAGTTTTCTATTGCTAGTTTGGCGATTTACCAACCGGTATATACCTGCATTATGTATATGATAGATGGTTTTAGAATTTAGGGTTATTTTAATTATTTACTTTGTAGTGAGTGACCTCCCAATTCAGATATACATAACACTTAATCGAATTAAAAGAAGTTTTGTACCTCTCCTACACTTGTTAAATAATATTTTTTTAAAGTGTAGCTAAGCCAAGACAATTTTCCTAATCAAAGCTGATTTTTTTCCCACTAAGTTAAGTCGATTGAATACGGAACGAGATTCCTGTTGGGCAATTGATTAGTTTGCCATTCCAGATTACATTCCCTATTTAACGAATGGGTCAGGATTTAATTTGTTGTACCAAAACCTTTATCACTAGAATAACCTCTCGTGTGAATCAATTAGTTAAACATGTTCGATTTACCCAACAAGTTTAACTTCCATTAGATATTTTATTATTTGGAGAAATAAAAGTAATTATAAGTATGAGAGTAAATAAATTTATAATACTGTGTTTTATGTTAAGATCTAAAAGTCGCTCTCATAGTCGCTCGTGAAAATTACTCTGATGCACAACGTAAAGAGCAAACATGTAAAAGCTACATTTAGCTGGAAATATAAAATATACAGGATGATTGTTTAGCATGTATAAGTATTGTTACTTTACAATTTTGATTTAAACATATATATTGATTTACATCAATCCTTTACATCGACTATTCAATTGTTCACTTTCCACGTAAACATTCATATTGTTTATTTACACTACAGCTACTCTTAAATATTTTTCCAACTTGCAAGAATTTAGCTGCAGGTCCCGATAACATCCCATTCACATTCCTCAAAAAAAATTACTCATACTGTGCAACATAATATGGACCAATCAGAAATTTTCAATATTATGGAGGAAATCTATCGTTATACCAATCAAGAAACAAGACAAATCTGCGATTAATTCAAATTCCTACCGTCCTGTTCCACTGACATGCACCTTGTGTAAGCTGCTAGAAAAACTAATGAACAAAAGGCTTATGTGTAGGCTAGAAAATTACAAAATTTTGGACTCAGCTTAAGCCGGATTCCGTCCATCACGAAGCACGGCTAACAACTTAGTAATGTTAGAAACAGATCACAACCGCCTTTCAATATAAGCAAGATTTAGTAGCAACATCATTTGACATCGAGAGCGCCTTCGACACTTTATTACGTTCTATTGTATTGAGCAATTTAAAAGACTACAATATTACAGGAAATTTATTCTCTTTTACCAAACATTTTCTTTCAAATCGCCAATTCAAAAGTATTAGTTAACGAAAAAGCTTCCTTAACCTACCTTTAGGAAAATGGGGTATTCCAAGGATCAGTTCTTAGTTTCACTTTATTTAGAATAACTATTATTGATATTTACAAGAATAATCATAACCCAGTGAAGTACAACTTATATGCTGACGACCTGATTTCCAATACACCAACCCAATAATTGTGAGTTCGATAATAAATACCAGACATTACCTCAAGTTTTACGATTCCTTTTACGACCTGTTGATTTTTTAATAACAATTACTGATATACTATTATCAAGTCCTCTATAGATTAATGACATACCAAAAATTAACCTTTCTCTTAATAATTATCACAAAAATAAAACTAACAGCCAAATTCTGAGGCAATCTATCCTAGAGTTGGTCAACACAAACTCATATGACGAGATTAACTACACAGACGCATTTAAAATTGAAACAGGTGTCAGATATTCTTTAACAACTTCAAATAGTATCATTCAAAAGTTCTGCCTTTCACAATCCACCTTTATACATACAGGAGAGCTGTACGCCATCCTACAAGCATTAAAAGGCTTATGTAACCAAACTAAAACCAAGAACACCGCAATATGTACAGATTCGATATCGTCCATCTACTCGAATAAAAATATTTATTTCGAACATCCATTAGTTCATGTCATACATGAAGCAACAAATTGTCTCACTTCTTCTGGAACAAACATAAGATTAATCTGGATTCCTTTACCGTTGGCATTTTAGGTAATGAGACTGCTGATACTGCTGCAATAGGAGCAATTACTACCAAATCAGGCATCAAATCTGTTCAACTAACATCAGATCTAAAACTAATTTTTAGGTTCCAAATTAAACAGTCCTGACAAAACCAATGAAAGAATTCAACCTCGAAATTACAAAAAATACAATCTACCATCGAAACCTTTCAGCTACCTTACTTAAGTAGAAAAGACAAATTAATCGTTCGCCGGCTAAGAATTGGTCACACACGACTGACACATGGGCATCTGATGACTTCGAAGAAATCACCTGTTTGTGAAAAGTGTAGTAAATCATTAACCGTTCAACATATTGTTACATAGTGTGTCAAATAGGAGCAAAAAAAAATACTCTATACCTGGTCTCACACATGATATCCTCAGTCAATTAGAACTTGTTCGAAATGTACTAGATTTCCTTCGAGAAACAATCTTGTATTACGAAATTTAGTGCCTTCTTCTTCGCGTGCCATATTAGAATTATCCGACGTTGGCGATCACCATTGCGAAGGCTTCTCGATCTTCTGGAATATGGAATAATTGTCCTGCATTTGATATCTGTGTCCATTTACGAATGTTTTTTAACCAAGAAACTTGTTTTCCTCCTACACCTCTACGGCTCTCTATTTTGCCTTTTAGGAACAATTGTAATATTTTTTATCGACTTCCACTTACTATATGTCCCAGTTAAGACATTTTTCGATGTTTAGCAGTATTTAGCAGTTCTCTATACTTCTTCATTAGTTTTCCTTGCTGGCAAGGTATCTTTAGCATTTGTCTATGAAGCCACATTTTCAATGCTTTAATTTTGTTCATGATCGATACTTTTAGCGTCTTCATTTCTGCACTATACAAAAGTACGGACCAAACATAGCACTTAACCACTTTTTGTTTTAGATCTAAACTGAGATGATTATTACAAAGAAATAACTTCATTTTCATAAAAGTAGTTTTAGTCATTGCTATTCTACGTTTTATTTCTATGTCTGGATCTAGTTGGTCCATTATGACAGTTCCCAAATATATCATTTTGTGAACTTTCTCAACTTGGACTCCATTTAATTGAAGCTTTGCATCGGGATGTGGGTCACGACTAAACACTAAAAATTTGGTTTTGTTTGAGTTTATTTTAATGCTCTCTCCTACCTCGTGGATACGATCAAGCAGAATTTGGAGACTTTCAATATTATCTGACAGAATTACTGTATTGTCTGCATGTTTAATCAATATTAATTATTTCCCCGTTGATCTTTATTCCGTATGGTTGTCTCTCATGTGCCTTTTTAAATAACTGGTCCGAGTAAACATTGAACAACGTTGACGACAAAATGCAACCTTGTCTGACTCCTCGTTGTATGGAGATTTCATCGGTGTAGTTATCTCCAATTTTTACGATAGCAGTTTGATTCCAGTATAAATGTTTAATGACACGAATATCCTTGTCATCTATTCCGATATTTTTCAGTATTTGCATTAATTTTACATGCTGTACTTTATCGAATGCCTTTTCGAAGTCCACGAAACATGCAAATACATATTTTCTTTGGTCACGGCATTTTTGTAAAAGGATGTTAAGCGCAAAAAGTGCCTCCCTGGTTCCCATAGCATTTCTAAAACCAAATTGGGTATCTTCGAGATCTTCTTCGCATATGCGTCTAATTCTGTTGTGGAGTATTCTTTTCTCAAATTCTCAAATGTGTCTCTCAACGATATTATGCTCAAAGGTTATACTGTACAACCTGATTTGTTCGAAATTCTAATTCGCTTTAGACTCTTCAAATATACTCTCATCGCAGACATCGAAAAAATGTTTAGGCAAATAAGAATTAACCCGAAACAAACATTTCTATTAAACATTCTGTGGCGCAATTCCCCGCAAGAAGAGTTAAAATGTCTAGAACTTCAGACCGTGATCTACGGCACAAATTCAGCTAGTTTTTTAAGTACCAGGTGCCTTAAAGAGTTGGCAGTTCGCAATCAAGAAAAATACCCATTAGCTACTGAAGCTCTAGAAAATTCTTGTTTTGTAGATGATATTTTACATGGTGCAAATGATATCGACACTTTATACAATACTTATAAGCAACTTTCTACGAGTCTAAATTCCGCTGGAATATCACTTCATAAATGGAGCTCTAATTCTTCCAAGTTACTTGATTCTATTCCCTCTGAATCCCAAAAATCTAATTATGTAGTAAAACCCGGTAATTCGTCAAATAAAGTTCTTGGAATATGTTGGAATTCCCATTCTGACATGTTCTCTATCTCTCTTCCTGACATTTCTAGTCAATCAAAATACACAAAAAGAGTTCTATCAATTATTGCCTCTATTTTTGATCCTCTTGGTCTAATAAATCCGATTACTGTATCTGCAAAGTTGTTAATGCAAAAAATTTGGATACGCAACTTAAATTGGGATGACAAACTCACAGGAGAAATTTAATCAGAATGGTTGAATTTTCTAGGTCACATTCCTGATCTCGCAAAACTTACAATCTCAAGACCTCTGCTCAATCCGCTCAATATTTCTCGAATTGAAATCCATGGTTTTTGTGATGCAAGCATGAAGGCATATGGTGCTTGTATTTATTTACGGGTTTTACATGAAAATGGAACCGTTTCGTGCAACTTAATCACTTCAAAGAGCCGTGTAGCTCCGCTAAAAACCATTTCTCTACCCAGGCTTGAATTAATAGGGGCTGTCTTGCTTTCTACCCTGATTTCAAATATCGTTCCTATTATTTCACCCAAGGTTTCTTCCATAGCTTCGGTTAGGCTGTGGACAGACTCCCAAATTGTACTCGCGTGGATAAATTCTCACCCTTCTCGTTGGTCAATCTTCGTAGCAAACCGTATAACTCAAATACAGGAGTTAACGCGAACTTATTTATGGAATCACGTAGGGTCTAAAGATAACCCAGCAGATATTCTGTCTCGCAGTACCACGCCGTCCCTGCTAGTAGACAATACATTATGGTGGCATGAGCCCTATTTTCTAATGAACGCAACCACTAAATTTAATGAATTTATTCCAAATATCGATTTAACAGATGTCCCTGAAATAAAAGGCACTCTACACGCTGTAAATAATTCGAAACCTATTCTATATACAACTTTTTATAAATTCTCATTTTTCACTTGGTTACAAAGAGTAATTGCATATTGCATTAGGTATATTTACAACCTTATAAAAAATGAAAACATTATGTCAAATCAAGTCAAACATCTTGTTCTCCTAATCTATGATAACGCTCCTCCTCTAAAATGGCCACAGTTAAGAATAATCGAAACATTGCCAGGTAAAGACAGCAGGGTTAGAACTGTAAAACTACGAACTAAAGACGGAACATTTATAAGATCTATTGTTAAAGTATGTCCTTTACCCCATACTCATTTAGATGTAGGTCACATCAACGGGGGGACTATGTTGCGTAACAACAATATTTAACATTTTTATCTTATTCTGTGTCATATTATATTATATCATACTGTATATTAGTTTAAGATTTATAAAATTCTCTGTACCATCCAATAATCTGTATGGCGTCGATAACTTGCATTCAAATAACTTTCTAGACATAAGCTTTTAAAATCATCAAAGAATCATAACAATGAAAGGATTAGTAATTCCAAATTATCAGTTTGAGTCATTTGAAATTTCCCAACATTAACGAAAGTTACCCTTCTCATGTAATTTTAACAATAAAATGAAAGTCGAAGGTATTGAATGATGATATATCCGTTAGATACGTCGAGGGGGCCAGGGGGAGATTTCTTAATGTGAAGAAACGGTTACAAGCCGAGTGAAAAATCAGTTTGCATCAGTTCGAATCCAGCATTGGATGAGCTCTAGGCTCATACTCGCGCCAGCCTCACTTCAGAAGGTTTAACACAGTCGGGATATTAAGTTACTCAGTTCGTGGCAATATTATATCACAGACAATTGATCCAATTTTATAGTTTCATAAAGTTTAGTTTCATAAATCAGCTATCGTAAGCAAGTTATCGGCGTCCAAAATACGTTGTAGTAATAGTTTAAATAGATTTGTTAAAACGTTCTTTTCGAAACTTTCATTTGTCCCAGTTTTCTGGGTGGTCCTTCAAAGAAGTATATAAAGTGAACCTATTTCCCTAAGGACAAAACTTGTTCCCCAAGGGAAAAAACCAGCGACCTATGACTGGTGCGCGAAACAAAGGCATCAGGACAAGGTGTAAGGACAAAAACATCTGCATCTTCGCTCAGTTAGGTTTTATGTTTATATCGTCAAAGTTAAGTACATTGGTTTTTGGTTTTTGTCGCTGAATTCGTTTTAACCTTAGTTTAATATCTGCTACAAGTGGTTGATGATCAGATCTAATATCTGCCCCAGGAAATGTAGTGACTTTTTTGATAGTATTTAGGAAACGCTCATTTACAAGTATATAGTCTATTTGATTTCTTGAGGACTCAGGGTTATTGCCATCATCAAATAGGGCTTTCCAAGTGTATAGTCGTCGCTTGGGTAGTTTATACCAGGTGTTTGCAATGATCATATCGTTTTCTTTACAAAAATCATACAAAATTCAAAATTCAAAAAAAAATAGTGTATTCTTTTTTATTAGTTTCTCTTTTACATATTCTCTTTATTGTAAATTATACCTAATGTAATGTAACATTGACTCAGTGTCAATCACCTTGTAGTTACGACACAATGACCTAAAAAAAATTATATTGTTTTATAACTTAATATTGTTATATAGAGTCTTTCAGACGTTTATGTATTACGTTTGGACTACATCTTAACATGCGCGTAGAGGTTATGGATGTTGCGATTTTTCCAGGGATGATATTGGTCTTGTAACGCTGTATCATCGATCCCTATTTTGGGTGGCATGTGCCACATTAAAGAAGTTCGTGTTTAATAATTTCTCAACTGTATCAGTCCACCTGGCTGATGATCGTTTGTCTACGACTTATTTTTTCCCAGATTTTCGTTGGAAAGAATCAGAATTATCTGACAATGAATCAGAATACTTAAAATACTTTACACTTAGTAGTTTTTACTAGAACTAAACAATTTCTGCGATCTAAATTTCTGAATTTAGAAATTAAATCTGAAAAATCTGAAAAAAGCCATAGTGCTAATATATTTACAGGACATATAGCTAGAAATGGCATCTTGATGTTGAAACAGTCGTTAAATAACGTTGACTCGTCTTTAGTTATTTCTTTCACAACATCAACAGACAGAGACAGTTGATAGCTGGAAGGGGTTTTGTGTCTTTGATATTGTGTGACTTATTCAAATCTTATGACTGTGTTTAGTATAAATTAACGTTGCATAAATTACTGTTGTTAAAAAAATGCATAAATACGATATTAGGGGAACCACTTTTAATCTATTTAGATCATACTTAAAAAATAAAAAACAGGTAATAAAATATGATAACTCGCCAAAGGAATTAAATAGGTACAGCTTGGTGTATCTCAATTATACAAAATAAAGCCAGCAAGCCGGTCGTCCGCTTCTTGTTGAAAAGTAAGTTTAACTTCATTAAACATGGAGCGGTGGTTTTGTAATTGAAATAATTTGTTTTTGGTCGGTTTGTAATCTGACGATTGAACTGCCGTTTCACTAACTTAATTAGATTTAATTTAAATATTCCGAATATTGTGTGGTAAAAGCTAAGAAAATACTTTCATCCTGCTCACAGCCGGAAATTCTGAATTAATTCTAATTAGGGTTGGGCAGATTTTTAAAGGTATCTGCTTCGGTTTGAAATAGAGTGGCGCTCTAGTAACAATGAGTATTATTGCGACAAGGAGAACATGTCTGGTTATTAAAAAACAAAAACCAAAGATTCTGAATCTTCTTTCAAGAAGAGTGAGAAAACAAGAAGTTCCCAAGCTAGCCGCGATAGCAAGAAAAGGAATATGAGGGTGGAAATTTGAAGGACGATATTTAGAATAAACTAAGGGAAATAAGAAACAATTTAAAAGTTTTTGAGGAAGTTTCGATTTATTAACCGTATCTTTTGACGTTCTTTAAAATTTGTGGCCAAGATAACGCCTGACTTTGCAGACAGATTAGGAATTTAGAATCAATTTTTAAATTAACAGGCAGTAATGGTTTTACTTATAAATTTCTCAGATTGTTTTGTTGTCAAAAGGTTGTTTGAGTTAATCTGTAAACTAACCAAATTATAAGAAATACACGAAAAATTTGTGAAAGAAAAGGAGAGGTATGTTTCGAAGATATGGATTTTTTTCGATTTAGATATAGTGAAACTTCTCCATAGCGAACACCAACGGAAATTTAATTGACCGTTATGTAGAGTTGTCCGTTGTGTAGAGTTATCGCTTAATTAATTGAAATAAAAAAGATGTTTCGATCTGCTTGATCTTTAATTGGACGACTTTCTGCAGAAAAGAACCAACACAAAATATTTTTTTTTTTGCTCTATTCATGGTACCGCTTTTAATAGTGGTTAAAAATTATATATGCAGAATGGAACCAGACCACAGCAAGTGCAAGCTGGCATCTATCAGAAGGTGATATAACTATAGGAGTGTGTACAACGCACATAACTTCAGTACTCAATGAAGTAATCTGCAGAAAAGATCCAAGTGGGTTGGTTCCATTCTGCAAAACTTGGGAATAGCATAGCATAAAATTCTTCAGGATTTGGTTCCTTTCTTTAATAACTAATACTTTTGTTTGTCACGCGATAAGGCTAAGACTGCATGTTTGTGTTTTAAAGTAGTGAAAATATTGCAAATTATTAATTATTAACATTTATCGAATGAAAAATCAATCATAGATTACTGTTTGGTAAGTAGCAACAAATGGAAAAGAGTACAAGACACGAAAGTGAAAAGAGGCTCAGAGATTGGCAGTGATCATCATCTAGTAATAATGAGAATGAGAAAAGCAAAAGAAAAGGAAGAAAAAAGGAGAAAGGTATTAAATGAAAAAGTAAAACGCTACAAATTAAAAGAAGAAAGATATAAGAAGATATTCTTAACGTAGGGCAAAAACTGCCAGTAGAGAAGAAAAGTGGACAAATCTCAAGACGAACTTAATCATAGCTGCTAAGGAAACTTGCGGGAAGACAAAGATAGCAAATAATAGCATGAGGAGAACTGAATGTTGGACGGATGAAATACGAAGGAAAGTAAAGAAAAAAAAAAGAAAAATGGAAGAGATATCTAAGTACAAAGCGCCCTGAAGATTATGAGGCATATAAAGAAAAAAAAAAGAGGTCAAAATAACTGCTAAAGTAGAAAAAGAAAGTTCATGGGAAAAGTTTTTACTAAAAAAATAACAAATAATTATAGAGAAAATCAAAAACTCTTCTATGGCGCATTAAAACAGCTCAGACAAAAGAAAGAACACATGATGCCGAATATAAAAGACAAGAATGGAAAGGTACTAACGGAAGAAAACCAAATAATGGAAAGATGGGAAGAACATTTCAAAGAGCTAACTCATACAGACGTAGACAACATAGTGGAGATACAAGAAATAAAAGAAGAACAAAAAGTAGAACCCATAACAACAGAGGAACTAGAAAAGGCAATTAAAAGAGTTAAATTGGGCAAAACACCGGGCAAGGATTATATCACCCCGGAAATGATAAAATTCATGGCAATAGAGGGAGTGGAAAGCATGAAAGAACTAATGAATGATATCATAAAGAGAGCAGAAATACCACAGGACTGAAAGAAAGACATTATACTACCAATACACATAAAGGGCGACAAGAGAAACTGTAATAATTACCGAGGTATTACTATATCAAGTATACCTGGAAAGGTATTCGCAAGAATAATTGAAACAAGAATAAAAACCCAAATAGAACAAACTATAGAAGATACACAATGTGGATTCAGGAAGGACAGAAGCACGCAAGACCACATATTCACAATAAGACAAGTAAGTGAGAGAGTAATCAATAAAAATAGAGAAATACATATATGCTTTATTGATCTGGAAAAGGCGTTTGACAGAATACAAAGAAAGGACGTATGGAGGACATTAAAGGAAAAAGGAGTTGACAGGATAACAACTGATATAATAAATGATATGTATAATAATAATACAAAATACGGTGAAAACCAACAACGAGGAATCCGAAGAATTTACTACAAGTCAAGGCGTCAAACAGGGATATGTGTTGAGCCCACTGCTGTTCTCAGTGGTACTGGATGAAGCAATAAAGAAAGCCAAGAGAAGAATGAGAAAACTAACATTAGGATACTGGCAAATGAAACAGACTCAACTATCAGAGCTTCTATTTGCAGACGACATGGTTTTGATAGCAGAAAACAGAGAAGACCTACAGAACAACCTTGAAATCATAGAAGAAGAACTGTCAAACATAAATATGAAAATAAATACAGAGAAAACAAAAACAATGATAATTTCAAATAAAAGAAAGACCGCCGCAATACAATTAAACGGAAACAACTAGAACAAGTGGAACATTTTAAATACCTAGGAGTAATAATTGAATCAAACGGTAAACAAGACATGGAAATAAATGAGAGAATGGGACGAACAGGAATCTTATTTAACACTATGAAAACAACATTTTTGGGGAAAAAAGAAATACCGGAGAAGGTAAAAACAGTAGTCGTTAAATCAGTAGTTAGACTTACAATCATGTATAATAGCGAGTCATGGACATTGACTGGGAAACAAAAATCTCGAGTCAATGCTATGGAAATGAGATTCCTGAGGAAAATAGCAAACAGAAAGAGGACAGACAAAAAACGAAACGAAACAATCAGACAAAACCTAAAACTAGTACCAATAAACGAAAAAATAGTAGAGGGGCAACTAAGATGGTTCGGGCACGTGTGTAGAATGTCGAATGAAACATTAACAAAACGAGTGTTTGAAACGAGAGTGCAAGGGAAAAACAAACGAAGAAGACCAAGAGTTAGGTGGGTAGACGAAATCAGAAAAGTTGAGAAGAAAGGAAGAAATGGGAAAGTACACGAAATCTAACACAAGACCGGAAAGTATGGAGACAACAGTGCAAAACTTAACTCCACCAGCCTTGCACCTAACGGTAGAAAGGCTTAGGACTAAGTTAGTAAGTAAGTAAAACATTTCTTAAACGATGAGTTCTAGATCCTCCAGAGGACAACATATCCTCAATTTGTTTTTATATTATTTAGGGGAACATCTTTACTATACAGAAGATGGATGAGATCTTTGAGTGTTACTCTGTCAAAGCTTTCTTTAAGTAAATCAGACACAGAAATTCTGATCAATTATACTGTAGTGATTTCTAGGTAATTTGCTTTATAACGAATATTGCATCTGTACACGATCTTCCACTACTAAAACCCTGTTGTTCATCTGCTAAACTTATCCTCTTATTTATTTGTACTTGTAAAATTTTAGTTGTAAGTTTTAGGGTAGTATTTAAGAAGATTATACTTTGTAGTTTTTTAACTGTTTTTTTATCTCCTTTCTGGAATACTAGCATTTGTTAACTCGTTCTCCATTCTTCCGGTATTTTATGATGTTTTATCATTTTATTAATTATTATT
The DNA here is from genome assembly GCF_040954645.1 of Diabrotica undecimpunctata. NCBI lineage: Eukaryota > Metazoa > Arthropoda > Insecta > Coleoptera > Chrysomelidae > Diabrotica > Diabrotica undecimpunctata. The sequence continues at coordinate 114,220,907 of NC_092811.1, read as the reverse complement.
GTTAATTGTTCTGTCATTGCTACAATATTTCCACAATATTTCATTAATTCGTTTGGTATCCCGTCTTTACCTGCTGCTTTTCTGTGCATCAGCTTTTCAAGTATTTTACGAACTTCCTGTACATTTATATTAAGTTCTTCATTTGTGGTAATTTCTGGTGTTCCCGGTTCTAGCGTCGTTTATTCTTCCCCTGCATTGAGCTTTATTAGGTAGTCAATGCACGTATCCTTTTTTATGTGTTTTGGTTTTATTAGTTTCTTCACCTCCTTTCTTTGACCTCTTATGAAGCGCCATATTTCCATTCGCAAACCGTAAAAATTATGTACCATTTCTTTTGAAAAGCATTCCCAGTGATCATTTTTTATTTTTCTTACAAGTGCATGTGTTTTGTTTCTTATTATTTTGTAATTGTGGTTTGCCTCTTGTGTTTTGGTTGACATGTATTTTCTTTTCTTTACATTTTTTCTTCAGTTCTGTATAAAACCATGCTGTTTTTCGCCTTGTAAACGATTTATTTTTATTTTTATTTTATAGCAGGCTGTTTTATATTCCTTTATATTGTCATCGAATGCCATATTCTGTGGACTAATACGCATTTCGATGCGCATCGAATTTTCCCATTGGCTTTTGACCTGGAAATCCCTATTTATCGCTCCAACAGCGCATATAAATATTGGCGATTTTCAGGTCAGCCAAGTTACGAGAGATAATGAGGTATGACGCTTTCCACAGATGGAAGCACAAAAGACCTAAACAACAGATAGTCGACTAAAAGAAAACCAGAGAGAGAAATGAAAAACCCCCCAGAGGGAAACGTAACCATACAAAACCCCAGAGTGAAAAGAAACTCCAAAATCATAAACACTCACACAAGGAAGGTAGTTCGTAGCTCAAATCACCCAGAATATCGCATATCGCCTCGTACACAGTGAGCCCAGCTGCTCACACAAGGATACAGTCTATATTGTGGTATTGTATAATATTTTATATATTTTCTTTATTATGATGTAGACTATATACTAATTATGATTTTTTGTCCACAGGTCACCTACAAAAAAAACCACAAAAAACACAAAAAACCGGCCTCGGCCACCAAAAAAATCAAAAAAAAATACTAACAAAAACCGGCTTCGGCCACCAAAAAAATTAACAAAAACCCCAAAACCCGGGCACGTAGGGCCCAACCCCTTGAGCACCAAGTCGCCGAACTGAGCCAGGACTCAGAGCGGAGACTTGAGGCCCAAGTAAGCAATTTTAGTTCGCGGATAAGCCACAGTAAGATAACAGGAATATAGCGGAGATGCGCTGTCCTGAGTTTTTGCATTCGGTTAGGAAACCATGTTGGGGTTCTATTACCCAGGACCTCCACATGAAGAGCATTTGGCTGATTGTGTGCCTCTATAGCGCATCAGAGTGCTATAGGGGGGAAAGGGATGGTCTAGAGCATTGGAGCACGGTGGGGTGACTCCTGTTTTTACTCGAGTTAACACACCTTGCTCCAATGAATTGTTACACCCGATCGTACTACCTGGGTGAACATATCTCATAGGCTGGGTTCAATTAAATTGTTTGCTTGCTTGGGTCAGCCAAGTCAGTCCCTTACGGGCTCTCCGAGAGCTTATTGCTCTCGGGGCTCTGCTTCCTGCATTTATTTTCCATACTCTGTGGCTGAGAATTGTTTCAACTCAACTTGGTGTTTTTATTTCGACGAAGAAATTGTCATATAAGAAATATCTTGCCTTTTTCAAGGCAAGACACCGAAGATCAATATTTTCCATAACCCGAAAATGGACTTAAGTAGAGGAGCTCTCGACGTTTACCCCGAAGCCCTCTACAGAGCACCCGGGGATATCAGAAGGTGGTTAGACCCTTAATTGTTTCCCCGAGGTAACAGTATATTCTATTTTAAAAGTTATTTTAGTTTATTGTTAAACAAAATGTACGGGCCAAAATGATTTATAGACTGGAGTTCTGGATAAGTTGGAAGTCCAGAAGTAGCTGAGCTCCAAGATTGTAAGTTATTTTCTTCTATTTTGACTTGGTTTGAGAATTTATAATCCTGAAATTTTTCTGAAGGATATAAACGATTGGTGGATTTTGTTTAGATATAATGGAGTCTTGGACTTAATTAGAAGTATTAATTATTTACAAAAAAAAAGAAAACCATTACTACCAGCTTTATTGAAGACAATTATAATTTGTTTTTTAATGTAATTTTAAAAAAGATTTAAAAAATTTTGTTTTTTTTTTTCTTTGCTTGGTAAAGGATAGTCAATATTACATTAATTCTAAGTCACATGTGACAAAGGAGAGAAAGAGGCCAGGGAAGAGTAATATTTCCATTGCTCTAATTGCATCACGTTATTCTTTAGAGCAAAGAGCCCTTCCTGCGATTGTATATTCTACGGTTCATAATAGCAGATACTATAAGATATATTATGTTTATTAAGATATAGACAATCCCAAATAAAGAACGTAAAAATTTAGAATATGAAAGTAGATTGTAAGAAATAATTTAGTATATAACTTAACACGCCCTCTGTCATAGTCACACTCTGTAAATTATGTTTGCTACACCATTTATCCTAAAATATGTACGACGTACAAAAGTTTACCCCATCATTGTACTTAAACTAACTTTAATCCCTAAAGTAACTTTAGTTAAATATTAAAAATTTACCTGGATCGGCATTAGGACACTGCGTATACTGAATCCCACAAAAATTCCACTCGGGTCTAATGCAAATGCTGTAGTCCTGATTCGAGAGTTGCGCCCCAGTTTCCGGATCATAGTTGTAGGACAGAATTTGACCTGCGACTCCTGTGAAGTACTGTAAACATCCCTCGCCAGCTGAAAAAATATTTGGTGATCACTTTAAAATGCACGTTTCGAATTGTTAAAAGGAAATAAAGATCGATGGGTAAATAGAAAACGAAAAGAAACCGAATTGGATCAATATTTACTTAAGAATTTGTAATAGGAGGGTCATTTTTTTGTTTTACTGGTAAAATGGCATTCAGTTTTTATTAAAACTTTGTTTTTATGGCATGTGGAATAAATACAATAATGTTAAACTAATAATTAATACCAAATTAAGTTAACTATAAAATAAGGGAAATCAAAGAATCTGCAATAATTACAATGTATCTGTATATATTTTTATTATCTAAATTATAAAATGACCATAAATAACTGATTTCATTTATTAACACAATGTCAATTTTAATTTTAAACACGTAAGTTCAGACATACTCGAAACTAGATTATTACCATAATGTGCCGTAATAATCGTCCAGTCCCCTAAAATTCGTTGAACTAAAATTGTTTACTTCGTGTTGCTGCTATTTTCACTTAGCTGTTTATACATTTTTATATATTTTAAAAGAGACTAAGAACTGGTAAACCTGGTGGCCATAAAATTCTTATCAGATGGCATTCTTGCATCTAAACTAAAAGAAAAGACAGGCGTATGCCATCTTACAATATCTTTGTGGGAACGCCACTCGTCTGGATATACACCTATTAGGATACTTCGATCTAACGATCTAAACCAAAACAAAACGAAATACCTCAAGTGTTCAAGAGAGAATACGAACATAGAGAAAAAAATTAAGCTTGGTGCATATACATTTGAAAGAGTACACCGTTTCAAATACCTGGGAGTGATGGTGAATGACAGAAATGATAGAACGGATGAAATAAATGAACGCATCCTACTGGGTAATAAAACCCACCGGAACTACCAAAAATTCTTGAAAGAAAAGCACATTAGTAAGAAAACCCAATTAAAAATTTATAAGACTGCAAGCAGGCCAGTGATCACCTATGGTGCAGAGACGATGTGCCTAACACAAAAAGATGAAATGAGGTTGGAAATCTTAGAGAAAAAGATAAATCGACGAACAATGGGACCGGTGAGGATAAGTGTAAGCGAATTTAGAAGATTAACCAATGAAGAAATTAATGAAGTCATCGAGGGTGAAGACATAATCAAGTTCGTGAAGACGAAAAGGCTCAGGTGGCTGGGACACACAGAAAGAGCTAACCCAGACTCTAAGCTAAAGCGAATAACTGGATGGAGGCCAACAACAAAGAGACCAAAGGGGAGACCCAAAACAAGATGGAGAGATCAAGTCTTAGGAGACATAAATAAGCTGAGAATCTACAATTGGAAGGAGCGCTGTAAGGACCGGAAAGAATGGAGAAAAATTATAGACAGGGCCAAGTCACACAAGCTGCTATAATAATAAAAAAAACAACAGCGGACTGATTCTTCGCAATAAATGAATCATAAAGCCCAAAAGGGCGGCAAACACTCCGCCAGGAGTGAATAAGCCATGATGATAGGATACTTCGATCTATTGTGGCATCAACTATACAGTATGATATAGTAAACGCTAATATATTGCTTACCAAACTAATAGTTTAGTTATTTGAAAAATTTGTGTTTGATACAGGTGATTGGCACGAAACTTAAAACAAATTTTGGTAGAAATCAAAATATTTGTTTTCTTTGCGATAATGACCCCATTCACCTGATCGTTTGTCGAAATTAAATTTTCGTCCTAATTTTTTTCTTTAATTTCCAAGATTTTTATTCTACCACGAAACTCGACAGTCGTTTTTGAACTCTGACATGATCACCTTTTTAAATTGTTCGGCGGCCATGTCTAGGTCCGATGCATACCTTGTCATCCCTTTAACCCAACCGTACAATATTGCAGTTCTTCTTAATTTGTTTTTGAGTGTGGTTTACGAAATTTGAGATATGTTTCCTTGATAGACTTACCACTTGTTGTTTGAAAACAGATGTGTCGAAGTTCTGAACACACATCTGACTGTGAAAAATATTTTTTAACAGTTCTAACCACGTATGTCGTGACCACTCTTATATTAGAATAGAATAGAAGTATGCTTTATTGTCACTGAAATTTGTACAATTTTATGGACAAAGCTTACAATAAGTCAGAAAAATAACAACAAATTTTGTTTTTTTTTTTATTTTTTTTTATTTTAAATTAAATTGACACTGGTACAAGTTTATTACAAAATGATTAAGTTTACATACATATACAATATGTTTGTATACAAGTTAGGATACATTAAGAACATCTTAATATAATTACACCAAGTAGTAAAGGTGACAGTCTTTTAGAAAACGAATTATGGTACTGTACATGTTTGTAGATCCGAGTAGATCACTTAGATTATTTTGAAAGTTGTAGTAGTCTCTTTGAGGTTTGTAGTGGACGCATTCTAGTAATATGTGCTGGACTGTTAAGGACTCATTACAATGTTCACAGCAAGGATAGTTTTCAGACGGCATTAGATATCCATGAGTAAGACAAGTGTGACCTGTTCTGAGCCTTCTGATAATAATATTGTCTTTTCTGCTCATTTGAGGCATGGTGATGGAGGTAACAGTTGGTTGAATTGTGCGTAGTTTTGTATTTTGCACATTCCAGTGTGTTTGCCAAGTGGTTAGTACGTTGTTCTTGATACTGGCCTTTAGGTCTTGGTGAAGTTGTATGTTTTCCATATTTTCTAAGGAGCAGGCCAGTTTTGCTGCATGATCAGCGTTCTCATTTCCATTGATACCAACATGGGATGGTATCCAGGTGATCGTTACTGAAACACCATTTTTTAAATGCTGTTGGCAGATACTGTGGATGCACTGTACAATGGGATGTATGGAGTATATATTTCTGATTGAGTCAATGGCGGAGAGAGAATCGGTGCATATTGCTAATGATTTCTCATTAGCAATGGGCGAGTCTAATGCCTTGAGTATTCCATACAGTTCAGCTGTGTGTATACTGCATCTGGGAGAAAGCCGATATGATGCTACTGTTGTATTTGAGGTACTGACAGCACAACCGATGCCTGTTCTTCTTTGGAGGCATCTGTGTAGAGAATTTTGTCATAACGCTGTGTCTGTATAAGTTCTTTAAATGCTTGTACCAAGAGAGTTCTGGGCATTTCTTTTTTTTTTGTATCGGTTCAAGCTAGTAAGAACAGTAGGTAGCTTTTTGGTCCACGGGGGAATTCTGGACGTAGTAAACGGAGTTGTGAGTTTTAGATCTGTATCTTTCAGCAAAGTTTTTAAAATTTATGAGAGAGAATGTGCTCGAGGGTGACTATTATCTGAGACAGGCTGGGGAGTATTAATTAGTTTAATTACTGGGTTTTTTGGATTAGCAGAAATTCTAAAGAAGTAAAACAGAAGTAAATGTTGCCGTCTTATAAAAAGTGGAGGTTCTGAAGATTCGATATAAAGACTTTCAGAAGGACTTGATTTAAAGGCGCCGAGACTAATGCGTAAATAAGAGTTGTGAATTGTCTTCAGACTTTTAAGGTGAGTATCGGAAGCAGATATGTAGAGAATGCTTCCGTAATCCAACCTAGAGCGGATCATTGTTCTGTAAATTCTTAAGAGGACTTTCTCTTCTGCCCCCCATTGATGATGAGTTTTTAAGATGTTGATTCTATTTAGGCAGTTTGTTTTTGTATTCTGTATCTGATCTCTCCATGTAAGTCTTCTATCGAATATTACTCCTAATAATTTGTGTTTATCAACCACTTGAAGGGGAGAGCCATTTAGGTGAAGTAGAGCAGGTTGAGTGTGATGTCTTCTAGAGAAGGTTATGACTTGGGATTTTCCAGATGAAAATTTGATTCCAATTTTAGTGGACCAGTTATGAAGATTGTTAAGAGTGTTTTGGAGTAAACAGCATGTGCTCCTTGTAACTTTACCTTGGCAATAAAGAACAAGATCATCTGCGTATATTAAGTATTTTATTGAAGGGAGAACAAGAGAGTTTATATCGTTAACAACAAATTTAAAATTTACTTAAATTACATAAATCGTAAATATCACAAAATAAAAGATAATAAAATACACAGTTCATTGCAAAAATTTAAATAAATTTCAAATTGCATAATAAAACCTTACGAACTATAAGAAGTTTCTGCGTTTGATACCCAAATATATATAAAAATTCTTTAGTTACTTGTATCTTAACGTACTGTAATTTCTTAATTATTCTTTAAAAAACGCTTCCACTGAATAATAGGGTCTTTCAGATAGATAGGCTTTTATCAATTTACAGGATTTGTAACGATTATTTTGCCTACCACATTGGGATCATTATAACGGGTTGAAAATTGGGGACAGAAATTATTGGGGTGGAGATAGGGCAAGCAAAACAAACCGAAACGTTGTGCACGGCCACTCAGGGTTTATTTGAGAGCTGGATAAGTGAATGACATGGGGATTGAATTGGGGCAACTACAAAAATGAAACAAAAGTGAACTTATATAAATCTCCTGGAACAAAACACAATACAAGAAGGTTCTCAAGCTATTTAAAATGGATGCCGCTTTGAAGAATCTTCCTGCCGGATGAAAGAAAAGGTTCTTCCTTCCTAAAAACAAAGAAATAAATTATTACAAATAAAAAAATATCTTTTAAGTGAAACTATCCATAGAGGTTAACCATTTAAAAAAAAAACAGAAACAAAATCTCAAATATAATTAGATATTTACCAAATGACAAAAATATTGCTAACTGTCATATGTCAATACTCAATCTTAAAACTGAAAACAAATTAATATAACAGCAAGCTAGGCCACGCCCTAACACATATAATTTTAATTATTACAATTTCCCAAACTGTTTGAAAGCGATTATTAATGAAAATGTTTCTTTTTCTTTTAAAAATCAACACAACAGAGTTACCTGGATTTCACTTAAATTTCTTTTCTTTAAATTTCCAAGGTTGGAACTGGACTTCACTAAAATTTCTGAGGGTGGAAACTGGACTTACACTTTTAGCCACACAAACAAATTCATCTCCAAGCTGCGAAAAAGCCTGGGATGACAACCAGGGACAAACAAAACGGGGATGGAAGCTGCTGGGCAAAATGGAAACATGTGGATATCCTTCAAAGTTGTTGTAAACGTAGTTTTACAAATATCTCAGATGAGAAACGACATGGAAAATAAAATACAGTGATTACTTGTTCAAAATTGACACATTACATTGTGTTCGGGAATCCTTATTTCTTTATTTTATATTAAATATTATTATAATACTTAATTTATTTCGGGTAGAATAAGTTTTAGATCTTTAATAATTATATTGCCTTGAAATGATGCAGAATAACGTTATGTGCTTATTGGTCGCATTTTATTCAAAGCGCGATATAATATGATTTTACTTCGACGCACACAAATAGCTCATATATCCAAATAGGCATGCTCCAGTAAGTAGATTTTAACCGACAAGGTACGACTTCGCTTCCAGCCTTCAATGAAAAAGGTAAAGAATTCGGAACGTGACATATCAGGCGGTACAAGAATAACAAGAATTTCATGGAAGGAATCCATTGAAGGGATTGAGCAGTGATAAATTGAGTAGTCACCTTTGGGTCTGCATAGTTAACCAAATCCTAAAGAACACCAATTTAAGGTAAGCGATTTTGTGCATAACTTGTAGAACCATATTATTTGAAATTCAATCTTAAATTTACCAATTCGTTTTATTATTTCCTACAATTACTATTCACATTGAGTATAATTCACTTTTTTTAACAAATTTGCCAGTTCTTGACGCCGACACTCACGGCGTCTTGACTGTTCACCGATTCTTCCAAACTTCACTTAAACTGTAACTATTAATTGCTCAATACTACACATTTAACTGCTACTGTCACTTTATACTATATTTCCATGACCAAAAAAGGAAAACAAAAACATTACAAATTTGAAGAGAAATTCGGACTCCAATTAAACTAAACACGCCCTTAACGGCGGCCGGCCTTACCGAGATTGATGTAATTATCTTGAAAATTGGTTTGCCCAACTTGGTATAAACAAAACATATAAACAGGAATATTTATTTATTGCGCAGTATCCTAAAGTGGCTCTCGATCAAAGAATACAGAGGAAATAACCATCTGATCTGTGATATATAAACAAACTTTGAAATGTGTTTATTATCAACTCGTCGACGTAAAAAGGATTAAAATACTTTTTCGATATTTTAACATATACGGGGTAATTTCAATATATACCAAAGAATTTAAAAATGCTACAAACTTAAGGAAAAAAGTTGTAGTAGATTTAAGTTACAAAGGGAGATGGTTGTATAATTTTTTGCCAAATATAATATAGATTTCATTACTAACTCAGTTTACGGGATCGGTAAATACACATCAAAGATTGAAATTTTAGTGGAGTAGTCATGATTAGGTCTTGCTGAAAAAACATGTACAGTCCATCTAATTTACATACCGTTGCACGTTATCATCATTGACAGAGATCGAAGTTGACATAGTTGCCAATGTATAAAAAAATCCTGAATCCATTTTAAATCCAATATTTGATGTAAATAAATAGAAACAAAACAAGAGTTAAAAAATAATCTTGGTAAAAACAATTTGAGCCGCTTGTATGCGTCGTATAAAGATGTAAAATGAAATACTTAAACAAAAACAACACTTTTTCATTACTTATTAACATTAGTCAACACCGTAACTGTCAAATAAGTGTTACCAATTTATGCCAAAATATTAACTTCTTTCGATTACAGTTACATTCTGTTCCGAACAAATCTTCTTCATAAAAACGCTTTATAATGCATTTATACAAATTAAATGAAACAAATTATTGTGTATTTCTTTAAGTTAACATTAATAGAAATCTTTAAATATTATTTCTACGCGTATATAATAAAATATGTCTAGTGGCTGTAATGCCAGTGTACTCGACAAAGTGATTCTAAAAAAGAACACACCTACCGCCTAAATATTTCGTGTTGGTATCATGTGACCTTACATGCTATGACGCGGATGACGTGCAATGGTATGTAAATTAGATGAAGTATAGGTGTTTACGAATTAAGCAAACAGTTTCTAAAATATATAAAGAGGGAAAAGTTAAAATCTCTTGATTTTGAAATACTTTTTGCAATGTGTTATTCTACTGAGGTCAAAAAGATACCGTATTTTTCTTTTTAAGTTAGTGGTGTCATTTTTGAAGATGAGAAAAAGTACAGGATCCAATACTAAACCTTTTGGTACTCCAGTCAGTATCATTTGCTTTAACTAGTTGTTTCCTATTCCTCAAGTAAGATTTTAACCAATTCAAAGAAATGGAGTGGCAGTGTAAAGATTAATGTTTAACGCTAGAAAGTCGGGCTTAGCATACCTACCTAAAAAGCCCGAAGGGATCATTTTGGCCCCAAGTTCCTAAATCAATAAAAACCAAGTTTAGAATTAACTATTTATTTGGGAATAAACAAAAAATAAAAATAAACAGTTTTAAGAAATTATATAAACTCTTGACGATAGAATTTGATTTAATTTTTTAGTTTCATTTTAACCTTTAACTACTCGCGCATCAAGTTATAACATAAGTACACGCGTGGCGTACTTTATACACCACTAGAGAATACACTTAAAAACAGCGGTTTTGTTTTTTTTTTGAAAAAATACAATTAGTTGTCTGTTATAAACTTTATTTATTAACATATTAATAATATTAAACATTTTGAGTAAGTCATATAGAAAGAAATTGTTATCAACAAATTTTTTGAAACTAAATATATACAATACTACTATAAAAAATAACAGTCAAATTGATAAATATTTATCACACGTTATCTAAACTGTCATCTTTATTTTGACATTGTGTGCAAGTGACAACAGCAACAGAATTATCCTTGCAGACTGATCTAAGACAAATGCTGCAGGTTATCGTTGTAGTCCTGTTTTTCTGTCTACCACAAGAAAAACACCTTCCTCGTACTTTGGCTGGTGGTTCGTCATTCGGTTGATCGATTTGGGGCTGCTTATATGTATTTAGAAAAAGCCTTATGTTGGATGGCAAAGTATTTATTTCAGCTCGTTCTGAAAGATGTGGTTTCATCAATGATATCGATAAAGATTTTAAAAAATTTCTTCTAAACTTAGTTGGACTGTTGGAGTGAGCAAAATTATACAATATTTGACTATTTATTCCTGCCACATTCAACATCTGAAAAAATATAACTAAAGGCCACCTACGGGTACGTCTTGCTACAGAATACGTAGAGCACATTTTATCTACGGTGTCAACGCCACCTTTGTGAGAGTTATAGTCCATAATAATACTAGGCTTATTAGTGACCTGATCTATAGAAGAATCATAATGCATTGTGGAAAGTAAAATGACCGCTCTGTTCTTTTTTGGTACAAATGACACAAGTGTAGCTTCCTGTTGAAACCCAAAAAGGGATGAACCTTTTATTCGACTTTTGTTGGGTAAAAAATTTTTTGGGATCTCTCTCTTATTTTTTTTTAATGTTCCAACTATTGTAGTCTTCTTTTTTAACAGATCTGTTGCTAACCTATAACTGGTGTACCAGTTATCACAAGTTAGATTGCGGTATTTTCCGTTCCATTGTTCAACCAATCGTTGGGTAATATCCTCTGGCTTATTGGATTTTTTGTTAGGCCCATGTGGTTGTTGCCCACAGTATAACTCGATACCGCTCACATAAAATGTTTGTGAGTCACACAATACGAACGCTTTTATCCCATATTTCGCTGGCTTATTTGGGATATACTGTAAAAAGCTGCATCTCCCTCGAAAAGGAATAAGCATTTCGTCAATTGTCTAATGTTAACCTAATGTATAGCTATTATAACAATTGTCGGAAAAGCGGTCAATCATAAATCGTACAGGGGCAAGTTTGTCAGTAGCTTTTGTTTGAGGTCTTGTTTCTTTATTGTCGAATCTAAGAGCACATAAGAGAAATAAAAATCGGTTGCAGCTCATGCAAGCTCTGAAAATTTCTGAGCCCGTTCCATTAGTTATCTACAATTCCAAAAAATGTGTATGACCTTGTTTTTTAAGCCCTGTTAGAAACAAAAGTCCTATCAATGCCATAATTTCAGATTTGGTTGTATTTCTGGCGTCTCTTTCGCGATTGTAATTCGGACGCATCTTTTCTATTTCCATATTGGTACAAACAACAATATTTTGTTTTTTAAGCCCTGTTAGAAACAAAAGTCCTATCAATGCCATAATTTCAGATTTGGTTGTATTTCTGGCGTCTCTTTCGCGATTGTAATTCGGACGCATCTTTTCTATTTCCATATTGGTACAAACAACAATATTTTCAATAATGTCATCAGTAAATAGTTTAGTGAAAGCACTTGCCTCATTTGTAATATCTTTAGCGTACGCTTTGGGTCCAGGAAGTACTTTTACAATGTTCGTTTTGCTAGTTTTACTAAACTTACTTTTCAAAGAAGACTTATACCATTTTATTCCATCCTTGCCTTCATAGAAGTCTTCTGAACTTAATTCATCTTCATTTTCGCTAGAAGTTTCACTTGATTCTCCATTCGAATCAGAACTAGGTTCTTCGTTAAAAATAACTTCTTCGTCCGAAGTATCAGGATCTCCCCCAATTACTTCTTCATCTTCTTCTCGAAATAATGCATCAGCGAATGCTTGGAGTTCAGTATCAGTAAGTGGATTGGGATTTCTAACTGGAATCTGATCCCTGGAAAAATAAAATTACTAATAAAATTTTTTATCTACATGAGAAATAGCATTCTTTATAAAGAAAAATTAATTTTGTGCCATATTTATTAAAAAACAATTGAACGATTATACTTACATTACTGCACGCGTGGCGTATTTTGTACACCACCGGGAACAACAAATAATAAACGGCTAATTACGACCTTCTCAGAACGCCGATTTTACTGAAACTAAAACCAGTTGTAAAGCACGTTCCAGTGATAGGTTAGATACATAAACAGGGTCGGTCTTTAAATTTTTAAATATATTTGTAGTACAATTATTAAATTTGGCGTACAAAATACGCCAGCGCGTGTAGTTAAAGGTTAAATATTTGGAACACCATACAGTTTGCAGTTTTTGGCATTTGCCACACATTGCCTTGTTACAGCCGTGGCACTCATTGGAAGTATGATTTCCTTTACAAAACATTTTTAACTGACATTTTTTTCTTTTTTGGCTAGTAACAGTGCTGGTGGTTGGTAAATCCGGTGGTACTGGGTATAGTACCAGATATCGGGAGGCAAGGTATGGAGCCCGTAATTCTTCACACAGCTGAAGAATAAACTTACGACGACTGATTTTACTTCCAGTAACTTCTTTATAAATAATCCATGCATTTATTGCTCCTAAGTCAAGAATGTTATAAAACACGTGCATTGGCCATCGTCTTGAAGCAACTTTTGTAGTATAAAGACGCGCCATTTGGTCCACTACATCAACCCCGTATTTTATTTTATTATAAAAACTTACTGTTTGAGGAAGTTTTTTTCCATCGACAGCAACATCCACAGATTGATGTTCACCAACACTTGTATCTTTCTTGCGTAGATGATCAGTGCCAGTATAAGGGTAACCATTTACAATATATTTTGATTCCACGCATGTCAAAAGCCAAAATTTTATGCCAAACTTATTCGGCTTATTTAATATGTACTGTGTGAACGGGCACCTGGCTTTAGAAGGCAGTAGTTGTTCGTCCACAGTAAGGTTTATTCCCGGTTTGTAACATGCACCACTATTTTCTATAAATCCATTCCAAACCGCAGAGGCTAGAGCAAATTTGTCGGTTTTCAAATTATGTCAAATCTGAGATATTTTATAATATCCTTGAATCTGTCTCGTGGCATAGTTTGCCTAAAAAACTGAGGACCCATACTGTTGACCACAAGCTATTGGTTGGGAAATTTTGGGCGCCGTAGACTCCTCTTGCGTACATAATAGCAAGGGCAGCCTCCAGTTCTTCCAAAGTTATAGTCCATGTGTCATTTTTCAAACATCGATGTGCTTCTGCAATAGTGCATTCTTTTATATGACGTAACATGCTGTCGTAGATTATTAGATGCTAAGCAGTTACCACACAATTGTTCCTCACGTTCCTTTTTGCATACGACGTAGGACCTGATTCCTCTCGATAAATGTTGTGCTGAGCGCGGCGTCCTGTAATCAGCAAACATTCAATGAATAGGAAGATACTAAAAATCATAATCTTACCAGGTACTGATCCAGAATCAATAACTTTCCACGTTGTTCCGTCTTTTGATTGTTCGGTGTCTCCGATTGAAATAGTTTTTCCTTGTTGACCTCTTTTTCTCTTATGACTTGGCTTAGATGCACTTGGATTCACGATAAAATTAGCTGACTCGTGCTGTTGAGTTGTAGAAGCAGTGTTTACATAAATTGGTGAGTCTTGTACAATAAAACTTTCTAACTGCTCTGAAGCATCAGAGTCACTTGAATCATTATTTTGTGGTGGTACGTATTGTTCATCGTCTGACTCATTATTTTCTGCAAATTCAGATTCACCTACCGAAACATCTTCTTGTATTTTTTGTATTTCTTCAAGAAGTTCAAGCTCTGATAGTCCACGACGAGACATCTTTACAGTCGTCTTGAATTTTCACAATTGAACGAATATTTCAATATTCTAGAAACGAGAGTCAGCAACACCTAATAAACCTCTCAATAAACAAAATACTTTCAAGGAACAAACAGTATGTAACAAAATACCTTCTAGGAATAAACGTACATAAACATAATTTTATCTATCCGACACAAAGTTAAAAGAAATCGTCAAATTTCCGAGAAAACGATAATAATTAATACAGGGCCAGTTTGGCCCCTTCAGACTTCTATGGTAGGTTTGTTAGAAAATCCATTTAATAAATTTAGTAAACAATATTTTTTTGCGTTAAATAAGACTTTGTATCAAAATATTAAAAGTGATAAAATATGAAATTATTATTGTCAAATAAAAGAACTACAATAACTTCAAATCGCAACAGGGGCCAAATTGGCCCCTCCGACTTTCTAGTGTTAATGCTTAATAATCTCATGTAGTACAGAAAACATAGCATTCCTGGCACATTTATTAGATAAAAAGCCGGACTGACTTTGTGATAAAATGTTATTTTCAACGAGAAAGGACATAAGTCGGGCTTTTATAAGGCTCTCAATAATTTTTGATAGGACCGGTAGTAAGACCATAGGTCGAGAGTTGCAGACATTCAATTTTTCACCACCCTTATGAAGAGAAATAATAATGGCTATCTTTAGGCACTCTGGAAATATACCTTTTTCAAAGTAATTATTAATTATTGAAACCAGGACTTCCAACACATTTTTTGGGAGATTTAAGAAAATTTTTATGGGTAGTTTGTCGATACTACAGGAAGATTTGCTTTTGATACTACTGATTGTTTGGATTAGTTCAGATTTATCAACTGGTCTTATAAAGAATGAATTCGAGACCTTTCTTAAATTGGAGAGATAGAAAATAAGATCTTGTTGTAAAAAATTGTGGTTATATTTTTTCTCACATTAACGTATTTATTTAGATAGGTTCCTCAGTACTTGGAGATATTTGCCGTGACAAAGACGTTGGTAGTAAATTTCTTGATGTACAGTTTAGTGAACGCATATTCTTGGCTGATATGCCGATTCCTTTGGAAGTCCAGGATGTGTGATGTTTTGACTTATTTGTAATTAAAGAAAATGCCTTATTGAAAATACAGACAAGCCTATCTAAAAAATCACTGAAATTATAATCCACGTCCACAGAGGGCACAGATTTTGGAATTTACGAAAGTTCTGAGCCAAAAAATCCTTGGGGGTGGAGCGAGGTGCAATTTTTGAAAAACCCCATTTTTTTTATTGCAGATGCGGATTTAACGTAAAAAAGTAAACAAGTGTTATCTAATTTTTTTTCGATTCTCGGTAATTGCAGAAAAATAAGTACAGATTGGATATTTTTACGAATTTTTGGCAGAATCCAAATCTGCAATAAGAAATGAGGGTTTCTATTTTAAATTTTAAAGTTGCCTCCCACCACAGTCCCAGGCGTCAGGGGTGAGGATTGTGTTTACTGGTATTAAATAGATTTTTAAAAAATATTGACTACGTGTTTTTCAATTTTTTTTATCCGATGTAAATTTCGCGAATTGTTCGACCATCCCGCTACTGTTGTCACACCCGGTATATTTTCTTACGTAAATGAAACTCAAGTATCAGACAAAATTGTTTAACAGTAAAATACTTTGTTATGTAAGTGTATTCTTGTCGGATATAAAGTACACTAATACATTATCACAAACTTCTGTGTGTGCTGTCACCCGAGGAAAAACTTTGTAACGTAATAATCACTTTATCCTACTTTATATTATAGGGTAAGCTAATTTTTCAAGTACACCTGAGGCTTACTGAGAACACTTGAGTTGTGAAGTTATTGTAATAAAAATAGTTGCAAAACATTCCAATTATTTGTCCACTAAACAAAGTTTTGTTAATTTAAAACCATTTTTTTCTATATATACATCTTATCATTTATTTTTAATAATTAATAATACTATTTCTTCTACTGTCCTGTTTTTTGTAAGTAACAATAATAAAGGTCTATTTGCAATAGATTGTAATTAATCCAGGAAGAAATTGATGTGTTTTGTCACAATCAGATTTTAATGACAACTTCTCTTAACGCCAATGCTGAAGGGATCTAAGATAATTATGATGTACTTCTGTCAACACTACAGAAATACGCGCTACCAATTTCTCACTGCTAAAGAAATCTCGAACAATTTCAAAGAAAATCTGTAACTTAAAATCTCCTGGACTAGACCGAATTCGAAACTTTGGGTTAGAGAATTTTGGAACTAAATCTCTTCTTCTTCTTCTTCCTACTTTATAAATAGGCAAAATGCCTGTTTTACTTCGGTTTTCAGCCTCAATTGACGTTGTCTGACCATCTTTCCTCGGTCGGCCCAATAATCTTCTTCCATTTGGCGATTTGTCTCTTGCTATTCGTACTATTCTATTTTCTGTCATTCTTTCGATTTGTTGATTCCATTCCACTTTTCTTCTTTTGGTCCACGCGTTTGTTTCCTCTATATCACATCTCGCTCGTATTTATTCACTTCTTACTCTGTCTCTTAGAGTTTGGTTTGTTATTTTTCGTAAGACTTTCATTTCTGTTGTTTCCAGTAGTCTTTGTGTTTTCGCCGTATCTGCTCTTGTTTCCGCTGTGTACGTCATTATCGGTCTTATTGGAGATTTGTATATCCTGGTTTTCGTTTCCGTTGTGAGGTATTTGTTTTTCCAGATTGTGTTGTTGAGACATCCTGCTGCTCTGTTTGCCATGTTCACTTGTTTTTGTACTTCTTCTTCCACTTTTCCGTAGCTTGACAGTTTTATTCCCAAGTATTCAGTTTCCATCACTTGTTGTATTATTTTGTTATTTACGACTAGTCTACATCGTCTCGGTTCCGCTGATATCACTATCGCTTTAGTTTTCTCTGTTGAGATCTCCATGTTGTATATGAGCGCCGTATCTTCGAATTCTTTAATTAATCTTTGTAGGTCATCTTCATTTTCGGCTGTTATTATGGCGTCGTCGGTGTAGCATATTATCCTTATTTCCTTTTCTCCCAAAATATATCCTCTTCTTTTTTTTAACTTTTTTTATGATTTCATCCATTACCAGTTAAATCTCCTACGTTAAACAAAATCTCCTACGTTGAAAATTATCTGCTAAATATAACACCAACAGCAGCTACCGATTATTTGCTTTGTAAGGACACCAGTAAACTAAAAGAAGTCAATAAATACATCTCAACATTAAGAAACCCAGTTGGCTTATGGTTAAGGGCAGATCACGAAAAAGCAGATTTGGAAAATAACCAAATATCCTAGATAAGTTATTCAGCCTCTAGCATCTGTCGGTGCTGAAGAAAGTCTAGAAAGAAATCTATTTACGAAAGTTTGGAAACAATTTAACAAGGCAGTAAGCAAATTAATCCAGTACCGAAAAGAGAAGTAAAGAGTGCTATTAAGAATAGATTTAAGACCAAAAAACTCCAGATTTTGACCTTACAACAGGAACTATCTTAAAAGAATTACCACAAAAAGAAAAAGTTATGATAACACAGCTTTTCAACTCCTCAATAAGGCTTAAAATTGTACCTACTCAATGGAAAATTGGTGATATAATACTGATTCATGAACCTGGTAAACGGTCTCACGAACATACCACTTCTCAACTTATTAGTCTCTTTCCGGTAACTGCTAAACTATTTAAGAAGCTAATAGCAACAAATGTTATAAAGATAATAAATGATAATAATCTTTTTCCGGATAATTAGTTTGGTTTCAGAGAGAGACATTCAACAATAGAACAAGTACATAGAGTCGTTGATATGGCGATGAAAACTTTTGAATACTGCAAAGTACTGCTTTGCGTTCTTTCTTGATATCAGTCAGGTATCTGACTAATAAAATATAAGTTCTGATAAAGTTTGGCATAAAGAGGTACTCTTCAAAATAAAAATTAACGGTCTAGAGTCAATGCGTAATTTACTAAGATCATATTTAGAAGGAAGTTACTACCGTGTTAAGTACGCATCACAAAACATAAAAAATATACACTATACGACAAAAAACGAAAATGTAACGAATACAGCATTCGCAGGCGACACTGCTATGTAAGTCACAGATAATAATCCTGCAGCAGCTACTGAATCTCTTTAAAGGCATATTAGGGACATTGAAAAGAGAAGAACGAGATGACACATAAAGATCAATAAATCTAAATCACAACATATAACCTTTAGAAAATGTCACATAATATCGCCTAATATGACAATAAATAACAAAGCAATTCCACAAGCTGAAAACGTTAAATATCTTGGAATGCACCTGGACAAAACTTTGACATGGAGAACTCATATATCGCACACCTACATTAAAACTGTAGCAAATCAAAAATTGTAAGTATCTGCGTTAAGGCCATATTTGAATTCCTGGAAAAATCACAATAAAACCGCGGCATTTTTATTTGTAGTCTAACTTGTGGTCAGACCATAAAGTTTCAAAGCGTACCATTTTGAGTTGCAACGGTTTTGGTGAGTAAACTTAATAAAACTACTATTTCCTCTTTAATTTTTGTGTAAGCAGTGTCACGGGATATTTTATTTTTATATAGATGATTTAGAATTTAAAAGACACTCCAATTCTCTATTATATAGCAATAAAATTAATGATTTTTTCATCGCCCCAACGAAACATTTTTTAAATTAAGGAGATTAAAAATAAATAGACGACCAATTTTTATCATCAACACAACAAATCTGACAATTCTCTGCTAGCTACTGGCATGCCCGTAACGGTAGCCGGTAGCGCGTGTTCACACATGCCAGTGACACTCCACACGCATGCGCCTTGTATCTCACAGCATGCTACTAGCAAGAAAAATCAAATTATTTGCGATTAGCTAGCATGTCAGGAGCTAGCATGCCACTTAACGTACACAATTGCCAGTTGGGGACAGTAGCTGGAGCTTGCTAGGTACTGGTAGGCCATTGTGCTAGTAACAGGCATGTGTATCTCCGACTTAATTTTAAAGGTTACTAAAGGCTATTATGAAATATTGAAAATAATCTACCTTTGTAGGGTGCACCGCACGGAATTTGTAGAACCCTAATTTTCCAATTCCTTTGATAAGATGGTCCGCTTGTAACTACAGAAAGAGTTAAAGGTGATATTATTCCAGGAGGGGTACTTACGTACACTGAAACGCAAATAAGAACAAAATTAGGTTATATGAAATATCAACATATCACATCATATCAAAACATATCATAAAAAAGATAGATTTTATAAAATATTTTCGTATATCCCAATAGCATGATTATCTTACTGCCATAATCAATTATACAGCGTGTTAAAAAAGTGTGAAAACGGTCCATTATCTCATGACTTAATTATTTTTAGAGTTAAAGCTCTGACAGGTCGATTTTTAGTTTTGTTTTCTTTTTCGAAAAATATAACTTTTACCCCCCTATCTTAGCAGATGTGACGTCATCCATATTTTTTTTAATATAAAGGACATATTTTTATCTAAAAAATTAAAAGCCCACATTTTTCTGAGTACAACCATACCAAACACATTACATCACATTCAAACTTCAGTATACAGAGTGTAAAGGAAACCAGTGCTCGTATTTATTAAAATTTAATTTAAAATTTATTTTACAAAGAAAATTATTAAAGATGTAATTCCATATTAAAGACAAACAAATAATATAATTACAACAAATGATCGAATGGAGTGGCCTATTGTTGTACGATAAGGAAGGTAGATTGTTTATCTCTTAAAGATAACCAATTCCATTCAAATGATAAATAATGGCTTTATAATGGGCTGCCAGTATATTGCCAAAAATCAAGTAGGTTGTGAAGGCATGTCAAATTCCTTAGCAACCAGACAGTAAGTTCGTAGTTATCAGTGGATATGTTCAGTGGGTAAATCAATTGATTTGTTCTATCACGTCGATTTAGAAGTCAGCACTAGTATTTTTTTGAGTAGTATACGTTTTAATGATCTTATGATATCTTATCTTATCTTATTTTAATGATCTGAATCCGTACCACGTGGCCTGCCCATCTTAATCTATTGGCTTTTATGTATCTTACGATGTTTCCTTTCCCGAAGAGAGTCTCTATTTCATTGTTGTATCTGCTCCTCCATTCATTTGTCACGCTGTTCCTGCAAGGACCATATATAATTCGCAGCATTTTGCGTTCCCATACTAATAGCTTATTGATTTCTTTCTTTCTCAATGTCCATGTTTCACTTCCATATGTCACTGCTGGTCGTATTATGGTTTTGTATATTTGGATTTTGGCACGCCTTGAGAGAAGCTTTGACCTCATTAGATGTTGAATGTTAAGTTATGTTATACAATTTTTTTCTATTCTGATGTTTATTTAATAGAAACAGGCTTCAGTTTTCTAAAAGGTAGTCCATCTCTCCTCCCTTTATCCTTTGGGTTGGGATTGTTAGAAATAGGAGCGTATTTTTTTGACAGTATTGTCACGGGTAAAAGGTATTTAAAGATGTTGCAAACCTACGTAGTTCCATTTTTAACGGCAACATTTCCAGATATCAATAATCCTGGTCAAATGGATCCGACCATTTAGGTTCATTGGGATGAAGCAAGTCCACATTATGCTGTAGTGATTGGAAATTTTCTAAATGCAACTTTTTCCAATCGCTGGATTGGACGACGTGGCCACATTGAATGGCCTGCTAGGTCACCAGATTTGAATCCCATGGACTTTTCTATTTGGGATTATTTGAAAAGTAAAATATACGTAAACCGACCTACCGATTTGGTAGACCTCAAACAGAGAATTCGTACTGAAATGCAACAAATTACACCAGGGATGTTGTCAAGCATAACCCAAGTATTCATTGGACGTCTTGGATACTGTAAATTCGAGCATTTGTTGTAATTACGTTATTTATTTGTCTTTAATATGGAATGACTTCTTTAATAATTTTCTTTGTAAAATAAATTTGAATTAAATTTTAAGAAATGCGAGCACTGGTTTCCTTTACACTCCATATACTGAAGTTTGAATGTGATGAGTTTGGTACGGTTGTACTCAGAAAAATATGGACTTTTAATTGTTTAGATAAAAATGCCCTTTCTATAAAAAAATATCGATGACGTCACATCTGCTAAGGTAGTGGGGGTAACAGTTATTTTTTTTGCCCAAAAGGTTAAAAAACAAAAATTAAAATCGATAACTCTGAAAATAATTAAGTCATGAGGTAATAGACCGTTTCCACACTTTATGAATGCACTGTATAACAGATAGCTTAACGTAAGATTTTAACTTGGTACAACTTATTATTATTACAAATTAAAAAGGAAACTAACATTATTATGATTTATTAAATTTTTTTATATTAAATACATTGAAATTTGTATTCTACTTACTATGGTTACCCATATTATTGCCACAAATCACAGGGACAGGATTTCCACCGGAAACCAGGAACTGGTCGTTATCACATATATGATTGACAGATTCAGGTTGCATTAGGTTTAGTTCTTCGAAGTTAAGCCTGCAAGTTGTTTATTATAAGAAATTAAAATAAATACTAAAAAAAATACACTCATGGACAAAAATATCAAATATTTTGTAATTTTCTCATTATTTTTTTTGAAAATAAATTCTGGCGAATCAAGTCGTTTATTTAGAAGAGTTTATTTTAACAATGTTTAATTGGTAATTTAAAGATTTTATGCAAAGATATATGCAAAAAAAATAATGCTTAATGTTAGTTTAATTAGGTCATTTTACTTTAAACTTAAACGGTAAATTAAATTGCTTAAATAAATCTTTTTTATCAAAAACAAGTGCATGATCAGTAAACAGTATTCTCCCTTTTAGCTCTTCTTACTGCTTTTATCCTTTTTGGCATGCTTGCAAGTAAATTTTGGACATACCCTTAGGGAATTGCTTTCCATTTATCCTGTACAACAAACGGAAGCTGCTCTATCGGATTTGGAATGGAATTTCTTTGTCATATGCTGCATTTCAGCTGATCTCATATGTGCTATATTGAACTTAAATCCGGGGTCAATAGTGGCCAACCTTATCTTCAAATTTGGACCTCATCAAGATAATTACTCACTAGGGTAGAGCTTATGGTCGAGCAGTAACATAAATCTGCCGTATCCAATGTAACTAACATGTGGCAAAACATGATCTTGCAGAATATTTTGAACGTAAGAGTTACTAGTCATCCGTCCAATCACTGCCACGAGTGATTATCCCTCCCAACTAGTACCTACCCAAAGCATTAGCTTAAAGTCTGGGCGAGATTGCAGGTAGCGAATAGTTCTCCAACTCTTCTGTAGACGTGATTTTAAACATTTGGCTTTCATAATAGGATCCTGGTCTATTAGTAAAAAAACCTTTTATTCCACTGAATATCTGTTCTTGCAAATTCTGTACAACGAGCTTTACGATTTTGGAGAAGACGTGGAAATTTGCCAGGACGTCTAAGCTTTAAGTGTGCTTCTTTTTATCTTCGTCTAACTTTTTTGAACTCATATTAACTGGTCTAATATTAAGTATCTGATTTTTGAGTTATCGTTAAAAAGAGATTTCGTGTAGAATTAATAACCAAAAAACAGACATCAATTGTGGTTGTACACCTTGGGCGTCCTTGACCAGGTCTTCGTACAAAATTTCCTGTAATTGTAATTTGTGTCTCAATAGTATAAGTCAACATCTTAAGAAAGTCGACAACTGATGAGGTTTGTGTAGTATAAGTCACATATTTTAGTATCCAAATATAATTTTCATTATTACTCTATTAACCCATGAAGGACTGGAGTTGCCATATGGCAATACTGGTATTGACGT
Source organism: Diabrotica undecimpunctata (assembly GCF_040954645.1). NCBI lineage: Eukaryota > Metazoa > Arthropoda > Insecta > Coleoptera > Chrysomelidae > Diabrotica > Diabrotica undecimpunctata. The sequence goes on along the minus strand of NC_092811.1, from coordinate 114,197,619 downwards.
ACGAATCTTATTATTTTGAGGTTATGTTAGTTTGTTTTGTTTCCAAGAACGTGCCGGTCTGCAGAAAATAAGTGATTTGAAGATATACACCTAACAAAAACTTAATTCGTTGGTGTTTGTGAGATTTTATAGTCACCGTTTTTGATAGTTGTAAAAATGGATATAAGATTTGTGTAAGTAGCTCAATTTGTCAATTACTTCTGAATAACTATTACATCTAAGTGGCTAAAGTAACAATTATGCTCTAATAGAAAGGTCATTTTCCCTCTGTGAATATTTGACAACCCTTGAAAAAAAGCGATCTTTTACAATATTTCGTTTTTATTCATCGCGTTGCCATATGGCAACGCTAGTATCTACAGGCATCTTGTTTTTTCAGGCGGGGTTTCTCTCTACAAGAAGCTTTGAACATGGTTTACGAAGATGACGTCAACGTTAGAAATATTTAGGTTGAGCCCCCAAATATTGGAGACCTTACTGATGAAGATTCTGGCGAGGAGGATGGGGGAGGATTCATCGACAATCTGTCTAGAAAACAGCTGGAAGCAAATGTTGAGGTGCAAATGTATGGCGAAGAAGCAGACAAGGAGGATGACGACATCGAAGAAGATGCAGTTCAAGCGATGGATATTTCCCAGGAAAGCAGCGGAAGTTTCATCCCACAAACTACCTCTCAAGTGAAGAAAATTAAATACAAGTCCCTAAATTGGATAACGGGAGATTTGGTCGACAATGCCGCTAGTTTCCCAGAATATAGCTACGAACCATTCAATACGTTGACACCTGTCGAGATGTTCGAATTATTTTTCGACGAAGATATAATTAGTTACATTCTCAACCAATGCACGAGTTATGCACTACAGAAGAACTTTCCCGACCCCAAAATTTCCGCAGGAGAAATGAGGTGTTTCTTTGCCATTTTGATTCTATCGGGGTATAATTGGCTCCCGGGAAAAAAATTTTACTGGGATACGAAAGGCAATATGGGTAATGCAATGGTCATGGACGCTATGCGAAGAGATCGGTTCCTTACAATTTGGCGTTTTTTCCACCTTGCAAATAATGAAGCCATCGATGAAAGGGACAAATATTACAAGATCAGATCCTTAGCTGACTATTTACAGAAAAAATATAAAGAATATTACGTCCCTGAAGGCGAATTAAATTACGACGAATCTATGGTGAAATACTTTGGACGCCACTCATGTAAACAGTTCATAAAAGGAAAGCCGATTCGTTTCGGATACAAAGTTTGGTGCCTCAACACTAAAAGTGGGTATTTTGTAAGCTTCAACATGTACCAAGGAACCGATCCCAAAGCAAATAATCATTATTATAAAGTTTTTGGAGCATGTGCGGCTCCATTCGTCACAATGCTCGATGAACTGCCCAATGATAAATCAAGATTACCCTACAAATTTTTCTGCGACAATTTATTTACGAGCCTCCACCTTTTGAAACATATAAAGGATCGTGGCTATAGCCTTACCGGAACAATACGGGAAAATCGCATTCCCAAAAACTGCCCTATAGAATCGAAAGCTAATATGCAGAAACGCAAAAGGGGTGATGTAGAGTCGATTCTCGAGAGAGAAACTGGTATTATAGTTGTAAGATGGTTGGATAACAGCGCCGTAAGTGTAGCGTCAACATGTTATGGGGTGGAACCACAATCGCCCGTGAAAAGATATTCACAAGCTGAAAAGAAAATCATCCAGGTTCAAAGTCCATGCCTGATTGGTAAATATAATAATGCAATGGGGAGCACCGACCTAATGGACGAAAATATAAACCGCTTTAGAATAGGAATGAGGGCAAAAAAATGGTACTGGAGCTTGATTACCTGGATGCTAGATGCGACTATACAAAATGCGTGGGTGCTTCATAAAAAATCCGGCAACAAGTTGACATAGTTAGAGTTTAGGCGTGAAATTGTGCAAGCCTATCTGACCAAATATGGAGTGCCTGCAAAACAAGGTGGCCGACCGTGTAGTTCACTCTCAAGTCGTTCCTTTCATAGAGTATCTGATGATATTAGATACGATGGAGTTGGGCATTTACTGGAACCAGTACCAAATAAAAAGAAAATTAGGTGTGCAGGTGAAGAATGCAGGTCGATCATGAGAACAGGATGCGCCAAATGTGAAGTAGGTTTGTGCACAAAGTGTAATGTTAAATTTCATACACAGCTATAGAAAGTTTTTTGCTGATTATCTCTCAATTTCATAGAATATTTTTTACTTTTATTTCATTCGGTTAATGTAGCCATAGGAACCTAGCGTTGCCATTTGGCAACAGGCAATATTTTTAGGTTTTAATATATTTAATAATTATTTTTGTCTTTTTCTAAGTAAGTTTTGTCCATTCATAAGAGTTATTTGTATTATTTATGTAAAATAAAGATTTTCGAAAACTTCGTCCTTCATGGGTTAAGATCTATTAATTGTATGTTTATAACACGAGATATTCGACACTCAAACAAAATCCATAAAATAAAATAAAAATATAGTCAATTAAAACCTTGTACACCCTCTTCCGAAAAGTAATAGTTTTTCACTTATACTCTTACTAAGTAACACCTTAGAATTTGTCGCTAATGACTATTTGGTCGATGTCATTATCTAAATAAAAAAAGTATATACGAATTCCAGATATAATACATGTGAATTAGAAATTCATACCAGCTCCAAATTAATTCTACACATCTAATCACCCACTTCCGAAATGCAATTCATTGCAAGATATTACCACAAAGCAGAATTCACAATTACTAACCTGAATTGACAGACATCCGGACTGGATTTAATCAAACTAAGTTGACAGGATCCAGTGCCATCGTACTGATTGGGATATTCATTATTCACGAAGTAAGTGCCGTTCTCTCTTATCGTTTGTCCGCATGTCGCCATAACTGCAACACAAAATGCGTTATTGAACTTGGTACATTATATAATTAAATTGCGGCATGTGCAATTGTGCACTGCAATTTACTTGCCACGTATTAAAATTATAGCGAATTTGTCTGGTGATATTTCTGTGGTAGTTTATACTAAAACAACATCCATGATGCATAAAATTTTGAAAATTTATTCTTCGTTCACAAATTGTTGAGAGCACGAAATATGCCTCAAACTCATAAAACGGTCGTAAATCATAGGCGTTTCTAAGGTGTTTATTCATTAAATAATAATATAATGTTTTAATACTGTTATATATAATATTGATAATATTTTAATACTAATATATTTAGCAAAAAAACAATTAAAACTTTCATGACTAATGTTGGTTATTATATTATATTAATAAAAATAAGAATTTAACCATTAACAATTTTGTAAATAAGAATAACTTATCTCTTTGGATATTTCAATACTAATCTTCGCGTTTAATCACTTTACTAGAAAAACTGGAATTCATATCCGAAGGTACTATTCGTTTCAAGATAATTAAGATGGAATTCTCCAGATTTTTAATAATATAATTATATTCGAAACTTAACTTGAAAGGGTGAAGTTATTACGAACAAAAACAGTTTTTTTGTTTAGTACGTTTTTGATCGCATGTAATTTACGGCTCGTCGGTGTTTCCGCGTCTACGGCAGTAATTAGCGTCTCGAATATTTCTTTTGCGAATTATATGCAGTGCGTGAGTGATTTTTTATTCCATATACCTACGAACATATCGCGTACCTTTCGCTCGTGCTCGTTTTGTTGGATTGTTTGTGATGGCTTCATCATCAAGTTTTATACCGGTACTGTTGCGTACAGTCAGTAAGTCTGTCTATTTACCAAGAGAGAAGACTATTGTCCTGAATGTTCACGATGCTCTGGTTTCTCAGAATCCCACAAACACTGTTCGCAACATAGTCGAAAGTTGTGCCAACATGACTGGCGTAGGAGAGTAAACTTTATATAGGTTCCTATCAGAAAGAAAAAAACACGGTATAGCTAACCCAAACCCAAACAAACACTTAAAGAGAGGGAAAAAGCCTATTGAAATTGATGAATTTGAAAAAAATGGTATTCGAAGGACAATTCATAGATTTTTTTTCAAAAAACAAATACCAAACCTAAACAAAATTTTACAAGAAGTTAGAGACGACCCGGATTTGCCTCATATCGGACGAACTAAATTGTGGCAAGTTTTAAAAGAATTAAATTTCCGGTGGGAGAAATCAGACAGAAAATCACTTTTGATTGACCGGGAGGAGAAGATGATGTTGGAGAAGAAATTATCTAAGATTCATACGAAAATTCCGGGCTGAAGAAAGGCCCATCTTCTACCAGGATGAAACGTGGGTAAACTCAGGTCATACTCTAAAAAAATTTGGCCAGATAAAAATATATTAAGCTCCAGGCAAGCCTTTATGGAAGGTTGGTCTACTGGTATCTCCCCACCTTCTGGTAAAGGCAGTAGATTAATAATTTCTCACATTGGCAGTGAAAAAGGATTTGTTAAGCATGGTTTGTTGGAATTTCATTCCAAAAGCACAAAAGACTATCACGAGGAGATGACAGCTGATGTTTTCGAAGAGTATTTTGAGCAAATGATTGAACACATACCACCAAATTCAATTATGGTATTAGTGAATGCACCTTATCATTCACGACTAGTAGAAAGACTTCTAACGAATGCGTGGAAGAAACAGGATATTCTTGACTGGCTGCGGAATAAGTATCTGCCTTACGAAGATAGAATGGTAAAAGCAGAACTTTTAAAAATTGCCCGGCAACACAAATCTAAGTTCAAGAAATACGTAGTTGACAAAATGGCGGAAAGGCGAAACATCACAGTCTTTAGACTTCCCACCCTACCACTGCGAAATAAATCCAATTGAACTCATTTAGCCACAAATGAAAAGTTATGTGGCTAGAAAAAATACGTCATATAAAATACAAGCTGTACGTGAATTGTTATACGAGTCTTTATAACATATTACAAAATAAAACTGGAAAGATGCAGTAAGACATGTAATAGAAGAAGAACAAAAAATGTGGGATCTTGATAACATAATTGATGCGACCGTAGAGATTATTAACCTAATTATTAACCCCCAAGACGACTCGGATTCCGAAGTTGATCCTATTTATTTTGAATTTGAATAGTTTTCTAATCGTAATTATATAACGTAAGTAATAGTTGTAATCGTAAGGTATTAAAGGAGAAAGGCGCAAAATGTCGCCTGTCAAAATGTTCAATGTGTTTTAAATGTATCCATTTTTTTTTCAAATCCTGAGAAAACTAAAAAAAAAGCATTTTTGGAAAATTTAAAGGCAGAATGAAATATTTTTTAGAATAAATAAAAAGTTTCTTTTGCGTGCAATATTTTCAATTAAAAATTATACTATATTTTCTCTTTTATTTTCACCCCTGTTACATAACATATTAAAATAAACATTGTAGAAGTTTTCAGGGACTTTCTGCCCTGAGTAATAATGTAATCTTTCATTCTGCGTTTAAATTTTTTAAAAATATTAATTAGTTTTCTCCGGATTCGAAAATAATGGATACATTTAAAACACATTGGAAATTTTGCCAGGCGACATTTGGCGACTTTTTCCTTAATTAAATGAATGTATTTTTTACAAATGGCAAGAAACTTTTTATTTTTGAATAAAATAAATAAGTTTTATTAAAAAATACAATTTACATAAGTACAATTTAAAAAATATATTTATTTAGTTTAAATAAATGTTTCAATCATATACTCTACGACACTGGTCGTTCATTTCTAACCATTCAAAATACCCCCGTAATAGGATTATAAGGTATTATATTCCTTCAGATATAAGGTGGGTTAGTCGAAAACGTCTTAAACCGTCAGTTTTAGGTTGGTTTTTACTATTATATCGTATTACCTATCCTCTCTGTATTTCAGTTTTCTAATTAGGGTTAAACTTGTAGTGAGCTATCAACAAATTGTGAACCGACTGTTTTCTAAATTAAAATATTAAATTCTTAGAATAAAAGGAAATCTATATGTTTAATGGTTTAATCAACCAAATCGAGACATTTTTTTACATTATTTAAATATTTAACATATTATAGTAATGTAAAATCAAATACACAAAACTGATAAATAAATGTTAACTGCAATGCTTGCGTAGGAACGGGTAGCGGGTAACGGGTAGAAACTCCTTTGGATAGTCCCACCAGGAATAATGAATTAATCGTGCCCTTCGCAAATGCCAGGTGTTTCCTGACCCGGGAAACTAGTACCTGCTTAGGGTACCTTGTCCAGGGTCACGGATGAAATCCACAACGGCAGCCATGAAGGAGAAGAATACCTTCGGTACGGTGTGGATGGCGGAAGTGGCAATCCCTTGATTTTAGGTATTGTATAAAATCACTCACCAACCCGTCTAGCCAGCGTGTTGTTTTAAGGTTTAAAAACCTCCTAACAAGAATATGGCGATATCTAAAATAAAAGAAATGGGTCCCCAGGTGGGTAGACCATACAGTAATGGCAAATTCCACTCCTTTGGAAAAAAGGACAGCTTCATGGAATCTGGGAGAAGCAAGAAATCGCCAAAAATCACACGATTGAACATCGCAACTCTAAATATAAGATCCTTAAGCAAAGATGAAAAAGGCTACAAACTCGAAGAAGACATCAAGGACTTAAAATGGGACATAATTGGTCTAGCAGAGGTAAAAAGAAAAGGGGAAGAGTGCATAACACTAGAGTCCGGTAACGTCCTATATTACAAAGGGTGAAAAGAACAAAGCCTAGATGGCGTAGGATTTATAAGTTCCAAGAGATATGCACATAAAGTAGAGCAATTTGTAGGAATATCTGAAAGAATTGCAATGATTAGGCTAAATGTAAATGAGAACATCTCCCTGAAAATTATTCAAGTATACCCTCCAACCGCAGCATATCCCGATAAAGAGATAGACGAATTTTATAAGAAAAAAGATATATACGATAGTTACATTTATTTAATTTGTTTATTATTATATATTTATATAATATTATTTATATAATCTTATATTATTTATTTTCTTTTTTTTTCTAACTTTAAAAACGGTCTCTGGAATAGAGATCAAAACGTCAGTAAATTAACCATGTAAATAGAAATATTGTGGTTGATTTTCAAAATTTTCCCTAAAAATACAGAATTCCACAAGCAAAAAGCTATAAAAAATTAATATATCTATAATTTATATATTTGAAAACGGTTTCTTCATAGAGATCGAAACGTCAGTAAATTAAAAATTTGAATATATTTTGTGGCTAATTCCCTACATTCCCCTAAAAATACAGAATGCCGTAAGCAAAAAGGTATAATTGATGAATTCGACCGTTAATTGATGTAAATTCATTTTATGTAATAATAAAACACTGAAAAGCTTGTTTTCAAAACTTCCACAAAATTTATTATAAAATCTTATCACTACAGCTGTTTCGGCAGAGTGCCTTTCTCAAGTGATCTATTTTTGGTATGCATTTACACTTTATAGTCTTTAACGAAACCACTTTATAGTCTTTAACCAACTTGAGACAAAGAGTTCTCCCCTCCTCAATCTATTTGATTAAAGACTATAATGTGTAAATGCATACCATATATAGATCACTTGAAAAAGGTACTCTGCCGAAACAGCTGTAGTGATAAGATTTTATAATAAATTTTGTGGAAGTTTCAAAAACAAAGTTTTCAGTGTTTTATTGTTACAAAAAGCTATAAAAAAAAACAAATAAATTTGCAGAAAGCTTATTGATGTTACCCGGCTGTCGCGGCAGTTACGCTAAAACGTGTATTGACGTGACCTGATCAGGTCCTAATTTTGTTAAGATTCTCTTAAACCAGCGCGCAGCGCTCAAATACTTCGGAAGTCATTTCTTTATGATAATCATCTCCTGTTTTTCTTGACTCGTATTGAAGCAAACCATCATCAAGGAACCCTGTATCACTTCCTACATGGATAATGATTAAACGTCGTTCCTTTCCTGATGGAGCTTTTAATCCTGTAAAGCAGCCTTCTATAAATGATTCGCGTTTACCTTTGACATTTAAATCTTGCCAATCTTTTCCAACTGTATGACCTTCGTTAATCCAGGTTTCATCCAAATAATATGTTTTCCGTTCAATGCTGCGAAGTGTGCGTATTTCTTTAAAATATTTTCTTCTCCACACAATAATTTCTTTTTTTTTTTCTAATAACACACTTTTTCTGTTTTTACATATCGAAATTTCATTTCGCGCATAGTTCTGATTAATACTCTACGAGATATCTTGGGTAAAAAGTAATTGTTTTCGAACCCTTGAGAAATTTTTCAGTGTTGGAATTTTACTCTGAAAATAAAATGTCTTGTCTCGTCATCCAAAATAATGTTTTTTCCACCTCCAGTTTTACGTTTTACTTGCTTTTTATTTTCCGATGTATTTTTAGGCATCTGATAAATACAGCTAATGGATACTTTTGTTAAACTGCTATAAATATCGACCGCTTGGCTAATATTTGATGCCATTTTTCTGCATCATGCAATTCAATTCCTTCATATCGTATCACTACCTTCTCTTCTGACGTTAACATTTTGCTGTCTTCTCTTGGAACAACTCGGTTGTTTGTCCATTATATTTTAATAATCACAAAATATAATTAAAAATTTACTATAAAACGACAAACTCCAATTACACAAGGATTATCACCACAAACTTCAACCGCAAAAAATATAATCACAAAAGGCAACAGAAGCACTCCCGCCAGCACCGCCTATGTAAATGAATGTTTTTTGCTTCAGCAGTTGCGGTGGTATTACCGCTACGATGCTTTACAAATTCCGAAGTTGCCAAGTTTTTGAAACGGAATGGAACTGAAATGTAACATATCAATTTTTATTTTATAAACTTAAATATGTAACAAAACGGAACATGTACATACATAAAATTTATTTCAATACAATTTTGTGCTTAATTTTTACTTTTGAAAAAACTCATTTTTTTGGAATTTTTTTGTCGGTAATAATCGCTGCGTCGAAGAATTCAGGTTAATATGACCATAACTGCTACTTGTGAACAAGAATCGGCTACACTGTACGGCATCTTGTGATTACGTCTGCTATAGAGAAGCACAAATAAATGTACTAATTATATATTCTATGATTTCTGATGAGAAAACGCAAATTAAGCGGGTAGTTTTCGGGGGCCGCTAAGTACATTTTAATTTAAGGACATTCGGCGTTTAAACGATGAAATCACTCTTCCAAATGGTAAAATTTTACTTTAACTTGGTTATTTGACACTCAAGAGAATTATTTTTTTTCAGACATAAGCTTTGAATTTTAATAATTGCATCTCGTTCTGTTTAATGTCGTCAACACAATACATGTATAACTTCTTGTGGATGTATAACTTCTTCCAAATAAATACGTTTTGACAAGACATTATATACATACAGACCAAGACAAGCATCTGCGTTTGCTAGTACTTTTTCTAAACCCATTAATGGCCATAAAGTTTATATACTTTATAAATAAAGGCATAAGAACCATATTTCACTTAAAATTATAAATATTAATAATTGCAATATACAAAATGAATATGTTTCGTTAACGAAACTTTGGCATAATATATGTAGTAAATTGAAAATTATACGTTTTATAGTGTGTAAATAAAATTTCTTGGTTTTATCAATTAAAACTAAAGGTGTTGCTACAATAGTTAATTATGTAAAATAAAATGATTACTTGTCTGGTAGTATGGCAGTAGCGCCATTATGGCATCTCATTTTTTATGGAAAGCACTAAAAAAGTCAGCATGCAAGTGAACCTTGCCTTTTTCGCACATATAAACAGAATTAGTTTTGCACAGTCTGCACCGCCGTCTACGTCCATCCTCTTCGCGAACGATATTATGACCAGTCTGGTCATATTGAATATCAGAAGGTAAACTTCCTTTAGAAGGACGACCCCATGTAGATGTGGATGTCTTTGGCTCTGGGTCTGATTCGGAATCATCTTTTTCAGCAGCGGTTTTTATCTTAAATCTTTTTTCGTTCTGTATCAGTGACAAAACCAACGAAGAACGAAATTTCAATTGGGAGACTCGAGAATCATTTGCAATGTTGTAAATTCTCCATGAATTTACAACTGTGCAATCCACGAGGTTCATAAACAAGGGCCACCACCACTTTTTACTTCTTACTCGGATCCGGTAATTTGATACCGAATTATCTAGGAGATCAACACCTCCCATATATCGGTTATAATCGTTAATCATATTGGGCTGAGGTATTGAATCTTCCTTTCGTAGCTTCCGATTATATCTTTTAACTGTAACAATTGGATGAACCGTTCCATTGTTGCTGACTACAGTTACAACGGATTATCGTTCCACCTTGCAACTGATACTTCTGCCTTTTTGTCGAAAGCATGATCAAACTCGCCTCTGTGTTTCTTTCCAAGCACTTTGCTACTTTGTAGAGGACATCCTGGTAACCTATTCTCTCTCACGGTGCTAGTAAAGAAAATTCCTTTTTCACCTAGAATGTGAAATAGTGCATAAATTGAAAAGAAGTTGTCGAAGAAAACTCTATGTTCTGAAGGGTTTTGCATTACACGTAGCAGATCCACAACTACTTGCGTCCCTAATGTGTATTGTGATTTCTGCCTTTCTGGATTTGCGCCACCATAAGGAATGAATTGGTATAGATATCCCTCTGAGCTACACAAGCACCAGACCTTGAAGCCAAAGCGCACTGGTTTACCCTTCATAAACATCTTTGCAGAATGTCGGCCGAAATAAGGAACCATTTGTTCATCTATAGACATATTATGAGAAAATAGTCCAAACTGCAAATATCGTTCGTTCATCAGCAAAAATAATGGACGTATTTTGGCAAATTTATCATTTTTGTCTAAGTCATTATTGTCGGAGACATGAAGATTTCTTTTTATGTTTCACCAGCTCCACGCCTTTATCTGGGTCTCTTGACCAATACATATCACACGCCAGAAGTGTATGATAACCGGTAAGGATTAAAATACCAAAAAACTTCTGCAGTTGAGCTGGAGAGAGTTTAAAATTATGTCTGTTGTTGTCCCGGGCATACGTCAGGCTGAATTCGAGTATCTTCTGGAATACAATATCTTCAAAAAATAAAGAGAATATTTCAAATGGTGTTTTCCCAGCCAGTCTAAGCTTTATTTCTTCCTTTTTATTAAATTCATTGTCTTTTGGAGAAGAGGAATAGTTTTCTGACGATTTAGACCAGTCAGGTGTATATTGCGTTGGTTTGCATTTTCGTTCGGAATTTACTTTTCTTTTCTTCCCCCTAGTTGTAGATGGTTCCAATATGGATTCTGTGGGCGTCTTAGCCTCTTCTCGAGACCTTGTGTAAATCTCGAATGTACCAGCGATATCAGTCAAAGCTTCTTCCTCTATAAGAAGATTATCATCCAAATCCTCTTCATCTGTTAACACATTAACTAAAGGAGGTATATAAACTGCATCTATCTCATCCGCTTCTTCTAAATCAGAATCATCCTCCAGTATAGCTTGCAATTCTTTCACTGAAAGAGGTCTCTTCATTTGATATTCGGATAGTCTAAAAATAAAATATCCTTTCAGAACATGTATATTATGTAAATGATTACAAATTTGATAATAATATGTATATGGCATTTACAAAACACTAATAACAAATTTAGCCAATTGCCATACCCTCTGGACATCTTGATTCACCGTATAAATACTGCAAAATTGTAAAAAATAGCTACTACCGAGTAACTCACTATTATATCAAAGAAACCACTACACAGTTGGAAATAATAGCTAAGACTAAAAATTTTTGTATTATTAGTAGACTATCAAATATGGATCATAAATTCACGGATCGCGCCAAAGTTTCGTAAACGAAACATTATCTTTAAAGTGTTATAAAATTTTCTGAGTAGTCATATTTCAAATTATGTTTGGATAATATCATTCTACAATCTCTAATTGAACAAAGAATGCTGGTTTGGTCGAATTTTAAATATCTTGTGATATATTATGCGAGCTCAAACGACACGGACAGATACTAGTAAATTTGGAGTGTTTTGTTTATTATTTTAAAAACTATGCAGCACGTAATTTAGACCATTAAGATAACAAACACGTCAATAAACTATCTATATGAAAGACCCATACATAAAATATAATAATCATCATATGAAAATCGTAGAAAAAAAAATAATTAAAAAAATGTTTCGTTTTTGATTCTTTGGCCATTAATGGGTTTAGACTAAATATTTAAATATCCTTCTGAAATAAAAAGAGTATACTAATTTGAGATCTTACATCTTTAGGCATATAGTCTGTAGCGTTATAACTGCTACATTGCCTGCTTTCTTTCTTATGTTAATATATTTCGTTAATTCTATTCTCCAATTTCCATATCTTCTGTCATAATTCATATTCTTCTATATCCTTCATTGTATCTCTTATTTTTTTATATATTTTCTCAGATATAGATTGTATCAGAATTATGTCGTTACTTAATTGATTCATTATTCTCTTTTCATTTTTACTGGTATTTGGTATAAAAACCAGTTGGCGTCCAAATCTATCTTCTTTACACATATATATTTCAGTATCTACCTTTCCTATTTTCTTAATAATCATCATTTTTATCTTTTACTCAAGTTTCTAAAGAATGAATTTTATTTTCATCTCTATTTCTGTTACTTTGGAACGAGAGGTGCCATCTTTATTCTCTGTTTAGTTTAATGCTAGTGACAAAGACTCCTTTTTGTTGTCATTTCCCCCTTCCCGTTCGATACAAAAGTTGATATAATGGCTTTTATTTCTAAAAATGTCGATTTTCTTCATGACTTTTGTAAAAGTATAATAATAACCAATTGTTGTGTCGTCTCCTGAATTAGGAGTCAACCTCCGGGATACATTTCTCAGGTGCGGGTCAATTTATATTAACATCCAGAAGACCAACCGGCCTGAGAATGGCACTATCATTCCAATAGGAGAGTTGACTCCAGGGCAAGAAAATCCACAACTAACAACATGGCTTGCTAACAACCATAGCAGAAAAGACCAGGATAAAACCTAGGATTTGGTGACAAGCATTTTTCCTTACTATAATGTAACACTGTAGCAAGAAGTCGAATAATTTTTATTTAAAATTCAATATAATATTTAAACATGTATTTTTCTGCCCTTTTTGTTTAATATTTTAATAAACATGTGTTAATTTAACTGTGTATTGTTTCTTCTTTTTACTTGTTTGCGTGTGTTGCTCCAGAGTAGGCCATATTCACGTCCTGAGTGAGCTAGCCAGGGAGTGTTTCGTATAACGTCTAATGTAGCAATTTTGCAATTGATACATTAGGGGTTATGACGTTAAAAATTGGTCCCAACGGGAAACGATTTGTCACTCCAACGTTGTTAGTGATGTTAGTCGGATTGTAGCAGCAAACTAAGGTTTGCGGTTACAAGTTGACAACAGCAGCTCAACGTTGGGATGTTACAAATTGAGCCTCGAAGGATTACAAATTGGCACCCAATGAATGTTCGTTGGAACGTTACAAATTGGTGCCTAACGTTACAAATTGGCGCACCAACGTAATATACTCTGAGTAATGCATACATTCTTGTATTTAGTTGAAACAATACTTTTATATTTTCTTGCTATTATTATCTTTAACATTTTTCTTCCTATTTTGAGTAGTAAATTTATTAAATTTCAGTAAAAATATCTATTTTCTATCTTACTTACTTTTTATACTTATTTTTTTTATCTAATTTTTACTGATAGTTTTTTTTTGATCACCAACCTTTTTTGTCTGCTGGTTATCATTAACCTTGACAAGTCCATGTGTTGTTGGGTAGTGTTAAAACTTAATTAAATATAAAATAGTAGTTTTATATTATTTTCGTAAATTTAATTATCTTTATCTTTAAAGTTGATTTGGTTACTTGTTGGTTTACATAAATTATTGTTTTTTAAATAATCTTACAAAATGGCTACCATCAACCCTAAGCATTTGAAAACTGATGAGTTAACCTATGAGTTAATTATTAGAGATCTTGAGGTTCCTTCTACTGTCGATGAGAAAAGAAGAGTCCTTAGTGGAATTTTGTCTCAGGAAGCATCAGACAGAAGCTTCTCTGAAACAGTTGTCCCTCTTGAATTTGAGCAAGACCATAATCAGGCCTTGGCTACTCTTGCTGATTTATCTAGTATCATCGATGAATTTTCAGGTAGTAAGTCTGATTATAGGTACAAATGTATTTGTTCTCGTTTAACTCATTTGTCTGGCCGTGTATCTCGTCTGAAGACCACTTCTTCAACGCAGGAAACAGTCAAAAGACAGTTACGGAGTAAATTATTGTCAATTGAGGGTGTGCTTGTGGAAAAACTTAATCTTCCTTCAGAATCTACTCCAGTTAGGGTAGAATCACATACTGCATCTTCAGTAGTGAAGTCTGTGCCCATTTATAAATGGGGAATTCAAAAGTTTTCCGGCAAACAGCCTTTGATTCCTTTTCTTGAACAAATTGAGACGCTTAAAATCTCCAGGAATTGTTCTAATGATGACCTGTTTCTTTCTGCAGGAGATCTGTTTGATGGCAATGCTTTCACTTGGTGGCATAATCATCTTCTTAAAAAGACATTTCAGTCATGGTCTGACTTCGTTGCCGCTTTAAAGGAAACTTATCTTCCGGCAGATTATGAGAGGAATTTGTGGGAACAAATTCGTTCTACAAGGCAATCTTTTCGAGAACCTGTATCTACATTTATCTCTAATTTTGAAGCTCTTTTCTTCCGTTTACCTTCTGTCGTTTCAGAGAAAGATAAAGTATCTGAAATTAGACGTGGTCTTTTGCCAGACTACATCAAAGCTTTGGCTTTGCACGATATAGACACTGTATCTGATCTTACCTCTTACTGTAAAAGAATTGAGTCTGCGTTATCTATACCCCACTTTAATAATAATAATAAGAAATTTTCATATGAAACAAATTCACTTGATGAAATTTGTTGGAATTGCAACAAACGAGGTCATGTGTATCCTCAGTGCATGTACCAGAAAAATAAATTTTGTTATGGTTGCGGTTTTAAGAACGTTATTAAGGCACATTGCCCCAAATGTTCAAAAAACGAAGCGCGAGGTTGTTCGATAGTGGACAGGAATCAACCTCATTGCAGTCAAATGTCTGCATCAAACCTAAAAGGGAAGAACATACCAGGAAAAAATTTGAAGAAAACTTCAAACAAAGGACAAGCAGAGTAACATTTCAACTACCACCTATTATTAAAACGCGAGCTGAAACTTCTGATTCTAATTGTGATTTTAATCCTTTACCTATAGACAAAACTCCCATAGATACAACGCACAATGTTTCTTTAAATCCTGCGAATATTTCTTTTCCGTTGATTTCAACGTCTGATACTTTATGTAGAACTAATCCTCTTCTCGATATTCGTACACAGGATAATCGACCATATATTTCAATAAATATTGGCAGTGAAACAATATCTGCACTTGTAGACTCTGGTAGTAATGTCTCTATTATTGGCTCTCCAGCCTTATTTCTTCTTAAGAAGCTGAATTTGCATCTTCACTATGATATTTCAGTACAGCTAACTACTGCTGATGGTAATGTCCAAAGTACCTTAGGTTATGTGTTTTTACCTGTTACCTTATCTGGTAGCACACAAAAGTTAAAAGTTTTAGTGGTTCCTTCTATCTCACATAAAATGATTTTAGGTATGGATTTTATGAAATTGTTTAGAATTTCTTTGGATTTCACAAATTTTTCGTATAGTACAGCTAAACTGTCAACTTGTGTTGTTAATACTATAGTAAGTTCAGAGAATTTATCCACCCATCAGCTTTCACAACTACATTCGGTAGTCAAACTGTTTAAGGAAATAGGCCCAACAGATTCTATTGGTAGAACCCACTTTTATACTCACCATATAGACACTGGTGATGCGAAACCAATTAGGCAAAGACAATATCCTCTTTCGCCTGCTATGCAGAAAATTCTCAACGAAGGAGTTGATGAGATGCTTAAGTTGAAGGTCATCTAACCATTAACAACCAGTACACCTTGGTTGTCTCCTTTGTGGTTGGTTCCGAAGAAAGATAGTTCCTATAGAGTTTGTTTTGATGGTCGAAAACTTAATTCGATAACAGTTCCTGATAGTTACCCCATGCCTTTAATAGATTCAATCATATCTAAAGTAAGAGATGCTAAATTTATTTCGTCAACCGATTTAAAACAAGCTTTTTATCAGATACTTTTGGATGATCAATCCAAATTAAAGACTGCATTTACAGTTCAAAATAGAGGTTTGTTCTGTTTTAATGTATTACCTTTTGGCTTAAATAATAGTGCACAAGCTATGTGCAGAGTTATGGATTCAGTTATAGGTCCTTTACTGGAGCCTTATGTTTTCTATTATCTTGATGATATTATTGTTGTTACTCCTGACTTTGATTGTCATATCAAAATTCTTAAAATGTTGTTTAAGAGACTTAAATATGCAAATCTTACAGTCAATTTTGAAAAGTGTCAGTTTTGTAGACCTTCTCTTAAATTTCTTGGTTTTGTTGTAGATCAACAAGGGTAAAGAACTGACCCAGCTAAAGTAGAAGCTATTTTGGAATATCCAGTTTCAAAAACTACTACTCAAATTCGTAGACTTATCGGATTGATAGGTTATTACCGTCGATTTTTGAATAATTTTACATCCATTTGTACTCCTATTTCTGATTTACTCAAGGGTAAAAAGAAAGGACAGTCTATTGTTTGGACTCCAGAAGCTAACTTAGCTTTCAGTCAGATTAAACAGGCACTAACATCTGCTCCTGTTCTTGCTAGTCCAGACTTTGACAAGCATTTTTCCTTACTATAATGTAACACTGTAGCAAGAAGTCGAATAATTTTTATTTAAAATTCAATATAATATTTAAACATGTATTTTTCTGCCCTTTTTGTTTAATATTTTAATAAACATGTGTTAATTTAACTGTGTATTGTTTCTTCTTTTTACTTGTTTGCGTGTGTTGCTCCAGAGTAGGCCATATTCACGTCCTGAGTGAGCTAGCCAGGGAGTGTTTCGTATAACGTCTAATGTAGCAATTTTGCAATTGATACATTAGGGGTTATGACGTTAAAAATTGGTCCCAACGGGAAACGATTTGTCACTCCAACGTTGTTAGTGATGTTAGTCGGATTGTAGCAGCAAACTAAGGTTTGCGGTTACAAGTTGACAACAGCAGCTCAACGTTGGGATGTTACAAATTGAGCCTCGAAGGATTACAAATTGGCACCCAATGAATGTTCGTTGGAACGTTACAAATTGGTGCCTAACGTTACAAGTCGACTTCCACTCATCTGCTCAGTCGAAACATTATTAGTGTAAATGAAAACTTATTACATATACTAGATCTAATATAGGATTTTTATTATTATAAGCAGAAATATAATATTCTAGTGTTATTATGTTAAGTGACCGAAAGAAACATATTTTCTTACGCGCCGTCAATGATCGAATTCAAAATTTCCTCAAATTCATGAAGAGCACGTGATTTTGGCTACATTTGACCTCTTATGGTGCGTCATTTTTGAGTTTCATTTAATATTTGCCAGACTTTATATCAAATATACTTTATTTTAGATAATCTCCCTAAATATAAATTTTGCAAAGTGAAACCGTTTACATAGTGGGAAAACCAAACAGATTTTATGTATCGTATGTAAATTACCCTGCATAAATAAACGCAGATGATCTTCTAATACTAAATTCTTATTTGTATTTATTAATTTAGTGGCAACTACATACAAACACACCAGTTAAGGTAAATAATGTTCTCTCCTCCACGTGTAACAATAGTTCGGCTTTTCCCAAATTGACCTACAACGAATTTCTCTCGACAAACACGAAAAGCCTGAGCGAGCTTGGACGATAACGAACAACTAATTGTTGGTAATCTCTTTTCATCTAATCGACCAGTCGCTACCAGTGAAAGAGACTAAACAGAGTTGCGAGCTTTGAGCTGCGTAAACCGACATAATTGATTTATGTTGTGTTTTCTTCTAGGCGTAGCGGGAATAGCGGAATTGTGTGATATTATGGTGTACGTTTGGAACTTAAATCCTGGCTGGAATATTAAGCGGTTTTGTATAGAAAAAGTATTGAGAAATGTTTGGCGGTTGAGTTTAAGTTTCTTAACAATGTGAAAATAAAATACCCAGCAAATTCTAAAGAATTGTCTTAAAATATTAATATGCTGTGCACAAACTTTGTTCTCAAAATGGTAAGCAAGACTAGAACATTAATTTGTACTTCATAATTATTAAAACATGTGCTGATGCATGTATAGCGTTTAAATTTTATAGATTCAAAATCATAGATTTAACCGTTAACTGGTATGATGAAAAAAGAAAACGTTTAAGTTATGGCGAGGTCAAATTAGACCATTGTATTTTTTGTGTAAATAAAATAAAAAATAAATGTACAAAAGTGAAAATACTAGTATATTACTTATAATGAAGCTACAAAAACCAAAATACAGGGTGGCGCACCAAAAACGAAACAGATGCATTTACTGGCAGATGATTCCTTTTTAAAAAAAACGCTTGGACCCGTCGATTTTGTTATCGAGGGGGAAACAAAATTGGCATAAAATCACATTAACATTTGCAGCCCCCTAAGCAGGGGTGGCACCATCCCTAAAATTTTAAATGGAAAGGGGGGTCGAATGATCCATCATTTAAGAGGTCTTTTAACTCCCTTTACAATGATGTAAAATTCATGTACTTCAATTCAGTAGTTTTGGAGATTTATTGATTTAAAGTTTAAATACATCATCGTAAGAGGAGATCAATACATAGCAGCAAAGTTGTTAAAAAATAAAGAAGGAACTGACCTGTCAGCCGAGTAAATGTTGAAAATGACCACCATTACTTTCCATGCAATAATAAAGATTTTGCTGAAAACGTTGCCGGACATTTTGCAATATTTGAGGAGTAATTTGATGGCACTCATTCACAATTCTTTGTCGTAAATCTTCTAAGGATGTTGGCTGAATAGCATAGATTTTGCTTTTTAAGTAACCCCACAAAAAGAAATTAAAAGGTGATAAATCTGGTGATCTTGGGGGCCATTCAACGGCACCTCTTCTACCAATCCATTGACCTGGAAAGGTCTAATCTAAATAATGCCGAACTCTTAATGCGTAATGTGGTGGGGCACCATCCTGTTGGAACATCAACATATTCTCAACGTATCGACCATCATTCTGATTTTCAAGTATATCTGTTAGCGCCGGATCTATGGCATTTTGCAGTAATTCCAAATACATTTCACCAGTCAAATTTCCAGGTAAGAAAAAAGGACCAACCAAATGATCGCCAAAAATGCCAGCCCAAACATTTAATGTTTGTGGCGTTGTGTCTGTGTGTGTACCTCATGGTAAATTCTGGGATTAGAGTCCGACCAATATCGACAATTATGACGATTTATTTCGCCATTTAAAAAAAAGGAACATTCGTCGGAGAAGCAAATGTTAAATAAAAATTGTTCATCGTTTGTAATTCGTTCACTCATAACTTCACAAAATTCTAATCGCTTATCAAAATCGTCTTCATTAAGTTCTTGTACAAGGTGAATTTTATACGGATGAAAATTATGGGCCTTTAGAATCCGTTGGATAGTACGTCGAATAACACCACACGAAGTTTGCAATTTGCGGGTACTTAATGTAGGATCTACAATAACTTGCCCTAAAACCCCACTTCTGTTGCTTCGTTCCTTATAGGATTTTCAATATTACGTTTTTTATTGGCGACTGATCCAGTTTCCCGAAATTTAGCTACAAGTTCTAGAACATATTTTCGGTGCACATTATTGTTCTCATGTCGCTCATTAAAAATTTGTGCTGTTCTATTAGCGCACTGATTATTTCCGAAAAATATTTCAATAATTTCAACACTTTCTACCGTGGAATATACCATGGTTAATTTATGTATAAAGCAATAAATGATATTTTAACAACAAAGATTGGTCAAATCAATCGCAAACTAATGTACTATTTCCTATTTAAAATAAGTACGTGGCATTCACTACTTATCTTTCTTCAAGAAACAACTTTTTTTGTCACAAAGGACACTTCAATTGCTATTTTTATTATTAATAAACCATGGGCGTAGTAAATACAAGCATTTACTTATCAAGAAAATGCTTTTACTCAAATTTCTTCTGAAAGAAGTACAAACTAATTTGATGTACCTATTAAAGTCTACTTTAAACTTTAAATCAATAAATCTCCAAAACTACTGAATTGAATACATGAATTTTACATCATTATAAAGGGTGTTGAAAGACCTTTCAAATAATGGATCATTCGACCCCCCTTTTCATTTAAGATTTTAGGGATGATGCCACCCCCGCTTAAGGGGCTGCAAATGTTAAAGTGATGTTATGCCAATTTTGTGTCCCCCTCGAAAACAAAATCGACGGGTCCGAGCGTTTTTTCAAAAAAGGAATCATCTGCCAGTAAATGCCTCTGTTTCGTTTTCGGTGCGCCACACTGTATATTACTACGGATATTTCAGGAACAAAATATACAGGGTCAATAATAGGTATAATAAGGTAATAGTAATAAACTAGGTTAATGTTGTAAATCTTGAAACAAACATCAAAAACACATAATCGTGTTAAAAATAAAGAATTATCATATGTTTAAATATCTTTAAAAAAATTTAAATCAGAAGTTAATTTGCGAATATAAATAAATCAACAAGCCAGTTGCTGATCCTTGTATCTGTTACAAGATTTTTTTTTCCAAGGTGGCTCCTCAGAGAAACGATCGTGATTACGACTTGGTAGTTAAAAGTGCCTAAAAGTTGCACAAAGTGGTCTTTTAGGTGCAAAATGTGGAACGTTATCACATACTGGCTGCCTGAAGCAATTAAAATGTAATTAATATATCGACGATGAAACAGTCATAAGCTGTGAAGAAAGTGTTAGGTTAAGTGATCCAGCGAACGAAATCTTTGATAAAGAGGCTGACGATGAGGATCCGACGCTAACTAACATCAGGACCCAAAACTATGACCAGTAGCCTCCTATATAAGTAGGTTTTTATGAAGCGCCCAACACATACGCAAATAATGTGAAGTATGAAAAAATTACTTTTAAATAGGAAAAAGGAAGGGATTAGTATGATCTTCTATTGATATTGATAAAAACACATTGTTGTTTAGTATAGTCATGACATGAAGTTTTTTTTTTATTTTAGATGTCACGTTCTAGACGGATGATAGAAATGGTACAAACGACACACATAGACAACTTTGAAGACAATATTATAAATTTAAACGAATATGTACACCTCAATGAAGATACAGATTTTACAGTGGAAGCAAACGGACCCAGTAATAATCTTGAAGTTGAAAATCTGAAAATGTTGAAATAATTTTTGTAGATCTACAGTCTACTTTCAACTTATTAAATAATAATATTAATGCAATAGAGATTCCCTGCTAAAATCTACCAGCAGAGAGCACTGATGAATTAAACTTCTTGAACGAGTACCAGATGTTTGATGCAAGCAATGAAAACGATGATATAGCCTCGGATATAGCGATACCAATGACCGAAGTCTTTGATAATTTAACAAACATTTAGAAACAAAAATGAAGAGATACCAATATCGAAAGTCAACAACCTCAAGGAGCATGATGAGAAGCAAGATCAGTTCCAAATTTCTACTAGAGAATCAACGATATCAGGAATATCTGATGATAGCGAAGTCAATATTAATTTAGTTTCATATTCGGACACAGATTCAAAAACCAAGATGCAAATGTGCATCGAAAGAAAGATGTCTTATGAAATTTTCTTTGATCAGTGAATACGAAAGGCAACGTATTTTTGAGTCATTTTGGCAAATGTCTTGGGGAGAAAAAAAGGTTTTTATTAATATTCAGGTTAAATTTGTAACGACTAAAAGGCATCGGAACCGAAAAAAAGAAAACGATATGAAAAAGGGACAAACTTTAGAATATTTTCTACCGGTTCAAGAAGAAAGTTTTAGAGTGTGCAGAACCATGTTTCTTAATACTCTCGTAATTGGTGGCTGAACAATTCTTAGCTGGAAAAATTCTTATGGAGTACGTGCTCCAAGTATGCTACGCAAGTCAACCAATAGAGTGCTACCGTTCAAAGATCACCGTGGATGCTTGCTGCAATTTTTGGATTCTTTACCAGTTATGGAGTCACATTATTGCAGGTTAACATCTCAAAAAAAATATCTTTTCGCTGAATGGCAGTCTCGGCAAAATGTTTACAAATTGTATGTCAACGATTGGTGCAAATCGAGGAAAGAAGAGCCCCTTTCGATAGCATAGTTTTCTAAAACCTTCGATGAGAAGAACTTTGCACTTTTCCGCCCTAAAAAAGATGAATGTGAAAAGTGTGTTAGCTATAAGGTTGGACAACTTTCGAAAGAAGAATTTAAAAGTCACATACAGAGGAAAGTAGAAGCAAGAGAAGAAACAGAAAAAGATAAAAATGAGAAACAAAATGTTTTCACAGCAGATTTGCAAGCCGTGTTGATGGCACCAAAATCAAAAGGCTCCACATTATACTACAAAACAAACCTCCAAGTACACAATCTCTGTCACTACTTAGTGAATTCCGATGCCTATTGTTTTATATGGAACGAATATAAAAGGGGGTTTTGGTTCTGAGGAATTTGCCAGTATTTGGATGTATTTCATAGAACAGAAAATTTTACTTAGTGTCCCTCATTCAGTAGACGGGACTGATGAAAGAAGCACCATTATAATGTATTCGGATGGTTGTGGGTACCAAAATAGTAACGCTGTTATGGCCAATGATCTATTGAATCTAGCAATAACTCATAATGTAATAATAGAGCAAAAGTATCTTGAACCTGGCCATACGCAGATGTTGATTCGGTTCATGCAACCATCGAACAAAAACTCAAAGAAGTCATTAACCTACCAGCGGATTACGTACCTATCTGTCTAAAAGCAAGAAAAAAGCCTGCTTTCTACATATTAAAATATTTAACACATGATTTGTTCAAAAATCGTGATTCAATTCAGCGCTATAAAACAATTAGACCAGGAAGAGGTAGAGGTGATTTAAAAGTTACAGATATTCGTGCTTTAAGGTATACATCCGAAAGTAAAATTGATTATAAAGTCAGCTTTGCTGATCAATGGAAACCAATTCCTCAACGTAAGAATAACAGAATAAATTCACATTCTTGGGACCAATTGAAGCCACTATACTTAGAAAGACGTAAAATAACCGCCAAAAATTATGAAGACCTTCAGGCAATCAAGAAGACATTGTCGGTAGACTACCACAAATTTTATGAAGATCTTCCCTATGAATAGCGTTATTATTGTTTTTATTTTTTTTGTACTTAGAATAAGAAAGTTTCGTTGCATATCGAATACGCGGGTTTGATTGCATTAATGAAGTCCATTATTAGCCTAATTCGAAAAACTGATAACCAGCTATCTCCCGAAAAATACTAAAAACTAAAATTATCAGTTTACTTTTTTATAATTTCAATGATACAACAATTATACTAATTTTAAGCACTATTTTATTGTTTTCCATTCATTTTTATAAAAAGAAATACTGCGAAATCGTTTTTTGCCTCTTTCTCTCTCTGTAAAATTGGGTAAAATGGATTTAGCAGGTTAACACTTTATGGCGACGATATGACGACCTTCCTCATGATGAAGACTAGAAATACGTTATAAATCATAATTATTAGTATAATTCCGTTTGTTTTGTTTTAAGTTAAGCCTATTTTACAATCTCCAATGGATTTTTATTCGAATTAATCTCTGGTGCATACCAGCTAACTCCAACAGTACCTACGTATTTTTCCTGTAAAAGAAAATTGGGTAACTGCTTAAAATACCCGAGTGTTGTAAGGATCATTGCATAAACGATTATGTATTGGCAAAAATAATAGGTAATGACATTATCCACCAACTGGATTGCAAATTTTGTCGTCAGTAGCTTATAAAAAATATGTTTTATGTCTCTCCTGAAAAGTTTGTTCAAATAGAGTTCGCCGGTTTGCGAGTTAAGGTACCGCCATGCTATTTTAAGTTATAATAGTCCAGTTACTGTGGCATTTTCCCTTTAAATTTTTTATAACTGCACCGATTTATCTGAAATTTTTAGAGTGGGTAGTAAATTACTCAAAAAAACATAAGTTATATGGTGCCGATGTGTGCTTCTACCTCTGGGGTGGTTGGCACCCCATCTAGGAGGTTAAACTTTTTACACTCAAAATAACCTCGGGAATTGATAGAATCAAATTTTAAACAAAAAATGTTATATAAATTTTTTCCGCTAAATGAATACTTTTTGAGTTATACGCACTTGAAAAAGTAAACTTTTCGCAAAAAAGAACATGTTTTCCAATGATTTTGTACGAATAACTCAAAAACAAAGCGTTTTATTGAAAAATCTATAATAAGCAAAAATAAAGCTTATAAAAAAACAAAGCGAATGTTTTTTTATTAAGTTTTATAAGTACAATACTAAGCGATTTATAATTGTTTGAAGACTTTTGTTTTTGGGATACTATACTCGATGCATTTAACATCAAATATCCGAAAATGGACATCTTTTTTGATAAAAACTCATTTCAATTCATTATATTTTAGTGTTATTTATAAGTTTTAAAAGTTTAGCCTGTTTAAAATGCGTATTTTTTGAAAAAATCATGTTTAAATTAAAAAATCTTTTTTTTTATAGCCAATATAGCCAATTGAAGTTTGAGATACAGCGGCTGACACACCTGTAATCAGCACTTTGGCCCTTTACTATTTAAAAAGAAAGAATTTTAACATATTTTAATCTACTTAGTCTTGTAGCTTTTGAAATTACCTTCAAAATATTTTTTAATGGACACTGTAGCTTAAAAATTAACGGAGTTATTCTAAAAAATTTTGGAGCATGTTATTTATATTTTGGAGCATCAACTTATTTTCTGTATATATAAATGCTTTATTTAAGTATATTCGAAAAACTGGTAACAGACACACTAACACTCACACAAATATGTATATAATACATACATACATACATATATATGTTATGTATATAATATAGGCACCTCTAAACTGAACATTTGCTTCAGAGAACTAACGAACACAGAGAACCGACACTCCTTTGAAGTTACGTGGGCAAGCCGCCAATGAGTGCCAATGACAGGAGTACTTCAGATCTCGAAGACATTTTAGAAGCTGGAAGATACTGTATTGTTTTGCTGTATGGCCTTGCCAAAGACACCCACATGAACAAAATGAATAAGGTCGAAGATTATTCATCATTACTTGAACAAATGCGATATGAATCGTTTATTAAAGCCACAACTAAAAATAGTGCAGTTAAATTATCATCTCTTGTACCAACTGTAAGTGCCCTGAATGAGCATATCAAAAGAGTTTATTTACAAACTCAGATATGGCTTGGAAATAAAGAGATTGATATAACGGATTGGGGATGGTTCAAGAGTGATGATATTTTACAACCAATAAAAATGAAAAGTTCATCTGTACCAGAAGAACTATTGAAACTGATTTTTTGCAATTGCAAAAAGGGTTGCGGCTCAGCGTGTGGCTGTCGTACACTAGGTCTATTTTGCAATGCTACGTGTGGAACATGCTCTGGCGACAATAATTGTCAAAACTGTCCTGCAATAGACGAAGAGGTGGAGTTAGAACACGACGAGAATGACGCTTCAGACAATGAATAATTTGATATATTGTAAATAATTTTAATTTTTGTAAATATATTTTGTATATTTTCTAATGTAAAGTATTTTCATGCATAATTTTTTACAATAAAAACAGCATGAGTATACTTAATTTTTTTATTTAGACATTTACCAAAGGGGAATTTGTTTCGTGAGCATAGAGGTGGTTTTTAAGGGTTGAAAATAAGCAACCAATCAAAAAATATTTTAATGATAAGAAAGGAATTTTTGAATAAAAATGTACATTAAAAACTTTTAAAGTTGTTTAAAAAGATTTTTTTATATATTTTGACATAGGGGGTAGTTTTTAAGGGTTGAAGTGTTGCAATCAACCAAAATTATTTTATATAAGCAGAGAATTACATTGTAAATGATATAAATGCACTACAAAAGCGTTTGAACCTGTTAAACGATTTTTTACAATTATTTTTATTAAAAGGGGTGGTTTTAAGATTATTTAAGGGTTGAGAATGTACACAATATCCATTATTATAATTGACAATATTTTAATTACCTAATTTAACACGATTTAAATCCATAAAATGCTTTAATATAAATTTTTTTCATTATTTTCAATAAGTGGTGATTATAAAAAGCTCACCTATCGCATATATAACTTTTGAAGAGGGATGTAAGATAAGCCGTATTCCAAATTATTAGCAAAATCGATTCAGTTATAAAAAATTTAGAGGTATTGACCTCTTTTCCTCCACAGTGACTGGAGTATAAATAAATCCATATTATCATATTAACCATACCGTATTTCGTTAATAGAAACAAAATAACACGAAAAATAGCCAGACAATAAAGAAACGTAACGGAATTATTTCTGTATACGTCTTATTAGAGTCCCAGGCTTATTCAATATTGTTTCCTGATATACGATACTACACCATGTCAGAAGTGTATGAAGCCTTCGTGTCACATATCGGTGATATTATTTACGGTTTTCAAAATTTACTAAATTTGGTTGGGAAAGAAATTCTCCGATAACAAAAAAGACAAAATATTAATGAAAAGTAACGTGATCCCCTTGTGGCACATAAACTGCTTCCTTTATGTGGGAGACTTGGCGTGACTTTTTTTTATATCGGGCTTCTTAAGAAAATGGAATTTGGCGACATCCGAAAAATATAGGAAAAATCATTAGGAACGTTGCCAAGAGGATGTATAAATTTTAGTAAGTACTTACTGTAATGACTTTGATTGGCATAATAAAATGTACATTTTTACATTCGTAAGTTAATAGATTAAGTTAAAGATAAGAAATTAAATTACAGTTTTTGGAAAATTTTAAGTTAGTCTTTAATCCAAATATTTCCCATTTATGAGACAACTAATGTATAACATGCTAACTACAAAATTTTTAAAATTACCACTAATATTTCTCTAAGTAATATCCATAAAACATTGTTTTAATATAAGAAGAATACGAGGTCTGGCTATTAAATAACGAGACTGCGCGCGTAGAAGGCGTCCTAGAGGGGAAGAGTGGGAAACAAATGCAGCATAGGATAGTTGGAAGTGTCTACTCTTTTAGTACAAAAACACGTTTTTGTCGCTGTAGTAGTATTTTTTCTGTAGAAGTTAGAAAAGAACGTGTTTTTTCTCGTGCCGATAACAATGTGTGACGAAAAACAAGAGCAACGGATTAATGTAAAATTTCTCGTTAAATTAAAAAAAAGTCCGAGTGGTATAATTTGTTGAAACAGGCCTATGACTACGCTCCTTTCATGGCATGCTTTTAATCATTTTTATGCATGGCTCTATATTCGTTAACTTACTATCATTCCTTTGCTTAGATACTAACAGCAGTTTATTACTTAATACATTTACCCATTACTTATTACATTTAAGCATTACTTATTGCTTGACTGTCCTTGCCAACATTTTTATGTAGTATGTATAAAATATAATTATTAAAATATATATTTTCATGCGTTACTGTGAAGATTATAGATTGGATGAATGTTGGTTTGGTCATAGTGTAAGAATGGTAAACGTTCCCATTCGTTTTATTTTCAGCGAAAGCCGCTGCTGTACGTTATATTCATTTGATACCTCATACGTAGTAATGGGATCAATACAGACGGAGATACGTTATAGTACCGTTTTGGCATTGATTTTGTTGCTTGTTTTTCATCTTGATGTATACATTATTCTCTCACCTTTCGTTTAACGCTTCATACGTTGCAATCGGACTAATGGACCCGGAGATACGTTATAGTGCCGTTTTGACTATACCGCCATCTTTGTTTTTTCTCTCTACGTATTACCCGTTTCCTTCCCGCTCGTTTGACACCTCATACGTTGCGATCCAACATGCGGTCGAGCCTCCACTTCGAAAAGAGCCAAAAATGAGCAGAATGGACCTTGGATTTTGGTGGAGTTTTCCATGTTATTTCTTATGGGCGCATCCACCAAATCGTCGGTTTTGCGCTCGAACTGTCCTAGCCCCTTTACTCCTGTCTCTGTTTCAACTTTGCAAACAGTGACCAAAATAAATGAAATTGTGTGCGGAGATCATCGTATGAGCATTCGGATGATTGCTTAGACTGTAAACGCCGATAAAGAAACAGTCAGGAAAATTTTACATGACGAATTGAACATAAAGAATGTCTGTGCAAAGGTGGTCCCAAAAAATTTGACCCCTGACCAAAAGGTCGTCCGTCAACAGATCTGCTCAGATTTTCTTGAGAGGTTACATGAAGAGCCTGAATTAATGGAAAACATTACTGGATATTTAAGTACGATGTTGAAACTAAGCGAAAATCTATGCAGTGGAAAACTCCTGCATCGCCAAGAATGACAAAAGCAAGGATGTCGAAATCCAAATTTACAGCCATGCTAATCGTTTTTTTAGACATTAACGGGAATGGGTGCTAGAGGGCCAAACTGTAAACCGAACTTACTATTTGAAACTTTTGGCAACGCTGCGAGGGAGAGTTCGTAAGAAACGGCAGGAGTTGTGGAAAAACAAGCCGTAGATCTTGCACCAGGACAACGCACCTGCTCATAACGCGATGCCTGTGAAGCGTTATTTAGCCGCTAGAGGCATTCCAGTGCTCGAACACCCACCGTACTGGCCTGATTTAACACGCTGTGACTTTTTCCTGTTTCCGAATATCAAGTCTGCCTTAAAAGGAATCCGGTTCGAGTTGATGAAAGAGGTGAAGCAAAAAACGGCGGAGCTCCTAAAAGCTCTAACAAAAGAAGACTTCCAGCATTGCTTTGACAAATGGAGAAAACGAATGGAATGGTGTGTGGCGAGGGAAGGGGAATATATTAAAGGAGGGCATTCGAATGTAGAATAATTTTTAAAATAAAAGTATTTTTCATAAGCTATCTCGTAATTTAATAGCCAGACCTCGTATATAAGATCTTGAACCTACCTGTGTCGACCAATAAAAATATAAATACATTTATTCCTAATAGGTTCCTGATTCCTGATAGGTTTTTTCAGCCTAAATAGTTTAATTTCAATTAGTTGTGTTTTAGCTTAAAACTTTCCTATACATATTCACTGGTTGAAATATCAAGAAATTATAACGATGTGCATCGGCTCCGTCCCATCAGCGCTCCGTACACATGCACATTTATTTTAAATATTCTAATAAGTGTATTATTTTTAATTGTGTTAATGTCTCAAAAATGAAAGAACAGACGTATTTCAAATAAAAAGAGAATATTTCTACTTGTACATTATTGAAGATCTTCAGAGTCGTCTTTCTTACATTCTACCGGTCTATACAAAACTGAAGACAAACGTGGAGGTAATAGATAATGATATTGGATCGGAAACAGTTGAATAGGTGACCCAAGTAAAAGTTTTTTTGTTTTTTCGTACAAGCTTAATATTTGACATAGTGGCCCAACTGACTATTTTTTGTATAGGAAAAGATTTTTTTTTTATTTATTTACGCTGCAACCACAAGGGTTAATAGCGATCTAAAAAATATATTACAGGTAAAATTAGAAAAAATTACAATAATTGATACAGTCCTGAGTCTTTAAGATAACTTAATGTGTTTTTTAATGTTCATATTTTGTCCTTTATAGGACAAATTATTATTATAATATTAGACTTCCTTTATATAATTTGGGATAGTGTGCTTCCCTCTTCCCGCTTTATATATTTTGCACCGAGTTAGTATATGCTCCACGGAAAGTGTTACTTGAAAATTCTCACAGATTGGCGGCACAGTCCGCGCAAAGAGGCGTTTATGTGTCAAATCACTGTGTCGCAGCCGCAAACGCGCTATTTTCACTTGGTCGTGTCTATTCGCTGTGAGTTGGAGCCATGGTTTCACTAATTTTATTGTTCGATTTCCTTGAGTTTACCTTGCGATGCACTTCACTTATTCTGCCACGCACTTAACACTTTCTATTTTATTTCTGACTTAAAGTCACCAGAAGAAACCTCATTAATAATAATGGAGTCCTGGCTAAATGATGCTAGGCGGGCTAGTTCATCTGCTTCTTTATTTCCTTGTATACCTAAATGTGATGGAACAAACATGAAGTCAACAGTGATCTTATTATTCTTTAGAGGAATTATGAGTCAGAATCTTCTTCCGACAATGAAGTTTTCACTGCAGAGAGTAAACCTATATACTTGCCAAGTTTTCGTATTAATTTGGTGCTTTTGGTTTTCATTCTTTTGTCGATGTAGTATGGATGTAATTTCGTTAGAAACTTTATAAGTGCATAAGAGTCTTCTGAGTACAATTTTCTTACGCTGATTATGTCTTTTGATCCTTGTATATTTTCGAATAGATCCACTACTTGATCGAAGCTGAACAATTGCTTTTCCCTTTCTACATATTTAATTTAATGTAATTCTTTAACTGGTTCTAGTAATGTTTGGAGATTTGGTATCTCATCTCTTAAGTTTTTGTCATCAGTTTTGGTTTTTTTCTTTAATTGAAGCTTAGGTTTTGCAAAGTTTTCTTCGGCGGGTGGCGTGATTGCATCTTCTAGGGTTCTTTTTCCATTTGCTTTGTTCGAAGTTATCTGGGGTTCGTGAGAATTCATATGTGTATTTTTATTTGGAGGTAAGTGTTGACTTGTTTCAGGTGAGGTTGATTTATGTTTTTGGGTATAAGAGGATGACTTAGACGATGTAGGTGTTGCGATTTTAGTGTTAACTGAAGAAGTGGTCAAATGTATAGATGTATTTTGTAATGACCATTGTTGGGTTTGGTTTATTGATAAATTTGGGATTGCTACTGTTTGTAATGTGGTTTGAGAAGACGTAGTAAGTGTAAAGGGAGTGGTATTTGAGATTGTGGGAGTATTTTGTAGATTATCTTGTTGAGTATGATTTATTAATGAATTTTGTCTC
This sequence comes from Diabrotica undecimpunctata, assembly GCF_040954645.1. Lineage (NCBI taxonomy): Eukaryota > Metazoa > Arthropoda > Insecta > Coleoptera > Chrysomelidae > Diabrotica > Diabrotica undecimpunctata. Next base: position 114,166,498 of record NC_092811.1, on the reverse strand, counting down.
ATTTCTATTTGCATTGTACTATCATTGTGAGGATGGTTAGGAGGTAAAATATTTGGACAATTAGCTGCCTGGTGTCCAGTTAATTTGCATTTGAAACATGTTTCGTTTTGGGCTATAAATATGCGGTATGATGTTTGTTCCAATTCGATGATAAAAGATTCAGGTAGTACAAAGTTGTCTGGAAAAGGTGAAACGAAAATTTGTCTTCGGAAGCTTAAGATATGACTGAAGGCAGGATTGGTTGCTTCTATTAGTAGGTATGATGTCTGAGAGAGGATTTAAACCTATTTTTATTGATTCGTTCATTATTAAATTAGGAGGTATGCTTGGACATGCATTCAACAGAATTAAGCGGACTGATGGAGTTATTAATCTTCTCGCTTCTAGTATATTTCCATTTACTATTATCTTCTTTGTTTCTGCTATGAATTTAACTACTTGGTTTTTAAATGATAGATATATGCATATTTTACCGTTTGATGTACGGAATGCGAAAATTATATTTTTCGGTTCTATATGCTGACTCAATCCTTCAAGATAGTCATTAATTGTACAATTCTCTAGAGTGTTAAATAGAATAGCTATATTCTAGTTATATAAATAGAAAATCTCTGTTTGGGATTAATATACTATTTAGTTGACTAACTGCTTTTGAGTATAATGCATTTTGTGGTAGCTAACTGGAAGATTACATCTTTTAAATGGATTTAAAATCCGACTCAAACCGGTGCTGTTTTACAGCTTTCGCTCTAATACCAGTTCTTGGAAATTCGATAATACTTCTAACTGATTGCAGTGATTTACTTAAATATCTAAATCCAAATAGATGAAAAAAGTATATTTTATCTACTCACGATTCCAATATTCAGTATACAAATCACTTTCACTTAGTTTTTTTACTTAATTACTTTTAAATTGACTTTAATAATTACTATTTAAATAGCACGATAAATGAGTGGCTAAAACACGTCTTTCTCGTTTGCTGGTCAAACATCGACTCCTGTAAGGAAACTTATAGGACTCCTTTATAGGAAAAATTGTTCTTGTTAATATTTTGCTCATTCGACTCATATAATGTATAAGGTTCCGGGAATGTTTGCGTAAGTGAATATCCTACAAAACAACTCGTACTTTTTTTACTTCCAGCATATTTTAAAAATATTATATCCCATATTATTATTTATTCTATTTTCATTATTTTTGAAGCTAATACATGACAAAGAAATGTGATTTTTCATTAATGTTTTCGTCTCTCTAGTATTCTTATATCAAAAGAGATATTGCCTAAAGCCAAACACCTTCAACTGCACGAAGCAAAAAAAATCGTATTTCTTGTCAACGAGAGCCCAAAAAGAACATGATAAAATACAGCTTTTACGGTTTGGCTCGAGGGAAAAGAAAAATAAATGGGGTGGTCGCTCTAAGAAACGTTAAGTTTAGTAAGTTCATAAGGGTTATGGTTTAGCGAGTTATAATTTAGTTTATAATAATATTATTATAATTAAATAAACTTAAATTGTGGAAAAAACACATATCGATATTGTTAGACGATGATACATTTTTGCAAGAAGAATATTTAGGAACAGACAGAGCCAAATATTATTATGTAAATTGTAACAAGTAATTGAGAAGCAGTAGGCCTAGATGATATACCTGCTCAATTAATCACACGCATGCCACAAGTAGTTTCAGAACCTTTCTAAAATATTCTTATTTATAAAATTATACATTACTAAAATATTGCTAAACAATTGCATCTCTGATTTGTTCTCCTCTTTTGTACCAATGTTGGTCAACTGGTACATTTTTGAAGTTATACTTCTATATGCACGGTCGGCGTTGGAAATTTGCATGAGAGTGGATCTGTGAAACCATTACATATGTAAGATAATGAGTAAGAGAGAGACAGAAGATATATTTTCTCTCTCTTCCTCTCTCGAGAATAAAAATGTTCCTTTTGTATTTAATATATATATATATATATATATATATATATATATATATATATATATATATATTATATATATATATATATAATATTATATAATATAATATAATATAATATGTATGAATATTATTATTTATGTGATATTATATATATATATATTTTTTTGGTCGAAATAATCATTTCTAATATATATATATATATATATATATATATATATATATATATATATATATATATAATATTATATAATATAATATGTATTATTATTATTATTTATGTGATATGTTTTGTATTATTTAAAATTAAACGTTTATAATTATTTTAGGCTTTTGTATTTCAAAATAATCACTGTTTTACCGAGAACTGTCAATTTTGAAATCCGTTAGCGTCATGTCTAATTGGCAAATCCTTTACGTGTTTGGTTCATATGCTGGTGGTTGTGAGTTCGAATCCCAATTATGAATTTCCTTTTTTATTTTTGAAATATTTAAAATCCTCACGTTAATCTTATTAAATATATGTAATATACGCAAAAAACATAAATTTTAAAATAAAATGAAAATTTACAACATAATCCGAGTTGTTGGTTTTTTATTTTTATCTTCGTAAAGTAAGTTATGTATATTGGCAGTTTTAAATACTTATGAATATTACATTTTAATTTATATTGTATTATTATATTGAATTATGTTGCCATGTATTTATTGTATTGTAATTTTTATATTAATAACAAAATAAACAATGAATTTTACTGCAGAGTATGTGTAAATTTTTTTTTTGCATTTAACTCCTTTTATACACATATAAAAATAAAAATATATATTTTCATTAAAATATTGATACAATCCTTCATTTACTATACTCCTATTACAGGTCAAATGTTTATATACAGCAAACGATGCACCATATACCTATATAACTAATTCTTTTCTATATAAATTTTTAACGGCAAACGCGTGTATAGAAGTATAACTTCTACCGGCAGTCCCACTGGACTGCCACACCCGTTTTTTTTTTCATTGTATATGGCTTTAATTATGAACATAAATGTTCCCTAATTTAATTTTTGAGTCGGTCCCCCTTTTTTGGAAAATACGGAATGTGTGCTGTAAGCAACAATATGCAATTAACCTACATTTAGTGAAATAAAAATTTATTATGTGAAAACTTTATTCGGTATGAAAATTCTTAGAACAATTAGAAGTTGTAGTAAAACTAAAGAAATATTTTACACTTTTGGCATTGAGCTTTAGGAGTTCCTTTAAAATTAGGATATTTGCATCTTCCTTTCTTCTCAAAATATATAAGCCAATGACCCGTTCCATCTTTTCTAACCTCTGCGCAGGGAATAGGTGCTGTTGCATGGTATTTCCTTCTCTTTTCCTCATATGCTGTGGATACATTTGAACTAGATGGACGCCCTCTTTTAGAACCATTTACTTTATTTTTCATACACAGAGTTTGTGCAATTTCTGCCTTGAATTCCAATAGGGGTGGTTGTTCCTTGTTTGATATTTTTAAAGCAATGCAGTCTCTTCTATATAAAAGCCATGCTTGAACAACCATAATGTTAATAAAGTGATAAAAGAATTTGTGGTACCACTTTCTGGACCTAATTGATATTCTGTATAGAGCAATAAGCGAGTCGAGCATCAACACCTCCCATACTCTTATTGTATAAGAGGATGGATGATGGACAATCAATTTCAATATATTGCTTAGATATACGATCCCACCTTTTCTTTTTGCCACATGGATAAGCTCCTGCATATGAGCTTAGAATTGTAACGCTTTTATTGTCATACCACTTCACTACAGTCAGGAGAGTACCATTGATAATAGTTTTCTGTTCCTGAAATGATCCACGCCCTTGTTTTTTCATGTCTTTGTCCGATATCAAATCACAATCAGCGAATCTATTTTGCCTTACAGTCCCTACACATTGTATACCATTTTTTGCTAATTCTAATTGCAAGTTGATACTATTGAACCAATTGTCAAAGTATAATTTGTGATTCTGGTGTTTTGGGATAATCTCTAATAACCTGAGGACTACATTACCAGCTGAACCAATATCGGTTACAGTATGAGGTTCTTTTCCAGTACATATTTCGAATTTATACATCAAACCAGAAGTATCAGATAAAACAAAAATTTTGTAGCCCCACTTTTTCGGTTTTTTTGGGTTATACTGTTTTAGACTGCTTCTATCTTTGAAAGGAACAATTTGTTCATCTATTGACAAGAACTCTTCAAGGGGAATTGTAGAACATACTTTATTCACTTTAGTGATCACTGGTCTTATTTTGTATAATTTGTCATAATCTGGAGACTCTTTAGATGGTTGTTTAGTATTGTCGCTTATATGTAATTTTTTTTAAAGCATCAAATCGATTCACAGACATTACATCGGCTACTTGGGTAATCCTCGTTTTTGGATTTCAAAACATTCGTTGTCGTGGTAATTTATATATAGACATGTAGCATGACATACCAATAAATTGTTCAATTTAATTTTTTGTTACACCAAGTGGCTTATTTGGACTTTGTTGAACACTATATAAATTTGACTGCTCTATTAGAGTTCCAATTAACTCGTCATCAAAAAATTTAGTAAAGTATTCTATTGGTTGTTTTATTTCGTGTGACATAGGTATATTACCTTTCCACTTGGGAATAGGTAATGCGATTTTTGTTTTGCAAACCTTCCATGGTAGGCTACTTTTATTTTTTTGGCTTTAGGTTTGGAATAATCATCCACCTCATCATCAGATGTCTCATCAGAGACAATATCATCATCCTCGTGAGTATTTTCTTCCTAAAAAAATGGCGATGTTAGAAATGTCACTCATGATGAGTCTAAAATATTTACTTACAGATGCATCAATATTGCCAGAAGGTAAATAACAGGGATCATCAATATCAGCGTCATTATCCTCTAATTCGCTGTCATCAGAATCATCTGGTACTGGTCTTATAACAACATTTGCATTTCTGCTACTTCGATTTCCATAGAATCGATTTACACTAACTTCAGATAGTTCCATGACTCAATTGCATAAAATTGCCTCAAAGCAACACCTGTTTACAACTTGATTTGTGATTCTTATTTTATATTTACAATTATAAAATTACTACGAATTACTTCCTTCACATAAACTTATTACATAAAGTAACCAATTTTACGTTCAAAAGTAGTGTACAACAAGAAAACAAGTTGAACGATCTTCTACCTTTCGCTTATAACACACGACTGGCAACACCCGAGAACTTTAGGCGCGAAAACTTGACTTGACATAATGACGTAGGAGTTTGCGCGATTACTTAGATAGAATGTGTCTTTCAGTACGCAATATGCAGTTTTAATTCACCTAATAAATTAAAGGTTAGTTTTCTAACGAAAATTAATTCCGGTGTTGCCTTAAAGCTACGGTATGCAATATAGGGTTAAGTCTATTTTTATATTAGATTGTACAATTTAGTTAGTTTTAGAAACTTAGTCACTTTATCACATTTACTATAGTTCAGAGCACTTTTCATATCACTTGGTAAATTACTTGGAAGTCGTTTCAGGTAATAGAGTGGGTAACTAACAATAATGTGTTCGATTGTCAGAGGAATATCACAAACATAGCACAGTTTGTGTTGTCCTTTCTTCATTAGGTACTGGTGGGCATTATCCCTTTTGGTGACAAATTTGGATTGATGCGTTGTAGTTTTTTTGTCGTCAATTTTTTTCCATCTTTCGAACCATATTCTCATTGAAAATTCTTTGATGGTGTTTTGAATGTCGGAATGAGGAATTTCTAGGAGCTTTTTATCTGGTCTATTCGTATAGCAGGCTTCTTTAGCTTCCCGATTTTAACTTTTTCATTACCTATTAGGCCTACATGAGATGAAATTCTATATGTGTCAATACGGATTGAATGTTCCACTGAATTATAGCCATTTTGTTAACTTTTTTTTTTTTTTTAGTTATCGTTGGAAGGAATATCAGAGGTGTTATCCTGAATACTAAAATCTTGGTTTATTTTACTAAGTAGTTTTTTCTTGATTCGTGTAATTCTAGATTTAATTGCTCTTTCGTTCAACATGGGTGTAAACGTCTTCTAAGAATGCTAGTAACTGGGTGTAATTTAGTACATATGGTGGTGATGCATCCTGGATAAATTGTTTGACTGGTTGTTATAACGACACAATATTAATAGTTTCTGAAGTGGATTTGTCTAATTTGATAATTTTTTCTTCTTTTTAATTTGCACTGGTTTTGGTTTCGTGAATTCTGTTGGTATAGTTTCTGTAGGAGTAAAGCAAGTTGGGGATGACACTTCCGAGTAAGATCGTTTATCGATATCATTGCTGACTTGAGCATCCATTTCTTCTCGAGATTCGTCATTTCCATGTGTAATTTGATTTTGTTCGGAGCTAGTGGATGGTATTTGTCGAAGAAAATTCTCCTCCGTTTGGGGCTTTTGAGTATTTTGTAGATAAGAGGGATTTGAGATACAGTCCGAGGAAACGTGACCAGCTTGGTGGTATTTGTAACAAGTTAGTTTATCGGAAAGAAAAATTCGGTACGAAATATTTTCAAAATCAATTAGGACGGAGTCGTGTACAGTAAAATTGTCTGTATGTGCAAAGTAAACTTGTTTTTAAAAACTAAGTACATGGCTGTATTGCGGGTTTTGTATTCTAGCTCTAAGGAACGAAATCGGAGACATTAATTTAAAACCAAGATTAATTAAAGACTGTTCGATTATGTCTTAGGGTATAGAATATAGATGGACATACGTTGGATAAAACTAATCTATTAGCGGGTGTAATTAGTTTACGTGCTTTGATTGTATGTTCTCCAATTTTAATTTCACCATGATGACTTAAAAATGGTTGTTGCTTAGTGATGGTAGAATAAGTCATTTTTTGCTGATCGGGATTAACTGATGGACTCCTGTAGTCGGAAGTACCACCTGTCATTTTGTCAAATTTAATCTTCTATCTTTTTTTAAATTTAAATTAAACTTCCATTTCAATAATTTTAATTTGCGTAGGTCCGAATCTGTTTATTTAAAAGTAAATAGTCGATCTAGCAATTAGCAAGATAATGCCAAGAGTTGAAACTAGTTTTTTAAATAATTAATAAATACGAAATATAAATAATATTCTTTGTATGTATATAAAAACAATGTTTGTAATCAAACTACTGCCAATTTGGAAAGTGTACTTACAGCTGTTAACAGACCACTGTACACTGCTTCTATATATTTCAGTTTATTATTTAAATTTACACTGTTTCTTCTCAAAAACTGTAAAAGTTGTGGAGCGCAAAGTATTTCGACTTGTCTACCTGAAATTTCTAATAGTCCAACTGGTACATTTTTATTTATATTAAGGTCATTTTCATGCTGTGGTACTAAACCTTCTTCTGGAACTTCATCTTTATAAAAATTTGATATGTTGTGTAGTGCACCACAACTATAAATAATTTTTGGATTATAATTTAATACACGAGGCTTTGACAAACATCGAAATCTTGAATTCGGCACTCCATGCAATATTTAATCGTATTTTTACTTCTTATGAAATGGTAATTTTAATTATTTTCAGGTGTATTTTCTTAAGGATTTTTAAATGGTGTTGATAAAAAAGGTTGTAAAGGGTAACCAAAATCACCGATAAGGAAATAATTAGCATCTCCAATATAAACATTTTGCATTATTGTTTTAATACGTGAGGCATGCCAAATAGCAGAGTCATGGTGGAAATATTGTAGTCACTTTACACAATAATTTGGCAGTTTATACTGTAGTATCCTTTTCTACAATAGTATGAAAGGGCCGGGTAGTTTTCTGGAGGAGATATAATTGCAATATGGGTGCAAATCTATGGCCACTATATATTGTGAAAAGTTATATTTATTCCTGAAATCATTAAAAATAGTATTTCTGGAATGCTCAGTTTTTGGAAATTTTATCCAGTTTGGTGTTACAATAATATAAATTATTTCTGTCTCTTCATTGCAACGACTCATTCTTGTTTGACTTAAAGTAAAATTGTATTCTTTACAGAGGATAATTTGTAGCTTCCAGTACCATAAAAATTTAAAATTGCTAAAATGTTCAGTTTTTTAGGAATTGCAGATATTTTTTGCCTTTTTTGCATATATGGACTAATCATATCAATGATGATCCTTGCAACATCTTTATTAAATCGAAAAAGTTTTCTTAATTTTAAAGTAGGTAGTTGGAAAGGATTGCTCATATCTCGGATTATCCTTTGGTGTAATCTGAACTCAACTCTGCAAAAACAATAAAAAATTTGAATTTTGTTATAGGTGTAATACATGGATTGTAAAGTAAACTAAGACTTCATCATCATCACCTTCTCAAGCTTTCTAATTCTGTTCTGTTCCTTGCTTGCATTTTCCAGTTGCCGACTCCGATCTTCTCGGCATCTTGTGTTATCCCGTCCATCCACCTCAGCTTTGGTCTACCCTGTCTTCCCATTCCCATGGGTTGCGCTGTTAGAATCTTTTTATTATGTTCGATTCAGGGGCCCGGGCTGAATGTCCTGCCCACTGCAGACGGTTTTGCTTAATTATAGTGGTAATATCTTTACCACCAAACGTATGCTTGTAGATATTCTGCAGTTCAAAGTTATATCTATGCCTCTATAGCCCGTTCTCACAGACCGCTCCGAATACCTTGCGTGGCACCTTTCTTTCAAAAATCGATAGAGCGGATTCATCTGTTTTAGTTAGCTTCCATGCCTCTGATTCATATGTGAGAACGGGGACTATTAGTGTTCTATACAGCCTTATACGAGGTTTTTGAGACAGACGTTTGTTAGCTAAGTACTTTGATACACCATGATAACACCTGTTTGCAATTATTATTCGCCTTTTTGTTTCTTCAGATGTGTTATTATTGGGGTTAACCGATGTCCCTAGATATATGAACTCTTTGACTGCTTTGAAGTTTTGGTCATTGATGATTAAATCTGCGTCAACATTTCCAGCTATTGTGTTTGTGTTAGTCGCCATGAATTTGGTTTTATTCTGATTTATATGTAACCCCATTTGTTCTGCTGCTGCTACTAGCTCGGTTAGGATTTCCGCAGTTCTCGCCCTGGTTCTTGTTATAATGTCCACGTCCTCTGCATATGCTAGAATTTGAACTAATCTATTAAATATTGTTCCCCTGCTATCTAAATTAGCGTCTCGTACAACTTTTTCTAAGGCGATATTAAAAAGCTGGACGAAACGTGGACCATGACCAAAGCAAACGAAGAAAAGCTCAGACGCTTTGAACGAAAAATACTTGGAAAAATTTTCGGACCTCGCCATGACCTCACCACAAACCAGTATAAGATTAGAACCAATATCGAATTAAAAGCACTCTACAAAGACGCCGATATTGTCCAAGAAATTAAATCACAGCGATTAAGATGGGCAGGCCACGTGCACAGACTGCATAACGATAGACTGGTAAAACTGGTATGCGAAGAGATTCCACAGGCAAAAGACCACTCGGACGTCCCAAAATGCGATGGAGAGATAACATCCAAGCAGATCTCCGGAAAATGAACATTCCATTTGATCCTAGGTTGATGGAAGACCGAACAAATGGGAAAAAAGTTGTACAGTTAGCCAAGATTCACCCAGGGTTGTAGCGCTACGTGATGATGATGAGATTAAAAAGCTGACACGCCAGCGCATCTCTCTGCCTTAACCCCCTATGTATTTTAAATGGGGTTGACAAGTCGTTTTGAATTTTTACTGCTGATAGCATCTTCGACATTGTCACTTACCCTAAATGATAATAGATTATAACAATACTAAAGGGGGTGTTGATACCGTGGACAAGCTATCTGCTGCCTATAACACTGCAAAAATACCAGGAGATGACCAATGGTAGTTTTCTATTCGATGCTAAATATTGTAGATATTAAAGCAAATGTCACTTTTATTGCAACAATCCCGATAATATTACCAGCAGAAAATTTTTTTTATCTCCTGCTGGTAATATTGACCAACAAAGGAAAAGCTGCAGTTACTGCGACAGAAAAAAGACTTGTTTTACCGAGTATTCATGTGTTAAATGTGGAAAATATATGTGTTTACAACATTGCACAAATATTTGTAATTAATGTGTATGACATGCAAAATAAATAATAAATAAGTGTTTGTAATAGTAGTTCATTTTAACAGAAGAATTTTTTAGTCCGTCTCATACTTGCTATTTCAATATGCGGACTCACAGTCCGCCGCGTGTACTGATGCAACTTTTTGAGGCGCGTGTACTGAAAGGCCATTTTTATTTTTTTATTTTTTATCTCCACTATAATATATAAATAACAAACTAACAATCATATAAACTTAACCAAACAAAAATAATCAAATGACATTATTAACGGATCGCTAAAAATAAGAGGAAAAGTTTTGACATCCTTCAAAATATTCTCTTTTAGCAGGAGGTTTTAATGAATGTATAAGTTACAGAATAGAAAAATATTTTTAGCGGACGCTAAAATTTTGGAGGCCTCTAAAATCTAACGGAACTGTTACAGAATACACCCGTATCACGAATATTAAACTTATTTTTTCAGATTTTATTTTATAGTTAAATGAGATGTTATGTAACACTTTCAACTGAAAAAAAAAATTATTTACCTTAAAAGTCATCTGAAAAAAAAATTATTAGGCAACAACTGTCCAATCCTTCCCCGTCCTTCCCTACATGGTTTACAAATTTACCCAAACCCTGTAACATATACCGTTATTTACAAACAATTAGAAAATTACTTACAAACACAGCAAACTCCATAACCACGAGCGCATGGACCACTGACCGTTCCCCTTCGCTGTGCACAGTCCGACGCTCCGAGACAAGTTCCATAACTTCCATCTGCGGTAATACACTCTGGATTTAGCAACTGCACGTAAGTAAATAATGATAGAACTGAAAAACATACAAGGATGTAATTTTAGTAACTCTCTTTTAAAGTAAATAAAGAGAAAATAATTTGGAAAATGTAGTGAGACGTAAATTAGAACATGCATTATTTGATGTTCGAAAAAAGTTTATACAGTACAATAGGTTTTGGATTAGATATTGCCCACTACATAAAGCGGTAAAATCGGCAGCATTGCCTCGTACGAGGTAACTGTAATTCCCGATCTCCTCCGACAACACGACAGAAAATCTGAAAATCATTTAGAAGCATATAACAACCGATGGGAATCACATCTCCATCATTCGAATTTGATGTTTGTTTTTATTACGTAATGCGTTTTCAATACGTCATTATGCGCTACAGAAATGATTCAAATATTTGGCCTTCTATGGCTAAACAGTACTGTGTACTAATTACCGGGGAGTAACACTCCTAAATACCACCTACAAAATCTTTGCAAACATCCTGCTAGAAAGAACCAAAACATACACAGAAGGAATCGTTGGAGATTATCAATGCGGATTTAGACCGGGCCGCTCCACCATTGACCAGATATTCACAATAAAACAGATAATGGAAAAATGCTGGGAGTTTTATCGTAAGATTCATCAGATGTTCATAGATTTTAAACAAGCATTTGATAGAGTATGCAGGGCCAGACTGTGGACAACGATGCAGGAACTTGGCTTTTCAAAAAAACTAGTCAGGTTTATACGGATGTGTATGGAACGGTTAAAATGTAATGTGAGAGTTGGAAAACAATACTCGGAGACGTCTGAAATAAACAATGGACAGGGACATAAACAGGGAGATACACTTTCACCACAACTCTTCAATTTAGCTCTGGAACACATAATCAGAAGTGCAAGCATCGAAAAACCGAATACAGTATTTCTTTGAGAAGGACCAAACTTACTACTGGCATTTGCAGATGATATCGATCTAATAGGAAACACACGATTAAGGATGAAGGAGACTTTCGTGAGGTTCGAGAAGAAAGCAGAGAAGATAGGGCTCCAAATCAACGAAAACAAGACGAAATATATGTATATAAGCCGCAGTAACCAAAGCAAAGACAGAATCGGTCAGAACATCACCATCGATGACTTTAACTTTGAACGCGTTAGAGAATTCAAGTATCTTTGAACAACAATAACTGAAGACAATAACGGATCAAAAGAAATAAACAACAGGATCCAGGCCGGCAACAGATGTCTTTTTGTCCTCCAAAATCTTATAAAATCGAAACACCTAACAAGATGTACGAAGATACAGGTCTATAAAACAATCATACGACCCGTTGTGATGTATGGAAGCGAAACGTGGACGATAACAAAGGCAAACGAAGAGAGACTATGTGTTTGGGAAAGAAAAATCCTAAGGAAGATCTTTGGCCCTGTACTGGATGAAGCATCAAGATAATATAGGATAAGAACTAACAAAGAGCTCGAAGAACTTTACCCAGACGCCAACATCATAAAAGAAATAAAGTCCAGAAGACTCCAATGGGCAGGACACCCCAGAAGACATTCTGATGAACGAACAGTAAGACTGGTGTGGGAGGAAGTCCCAACTAGAAGGAAACCACGCGGACACCCTCGTCTCCGGTGGCGAGATAATATAGCAGGAGACCTAAGCACTATGGGCATGGAGAATTGGATAAAGGTTGCTCAAGACAGAAAACAGTGGAGGCATGTTGTCGAGTCGGCTAAAACCCACGAAGGGTTGTAACGCCACGGAGTAAGTAAGTAAGGCTAAACAGTATTCTAATCTATCTGATAATAAAAGAGTTCCTGCTATAACAGAATTGGAGACTTCTCTTATTCGATTTTTTCATATATTGAAATTGTGGGCACTAGCCTTAGGATAATCGTAGATGTTCCCAAAAAAGGAAGTCAATGGGTGTAAGATCTGGAGATCGCGCAGGCCACTTAATATCGCCTGTTCCACTGACAACTCGATTCGGGAAAGTATTGTTTAAATACTACCTAATAATTCGAGCGTTGTGAACTAAATAGTCGTTTTGATGGAACCAAACATTCTTCTGATTTACATCAGGAAGATTGGGAATAGAGGGAAGAACATGATTATGTAACAAATCGACGTATATTTTACTATTCAAGTTGCCCTCAAAAAAATGAACCTAATGTGGTCTCGTAAAATGCCAGTCTCGACATTACCTTTTTGATGACGTTGAGTTTGGTTAACAACACTTACGTGCAGGTTTTCCCGCGCTCAGTATCTCGTAATGGGAGGATTGTGTCTCCCTACTAACGAAAGAGAAGATTCATCAGTGAATAAAATGTTTTTAATAGAATTTGGTTTAGCATTAGCCTCGGTTATTAGAATTTCACAAAATTCCATTCTTCAAAAGAAATCGTCTAAAAAAATCTGCTGCGTTTTCGAATATTTAAAATTCTTGTAACCGTGGTTTTTCCATACTTTAGTTACAGTAACATTGCTAACATCTAACTCTCTAGCAACGCTTCTACTTGAACGTGTTGAATCTACCTCGATTGTTGCACAAATTTGTATATCCCAGTATTCTCTCACCTCAACTTTTTCTGGCGACAGTTCTTGATCTTGACATATTCTGCTGCAATTGTTGAGGAAATAATATTTCTCCAAATTTTTAACTTCTTTTTCTTCGCGTGCCATATCAGAATTATCCAACGTTGGCGATCACCATTGCGAAGGCTTCTCGATCTTCTGCAATATGGAATAATTGTCCTGCATTTGATATCTGAGTCCATTCACGAATATTTTTTAACCAAGAAACTTGTTTTCTTCCTACACTTCTACAGCATTCTTAACAATATTATGAATAGACTGTACGCAAGGAGTTGGTCTCGCTCAAAAAACACAGAAAATAAATCTACACCCTGTTGTCCAGACTTACCACCATAAAACCATTTTAGTATTTGAACTTTTTCTACGGGCCTATAAACAGAAATGTTGCTAACAAAAATAAATTAAAGATATACTCTGTTAACGCTTTGAACAATCACTGCAACTGTATAATCACGAATTATTAGCGACGAGTTAACGAAAGTGTTAGTTTTAGATTCAAATGTACAAGAAGTGTATTTCAGATCAGTGACACTCAATTCGGATTTCGAAATGGATTGGGAACACGAGAAGCTCTTTTTGCCTTAAATGTGTTAACACAACAATGCAGAGACATGAATGTAGATGTATATGCATGTTTTACTGATTATAAAAAAGCATTTGTATGCTTCTTTTTAAAGTTCCATCTCCTATCGGAGGTTGGATATCATAACGGCTATGGTCACTTTGTTGGCTGCTGCTCTGAAAGGTTATAGTGAACTACAGTTAAACCATTCTCTAAGGTTCTTCAGCCAGGAGATGCGTCTTCTTCCTATGCTTCTTCTTCCTTGGATCCTTCCTTGCATAATAATTCTCAACAGCTCATATTTTTCTCCTCTGGTTATGTGACCCAAATATTCTAGTTTTCTTTTTTTTATACTGTTCATAATTTCTAACTCCTTATTTAGACGTCGTAGTACCTCAGCATTGGTAATCCTTTGAACCCACTGAATTTTTAATATTCTTCTGTAACACCACATTTCGAACGCTTCTATTTTTCTTATGCGTTGTTTCTTTAATGTCCAAGCTTCCATTCCGTATAGTAAGATAGAAAATATGTGTAACATCTTAGAACCCTCAATCTGAGATGCAACTGAAGGTCTCTGTTGGTAAGCATTGTCTTCATTTTCACAAATGCTTGTCTTGCAGTTTCAATTCGGACTTTAATTTCTCTGCTTTGGTCATTTTTCTCATCAACCCAGGTTCCCAGATATTTATATGTCTCTACTTTTTCTATTTGGGTTTGCTCTTTCATTAATCTTTCATTTCCATGTTGCGTTTTTGAGACAATCATAAATTTAGTTTTTCTCTTATTTATTTTTAGTCCGTATCTAATGCAATAATCGTTAATTCTATTTACCAATTATTGTAAAGAATTTCTTCCGTTTACAGAGATTCCATCACCCAGATCTGCTATCGCTTCCTGGAATATGGCTTCACTGTACACGTTAAACAGTAATGGTGACAGAACACAGCCCTGTCTTACTCCTCTCTTTATATCTATATTTTCGGACTTTTGTTCTTCTATCTTTATATTGGCCTTTTGATTCCAATACAGATTGATAATGATTCGTAAGTCTCGTCTGTCTATATCTTTGTTTCTCAGTACTTCTATTAGTTTTTCATGTCGGACCCTGTCGAATGCCTTCTCGAAGTCGATGAAACAGGAATAAATATCTAGGTTCATATCTAAGCATCTTTGAGAGAGGACATTAAAAGCAAACAATGCCTCTCTCGTTCCCAGTCCCTTGCTGAACCCAAACTGAGTATCATCCATATCATCTTCTAGTTTTCTATATAATCTTCCATGAATCACGTTTAGAAATATTTTGAGGGTATGGCTTATTAGTGATATTGTCCTATAGTCTGAACAATCTTTGGCATATACTGTTTTTGGTATTGCTACAAAGGTGGACACCAACCATTCCTGTGGGATTTTTCCAGATTTATATACTTCATTAAATAGGTCCAGAAGTACAGGTAGAGTTTCATCATCTAGACATTTCAGTAGTTCCGCAGGTATTTCGTCTGGACCTAAAGTTTTTCCGTTTTTTGCGTTTCGTATTGCTTGTTCGATTTCCTCTATTATGATCTCTGGCCCCGTTTCGCTTTCGATTTCTTCCAGTTCTTGTCGATTATCCTCAAACAGATCTGTTATATATATATATCTTCCATTTTTTTAATTTCTATAATGATTTTTACATTTGCGTCTTTCAGAAGGGCATCTTTCTTTTTTCTCAGTGTATGCGTTAACTATCAAAAGATGATCAATATTCTGAGAACAACTGGAATTGACGAACAAGATTTGCGAATTATCTCAGAACTATAGTGGCACCAAACGGCAACAATTGAAATAGAACACAACATCCGAAGGTATACGAATCCCACGAGAAGTGCGACAAGGTTGTGTCTTATAACCACTATTATTTAATCTGTATTCGAAATATATATTCAGAAGAGAGAAAAATACAATACTTGGGTCAACTGTTGGCCATTTACTCCAACACATATTGGAAGGTATAGTGCTTGGCAAAAAATCAGTTGGAAGACACCAGAACTCGTGGATAAAGACCTGAGGAGATGGTTTGACGGCTCATCCACAGAAATCTTTCGTGCAGCAGTTTCCAAAGCTAAATTGCCATTTGAATCGCCAACCTTCGAAAGGAGACGGCGCAATAAGAAGAAGTCAACGAATCAGTTTCGTGGAATGTCGACGCGCAGTGTTGCCATTTATAGGGTGTATATCTAATTGAAAACTTAACGTACTGTATAATATAACATGCATAATATTGCCATGCATAAGAGACGGCTTTCAGGAAAAAAGTAAAGTTTAGAGAATATGTTTACAATTTCATGAACATACCATACAAAGTGTCCTAATAAAGTCATAAAAGTAATTTGATTATTTTAATTAATCAAATTTCAGCTTTTTTTTATAAAAATTAAAAACATATTTTTTTAACATTGTTAGGACGTAAAGATAAATCTGTACAGTAAAAAAAACTGTTCAGTATAAGGATGTCTCTTTTTGACAAACAAAACTTACATCTTGCATTCCTGTTGTCTTCTAATGCATTTGAAACTTCTTGCTCGATTTCGCGTTTTCGGAACAAATTGTCGAACCATCCACCATTTACTGTAGAAATGATCAGTGGCCAGATTAGTATAAGAAGTAAGCCCATTTCAATACTAAAATTAAAAAAATATATAGCTATTAACCGATTTTATAGCCACTAGGTCAGTGTGCAAAATAAATTTAAAAACTATAGTGTTTAAAACTTTAATAAAAAAATATAAAACTAAAAAAAAATTGTTTAAACAAAAAGTACATACAAATTAAAAAAAGAAACGTCGAAATCCATAAACAAGAAACAGTGATACGATTAAGAGCTCCTTCCCCTCCACTGCTCCCCCGAGTTTCAAAGCCGTCCGATTTTGAGAACCACATGTCGAAGCTTTGTAAACCATTTTAATAAAATGCAATTTTTTTCGAATTTTGCAAATTAAAACTTTGAGGTATATTCTTTCAAATGACGCTAATAAGATTTTTTAATTATTATTAACAAATCTGCTATCAATTAAAAAAAAAAAGTTATTAATTACTATTAACTGAGTGGAGGTTACCCATGAAACGGCACTAGGCTTGGGCTTCAGTCTGGTAGAGGTATCTTGGTCGGAGTTCTTTGCAGCTCAAATACAAAGAATTAGTTATTGGAGTACTGAAGATAAAGAAAAGAAAAATTAGAAGATAAAGAGAAAGGAAGTAATGGGGCACGACCCTATTTTTAAAGGAACATGGAAACCTACGACATATAAAATAAGATAACGAGAAAGGTAAAGTACGGTTAGGATAATCACGCGAGAATAAAATAAACCGTGAGAGAAAAGTTATTATGGTTACGCGGTACACACTTAATATTTCGCCAAAGATACATAGTTTATATAATAAATCAAATCGTAATATCAATCAATAACAATATCTGAAATAGATACACCATGCATATGAAATAAATATATACATAATAAAAAAAATAAAAGGCAAATAGTTCAGCAACAGAGTTATATTGAGATATAGTTAAAGTAAATGCTGTATAAAAATTTTATTGTACAGTTAAATAGCAAGAAATAAGTTACCGCACAATTTATTATTAAATATAACGGACAATATTTTCTGAAAAATAATTATGAGTAATTTAGTATCCTCAAGAATAAGAAAAAGGCAAGGAATATTATAGTTGTATCTACGTCAATATTTGATATAGCTTGAAATAAAATAAATGAGTGACTTTTACGCCTTGAGAATACGCGAACATCAAGTTACTGAAATGATTGATTGTGATCACTTCAAATATGTGTATAAAATCTATATTAAATAATATAAACTACACATAAAACAAATCTGATCATACATCGTATGTATATAAATACCGTAAATTTATATGTACTATTAATAGTTCGTTCGGTTGGATTCAAAATAAACAAACTATAAATAAATTAAAGGCGCTGAACTTGAGTCATAAATCAATTCCTAAATATTTAGGTAGCACCGGAGAAAAGATGTTCCTTGAATCATAAAAATCTCGGCTACTCATAATTGAAGAATAAGGTATTGTACTTATAGTCGGCGTCAAGTAGTCACAGGTAATAACCGTCTTTCATAGAACGGTCGTCGATAAAGGCACTTGACAAGCTACACCCGCAACAGGTGTATTGTGAAGTCTCAAGCAGCGTAGATGATTTAAGTAAGGTAACGAATTACCGTGGATTCAATCAGCACATCAATCATGAAATCAATGTAGGTACAGGTAATACATCAGGTCAATCCTTACAGTAGGCTAGACTGTAGCTAGATATTTAGATCAGTTAGGGATAAAAAGGTGGAAGTATTTGCCAAAGAGTGCCACGCGAAAATGGTACTTAATGGACAAGTCCGGTGTGGTCTTATTTTCTATACTTTGCAACTTTCTCCTGACTGAGAAGATTATTTCATAGAAGACTTACAACTCAGCTTTCCTTAGAAAGTAAGCAGGGTTGTTCGACAATAGGAACGAACTTCTTTGTCAAGAGGAAGAGTTTTTATTTAACTAACCAAAGATAATAAGAGCAAGGACAACATACTGTGAGCTATTTCGTTGTTGCAAAGAGGCGTGACAAACCGCTCGTTGCTTAAGAG
This sequence comes from Diabrotica undecimpunctata, assembly GCF_040954645.1. Lineage (NCBI taxonomy): Eukaryota > Metazoa > Arthropoda > Insecta > Coleoptera > Chrysomelidae > Diabrotica > Diabrotica undecimpunctata. Next base: position 114,147,818 of record NC_092811.1, on the reverse strand, counting down.
TTATTTTTTATGCATCTAGCGAAGTATATAAACATAGGTGGAGTGAAAGTAATATTCTAAGAGTAATAATTGAGGAAATTTTAAACATGCTTCACTAGCACAACTTTTTTTCTTTTAACCCTTAATAAGGAGAATTAATTTGTTTGTTTATATACTTTTGGTATCTAAAGGAGGTAAATAAAACATATTTTTGTTGAAATATAAAATAATTTGAAAAAGTAATAAAAAAATAGTGGTGGGAACTATTTTCCCGTTGTTCTTTAAAAAAATTTTGTAGGTGGGAAATTAATTACCCTTATACAGTTTGTGAAACAATTTATTAATTCAAAAATACAAAAATGCATATATGGGTGACAAAACTAATTTAGGTCTCAACTACAGCAGTGTGGAATGATTTAAAACATTGTTTTGGGCATAAAGCTACTTGACAATAACTACATATAATGTTCGTTCGTTTTTCTTCTTTTTTTGTTGAGCAAAATCTGCATCTTGTATAATTTTTTTGAACATCTGGTAAATGTGGTCCTACATTTCTCAGCCGAATTTCGTCTGGAACACCAAAGTTGACCGTTTTTTTATTTTTAAATATCACAGGTCGAGATGCCTTTACTGTAAAGTCACCTATGAGAGCTCTTCCAAGGCGAAGCCTAAAATCCTTGTGAGAAGTATTTTTTTGATCATGAATTCTTGTGTACATAATATATGCATTAATTACACTTGCATCTAAAAGAAAGAAGAACAATCTCATCCACGATTTTCTAGACTTCCTGCTTATGGGATATGATGCCCTAAAGTGGTCAAAGTGATCAACTCCTCCCATGTTTAGTGTATAATCTGCAATAACTTTTGGGCACATTATATCTTTCTTTGTGCCATCTCTTTGTGTACGTTTTATCATGGTTACTTCATGTGGTTGATTAGCAGTTGTAATAACCGTGACTTCTTTGGTATCCAACCACTTTATTGCTGTTATAGGGCCACTGCTCAAACAATAGAATTCATTCTTTCGAAGTTTTTCATTTTTGGTTTGCTTTTTCCTCATAAAATCGGGCAAACCTTTGCGATTAGGTCTAACTGTACCTATAGCATACAGCTGTTTAGCATATAAATCTTCCAACAGTTTGCAACTCGTAAAAAAGTTATCAAAAACAACCAAAGGTTTGTGTGGTATATCTTGGCATAATTCAGTTACAACCTTGTATCCCAAACCATCATTTTCAATGCCTTCAGTTTTTCCAGTATAGATAATAAACTGGTACAGATACCCAGTAATAGCTTCACACTTTGCCCAAATTTTATAACCACGCTTAATCGGCTTCTTGGGCATATACTGTTTGATAGAACTACGTCCTTTAAATTTCACCATACATTCATCAATAGAAAATCGACTTCCAGGTTTGGCTTGTTCTTTGAAAACTTCATTTAGTCTATCTATAAATGGTCTTATCTTATACAGTATATCAAAGTTAGGTGAACCTCTCTCTGCAGCTGCTGAATTGTCATTTAGATGGATATTTTCTATTAATTTTTTGAACATGGTTATTGTAAAAGCTTTGGAGATAACAGGATTATTATAAAAAGGATCACTTGACCAATATAAGCCTTTGTCTGGTACAGGGTGCAGTCCCATTAAAATAAAAACACCTAGCAGTGCCCTTATTTATTCTTGGCTAGTGTTTTTGTAATTTTTGCTGTCTTTTTGTACAGAATATAAATTCGTTTGAGCAACAATTTGTTCTATTAGATCACAAGGGAAGAATTCTCAAAATAAAATATTGGTTGACTTTTATGGGTGAATTGAACATTTGACTGTAACACAGACTCAAATTTTGGTATTTCTGGAACATCTATTTCAGAGGTCCATTGTCCAGTAAAATTAGTTAGCGTAACCACTGGACTCTGTTCTACCAAAACACTTTGATTTTCTTGTGTTCTTTGATGTTCTGTGTATTGACAGCGACAATCGAAATTTGGCGGCAAAGTAAAGTGGGAAATATGTTCCCGTTATCTTATTAAGGGTTAAATTTGTGAAAACATGCAGGCTTGCTAAATATGAAAAAATAAATAAATTTTCTTATAGACAATAATTAAAAATTATTCGAATTGTTCATAAGCTAAAAATCGACATGTTTTTGAAAAATTATTTTGCAATATTTAAAATTATTTTGCTTTATAAGCAACAAATTAGGGTAGATACATTTAAAAAACGTTATTATAAAGGTTTTTGTATGACTTGTAAGTTTCTTTCTCAGTAATGTGTTTTAAATGCTTTACTTTTTGCTGATGGACGAAAAAAAATTTACCTTTTTTTGACAATAATTTGTTAATAAATAGTTAAATCAAAAAACTGCAAAAAACATAATATAGGTTCATGTTATAGAGGTCCATACTACTCAAAACAACTGTCGTTTGCCTGGCCGGATAAGTGTCACGAAAAAAAGCCTATTTCCCTGTGCAAATCATATTGAGAACACTAAAATGTTATATATCGTCACCCTAATTAGCAAAACTCGTAACACCATTTTTACTCAATTTGTGAATATATGCGCCATCTGTTTGTAAATTAATTTATCTGTCTTTTTACCAAAACCTGTAACTCCATCTAAATGTAGAAATTAAATATAAGCGAAAAAGAAAACCTTGTAACTCCGTATCACCTTTTGACTTCAGCAAACTACGTAACTCCAATATAAGTGTGGTTAGGTACATCCGACAGTAACACGTGAGATCCGTTGTATGTTTGTCATAGGGTAAGTAGGAACACACTCAGCCAGTTTATACTTCTCGTGTATTTATTTTTTACTTTGGTAATATTAATTTTTGTAAGAAAACCGCCACCAAATATTAAGCGAGATTTTTTGTGTTTTGAGGTGTTCCGAGCAGAGCAAACGTTAGAATTGACGTTGTCAAAGCATCCTATCTTAGTCAATTCGTTTGCACCACATGAAAGTGTAACTGGAGATATTTGTAACACGGACGTTTTAATTATTGAAGATGTGATCGAAAACAGCCATGTAGAAAATATATATCTGAGGAAGAACCAGAAACAAATTTTGAAAAGACTGTGCTACTCTAGAATGGGAATATAATATTCCAAAAGGACAAAGAATATTAAAACAAAAGTGTTCTTTTTCAAAAAGGGAACCATCCTCCACCTTGGTGTACCAATTTTCCAAAATAAATTATAATCTTACTGTATTTAATAAGCATTCTACAAATCCGGCTGTTATTAAAAATAACCTTAATTCAATCATAAACAAACATGGAGAAAATTGCTGCAACATATTTACAGATGCATCTAAATGCAACACAGGAGTTGGTGCTGCATATGTAACGTCAATTAACTAACAATTAATTTCAATTCAGACTGCCCAAATATTTCAGCATCTTCTCTGCTGAACTTTATGCAATACTCAAAGCTCTTGAACATATCAACAATAATAAAATACCAAAACGCTTGATTCTAAGTGATTCCTTTGGTGTTTTACAAACCTTAAATCTTATGTATCTTAAAAGTACCCTAGAATACAAGTGGAATCAAGAATGGAATTATTCACAGACAACACTACGGAAAATTAAAGACATTGTTTATTAATGGCTACCTAGAACTCGAAACCGAAAACTGCAAACCATCATTACTCGTCTACGTTTAGGCCATACAAGATATACGCATTCGTACCTTTTTACAGTAATAAGCTATGGTTTGTTAGAACAGTGACCGACGCATAACTCACAGTCAGTCGAACGCCGCGCACGTTCGTCAAAATCACAGAAATGGTTCTCTATGAGAACGGTTTGTTAGGTTCTGCTGAGCTGTGCGCACTGCAGACCGATAGCCGTGTACATCGACGGTGTGCGCTGGAATCAACTGCGATTTGATTTGGACGCAAACGTTCAGCTGAGCTCACAGCGTACACATCTATACCGAAATTGTATTTTTATATAGTTATATTGTAATAATTAAGTGATGTCTACTAAATTTTCTCCCGAGGAAGATGAAAGTCTAGTGGATCTAGTACAAATCCCTGGAAAGTCTAAAATATTCTCGAAATTTTTCCTCGTTTTGAAACAATCTTACTTCGACTGTTAATTTAAAAGCACCTTCTGTATTAAGACATGAAAAAATTTCGTTTACATTTTTATTTCGTTTATTTAAATTTAACGTTATCAACTCTTCTTCTTCCTCCTCTTCTTGGAGTAATAAAATTATTGCGTTAAGTTTGCGAGAATTCATTTTTTAAACGTACAACCTTTGAGAGAATAAATGTGAAACTCATTTCTAAACTTTTTATCAGAGCCACAGAATATTTATGCGAACTGCTCTAACAAACCGACTAACCCAAAACTACCGTGAGTCGAGTAGAACAGATTCTGCTGTACGTGTTTGACTGTCCGCTTTTTGTAAATGAATGCAACAGGTTCAATATTCCAAACAATTTCAATAAACTCTTAGGTACAGACTTAAATTATGCTGATTTGGGAAAATATTTAAAATGTATAGGATTATATTATAAAATTTAAACTATTAGAATTGTACACCTACACTGTATTCCCGCTAATCACCTTATGGTGGATGCGGTAAACTTTTTCAATAAAAAAAAAGTGTTCTTGTAAGATATCAGCCAGAAATCAATACAACCTAAAAAATCTGGGACGCAATGCCATCTACTATTGGATGAAGACAGAAAGTTGGCTTTCACGAATTTTTGGAAAATGAGCTGGGGTGAAAAAACATTGTTTGTAGATCTAAACGTAAAATCTGAAACAACCCAAAGAAGCGAGACCGAAAAGACGAAAACAAATCTAGAAAAAGTAATAGTTTTACTTATTATTTAAGAAAACAAAACGATCAAATTAAAGTGTGCAAAAAAATGTTCCTTAACACACTAAGCAGGGGAGAATGGACCATACGTTCTTGCAAAATTGTAAAACCACAAGAACGTCAGAACGCCACAAGTGTGCATGTGACTGCTGATAAAGATGGTCCTGCAGCCATAAAAGCTCGATCAAAGGTTAGTAAAAGGAAACGGTTAGATTCGGAAAGAATAAATTTATTAAAGTTATTTTTTGAAAATTTGCCAAAAATGGAATCCCATTATTGCCGATCTACATCTCAAAAATTGTATCTTGAACCACAATGGCAATCAAAACAAAAACTTTATGAACTTTACTTTAAGGACTGGTGTAATGACGTGAAGCCATTTTCAATTGCTTATTTTAGCAATTAATTTGAGGATATGAATTTAAGTTTATTTCAGAGAACGAAAAATGAGTGTGATTTATGTGTGACTAAAAGAGTAGGTAATGCTACAGAAGCAGAGTATGAATTGCACACATTAAAAAAAAAGAAACCAGAGAAGAGAAGTCAAATGACAAAATTAGTGCTAACAATAAAGTGTTTGACTATGGATCTACAAGCTGTACTTGTTTGTAGAAAGTCCATCGTCTCAGCTTTATATTATAAAACCAAATTAGCCGTCCATAATTTTACTCTTTATAATATTAAGACCAGTACAGGATACTGCTGTGTGTGGGGCGAAGTTGAAGAAGGTGTTGAGGCAAATGAATTTGCAACTATAATTTGTCATTTTGCAGCTACTCAATTGTCGTTCATTCAGCCTGGAGAGAAGTTGAGTTTTTTACATTGATGGGTGCACCGGGCAAAATCGCAATGCAATATTGTTGAGTGCTTTGTTGAACTTCGCTGTATATAACAAAGTGCCTGTGCTTCAAAAATATTTCAAACGTGGGTACACACAAATGGAAGCTGATGCTATGCACTCATGTATAGAAAGACAGTTAAAAAACAAAATTATAAATGTACCTGTGCAATACATAGAAGTCATCCAAAATGCTCGAAAAAAACCAATGTCTTATGAAACAAAATACTTAACCCACACATTTTTTCGAAATTTTAGCAGTCAATACTTATCAACCATTAGGCCTGAAAAAAAGGCAGATGATCCTACTGTAACAGATTTGCATGCACTACAATATAATTCAGATGGAACCATTCAGTTTAAACTCAGACATTCCGAGCAATGGCAGGTTTTTCCAGTCAGAGGAAACAAAAAAGTAGTTTTACGAGTACCACTTGAACAAATACCACTGCTTTATCTGGAACCGTTAAAATTGAAAAAGAAAAGTTTGAACATTTACCAATTTTAAAAACTACTATGCCGAGTGATTTTCACTCATTTTATAATAATCTTAAACACATTTGAAAAATGTTTTTATGTACTTACTAATTATATTAGACTTGTATTGAAAATAAGTAATATTTTTGTAATTTTCAATTAAGCAGTTAACTGAAATGCAATTTTGCAATAAATTTGTTTTATAATGCTTGTGTGCTTTTAACCTCATAACTCCAAATTAATATTGGGACAAACCTCGTAACTCCACAAACTTTTAGTATAAGCTCTAAAACTTGAAAAAATGATTCCCCACAACATCAGGTATATTATTTAATTTTACAATGTTCGATTAATTTTGATAGAATCACAAAATTTATTCCAAATTCAAATTTTTGCGTCATCTGAACAATTTGTCGTTTTGGAGTTACGTTTTGCTAATTAGGGTGACGATATGATTTCAGCTTCTGTGTGGCAGCAAAACATAACACCCAAACAAGACGATATCAACAAGTTAAAAGCATTTGAATAAGTTGGATCACAAGAACAACGAACGTATACGTGTTCAGGACGAATACTCGCCGACATCTGTTTAAGATCGTTAAAGTTATATGTACATATAATAGGCAACAAAGAATACTAAGAACTACAAGAAATTTAAGGAAAACGAGGTATAGGAAGATAGAAGAAATCATAGCTCAGGAAGAAACTGGACAAGAAATGAAGGAAACGCACTCACACACCAAGCACCAAGCCCACAACAGACAAGACTTTGCTGTACTGATCGTCAACCTCAATATAGATGTTACATAGAAGAAGAACGAGTTTCCTTTTTAGTAAATTTTAAGGCACATATTTAAATGAACTTTGATCAAATAAAAGGCAGATATCGAGCACAGTTTATTAATTAAACCTTGCCCAAGTACTTTTGCTTCCTAGAGCATCTTCGCGAAAAGCGAGGTACTTGGGCAAGATTTAATTAATAAACTGTGCTCGATGTCTGCCTTTCATCTGACCAAAGTTCATTTATTCGAGAATTAAACCTTATATTAACATATAGAGATAGATAAAGCTACGTATATACTTCAAAACATCTCATATGCTACATATCATGGTTCAAATGCAGATATCATGGTACCAAAATATAGTGACAGTATACACATAAATAGAAAGATTATTCAGTCAATATTATCAGAATTCGAAAACACCGTCGTTATATATACCGATGCCTCCAAATCATCAAACGGCACTGGATGCGCTTTTTTTATCCCATTGGAACGAATAGAACGCACATTTAAGTTGAACTCCCAGATCTCTATTTTTACAGCAGAAGCTCTTGCAATATATGAGGCCTTACTTTATGCAACAGAAAGAAACTCGGAGCATATAGTGATATTATCAGATTCTTTATCAGTTTTGACCTCTATTGGGAAACCGGGATTGCCAAATACGTACAGTTGCCCTTATATTTACAAAATTAAGGATATCAAACAAAAGTTAGTAACAAGGGGCGAAAATGTACTTTTCGTTTGGATTTAAGCACATATAGGTTTAGAAAATAATGAACATGTAGACCAATTAGCAAGAGAAAGTATTAGGTCTGGTAGAGAAACTTCGTATAAAATCACGGCTTGCGACTTTCTGGCTTACTTAAAATTAAGATTATATCAAAGGTGGGATAATATATGGAAGGAATATTCCATTGTTAGCCCAAATAGATACACTTCTCTTCAAACAGATATTCCTAAAACTCCTTGGTATAAGTTTTTTAATGTACCTAGAAAATATGTTACCACGATCATAAGACTGAGATTTGGGCATGCTTGTTACCCCAAACATTTATTTAAACTTAAGGTTTTAGATAATGATCAATGTGAATTTTATACAGAAGAGGGAAACCTAGATCATATATTTTTCAGTTGCCCCAGAAATACTATAATTTCATCCAGATTAATAAATAATTTACATAAACACAATATATTAGCCCCTTGGAACCTTCAGTACCTATTATCATTAGACTCGAGAGCAGTGTATGATTTATTAGTTATGTTTTTAAAAGATAGTAAAATAACCATGTAAATAATTATACATTAGTTAATAACGTAACCTTTGTCTCTAACATATTTTAATACCAAAAAATAAAATTGCAATTATAAAAAACCTTCAAAATGATTTCGTTTTTTAATTAATTTAAACCATAAATTTTCAAAATTAAAAACAAACTGATAAAGTTACTGCTTTGAGAATACTAAATAAGGTACCAAATATAGCAAAACAGGACGTTAAAAAACACATCACTAATATAATTTTTAGAAGCACACAAACCTTTTGATGGACACTATCACGTTCGTTGCCGCACAAAATCTGTCGTCTCTTTCAAAGCGCCGTGTAAATTTTATAACCTCGCACCAATTTGATATTTACTTAGGAAATTAATAAGCGAAACTGATAGGAAGCAAACAGTTTAACGAATCGTGAAAAATGCTATTATTGTATTTTCTTACGTGTTGGGTAAATCAGCACAGTGACAGTTTGCGGTACTTGGAGTAATTATTTCGCTGCTTGAACTGAATCGCCAAAAAAACACAATATAGAATACGAAAAGGTTATATAAATGTGTTATGTTCTACGTCTTTTATCTAGTTTAAATTTTGCAACAGAGGATATTAGTTTTTATTACTTTTTAATAAGAAGAAACTGGAACACGTGTTTTCTTATATAACATAATTTCTTGTAACAGCTCATACGTATTAGATAGATACAAGATAAAAGTAAATGAAATTAGAAAATGTGAGTCTAAAAGAAAGTTATACCTCTTTAAAAATGGCAACCTAATAATGATTTAACTCCTTGACTGCCATAAGGCATAAATGTTGTGTCTCATATTGTTTTCGATAACAGCCATATGACACACCTTAGTTGTTCACTCACAAGAAGATAAAAAGTAAAGGGTTGATGGATTATACAGTTCCTCTTCTGAAAGGTTGTATAGTCGCCTCATATTTTGATGAGACTGTGTAAAAATATATTTATCTGTAATAAAAGCAGGCAATAAAAATTAAAATAAAAGTACTCTACCAGGAGTAGTTATTAACTGCAAACTTATCAATGACTGGAATGTATAATAATACAAAGTTTTAATATTCTCATCGATATTTACATTCAGATATGCCTGGTATTATGTTTGAAAATATGGGCGAAGTTGTTGACAATGTTGATGATAAATTATTTGAATGTGGCAATGAGGTTGTTTGTGTATTTTTATTAAGACACTTATTTGCGGTATCTCCAGGATGTTTATAAAGGAAACACCCCATACGATCTGTTGATCTGTTGTTGTTGCAGAAGAATATTCTATATGCGATATTCTTAGGCTATATTAAAAGTGAAGTTTGAAGCTCGTAGTCCTCAGTAGCTGGAGTAACATAGATTTCACGTTTAAAACTCATAATATGCGAGTACTCATCTGATATCAATATTCTTTTGGCTGGGGAAATTAGTCTTCTTATACTAAGCTCAACGGAATATACAGTTACAGTGGAATGCTCTAATATAAGCTGGTCTACAAGCTTGGTTATTGATAAGTAGATACACACTCGGTTTTTTGAGATTTTAGATACAAAATAAACACTTTTGGGATTAACAATGTTTCCAACTACTTTAACGTTATCCAGTATTATAAGATTGGGATGCGAATGTATGGTTATTGCCTTTTTTTTAAATAGGTTTAGAATTTGTTTTGGCTGTATCAACGAAATCCATTCCTCTTCTACCTAAAACAATCGACAAGGTGATTTGTGCTGCTTGTGCCCTACACAATTTTCTGCGGAGCAAATCAACTGCAACATACATGCCTAGGGAATCAGTAGACTATGAGGATTTTGACTTAGGTGCCATCATTGAAGGCAGCTGGAGGACAAAAACCAATGGGTTGCAAAGCATTGCAAGAGTTGGGCCACATCAACAAACCAAAAATGCCAAAGATAAAAGGGATGCCAATATTAACACATCAAATAACTTTGATATCTAAAATTAAAAAAATTTTAGATTTTTATTAATATCAGCTTATTTCATAAACTGGATAACTTAACTTACAGCATTTAAAATAGAAGAAGAACTGTCACACTTTAACCTACATCTGTCAAGTTTACCTCTAAAATCTGATATACAGCACATAAAAAAACTCATTGTCTCCTAGTAAGAAATGTAGTTCTTTTGGAAATCCTCTCCTTTTAAATTATTTTAAATTAAATGTTTGTTTCGTCCCCCGTTTTTTAAGTGTTTTCTGTGTGTTTCTGTGTGTGTAAAAGTGTCTTAATTTAATTTTAACATAAAAATCTTTGGACTTTACAATAATTTGCCATATATTGCAACAACTTTATCAAAGAAATTTTGATAACTACAAGATTATACAATTGCCCACCCACACAATCTGTACATCCATTCCTATTCATTGTCTTACAACTGTCACCTTCCAAAACAAAACATAAAATCTCAATAAATAACACATATTTCATAAATATATCTCCAGAATAAACTTAAATAACTTTAAAGAAATTAATGGTATAGAACATTACTTTCATAAAACAAACAATACATTCCACCTATCTCTACTTCATTGGATAAAATCTGTCTCCTCAAGAACTTCCCCGTTTACTGTTAAACAATTACAATAGTTGACCTGAGTTCTCCAATCAACAATCCAAGATAGTTTGAACCATGTTCTTTCAACCATCAATTAATAGAGTACCGGCATGTAAGTAATGTTTATTTATTGGTTTATTTATTAATTCATTACAGTTTAATAGACTATGTTACCAATTTGTGGGTCTTACCTTGTCTGCTTAAACATTTTATTCATTTATAAAACCACAGACATGTAATATTGGCATAATTACTGTAATTTATATAATTTAATTTATATCACCTACCTATGTTTTTATCTTTATTAGACAACACCCTAATATGGGATTATTATTTTCAGCATTTTAACTTTGTATCGTGACCTGAAGATGCTTTGCATATTATAGAAAGCGAAACCGGTCGTCCGATTAGTTAAATTAAATTGATTGTGAGTAAGTCTAACTTATTATTTCTTTTGCCTTTTGAAATGGACTCACACAAGCAACACATTCATGATATAAAAGGGATGCTTACAAAACCTACTTTGCTAATGAAGGAGCTGTAGTATGGCAAGCTAAAATGATACACTAGTTGTTATTGGAAGAAGTCAAAGCAATATATAACTTTAGTGGTACATTTATTTATATACCCTTATTTAAACTTATTTCTATGTTTTGTTTTGTTACATGTAAACTCCGTCTATGTTTTTTAAAAATTATTAGCATTGTAACATTATTTACTATGTATAAAAATAAAAATAGCATAACAATTGTATATCTACTTACCAAAGTGCCTTTGGTCTGCCTTGTCAGTGTTCCATTCACCATCACTTCTTTCATTATGTTAAACCACATAAGGATCGGCACGTACACATCCGCTGATCCAGATCCAGATTTGGCACTTTTTTTCAGTTTACCCATCTCAATATTAAACGTACCGCGGAAAGACTTGATTTTTGCTTTCACTTCAGCTACACCAAATCCTTTGACGTTTATGCTTTCAGCAATTGCAACGAGTGCCATTTCGCGAGCATTTCTATCCTTGTACAAGTCGTCTTGCTGGTCCCACAAACACCTGTGTTCTTTGTAAAGTTCAACGAATTTTAAATTCATTTCGTCACTCCACTTTGGTGCCATTTTGCTAAAGAAAAACCAGACGTAACACAAATAACACAAATCACGTATATGTTTTGACTGACACAAGAGAACTAGAGGGAACTGGCAAAAAACAAGTCAGCACTAGAGGGCCTACACCGTTCACACGGCACCAATTGTCGCGACAATTGAGATTTCGAGTGGTGGAGGGGCTCACTGGGCACAGCTCATTGTCCTCAGTCTACTCCCGGAGACAACTGAATTTTGGGCCAATTGTGAGGGCAGTTGGCAAGGCAATTGGCCTGAAGTGTTTAGACGAAGACAATAATTCCATGCCAGTCAGTTGTCTTCTGACAATTGTCTCGCCAATTGTCATCGTGAAAACGCGGCTTAAGAAGTTGTAGGTGTATTGTTTTCTCCGTCACTCGTTAACATTATTGATTTTATTACGGTTGAAGAAGTTTGTATTTGTTGTAATAATTGTTGTAGTTATTGACCAGTGTTTATAAAAGTTAAATTCTTCTATTTGGAAGAGTGATTTCATCGTTTAAACGCCGAATGTCCTTAAATTTAAATGTACTCAGCGGCCCCCAAAAACTACCCATTTAATTTGGGTTTTCTCATCAGAAATCATAAAATGTATAATTAGTACATTTATTTGTGCTTCTCTGTAGCAGACGTAGACGTAACCACAAGATGCCTACAGTGTAGCCGATTCTTGTTCACAAGTAGCAGTTATGATCATATAAACCTGAATTCTTCGACGCAGCGATTATTACCGACATAAAAATTCCAAAAAAAATGAGTTTTTTCAATAGTAAAAATTGAGCACAAAATTGTGTTGAAATAAATTTTATTTACATGTTCAATTTTGTTACATATTTAAGTTTATAAAATAAAAATTGATATGTTACATTTCATTCCCATTCCGTTTAAAAAACTTGGCAACTTGGGAATTTGTAAAGCATCGTAGCGGTAATACCACCGCACCTGCCGAAGCAAGAAACGTTCATTTACATAGGCGGTGCTGGCGGGAGTGCTTCTGTTTCCATTTTTTTTGCTGTTGAAGTATTTGGTGATAATCCTAGTGTTATTGGAGTTTGTCGTTTTATAGTAAATTTTTAATTATATTCTCTCATTATTAAAATATAATGGACGAACAACCGAGATGTTACAAGAGAAGACTCAAAATGTTAACGTCAGAAGAGAAGGTAGTGATACGATATGAAGGAATTGAATTGCATGATGCAGAAAAATGGCATCAAGTATTAGCCAAGCGGTCGATATTTAATTAGAAAAAAAAAGAAATTATTGTGTGAAGAAGAAAATATTTTAAAGAAATATGCACACTTCGCAGCATTGGACGGAAAACATATTATTTGGATGAACGACGATCATACAGTTGGAAAAGATTGGTAAGATTTAAATGACAAAAATAAACGCAAAGCATTTATAGAAGGCTGCTTTACAGGATTAAAAGCTCCATCAGGAAAGGGACGACGTTTAATCATTATCCATATAGGAAGTGATACAGGGTTCCTTGATGATGGTTTGCTTTAATATGAGTCAAGAAAAACAGGAAATTATCATGAAGAAATGACTTCGGAAGCATGTGAGCGCTGGTTTAAGAGAATCTTAACAAAATCAGAACCTGGTCAGGTCACCACAATAGACGTTTTAGCTTAACTTCCGCGACATCTAGGTAGCATCAAAGCTTTCTGCAAATTTATTTGTTTTTTTATAGCTTTTTGTAACAATTAAACACTGAAAACTTTGTTTTCGAAACTTCCACAAAATTTATTATAAAATCTTATCACGACACTTGTTTCGGCAGAGTACTTTTCTCAAGTGACCTATTGTTGGTATGCAGTACACAGTAAAGTCTTTAACCAAATAGGTTGAGGAGGGGAGACATGTTTGTCTCAAGTTGGTTAAAGACTATAAAGTGGTTTCGTTAAATACTATAAAGTGCAAATGCATACCAAAAATAGATTACTTGAGAAAGGTACTCTGCCGAAACACCTGTAGTATTAAGATTTTATAATAAATTTTGTGGAAGTTTGGAAAACAAAATTTTCAGTGTTTTATTGTTACATAAAATGAATTTAAATCAAGTAGCGGTCGAATCCATTAAATGTACCTTTTTGCTTATGGCATTCTCATGATAAAAAAGATTCTAACAGCGCAACCCGTGGGAATGAGAAGACGGGGTAGACCAAAGCTGAGGTGGATGGACGGGGTAACACAAGATGCCGAGAAGATCGGAGTCGGCAACTGGAAAATACAAGCGAGGGACAGAATAGAATGACGTAGAAAGCTTGAGAAAGTCGAGGCCCTCTAAGGGCTGTAGCACGAAGATGATGATGATGGTGTTTATGGCATTCTTTTTTTTTAGGGGAATGTAGGGAATAAGCCACAAAATATATTGAAATGTTTAATTTAATGACGTTTCGACCACTATAAAGAGACCGTTTTCAAATATATAAATGATAGATATATTTATTTTTTATAGCTTTTTGCTTATAGAATTCTGTATTTTTAGAGAGAATTTTGAAAATAAGCCACAATATATCTATTTACATGGTTAATTTACTGACGTTTCGATCTCTATTCCAGAGTTTTTAAAGTGAGAAAAAAAAACAGAAAATAAAAAGATTATATAAATGTATAATAATAAACAAATAAAATAAATGGAAAAAACGTGTATATCTTTGAAAATGGTCTTTGCGTATAGAGATCGAAACATCAGTAAAAACCTGTAAATAAATGGCCTATTCGAACAAATAATATTTAAAAACTATAATATAATTAACGTTGATATAAAAGTAAGTGTACGCCACTGGATTTTCATACGTCTTTCCCCACTTCTCTGCCATCAAACGATGAAATTTTTCACAGATATACGAAGCTTTTAAGACATAGATGGGGGTTACTAAGTGACGAATAGATGAAAAAGTACTCGTATTTTTACCATGCGTTTTTTTTAAGAATAATTTATGGTCACTTGATTTTTTGTCTATAAGTTTTTTCCCTTATGTTTCATATATATATATTTGGTTTTTTATAACGTCTTACGACGTTGTCCGACTCCCAAACGCCACTGTATTCTGTCTTGAGTTAGGTCTTCGTCCAGATTTCGAGCGCTAATCGCTTTCCTAACTCCCAGGTTTCAGCTCTGTGGTGGTCTTCCTCGTTTCCTCTTCTCTGGGGGTTGCCACATCATCGTTTTTTTAGGCAATCTTTCGTCCCCCATTCGGCTCACATGCCCATACCATATGAGCTGTTTTCTCTCAATATCCTCAACTGTAGTGCCCTCTATACCCATTTGTTGTTTTATCACTTCATTCCGTATTCTGTCGGCTCTTGATATTCTCATCGATCTTCTGATGGCATCCATTTCCGTGGCTTCGACCTTTTTCTTATATTTTTCGGTTATTCTCCATGTCTCGGCTCCATAAAGTAGGCTAGTTTTAACCATTGTCTCATAGATGTTCCATTTTCTTTTCTTTGATATTTCTTTACTCCATAGAACTCCGTTCAAACATGCTATAGCTCTTCGTGCTTGTTCAGTTCGATGTTCTATTTCTCGTTCGTCTTTTCCACTACGGTCGAAGAAGACGCCCAGGTATTTATATTCGTTGCATGGATTTATTTTTTGATTGTCCGTTTTTTAAATTAAAATTAATAAATAATTTACAGACATATTTGCAAACAAGCAGTTTTTTTGCACTAATTTATAAATTTTATTAATTTTTTTATTAACAATATTAAATGTTATTAATATATTTGAACATCGAGGAATTACTTCCTCTAAGGAATTACTTCTTATAAAGTTATTTAATTTATTTTTCCCTAAGGCTAAATATTTAAACTATTAAACTTGCTCTATTAATGATGCTAGACACATTTAGTAAATTTCATAGGATTCTTTAAGACTTAAACTATCTCAGAAGTTAAATGCATATTTCGTTTTGATCGAAATTATGTACAAAATAAACTTTTGAAAAAGGGATATGTTTTTTGCGTATAAACAATTGTAATAACTTTTATATTTTTCAAGCTACAGACTTTTACGTACAAACATTGGATAGCTGGCAAAAAAACTCACATAAAAAAAAACCTATGACCAATATGAACGAAGTTAAGGACTATTTTGACGAAATTTGCCGTGAAAACGATGATTTTTACATAACTTTGACCGTGGTGAGAAAACACATAAGTCATTTTGGCTAGTTTTGCAGTAGAAGCGATTTAAAGTTTGCCGGGACTTTTAAATCCGTTTTATACCCCACAATTACATGTTACTTACTTAATTTGGTTTTAATTGTTGTTTTTATAATTATCTATGTAAATGTCTTATACCTACTAATATAGAACATCGTCCAAATTTTTTACCACCAATGAAATAAAAAATATGTCAAAAATGAAATTCGTGACTTATGTCATTTGATCCTAAGTGTGTCCATGACTTATGTGTTATTGCACTTACAGAAAAGGGTTATGAAAATAATATTATTAAACAAAGTATTTTTTTATTTGTTATAAAAAAGGAAGTTTGATAAAAAAATAAACCTAAAAAAAAGAATGAAACACTTAAACATAATAACTATTTAATCAAAATCTTCGTCAATACCTGGATAGTCTAGCAACACTGTTTAGCTCGATGGAAGATTTTCATAGAACCCATGAAAAGTTGTAGGGATTAAGGGAAGCAAATCAAGAAGATCATTCTTTTTTTTTTCTTTATTTATTTGCACATCCGCCTTATATTTTAACGGGGAAACTAAATTTCCCAACCTATTTCGTCTAATAAAATAAATTTTCTTAAATGGCTCCTCTGCATTTAAAGATTTTTTTAAAAATATTTTCCCATTATCCCCTTTTCTAAAATTTAGCCATTGCACGTCATGTCATTTTTTTTTCTCGATTATAGAGTGTGCTACATCTACCTCCATGTAGGTATGCCCAGGTACCATAATGATCCACTACTTGCACGTTTACATTTGACCTCTGTAATATTGCCATAATCATGGATGAAATACGTGAATTTTTATTTTGCCCTTCACATGTATCTGAATAAAGCACAACATGGGTAACTTCAGGAGAAAATTCCAGAAATACTTTATACAACTAGATCCCACCTCATTTTGCAGTACATTCGTGCCACATAAAATGTTTTGATTTTCCATTTTCACCATTACAGTGAGGTTGAATGTCCATAGCTGCCGTTTGTAAAAAGCATCTGAAGACTTTAATAAAGGGGTTGATAGACATTGCTGGAGGTCAAAAGTAAAACATTTCATTTCTTTGGTCTTTGAGCTAAAAGCTTGTCTTGTTTTTTATTCTGATATGCCTGTTCAGCAGAGATCATATGATTTCCCTTTTCTATTACCGCAGATTCTTTCTCTGTTCCATCGCTTTAAACAACAGACACTTTAAACAAAAAACTTCTGGACAAGTGTTAGTCGCAATATCAGACCAAACTGAACTGTTTTAGGTTAAATTCTTTTCTGCATGTAACGTTTCTTACGCGCCTAGTAACATAAGTCACCGACGGGACGACAAGAGACAACAAGTTCCAACTGGCGCTCTTCACATAAGTCGACTTAAGTGTCTATTCACAAATTTAAGTCGGTATTTTCTCAGTATGGTTATTATGCACACTTCGCAATACCAGCTGTAAAAATGTATAGTAGACTAAAGTGCTTAGATCCGATGATAGTATTACAAATCAAGTACACATTTTTATCAAAAAAAAAAGTTCAGAAAATTTGACTTATGTGCTTACTCACCTCAGTCATAGATAACCAGACTGGGTTAAACACACAATGTCATATTACTGGTTGCCTACAAGATTGGCGTAAAACGAAAGGTGACTTGAAATGTATTAATGTTTCACCAATGAGTACAAAAAAGGTTCAAAATAAACAGTTCAATGCAACAAATATAGTCAGATTTTAAATAATACCTTTGCGCTTACTCGTAGGCAAGAGTTACCAGCAGTTTCCAATGCACTACAGCTTTATGTTTAAATCTCCAAAATTTAGTTAATTTACTATCCAAATATTCAAAATAACGATTCTCAACATACAGAACGACCTTCACACGTTCAGACACAGGAAGAATCTCCTCTGTAACTAATTTTAAAATATAGTTTAATGCTGTCTACAGTTTTTTAAATAATTTTTTTGTATCTTTTACTATAACCGTGACCAAATCTAGTGAGCTTTGTCACACTAATAAATCACCCTGTATATATTATCATATTTTATATTTGTAGGTTTCCGGTATTTTCATCAATTTTAAACTTATTTTACAATGTAATTGTTTCTCAAAACTTTCATTCCCCAGTGAATTCCGTGCCAAAAATACTCTCTCGATCCTCATTGAATTGTGCGACAGAAACACACTTTTATTCCAATTCACAACTTCTCACAAGTGACTTTAAAAGTTTCAAAGACAAATTCATTTTTCCTAAATTGGGGTATAAGTCTGAATAAAAGGAATAATTAAATGTAAATTTCCCTTACAAAATTTGTCTTTCATTACATCGAGAAGTTGGAATTGACTATTTTCAGCTCAACAAACCCTCATTTTCGACGAAACACAGTTGAATAATTTAGTCTCCAAACACTACAGAATCGACTTAACGGGTTTACATTAAGTGATAATTAGGAGGGCCCTGAAAAACCGCTTTCCTGAATTAAATGCCTAATAGCTAATTGTTAAAGTTATAGCAAAAGTTTACATTCAATTATTCATATATGTAATATTCAGCAAATAGAAAAAATAAAATCTGCCTTATTGCCGTGGCTCTCGGGTAAAAGGGCATATCTATGCAAAATGAAATTGTTCAGGAGACGAAATTGAAAGTTCAACATTTTTCTAAAATCAAATGTGTTACTTTAGCTATTGTTTGGCATATTA
This sequence comes from Diabrotica undecimpunctata, assembly GCF_040954645.1. NCBI lineage: Eukaryota > Metazoa > Arthropoda > Insecta > Coleoptera > Chrysomelidae > Diabrotica > Diabrotica undecimpunctata. The sequence goes on along the minus strand of NC_092811.1, from coordinate 114,129,040 downwards.
TAATGAAAGAGAAACTAATAAACTAACTTTTGCTGCATATTAACAATTCATACCTTATTAGTAGTTTTCTTCATCAGGGTACTCAGATATATCGTTTTACTCAAAGGTAAATGTTATTATGTATGACATATACAATAGTTTGTACTACCTAGGTTTGTACCAATGCTGAAAGGCTGATTTAATAAAACGGCTTATTTACTATTAATGGTTTTTATTGTAATCAAGAATGGAAAAGGTGAATATTGAAATTAAATTATTGTGCGCTACAGAAAGGGGTCATTCATCACTTTCTTCTCCATCCAGTAAGACGTCTTCAACGTGTTCATTCGATGGAATAGACCTATAGTAATCGTGAAAGTCATTGGGTATTAGTGGCAGCATGTCAATGAGCCAGATATCCATAAGCCATAGCCAGAATGATCGCCAATGTTCGGAACGGACAGGCACCCTAAGAAGAAGAAGAATGTCAGTGAGGCTCTTCTTCTTTTCACTAAGATTGCGAGAGGACCACCGTAGGACAGCTCAGGGTTTAGATGGCTACGGAAACGACTTCTACAGCGATAGTTTATTGTCTTGAACGACGAATCCGGATACAGCGTCTCCTTGTAAAGGACTCTTCCTGTCTCTTTTATATAATGGAGCCACTTTATGTTCCTACATGTAACTTTTTCCCCGTCTTCGTTTACTTTTTTATTTTGAATTGCCGACTTGTACAAATCAGAGAATTGGAAAAAGTCTGACTGCTTCATTTCTGTCACGACAAATGAATTTTTTATTTCCCGTCTGACAAACCAACTGATAATTGATTTTTTTTCATTTTTTCTATCAGAGCATGATCAGAGTGACACTTCATATTGTAGCGTTTTAAATTTGGTGGAATATTTTCGTTTTTCTGTTTGCAAATGAATTTTAAAACGATCAATATATTATGGCATTTTAAGTTGAGATTCTAAATATCAAGTTTTGGTATTCAGCTGTTTTTGTCTTTTGTCGTTAAAACGCAATAAACTGGAATATTTAAAAGTTGTTTCGAGTCCCCTAATATAATATTGCAAGTCAGGTATACGGTTTTTCTAAGACGTATTAAAATTTCCAGTTAACCAATTTAAAAATAAATACTCAAGAAGTTTTTTGTCGGTTCGTTGCTAAGAACGAGGTCAAAAAAGGGTAGATTGTTTGTTTTAATTTTGTAGGCAAAAACTAGCTGTGAGACGTAAAGGAAAATTTATTTTGCGTTGAAATTTGTAAAAGGTAAGGCATCGAGGAGTCGACATTTAAGCCCCAAGCAGAGCAGAAAGAAGAGATTTTGAATCGCGAGTCGATTCAATTTTTTTTGTGTAATATCTTAAGACCGGTTAAGGTGATGATACTCTATGCAATGTGGCAGTTTAGATCAGAGTAATCACCCATAAGATTTGTGCAGTACACCGGCACTGATGAAATTTGGAAAATGTTTATATAGAATGTCCCCGTCGACAGCTTGATTTCCTCCATCAAGTTTCTGTTCCAATCGTTCCTGCCTACGTATAGAAATGGTTTATTTTTATTCAAGTTTTGTCCTTTGCATCTCCAGTCCCATAGATGTTAACAAGTTTTTTTTTTAAGTTAAGTGCTAGACAGTGAAATCGGGTAACAATTAACATTTTAATTTTAAAGTAAAGACAGACATTTTTTTGCTAAAACAATAATTGCTTTCATTAAAATTTAAAGGATTTGTAATAAATAATAAATTGTAAATTTTATGGTTTAACAGCTGTCATTTTAATTGTTTTTTTAATATAATGTTAACATATGACAGCTAGCTTTGTTCTTTTCGATATTCATTTGTTTTGTTTGTTTAAAAAAAAAAGTTAATCTCTGTGCGATAACATTTGTAAGCTTCGTAGTATCTCCAACCCCTTTGTAAACGAAGTATGTAAACGGACACATGTAAGTTTTTTATTCTGTATTTGACAACTATTTATATAATATATTTTTTATGCCACTTATATGTTTGATAACTGTTTGTTTGAGACAGAAATAAATGTTTATTCCATTTCTCTGAACTACTTTGTTTGCTTTATTTTAGAATAATCTCCTAACCCTTTTATGTGTTTTTATTTTAGGGATATTTTTCCTAAATCCGGCAAGTTTAGGATTCTTCGAAGCGGCGTCCTTTCCTTTCAAATAGCTAGAAGTTCTTTTTCTTGTTGTCCCTATTTGCCAAGTGTCCAGGAGATTTGTGTAAGAACCCCTTTATTTCATTTATTGTGTAGATACCCCAATCCAACCCATTTATTTCAACTTATCCACGACCCCAGCTCTCCAACAACCAACTGAGTGTCGTACGCACTAGTAGCGTTTATTTTGCTTGCCCTATCTTCGCCCCATAGTTTCTGTCCCCTATTTATACCCCATAATCTTACCCTATGGTAGGCAAAATAATTTCGTTACAATATGAGTATGACCAGGAACTAGAAATTTATGGTCAATCACCTCTAGAGTTAGATGGTCGTTTATGACAGACATTAACATGCAGCTACATGCGAGTTCGTATTCTGTCCTCCACATGTGCCTCCACATGAGATTACCCTCTTCACATGTGGTGGAAGATTCAAGAGATGCTTCTGTAAATGGCAGTGGGCGGGATATTTACCGAGAAGAACTGACAATAGGTCGACTAGAATTACACCGTAGAAAGGCTTTTTTTGCTTTTTTTATTGCAGTTGATCTGTATTTTGGATCTGTTAGTTGTATAGATTTATCAGCAAGACTAATAATTACAGACTTCTTATGGGAGAATGAATGATGAGAATTGTAGTTGAGATATCGTGAAGACAATGTTTATTTTGTGAACCTCATGGTTTTAACTGTATTATTAGTTTGATGTAAGGAGATATCCAGAAAATTTAATTTAATATTTTGTCTAATTTCTATAGTTAACTTTAGTTTTGGATGGTTGTAACGAAATATTTTGCCTACCATACGGGGCATTAATACAAGGGGTAGAAAATTGGGGGAAGAAACTACTGGGGGTGGAGAAGGGCAAGCAAAATAATCGAAACATATGCGAACGGCAATCAGGGTTTGTTAGGAGGTTGGATTGGGGAAACTACAAAAAAAATGAAATAAAGGGGTACTTATACAAATCTTTTGGGACAAACAAAACAGAAAGAAACAGGAAACACCTCTAGTAATTTATATAGAGCGCCACTTTGAGGTGCCTAATTATAACCATCACAACAGCTAGTTGTAACTGGAGATATAATTATAAAACATAAAAAACATATCTTTTTCAAATAAAACTCAAAAAGGATTAGTTAAAAAGGAATAAACAAAATGTTAAAAAACAAAATTTATCATTTATTGTGTCTTACCACAGACAGTTACAAAACATAGAGAACACAAGAATGCTCAAAAAAGACAATACAAAAATATTACCACAATAGTCACAAAATACAAAAAACTTACATGTCATCTACTGATTTACAAACTTAGGAGATGCTACAAAAACTTTCAAAATAGCATGGAGGTTAACCTTTTTTTTAAAATAAAACAAAAAAAAAAACAAAATAGTAATAAAACGAGCTGTCATAAGTTAACAATAAATTTAAAAAAAAACTGAACACACAAATTGACAGCTAAAGTCAAACTCTAAAATTTTACAATTAAAAAAAAAACAAAAATTTAAGATGTTACGAAAGCAATTATTTCTCTAAAGAATGTCTGTCTTTACTTGAAAATAAAACACAGAAAAAGTTACCTGAACCTCACTGAGCTTCATTCTGCATGTCTGGGGTCTGGAACTGGAAACATGCTGGAACTATACTGGGGCCAGATCCGGGATGACAATTAGGGATAAGAATATGAGGGAGGAAGCCAGCACCGGCTAGATCACAACCTTGAAAACCCATCTCCTTCAAAGACTGGAACAGGCACAGCACAATGGTAACATGAGGCCATCTTCAAAAACTATCGTAAAACTGCTACTATCACTTCATGCTACATTTTCATGAAAAGGGGCCAAAAACAATAAAACACAAATTCGACGGTGAATTTGTGGATCCATACTTGTGATCCACACAGCGAACCAAGTAAGAATTAATCTACACCTGCACCTACGGCGACCCAAGTACGAATGATGAATTTAAAAATTCGTTCATATAAGTTGAAAATAAACAAACACTTGACAGGAATTAAAACGCAGAAGATTCCATTCCTACGACGTACCAAAATTATAAGGCGACTTCGACTAAAACATTAAAAGAAAATGCTGAGAAAGTACACATCTTTAAAATAATAAACAACTCTAAAATGGTTTATATCACTTTTCGACGCTAAGAAAGAATTGAAAACATTTGGGTTCCAACACGTACGATAGGAACAAAATTACATCAAAAACATTCTTAGATCTCTCAAACATATATGAGGGGGCCTCAATATATCACATATACGAGGGGACTTCAATATAAAATGCTACATGGTAACTGTTACAATTATCTAAGATTTCGGATATTTTATTTGTTGGAATAGCACAAGATACAGTCCAAGATACTCACTAAAATCTAAATTACCCATGACAGATTCTTCTAAATCTTCTAGAACCAGTTGAGTAATGACACTGGAAATACTTGCACCCATTGCACATCCATTTGTATGTTGGCATATTTTGTACTTATATAAAAAGTATATTGAGTTTAACGTTAACTCTACAGTCGATTGAAATTCTTGCAATGGGATGTTAGTGTACTCTTTTATGTCATTCCGCTTCTTTTTATTGATGTCAGTGGCAAGCTTTATTGGGATGTTAGTGTATAGTAAAATGACATCTAAAGATATTAGTTTATAGTTACCTGGTACGTGAATGTTTTTAATTTTAGATATAAGGTCATTGGAATCTTTAATACAATAAGGATTTTTATTTGTGACATTGGGGATAATGTTTTTCAAGAATTTTAAAAGATTTTCGAAGGGTCATTGAATGCAGAAAACGATAAGACGTAGAGGTATATTCTCCTTGTGTGTTTTAGGTAAACCATAAATTTTTGGTGGAATAGCGTTGTGTAGCTTAAGTGATTTTGCAGTATTTGGTGATATATAACCATATTTGTCCCATCTGTTAATAAGAGCATTATTTCTTTATTGGAGAATGTTGGTAGGATCATAGGTATATATAATATTTGCCTTGTATTTACCAAAATAAATAATGTTGGCCATCATTGCAATTTCCATGTAAGATATTCTTATCTGTACAGTATTTTTCTTTAACTACGTGTGAATGGCCAGTTTGGCACATCATTTTACATAACTGCATTTTCATTTAACTTTTGCAAATTAATAATCAATTCAGTTTAATTGTAGTGTTTTTACTTCCCTTTAGTTTACAACTGGCTAATAGAAAATTTATAATTTGTCGGGTATTGTTTTCGTAGCACGCAAATATGAAACGTTTTACCGACGTACAAATTGTTCAAGCTGCTGAATTGTTAACGTACTTCCGGTTAAAATTGCAATATACGAGTTTATCTCACAATTAATATTTATTTTATAATTTGTCGAAAATATGGTGGGAGTAAACAATAACGTGGAATTGCATTACCTGCTTCCTACACCTGTTGTTTTAATGATGGAATAATTAAATGAGTATGGTCATTTATTACAGCCAAATATTCCAGGTAAATAATTTAGATGCTTTATAATTTTAATTTTTTGCTAATTAAAATATAAATAAAGAAAATCATATTAAAAAGGTGTGTTTATTTCGAATTAATATGCCAGAGCTAATTTAAGTTAAGTCCTACTAAACTAATACTAAAGCATTTGATAGAGTAAGACATGACCTACTATTAGAACGTTTGCAAGAAGTCGGTTTAGATGGAAAAGACATCAAATTCTTAAAAAACTTGTACTGGAACCAAAACGCCAGAGTTAGGATCGAAGGTTCCACATCCGCAGAAGTAGAAATTAGGAGGAGAGTTAGACAAGAATGTGTTCTGTCGCCTCTGCTGTTTAATCTTTACTACGAGTTTCTATTTACAGAAGCATTGGAGGATTCCAAGGATGGAGTCAAGGTGAATGGCGTAAATATCAACAGTATCAGATACGCCGATGATACAGTGTTAATTGCGGATTCCGACGTAGGTCTACAACGACTCATCGACAAGACCAACTCGACCTGTGAGCAATTTGGTATGAAAATAAACATTAAAAAAACCAAAGTGATGTCAATCCAAAAAAACCAAAACGTACCTCAACCTTGCACAATAAATGGGTACATTTTAGAACAGGTCAATAGATTTAAGTACCTGTAATGTTGGATCGATAGCAGCCTAAATCCTGATCTAGAAATAAGATCGAGAATAGAACAGGCCAGAAAATCTTTCGAAAAAATAAAAAAACTGCTTTGTGATTCTCGAATAAAACTCGAAATTCGACTACGTTTATCAAAATGCTACGTCTGGTCGACTCTTCTATATGCAGTTGAAACGTGGACCCTAAAAACATCAACCGTAAATAAATTGGAGGCCTTTGAAATGTGGATCTACCGGAGAATGCTCAAAATTTCATGGACATCGCATACCTCAAACGAAGAAGTGCTGCATAGAATAGGCAAGGAAAGAGAACTTTTTAACACAGTAAAAGTTAGAAAAACATCATACCTAGGCCACATACTGAGCAATAATAAGTACCAATATGCCCAACTTATAGTGAAAGAAAAAATCGAGGGAAAGAGAGGCCTAGGAAGGAAAAGACTATCGTGGCTCAGAAACATCCGACAATGGACAGGGCTAAATTTTGAACAGCTAATAAGAACAGCTGAAGATAGAGAAGATATTAAAATTGTAGTAGCCAACCTCCATTGAGGAGAGGGCACTTTAAGAAGAAGAAGAAGACTAATTTTATAGTATTTTCATTGATTAAAAACTACATATAAATAGCTCACTGTACTTTTATTGTTGGCAACATCGAAACATTCTTAGTATATTAGGGACAATTGGTGGTAATTTAAAATGAAAGGTGGTGGTTATCAATGAAATTTTCAAGAGTTTTCCCTGTAGATGGATCGTTGGATGGGCGTGGTTACAGATACTTTAATTTCCGAGATCACGTGTACACAAAAAAGCCCTGCAGTAATAAGAAAACTGCTTTAAAGTTCTGGTCATCTTGCCAAGAAGATATCATCACGTAAATGTAAGGAATGTGTCAAAGAAGGACAATAGAAAAGAAGTAGTATCCAATGTAAAGAGTGTCAGGGGGCGTTATGCATCTAGTGTTTTGTGCCTTTCCATACTCCTCGCCATTGGAACAATTTATAGTTTTAAATGTTCATTTGAAAGGTGCATATTTATATTTGTATTGGTATACCTGTAATAACAGTGAGCATATAATAGGGTCATCTAGTGGCGACTACACTAATGAAGGTTGGCTATAACCATTACAAATTCGTCTCTATCCACTGATTTTCCTAAAAGCGAGTGTGTGTTCAACTCGGTCCAGTTGCAAATGAATTACATATTTCAGAAACTCCATAATTCAATTTTTATAAAATGTTGTAACCTCGGAAACTTTTTATGGATGGTGCTTGAAAAGTCACCAATGGAGACACTGCGGACGGCAGCCAGATGGTTGGAGGAGAGCGAGTTGTGAGTTCGAAACTAGCTTTTGGAACCGGGAATGGGTCCAACGGACGAAATAAGTAAAGATAGGATAAGAGATATTAGAAAAGATACAGAAATAAACAAAAAGATAGATGGGTAAAATTACCAAAGATAAGATAAGATAGGGAACAGGGCGCCACTTAATTTTTTTGGGGTTTAAGGAGAAAATTAAGAAATCTTAGAAAAGAAAAAAGATAAGGAAAAATATTTTGGTTCTGAGACCAAATCCAAGAAAAGTTACCAATAGTTAATTATTAAATAAATTTGGTCAACACACTATATAAACAAATAATAGACATATTAGGTGGACTCCGTCCATCTACTTACCTACGAAACTTAATCGGCCTGATCTTTCTACTGGTCAAAGTTATAGTAATATTTAAAGGTAAAAAGCAAATATTCAGAGTTATGGTTATATCAGGAAGCTTGTTAGGAGTCGACAAATAAAATAGATACATAAAACAAAAACAATATATTCAACAACACAATGATGTCGGTAGCTGAATGTACATACAAGTAATAAAAATACACCATCAATTATGAAATGGTGGTGTACACATAAAAATAAGCAGTAATATGAATAATAAGTACCTTTACAAATACAACAATATAATAATGCACAGGTTCAATTATCAGCGAAGAGAGCCTGATAGTAAGTAAGAAAAAAATTCAACCAAGGTTGATTACAGAAGGTCTCTCTTTGCTGTTTAATGGGCATATCTCGAGACACTGGGTTAAAAATGTATAACAACTATAGCAAATAACAAAAGTTAATCAAATCTAAATTTACAAGAATACAAAAAGGTTACCGAAATAAAAATTTAACCAAACCGCACTTGGTTAAATTGATTATCTATCTCGCACTGTTATTTAATGATTGAGAACTAAATGTTCGTAATTATTCTTTATTGAAATTTCTTAGTAGCTGATGGAAAGTTCGTAAGAAAATATTGAATGTTCTTTCAATTGAATGCAAAAATCAGTAGTTACTCTCAACTACAGGTGAAGACATGGATGAACTTAGATTAGCCCAGATGATAAAAAAAATATGATACCATACCATATTATTCGCCCAGATAAGTAGAGATACTACGATTAGGGTAACTTACAGTAATTCCTGAAGACTGCTGCACTAATTCGCTGAAGTTAATTTACTTACTATAATACTTTACTTGTATCAAGCACTGAAGTTAATTAAAATTAAAGGTACTCTATACCAATATTTAATCTAATACAATATTATCAAAAAATCAAATATACAAGTGTACACACACTTAGAAAGAAAATGTACAGAGAAGGTAACACAGAGACGATAATGTGAGCGAAGCTCCCCACGAGAAGAAGGTTTTTTCGCAACCGGTGTCCACCGAAAAGTAGGTCTTTTGTCAACGATTGCCCACCTAGAAATTGGTCTTTTCTCAATGAGTGCCCACCTAGAAGTAGGTCTTTCGCCACGAGTGCCCACCTAGAAGTAAGTCTTTTCTCAACGAGTGCCCACCTAGAAGTGGTCTCCTTTCTGCAAAAATTTACCAAACTACCCAAGAAAAAGGTGGGGGAAATGACAATCAGCCTGTATCTTTTTCTAAGAAGACAAAAAGATTCTAACGAACATCGAAACTAACGGTACCCTTCTAGCTAGGAACGTGATGAAATATAAAATCCCCGGAATTACGTTCTCTTCAGAAAAATTACGACAACGTGCCTTCGGCGATAATTAATAAATTTATCATAAAGGAACCCGGCCTTAGAGCCGGAAGGAATTAACCGAGGATTACCTAAACCGTCGTTTTTAAATAAGTAAGTAGATTCTTCCGTTATATTTCGGTAATTTTCAATAAAATTTCCTAATCCTGGTCAACACGACCACCCGCGTATATATTTGCAATTACTGTCATCGGCGTCTCACCAACAGGGGTAAAAGGATTAAAAATTATTTAATATTTTAATTAAAAAAAAAGTTACAGTTGAGAAATTGGAAAAAAACCTTATTTCATGAATTTTTTTTAAAAAACCTGTTGTGTGTGCTTCTGTAATAAAATCATGAGATTAATGTGTTTTAATCAGTTTGCATAAAAAAAGTGGTAAATTTTAGCGTTATATATGTTTTTTCTTTCTTTTTTACTTTTGTGAATTTTTGGGGTTTTTGAAATATATACATTTTTCAAGGATGTAAAAATAAGAAAATATGTTTTATATAAACATTTATTCGAAAATATGGGCATACAGTATAATATATCAGTAGTAATCACTCATCTGGTTGTATTATTTGAATAAAGTCCTTCACTTCTTCATTATCTGGTAGATACTTTTCCAGTTTTCTCAAGTCTTACATCTTCTTTATATCAATAGGAATATTTCCTTCGGTGTATGCTTTTCTTGTAGGGAAACTAATAACATACTTGTTGCTATTTCGTAGCCGAAAAGAATGATCTATCAAGCCATCTATGTACTCTTTTGTAGTAACAATTCCATTGTGATCACTTGAATGCATAAAGTGTCGAAAACTGGATATTTTAAAAGCAATTTTTTAATCTCTTGGAATATTTCTGCCCAAAGATTCATTGGAGAGCATCGTCTTTTAAAAATACGTGGGCCACCATCCTTTAAAGTTCAATATGTTATCAGAATTCGGTAAAACTACAGTAAATCGGTTTAAACTCTTGTTAGATGTTATAATAAGCTCTACATACTCTTTTAGCGTGTAAATCCTGTCTGATTTTTTAATTTTCCTTTTAAAAACGGAAAAATCCTGATCACCCGGTAGAAATGAATGTCCCCGTGTGGGATAATATTGTTCAATCTTTTTGGATCTATCGATTGAAACTAATGCAGAAAAAAGTTTAACTACTATATGGTTCTTGTTCTGGGCCGCACATGCATCAGAAAAGAAGTGAAAATGGTTAATATTTTTAAATTCTGGATTGTTGTCAAGAAAATGTAATAAAAATGATACAACTTCATTAGGATCTTTAGTTCCTGTTCCCTCATGATACAAATAGAATGTTACCTTATCATCTTTTAGATTATAAATACATAAACATTAACAGTAAGTTGTCTTAAATAGAATGTTTCCTGGACAGGAATAACCATGGTTGCAGGTTTTGCATATAATCAATGCCAATACCATCTACATTATCATTTACTTTACAAAGTTCTGAAATAATTTTAAGTTTGTTATAAAATTTGTTTGCCCGTTTCTTATGAACAGTTTTTTCTGCCAGTGCCACTCTATTTGCTCTTTCATTAAAGAATTTACTTTTTATTTTAGTTTCTAACTCTTCACATGTAGAGCAGGTGTCGCCTTGTGGGCGACCGACAGATAATGAAAATTGTTCTTTAAAAATCTTTTTATAATATGAATATTTACCATTTTGTTCTGTGTGAACCTCTTTAAACAACTTATACATTATAAAAATATTTAATTTTTCATTTAGATACCTATATTCTCTATTAGTATAATGGGCAGTTTTGACCGGAAACAAAGCAATATGTTGTATGATTGAATCTATAACAAGTCCTGACTTCGCATTGCCAGATTGATTTTTAACTTGTTTATCTATAGGAACTTGCCCCTCTCGTCTTAACGTGGTTAAGCGACTCAACCGATCATTGGTAATGCCAAAAATGGCAATAAATGCTTTTCTACAGGTTTTATTTGTACCTGTTCGTTCCTGAATTCTATATTCAAAAAAATCTAGTCTATCAGGCTTGCAAGAAATATCAGCTGGTTTTATTTGCCTTCGACGTGCAACTATATGGACTGAAATAAGCGATTGTAGCAAACAATCTTGTTCGTTCTTGGTGTTAAGGCTCCCGAAGTTTCGGAATAATTGAATGCGAATAATTCAGAAATTCGTAAAAAGCATTTTTGGCGACATCTAAAAATAAGTATCATTAAAATTACGATAATAAAATATTAGATACTGTTTAGCTAGTTAGTACTATTTAAAAGCTTTAAGGCTTACTTGCAGTCTGGTCCTTGGTTCACTTCAGGCGCCAAGGCACCACTCCAGCGTTTATAGGCAGACGTATTCCACGCTGTGTGTATTTTGTGGCCTGTTTGAATATGATGTTGGGCTAGGGCTGAAGTAGTATCGGAATGTTTGACAGATATAAAATGTTCGTATGTTATGGATTCGTCGGTTTGTCTATCCGATGTATGGACGTGGGCAATTGGAACAAGGTATCTCGTAGACACCATGGTCTTCATTAGGGATTTGGTCTTTTACGGATCTGGCGAGATTGGACAACTTGGAGTGAGTAGTGAAGATGGTCTTGATATTTAGAGGAAGAAGAGTTCTACTAATCTTGTCAGTGACACCTTTAATAAAAGGTAGAAAATTTTGGGTTGATCCGGCGGCAAGGTTTCTTTTTTGGATGGAATGGGGTTTAGATGTTTTTGAATGCTCTTATTTTGAATGCGAACATATATAATATATATATATATATATATATATATATATATATATATATATACATATATATATACATATATATTTATATATATATATATATATATTTATATATATATATATATATATATATATATATATATATATATATATATATATATATATATATATATATATACAGTCCCATTAGGAACACTATAAGATTTTATAAAAAACGTTAATTATGAGGTGATACTAAATAGGTTTTTTGTATGTACCAGACACAATGTATGTTGTTTGGTTGTCCTCTTAATTTTCTATATTTAGACACACAAATAAAACATCATTATAAATGAAAAAATATGTATTTATTAAATCTTAAAAGAAACAAGAAATAACGGCAATTAAATGTTATTTTGTTGTGCCACTTTTAGCTGCTATCAGAGCTTTAATTCTGCGTGGAATTTTATCAATGCAAACCTATCTCAGTATTTAAGGATGATAATTCCACAGTAAATTATTTTTTCTAGGGATGTTCCTCTTTACCAAACAAAGCTTTGACACACCATGTTGTATGGCATGGAGCTCCATATTACATAAAAATGAATGGTTCCTCATTTAGAAACCAATTTTGGAGCTGCGGAATCAACCGTCTTTGCAAGACATCTTTGTATTGGTCTTAACAGTACCCTTACCCCTAATCACACTTCCATTACCGTATCGATCATCAATACCAAATCATTAATTTTGTAGGGTGTTTCACAGTCTGAACAACACCGTATAAAACACAATTAAATACTGAAAGAATACGACGCAATATTGATCGAACAAGATAAAGATAGTCTGCAAAGACTGGTCCACAGATTTAACATAAGAACAAAAGAAATTAATATGACAATCTGATATCAGAAAACTAAAACAGTAGTAGTCAGCTAGGAACCAACCAGATGTAAAATAGAAATCGATGGCATCAGTATTGAACAAGTAATGGAAATAAAATACATGGAAATTACACTGTCTAGCTATGAAAACTTGGACAAAGAAGTGAGAGATCAAGTACAAAACGCAAATGGATTGGCAGGACGCCTTAATAACACTATATGGTGAAACAGACACAATAACACTAAGATGAAGTCACTAATTTATAAAGCCAGTGTAAGACCCATAATGACATATGCCTCAAAAACAAGACCCGATACAGCCACAACGCAAAATCTACTGGAAACGGCAGAGATAAGAGTACTAAGAAAAATTACAGGAAATACGCTGGGAGATCAAAAGAGAAGTGAAGACAGTAGAAGAAAATGTAACGTATTATTCCGCCAATGAACAAGCAGAATTGATTATAAAGAGGAAGAAGAAGAAGAAGACTCTACGTTTTTCTGTGTATTAATAGACCTATTCTTCCAGCTGTCGATTCCGTCCCCCTTTATAGTTAAGTACGTTGCCTGATTTTAGTTTGATCTGATCTTCACCTTTTGATTTGAAGAAGATGAAGATTTCTTTTGACTTGGCTAATTCTGATAATATCTCATTTGACATTTTTAAATTCTTCCTCTAGTTCAGAAATTTTCTCATCTGTCTTACAGTAATAGCATTAATAAGCTTTTTACATTATATGTAATTACGTGCAGTGCTCGTCATTGATGGTAACTTTCAATGGGACAATACATTGATATGACCGAATATATATACAGGGTGTCATTAATATTTTTTTATATTATTTTTATGGATATATTGAAAACTATTCAACCGATTTAAGTGAAATTTGGTATCTTGCTATTATTTGGTATGCTTAATAAGAAAATGATACTAGTTTTACCATTGACACTAGGTGGCGCCACCTACTGTAACATTGGTTCATTAATGGGGCCATAATTTTTTTGTCCGCCCTGTATAAACATTCTAGGAAAAAAAACATGAAATTACATTCAATTCTACACAAAAAAGGTATTCTTGTTTCAAATCAAAAAAGTACACCGTTTACGAAATAAACGTATTTTGTTTTTCGCAAAACAAGCAGGTACCTAGGTATGCTATGAACTTAATTGCAAAGTCAAGGCGTAAGTACGAATTTGTTTACTATTTGTTGTCAAAATGCAGTGCGAGTCTATTATTAAAAGAGAATATGTGTGTACTTTGTGCGCAGGTAAGAAACTACGCAGGTACGCAGGTTATACTTCTATTATATGACTTCAACGAAATTAATATATTTTAAACAGTTTATTTGTGTTTTATTTAAATATTAAACTAATTTTAATACTTACAAGTTTCCTAAAAATTTTCTTAAATAATACCGAAAATAAAAAAAAAGTAAGCAAGGCAATAACATGACATGTTATGTTCCTAAGCGGTCACCCATCCAAAGTATGACCCCGGTAGACACTGCTTGACTCCCGTTTTCGAGCGACAACTGGTGTAGCCAGTGTGCTATGGCCGTAAAATTCATACTAAAGTGAATTATTTTGACAGATTATATCTACAAATAATATTAAGATTGCCTTTTATCTTCTTATCATCATATTTTAATATCTATTATCCTATATCCGACGAAGACAAATTCAAAGACACAAAAATTATAAAATATATTTTTTTCACACTTTATTTGCACTGATACATACGTAAATTCAAAGATTTAGCAACTAGCACATTTTTATAAAAATTCACTCTCAATGCTGGAAGCTGGAAGACCGAGAGTAATTGATGCGGATATGGAGGATGAAATTGTTGTGCGTGTTGCAGAAGATCCAGAAACCAGTACAAGGCTTGTTTCCGCGGCCACTGGTATAAGCAAATCTACGGTGTCAAGAATAATACGGACAGAAAATCTGTATCCGTATCGTTTTACTCCAGTACAGAATCTTTTACCACAGGATTTTCCAGCAAGGCTCCGATTTAGTCAGTTTATGATGGGGCGGCATTTAGACGATCCAATGTTTTATAATAAAATTTTATTTACCGATGAAGCCACATTTACTAGAAGGGGTGTATTTAACTGGCGCAATAGCCATACCTACGCGACAGAAAATCCTCATGCATTTCAAGAACATCATTTTCAACACGAGTTTTCCATAAATATCTGGTGTGGCATATTTGGGGATTGTATTGTAGGACCATTCGAATTACCAATTAGGCTTGACGGAGTAACGTATCTAAATTTTTTGAGAAAAGATTTACCAACTCTTTTAGACGACGTACCTCTAAATTTAAGACGGAACTCTTGGTACATGCATTATGGTGCACCAGCACATTATAGCCTAGAAGTTCGAAATTATCTAGATGAAATTTATCCTCAAAGGTGGATTGGTAGAGGTAGTGAATACCCATGGCCAGCACGCAGTCCCGAACTAAATCCCCTAGACTTTCACTTGTGGGGCTACCTAAAGTCACTTGTTTATAAAAAAAAATAAATAACCGTCAAGAGTTATGGCAAAATATTGTAGAGGGAGTTAACGTAATTAGGGCCCAAAGAAACTCATTATTTAAAATAAGACAAAACTTACACAAAAGATTTAGATTATGTAGTTTATCTAATGGTGCACATTTTGAACACTTATTGTAATTTTTTTTCGTTTCGTTTTGAATTATTCACTTTGTTAATTGTTTTATATTCACTTCATTGTTTAATTTAATTTCTGATTTTTTTAAAATTTGTTACTGAGTCAAAGGATTAATAAAAATAATTGTTTCAATCATATGCATTTTGTTTGCAAAAATTATCTACTACTAATACATTTAATATTCACTTTTATTTAAGACCTTTTGAATAATGTTTGAATTTACATAGGTTTTTGTAAAATTTTTTTATTTTATGCACGTCTCTAAAAAATACGTTTATTTCGAAAACGGTGTACTTTTTTGATTTAAAACAAGAATAACTTTTTTGTGTAGAATTGAATGTTATTTCATGTTTTTTCCTATAATGATTATACAGGGCGGGAAAAAAAATTATGGCCCCATTAATGAACCAATGTTATAGTAGGTGGCGCCACCTAGTGTCATCGGTAAAACTAATATCATTTTCATATTAAGCATACTAAATAATAGCAAGATACCAAATTTTACTTAAATCGTTTGAATAGTTTTCAATATATCCCTAAAAATAATATAAAAAAATATTAATGAATCACCCTGTAGAACGAAAACTAAAAACATTTTGCCTAAGCAATTTGAGCTCAAACGCTTTATTTTGATGTCAGCTATCACCCATTAGCTAATGTCCAATTAATTATGGGACACCCTTATTTATAACATACCTTTCAAATCATGTAATGTAATATTCACATTTATATTTAAAAATTTATCTAACACTCTCACGTAAATGACAATAAAACAGAGAAATTACTCTAAGAGAAGGCTCATTTAGAGATAAAAATAAAGAGATTTCAAAATTTTTCTCTTAATATCTCCGTTTCCAAAACAATAAATTTATTTCTTATATTTTTACCATACTCTAAATACATAATAGCAATATAATTTAGTCATAAATCCTAGTGTTAAATAATTTTTTTAATAAATATGTTTATTTCGGCAAGTGTACAAATTTAATAACTAAACACTTTTTTTAATATTTCATTTTTTGTAGAACCTCTCAAAGTAATTATCGGGTTACGTAAAAGTAGTTATCAAGAAATATAATCAATTAACTTGCACACTTTTAAAAGCTTAGACCCACATCACAATTTTTGGCAGCATCCATTCGAGCGATGTATAAAACCGTCGAATTATTTCGATACAAGCTTTTTTAATGGTCTTTTTCTCTTTTATTGTTTATGAAGTCATATAAAAGCTGTGTGTACTACGTGAAAAGCAACACAAAAATATAACTCGGGATAATAGAGAGCACGTTGATATAATGGGGGCTTTGGGTTCCCACATTCCTTGGAGAAGTCCTTATAAATCATTACCAAAACAAAACGTTATAAAAAACAGTTTGCTCGTAAAATTTGGCCATGAATATTGAATATTTTCCACATTCGTATGCTGTAAAAGTATTTCGAAAAATGTATAAAGCACATATAAAGGGTGACTGTTACCTTATTGGCTTGGGGAATTTTAAAAATGCGTACAGAATATAAGCATGATCCGGATCTCGGAAATATCTAATTACAGTTAATTATCTTCAACGTAAGCGACACGTTGGTTGTTTTACAAATTTTAGAAAACATTAATTCTTTTAATTAGGGATGATAAGGGTGAACTATCCCTTGCAGTACTTCGATTAATATTTTTTTTTTGTAACTAAGCACGACAAAAAATTTTGACAATACAAAAGAGTGTTTTATGAACTGATCTTTTCATTTCGTAAAAATACATTTTCTAGAATATAAGCTGACCTATATCAAGGTAATTGTAGCGGTAATACAGTAGACTAGACTAGGATTTATGACTAAATTATATTGGTATTATACAGGGTGTTTCAAAAAAAGGTAACCCCGTCTCTAGGGTAGGTAAAAAACTGAAAAATAATTGGGGTTTGCTTGGTAAAAAATTTTTGTAACGCCATCCGTTTTCAAGATACAAGGCGTTGAAGAAAAAAAAATTTACGCATTTTTTACGATTTTCCCGAAACTACTGGCAACATTGTAATGAAATTTTATACGAATATGTTTTGGACGCTGATACATCCCATGAATTTGTTTTTATATCTGATTCTCATAGAGGGCGCTAGTTACACGGATCGTATTAAGGATTAGTCAATATAACTTTTTTAAGAGTATAAAAATTAATCAAAATTTCAAGTAAACTTAAACATCATTCAATTTTACACAAAAAAGGTACTCTTGGTAAAACTCGATACTGTGTACCGTTTTCGGAATACTTTGATTTGAACATTATGAGGTAATAATTGATGCTGGTAGTAATGATAAAGTTCTAATAGGTACCTCTATTTTCTCCAAGTGTGCCATGGAAATCTGACATTTATTGATTGTTATGACGATAAATCAACAATAATTAGAGTTTTGAAACCTTGTTATTTGTAAAATCAAATCAAAATGTACTCAAATGTTGAATACACTGACATGTTATTAACTTTAGGCGAATGTTTAGGATGTTTTAGTGCAGCAGTGACACGGTATGCAGAAAAGTTTCCTAGAAGAAACTTACCAAGTAAAAAAACATTTCGAGCCATTGAACGACGTTGTCGAGAAACTGGGAATGTGAGACCAAATAAAATAAATTCTGGTAGACCAAGAACAACAAGAACAATTAATAAAGAAAATATTTTAAATTTACTTAATCAAGATCCAATTACATCCTTATCATTACAGACAAGTCCAAGAACTCTTGCCAGATGATCTACCGGTTAGAGTGGATTTGTGTAAAACATTGCAATAAAGGACAGCCCACAATCCAAATTTTTTTAAATGCATTCTTTTTACGTACGAGGCCACCTTTACGCGACAAGGTATGTTTAACTCCTATAATGCACACTACTGGTGTGATAAGAATCCACGAGTCAAAAGGGTATCACATTACCAACACTCTTTTAAAGTTAATGTTTGGGCAGCAACTTTAGGTAACAAATTAATAGGTTATCATATTCTACCTGGAAATTCAAATGGTGATATGTATCTTGATTTTTTAAACAATTCCTTATTCGAGATAGAAAATTTAACGCTAAACGAGCGAAGATCTTTATTTTTTATGCACAATGGAGCTCCACCACACTTTGATAGAAGGTGTCGTAATTGGTTGAGTAATCATTTTCCGAATCGATGGATTGGTAGAGGTTCAGAAGCTCCGATTCATTGGCCTCCTCGGTCATGCGATTTTAACCCCTTGGACTACGCAGTTTGGTCGTATATTAAGGAAAAAGTCTATGCTACAGAGGTAAATTCACCAAAAATTGAAAGAAAGCATTCAACGTCAATTTAATGACATAGCTGATCACCTACCATTTAGAAGGTTAATGGAATCTTTAGAAAAAAGAATAGACTTCTGTATTCGCGAAAACGGAGGGCATTTTGAACACTTGCTGTAATTGAATTTTATTTTATGTTCTTAGTCATTAATTAAATTTTCTTCTTGTGAGTTTTGTTTAATTACTAACTATTTTATACCAGCATCAATTATTACTTCATAATTTTCAAATCAAAATATTCCGAAAACGGTATACAGTATCGAGTTTTACCAAGAGTACCTTTTTCGTGTAAAATTGAATGATGTTTAAGTTTACTTGAAATTTTGATTAATAATTATACTCTTAAAAAAGTTATATTGAGTAATACTTAGTACGATCCGTGTAACTAGCGCCCTCTATCAGAATCAGATATAAAAACAAATTCATGGGATGTATCAGCTTCCAAAACATATTCGTATAAAATTTCATTACAATGTTGCCAGCAGTTTTGGGCAAAATGGTAAAAAAAACCCATAAAATTTTTTTTCTTCAACGCCCTGTATCTTGAAAACGGATGGCGTTACAAAAATTTTACTAAGCAAACTCCAATTATTTTTCAGTTTTTAGAGACGGGGTTACCTTTTTTTGAAACACCCTGTATATTTACAGTAGGTATGGTAAAAATATAAGAAATAAATTTATTGTTTTGGAAATGGAGAAATTGAGAGAAAAATTTTGAAATCTCTATATTTTTATCTCTAAATGAGCCTTCTGTCAGAGTAATTTCTCATTTTTGTTGTCATATGTCATATGATTTAAAAGGTATGGTAAATATATTCGATTATATCAATGTGTTGTCCCATTGAAAGCTACCGTCAATGACGAGCACGGCACGTAATTACTTATAATGTAAAAACCTTATTAATGTTATTAATGTAAGATAGATGAAAAAATTGCTGAACTGTGGGAAGAATTAAAAAATGTCAAATGGGATATTATCAGAATTAACCAAGTCAAAAGAAGAGGTGAAGATCAGATCAAACTGAAATCAGGCAACGTACTTCACTATAAAGGGGGCGGAATCGATAGCTGGAGGAATAGGTCTATAATTACACAGAAACTTTATAAGCAATTCGGCTTGTTCATTGGCAGATTAATACGTTACATTTTCTTCTAATGTCTTCACTTCTCTTTCGATCGCTCAGCGTATTACCTGTAATTATTCTTAGTTTTCTTATCTCTGCCGTTTCCAGTAGCTTTTGCGTTGTGGCCGTGTCGGGTCTTGTTTCTGAGGCATATGTCATTATTGGTCTTACACTGGCTTTATAAATTATTAACTTCATCTCAGTGTTAATGTGTCTGTTTCACCATACAGTGTTATTAAGGCATACTGGGGGTGTATTTGCTGTTTGTACTTGATCTCTCACTTCTTTGTCCAGGTTTTTATAGCTAAACAGTGTAATTTGCAGGTTTATTTTCTTGACTTGTTCAATACTAATGCCATCCATTTCCATTTTACATCTGGTTGGTTCTTTGCTGACTACTACTGTTTTAGTTTTCTTATGTTAAATCTGTGGACCAGTCTTTGCAGATTATCTTCATCTTCTTCTATCAATATTGCGTCGTCTGCGTAACATAGTATTTTTATTTCTTTGTTTCCCATTCTGTATCGTCTTTCATTGTTAACGCTTTTTATGATTTCATCTATGATTAAATTGAAGAGCATGAGGCTCAATGAATCCCCTTTTCTTATTCTTTTTGTCCAGCTTTCTTCGACTTTATGACAGAAATGTTATCACATGTGTTTGTGCTTTTTTCGGTTAATGTTTTTTGGAATAGGTATCTTGTGCAGTCATCCAGTAAGCTTTCGACTTTTATCTTTATATATATATATATATATATATATATATATATATATATATATATATATATATATATATATATATATATATTATTATGATCTACTTTCACTCTATTGATGTTTATAGATGTAATCTACTTCAATTTATTATTCAATTAAGTATTTCATTAATTAATTCAATCAAAACATAAACAAAATATAAATCTCAGGGATGAATGATCCTATCACTACTTACTTTTGTGGCTTCAAATATTTCTCAGTGGTTTCCTTATAGGGATACATAAAAGAGAATCAAAATAATACACATATAGATTTCAATTAGAAATTATAAAAATCGTTTATTTTATCAAATTTTATCAAAACGGAAATCGATTTTCAATATTACAAATTTTATTTATTCTCTCATCTTTATTATTTCATATAAACATTTACAAACAAAAAAAATAATAATCGGTAAGATAGTTTCGAAACAAATTCAGATTTCTGCTTTAATCTGGAGCCTTCTAAAAATTGCAAGGCATGACGATGCTGCATGTTTTTTGACATACAGGGCCTAATATAATTGAGTTGTAAGTTAATTTTTACATGAACTTTATATCATAATAGTTTTATTTCATTCATTGAACAACATCCTCACATATTAAATATATCAATTCCAATAATTTTTCAAGAATCCAACTTTCCACCAGTGTCTAGTTTCCATTTTCCAGGTACCAAATGTTATTAAAACATAAAGGGCCTTATATAAGAATCTTTTCATCACACTACTCGACACTGTATAGTTGGTTGCCTAACTATAATCACATAATTTTCTCACCACAATTTCATTTCACATACATAATTTAAAACAATAACATTGATGGTTGATACTGTTATAATTTCATTTTATTTCAACTTTCACAATTTTTAAACAACGTTGGCTTCTGTCTTAAATAGACATATACAGTTACACTGACTGCTCTGTCATAACTTCCGTCTTAACCTGCCAAAATTGTCATTTCAATCAGTTGCTTTGACAAAGTCCTCGTAGACATACCGTCTCAGGACTCGCAATTAATGTAGAGTCATATGTCGGCCTGTTACCTATCCAACGGTAACTTTAACATCTTAAATGTAAATTAGACATAATGTAGATCAAATCTTATTTAATAATTTTTAAAGGGTTTTTACCCACATATTTAGTGGCTACATCCATGTATTAATTTGTAAGTATTAACCACACTTTTACATTAACCTTAGTCAAAACTTAAATCTTTTCATGTTCTTTTTAATTAAGTGGTTAAATACTATTTTAGGACACTGATGATGGAATATTTATTCCGAAAACGTTTTGTCAATGCAACATAGCCCAACTGGGTTTTTTATATACCTTTTATAAAGGATTTTATTCAAAATTTTTAATATATGGTATACAGCCAAATACAGGAACTTTGTTTCCTTGTGGATTTTAAACTTATATTTACCCTAGTCTTCTTCTTCTTCTTATGCCGTCCCCAATAACGGAGGTTGGCGACCACATTTTTAAAAGCTTCTTTACCCTTGTATTAAACAAAAACACTACTTAAGGAATTAACTTACGTTTTTATAAAAAAAATTGTACATTACCAAAAATTAGAATATTATATCATACAGAAATAATCAAAAGTATGGTCTATATGGTAATGGCGGTGGTAAAGTTCTTTTGAAAGCTAAGCAGTTAAGAGAGAATGAAACATTTTTACCGAACGAACACCCAGTTTACTCTGATCTGTAATTCTATTCTTTTTAAATATCAAAGTGTGTTCTTGCAATTGCACACTGCTTATTCAGCACCCGTGCCTCAATGAGTAGCATAATTCATATTTAAAAAAGAATAATATAATTCATCACTGGATATTATACAGCGACAATTGTTACTGGTCGCTATTTCTAACGCCTCTCTGCTTATTTTATTTCGGAGTGCGTTGCATTCCTCAGTACCTTTCCGTCCACATGTCGAACAACAGTAAACAACGGGGTTTGCATTAGTGTATAATAGGTCGCTAGTTTTTTTCACTTTTGGTCTGTCAGACTTTACCCGACTATTCAAGTAACTTTTGTGAGTTCGACAATTAAATCTATTTTCTTATTTGTTGTGAAATATAACCTATACAGAGTAAGTATTTTAATTCCTATGGTTATATATAAATACAGTAATGTTCCAGCCTTTCATTTTTTTCTCTTGTATTTCAGATTTCAGTGATCAATCCTTACCTGAAAGAAATTCAAAGACTACAACAGCTCTATGATGAAGTAGAAGAAGAAAATATTGATTTGGAAAGCGAGCCAGAATCAGACAGATGTGAAGAATGTGGCCACAACACAGAAACGGAAGAAGAATGGGAGGAAGAATTAGAAACAGAATTGGACGAAGGATTGGGGGAGAAACCTGCAACTAAAGGCGTTAATTGGTCTATTATACCTAGCTGGGGTTTTCAAAGCAAGCCGCCTAAATTGCAAAGAATTTTGGGCTACCGATGGAACATGTGAAGAGGTGTTTTGAGCTACTATGGCTCATAGTCAATTTGTATTCTTGGCTTGCGTTTTGATGACGTAAATAGTAGAGAAGAAACTTTTTTGACCATTTTAATCAGAAATGCAAACTAAATTACGTTCCTGGATCTTACTTAACATTAGACGAGATGCTTTTTGCATTCCGTGGACGTTTACGTATAAGTATAAGTTGAAGCTCAGTTTCCAGGGCCATATCGCGTTAATACCAAAACCACCGATTTATTGGAAAGAATATGTGAGCCTCTGTTTGGATCATCTAGAAATATAACCATGAATTATTGATTTACAAGTTACGAAATTGTAAAACGCATGCTGGAGTAGCACAAAATTGCAATTGTTGGAACAATTCCAAAAAAATAAAAGAAATATTCCAAAGGAACTTCTTGATCCTAGCAGACCACAGTACTCGTCTATGTTTGTATTTTCCAAATTCATTCTGTTGGTGTCGTATATCCCAAAGAAACAAAAACTCGTGACTCTGTTATCATCTTTTCACTATGATGACTCGATTGATGAAGATTATGGAGATGCCTGTAAGCCAATATTATTATTTTTTATAACATTAAAAATGGGATGTTAACTCAATCGATCAGAAATGTGCGGATTATATGGAAGATGGCCAATGGTCATTTTTTTAAATTTATTTAACATTGTAGGCATAAACTCTCACGTCATACATAAATGTAGTGCAAATGAAAACGATTTAATTTCGGAACGAAGACTGTTTCTGAAATCAATTGGCTTAGCGTTGACAAGACAGAACATGCTAACCAGAGCAAGGGAACCTCATTTACAAAAGGATATCCGAAATATCGCCCATAAATTAAGCGGAATACATTCAGATCCACGGCCTCCGCGTCCAAATTCACGAGGTCGTTGCGCCTATTGTCCAAATCGTAAAACACGATATTTTTGTGTCAAATGCCAGAAGTGGCTATGCTTGGAGCATGTTAAACCAATTTGCGGAGACTACAGTGAAAATTGAAATTATGATTAGAATTTTGTTTATTAAATTTAAGAGAAGTACATTTTTGTTATTTTTTTTTGCTTTTTCTTAAAGATGTTGTTTATTTTATCATTGAGTTTTTTTTTATTATTTAAATTAACGTGCATGTGACAACTATGGTCATTAGCACGAGTTAAGATTTACATGGTAATATCGTATATATACCTACATATAGTATAATATATAAATATAGTAAAATAATGTAGTTGACATTTAAGTTAAAGAGAAAATAATAAAAACTTGTAATATAACATTTATATTTTATCGAGCAGTTGACTTTTCTCGAGGAATTTGATAACCTTGTTAATTTGGTCTGTGCTGTTTAGGACCTCTTTGAAGTTGGTACTGATATTGAGCTGTTGGCGTATTTTGGGATAAAAAGGGCATTCGATAAGTATATGCCTGATTCGGAGAGTCGTATTGCAGTGCTGACACTTTGGTTGTGGAGAGGATCAAGTAGCCATGAGTTAGACAGGTATGTCCTATACGCAATCTCCGTATGATTGCCATATTTTTTCGAGATAAACTGAGATATTTAAGAAAGTTTACTAAGGATTTAATTTCATGCAGCGCTAAAGTAACATTATTCCAGTGAATAGTACGAAGCCAATTATTTGTAATGCTGATAAAGAAAATTTTTCTGGATGAGCACGAATTAATTTTTCAATACTTGAATGGGCAGATCGATTAATTTTACCAATTTCTTTATCAACAGTTTTTGTTTTCTTTTTAGGAGCTGATTTAGAAGTTGAGAAGGTTGTCGTGTATGAGTCGAGCGGTAAATGAAAATGGTGTCTGGAGAAGACGATACAACTTCGAACTCTATAGGATATACCAGGAACCAGATATCGTAAAACACATAAAGATAGGACGTCTGAGGTGGGTAGGCCATGTAATGCGGATGGAGCAAACCGACCCAGCTAGAAAAACGCTCCTTGATAGACCTATTGGTCAAAGAAGAAGAGGAAGACCCAGAACAAGATTCCTAGATAACATCGATGAAGACATGAGAAATATGGAAATACGTGCTTGGCGGAGGAAGGCGATGGATAGGGACGACTGGAGAAAAATTCTTGGGGAGGCTAGGACCCACACAGGGTTGTAAAGCCAAAATGAATGAATGAATGAAGGTTGTCGTGTTTGTTGTGTTAATAGAGTTTGAGTTTAGGGGGCTAGCGGTAACCAGTAAAGAAGGTGATTCAGAACTTGTGTCAGTGGAATGAGTTCTTTTTATGTCAGAGTTAGAAGAGACAGATACTGGTGTTAGAGACTTTTTATTTGGGATTGTTATGTCAGTAGGTGGGTTATTTGAATAGATCTCTTCTTTGAGAAGGATGAAAGAGGAGATATACTAGAAGCAAGATCAATTGGGATTTGGCTAGAAGTTGGATTTGGAGAGGGATTGCTAGATATTTCTTGAGGGTTAGGGCAGGAGTTTGCAGTGTGTCCAGATTGCTTACATAAAAAGCATTCAAGTTTGTCCGAAGTAATAAAGATCCTATAATTTGTAATTTCATATGAGATTACAATTGAAGTATTTAACTCAAAGTACTCTTTATCTGGTATCACTAAGACTGAGCGTCGAAAACTGAAGATGTGAGCATATTCGTCTTCCGGTGAACTACAACTAATAAGCGAGATAGGGGAAGCAAGTTGTATTCCAAGTTCATTTTTAAGTGCTTGCTTTATTAGTGCATTCGGGATTGAAGGACACACGTTAAAAAGTAGTAGCCTCTTTGCAGGTGTGATAAGTCTGCGAATAGATATTATTTGATTTCTAACAGAAAAAGGATTATTTTTTAGAAGAATATCTACCACGGTTATTATATTGCCAAGCAAAGGTTATTTCTTTAGGAGTAACAATTTCGCCGATTGCCTTTATGTAATCAAATAGCACTACGTCTGGGATAGCGTTCATAACAATGGCTTGAGTTCTACTGGGACATGTTGTTGCTAGTATAGATTTTTTCTGTGTGATTTTGGTTACTGCAGCAAAGCTAGGTTGAGCTGTTTGTGATGATGATGCCATAATTTGATTTTAATATTTTGGATGCCAAAATATTAAGTATGGCCAGAAACGACTGGCCTAAGTTTATTTGTCGACAGTATTAAAGTGATATCGACTTACAAATATTTACTTGATAAACAATCACATTAAACTAACAAATTTTATCAAAACTACTATTAGTAGAAGCCTGATGTTCACTCGTTAGATACTGAAATAGGAATGAATGAACATCATTAAGTTTAAAACGATTAAAATGCATTAAAAATGAAATAAAAAAGATTGTACATATATCAAATAGTTTTATTTTAATCTTTTCTAATGCATTGTGTAAAATAAAAACCGGGCCTCACAGAGTGTTCATGTAATTTGCATGTTTATACTCAAGGGTTAAATAATATTTGATATTAGTATTAATTATTAATCTTTTTAATAGGTACATATAAAAATATTAATAATTTCTCTTATTCCCCACAATTAATATTACAATAAGAGAAATAAGGTACATGCTACTGTGGAAAATTATATGACTTAAAATATACTTGTGCGGTTGAACTGGTCAACGATAAACCTATTTTTAATAGGTTTATTAAACTTATTTTTAAGTCGTGGGCATGATACAAATTGTCATTATTAGTCTTCAACGTCCGAAACGAATAGGCACTTTGAGACAAAAAAAAATCAAATTTAGTAGATATCCACATTAAAACCAAAAGTCCAGTCTTATTAGATTAAATAAAATCAAATCCTCATGTGCTCGAGAATCGGAAAATTTTGGAAACAGCGGTGATTTTGAATAACGATTCATAGCAGCACATAACTAGAAGAACAATGGGATGCTGTTTATCTATGGCTTTAACAATAATAATAATATCAATAATGGTATTATCATATTTATTCTTACAATTAACAAAATCTTTTACGAACTGTCATTGTTAATAAGGCACATATTTTCCCAGGTATATATACGTCTTAGCTTTATTTATCAAACGGTGAATTTTTATTATATTTTATTTCTCAGTAGGTATATCCTGTTCTGAGAATGGCATGATCAATAGAAAATTTACAATCTTTGTCATCAAAAACACCGCCTTCATAAAATTTCCACTCATATGCGTCAGTAGACACAGACATTGGCCCAATATTAGCTAAAAATAAATTTTTATTTTCGTATACCTCTTATGTTTAATATTTTCTATAATTTATAATAAATATTTTACATTACATTTGTATATATATATTGTTACGATAATTATCCTGGCCTAAAATAACCGTACATATTATGACTAATGCTGTTCTGTTTTAGATTTTACGAGAGTATTCTATTAGCCGGCAGAAATTTACCTGAAGGGACCTTCCAGAAACGGTCGAGCCGATGTAAAAATACCCGTTTGCCTTACCGTTATAATTTCGCCGCTAATCGAGAAGGCTGTTCGATGATTCTAGCGTAAAGGCAATGGCATATATAAAGGACATTTTATTTGGAAGGGAGAGTGAATTCTCAAGATCCGCGCTCGCGAATTTGTTACGTACGGATATAATAAATTATTGTCAGATAAGTTAATATAAATAAAGAAATAAATTAAATCCGTAAGTGTTATAAATATTGAACCTTTTAATAAATTCACAACAATATATAGCTTTATGAAGTTTCTTGAACGATATTATATTTAATATTAAATTAGTATTTCTTGGGTTTAGGTTCAATAAGTAATATTAAATTTGGAACTATACTTTTTCTCAAAGTGACTAGTATGTACAGCGTAAGATATGCAATGCTAACCTTATGGGAATTTCGCCAAGACGTTGCCAGTTTTATGCAGTGAGCGATGGCGTTCTCTATTGTCTATCTTTCAAAAACTTACAATTTTATGTAATTTACAAATATACAAAGTTTGCTAATAATTTTACTATACATCACTTGTTTCTAATAGTACCTAACTTATCAACTTTTATCTTCTAGTAGTAGCAGTAGTATAATAAAATGCATTAAATAAACATTTGTTTCAAAGTTTAAAATACTTCCGAGAATTTCTACTAACTGCCAAATTTAAAATGTTATTTATGTCCCTGCGGTGCTAATTACTGCCATAATGTGTAAGGAATTTGTAAATCTGGTTGATATCAACTTCAAATACTTTCTTCTCCGCAAAATGGAGGAAATTGTTCAATGGAAACGTGGAAAAGCTCTGAAACTGTTAGAGAAGCAGATACTAATGAATATTATTAATTATCATCTTAATCAGGATAACAACGATTCTGTATCAACTGTAATTAGGAAAGTGTCAGAAATAAGTGGTGGGAAATAAGTCCTGCTAGATTACAATCCCAAAGAGCAGGTTCAAAAAGTGAAAGGTTGGTAATTCCCGTGACAACAAGTGCGATGAAGGTGTCAGGGGCCAAATTCGTAGAATAGTTCATCAATTTTTTCGTGACAACATACCACCAACAATACATACAGCATATTATTGGTGTAAATGTCAAAGAAACTTTGCCCAAATTTTCACGGGCCACGCTACATCGCTTGCTGAGTGACATGGATTTTGTGTTTATAAAACGTAGCAGAAATTCAATTTTGATTGAAAAACCAGAAATCATCTCGTGGCGTCATCGTTATTTACACGCAAGCTGAATATATTTTTAACAAAACTAAAAATAGGAACACCAAAAAGATTAATAAAATACTGATATATTTGAAAACGCTCTTTCGGAGAGCCCTCAGGGAAGTGGGTAAAGGAATGATTATCAATAAATCAATATATTCTTCGATTGCTACTTTTGTTTTTATTAAAGATTTCTTTTTTTAAATCAATTTAAAATCAAAAGTTGAACAATAAAGTGAAAAGGTTAATTAACAAGTTCTTATTAGTGGGGTTCATGCTACTGTGGAAAATTATATGACTTAAAATATACTTGTGCGGTTGAACTGGTCAACGATAAACCTATTTTTAATAGGTTTATTAAACTTATTTTTAAGTCGTGGGCATGATACAAATTGTCATTATTAGTCTTCAACGTCCGAAACGAATAGGCACTTTGAGACAAAAAAAAATCAAATTTAGTAGATATCCACATTAAAACCAAAAGTCCAGTCTTATTAGATTAAATAAAATCAAATCCTCATGTGCTCGAGAATCGGAAAATTTTGGAAACAGCGGTGATTTTGAATAACGATTCATAGCAGCACATAACTAGAAGAACAATGGGATGCTGTTTATCTATGGCTTTAACAATAATAATAATATCAATAATGGTATTATCATATTTATTCTTACAATTAACAAAATCGTTTACGAACTGTCATTGTTAATAAGGCACATATTTTCCCAGGTATATATACGTCTTAGCTTTATTTATCAAACGGTGAATTTTTATTATATTTTATTTCTCAGTAGGTATATCCTGTTCTGAGAATGGCATGATCAATAGAAAATTTACAATCTTTGTCATCAAAAACACCGCCTTCATAAAATTTCCACTCATATGCGTCAGTAGACACAGACATTGGCCCAATATTAGCTAAAAATAAATTTTTATTTTCGTATACCTCTTATGTTTAATATTTTCTATAATTTATAATAAATATTTTACATTACATTTGTATATATATATATTGTTACGATAATTATCCTGGCCTAAAATAACCGTACATATTATGACTAATGCTGTTCTGTTTTAGATTTTACGAGAGTATTCTATTAGCCGGCAGAAATTTACCTGAAGGGACCTTCCAGAAACGGTCGAGCCGATGTAAAAATACCCGTTTGCCTTACCGTTATAATTTCGCCGCTAATCGAGAAGGCTGTTCGATGATTCTAGCGTAAAGGCAATGGCATATATAAAGGACATTTTATTTGGAAGGGAGAGTGAATTCTCAAGATCCGCGCTCGCGAATTTGTTACGTACGGATATAATAAATTATTGTCAGATAAGTTAATATAAATAAAGAAATAAATTAAATCCGTAAGTGTTATAAATATTGAACCTTTTAATAAATTCACAACAAATTGGTGTCAGAGTGAGATCGAACATAAATTAGACTTATAATAATAATACAAGTGTGATATAAAATAAATTGTGAAAATGGCTACGATTTATGAGCTGACAGTGACTAATTTAAGAAGACATCTTGAAGACAGAGAATTAGCTTCTACCGGAAAAAAGGCTGAGTTAGTCCAACGACTAAAGAACGCTTTGCTAGAAGAAGGACTAGATCCAGAGACTTATATATTTGAAGATGCTGTCCTCTCGTCGATTTCCAAAGTTTCTGGTGACATCGCATCATTAGAGAACAAAGTTTCCGGTGATATCGCATCATTAGAGAACAAAGTTTCTGGCGATATTTCGAAAGTTTCCGGCGACATCGCTTCTTTAGAAAGCAAAGTTTCTAACGAGATTTCTTCTCTGGAAAGCAAAGTTTCTGCTAACATCTCTAAAGTCACTTCTGAGATGTCTGCTCTTGACGATAGAGTGTCTTCGTTAAAAAACCAAGTTGCTGCTGATATGTTGGCCTTCGAAGAA
This sequence comes from Diabrotica undecimpunctata, assembly GCF_040954645.1. Taxonomy (NCBI): domain Eukaryota; kingdom Metazoa; phylum Arthropoda; class Insecta; order Coleoptera; family Chrysomelidae; genus Diabrotica; species Diabrotica undecimpunctata. The sequence goes on along the minus strand of NC_092811.1, from coordinate 114,098,243 downwards.
AAGATATGGAAAGAGATGGAAAGGAAGATGGAGGAAACAGGGACAGCAGAGAGAGGAAACAATTTAATTAGAGTAGAGATAAAAGAAGACGAGACGAAATGTAAGTTGGAAACACGGCCGAAATTTGAAGGAAGTGGAAGTTCTGTGCATGTCAAAGTCCCAACTTTCGACGGAAAATCGTCATGGAACAACTACATGAAACAGTTCGAATCAGCTGCAAGAGCGAATGGATGGTCTGAAAAAGAAAAGGCTATAAACCTGACTATCGCTCTTCGAGGAGATGCCTTAGATGTGCTTCAGACCATAGCAGTAGAGGAGACCGATGATTTCGAACAACTGAAGAAGAGGTTAAATATGCGATATGGCCACGAACATTTGGAGCATGTATATCAGTCGCAGCTTAAAAATCGTAGACAGAAGAAAGATGAGGCTCTTCAAGAATATGAGGTAGATATTGCCAGATTAGTACGATATGCTTATCCAACAGCTCCCAAAGACATGATGGAAAAATTGGCCGTTCAAACGTTTATTGATGGTCTTCGTGATCATGAAATGCAGAGAACACTACGATTAGCTCGTCACAAGACGCTGGTTGATGTCTTATCCGCCGCCCTCGAATACGAGTCAGCTACGCAGGCCTCTGGCGGGTACAGTAAAGTTAGGACTGTAAAAGAGGAAGGAGATGAAGATAAACTTGACCAGCTCGTTAATATGATGAAAAGCATGACATATAAGAAAACGAAGACCATCAGATGCTGGAATTGTGGCGAAATAGGACACGTACGAAGCTCCTGTAAACACCCTAGGTACGACGCAAATCAAGAAACTCACCATCAGGAAAACTAGAACGGGTCAGCCTTAGGGGGGCAGCTTCGACCCAAAACTTTTCCAAAGACCCTCTCATACTAATAGCTTCTTTGAAATGTCGTGAAGATAGTGTATATGTAGATGGAGAAATAAATGGTAAAAGACATACGTTGTTGGTGGATACCGGAGCGACCAGAACCATTATACGTCCAACAGTTATAAACAGCCGTAAGAAACTGTTACCAACGAGGTTGCGACTTCGGACCGCTACAGGTGAAAATGCCAACATTCATGGAGAAATCCAGGTACAATTGGGAATTGGAACAGAAAAGTTCGTCCATACTGTTATAGTTGCTGACATCGAAGAGGATGTTATATTAGGAATGGACGTAATGAATATGCATGGATTCCAATTGGATTTTAAGAATAAGGTAATCAAAGTTGGCAACGAGGAGGTATTTCTCCATCCACATAATGACAACACTGTGCAAGCAGCCATTACAGAAGATACAGTCGTGCCTGCGAGAAGCGAAACGATCATAGTAGCGCGGCTACAGGGAATTGTGGACGAAGGGAGACCTGTTATGATGGAGCCTTGGAACCACGACGATGAGGTTGGCCGTGGAATCATAATTGGAAAGGAATTGGTGACTTCGGCTAAAGAAATTCCTGTGAGACTTATCAATGTCAACGACTACCCAGTGACCATAAAGAAAGAGACAAAAGTAGGAACTTGTGTACCTGTGACATCCATAATCCGTCAGGCGACAACATCTGATAATTCCAACGACAAATTCGACCAAATGGTTGCAGTTGCAGGACAGTCTCTAAATCAGATGGAGAAAAGGAAATTAAGGGAATTTCTGCGGCAGTATCGTGATATTTTCGTACCGAAAGGAGGAAAGACGGGAAGAACTACCGTTGTTAAGCATAAAATTGATACTGGTAATGCTAAGCCAATTCGTCAAACAGCTCGACGATTACCACAGGCGAAGAGAGAGGAAGCTGAAACGATTGTTCAGGAAATGAAGAAAGACGGGGTGATAGAACCTTCTACGAGCCCATGGGTCTCTCCGGTGGTCCTGGTTAAGAAGAAAGACGGAACGACGAGGTTCTGTGTGGATTACCGTTTGCTGAACAACGTTACCAAGAAAGATAGTTATCCTCTGCCTCGGATCGATGACACATTGGACACATTGGCTGGAAGTAAATTGTTTTCTACTTTAGATTTGAAGTCTGGATACTGGCAGGTAGAAATGGACCCAGTCGATAAAGAAAAGACAGCCTTCACCACAGGATCTGGATTGTGGCAATTCAACGTTATGCCATTTGGACTTTGTAATGCTCCTGCGACATTTGAGAGGCTTATGGAAAATGTGTTGAGAGGGTTATCTTGGAAAACATGCCTGGTTTATTTAGATGACATAATCGTCCTGGGGGAGACATTCGAAGATCATTTGAGGAATTTAGAAAACGTTTTTAATCGACTTAAAGCTGCCCAATTGATGCTAAACCCCAAGAAGTGCCAGCTATTTCAAGGTAAAGTCAATTATCTGGGTCATATAGTCAGTAAAGAAGGAGTGGCCGTGGATAAGGGAAAAATCGATTCCATTAAGGAATGGCCAAAACCAACTGACAAACATCAAGTGAGAAGTTTTCTTGGACTATGTACTTACTACCGGAGGTTTATTAAGAAGTTTGCAGATATCGCTAAGCCATTAACGCGACTTACAGAGGAAGCAAGAGAATACCGCTGGGATACAGACTGCCAAAATGCCTTTGAGACCTTAAAAAAACATCTAATAACAGCACCAATTTTAGGGTATCCACTGCCAGAAGGAGAGTTCATCTTAGATACGGATGCAAGTAATGTGGGAATTGGAGGAGTGCTGTCTCAGATTCAAGGAGGACAGGAACGAGTCCTCGGATATTTTAGTAAAGTTCTTTCAAAACCTGAGCGGAATTATTGCGTCACGAGAAGAGAACTTCTAGCAGTAGTTAAATCAGTAGAGCACTTCTATCAATACCTCTATGGCAGAAAGTTTCTAATCCGAACCGACCATGCCGCCCTTAAGTGGTTGATGCAGTTTAAGAATCCAGAGGGTCAGATAGCCAGGTGGATCGAACGACTCCAAGAATACGATTTTAAGATTGAGCACCGGGCCGGAGTTAGCCACAGAAACGCTGATTCTCTTTCCAGAAGGCCATGCCCAGCAGAGTGTTCCCACTGCAACAAAACGGAATCCAAGGAAGCAGCAGTGCTAAGAACGACGATTGTCAACGACGACTGGACGCCTACTAAGATAAGGGCAGAACAAGAGAGAGATCCAGTTATACAGAAAATCCGAAAATGGAAAGAGGAAAACCGTCGACCACCTTGGCAGGAAATATCAAACCTATGCTCAGTAGTTAAGACGTATTGGGCCCAGTGGGACTCATTTATCATCGAAGATGGCTTGCTCAAACGAGTCCTGGAAAATGATGACGGTTCAGAGAAAAGAAGACAGTTGGTGATCCCAAAGAGCAGAATAGCCGAAGTACTTCGTCAGTTACACGACAGTCCATCGGGAGGGCATTTTGGTGTAAGGAAAACCCTTCAGCGAATTCGGGAACGGTTTTATTGGATGAACAGTTCCGACGACGTAAAAGACTGGTGTAAGAAATGTACTATTTGTGCTACGAGTAACGGGCCTCACCGGAAAAGGAGAGCTCCTATGAGACAATATAATGTTGGAAGCCCGTTTGAAAGAATAGCTTTGGACATTGCAGGGCCATTTCCAGAAACTGAAAATGGGGGCAAGTACATGTTGGTAGTAATGGATTACTTCACTAAGTGGGTCGAGATTTACGTACTTCCAGACCAGAAGGCCGCCACCGTTGCAGATAAGTTGATCCAAGAATATATCAGCCGATTTGGAGTGCCTTTGGAGATCCATAGTGACCAAGGCAGGAACTTTGAAAGTGATCTATTCCAAGGAATATGTGATAGACTAGGCATGAAGAAAACAAGAACTACCGCGTATCATCCGCAATCGGATGGTATGGTAGAACGAATGAATAGGACAGTTGGCAAGTATTTGACAAAGATGGTGTCCGATCATCAGCGAGACTGGGACCAATACCTTCCGTTCTTCACAATGGCCTACAGATCTGCTGTTAACGAATCAACGGGCCAGACACCAGCCAGAGTCCTATTCGGACGCGAAATGCGACTACCTTGTGATCTAGAATTTGGGTGTCGACCTGGAGAAGATGTAGCAGGTGAAGATTATGTGATCGAATTACGAAGAAGAATGGACGATGTACATGAGTTGGTCCGTTCCCACCTTCAGATCGCTAGCGACCGAATGAAGAAACGGTACGATACACAAGCCGAAAAGGGTTGCTTTAAGAAGAACGACAAAGTATGGCTGTATAATCCCAAGAAGCGAAAAGGTTGTTCTCCCAAATTGCAGCAGCTTTGGGAAGGTCCATATCTCATCATGGAGAAGATCAACGATGTCATCTACCGAATAAGCAAGATTCCGAGGGGAAAGCCGATGATAGTACACCATAACCGGCTGGCGTCTTTCGAAGGTGACCACGACGTAGATGAAGAAGTGGAAGTAAACCAAGTCCAAGACGTGTCTGACCTCACGTTTGAGGAATTCATGGGTGCCTATGGAGGTACCGGTAAAGCAAGACATGGTGTTACCACTGAAGAAAAGCAAGATCTACTCGCGCTCCCCGATGACTACTCGCTGGCCCTTACCATCCCGGCCAGTATCAAAGACGCACCAGGATTGGCATCCGTCTTTCGAAGGAAGTTTGGTCGAGTTGCAGAACTTCAATGCCAGGTGCCAGCTCCCGGTAAAACCTTGAAACTCCAAGATGCATCACGTTACCTTTTCTACCTGGTAACAAAAGACACTGCCCGTGACCAACCTACCTACCGAGATGTGTGGGAAGCCTTACTTCAATTGAGAGAGCACGTACTAGAGTCCGACGTGCAAAAGTTAGCCATGCCAAAGTTGGAGTGCCGCCAATTAGATTGGAGGGTTATCCGAAATATGGTGGAGGAGATCTTTAAAGACACCGAAGTCCAGGTGTTAGTCTGTTGCAATCCGCATAGTTACTGGTGCGGAGAGAAAACCGTCCCTTGTCATTTTTATACAACTGGAAGTTGTAAAAGAGGGTCCAGTTGCCGATACCAGCATACAGTTCCGGTTCCAGTCCCGACAAGGTTCCAGGAGGAACCATCTTTTAAGAGGGGGGCAATGTTACGATAATTATCCTGGCCTAAAATAACCGTACATATTATGACTAATACTGTTCTGTTTTAGATTTTACGAGAGTATTCTATTAGCCGGCAGAAATTTACCTGAAGGGACCTTCCAGAAACGGTCGAGCCGATGTAAAAATACCCGTTTGCCTTACCGTTATAATTTCGCCGCTAATCGAGAAAGCTGTTCGATGATTCTAGCGTAAAGGCAATGGCATATATAAAGGACATTTTATTTGGAAGGGAGAGTGAATTCTCAAGATCCGCGCTCGCGAATTTGTTACGTACGGATATAATAAATTATTGTCAGATAAGTTAATATAAATAAAGAAATAAATTAAATCCGTAAGTGTTATAAATATTGAACCTTTTAATAAATTCACAACAATATATAGCTTTATGAAGTTTCTTGAACGATATTATATTTAATATTAAATTAGTATTTCTTGGGTTTAGGTTCAATAAGTAATATTAAATTTGGAACTATACTTTTTCTCAAAGTGACTAGTATGTACAGCGTAAGATATGCAATGCTAACCTTATGGGAATTTCGCCAAGACGTTGCCAGTTTTATGCAGTGAGCGATGGCGTTCTCTATTGTCTATCTTTCAAAAACTTACAATTTTATGTAATTTACAAATATACAAAGTTTGCTAATAATTTTACTATACATCACTTGTTTCTAATAGTACCTAACTTATCAACTTTTATCTTCTAGTAGTAGCAGTAGTATAATAAAATGCATTAAATAAACATTTGTTTCAAAGTTTAAAATACTTCCGAGAATTTCTACTAACTGCCAAATTTAAAATGTTATTTATGTCCCTGCGGTGCTAATTACTGCCATAATGTGTAAGGAATTTGTAAATCTGGTTGATATCAACTTCAAATACTTTCTTCTCCGCAAAATGGAGGAAATTGTTCAATGGAAACGTGGAAAAGCTCTGAAACTGTTAGAGAAGCAGATACTAATGAATATTATTAATTATCATCTTAATTAGGATAACAACGATTCTGTATCAACTGTAATTAGGAAAGTGTCAGAAATAAGTGGTGGGAAATAAGTCCTGCTAGATTACAATCCCAAAGAGCAGGTTCAAAAAGTGAAAGGTTGGTAATTCTCGTGACAACAAGTGCGATGAAGGTGTCAGGGGCCAAATTCGTAGAATAGTTCATCAATTTTTTCGTGACAACATACCACCAACAATACATACAGCATATTATTGGTGTAAATGTCAAAGAAACTTTGCCCAAATTTTCACGGGCCACGCTACATCGCTTGCTGAGTGACATGGATTTTGTGTTTATAAAACGTAGCAGAAATTCAATTTTGATTGAAAAACCAGAAATCATCTCGTGGCGTCATCGTTATTTACACGCAAGCTGAATATATTTTTAACAAAACTAAAAATAGGAACACCAAAAAGATTAATAAAATACTGATATATTTGAAAACGCTCTTTCGGAGAGCCCTCAGGGAAGTGGGTAAAGGAATGATTATCAATAAATCAATATATTCTTCGATTGCTACTTTTGTTTTTATTAAAGATTTCTTTTTTTAAATCAATTTAAAATCAAAAGTTGAACAATAAAGTGAAAAGGTTAATTAACAAGTTCTTATTAGTGGGGTTCTAATTACAGTGTCGTACTAAAAAAAATTGAGAAATTTAGTGTAATGTTCGATTCTACCAAAATTAAGAATAAATTTCCACTTAGCTGTTAGAAAGTCTATCTTCTTGATTTGAGGAGACTCGATCCCAGGTGAGTACTTAATATTTATTATTATTATTTCCTTTAATAATCCGACGTTTTAGGTTCTTTCTCTCTTATGGACAATTGGATAACATCCGATCCTAACTAATATTGAAAACTGAGAGCCAATCCCTTAAGGAGTCACGAGATTGTAAATATAAGTTGAAAAGATGATCAAAATGGTTTGAGATTAAATCACAGAGTAAAAATAAAAGGCCTAAAAAAACGTTATTAAGTTTAAAACATAAGTAGTTATTTATTTTTTCCAAAAGAAAACCTACCTTTGTTCAAATGTAGCCTTAAAGTGTTTCTAATATAAAATTAGTTTATAAAATCGAGTTTCTTTTGGTTTTAGAAAACAAATCCACACGATAGGTGATAATTGCTCAGCTTCTCACTGCTACAACTATTAAATTTTCGGAAAACTATCAAGAAAACTCTAGAAAAGCCGCAAAATTGCGGAGAGGTCTTGGGTGGAAAATTTAACTAAATTCGTAATACTTAACGACGTACAGGAGATTTTAAGCATAGGAAACAACTTTGTAGTTCCTATTCATAATAAAACGAAATTCCTGTATCTGATATTATATGTTCGATTGAGAATTTAATTTCCAATTTAAATTCAAATTGACAACATCAAGAACAAAGTGTTGTAATATTTTAAACAATTTTAAAAACAAAAATAAATATTCATTTGAAAATAAAGCATTACATAAAACAATTCAAAAGACGAAAGCCTTCTTGAGGGAAAATCCTAATGTAGTTGTACTGAAACCTGATAAAACCAACAAAACTGTTATTATGGAATTTAATGATTATAACAATAAAATGAATGATCTGTTAAAAGACGAAACCATATATAATAAACTTAGAAATGATCCTACCAATATTTTCCAAAAAAGAAATATTGGTCTTATTGACACATGGGACAAAAATGGTTATATATCACCAAATACAGCAAAATCACTACTGAACTACACTCAAGGAGAATGTACCTCTACGTCCTATCGTTTCTTGCATTCAATCACCCTTCGAGAATCCTTCACAATTCTTAAAAAACATTATTTCTAATGTCACAAATAAAAATCCTTATTATATTAAAGATTCCAATGACCGTATTTCTAAAATTAAAAACATTCACGTACCAAATAACTATAAATTAATATCTTTAGATATCATTTCTAAATAATGCATATCCCGAACATCTAATCGAAAGTATTTTCAAATAAAGACTTAATAAATCTTACAAATAACAATAGATCCAACAGTATCAAGACTACCTATACAACTCTTTCATATATATAATGTTTATCCGAATAACTAACAAATCTTTTAGCCAAATATAACATAACAGTGGCTCACAAAGGCAACAACCTTTTAAATAAATATTTCGCTAAACTAAAAACACAAACTCCAAAACTCAAAAAGTCACATGTTGTTTACGAGATACCATGTATTAACTGTGAAGGTGTCTATATCGGGCAAACCAGTCAACTGCTTCAATCTAGAATTCGTTCTCACAAATATGATAAGGACAACATCACGAAGCTCACAAAACATGAAAAGGAGAAGAAGCATAAATTTGACTTTCATCATCAAAACATCAAAACGAAAACATCAAAATTTTAAAAACCGAACAAAACAAAAAGAAAAGGCAGATATACGAATCAATCAAAAGAAATACCAACGCAATCAATGACAAAAAAGTTACACAGAACCTAATTAAAATATATTTTAAGCTGATTTAAATAATAATTATACATAAAAACACCATAAAAAACTCTTAAAATCATAACAAAAATATCTACACTCTAGCCTTTTCGGCGACAGTAATCCATGAGATATCAAATATCAATTTTTACTTGTGTCAATTCATTAATGTCAGTGCCCCGTTTTACGTTTTGGTAAGTTTTTTTTATATATTTTACAATAACATTTTGTTCTTAATCTTGTACATTTTAGAATCTTGACAAAGGCAAGGGTTTCCTGTCGATACGTTGATTTCGATGGACAATAAAATCTAGTTAATACTACTTATTGAACCTAAACCCAAGAAATACTAATTTTATATTAATATTATATATATATATATATATATATATATATATATATATATATATATATATATATATATATATATATATATATATATATATATATACAGATTTTAATAAAATTAAATACAATTTCACAAGGAAAATGAAATTCCTGTAGTGAATCACAGAAGTTTTATTTAAAAGTCGTTTATAAAGGGTTATTATCATTATTATTTATATACAGTCTGTCCCAAACCCTTCTTTCAGTGCGTCACTAATTTTGACGTCATATAGGATTTTAAGAATGTCGAGAATTATTGCATGCCATTTTAGTTAAATTTGACAGTTGCAGGATCGCAATATCTCTTTTCCGAATTGAAAATAATTTATTAATTAATTTTAATATTAGTCTTTGTTCTTTCTCGATATATCTCGGAATATTTAAAATATTTTTATGACAATAAATACAAAATTAAATTTTCACTATAAAATGTCTGATAATACTTATCTACTACTTATCTACTACTATCTTACTAACCTGGAATGACAGTTATCACTTTATCAGTTGACATTGTGAAAGTACTGTCACGATCGAGACAATCTGCGTCAAATTATATTTATGCGCATCATTGATTGGATATTTATTTAGCGTATTCTAAACTCCAACCAATTATACATCCGTAAGTAGAATTAGCTTTACGATAAATAATTTTCTAAGTTCTATGTATAATAATAACAGACTCACGTTTTTTTCTGTCACTTCTAGCTTAATGTGTTAGAGAGAATTCGATCAACTATGACGCACTGAAAGAAGGGTTTGGGATGAACTATACCTACCTTTTATAAAGGATTTTTAAATAAAAATTGAATAGGTGGTTATGATGTTGTACAACGGACTAACTTCTCCTCACGGATCGCCTCAACATTTTACTATAAAGAAAAATTAATATAAATTGGGTATAGAACCTTCCTTTCAAAAAAGACAACTAAATTATAACAAAAACAATAACTAAAGTTAAGAAAATGGCTGAAAAGATAATTTCTTTGCGGCGCCATCTCTAGGCAGATATAAGCAGCTTCTACTGACCGATTGACTGAAAAGTGTCTTATTGTTGTTATCTAAATTACCATAAAAAAGAATGTATTAAATTAAATTTTACTACTAAAATTAAATTTTAGTAACTTAAAAAGAATAAAACTTGACCACCTGGCACAAGAACTAATGGATCAAAAATGGCTAACAGAAGGTAGGTACATGCAGTGCCCTCTCTATTTTGTTTAGGCAGCGCCTAGCCGGCAAGTCCGCCGGTTCTCAAAAGATACCTTTTAATATATTTAAGCTTTAGCTTTAACCCTTGCAATTCAATACCCACAGGCACAATGTGGGGTGTGCTGTGTTCATACACTTTATTTTTGTTTGGGTTAAAGCTTTATTTTTTATTCTACTTTAGGAACTTTCGCATTGTTTGACTATTACCGTTGCTATAGCTATTAGTTTAGCTATTTTCTGTCAAATTCTTCATTTAATATCTGTTAAAGTGTTTTAATATAAGTAAATAAATATTATATGTATTATCAACAATATGCTGCCTAGTGAACTATAACTGCGCTACTCCTAAATGAAATTAGGCGACATCTCTTCAGAAATTCCTTTACCATACATTAAAGTTGTATGTAGAAATGTTTTTATATTATCGCATCTGGATAAAGTTGCTTGTCTAAAATTAAACATGAAACGAAAAACCATTAAAATAAATGAGGAATTTTAAGGAATTTTTAACATATTAATATATAAAATATGACAGATTTTAAACCATTAGTAGGTTATGGACTCAAAATGGCTAACTTAATTTAATAAGGTTCATTCATATAGTGCCATCTATCGGATGTACTGCAAAAATACTAGTAGAGGATTCTTCGTTATTGATCGGACAGAACAAAGTCTTTTGTCGAGATGTAATCTGCAACAGATATTTTTAAGTACCGAATGACATTAATAGATAGCAACAGCCCGTTGAATTTGAAGAAAAAATATGAGTAAAAAACTGGTTCAAAAAAGTAGATTTCCAGGTGTAGGTAGTAAGTATATCATCAATTTACAATAAAAGTGTGAACTTTTTATAGCAGGTATACTTTAAAATCATAAAATTTCCATTAAGAAGCTATTTGGAGTTCAACCCGATCTTCAGATCTTGAAAAAAAGTTATAAGGAGTTAATACAGAAACTATAAAGTACAACCTATAAAGGTTTACATCGATTTATTTATTTTTTTCATGACATTTCATTAAAAGGAACTATAACCTGCCTTAAAATGAAAATGTCTTCGATTAGGCGAACTATAACATGACCTTCTTCTTCTTAACGTGCCCTATAAAGTCCCCTTGACGTTGGCGATTAACATGGCGAAACTGTCTCTGTCTTGAGCTATTCTAAAGAGTTGCTCAGCTTTCCTTATTCCTGTCCACTCCCTGATATTCTTCAACCAAGAGGCCTGCTTTCTACCAATTCCTCTGCGTCCTTCGATTTTACCCATCATAATAAGTTGAAGAATATTATATCGGTCTCACTACGTGTCCAAGATAGGCCATCTTTCTGCATTTGATGTTATCAAGCAGCTCGCGAGCAGCATTTGCTCTCTCAACGACTGCCACATTTGTCAGCATAGCCGTCCATGGAATTTTTAGTATACGTCTGTGCAGTCACATTTCAAAGGCCTCCAGACGATTAATGGTGGATATTTTTAAGGTCCATATTTCGACACCGTATAAGAGGACTGACCAAATGTAGCATTTAACCATGCGCTTTCGAAGTTGAAGTTGCAAGTTATCATTACAGAAGAATGACTTCATTTTTAAAAATGTCGTGCGGGCTATCTCGATTCTACGTTATATCTCTTGATCTGGATCTAGTTGTTCAGTAATATGGCAACCAAGATAATTAAAACTGGACACTCTTTGAATTATATGACCATCAACATATAATCGTGCATCTTGATGTTCTAAACGGCTAAACACCATGTGTTTTGTTTTTGAACAGTTTATGTTTAGGCCAAACTCTCTTCCCACTGTATCAATGGCATTTAAAAGGCATTGTAATCCATTCATGTCATCACTTAAAATAACTGTATCGTCTGCATATCTGATTGTATTTATCAGAATTCCATTAACTTTCACGCCCCATTCCAAATTATGCAGCGCTTCTTTAAATATTCTATCTGAATATAAATTTAATAACAGTGGGGATAGTATACAACCCTGTCTGACACCTCTTTGTATTTTACATATTTCTGTTGATTTTCCGATTATGCGAGCTGTCGCTGTTTGACGCCAGTGTAACTTTTCTATGAATCGTATGTCTTGACTATCAACTCCTTTATCTTTTAATATTGTAATTAATTTGTGATGCTGTACTCGATTAAAGGCCTTTTCATAGTCAATAAATACAGCAAAGACGTCTTTTCTTTGATCTCGATATTTCTGCAGTAATACATTAAGTGCAAAGAGGGCGTCCCGAGTTCCCAGTCCATTTCTGAAGCAAAATTGTGTTTCATCCTGGTCTTCTTCACATTTATCTCTGATTCTACTGTGGATGATGCGTAGAAATATTTTCAAAGTGTGGCTCATAAGGCTTATCATTCTATAATCGCTACAGTTTTTCGGACGTTGTTTTTTTGGAAGTGTTATGAATTCGGACTTTAACCAATCTTCAGGGATATCACCAGTCGAATAAACATCATTGAAAAGCTTGACCAGTATTTCAATGTTTTCCTCATTTATAATATGATCCCCCGATGAAATAAATTCAGGAGCTTGGAAGAGTAAGGGCGAACTCGCAGAATGGACGTTTCAAAAAGTCTCATCTTTCTCACAAACCTTTAAAGAATGCTTCTGTTGATGATTGTAATACCTGCTCTAAGATTAAAGTTGAACTTGATGGGTTAGCAACACGAATTCTCCCGGAATAACTGAATTGGATACTGAACTGAAGGTTCAGTTAGCAAAGCAGAAAGCGGCTTAGAATATCATGAAAAGCTACGAAAGCAACCAGCTACGAAAGCATTGCCCACGCCTAAACTTACCTGCAACGTACAATACTACAAAAGAAAAATGTGGACTTACAACTTAGGAATCCACAACGTTATAACAGGAGCAGCCATAATATATGTATGGGATGAAACCATCGCTAAACGCGGATCGTGAGAAATAGCCAGTTTTCTTAGTCACTACTCGGAGAACTTTGTTAATAAGCATGTGAGAAAAGTTAAGCACAGATAACTTTGCCGGCAAAAGAAATGATAGAGGACACACATTGATGAATTACTTGGAGAGGAAGCAACAAACCGCAAAGAAAATGGAAATGGATTAGTCCCAATGGTGAAACTAAAAACGAAATTGATTATATTCTTTCAACGCAAAAATCCATGGTTAAAGACGTAACCATAGACTAGTCCGAGTCAAGCTGATCTTTGAAAGTAGATTCGAAACAAGAAAGAAAATGGAAAATAATCAGAAATTAGACATGGAAAAACTAAAACAAGGAAAACAGACGTACGAAGAGAGAACAAAGAAAATATTGTCGACCAAGGAAGATATAGAACACAAACATATCGATGAAATAAACATGACATTTACTGAAACTCTAATGAAAGTGGGTAAAGAAATAGCACAGACAACAACAAAAAAAGAAAGTTTCATATCCCAGGAAACAAAGATTATTATTAACACAAGAAGAACATTACTAGAACAAGGGGACAGAAATAAAATGGAATACAAAGAAATAAACAAAACTATTAGAAAAAATATCAAGGAGTGTAAACGGAGAGTACAGGAAAAAAAGATAGAGAAAACAATTGAAAAAAATAACCTGGGAAACATACAAATTAATAGCATAAAGAACAAAGAAGGAGTGGAGATCAACAATATAAAAGAAATTTTACAGATAACGCAAGAATATTATACAAATCTCTATAAAACAGAACAAAAACCAACCCAAGAAATCCGTAATCAGTTACAAATGAAAATAAAGAACGTTAAGTCTGACCTACAACCAGAAATCAGTAAAAATGAAATAAAAAAAGGCACTCAAAGAAATGAAGAATAACAAATCTCCTGGTGAATGTAATGTACAAACTGTTAACTAAACTACTAACAAACAGATTAACAAGTTAGATAATTACCAGTCAAGAGAGCAAGCCGGTTTTAGAAAGGGATTCAGTACAAGCGACTATCTGCTTACGATAAAAATATTAATTGAAAAAGCCAACGAATATCAATTCCCAATGTATATGGCATTTGTAGACTTTAAAAAAGCATTCGATAAGGTGGAACATTGGGCAGTAAAGAAGTCTTTACAAAATGGAAGAATAGACTATAGATATACGGACTTAATTTCCAATATATACTTATGATCAAGCAACAAAATCCATCAAAATAGTTGAACAAACGGAACCCATTAAGATACGGCGAGGAGTCAGACAGGGTGACACTATATCACCCAAACTATTCAATCAAGCTTTGAAAGACGTTATGAGAAAACTAGAATGGGAAAAACGGGGTATTAACATAAATGGCTAATACTTGAATCACTTGAGATATGCAGACGACATTGTATTAATAACAGATAAAACGGAAGAACTACAAAATATGATGGATGAATTAAATAGCGAATCAACAAAAATAGGTCTACAAATGAATTATAATAAAACGAAAATTATGACCAACCAACCAGAATAATTATTAATAATTACAATTGCACAAACAACTATAGAACAAGTAAAAGAATATGTATATTTGGGACAACTAGTTAAATTAAATAAAGAAAATCAGACCGGAAAAATAAAGAGAAGGATGCGGTTGTCTTGGGTATCCTTCGGAAAATTTTCCTATATACTAAAAAATGGAAAATACCCCCAATATTTAAAAACAAGAGTCTTGAACCAATGTATACTTCCTGTTCTCACCTACGGTTCTCAAACTTGGACGTTTACAAAGGAAAACATAGAAAAAATAGCAAAGACCCAAAGAGCCATGGAAAGGCAAATGCTGAACATCAGGCTATCAGACAAGAAAAGAAATACTTGGATCCGCAACAAATCAAAAGTGACCGATGTATTAACGCAGATAGCAAAACTTAAGTGGAAGTTTGCTGGACATACTATAAGACAGAATGGCGACAGATGGAATAAGATGATTATACACTGGAGACCATATAGTTACAAATGAAAAAGAGGAAGGCCACAAATGAGATGGTCAGATGACTTAAAGAAACACGCAGGCCCGAAGTGGATACAAACTGCCTACAATAGAGAGACGTGGAAGAAGGAAGAGGAGGCCTATGTCCAAAATTGGATAACAAGGGCTGTATAGATAGATAGATAGAACTGTGCCGGGCAAAATAAGAACATAAACGTAGTTTTGTCTAACCTTCGTTACATTCATGCAAATCGCTTTGATCTTAATAAGTACGTTTTTTTTTAATGTCAGGGCATTCGATGATGTGATGTGATCGAGATTTTAATTCAATTAAATAAAGATCAAGGACTGTTACGTATTTCTAAAGAACCCTATATCCATTCATTACACACACTAAAAAAAAAGAACAAATTCCAAGTTGTTAATGTTACGAGGGAAAGGTTAAGGATTTCAGTATTGTTCAAAAATCAACAACTAAATCTCAAATGTTGGAAGCTAACTTCAAGTGTAGCATAATAAATTTGTTTTAAATGCAAGTATAAACATTTTGTAGTACACTCTTGGGCTTTCAACACTTCCACAAAATTTATTTTAAATTATTATCACTACAGCTGTTTCGGCCAGAGTGCCTTTCTCTAGTGATCTATTGTTGGTATGTGTTTACACTTTATAGTCTTTAACTGAATGAGTTTGGGAGTTTGAACTAAACTGTTTGTCTCAAGTTGGTCATTATGTCTGTAATTTATAATTTGTTGATTTTTATAAAATCTAATAAAGATAACTTAAGGCCTTTATTATATGGTTAATATTTATTGGTTTATAGCCTAACGTGTGGCAAGACCACCTCTCTGGAACGGTGGTTAAAGTTTTAGCGGGAACACTTCAGCAAAGATGCCAGGGTGTCTTGTTGCGTGACGTAGATGTCCAAAAAGATTTCCCCCACCGTTGCCTGTCACAATTCAATAGATACCTTCTTAGGCTCTTACTGAATTTTAGCATTACGGCAATTTAAAAAAAGCATTTATTTTAAATGTGAAGAATTTAAAATTCGTCAATAAAAGAATGTTTATGGTCTAGAAGGTGAAGTGCATACGCAGAGTCTGTTTTTTGACGTGACAACGTCTTAAATTAGGTTGTGGCTCGGAGTCATTTAAGAAAAAGTGTAACGCCCGCTCACGTCTGTTACAGTGAGTCGCCGAACGAGAGAGAGGCCCGCCGGACCGGCGAATGCCTTGCGTCTCTCTCCCACTCAAACATGATCGGTCCGCTGCGCGCGGCACTAGAGAATTAGGCGCGTTGAATCGCTAAAGTTGAAAATCGTTGAAAGTATCGTCAGCTGTGTCTGTAGTGAAAATGTGGAGTGCTTAGATTCGTCATTTACAACAACTACAACAATAAAGGTAAATAATTGTACACTAATATTTCATTATCGTAAACTATGATTGATTGATTAATTGTTAGATTGACACAAAAGTTGAGAAACTGAGTTTATAGGTTATGTCATACTATTGACAAATGTTGATAGTGTTAAGTAAATTATTAGTTTAAATCACTCTGCAATCAATTGTAATTCAGTCGATTGAGAAGAAACAGCGCGTATTGCTAGTCAAACATTTAAAATAACAAATTATAACTTCTAACCTGTCAAAACAGGGCGACCAAACAAACGAACAAAACCGACCAATCACCACGCGCGGAGTTAGAATTTAACTGTGTTTAGCAAGAATTTCAAATTCCAATTTTAGTAAATGTTTTAATTTTCAACTTTACCATTTACATTTACAAATTTTAATTAATTTCAAATTTATTTAGCAAAAATTTGAACCTTCGATCTGAATAAGTGTTTTGATTTTCAAATTGATTCTTTAAAATTAAAAATATTAAAATATATATAATCAGAAGTGAACGTCACATAACATTATCTGTACTTATTATTATTTAATATGTAGGCAAATACATGTGACCATACTTGGTAGACACAATTGGAAATAGTAATTTTTTATAACTGAAAAAAATAAATATATAAAATACTGGTAGCAAACAATAACTTCAATGATCGATATCTCCGCAACTAATTGATATATCGAAAAAATTTTCAAATAAATTTTGTAGAAAATAATAAGATCAATAATATAATATAAAATAAATAATATATAAAACAATATATAAAAATATAATATATAAAATATAAATAATATATAAAATACCTAATAAATCGGTAATGCAATTCTTATTTTCATTCAATTCCTTGTTCCTATTGTGCAATTTAATAATATTCATATCAATAAATATTCTACCGAGAAAAAGACGTTGTCACGTAAAATCTTCGCCCGTAAAACCGACTTTACAGGCAACCGATTTTTTTTTTATTATTGAAAACCATTTCATGTTCTGCTATACGTTTATTAAAAGTTCTGCAAGTTTGACATATGTAAGTTTTTGGGCAGTTGCCAGATTTAAGTTTGTCTACACCGCTCTGTTGCTGCGCTGTGCTTTTTCTTTTCTTTCTTGTTGTTCTTGATATATTTGCCTAAGTTGTTGTTTGTTCTAAAAGGTGATGTTATTTCTTTCTCATTTATGTGTTTGGCTATTTTTGTTGATATCTTACCTGTATATGTAATGGAGCAGAATGCATTGGGTTTTTTTCTGGGTCGAACATAATAAATTTGCCAACATTACATGCCGATTCCAATCTATCGAGGTTACCAGTTTTAACACTTACTTTTGAAAGTAACCCAGTTGAATTTTTTGAATTGTTCATGAGCAAAGAAATAATAGAGTATTTAATTAAAGAAACAACAAATTATGTTGCCTCGAAAAATCAAAATATTTCAATTGTAATTGACAAATTTTATGTATTATTGGGAATTTTAATTTTAAGTGGTTACTTTTCATTACCAAGTCGAAGAATGTATTGTGAAAACTCCGATGATACACATAATATTTTAGTAACGAGGTCTATGAGACGCAATAGATTTGAAGAGATATTTAGATTTTTTCATGCTGCAGACAACAACCACTTTGCCGAAAATGATAAATTGGCCAAGATTAAACCTTTCATCGACAAATTAAATACAAAGTTTTTAAGGTTTGCTCCCATTGAAAATCAAATTTCTATCGACGCACCTATGATTCCTTACTTTGGTCGTAATGGGTGCAAACAATTTATTCGTGGCAAACCAATAAGAAAATCAACAACTGGTGCTGATAAAAAGTGTGGATTAGGAGAAAGTGTGGTGTTGACCTTTGTAGAGATTTTGCGAAACACATACAAAGATATAAAATTGTCCTTCTATTTTGATAACTTCTTTACGAGGATATCTTTGATATCATCAATTTCAGAAATGGGGTGCCACTGGAACTGTCCGCGAAAACAGAACAGAAAAGTGACGTTTAGAAGATAAAAGAAGTATGACAAAACAACCAAGAGGATATTATTGTAGCTCTTTTGACGACAGCACTATAATTGAGGCTGTAAAATGGAAAGATAATAATGTTGTCACCATATTATCTAATGACCATAGAATAGAGCCAACCCAAAAAGCAAGCCGATATTCAGCAAAAGAAAAACAAAAAATTCAAATAGATAAACCATTTGTAATTTCGCAATACAAAAAATTTATGGGAGGAGTCGACTTCATGGACAACATTTCGAACTATAAAATAAAAATACGTGGAAAAAAATGGTACTTTCCAATATGGATATGGATGCTGGATGTTTGTCTAACTAATGCTTGGACACTAGCACGACAATTTGGATACAAAAATGACAACTTAGAATTTAGAAGACATATAGCTCGTACATTATTGTCTAATTATGGAAAACCAGCCCGTTCTACTGGATCTCAAAATATTGCAATAATTCCTGCTCCATCCACATCAACACAGCATCTAATTATCACTGATGCTCAAAGAAGAAGATGTCGTGTATGTTCAAATAAAACTACAAAAGCATGCGATAGATTGAAATTCAACTCCACGATAAATGCTTCAAAGATTATCATACAAACTATTTTAGGCCAAGAGCGTAGGCGCAAAATTTCGGGCCAATGCTCTTTAAATGCATTCATTTTTTTCGAATCCTGAGAAAACTAACAAATATTTTTGAAAAATTTAAACGCAGAATAAAAGATTACATTATTACCGAGGGCCGAAAGTCCCTTAGAATAAACAAAAATTTTTTTGAATGAGATATTTGACATTAAAAATCACACTAAATTTTCTCTTTTTTTTCACCCCTGTAACTTATTAAAATATACATTAAAGAAGTTTTCAGGGACTTTCGACCCTCGGTTATAATGTATTCTTTCATTCTGGGTTTAAATTTTTTAAAAATATCTATTAGTTTTTTCAGGATTCGAAAAAAAAAGAATGTATTTAAAAAGTATTGGCCCGAAATTTTGCGCCTAGGCTCTTATGCTGCTTCATTGTTTTTATTTTAGGGATTAAATGTTTAATTTGTTAGAAGAAAATAAAATAAAATGTAATTGCATAAAAGGTATTATTTTTATTTTGTACCGCTATGTGTCCAACGGGTCGTTAACGTCCCAGCCGGTTTTTCAAAAATCGGTTTTTGAAAAAATTTTTTAGTAATTTTTCTATGCATTTTTGGGTATTTTATTACATTCTTGAGAAAATCATTAATATATTTGACAAAAATAGTTGTGGGCATAAATGGGTTAATTCCATGAAGTTACATATGTAGAGTCCTTTTTTATGCGTATAAGCAAACTTCTATATGGTTTAGTTTTGGTTATGCAAGTTTGAAAGGATTTCAATTAAAAAAAAAATAGATTGCAAAATTATTATGGAAAATCTATTAAATTGATTTTAATGAAATTCAGTAGACTATTTTATTATCTTGTAAAGATTTGCTAGGCGAATTATGAATTTCCTTAAGTGATTGCAAAACATTAAATAAAAAAGGCTTTTTCCCCTTTACTTAGATACCAGTTGTATCTCATAGAAAATTCTATTGTCGCGATTTTATTTTTGTATGACAATGTTCCAAAAAGAATCGTTTTAAAGTTATAAGCAAGTAAAGCAAAATAAAACGATGTTTTTAGTAATTTTTAAATATTTTATTAGTGTTCCGGGCATATTTGAAAGGGAGCATAAGTCAATTCTTATTATTGAAGTTTATATTACGTAACTTTTTCTGCAAAATTCCGAATGCCACCTCTCATATCCAAACGTGGTCGTTTTTTCACAAATATATTCATTAGGCCAAAATTGGATTTTTAATTATAAATTACAGCGCTTTTATGTATGTACAACTAGAAATCTAGAATTCCCTAATTTTCTGTGTACTGCAACATCCTGTATAGAATACAAAAATTGCAAAGTAATACGACCTTATAACTACACGATTCATATAATTTTGTAGTAGTCCCCCATTTATAGAACCCATACCATTTTTACATATTATTATTATTAGTAGGTATAATCGTAATAATCGACAGAGGAACCTCAAGTTGTTTTGGATGATTCCTATCTGACAGTAGTTATAGGTTGGTTGGAAGTCAGCGACTACCAACATTTTGCGTCTGACATTCGACGTTTGTGAGCGAAATTGGTTGGCCATACACGATTTTCATTTCGAGACGTTCATAGAACAATTAAGTAACGCTTTATATAGTGGTTTCTAGTCAATAATTCTGTTCCTAATATAACATTAATTTTTTGCATTCAATATTTGAGACACGGCGTTAATTTTTATGGATTACTAATTGCTATGCATCAGTCATGCAGTTAAATGGTGATATTAACTCAACTATCAATCTTATAAATAACAGAGCTACCAGGATGGCAATTAAACAATTTATATTGGCATCTTATTTAACACTTTGTAGTTTTATTTAGTATTCTTGGTCCAGCATTGACGTCCACTGTTAGCTCCAAGATGGTCTCGCACTCTGAAGTGTTCAATCATTTTTTATAGGTATTTTTTTTACATTTTTATTTTAAAAAGCTGATAATAATATAAATTATCAAAGAATGATGGACACACTCAACAAAACTTTATTTGATAGAAAAGATCTTCAAATTAGTCAAAATATATATTCGAATCAATACCGGCAAAATTACGGATCAACAACTCACTGTCAAACCAATCAGGTGAAATATACTCTACTTTTCAATGTCTATTCCAGATTTTTCAGATTACGATACAAAACAAAGAAAAATGGATAAAATAAACAGGACACCTATTAACAACATACGTTATGCTCATGACACTGCTATACTCGTAGATAAGTAAAAAAATTTACAGTGAGTGGAACATATTTATCTGAAACCGCGAACAGTCATTGCCTAATCGGTTATTATTTTAGAGGTTTGTTTTTAAACTGTAAAATTGTAATTGTGATAATTGAAAAAATATGTTATAAGGTTAAGTATTCGTCATAATTATTAAAATAAACAAAAGTTTAATAAATTAGAAAGCTAATAATGAGCTATTTAGGTAAAATAAATTGTTTGCAATGGTGGTAGTAAAAGCTTATTAAAATATACTTACCAGTTTTATTCAAATATAATCAAAATCGCTGTTTTTGCTGTCAGAATTTGATTGAAAATCATCGCTGTCTGAAGCTTCGTCTACATTGAAAACCATATTATCCACGACTACATCAATTAATAGCTGTTCAACATTTACTCACGTTCAGTTGCGATAACTTTTTCAGTTATTTTTTCCATTCTTCCACAGGAAATGTTAAAAAAAATCATCCGAAAGCTGCTGTATTAACGAAAATGTGAAGTCTGCATTTCTGGCTTACATATAGGATTTCAAAGCTTCCCAAACCATTTCAATATGGTTAAAATCGGGATGGTACGGTGGAAGTCTAAATACATCATGTCCTTATGCTCGTATAGTGGTGCTTTTATCAATTGCGTATTTTACATAACAAGGTTTATGCAATTTTATTGTTATACAAATCAGGCTTCAACATAGAAGCAGTATATAGAATATTTTTTCTCAAAGCCATTCCTGCATAACACACTTCTTCGTTCAGGATGTGGGACGTTTATCTTCCTGTCTATTATGGTATAGTGCATTATTAAACACTATTACACTATTTGCTTGCTAACTATTACACACTTGCTAACTGCAAGTTACTTAAAAGCTGTTCTTTCAACCATTTTTTAAAATTTGTAATGTTCATGTCATCATGACAGTCTGCAGATTTTGACGTCGACTTTCACCTCAAATAAGATCCAGGAACAAAACTTTTTTATTTCCTGTCCCAACAATAATTAAAACTTTGTCGCCAAGGTAACCAATCCCGGCAAAGATTGTTACTTTGGCCGGCCAATCACAGCGCTCGTTATTAACTACGCTGTCATTGGCCTCTCGGCGGAAGATTGCTGAAAATTCTCAAACACAATGTGTATAAAAGAGCAGCACATCTTCCGATCGGGATCCAGTCGTTATATACTACTAGCCCCGCTAGACCTTGTTGGCCTAGTGTGCTACCAAGCTACTTTGAGTTTTATTATTTAACCAATATCCTGCTATCGTCGGAAACGTCGAATCCAAGAAGACTTTATCCAATTTAGAAGTTAAAAATCAACAAAAGCACGAGAACCGGCGTATCGACTACGAACGCTCCCTGGCAGTAGAACACGACTTTTAAAATAGAAAAGACATTGGTCTTAGAACTATTTTAAATTATGTCGAACTGACCACAGCGTTCTTTGGGACCTGTCACGGTAAAGAGCGAATAAAAGACATAAAAGACAATAAAAGACAACGATGTTACATTCTCGTAAAATCATCTCTAAGATCAAATTGAAAAAATTTGTTGATAACGGGTCACCTTGTCGCAGACCTCTATTGGTGATAAAGCTATCCGAAACCCGTCCTTCTAACATGACTTTACTTTTAGTATCATTGAGTATGCATTTAGTCAGTCTTACTATTTTTGGTGGAAATTTAAAATATTCTAGTGCTTCATATACTTTATTTCTTTTTATAGTATCATATGCCTGTCTAAAATCAATATTCGATTATTTCAGATCTTTATTTAAGTTTGCAAAACAATAAAATATTTTTTATAATATAAATATACCATCAATTTACCTGTCAAAGCATCTACTCATTAAATTTTAAAACAGAGTAATAATTGTGTAATTATAAAAAATTGTTTCATCTTTTAGTTTTTGATATCAAAACTCTACTTCATGAAATACGAAGTTATCTGGCAACGTTGCAAAATGACTAAAATTGGCGTCCAATGCTAACTAAATGGATGATTCGTTCACTTTCAGACAACTGAATAGTCATTCCTCGATATATCGGATAGAATGACCTTTAAGGTTGTAGCTATTTGTGTACATATATACCAGAACTTCTAAATGATCTCCACAAAATAGGAAAAATATTTGGCCCAATAATTAACAGAGATAAAACAACGGTTAATACCAACAACAGACAACCACATAACCAGGCTCAGTTCTTAGTGACTAGTAAGGAAGAACTTGATAAACTACAACACGTATGCCGGAGGGAGATTCCTCTAAGCTTCAGATTCCTTATGATAAAATGGACCATTATAACATATTTTTTTTCAAATTAACATTAATGAATCGCATAGAAGCATTCGAAATATGGATATTGTGTAAACTACTGCATATCTCGTGTTGATCGTGTGATAAAGAATGAAGTGTTAAGAAAAGTTGAAATCGAATTTTAAATGTGAAAAATTATAACGAAAAGTTTTTTATTGTATATAATAAAATCTGAAAAAGAGAAGATATTAAGATGGACTTTAATGAGTAGAAGGATTCTAATAGAAGAATGAAGTACTTAGGAAGAGACTACTGTTAGTGACTGCGAGAAATAAGAGTTTAATAGATGAATATCTAGACGCCAGAAGCATACCTGAAAAATGAGAATATCATAACACTGTAACAAAAATCTTCTTCTTCTTCTTCCTACTTTATAAATAGACAAAATGCCTGTTTTACTTTGGTTTTTAGCCTCAATTGACGTTGTCTGACCATCTTTTCCTCGGTCGTCCCAATGATCTTCTTCCATTTGGCGATTTGTCTCTTGCTATTCGTACTATTCTATTTTCTGTCATTCTTTCAATGTGTTGATTCCATTCCACTTTTCTTCTTTTGGTCCACGCGTTTATTTCCTCTATACCACATCTCGCTCGTATTTCCTGACTTCTTACTCTGTCTCTTAGAGTTTGGTTTGTTATTTTTCGTAAGACTTTCATTTCTGTTGTTTCCAGTAGTCTTTGTGTTTTCGCCGTATCTGCTCTTGTTTCTGCTGTGTACGTCATTATCGGTCTTATTGTTGATTTATATATCCTGGTTTTCGTTTCTGTTGTGAGGTATTTGTTTCTCCAGATTGTGTTGTTGAGACATCCTGCTGCTCTGTTTGTCACGTTCACTTGTTTTTGTACTTCTTCTTCCACTTTTCCGTAGCTTGACAGTTTTATTCCCAAGTATTCAGTTTCCATCACTTGTTCTTTACGACTAGTTCACATCTTCTCGGTTCCGCTGATACCACTATCGCTTTAGTTTTCTCTGTTGAGATCTCCATGTTGTATATGAGCGCCGTATCTTCGAATTCTTTAATTAATCTTTGTAGGTCATCTTCATTTTCGGCTGTTATTATGGCGTCGTCGGCGTAGCATATTATCCTTATTACCTTTTCTCCCATTCTATATCCTCTTCTTTTTTTAACTTTCTTTATGATTTCATCCATTATCAAATTAAATATTAATGTCCACAAGGAAACTAAGTTCCTGTAGTTGGCTGTATACCATATATTAAATATTATATATATTATATAAATATTAAATATTATAAATATTAATGGGCTCAGCGAATCTTCTTGTCTAATGCCAGTTTCATATTTGATAGGTTGTGATAGTTTTCCTTTACATCTTACCATAGCTATGTTATCTTTATATATATATTCTCAATGATTTTTACTAAAGCCAGTGATATTCCCTTTTCATATAATAAATGTTTCGCGTCCCGAATTCTCACTCTATCAAACGCTTTCTTCAAATCTATCAGACACATATATGCTGGTTTGTTGTATTCCAGCGACTTTTCTTTTATTTGTCTTATTACAAAAACTGCATGCGTGCATGATCTTCCTGACCGAAATCCTTGCTGTTCCTCTTGCAGAGATATTCGTTCGTTTATTTTTGTCGCTATTATTCTTGTTGTCAATTTGAGTGTTGTATTTAATAGATTTATTGCTCGATAATTATTGGGGTCTTTCTTATCTCCTTTTTTTGCAGAACATCACCATGATCGCTCTCCTCCATTCATCTGTATTCTGTTCGTGGTGATTATTTTATTAATAAGAAGTTGTAGTTGTTGTACAAGATGATCACCTCCATATTTTAAGAGTTCATTTGGTATTTGATCTTCTCCTGGTGACTTTCTGTTTTTTAATTTGTTTATTTCTTCTTTCACATCGTTTTGGGAGATTTCGGTCTTTTCCTCAGTTATTATATTTGGCGTTTCTGGTAAAGATTCTTCGTTTTGTGTAATAAAAATTATTTATACTAAATGTATATAGAAGTCGATAAAGATATCATCATTTTCTGTATAAATAGCAGCACCAATGGAAACAAAATGAATTTTGTTTATTCATTTTTTATCCTCTACACTGAACAAGAAAATATCACAAACGTAATATTGAAAATAATAACAAAAAGCTTTTCACAAGATATGTTATAATATAATATACTAAATGATGTAGAAAAATATCAGCTACAGCTAACGATGCCATGTCTTTTAGTACATTTGGTTCTAATTTTTAACACCTGCTTTTATTGTAGTGCATGGTCAGCTATAGTCAACAAAACATCGTGTCTGCGTTGTGGCACGATGACTTGCCAATTCTTTTGAAAAAAACAAACCGTCAGAGTTTGTAGTTTGTGGATGATTATTATCTAATAACTGCTGGTAGTTCTCACACAATGGTAGGATTTTTAACTTTACAAACTCAATGCAATTCAAGAAGTAATTTTCCTTTTTTTTTTCTTTAGCCGATTATAAGTCTTCAGCAGGTTGGGGTTAAAGAACCGAACAGAAAGCTCAGAAATGCAGTTTTATTAAAAACATAATCGTAGACATTAATGATTTCTAAGAAAATGCGTCAGTAGTTTATGATATGAAAACAAAAGAAATTGGTACAAGAATCGCATTACAGTTTTAAAATTGTCAAAATATTTAAAACCATAAACATAAATTATAACAATTCGGCTGTCCCATGGCAAAATACAGTAATTGCATTGTTACAACAATGGAGAAAATTCGATTTTTATAAAATGTACAAGCCGTAAGAAATAATTAAATAAATTCAAATACAAACTTGACGGTGTGTTAGACAAACTCTATCCACGTTTTTTAAAATATTATTGAAGGGAATAATTCGCCTTAGAAGTAGAGATCGCAAGTAAAAACTAATTTTGCATAGATTTAAAAAAAAAAATAAAATAAATTTTTCCATAAAAAAACACAGTAATCGCATTTGCTTTGCTTTGTAATTGAGGAGCATACATGCAAAAACCGATAAATCCACTTTTTCCAATTTCGAGATAAATGCCAAAAACTTATACAGCAAAATCCCATATTAATTTAAAGAAACATCATATTGGAATTAAATAGTAGTAGTAAGTAATGTAATAAAATCCTAGAATTTTAATATATTATCTTTTTTTACTGTTTTTATTTGTCATTTTTTTTTATTTATTGGGTTTTGTTTGAAAACCGAAATTTATCGGTTTTTGCCTGAAAGATATTTGCAAGAGCACCATATTTGTGTTGTTAATAAAAGAAAATAAAGGAACTAGAATGTAGAAAATTATTTTTATTATTTAACAAGTTGAAAAAAGTAAAAAAGTCAAGTTAAATCTGAAAAATCTGAAGTGTTGGTTCCTCTTCCAGGCAGTCACATGTCTCCTCTTCCTTTTTCTCCTCATCCTTTTCATTTGAACTTTTGCCATTAAGCAATTCCCGGTACCAGTCAAGTTCTTGTAATTTCTCCCAATCTTTATCGAAATGTTGATTTAGTAAGTGTTTAAGTAAGTAATTAAGTCTTTAAGTGTTTTTTTTTTTTTTTTCGGGGACACCCCGAGTCAATTCTTTTTCTGAGATGGTTAACTCAATATTGGAAAATTTTGGTTTCAAAAGTTTTTCAAAATTTTCCAACCCACTGGTAAAATAATAGTTTTGGAATGAACGAATTTTTATGAATTTGCCATTGTTAAATTTTTTTATTACAATTCTCTTTTTATCGGCTAGCGTTTTTACTTTTTTTAAGCCAACTTGAATCTCTTTTATATTAAACAATCTCCAATCAGTGCCTATCTTTTTAACAACTCCAATTTGTTTGTAAATTTCTTCATATTTCTCTCTAGAGACAATTGTGGCTTTTTTTCTTAGAAGCTTTTCTACTCTCCCAAATACCCTGTCTGCTGGCAAATACGAATGGCCCCTGACTGGAAATACAAGTAATATTTCTGTTACTTGAACTGGAGCTTTAAATCTCAGCCAGAAGTACAGCGAATGAATAACATGAAAGTTTTTGTTTTGTCCATCGCACCCGTCGCAAAAGAGGCGAAGTGTCGTAATATTATCGTACTCTAAAGAATCCAAGTAATTTACAAGTGCAGAACCTATTTCAATTGATCGTCTACCTGCCTGATCTTCAGTCCACGTAAAAAAAGTTGGATGTTTGGACTGGCTATCAAGGCAGCAAAAAACATACATGCTAATCTGCTGTGTATAAAACGCATCATTAATATGTGTTTTGGCAAAGGCTGCACCTGCTGCATATCAAAGCAGAATGTAATGGAATTTTCAGGAGTTTCGTTTAGCAGACTATAGAATGCATTAGCCCTGTTTTGGTGGATACTTAACTCAGTTCGAAACTCTCTTTTCTTTACCTCGTTAATTTCCGTTCTAATTTTGAATTTAAGTCTGGTACATTGTGCACACACATCTGATGCTGGAGTAGAAAACCCAATGTTAAAATCATTAACGAATATCCTGCTAAACATCGAAAAGTTTACATTATGTTCAGGATCGCATTGAGTGAGGTACATGCCATGTAATTTCTTTATGCTTAGATCAGCGGCCAAATAAATGCGTCTTACTTTCTTTCTATTATAACGACTTTCTTTTCCTTGTAGTTTACCAATAAACTCTCTTATTTAAATCTTAAACAGATTTTGTGGACACGTCATCTCCACCCCGATTTTCTTTTGGAATATTTCCGTCTGACAATGTTTTAGCAACGTAGTTTATGCGATCTTTTTTAATATTCACACATTTCAAGAAAAATGCCTGACATACCTGAACTTTTTTCTTGCTGACTCTTTTCGACAAGAAGTAGGTCGTGTACGGAAAAGTTACGCCCCTTGATTGCTCGTTCTGTTGTCGATCTTTTCCTTTCAATTGGAACTACTGACATGTAATGACACAATTTGATATCCTGTTTTGATTTCACATTATTTTCAAAAAATTTATTTCGAATGGCTCAAATGTCACTTTCAGCAATGCTATTGCAGTGATAAGTAGGGCCATTATGTTTGCAAACTATTGTAAAGTTTTTCAAATGAGGATCGCTATCACGATATCTAAAACAAAAAATGGATTAGGTAACGAACGTCTTAATTTATTCTTTACCTGTTACCTTTACTTTTGCAATTTCTGCCTCTTGGTCTCACTTTTCTGTTTTTCCTATTTCCTATACTAATTTCCAACACACTTGCTTCCATTGTTAAAACTTAATAAAATTATGTTAAACAACTGCTTAATAAGTAATTCATAAACAACATAACATAACCTCTTAATCCTTGCCCCCTTAATTTCGACAACGTGATTATGGTAACACAGTCCTCTCGTTTTTAATTTACAAACTACCATAGGAAAAGAAGTATACTTCTTTGTTTATGCTACTACTATAAAACGAAGCCCAAAACAGCATAAACAAACCTGCTATAAGTACGCACTATTTTATGGATTTACATCATAGATGGCGAATTAATTATTTAAAGATATATCGGGTTTTGCTAGAAATTTGGATTTATCGGCATTTGCTCGAACTGGTGAACTTTGTTCATCATTTTAAAGGAAAAATATCGGTTTTTGTTAGAATTTTATATTCTAGAAACATAGAGGGCTACTTAATTGATATTAATCCATATTCAGGTTAAAAAAATTTAAAAAATGGATTTATCGGTTTTTGCATGTATGCTCCTCAATTAGTAGATACTTAAAAAATACTTTATTTTGCAGAACAGTAAGTGTTGTTAGTGTGTTTTGCAAAAACAAATTAAAACTATATGATAAAGCAATATTTATTGTAATAAAATACATAATATAAAATACAAGTGTATCAATGTAAAAACTGTGATTAAAAATTAGGAACTAACAAAAAAAAACAAACAGTCTTCTTCTTCTTTAAGTTCCATCTTCTATCGAAGGTTGGAAATCATCATGGCTATGCGGACTCTGTTGACTGCCGCTCTAAAAAGTTCTGCACTACGCATTCAAACCATTCCCTTAAGTTTTTAAGCCAGGATATTCTTCGTCTTCCCACATTTCGCTTTCCTCGGATTTTGCCTTGCATAATAAGTTGTAATAATGCGTATTTTTGCCCTCTCATCACATGTCCTAAGTACTCAAGTTTTCGTCTTTTGATAGTTAATATTATTTCCGCCCCATTTCCTATCATTCCAGTTATTTTCACGTTTGACATTCTTTGAATCCATAATATTCGTAGGATTCTTCTGTAACACCAAAATTCAAAGGCGGATAACTTATTCAGATGGACTTGTTTTAGTGTCCACGCTTCCAAGCCATAAAGAAGAGTAGAGAACACGTAACATCGAAGCATTCTCAGGCATAGTTCTAACCTTATATCCCGACAACAAAGAAACTTTTTAAGTTTAAAAAATGATGCACGTGCTATTTCAATGCGTGTCCCAATTTCTTTGGTTTGGTCTACATCTGATGTTATCCATATTCCTAAGTATTTATAGTTATTAACACTCTCAATTGCAGTATCTTCAATAGTCAATTGGATATTTGCATGTGCAGATTTAGTAATGATCAGGCATTTAGTTTTCTTTAAATTTATCTTCAGTCGGTACTCATGACGTTGAGCGTTCATTAAGGCGTTGCATTACGTTCTGTAAATCATTGTTGTTATCCGTCATTATTACTGTATCGTCTGCAAAACGTAAGTTATTCAAAACTTCTCCATTGATAAACAATCTGTACTTAAAAAAAAACAAATAATATTACTAAAATGACAAAAGGAACGAACTAGACAAATACATCGGTTTGGTAACAGCAGAATACTAAACAATAGAAACGAAATAAGCAAACGATCCAATATATTCTATTTAAATATTGGAATCTATGACATCCATTTGTTCATGATCCACCAAGTCTAAAGATGTTTTTGAGTCTGGTGGGCTCTGCCAAAAGAACTTTTGGTTTTCCGGCATTAATGGTACTAGGTTTTTTAAAATGAGTGCCTTTTTGTCGGTTGAGATTCCACGAATATTTAACATTCTTACCTCATGAATCGAACTGTCAGAGTGAGAATAAGCGATCAACTATCAACCCCATTCACTCCACGTGCTGGAGTTCTCCAAGGTTCAGTGCTAGCACCCCTATTGTATATTATATACAACAGTAACATTTCCAACCAAAATATACCAAACACCCAACTGTACCTCTATGCAGATGACACTGCCCGTCTCAGCAGCGAACAACAGCGAACGGTTATTTTCCGGAGCGAACCTTTAGAAGAGCACAACCTTTTTTAAACGGTATCGAAGAATGGTGTAATAAGTGGAGAGTTACTCTAAACGCTGCAAAAACACAAACAATTGTGTTCCGGAGTCCTAAAACATCTTTGACATCGATGATCAATTCTCCCTGTATCTGATGGGATTATTAGGAAATATTAATGAAATATCATAACAAAGTGATCGGAGACTAACTACCTTATCAAATAATTGTGTTAAAATTAATTCAAAACAATAGATGCTTACAAAACTTATGATTATATAGATATTTAATTGCTTAAATCTTATTCTGGGGTGTCACATAAAAGTAATTATGCAAAAATATATTATAACAATATTTTTTTGAAGGAACCCGAATTTTTCGCCTTGCCTATAATTATGTTTTACTTAATTGTTATATAAAGGTTAAAAAAAATCTCGACTCACTGAATAAATTATACAAAAGCTAAACACATACAATTTCTTTTGTTTTATATCTCTTTCCCGAAAAAGATCCTTTAAATAAAACCTAAACCGGACTTCAGAGCAACATACAAGATATATACGAAGTGCCATCAATTTCTCAGTTCATTGAAGGTATTGGTAGAGTCAAAAGTTAATCTTCCACCTAATCTAATTCCGAAAGAAAGACAAATGGTACAGAGCTTGAAGGTAATGTTTTAAGGTCCCGAGAAAAATTCTAAAACTAGATAATGTTTGTCCTTTGGCAGTGGATCGGTTTCAGATGTTCATTCATGTCAATAGTAGCGATATAATCTGTTGTGGTATTTGGGATTGGTTTCATGGGTCGGCTGGAGACAGTGGTGTGGTCAACATCTTAATCAGAATAATATGCATTAGGAATTTCATTCATAAGTTCTGCATGCACAGTAGTGCTCTCTGAAATGACTGTTTCACTAAAACTTTCCGCAGGTAACGTGAAAAATTTTTAAATTTTTGATAACGTCGGTCTAACAAACCGACTTTTTCTAAAATTAAAAAAAAAATAGAAATTTAGCTGTAGGTGATTAATATTGGTAATAATATAATTGTGTATATTATTGTCTATAGTCCATTTCCATCATATTGATAGCACATTATGTATGCAAATCCCTAAACTGTTGATACGGGTGACTCAATGAAAAATACATATTTGTCAACAAGTTTACAGAAGTATATAGGAAAACAGTTTTAAATTGGGTATGACCACCGGGTATAAAGGTTGAAGCAGAATAGAATACAATAGTTTTGAGGGTTACTAATCCCTAAATAAAGTTGCCAGTGTCGGAGTGATGGAGATTAACAGGTATTAATGAATTTGCAAGAAATGTAATATGTTTATTTTATTGGTTATATATAAAATATTTTGTGGCCGTAACAGGGGCCGATTTGTAAAAAAATGAATAATATTTTAATCAAATTCCATTTCAGATTCACTGCTTTCTTCAGAATCTAAGGAATCTTCAACTCCAATGTTAATTATTACCGGTTCCAGCATTGCATCAGTCATATTATCCAAATTCCACATTTTATTTTCTTCCTTGTGAGCATGACTAACAGCATTTTCCCAATTTTCTGGAGTTACTTTTGTTAAGGAATGTTCTAATAATTGTTGTAAGTGTTCTAATTTAAAAGTTTTGTTGTTGCGTCCAACTTCACCCTTTACTTGAGACCATATATTTTTTATCGGATTCAGATCACAGTGGTATGGGGGTAAATGTAAAATAATTACATCACGGTTTAATGCCATTTCATCAATTATATATTTTTTATAAGCTGCTTTATGTTGACTTACAATAGGTAGTAATTCCTTTTTTGTCGAATTCTCCTTGTACTCAATTGCGTGTTTATCCAACCATTTGATTATCTCTCCTTTTTCCATGCCGTTGTTGGCAATTTTTCTGCTAGTCTTGAATGGTAACTAGCATTATCCATGACTATGACAGAATTTTTTGGAATTAAATCCAACATTTGCTCAAAATATTTTTCAAAAACGTCAGCAGTCATTTCCTCGTGGTAATCTTTGGTTGATTTTGAGGCAAAACTTAATAATCCACCATTGACAAAACCGTATTCGTTTCCAATATGGGTTATAATGAGTCTGCGTCCTTTTCCAACGGGAATATTGTTTATTCCAGTAGATACACCTTCGATGAATGCCTGACGGGAACTTTTCACATTTGTATCAACCCATAGATATGGTACAGTATGACCTTCATTTAGCCAAGTCTCGTCCAAATAAAAAAATTTTTTCCCTTCTTCTCGGTACTTTTTAATAGTTCTTAGATAATCTCGTATCCAACATACAATGTAATCTTTTTCAATTAAAACGGATTTTCTTCTATTATTTTGCCAACGAAATCCCATCTCTCTCAATAGTCCCCATAATTTCTTGTTGCTTATGATTGGTAACTCTTAGTTTTCTCTAATTAATGTTTAAATTTTGTCCAATGTTGGAAATTCCTTGTTAAAAAAAAAAATGAGTGGACGCTGCGTCTTATGTATTTCTTCAATTTCCAAGGGTTTACTCCCTCCACTCTTCTTGGGAGATGAAACAGTTCCTCCTTTTCTTTCTTTTAGGAATCTATAAATTGTTGCTTCTCCAACCCCTGTCATATTTAAACACATGTTAACGATTTCACGAACATTACTTAAAGGGCGTTGATGTACAAGTGCATCGTGTGCATTTAATATTATATTTTTCTCTCTTAGACTGAAGGCACCTTTAAAACTACGCTTAACCGGGATAAAACCTGTTGTCGACGTGATTTTTAAATGCAAATAACAAAATATCGACACCAAAAACGTAGGTAGGTAAGACATGAACGATGTACATCTACAAACTAAATGGAAGATGCAAACAATTTCTAATTTATATTATTGGCATAAGCTGTAATGTGGCATAAAAACTACTTAAACTATCATTAGTGAAGCCTTATCAGTAATTCCAGGTAATCGTTCAAAGAAGGTATTCTTTTTGTGTCAGGCGATAACTTGTATAGAAAATAATAATCACCTTTAAATTACTGTTAACATTAATTTATTTCGTGAAACATTGAATTTTCTCATTAATCACCCGTGTATAATTAACAATAATCGTGTGGCATATATACCGACGTTTTTTACGCACAAAAAAGGTATAGTGAGATTAGTGGACACTTATTTTACAGAAGATTTTTTAAAAGATAATGAATTGTTGACGGCATCTTAAAATATTCATTTTTTTTTTATTTATTTCAAAACAAGTATAGGGTGATGCCTGTGGTTTTTTGACCTGTTGAGGATTTGCATACATAATGGGCTATCAATATGATGGAAAAGGGCTATAATAAACAGGGAAAATAAAATTTTACTCTCAAAATTTACACAGATTACTGAAACTATTACAAATTTTGGGCACCATAATTTTCAAAACAATGCCTAAATAATCCCGTCAGATGTTCTAGACACAAATATTTTTTACAGTTCGCACAAGAATATCTTGTTCTTCGACTTTTTGTAGTGCTGCAGTACGTACATCGTCCATGAGTTTGATTCTGGGGAGCAATATTCTCAGTTTCTATACCACATATTTCAGAAAGACGTAAACGGATTGTCCTGGGAATGTTTTGCTGTTGTGTTCATCGACGAATATGTGGGCTAAGTAAGTGAAATCCTAAATTTTCTAAGAATTTTCTTCTATCGATTTTTGTTTGGGTATTCGAGGTGTAAATGATGTAGCTATTTATTCCAGCAACGTTCATGGCACTGTAAAAAATGACCATTGGCCAACGACGAGTTGCACGAGCGTAATTGTAGTCTTCGCACATTTTGTCAACAACGTCGACACCTCTTTTTGTTTTGTTGTAGTCCATGGTTATTTTCGGTTTGCCAGTTTCCTTATCAAGAGCATCATCGTAATGCATAGTCGATACCAATAGGATATTTCTTTTTCGTTTTGGAGAATACGAAACGAGCGTACACTTATCTTTAAAAGCAAACATAATGGATTTTTCTGGTCTTGCTAGTAACATTTGAGGTATCTCATGTTTATTATGACGTAATGTCCCAACTGTAGTAAGACGGTGTTGCCTTAGTATCTCCGTCAGGTAAGCTGTTAAAAAAGTTGTCAAGCGTGACATTTTTATTTGATCCCAAGATAGGTGAACAAAGACGAGGCACTAATGCTAAATTCGAAGTATCTCGTTGTAATGGTCCGGCAGGCTGTTTCACTATGTACACTTCCAAATTTGCAGTGTAAAACATTTTAGCGTCCACTAAGGCATATATTTTTATTCCGTAGCGATTCGGTTTTTTGGGCATATAATTTTGAAAGTACATTTACCTCGAAACGCTTCGAGTTTTTCGTCAATCATGGTGAATGCTGACATATTGTAATGTTGGGACAAATTGGATACAAACTCGTCGTAAATTTCCCTAATTGGAGCTAATTTGTCGACTTGTACTCTTTCTTGCCTGGTAGCTTTATCGTCGAAACAAATATGTTTCAACAAAAACTGAAATCGTATCCGAGACATAGTAAGTCTGAAAATGTCCATAGCCATTCCGTCTGTCCTAAATAAATCTTCAACGTTTTTCCGGTATTTTTACTAGTACCAGAAATATATAAAAGTCCCAATACTGCTTTTATTTCTAATAAATCAGTCGGTCTAAAAGAACGATTTTGTGGAACGTCATAGGCTTGCATTTATATAAATTTGTTGGTGTAAGTAACAATTTTTTCCAATATGTTTGGAGAAAAGAAGCATTCCCATATTTCTGAAGCTTTATTTTTATGGCTTATATCTCCCTAAGGTCCAGGTAAATGTGTGAAAATATTTTCAGCGCGTGTTCGAACATTCCGTGCTGATACAGGATATTTTTGCCACCTGGTAGTTCCATCTTTACCAATAAGGCAGGGTATTCTTGAGGTATAAGGGGTTTCTTCAAGAATAGCTAAGTTTTGTTGATTTTCAAACTTCTCTTCCGAGTCTATATCCTCAATAGGTTCTATAATATGGTCTTCTATCAAACTCACATCATCATCATCTGGTTCTGCCTCTGAATCATTTAAAACTTCCCCATGAAGCCGCAACAGTCATTCTTCTTGTAACTCATTATAAACGTATGCCCCATTAAAAAATATAATAATATAAATTAGTACCGCAAACAAAAAATCAAACAAATTAGTCTTACCTCAAAATGTAACGGCAACTATAACGTCGGTTTGTGGGACCGAATCGTGTATAATATTTAAAATTCTTATTAAACAATACACGCTGTCCACTTGCTAAACTACAACTGAATAGATACAGGCACATAAAGGTACTGAAGTTCTCTGGTACTGAGGTGCAGATTGAAATAAAAATTAGCAGCGCTTAAACCGCGAAAATTTAAATCAGTCGGTGCGAGAGACATAACGTTGTCTTGGTATGTCGAAATTAATTTACTGACTAAAATGCACAAGAACGATCAAAAATGTGTGACGTATAAATCTGTTGTTTTTTAGTTAAAAGAAAAAAGAGTGGTCTCACATTTACATTTGTTTAAATAGCATTTCAAATAAGTTTTTCTGATAATACATAATTATAGATGTTTCAAAATGTTTCCCTGATAGATTTCAAATGTAAAATATAAAAGCCAATAGTGAAAAGATTTAGAACTTCTATTTATCCAAAATGGTTTAATGCTAACTTACTTCATTTAGTTGTTCAGAAAAAAATTACTCGTACAAATTATTTGGCTTCCTGTAATCAAGAGGATTATGTGATTTTCTCAGAACTCAGAAGATTGTGTAAAGATTTATCAATTCAACATTATAACGCTTATCTGAATCAAGTAAACCATAATTTATGCAGTAATCCTAAGTACTTTTGGCAGTTTGTAAATAGTAAGAAAGCATCAAATGATTTACCAGATAGTATGTATTAAGATAGAAAGGAGAAAGGAGAAAGAAGGAGAAAGATTAAACAATCTACGTTTTGCGGACGATTTCGTGCTTCTGTCAGATAATCTGGGAGAGATCAAAGACATGTTCCAAGAACTGAATGACATACAAGAAACTGGGCTGGAGATAAATTTCGAGAAAACCAAAATGATGACCAATATGGTTCCCAGCGAAGAGATACAGATCAATAACAACAAGGTAGAATTAATCGATAAATACACATACTTGGGTCATGAAATTAGAATAACCAGAGACAACCAAACCGGCGAGCTTAATAGACGAATCACGTTGGGATGGGCGGCATATGAAAGGATGAGAGACATTTTTAAAACAAATATCCCAATTCACCTGAAAAGGAAGGCATTTAACCAATGCATCTTACCAGTCTTGACCTACGGAGCAGAGACCCTAACTTTAACGAAAGCTACTGCCGAAAAACTGTGGGTAACACAAAGGCGAATGGAGAGATCAATGCTGGGCCTGACCCTGAAAGATCGCGTGAGAAATGAGGAGATACGCCGACGAACTGGCGTAGACGATATTATACTGCGAATCAATAAACAAAAGTGGAGGTGGGCTGGACAGGTTGCTAGAATGGAAGACGGAAGATGGACGAAGAGATTATTGGAGTGAAGACCAAGAGCCGACAAGCGAAGTCGAGGCAGACCACCCACCCGATGGACCGACGACCTAAGGAGAATAGAAACAAACTGGATTGCAGCAGCTAGAGATAGAGAGAACTGGAGACGTTTGGAGGAGGTCTATATCCAACAATGGATGTGAAAATGGGGCTGGATGATGATGATGATGATGTATTAAGATAAAATTATGGCAACAACTGGACAACATAACTGTTTCAGTCATTTTTTTAACAGTTTATTTGCCACAATCAAATATTAATAACTTAGAAGTAAACAAAAATAGCAATTTCTTTATACCTAATTTTTCAGTCAAGAATATTTTTAACAACATTTTATTTTTAACTAATTAGTTAAGGAGTGGTCCAGATGGTATTCCTGATTATTTTCTAAAGAATTGTATTTATTCACTAACTAATCCTTTACATCTTCTTTTTGAGTCATCATTAACGACATTGGTTTTCCCAACTTTATGGAAGCATTCTTATATCTACCCAATTTTTAAAGCAGATAATAAACAAGACATAAGAAATTATCTCTCTCCTTAAGTTTTTGTATCTATCTATTGTTGTCCTAGTTTTCCGTTGTTGCATAGTCATAAATGCCTCGTTCTTCTCATCTGTTATTTTTTTTGCAGTCTTGGTCGAACAAGTCGTTTCCTTCTTGGGTTCGGGATATTCCCAATGTGCTTTCGGCTGCTAATTTCAGAGCCTCCTTGAAGTTGTTCCACATTTCCGTGCTTGACTGGTGACTGCCCAGGTGTGTTCTAGGGTTTCTTTTATATGTGACTGAAACTGTTTCTCTTTGTTTTAATTTTTTGGCATGTATAAATTATATTTTACTTGTCTAGTGCCCCTTTCTTTCTTGGCATTGGAAATTCTTTGTCGTAACTTGGCCCCTACCATGAAGTGGTCTAAGTCAATATTTGCGCCTTTGTAAATTCTGACGTCCATTAGGTTTGTAAAGTGCCTTCTGTCAATTATAACATGGTCAATTTGATTTGTGGTGTGTCCATTTGGTGATATCCAAGTTGCTTTATGGATATTCTTATGATTAAAATATGCAATTCCCACAATTAAATCTTTAGTTAAATCAGAATAAATTAACGGTAACAAATTTAGTACTCTTTGAACAAAAAATATTAAACGCTTTGAAGAATAACAAGCAGATGGATACTATTTATACTGATTTCTCCAAGGCATTTGACAGAGTGAATCATAACATCACATTAGAGAAGTCAATCCTTACAATAATTTAGCAGCTTTTTAAGAGACCACACACAACAGGTGAGAATAGGTGTTCACTGTTCACCCTCGTTATTTAATATTTTTATGAAAGATATATCAGAATGTTTAAGAAACTGCGAGTTCCTGATGTATGCAGATGAATTAAAATTATTTAAATCCGTAGATTCAAATTATTACTTTAATTCAAGAAGATTTAGAACGATTGAGTATTTGGTGTCAGAATTATATTTTGGATTTAAATTTGCTAAATTCTGCTATATAAGTTTTTATAGAGGTTTTAAAAAATATGACACTTCTTATGCAATTAATTATAATTAATTGTCTTATGTCAAAACAACAAAAGACTTAAGAGTTACAATTGGATGAACAGTTGCGTTTTGTACAATATATAAATGATGTAACAGTTAATTCATTAAAATCTTTAGGCTTTATCATTCGCAATGTCTGAGACTATCTGTTTATGAGAAATATTGCGAGATCTAGTTTATGTCAGTTATTTATTGAAGGGAGATTTTTGGTAAGAGAGGTTCAGGAAGACTCCACTTTACTGGCTTCACAACCTGAAAAGCTCCGTGGCTTGTTCCAGCAGCTGTGAAGAAAGTTAAACTTGCCAATATCTAGAACGGATAGGTGCCATAAAAAAAAGATATAACTACAATATATTGAGGAAGAATGATTTTTAGTGATTCGTTTTTTGTGGAAAACTAAAATACTATCAAACTATTCATTTTTGTAGTAGAAATTAAAATCTATATTTGTATAAAATTTTTGCTCAAAACATTTCCGTTGTTCTCTAGTAGGCCACCAGATTAGAAATATTTTAGTTACACCACTGTCGATTTTCTTATCGACTGTTCGAAATAAATACAACTTTATATATTTGTGCGGTTAGATGTCCGCAGAGGACATTCTTCTCCTGATGATATCTTTAATTATTTTACTCCGGTTTCTAGGAACACATAAAACTTGAAATTTTTCGGTTTATTTGAATGTTTTGCTTCCATATCACCACCTAATATCAAAGTTCTTGTGTAAGCTAATAAAAATTTGGTCAGACTTAATTTACTTCAAATTTTACGACAAAGAAGCGCATTTAGTGGTTTATAGTTTATTTTATTTTTTAAATATTGATTACTTATGTCATTTATTTATACTATATATACAGAATCAAACATTTTGCATCACGCATCTCAAAATTTGCTCTTTATTTTAACTGATATTTCTATAGATTTCAATTAAAACCTTATTATATTAGTGTTATAGAGTGTGTAAAAGCCAAATGGAATAAATTCATTATTAAGGTTACTGTACATATTTATAAAAAATCCCGAAACACGTCAAATTTAAATTATAACTTGACATTCTTTAACGTGAAAATGCAACCCCTACCTTCAACCCCCTTAGAATGACAGGTACAACCCCCAATTTTTAAAATAGGAAGTATAGGCTTGTGATATATCGTTTGAAAGGTCTTTTCATTCTCCATTCAAAAATGTTGTCGTTTTCAAGTTTATTAAGATTAATTAAGATAAAATAAATTAAAATCATGTGGCTACCGAAATTCGCTACAATACAATCAAAAACTAAAATGTAATGCAAAACGTAATAAAATGTAGAACACGAAAAAGAACTATGAATGTTAATGAAGTAGATGTTCAAAATGTTCACCGTCTTGACAACATCCTAATCTCAAATAAAACTGTCTTCTAACATTATTTAACATAACAGGCGTGATCGACCTAATCGCAAGCGTGATTCGTTCTTTTAAGTCATTTAAATCAGAAGGTTTAGTTTTGTACACATGGCTCTTCACATATCCCCATAAAAAGAAATCTAGTAATGTAAGATCAGGTGATCGCGCTGGCCATTCAATCGATCCTCGCCTCCCTATCCAGCGATTGGGAAATATTGTATCGAGGTACTGCCGGACATTAAGTTGGTAATGTGGTGGTGCTCCATCCTGCTGAAACCATATCGTATTCGCTGGAACTTGAGGGTTTCCTGAATTAGGATATAAATTTGCCAACGTTGGAATGACATCATTTTGAAGTAGTGCCAAATAATTGTTGCCATTCAAGTTGCCCTCAATGAAAAAGGGACCAATGATATTGTTTCCTACAATCTCTGCCCAAACATTAACCTTTTGAGGGTATTGAGTGTGTTCTTCTCTCATCCAGTGAGGATTTTCCGTGGCCCAGTAGCGGCCGATTAGCATGACCGTTAAGTGAAAAAGTACACTCATCAGAAAACATAACGTCTTCTAATTGGATAATATTGTTATCCAACATGTCCATCATTTGCTCACAAAAAAAAGTTCTCCTATCAAAATCGTCTTCCATGAGCTCCTGAGTAGGGATCATCTTATAGGGATGCAATTTATTTTCTTTTAATATGTTTACTATCGATGTATGGCTAGCATTGAATGTAGTGGATGCCTGTCTACTCGATGTATGTGGATTTTCCTGAAACTCAAGCAACACATCTAATTTGAGTTCATCACTCACTGCATTGGCAGCTGCTTTTTTTATCTGCCTTACATGACCAAACTCGCGAAACTGCTTCTCTATTTTACTTATTGTTCCTTGGGATATAGGCGGTAAATTAGGAAATTTCTCATGAAATAGGCGAGTTACTTCCTGTTGTGTTCGGGTGTTATCTCCGTAACCAATCATTTGTAAAACTGTTATTTTATGCATTTCCGTTAATCTAACCATTTTTCAGAATTGAATTGAACGAACTTTTTACTTAAATTAAAATACTGACAACTTAAATAAAACAATTTACTAATGCGTGTTAAAATAACGTTGCCACTTAAATTCTTTAAAGTTTTTTAATGGTTACCATCTAAAAACTACATTGTTATGGTTTTTGTTTACTTTCTCATTATCAAGACCAAACGGGAAATAAGTTTTGAGTATATTTTAGCGAATTTCGGTAACCACATGATTTTAATTTATTTTATCTTAATTAATCTTAATAAACTTAAAAGCGACAACATTTTTAAATGAAGAATGAAAAGACCTTTCAAACGATATATCACAAGCTTATACTTCATATTTTAAAAATTGGGGGTTGTACCTGTCATTCTAAGGGGGTTGAAGGTAGGGGTTGCATTTTCACGTTAGAGAATGTCAAATTATAATTTAAATTTGACGTGTTTCGGGATTTTTTATAAATATGTACAGTAACCTAAATAATGAATTTATTCCATTTGGCTTTTACACACTGCATGATATTTCATTCGTCAGAGACGAAAATGTCACTGAAACTCTAAAAACCAAACGAACAAGCTGAATTTTTGTCAAAAATATTAATTTTGAAAACCCAACAAAAATTTCAAATAATTTATAACCACACAATTTATACCACACAAAACGCAAAAAATATTATTGGGCCTACAGATTATTTATCAATAATCTGTAGGCCGTAAAAAAATGTTTGAAATAAAAAATGTAGCGAAGATAATAATTATAAAAAAAATGTTTATTACCACTTTTTTTGTAGAATGAACCGTATTCTCAAAAACAACGCTTGAAATGACCGTTGATTTTGAACGTTAGTTACGCGCGCGAAATCAATGTTCAATAAATTTGTAGCTCGTCGGTAAAAATTCATTATCTTTTGATACAAGCGACCTATCGACAAAAATGAAGATGCGTTTTAAAGGTAAAGAGTTCAGCTTTCGTATGCAATTTTTGTATTTTGTATTTTTTATAAATAAACTCAGATTTTATAAAGGTGGCATAAATAAATAAACGTGGCGCGATTTTTGCCATTTT
This sequence comes from Diabrotica undecimpunctata, assembly GCF_040954645.1. Taxonomy (NCBI): domain Eukaryota; kingdom Metazoa; phylum Arthropoda; class Insecta; order Coleoptera; family Chrysomelidae; genus Diabrotica; species Diabrotica undecimpunctata. The sequence continues at coordinate 114,055,826 of NC_092811.1, read as the reverse complement.
TTATGATTCTCATGAGATCAATACAATCTATTTCTTTTATTGACTGGCCACTATGAAGTTTCGATTACTAGAGACTAACCTTCAAAACTTATAAAAGCATACAATATTAGTTGAATTTTGGCAACAAATATGAGGCATTTAGAATATGTTTAAAATACGCTGGACTTAAACTTTCACATAACAGATCTAAAACGTTTAAATCTTTTTTTTTTTTGCAGTTTGCAGTTTTTTTCTTGCAGCCGTTTCCCGTGACGTGCGATCGTTTGTATTATAAAACATTAAATTCTGCGTTTTTAATTCTTATTTCAGGTGCCTCATATTTATTTAAAATTTAAATTTCATGTCATAGCTTTTAAACAATATTCTTCTTTTTGACGTGACAACGTCTTAAATTAGGTTGTGGCTCGGAGTCACTCATGAAAAAGTGTAACGCCCGCTCACGTCTGTTACGATGAGTCACCGAACGAGAGAAAGGCCCGCCGGACCGGCGAATGCCTTGCGTCTCTCTCCCACTCAAACATAATCGGTCCGCTGCGCGCGCAGCATTAGAGAATTAGGCGCGTTGAATCGGTGCGTGCTTGTGTCTCTGTCTTTCTCGAGCGTTCTTGGCGTTGAAAAACCGAGAAAGCGTCATAATACAAGTTCACACGTGTGGTTAAAGTATCGTCAGCTGTGTCTGTAGTGAAAATGTGGAGTGCTTAGATTCGTCATTTACAACAACTACAACAATAAAGGTAAATAATTGTACACTAATATTTCATTATCGTAAACTATGATTGATTGATTAATTGTTAGATTGACACAAAAGTTGAGAAACTGAGTTTATAGGTTATGTCATACTATTGACAAATGTTGATAGTGTTAAGTAAATTATTAGTTTAAATCACTCTGCAATCAATCGTAATTCAGTCGATTGAGAAGAAACAGCGGGTATTGCTAGTCAAAATATATTTCTATAGTTAAAATTTGTGCAATTCTTATTTTCATTCAATTCCTTGTTCCTATTGTGCAATTTCATAATATTCATATCAATAAATATTCTACCGAGAAAAAGACGTTGTCACGTAAAATCTTCGCCCGTAAAACCGACTTTACAGGCAACCGATTTTTTTTCTTCTTCCTCTTTATAAGCCATTCTGCTTGTTCATTGGCGAATTAATACCTCTATGAAAGGTTGTCACTCCATCTTTTGCGCGGTCGTCCGATACTTCTTCCGCCGATTGGTGACTTATCTCTTGCTATTTTGACGACAGGGGTCTCCTCCATTCTACTTATGTGATTATTCCATTCTTTTTTCTATTTTGTATGCATTCATTTATACACTGTACGATACATTTTCTTCTAATGTCTTCACTTCTCTTTCGATCTCTCAACGTATTTCCTGTAATTTTTCTCAATACTCTCATCTCTGCTGTTTCCAGTACTCTTTGCGTTGTGGCTGTGTCGGGTCTTGTTTATGAGGCGTATGTCATTATTGGTCTTACACTGGCTTTATAAATTCTTGACTTCATTTCAGTGTTATTGTGTCTGTTTCGACATATAGTGTTATTAAGGCATCCTGCCAGTCTATTTGCTTTTTGTACTTGATCTCTCGCTTCTTTGTCCAGGTCTCCATAGCTAGACAGTGTAATTCCCAGGTATTTTATTTCTATTACTTGTTCAATACTGATGCCATCAATTTTTATTTTACATCTGGTTGGTTCTTTGCTGACTACTATTGTTTTAGATTTCTATGATGTGATAGTCATATTAAATTCTTTTGCTCTTATGTTAAATCTGTGGGTCAGTTAATGTGGGACTCCCATATAAATTTGTAACGGCGAACGCGTGTATAAAAGTATAACTTCTACACACCCGTTTTTTTTTTCTTTTCTTTACATTTTTCCTTCACTTCTGTATTTAGTTTATAAGTTTATAAGTTTATTTATTTAACACCTTTATAAAAACTGCATTTTCCCTCTGCAAAATACAAAAACTTTATACGAAAGATGCACTATTTGCCTTTAAAACACATCTTGATTTTTGTCGATAGGACACTTAAATAAAAAAACATCGAATTTTAACCGTCGAGCTGATACAAATTTTATTGAACATTGATTTCGAGCGCGTAACTGACATACCCAACGAATGGTTGACCTCAACATTCATTTGTCTCCCAAAAAAGAAAAATGTCAGAGAATGCACCGACCACCGTACCATAAGCCTGATGTCTCACACACTTAAATTGTTTTTAAAAATCATTCATAAACGCATTTACAAAACACTTGATATGGATATTGAAGAAACTCAATTTGGATTCCGTAATGGCGTAGGTACCCGTGAAGCTCTATTTGCATTCAACGTACTAATCCAGAGATGCTTGGATGTGAACCAAGATATGTACGTCTGTTTCATAGACTACAACAAAGCTTTCGACAAAGTCCGCCACAAAGAGCTAATGGACATCCTCAAAGCAAAACAAATACAACACAATGACCTTCGAATTATAACAAATCTATATTATAAACAGCAGGCACACGTACGCATTAATGAACACACATCAGAAGAGTTCGAAGTTAAAAGAGGAGTGCGACTGGGGTGTGTATTGTCACCACTACTATTCAATGCATACTCTGAAGAAATTATGAAAAGAGCTCTTGAGGGAGAAACAGCAGGAATCAAGGTCAATGGAACACCAATTAACAACATTAGATATGCGGACGATACTATCATAATAACAGACAACCTCCGAGGCCTCCAAAAGCTAATGAACAAGATAGTTGAGTATGGAGAGGAATATGGATTATCAATAAACACCAGGAAAACCAAATTTATGAGGATATCAAAAACCCAAAATAATGGTGAAAGCCTGACAATTAACGGTAGTGCTTTAGAACAAGTTGAAAACTACCACTATCTTGGCACAATAATTAATCACACAAACGATTACTCCAAAGAAATCAAAGTTCGAATAGAGAAAGCACGTACAAACTTCAATAAAATGAGAAAGGTACTTTGTGCAAGAGAACTAAAATTGGACTTGAGAGTTAGGCTGGCAAGGTGCTATATTTTCTCGACTCTGCTTTATGGGATAGAAGCATGGACACTTAACGCGTGGACTGCTAAAAAGTTGGAAGCATTTGAAATGTGGGTGTATAGAAGAATCCTGAAGATATCATGGACCGAGCATGTAACAAACAACGAAGTCATGAGAAGAATCAACCAAAGAATGGAAGTATTGGAAACCATCAAGACACGAAAGCTGCAATACCTGGGGCATGTTATGCGTAATGAGAGATACAACCTACTTCAATTGATTATACAAGGGAAAATCCAGGGCAAGAGAAGTGTAGGAAGAAGAAGAATCTCATGGTTGCGTAACTTGAGGGAATGGTACGGATGCACATCAATAGAACTATTCAGAGCAGCAGCATCTAAGATCAGAATAGCCATGATGATTGCCAACCTCCGTCGCGGAGATGGCACGTGAAGAAGAACTGACATTTAAAATTGACGGTCGCTTCAAGCCTTGTTTCTGAAAGAACAGTTCATTCTACATAAAAAGTGATACCATACATTCTTATTTAAAATTATCTCAGCTACATTTTTATTTAAAACGTTTTTTTCTGCGACTAACAGATTCTTGATAAATCGATTTTTTGCTATTTTACCCCCCTACGAGGAGGGTTTTAGGAGGAAGCCCGGAGTTAATAGCGGTAAACTTTTTTGCATCTTTTTTGGGGTCGCAAAATTAATATTCTCTGCAAAATTCAGCTTGTTTGTATGATTTTTAGCGGTCAACTCTCTGACGACTTGACTAAATTTAGCGCATGTTTTTAAATTATATATGTATCATCATCATTAGCTTGACAAAGAATCCTTTTTGTGTCTTAGCTTGCTCTATGATTTTAAGCCATTCTGTCTATTCGTTAGTTTGTTTTTCCAGTTGGTAATCTTTAGAGTTTCCAGAGGTTTTCCCACTTATTCCATATATCAAAGTTTTTGTCTCCTTTTTGACCTTCTCCCTTGTGGCATCTACTTAAATATTTTCTTTGGTAGAGTAAAATATACAGTTATTGGACACTAAAGAAAATTTCAACTTTAAAAATTCGTAATTCACATTGTTGTCTGAAGATTGAATTGAAATTTATACAAAACGTAGTCTAAACAATTTATTACAATATGACTAAGAGGATTTAAAGAAAGTGTTAAATCTTTTTTGTCAATTATATTTATTAAAAATAGTTACAAAAATTATAGTTATTGGACAGTTTATTTAGTTACAGGACACTCAAAATTAGTTATTGGAAAACTGCTTTAGCACAATAGAAAACTAGAAACAAATGAAAATTACAAGAAAAGTCAAAGATTTCTTTGCGGTATGGGGTACCTATATACAGTGGACAATTAAATTTTATAATTGCACCTGAGCTTCTTTGTATTGAGTGAAAAGTTCGTAAATGTCCTTATTCTCACTGTCTTGGTTACTAATATTAGTATCGGAATCACTATCCTGCAGATTGAAGCAGTTGTGACATATAAATAGATCACCATCGTTTGGTATATGCAGTCTATGCTTAACAAAAACACAACTTTCGTGATAATAAAGACAACAACAGTCATCGCATTTTAATTTATTCGATTAAATATCATTTGAACAAATAGAACATTTGACTTTTTTTTTAATTCTTTTTGTTGCGACACTGGTTTTTGGTTAATTTTTCTTTTCTTTTCCGTTTCCTTTCTTGTTCTTGTTTTTCCTGCTCTTCTTTTAACTCTTCCTTTTTTCGTAACATTTCTTGATATCGTGCAGATGTAATAGGAAAAGGAAGTCTTTCCGTGTTACGTTTATTTTTTCTTTCCGGTACAGTAGGAGAAGTTAAAAAAAAAATCGGTTGCCTGTAAAGTCGGTTTTACGGGCGAAGATTTTACGTGACAACGTCTTTTTCTCGGTAGAATATTTATTGATATGAATATTATTAAATTGCACAATAGGAACAAGGAATTGAATGAAAATAAGAATTGCACAAATTTTAACTATAGAAATATATTTTGACTAGCAATACGCGCTGTTTCTTCTCAATCGACTGAATTACGATTGATTGCAGAGTGATTTAAACTAATAATTTACTTAACACTATCAACATTTGTCAATAGTATGACATAACCTATAAACTCAGTTTCTCAACTTTTGTGTTAATCTAACAATTAATCAATCAATCATAGTTTACGATAATGAAATATTAGTGTACAATTATTTACCTTTATTGTTGTAGTTGTTGTAAATGACGAATCTAAGCACTCCACATTTTCACTACAGACACAGCTGACGATACTTTAACCACACGTGTGAACTTGTATTATGACGCTTTCTCGGTTTTTCAACGCCAAGAACGCTCGAGAAAGACAGAGACACAAGCACGCACCGATTCAACGCGCCTAATTCTCTAATGCTGCGCGCGCAGCGGACCGATCATGTTTGAGTGGGAGAGAGACGCAAGGCATTCGCCGGTCCGGCGGGCCTCTCTCTCGTTCGGTGACTCATCGTAACAGACGTGAGCGGGCGTTACACTTTTTCATGAGTGACTCCGAGCCACAACCTAATTTAAGACGTTGTCACGTCAAAATGACTCAACAATTCGTGTAACAATAATTTTACTTGTAGAGGGTAAGTCATAAACATTAGTTTTATATTGTTGAATATGGATATCATTGGTACTACTTACTACTCTCATAAATATTTACATTTTCAATACCACTTTGTTCTGATGTTTCTATTTCAGTATTTTTAACGGAAGATGTGATAGCTATATTTTGAATAATATTAATGTTTGTGTCTCTAATTTTTAGAACAATTGGGTTATCCGAATGTTTTGGATCATGTAAAAAACTTTCAAATCTTGAACAACAAATTCAAATTATCGTCGCTAGGTAGATTATTCTTTGGAATTTCTTTTAAATTGTCTAAGCTATGAACTTTTTCAAGACCTAAGATATTTACAAAAGTATTATAGTTCATCTTGGGTTTCTTTTAATGATCTGAAATGATTAAATTTTTTACTATTCTTTTACCTAAACATTTTGTGTATAGCCCATTTCCATCATATTGATAGCACATTATGTATGCAAATCCCTAAACTGTTGATACGGGTGACTCAATGAAAAACAGATATTTGTTAACAAGTTTACAGAAGTATATAGGAAAACAATTTTAAATTGAGTATGACCACCAGGTGTAAAGGTAAAGTTGCCAGTGTCGGAGTGATGGAGATTAACAGGTACTAATGAATTTGCAAGAAATGTAAGATGTTTATTTTATTGGTTATATATAAAATAATTTGTGGCCGTAACAGGGGCCAATTTGTAAAAAAATGAATATTATTTTAATCAAATTCCATTTCAGATTCACTGCTTGCTTCAGAATCTAAGGAATCTTCAACTCCAATGTTAATTATTACCGGTTCCAGCATTGCATCAGTCATATTATCCAAATTCCACATTTTATTTTCTTCCTTGTGAGCATGACTAACAGCATTTTTCCAATTTTCTGGAGTTACTTTTGATAAGGAATGTTCTAATAATTGTTGTAAGTCTTCTAATTTAAAAGTTTTGTTGTTGCGTCCGACTTCACCCTTTACTTCAGACCATATATTTTCTATCGGATTCAGATCACAGTGGTATGGGGGTAAACGTAAAATAATTACATCACGGTTTAATGCCATTTCATCAATTATATATTTTTTATAAGCTGCTTTATGTTGCCTTACAATAGGTAATAATTACTTTTTTGTCGAATTCTCCTTGTACTCAATTGCGTGTTTATCCAACCATTCGATTATCTCTCCTTTTTTCCATGCCGTTGTTCAATTTTTCTGCTAGTCTTGAATGGTAACTAGCATTATCCATGACTATGACAGAATTTTTTGGAATTAAATCCAACATTTGCTCAAAATATTCTTCAAAAACGTCAGCAGTCATTTCCTCGTGGTAATCTTTGGTTGATTTTGAGGCAAAACTTAATAATCCACCATTGACAAAACCGTATTCGTTTCCAATATGGGTTATTATGAGTCTGCATCCTTTTCCAACGGGAATATTGTTTATTCCAAGATACACCTTCGATGAATGCCTGACGGGAACTTTTCACATTTGTATCAACCCATAGATATGGTACAGTATGACCTTCATTTAGCCAAGTCTCGTCTAAATAAAAAATAATTGTTTTCCCTTCTTCTCGGTACTTTTTAATAGTTCTTAGATAATCTCGTCTCCAACATACAATGTAATCTTTTTCAATTAAAACGGATTTTCTTCTATTCTTTTGCCAACGAAATCCCATCTCTCTCAATAGTCCCCATAATTTCTTGTTGCTTATAATTGGTAACTCTTCGTTTTCTCTAATTAATGTTTGGATTTTGTCCAATGTTGGAAATTCTTTGTTAAAAAAAAATGAGTGGACGCTGCGTCTTATCATGTTTTTATGTATTTCTTCAATTTCCAAGGGTTTACTCCCTCCAATCTTCTTGGGAGATGAAACAGTTCCTCCTTTTCTTTCTTTTAGAAATCTATAAATTGTTGCTTTTCCAACCCCTGTCATATTTGAACACATGTTAACGATTTCACGAACATTACTTAAAGGGCGTTGATGTACAAGTGCATCGTGTACATTTAATATTATATTTTTCTCTCTTAGACTGAAGACACCTTTAAAACTACACTTAACCGGGATAAAACCTGTTGTCGACGTCATTTTTAAATGCAAATAACAAAATATCGACACCAAAAACGTAGGTAGGTAAGACATGAACAATGTACATCTACAAACTAAATGGAAGATGCAAACAATTTCTAATTTATATTATTAGCATAAGCTGTAATGTGGCATAAAAAATGCTTAAACTATCATTAGTGAAGCCTTATCAGTAATTACAGGTAATCGTTCAAAGAAGGTATTCTTTTTCAGGCGATAACTTGTATAGAAAACAATAATCACCTTTAAATTACTGTTTACATTAATTTATTTCGTGAAACATTGAATTCTCTCGTTAATCACCTGTGTTTATATTTAACAATAATCGTGTGGCATATATACCGACGTTTTTTAAGCACAAAAAAGGTATAGTGAGATTAGTGGACACTTATTTTACAGAAGATTTTTTAAAAGATAATGAATTGTTGACGGCATCTTAAAATATTAATTTTTTTTATTTATTTCAAAACAAGTATAGGGTGACGCCTATGGTTTTGTGAACTGTTGAGGATTTGCATACATAATGTGCTATCAATATGATGAAAAAGGGCTATAGTCAATAGCATGTACTTTAAATGGAAACAATCCGCAAACCTTGAAACCATTTACTACTGTTTCACTGTTCCAGTTTTATAGCTTTTTTTTATAGCTTGCTTCAATATAGAACCAAACACAACCTTATTCAGCCCCTCGTGGATGCTGTTCTTCCCATTCTCTTACTAACTGCCTCCAAGCTTCTTTTAGTGGACGGAAAATGGAAACGTCACATGGTTGTAAAATCCTTGTGGCGATAGAATGTAGTGCAATTACTTCAATCTGCAGTTCATTACGCAAAAGACTTAATTCGTAACTTAAGTGACTCTTGTGCCCATCTACAAAAAGAATAACTGGAAGCTTAATATTATAAAAATTAGGTGGAGGTAAAAAACATTCGCAATATACTGATAGAATGTCTCAGCCGTTATCCAACCATCATCGCTTCTACCCACACCCCATTTAGCAACTTTTTCTGGAATACGTTAATAAGAATAAATAACCATAGGCACGCAAATTTTACCGTCTGCTGGAAACGTAAACATCACAGTGACGTTTTCTTTTGAACAGCTTTTAATTTTCATATCACGACTGACAATATATTTTGTCTCTTTTGTCTCTTCTAATATATCTCCAAGCTGTTTATTTTGAACCTTATCAAATGCCTTTTTAAAATCTGCAAAACAAGTACATGTCCTGACTCATATCCACGTATCTCTGGGCCAGCACATTCAAACCAAACAAAGCATCTCTTGTGCCATATCATTTCTAAGGCCAAATTGTGTCCCTAACTTCATATTCAAGAGTTTTAACAATTCTGCTGTGTATTATTTACAAAAATGTAAGTGTATCACTCAATAAAGCTATTGTTCTGTGATCTGAGCAGGATATTGCACTTGAATTTTTGGGTATTGCCACAAAGGTAGATTGCAGCCAATAGATTGTCTGGGGATTGTGGCAGTCTGATATATTAGGTTAAAGCGTTCAACCAATACGTCAATAACATCTTCATCACTCAGTTTTAATAATTCAATGGGTATATCATCTGGTCCAGTAGCTTTGCCTCTTTTGTGTTTTTAATGGCATAGATGACTTCTTCCCGTAATATTGGTGGTCCGGTTTCCTCTGTGGTTTCTAATGATAGTTTTTTTCTTTCATCACTAAATAGCTTTTGGATGTAATTGATCCAGTGAGACAATCTTTCCTTCATAACAGTAATATTATCTTTTTAACATTTTTAAGGATATTTGTTCTTGTGCTTGTACTAGAACCTGTCATTTCTTTGATTTGTTTTTGTGAAAATTAAAGCTATCTTATACTTTTTATCCAGATCTTCTATTCTTCTTCTATTCTATTCTTCTATTCTTCAATTTCCTTGCATATGTCGTAGAGCCAAATCGCTCTTGCCTCTCGAATTTTCTTTCTGATGATTTTCTGAATTTCTTTGTATTTATTCAGGTCTTTTGTTTTATGTTTTCTTGTTTCTTCCATAAGTTCAAGAATTGCTAATGTCATTCAAGGTTTTGTTTTTTCCCCAATTGGTTTGAGGGTTTCTTTTTCAACTGAGACAAAGGCATGTTGAATGTTTTCCCATTTTTGGTCAATAATTAGAGTTTGTGCATTATCTTCTTTTACTTTTATTAAGTTCTCGTTTATTTTAAATTTTGTTTCCGCATATGTGTTGTCTTGTTTGAGCCGCCTTGTATCCATGATTTTCTTGAAGTTAGGTAGCTTTACGTTCTTTAGTGTTACTCTTATCGACAAAATAACCGGACTGTGATAGGACGATATGTCCGCTCCTGGATAAGTTTTAAATGATATTATAGAATTAATATATCTTCTATTGACGATAATGTAATATATTTGATTTTTGACTATGTTGTTGTTGTCAGCTGGTGAACTCTATGTGTGTAATCTACGTTTAGGAAGTTTGTACAAGGTATTTGCAATCACGAGTTCCTCAATAATGTAGAAATCAATTATCCGATCGCCACGTTCATTCCCCTTCCCGAGTCCATATCGCCCCACACAATTCTCCACTTCTCCTTGGTCCACTTTAGCGTTTAAATCTCCGAAAAGAATATTTATATCATGTCTTTTAGTCAGCTGTAAGACATTATCAATTTGTTCATAGAAGTTCTCTATGGTATCTTCATCCTTGTCTGCATTGAGTGCATACACTTGGAATATATTTATTTGCTGTTTTAAATGAGAGTTGAGAGACAGCATCAATACTCGATTAGAGTAGGGAACAAAGTTACAAACAGCTTTTTGAGAATTCACCTAAAATAGTTAAACTAAACTCAAACTAAACTAGTCCTAATTGGATTTAATTAACCAATCCTGCTGGAAGTAAAACAACGAATTTTCATGATACTTGGCGTTTGCTTTAAAGTCGACATCTCACAAGGACAACCTATCAGAACAATATTAACAAATTTCTTTTTTGAGAAGAAAGTAGGTTTAATAAAAGTTTCTCTGTACATAAAAGTCATATAAGATTTCAAATGATACTCATCTTTATAATATATCGCTACTTAAAATTAAAGACCAACGCAATAACTCTTTTTTATTTATTACAGCGGTAAATCGCGACGGGAAACAATGACCAAATCCTTCCTTCCACGATTAACTTCCTCACAATAATCCTCGAAAAGATCGTTCTGTTTCTTTAAATTTAAATATGCAAATAATCCGATCCGGATTTAGCAGCTTAAAAATATAACAGAAATGCAAATAATTAGAAGCTAATTACACAACCGCTAGAATCTCCTTCCGCTAGTCTATACCTCGACGAGTAAGTTATGCGGATACGATCAACTGCACAAGGCGGTTTAAAATAAAACACAAAAATTAATTGAACAAGTCTCCAAAAACTGCCTCGATGTCACAGTGGTAAGAGCGTTAATTTGCTGAGCGTAAAAATTTAGGGGTCGTTAATTTCAAATTCGGCCCAGATGAGAATTATTATTAAAGACAATTCTTTGTAGAGGTAATGGATTTTGACAAGAGCTAGTAGTCATGCCGATGCAGTACACAAGTTTACCTGTTATTTACAAGGCCGTCCTCTGCATTTTCGATTTATATTTATGTTACAATTTTTAAAACCATCATTGAATTTGTATTTAAACATTATAGAATTTTGGTGTTTACGCAAAAATTTTATTTCTCATATTTAGCTAACTTTTATTGATTTTTTTTTCGTTGTCAGCTTTCCAATTCTCGCTATCAGTCCGTTGTTTAATATTAAAAAATTATTTTGGGACATTTCCGTAATATCATATACTCTTCGTGTAGTTTTAGCCATTCTGATTAATGTGACGCACTGTTCTGGCATATATACAACCCATTGCCTTTTCTTTGCATTTTCGATAACAGCGTGCCTACTGTCACCCTTATTCTGGGTGTGGCTTTTTTCCAGAAATCTGTAAATATTATGAATGTGAAAATGTGCGGCAGCAAATGTAAACATCCAAAACACAAAACGGTTCCTACTTTGTGCCTCACAGTTGTCTGAGTAAATTATTATCGTTTTATCACTATGTTTTGCTTGAGATCCAAAATTTTTCAGAGGCAACTGGCAATTTTGTTTGGACCTCTTCTCTCCACCTGCTCATGCCAGAGATAGCAGTAACCTAACGTCATAAACTGTAAAGTTATATGTAGAGTATTTTTGCTCTTGTAGTAAACATCACTACATTAGACAAAGGGCTAGCTAAAACCTTTTAAAGGTCCGATCAAGCCACACACAAGCTCTTATCATTCAGTAGAAGCTGTTTGTCTATTTTTTAAAGTTTTTGATAAATCTGGAACTCTGTTTTTTATGTGGGACCCGTATTTTTAGAGACATTTTTCATTTTCAGCATCTCCATCTATATTAAAAACAGAACAACCGGTACATTGGTCCTTTTTTAGTTTAAAGAACCCAATATTGAACTGTTCATTGACAATATCTCTATACTGGCGTGACGTGGTAACGGTAGTGATGTTATTTTGTTTTTGTCGTATTCTTACGCGTCTAATGGAAGGTACTATAAGAAACTGATTTATGTGATTTTTACGTTGTCTAGTTTTAATGATAGTTTATGTGGTCTGTTGTAATGTGTTTTCCACGTTTATCTTCCTCTTATGATCCACCATCTTTCAGTTTTCTTAATGCTGTAGTGATCCAAGTTTCTGAAACGTTAAGGGTTTCCAAGAACCTAGTTTTGCAAACACGTTGTTCTTCATTGCGAATGTAGAAGTAATATTCTCGAGAGTAATTTCTTCGAGACCGTTGTTCTGCACTAATAGGTACTTATTTTTTGACAACCTGTCCCGCATGACGAGCAATAAAATCCTACTTTCTCGTATGATCTTTTAACTTTCAAATTTCTTTGAAAATTAGTCTTCATGGTGCACTTATCTGTCTTTTTTAATTTTATTAACTTTACGATTTTCATGTTTCCCAGATTTAGACTAGTTTTAGATTTTTCATCCACCCATTTACTAACGTTCCTAATTCTTTTCCTACTTACTCTCTTTATCTTGCCCCGGTTTCTTCTCTTTCTATTTGTGGTTGCCTTAGTTATATTCTTATTAAGTTTAATTATTACTCCAGGGAGGTTTTCTTCTTCTGTCGGAATGTAATCTGGGTCAGTATTAGAGTCTGCATGAAATGGTTCCTCATCGCTATCCTCAAATATTTCATCTTTATTCCCATTGGCTTCAATCTCTTTTAAGCTTACTGAAATATAATACAAACAAGGTAATTACATAAGATTTTTTCATGCAGAATTTAAACCAACCTGTAGAGTATTCAGGATTAATATCAGTTCGTGCTTACTATGATCCTCATTCGTCTTTTTGGATTTGCTTTACAATACTTACAGCAATATATTTACCTTAAAAAAAATAGGTGTTTACTTATGTTGTTATGCTGTTATTATTAATTTAAATAAAGTTGATTATGGATTAACCTTCAAAAGAACTGTAAGAAATATCCGTTTCAGTGTTTTAATACGCTTTCGCAGCTAATTCCAATATTAACTCACTTCTAAAACACACTATGGCAGTTGTAACAAAACTAAACTTTTGAACATAACCTTAAACTAGCGCCGAATACCGTAGTAAAAATAGTGCAAACACTCCTGACCATGGAGCTGCGCGAAGGCGGAGTCAAAATTCACGTAAAGGTAGAAAGGTTCTATTGTAAACCAAATTTCGTCCACTGCGCCGTGGTTAGGAGTGTTTGCACTATTTCTAACACATGTAAGGATACCTAATGCTATCGCCTCGGGTAACAACGAAGACTATTGTAACTCAAGATACAATGATTTTCTACAGTTGTTTTCCATAAATTAGAGATACTATAAAATGCGTACACGTGATGTTGGTTGCTTAACTATATTTATTGAGATACGATTCTTTCCTGGGGAAGAGATTATTATATTTTAATGTTTTACTGTTTTGCGCTCATAACCCAAAAAGTAGAAAATTTGAGTTTCTACAGTCTTCGTTGGACCAGTCGATCTATGGATTTTTTTGTGGTTCCATGCGTGTGATTTTCACGGGCTTATTCGGGTTCTTACTATGCATAGATTTTTTTCAGTTTGTGATATTACAGACCCAATCTATCTTGTGTGTTGCTCCTGTCTTCGCCCAAAACAATCGTAGCAATCTGCCTGGATCATACTGATTACTACGTCAAGTTGGAAAATAAAAAAAGGAGTTGAGTAATTTATATCGCTAGGTACGGGAATAAAAAAAACTACTACATATTATTATATAGTAGCCTTGCTGATGGGGTTAGCTTGAAGGGGAGCAGAAATTGAAAATTAAATTCAACGCATATCATAACGTATCTGCTTATGGGTTCCAAAGCTATTTTTTATGGCATCTCATGCAATTTACTATTGTTTTGCTAATAAGTCACAATTTAAACTTTAAAATTATTAAGTTTATTTTTTGAGGTTTCCATTTTCAGTTCGGAAATCGTTTTTAAGATACAACACGTTATTAAATTTTGATTTCCACTTCGAAAATCGTTCTCTAAATACAATTTATTAATGTTTTGTGTATTTTGAGAATGATTTTCGAATAGGGAATAAAAAAGTCAAATAAACTTAATTTTAAAGTAAAATTGTAGCTTTTTCCCAATAAAAATAGTAAATTTGATTTTTTTGTAGTATCTTCTTCTTAGAGTGCCATCTCCCTGAGGAGGTTGGCAATCATAATGGCTATTTTTATTTTTGAGCTTGCTGCTCTAAACAAATCAATCGATCTGCATTGATACCAATCACGTAGATTCTTCAACTATGAGTTCTGCCATCGGCTAACAAATCTTCTTCCTTGAATCTTTCCCTGTATGATGAGTTTCAAAATTTCATATTTTGGTCCCCTCATCACGTGGCCTAGGTATTTCAGTTTTCTGGTTTGTATAGTGGTGATTAGTTCTGTTATTCCCTTTTTCTGTTTTTAAATTGTTTATATTATAATTATATAATGTTTGTTTTTTTATTATGATTATATAATGTTTTATTATTATGTTTATATAATAATCTCTTATTTTTGTTTATTGTTTTGTTTCTATTTTAAACTTCTACTTTTTAATTTCTCTTTTGTCTGCTAAAGTTTCGATGCCCGTGGTATATCGATATTTCAATATCCATGTATGCGATCTTTAATAATTTTCTTATTGATCTTCCTATTACTTAGAACTACCAATGTTCCCTTTAAATGTCTAGTTGTGAAAAGAACAGGCCTTTTCCGTCGTTAACCATCACCCCAGCAACAAGATTATTTGATCTGATAGTTATTTGAGTTTTACTGTATTTATGATCAAGGTTATTTAAGTTTTACCGAACCCATGGCATGAGAGATGGAGTCCTTGGAAATCCATGGACGTAATTAAATCACCATTAGGCTTCATTTCACATTCAATATACTATTTAATACAGTCACCAGGCTCCATAATCTGATAGATAATTAGGAGACCATAACGACAATATCGTAAAATTTTCATCCTGGAACCCTACATGGAAAACAGCAATTGTCAAGTGTCAAGTGAATGAAGTCATTCTTATTTAATTAACTTTAGTCACTTTTTTACCATTTGGCCGTATATTTATTTGGACATTCAATAATTTTTAGGCTTTCAGCTATCCTATACAGAACCTGCTGAAACTTTGAAACAAGTCTGTCAATTTATTCAATAAAATATGTTTAAATTTTTGTGTTTTGCTTTGATTTCTCCTGGCATCGTTCTTGCTACATTGATTGTCTTAGAGATTAGCCGGAGTGCCTCTGAGAAGAGCTAGCTAGGATCGGGAACTCCATGATTGTCTTTGTGGTGTTGAAGAGAAGATACTTTAGCTAAGATTGACCTCGTCACGATCCTGGACGTCAATCGTGGATTGGTTAGTATAAACCAGCCAAGCTATAAAACTCCTGGTTTTAAATTCTAGCATTCTTTTAATAAGGTTGATGACTAAAGCTCGGATTATAGGCAAAATGCATTTTTTGCCTATTTTGCCTATTATAATATATAATAATAGTCTCCCGTTTTATACCGCTGTCGCGGCTTTGGGAGTATAGCAGGGTAGTCTGCTATATCTAGGGCCTACGGTATACAAGGAAGGTAACATGGCCAGTGCTACGCTTCAACCGTCTATTATTACCCCTGGTTTTACCCAAGGTACTCATTTTTATTCAGGCTGAGTCGACCTGGGGCCTATAGACATTTTTTTAAAATGTCTAGATTTTGCCTATTATAATTATATTATTTTTTGCACTTTTTGCCTTTTTTCGTAAATTCCGCCTATTTGTTCTTTTTTTAAAATTTCATGGTACTACTCATGATATTATTCTATTACTAAACCATTCTATAATAAAATTTTGGGTCAATAATAAAATATCAATGGTTTGTTTATATAACAGATTTCTAGAAAAATGTACTTGATCGAGACTTGAGGGTTAACTATTTGGAAATCCCTAAGCTTTATTAGTTTATTATCAGTTGTACAGTCGGTTACTGTATCAGAGTTTAGTCACAAATTGCTATATGCTAGTTTAGTTTTGTTGCGTATACCGAAAAGCAAAGAACACGTTTTAAAACGTTTTAAACATTTGTGTGAAAAGATGACATCTAAATTAAGGCTATGGATCGCACCTTATTCGGAACATTCTCTAGAAGAAGATGGAGCATTTTGTAAACCCTGCGGCAAATCGGTAAGTATTATTTTTTCTATTTTTTTTTTCTCGTCCCACAACTTAACTAAATTCTAAAGCGGTTTTAGAATTCTAATTATTTTTTTTTAAATTCTCAGATTTCAAGTAGAAAAAAGTACTTTATTGACCAGCATTGTGGAACCCCACTTCATAAACGTAATTTGGAAAAATTAAATTCCTCTAAGTTAGCCCAAATATCTCTTAGCGGTAATTAGTAATTAATTTAAAATGCCACAAGAAAATAGCTTCAGAACAATACTTAGCGAGATAGTTTAAACAGTTCAAAAAAAAGGGGGAAGACGCATTTAAATTTGATTTATGCGAGATGATGAGTGCATCCAACATTCCTTTATATAAAGTTAATAACTCTAGTTTTAAATGCTTTTTCGAAAAATATCTTAATACATCCTTACCGGACGAGAATACATTGAGAAAACATACTGTGGAAAAATGTTATGTGGAATGTATTTCAAAAATTAAGCGGAAGTTAGAGGGCAACTTTTTGTATATTATCGTGGATGAAACGACAGATGTATGTGGCAGGTATGTAGCTAATTTAATGATTGGAATTTTGAACGAAAACTTTGCGAGAAAACCTTATTTAGTTGCCGTTAAAGAATTGGAAAAAATAAACAATTTAACAATAAGTCGATTTATACAAGATAATTTAACAAACCTCTTTTTACCCAACGTTATACCAGTGAATAAAATAGTTTTAGTGCTTTCAGATGCTAATATGTTAAAAGCTGGTGTTAATTTAAAGATTTTTTATCCTAATTTAATTTATTGCACTTGTGTAGCCCACGGGATAAATAGAATTGCTGAAGAAATAAGAAATCTGTTTCCGTTGGTAAATAATTTTATAAATTTTATGAAAAAAGTTTTTGTAAAGGCTCCGTTGAGGGTGCAAATATATAAAGAAAGACTTCCCGGTGTCCCTTTGCCACCTAAACCAGTAATTACAAGGTGGGAACCTGGCTCGAAGCAGTTTTTTTTACTTTGAACACTGCAATGAAATAAAATTAGTTATGTCAGAATTTGATGATGATTTTTCCGAAGCCATTCGAGAAGCAAAAAAAATATTAAAAAATTCCAAATTGAAACAGGAACTCACTTATATCAATGACAATTATAAATTAATAGTTACCACAATTACCTGATTAGAAAAACAGGAGATAAATTTATGTGAGTCAGTAAAATTAATAGATAATTTAAAGACGAAAATTAAATCGGCACCTGGAAGTAACGGTCAATTAATTTAAAAAAAAATGAAATATGTTTTCGAAAAGAATGAAGGTTTTTCGTTTTTATCTAATGTTGCTAAAGTTTTGAATGGGACATTTTCCGAGGAATTTCAACTTATGCCAGATTTATTATCCGCTCTCAAATATGCTCCAATTACATCTGTCGATGTCCAACGTTCGTTTTCAATGTACAAATTAATTTTAAGTGATCGAAGACATAGTTTTAAGACCGAAAATATTGAAAAACATTTAGTTGTTTCTATTTATGATGAAATTTTAAGTGGTTACAATGTTTAATTATTAATTTACAGTTATTTAGTTACTAGTTTATTTATACTAATGTTATGAATATGATGTGTAAATATACCTGCCTTAAGTTAATATTACGTTAATTCACTTTGTACAATAAATAATACGTTATATTCTTTAATTGCCTATATTTTGCCTAAATGTTAATATGCCTGCCTTTTTTAATAAAAATCTTTGCCTATATAGGCGCCTTTTTCTTCAATTTTTGTTGCCTATAAATCCGAGCTTTATTGATGTCTAAACAATTATTTTAATTATCTTTATTTGGTTTACGCCAAACGCCTGATGGTACTCCAAATACACTAATTGTTGACAATAGGTTATTTACATAGTTTCAAAATCTTTTATTTTAGAAATTCGTGCAATTTTTTTACCCCATGGCCATGGTCTCGGACAATACAGATTATTAAGATAGCGCACTTGTGATTGAAATAATTACTGCTAAATTAACATACGGCTTCGTGATATTGATTAATTGAGCACGTTTATTTATATTGTGTAACACAAAGTGTTAGCGATAAAGAAATAGGTAAACTCTTTGTTGTGCCTACTTGTTCATTTAGATGAACTATTTAGTTAAAAGCGTTGGAGTTAACAATTACAAATGCATTTTGGATATAGAAAACTGCTATGTACTAAAAAAATCACATTCCTTATCAGATTTGTTCAAAAAAAATATTACCGATTACACCGTTTTTAAATCAAAAACCATTGGATTAGTTTTTTTTTTTTAGAATTTATATTTAATATATGATTTGTGAATGATGAATATATAGATCAAATCCAGCCTTCAAATTAAACAACAAATCAGCTGATTGATCTGTATTTTCAACTAAAAATTTTCTGTTGTGAAATAAATATTAAAAAGTAGAGTTTGCAAATATTCCTTTGTAAATAGTTATGTGAAATAGATTATGTTCTAAGATGTTTCAACTTAGAAAAGAAATTTATAACCAATATAAATATGTAAACCTAACAGCAAGAATTTTGCACCACCAAAAATTATGCTTATTTTGATAGTTGATTTTCTCGTGAACGCATTAACGGCTTAAGCTAATTGTTTTTATTATTTTAGACCTACCTTTGGTATTTACACTATTGAGCAAATATTTACTCTTTTGAGCTTATACCGGGGCGAAGAAAAAAATGTTTATCTTATGTTAAGTTTAAGATGCCCTGTAGGAAGGACAAGGTATAGGGATGAATTTACATTAAAAGTATGTTGTAGTCACATCTTTTGTGAACATTTTGCTTTTTTAATTTTTTTGATATCTTTAAAAATCAAGAAAAAAGACGGTTTTTAACTAACAAGAGTTAACAAAACTTTAAAAAGAGAAAGAAACAACGTAAACTAATATCGCTTGTTTTAAATCAATTTTAAATAAGATTTGTATCAACTCGACGGTAAAAATTCGATATCTTTTGATCTGAGTGTCCCTTCAAAAGGCGTATGTTACCATAACTGAAAAAAAAATTAAAAAAAAAACTACGCAAGAACTGAAAATCAGTGTCGTAGAAATAATTGAAAGGAAAAAATAAAGGACGAAGTTCGCTTGCAACTTTTTAAAAAATTCTGGGAAATGGGTTATAAGTTATAATCGACGATTAGAATATATAGCTGCCCTCATAGATGTCAACGAGAAGGGTTCTATACGAATTAGGTGTTCTGACTCAAACAAACAACGATACCGACAGCATACAATAATTTATCATTTTCCTGGTCATAGCATTGGTTCTGTTGTTTGCAAGGATTGTTTTATGAAAACTTATATTAGTAAGAAATTCATAGAAGTTACAGCAGTGAAAAAATATTCTCAAATATCAGGCGTAATGACATTAGACCAACGAGGATATCATGACAGTCGGAAGAAGGTATTAGATGTTGAATCACATTATATCTATAGCTACCCTTATATGAAAGTCAGTATACAAGAAGGCGGTCATCGAGGAAATATTTGTCTTTACACCACACACTCACTGATATTTATGAAGCTTACAAAAATATATACTGAGATAATTTTATTAAATGAAAACATATTTTACAGTTTGAACATCAGTATAAAGAAACCTGAGAAAGACACATGTGGTACATCTGACAAATTAAAATTGAAAATTAATGTGTGCAAAAATGAGGATGAAATAATACAACTAAAAGAAGAGTTAAACGAACACCATTTACAAGCTAATCAAGGATATAAAAACAAAGAAGAAGATAAATTTCTAACCAAGGATCAGGCTAAAATAAAAACTATTACTTTTGATCTCCAGCAATGCCTGCCAACACCAGACTTCCAAAGCGGTGAGTCGTTTTACAAGAGGTAATTGTGGACTTTTAATCTTACAGTTCACGACTGTGACAAATCACAAGCTCATTGCTATTTATGGTATGAATCTTTTCTATTTCCTGCATATATCAACACCTAACAAAAAATTTAGATCCTAAAGTCGAACACCTAATAATTTATTTAGACTGCTGTCCTGGCCAGAATAAAACAGTTTTATAAGAGCAGGTTGTTTAACTGCTTTAAAATGCTCTTCAAATTTAAAAATTATTGACCATAAATTTTTAATACCAGGCTATACACATATGAAGTGCTATACGAATCATAATTTAATAGAAATAAAGTAGAAAAAATTTAGTAGTCAAACAGAACATCTACATGATTGAGCTAAACTTATTCGGCAAGTTGGAAGAAAACATTAATTTTTAGTCACAGAAATGCAACGCTCTGCGGTTCCTAATTTTGGTGACTTATGTAATTCCATACTAGTTAACAGGGCCGCCGCTATGGTATTGGCCGCCCGTGTGCAACTTAATATTTGCCGCCCCTTTTCCAACACTTTAGACATACATACTATTATTTAAAGAAATGTGCAGAAGATGCATAATATAACAATAAAAGTTTGTAAATAGATAAATACTTACTTGAACATTTAGGCTAATCTCCATGATCCAACGTCCATATACGAGTATTATCCTAATGTATATCCTAATATCCTAATTTAAACGTCCATTATCCTAATTTAAAACCATGATCCAACGTATATGTATATCCTAATATCCAATATGTATATCCTAATATCCTAATTTAAACGTCCATTTAATTAAAATAAACCGTGAATAGAAACATAAACACATAAAAAAACTAAAAACGCACTTTTCGAGCTTTCGTCTCGGAAAATTTTTTGACAATATCTTTAAAGTCCAATGTCGCACACACTTCATGTTCTATAGATATTGCAGAAAGCAGAAACACATCTTACTACAATTGTTATTTGTTCTACGTGCGCCCCAATGTTTTTTCTCCATTTCATATAATTTTTGATGAGCAGAGTCAACTGTTAATTCTTTTTTTAATGTTGTAGATAGTTTAAACAGTTTTTGAGAATATTTTATATGAGCTGCACCAGATTCATGTCTTTTTAAAATAATAGCTAAATGTTGCCAGTCACTTACCCCATTAATTCCACTAAGTAATTGTCGGCTGCTTTTATCACAACAAAGTTTACAAGCTGCACAAAAAACACTATTTAGTGATAATGAGTAAAGTAACCACGGGCGATGAATTTGGTCTTGATTAAGTAATGTGCGATAATAATAAGTTTCTGAAAATTTCCTATTATTTGTATCTCTGGGGAAGTTAATTTTTGTAATTTGCTGAGGAAAATTTTCAACAACAAATTGAACTTCACCTGGATTCATATTTGCAGGCCATTTTCCGGGATCATCTGAAACCAAGTATATGCTGGAGCTTCCTAAACTGCAATCCAGATTAACTGGAACATTAATTGTTCTGTCTTGGTTGGTGGTTTCAGGTTCAGGTGTTTCAGCATCACCACCAGCACTATCGCTATTATTGTCATCAAATCATCCTTCTCTATCCGCAGGAATATTCAATTGTTTGGTACTTTTTTCTATGGTTTGGACTTCGCTTTAACTTAAAGGTCCTAAGTTTATATCCGAGTCTTCTAGATTTTCATGTATGTTTTTCATGAAAAATGATTCCAGTGCACCGTTAAGTTTTTTTTCTCCTCAGTTTTTGCCTCTTTTATTTTTCTATATTAAAAACCTGAAAGTCGTTTTCTTTTTCTTTCGGGCATTTTGAAATTATCACTTAAGAACGAAGCCGGGTGAATTTAACAAAATAAATCCAAAAACACTGCAAATAAGTTGTCCAAATAATGTTTCTCCAAATAATATGTAGCCGTAACGCGTATACGAATAAAATTGCTCTGATCTCGACGTTACTGCGAAATACAGTATCTACTGTGCAAAAGAAACGGGTACACTACTATATTTTAGAAACAAAATCGTTTATCAAAAGCGTGTCTAAATTCATCGAATTCTCAACTAAGACTGAACATAAGACATAATAACCCATCTATAAACATAACCATAGGAACAATATTATAACAGAAACTTTACAACCACTTGCCTAAATTCTTGTAAAGTATCTACGTGTGAAATCTCAAATAACGGAAGTCCGAAAGCCGCCAGTCGCTTTGAATTAAAAAGTATTTCCGAAACTGCTTTATGACTGTACCTGCAAAAGGGCGGCAGTTCATACAATAAATAATATTTTATGACATTTTTTTTAGATTAGGATGAAAAACAGAAGTATACATGATAAATGAAACGCATTTAAGTATTATCACGTACTGAATAATTATTATTGTTTGGAATATTAGAGTTCACAGAATTATCTGAATCATTACTATTTAATTATTTGAATTTATTTTTGTTTTAAAAAAGTATTATCATCAGTGGACTGCTTTTGGCCGCCCCCATTGTTGGCCGCCCGTGTGCGGTGCACACTTGGTACACATGGTAGCGGCGGCCCTGCTAGTTAACCGCAAAACTATTGCTCAGGATAACAAGATAAACTAGAGACTGTTTCGTTGGTTACTGTATGAAAAATCTAAACAGTTTCAATACAAGTCCTTTGACAAAGAAGAACCTTTCAAGACCGTCGATTTAGGAAAGAGGGGCAAAGGGGTTACAAATTTATTACCTAAGCAGGCATATAACAAGGCTGTGCCTATATCGAAAGAAAATAAAAAGCAGCCGATCGACTTACTGCCGTACATATCAAAATCACTGTGAAACTTTTACAAAAATCTACCTATAAATAAAGACTTAGCTGATGTGCTCCCGGATTCATCAACTTCTGACGACGATTAAAAGTTTAAAGTATCTTTGAGCTATATTTGTATACGTAGGTATTTAATTTTAAGAGATGGTCAATGATATTAAAGGAACGATTCTGGCAGTAAACAGGGAAGTTAAAACACAGATCAGAAAGAGAAAGCATAACGAATGGATGACGGACGAAATTATGGATCTAATGGAAAAGCGAAGGCAACATAAATAACAACGTAATCAAGACAAATACAAACAGATACACAAAGAAATTCGCCAGAAGATTAAGAAAGCAAAAGAACGTTGGATGGTGGAAAGGTGCAACGAAATAGAACAATTGCAGGAAAAAGGAGATAGTTTTGGACTACATAAGAAGATTAAAGAAATATCAAATATACACAAAAGCCACCACAGAACAAGAATACGCAACGACAGAAACGAATACATAGAGTCAGAAGAGGAGATAGCAATGGCGTGGAAAGAATACGCAGAAAGACTTTTTAATGACGAAAGACCAACACAACCAACGCGCAAACTTCCTTCCGAAAACTTATCAGGGCCATCAATAATGCGAAGTGAAATAGAATATGCAGTTAGAACCACAAAGATGCATAAAGAAACAGGTCCAGATGAAATTAATATAGAAGCAATAAAACTACTAGACGAGGAGAATATCGAAATCTTGGTAAAGCTGTTCAATAGAATTTATGATACTGGTTACATTCCGCGAGAATGGCTGCAGTCATCCTTTGTGATGATCCCAAAAACAGATAATGCCACAAAATGCAATGAACACCGCTTAATCAGTTTAATGAGTCACTTGCTGAAACTCTTTCTTAGGATATTACACTCAAGAATGTACAAGATACTAGAAGAACTTAGCGGGTCAACACAATTCGGTTTTAAGGGAGGACTAGGAACAAGAGAGGCAATTTTATGTTTGAACACCTTAATACAAAACTGTTTAGATCAACGAAAAGATGTCTACCTCACCTTCATCGACTACGAGAAGGCATTTGACAATGTTAAACATGATATCATGATGGAACTACTACATAGGGCCAACATTGACCAGAAGGAGATCAGAATTATTTAGAATCTATACTGGAACCAAATGGCAAAGGTGAGGATTGATCAAGACCAATATACGGATGAATTTGAAATTCGGAAAGGTGTCCGCCAAGGCTGCATACTCTCTCCGATGCTTTTTAATTTATATGTTGAAAATATATTTGCGGAAGCATTAGAAGACACGGAATTAGGCATTAAGGTGAACGGCATACCAATAAGCAACCTACGCTATGCGGACGACACAGTGATTATAACTGATAATTTGGAAGATCAGCAGTTATTACTTGATAGGGTGAATAGCATAGGTAAAAAATATGGCCTCAAAATTAACATTTTGAAAACGAAATATATGGTCATTAGCAGAAACCCTCCAGAAAACCCGATAATATGCATAGGTGACGATCGCATAAAACGCGTGAAAACTTTTAAATACCTTGGCACCACAATCAATGACCAATCGGATCCACAACAAGAGATAAAAACCCGAATACAAATGGCAAGACAAGCTTTTGTGAAATTCAGACCGCTCCTATGTAATCAACACCTAAATTTCGAAATACGCTACAGAATGGTCAAGTGCTACATATGGTCCATCTTGCTTTATGGCATGGAAACATGGACTTTGAAAAAAACATCTATCAACAAACTTGAAGCATTTGAAATGTGGTCATTGAGAAGAATGATGCGCATACCTTGGGTGGATAAAGTTCGAAACGATGACGTCCTTAAGAGAGCCGGCGTGGAAAGAGAACTCTTTGAATTAATTAAAAAACGCAAGATTGGTTACCTTGGGCACATATTGAGAGGAGCAAAATATGAAATACCACAGTTAATCCTACAAGGGAAGATCGAAGGTAGGAGAGGAGCCGGCCGCAAACAATTATCCTGGTTAAGGAATATTAAAGAATGGACAGGAATACACAATACAGGCGAGCTGTGTCACGCCGCCAAGAACAGAATTCTAGTAATGAGATAGTCGCCTACGCACTTTGGTGTATGGCATGTTAAGAAGAAGAGGTATTTAATGTTTATTGTTTTTAGTACTTAAATATACGATACACCTAATTAAGCTTGTACGTAATAAAATTTTCGATTATCTTCTGTGTTATCATTATTATGTTCAATTACAAAGGAGGTAAGGCATATGCTTATGTGTTAAAACCGAGGCAAGTCAAACAAATATAGCTCTAAACATATTTTGTTCCCAAATACTCGGCAAAAAAATATTAATCCATTTAGAAGTACATGTAAAAAAATTTCTAGTAGATTATCATTCTAAACAACTGTAAACAAAAATCATTTTTTTAGTAAAATTTTAAACCGTTTTTTTCTCGTTTTTGCTTTTATGACTTGTCCATTTTTTATCATTACGTCTCAGGATATGATCAGAAAGATTTCCATTTGGTAAACGTAAACAAACTAAAAGCTGATTAATATAGAAATCATCACAAAAAACAATTTATCCAAGGAATGATCAACTAAATTCGTGGTGATGGGGCTAAGAGTTAAGACTTATTTCTTTTAGGAGCTTTCGGTTTGGAATACGCTATATCTTGCACAATATAAAAAATTATATCCTTACAAACTGAGTTTAAACTAACATTGCTATTATCGTATCTCTTTTATTAACAGACCTCTTTGCTCATTAATTAATTAAATAATATATAAAATAACGGTGAGTCTTGCACCTCTTCCGCTCTAAATTTAGTCAATTAATTGCCAGATTTCTTTATCTCACATTGTCGTGATTTTGTTAAAACCGTCAATAAAATTTGTACAGGCCAAATTAAATATCGCGCTATCGCTCGAATCAGTAGCAATCTACGGATACCAATATTATCGGTGATTAATTCTTCCCTTCCTTTGACAATTCTCTTTATTATATCGCGTTGTTCCCACGATCCAGTCTCCGCTGAGGCCGGATGGGACAAAATCAAAAATAAGACAACGGTAGTCGGTAGATGCAACGACACACATTCGTATCTGTCACAGAGATAGCCGTACGTTGCTTACACTACATTCCACTTTACATCACCGAACATTTTACACTTACCAATACACTGTTAAAATATTTATATCCTTAGAGATAAATTTAATTAATAACCTAAGTTAATTTTAAACAGAGTATTTTGATAAAAAGTGTTGAACAATGAAAAAGTAACAAATAGCTCTTTATATTTTTTGCCACAAATATTTTCACTAACTTTTACACTATTTTTATTTAGTTTTTGGATAGCCGTTCCTCGCTATTCTGGGCAGAGCTAAATTCCAATGTAATAGTTTAAATAAAATAACGCAAAAACTATGGCAGATATTGAGATAATTCTTTTTTTATATGATAGATCTTTAAAAATTCTAGTGCACTAACTCTTTATAAATTAATACATTGATTAAACAATATTTTTTCAATTTTTTTTGTTTAAAATAACTTAAAAAGTTAAGTCACTATAGAATTTTGCGCACTTTCCGAATCTGTTTTTACTTTTAACATAAAATGTAAGACAAAGCAGCTATTTTGTTTAAACTTTTTTATGAAAAGCTTGAAACTGTGCTATTGGTTATCTCCGTACGTTAACATAGGCTGTCCGTGTTGTAAATATCTAGCTACCAGGTATATCCCTACACTCTTTCGGTACGGTTATACATAATGTTAAAACGAAAACGAGAATTTAGTGCTTATTATTTGGACAAAGTTTAGTGTTAATAGTTTTTATAATAGGTAGTTCACAAAGACATAGTTTACAAAGTGTAAACATAGCAAGGAAATAAAGAAGAAAAAAATAAGGGGTAGTTAGCCTAGAAAAGAGTAATAATTATTTAAATAATTATTATATATTCCAAATTGAATAAAGAACAAATAATTCATAGTTAGTTAGTAACATAGTTAATGTATACATTTCACATTAAACAAAGATTGAAAACTCGACCTAGTTTAAGTGTATTACACGAGTCTCAAAAACCGTTTAAAAACATAGACCTTCGCTGGAAAATAACATGGGGACTCAGTCAGCAAAAAAATAAAAAACTCAACCTTGGTACTACGATCGGAAATTAAGAATACCGGCTCATAAAAAACGAACGAAGCGGGCCAGACAGGGCAGTAAGAAGAGGCACCTGAGAGTGCCCCACAAAGAGAAGCACGGGCGATCGAGACAATACGCAGCCAGTAAGCGCGCTATTGTAACTCGACGTACCGTATAAGTGCCGGTATCTGGATTTTCGAAAGTTCGTGATAGCGCGCAGTACGTCAACAGACTGATCCTGAATTCCAGTAGGACTGGAGGCGTATTCATTAGCTAGAGCCTAAATACGCGAAGGTAACTACGATCTATATACTAACCCAAGGAATATATAATAATACGGATTGTCCACCCTTTAGTTTCTTGCTTTGTCTCTTCTCGTCTCCCTTCGCGCCTGATCGAATCATGATTGGTCATAACTGATATCTTGTTATCTTAGTTGTAGTATACAGTCTATTTAATTCATTATAAACTCGAAATTTGGTTTTATTGTTCTTCCCGGCCGTTACAGGCAGAGATTAGAAGAGATACACATTCTTCGCTTATGCAGTTCTCCGGCTTTTAAAGCAAGCCCATAGACTAAAGTCTTTACAGGACCTGAGACCCAGAAGTCCTTAATCCCCTTTCTCCCAAATCTCCCTACCCTCTTGTAAATCCGCGAGGGCAAACCCAGTCAGCTCAGACTAGTGGAACCAGTAAGCCTTGCCCGCTCGCAAGGATAAAGTATCCCCTAAGAATTGTAGACGCATCCAAGGATTTTGAGACAGGCGTCTTTTACAATTATGACAGCAGCATTTATTAGAATAGTTCTCAGTGAGAAATCCGAGCCATCTTTGCCCACTGTTGTTGGTGAAAGTTTTTTTTTCTTCTTCGTCTTCTTTTTCTTCTTCGTCTTCATAAGCAATTCTGCTTGTTAAGTGGCGGATTTATATCTATATAGAAGGTTGTCACTCCATCTTTTGCGCGGTTGTCCGGTTCTTCTTCTGCCGATTGATGAATTACCTCTTGTTATTTTAACGACACGGGTCTCCTCCATTCTGCTTATGTGGTGATTCCATTTTTTTTTTCTATTTTGTGTCCATTCATTTATACACTGTACGTTACATTTACTTCTAATATCTTCATTTCTCTTTACTCAGTAACTCTCAGTACTCTCATATCTGCAGTTTCCAGTAGCCCTTGCATTGTGGCTGTGTCGGGTCTTGTTTCTAAGACATATGTCAATATTGGCCTTACACTGTGTCTGTTTCGCCATATAGTATTATTAAGGAATCCTGCCAGTCTATTTGCGTTTTGTACTTAATCTTTCACTTCTTTGTCCAGGTCTCCATAGCTAGACAGTGTAATTCCCAGGTATTTTATTTCCACTACTTGTTCAATAGAAGTGCCATCAATTTCTATTTTACATCTGGTTGGTTTTTTGCTGACTACTATTGTTTTAGTTTTCTACTAAATACAACTATTTGTTGTATTTTCTAATAGCATATGAACTAGCTTTATAATTTTTGACACAGTTTTCAATAAACAAGTTCCAAATTTTAGATATTGGAGCAAACCTTCTTTCTTTTTTACGTTCTTATCTTGTCAAGAAGTTATTAAATCGTAAAAAATTGATCAAAAAGTTAAACCTTTCTTTACTCATCGTTGCTTTATATATATGGCCACTGTAAATGCTATCAAACAAAAGGTCAGCTGAAAGGTAATTATTTTTGAAAGTCGCAGATAAAAATAACAAACCGAACAGTGCTTTTAGTTTAGGCAATGTCGTGTCTAAACAGTAGTTTTTTTGTCTGGTACTTTTCTCGTAACTCTGCAATTTTTTCGAATATACGTAGCAAAACTTCGTGCAGAATCTGATCTGTAAAAAATAAATCAAAAACATCTAAAGGTTCTATAGCATCTTTAGCTAAGTTGGTTGGACCTGGACGGTTATAAACAATATTTCTGGATGCGACTTTACGACCTCCATTATTTATTGGTAAATTACTCCACTTATAACCGTTTTTACCTACCAAAGACTGTTTATCCCATATTATAACAGAAGATTTTTGTTCAATACGGTTATCAGTATATGTTGATTCTGATGACGGCTGCTGCGTAATTTTAATTCTTTTACGAGCGCATGTATCTCTTTTTTCTTTGTGAGTTTCTGCTGGTGTATCTGCCCAGGTGTTAGCTAGTTTTGTGAAGACATTTTCTTCGTCCTGTGTAGGATCATAGTCTTTATCTTCAATACTATCGTCGCTGTCAAATGGATTTTCTAACTCCTCTAGATCATCTTCTGTATCACTTAAATCACTGAAGTCACTTTTATTTATAATTTCCTCCAGTTCTTTCTCAGTAAAAGGACGCTTTAGATTAACATTTGATTTTGCAGACATCTTATTTATACGTTAATAATAACAACACATCACAATTACGTACAAAACTTTTTATGCGGATACTATAGTCCTTTTCCATCATATTGATAGCACATTACGTATGCAAATCCTCAACAGGTCAAAAAACCATAGGCGTCACCCTATACTTGTTTTGAAATAAATAAAAAAAATTAATATTTTAAGATGCCGCAACAATTCATTATCTTTTAAAAAATCTTCTGTAAAATAAGTGTCCACTAATCTCACTATACCTTTTTTGTGCGTAAAAAACGTCGGTATATATGCCACACGATTATTGTTATTTATACACGGGTGATCAACGAGAGAATTCAATGTTTCACGAAATAAAAATTAATGTAAACAGTAATTTAAAGGTGATTATTGTTTTCTATACAGTTATCGCCTGACACAAAAAGAATACCTTCTTTGAACGATTACCTGGAATTACTGATAAGGCTTCACTAATGATGATTTAAGTAGTTTTTATGCCACATTATAGCTTATGCCAATAATATAAATTAGAAATTGTTTGCATCTTCCATTTAGTGTGTAGATGTACATTGTTCATGTCTTACCTACCTACGTTTTTGGTGTCGATATTTTGTTATTTGCATTTAAAAATGACGTCGACAACAGGTTTTATCCCGGTTAAGTGTAGTTTTAAAAGTGCCTTCAGTCTAAGAGAGAAAAATATAATATTAAATGTACACGATGCACTTGTACATCAACTCCCTTTAAGTAATGTTCGTGAAATCGTTAACATGTGTTCAAATATGACAGGGGTTGGAGAAGCAACAATTTATAGATTCCTAAAAGAAAGAAAAGGAGGAACTGTTTCATCTCCCAAGAAGAGTGGAGGGAGTAAACCCTTGGAAATTGAAGAAATACATAAAAACATGATAAGACGCAGCGTCCACTCATTTTTTTTAACAAACAATTTCCAACATTGGACAAAATCCAAACATTAATTAGAGAAAACGAAGAGTTACCAATCATAAGCAACAAGAAATTATGGGGACTATTGAGAGAGAGATGGGATTTCGTTGGCAAAAGAATAGAAGAAAATCCGTTTTAATTGAAAAAGATTACATTGTATGTTGGAGACGAGATTATCTAAGAACTATTAAAAAGTACCGAGAAGAAGGAAAACCAATTTTTTATTTGGACGAGACTTGGCTAAATGAATGTCATACTGTACCATATCTATGGGTTGATACAAATGTGAAAAGTTTTCGTCAGGCATTCATCGAAGGTGTATCTACTGGAATAAACAATATTCCCGTTGGAAAAGGACGCAGACTCATAATAACCCATATTGGAAACGAATACGGTTTTGTCAATGGTGGATTATTAAGTTTTGCCTCAAAATCAACCAAAGATTACCACGAGGAAATGACTGCTGACGTTTTTGAAGAATATTTTGAGCAAATGTTGGATTTAATTCCAAAAAATTCTGTCATAGTTATGGATAATGCTAGTTACCATTCAAGACTAGCAGAAAAATTGCCAACCACGGCATGGAAAAAAGGAGATACAATCCAATGGTTGGATAAACACGCAATTGAGTACAAGGAGAATTCGACAAAAAAGGAATTATTACCTATTGTAAGGCAACATAAAGCAGCTTATAAAAAATATATAATTGATGAAATGGCATTAAACCGTGATGTAATTATTTTACGTTTACCCCCATACCACTGTGATCTGAATCCGATAGAAAATATATGGTCTCAAGTAAAGGGTGAAGTCGGACGCAACAACAAAACTTTTAAATTAGAAGACTTACAACAATTATTAGAACATTCCTTATCAAAAGTAACTCCAGAAAATTGAAAAAATGCTGTTAGTCACGCTCACAAGGAAGAAAATAAAATGTGGAATTTGGATAATATGACTGATGCAATGCTGGAACAGGTAATAATTAGCATTGGAGTTGAAGATTCCTTAGATTCTGAAGAAAGCAGTGAATCTGAAATGGAATTTGATTAAAATAATACTCATTTTTTTATAAATTGGCCCCTGTTACGGCCACAAATTATTTTATATATAACCAATAAAATAAACATCTTACATTTCTTGCAAATTCATTAGTATAATAGTATATTATACCTGTTAATCTCCATCACTCCGACACTGGCAACTTTATTTAGGGATTAGTAACCCTCAAAACTATTGTATTCTATCCTGCTTCAACCTTTATATCTGGTGGTCATACTCAATTTAAAATTGTTTTCCTATATACTTCTGTAAACTTGTTGACAAATATCTTCATTGAGTCACCCGTATCAACAGTTTTTTAGGGATTTGCATACATAATGTGCTATCAATATGATGGAAATGGACTATAACCACACTTATCTTTTACGTACAGGGTGTTATAACTACTACGGTCAAAGCCTAACCCAAACTAAAATCAAAGCGAGTATTCATTTGTTTTATTGACCATGAAGTGAAGATAACCCACGCGGCTAAGCATTGCCTTCTTCTTCTTCTTTTGGTGCCTATCCTCTGTGGATGTTGGCAATCACGTTGGTCCATACAACTTTGTTGACAGCTGCTCTAAATAGATGTATGGGAGTCATTCCTGCCCACTGTCTGATGTTCTTCCCAACCACGGTGTCCTTCTGCGCCCTTGAGTTCTTTTGCCTTCTATCTTGATTTGTAAAATTAGTTGAATTAGTTGATACTTCTCATTGCGCATCACATGCCCTATGTATGTCATCTTTCTGATTTTCACGATACGCATAATTTCCACATCTTTATTCGTACGTTGGATCACGGTGTTGTTTGTAACATGATGGATATCGGAAAATCTGATCATGCGGCGGTAGCAGCACATTTCGAAGGCTTATAATCGTTTGGATGTTGCCTTTGTCAAGGTCCAGGCTTCGATTCCATATAAAAGGGTAGAAAATACATAGCATCTCAAGACTCGTATTCTTATATCAATGTTCAGCATTGCCACGTTTAGTTTTCTTTCAGTAGCTGTCAGAATTAAATCGGTACGTAAAATTTACGTACGTTAGTACTCTAGGGTTAAATGCTCTACAGTTTGCTTTAATTGTTCTGGTGAAACCTGCAGTGACATCATGAAAATATTAAAATTAATAAAAAAATTTGAAGAATTCAACAATAATAAAACAATAGCTGGACAACAACTTTTTAAATACATATTAATTCTCAATATTATCTCGGCTGGAAATTGACAGTGAAATATGCCTAATGGGGATACCACTTAAAAAAGTGTACCCCAAAGCTTTACCTCATAGGTGGTCGGGAAAAAGATCGATAATAAACTAATAGTAATACCATAGGAATAGTAACAAAATAATAAATATTATGAATAAAAATATATATTATTAAAAACTAAGCCTAATGGTTCGTTTTTATCGTATTCTTATGAGTATTCAAGAACCTGGTCAACTCCGGAGTGCTGTAAAACCCAGAAAAATTAATGAAATTAAACACATTTGTAGTGAAAATTATTCGTTGAAAATCCTCTATAATATTGCTTTGATGTATTTTTATTCTGAATTAACCAGAAAAAAAGTTATAAGGCCCAAAAGCAAAATTTATTCAAAAGTTTTTAGTTATTTTTGTTAGACAATTTAATTTGCTACTTCTTCTTCTTAAAGTTCCATCTCCTATCGGAGGTTGGATATCATAACGGCTATGGTCACTTTGTTAGCTGCTGCTCTGAAAAGTTGTAGTGAACTACAGTTAAACCATTCTCTAAGGTTTTTCAGCCAGGAGATGCGTCTTCTTCCTATGCTTCTTCTTCCTTGGATCCTTCCTTGCATAATAATTCTCAGCAGCTCATATTTTTCTCCTCTGGTTATGTGACCCAAATATTCTAGTTTTCTTCTTTTTATGCTGTTCATAATTTCTAACTCCATATTTAGACGTCGTAGTACCTCAGCATTGGTAATCCTTTGAACCCACTGAATTTTTAATATTCTTCTGTAACACCACATTTCGAACGCTTCTATTTTCCTTATGTGTTGTTTCTTCAATGTCCAAGCTTCCATTCCGTATAGTAAGATAGAAAATATGTAACATCTTAGAGCCCTCAATCTGAGATGCAACTGAAGGTCTCTGTTGGTAAGCATTGTCTTCATTTTCACAAATTGCAATTTCAATTCGGACTTTGATTTCTCTGCTTTGGTCATTTTTGTCATCAACCCAGGTTCCCAGATATTTATATGTCTCTACTTTTTCTATTTGGGTTTGCTCTATCATTAATCTTTCATTTCCATGTTGCGTTTATGAGACAATCATGAATTTAGTTTTTCTCTTATTTATTTTTAGTCCGTATCTAATGCAATAATCGTTAATTCTATTTACCAATTCTTGTAGCGATTCCAGGGTGTCTGCCATTATAACGGTGTCATCAGCGAATCTTATGTTATTTACTATTCTTCCGTTTACAGAGATTCCATCACCCAGATCCGCTATCGCTTCCTGGAATATGGCTTCACTGTACACGTTAAACAGTACCTGTCTTACTCCTCTCTTTATATCTATATTTTCGGACTTTTGTTCTTCTATCTTTATATTGGCCTTTTGATTCCAATACAGATTGATAATGATTCGTAAGTCTCGTCTGTCTATATCTTTGTTTCTCAGTATTTCTATTAGTTTTTCATGTCGGACCCTGTCGAATGCCTTCTCGAAGTCGATGAAACAGGAATAAATATCTAGGTTCATATCTAAGCATCTTTGAGAGAGAACATTAAAAGCAAACAATGCCTCTCTCGTTCCCAGTCCCTTGCGGAACCCAAACTGAGTATCATCCATATCATCTTCTAGTTTTCTATATAATCTTCCACGAATCACCTTTAGAAATATTTTGAGGGTATGGCTTATTAGTGACATTGTCCTATAGTCTGAACAATCTTTGGCATATACTGTTTTTGGTATTGCTACAAAGGTGGACACCAACCATTCCTGTGGGATTTTTCCAGTTTTATATACTTCATTAAATAGGTCCAGAAGTACAGGTAGAGTTTCATCGTCTAGACATTTCAGTCGTTCCGCAGGTATTTCGTCTGGACCTACAGTTTTTCCGTTTTTTGCGTTTCGTATTGCTTGTTCGATTTCCTCTATTATGATCTCTGGCCCCGTTTCGCTGTCGATTTCTTCTGGTTCTTGCCGATTATCCTCAAACAGATCTGTTATGTATTTCTTCCATTTTTTTAATTTCTCTTTAATTTCTATAATGATTTTTCCATTTGCGTCTTTCAGAAGGGCATCTTTCTTTTTTCTCAGTGTATTTATCATTTCCTTTATTTTCTTATGCATGTTAAAGCTATCGTACTGTTTAGCATATGCCTCTATTTCACTGCATTGATTAGCAAGCCAGGTGGATTTGGCCTCTTTTATTTTCTTTCCTATCAATCTCTGTAGTTCCTTGTATTTTGCTTTACTCCTGCCTTTATGTTTCCTTCTTTCCTCCATTAGATCTAAGATTTCTGAAGTCATCCATCTCTGTTTTTTTCTTATTTTTGTCTGCAGTAGCTTTTCTCCTGTCTTTATAAAAGTTTCCTGTACCATGTTCCATTTGTCATAATGTTCCTTTGGCAGAATTCGACAAGTCTGTCCCCTCTTTCATTTCTTTCTCCCAAGCTAAATTCTCCCACGCATCCGTCCACTTTTCCTTTTCCAACCTTGGCGTTGAAATCTCCCATCACCAACAATATATCATCTTTTTTTGTGGATCTTATGATTTCGTTCAATTGCATGTAGAACCTCTCTATCTCGGTCTCATCTTTGTCGGCAGTTGGTGCATATATTTGTACAATGTTTATCTTTTTAGAGAATGTCCGCAATTGAATCATCATCAATCTCTCTGAGTAGGGAGTAAAACCAACTACTGATTTATTTGTCGCTTTGTCTACAAGAATGGCAACTCCATATCGATGTCTTGGATCATTGTTACCAACGTAATACATCATGCCGTTGTTTGTGGCTAGTTTTCCTGAATCGGGCCATTGAACATCGCTGATACCGAATATATTTATCTTAAGGCGATCCATCTCAGCTATTAGGTTGTCCAGCTTACCTGGTTGATATAAACTCTTCACGTTCCATGTGGCCAGTCTTAGGGTTCGTCCTTTTTCTATTTTCTCTAAACCAATGCTTTTCTTGGTTTCCTTCTGATTATGAGGGTTTCGCTTGCTGACAACCTGAGAGGCATCATATTCTTCAAGTGTACCTCTCCTGCCGGATCTTGGTTTCCGACTGCCATGATCAGTAAGGCGTCTTTGGGTTTCTGCAAACGCCATTATGATTT
The DNA here is from genome assembly GCF_040954645.1 of Diabrotica undecimpunctata. NCBI lineage: Eukaryota > Metazoa > Arthropoda > Insecta > Coleoptera > Chrysomelidae > Diabrotica > Diabrotica undecimpunctata. Next base: position 114,019,898 of record NC_092811.1, on the reverse strand, counting down.
TCTAGGAATGTCATTTGAGACCTTTAATACAGTGGTTTTCCGTTCCCTTCCGTATCTTTATGCCGTTGACTACTTAATAGTTCCTCCGCCTTCGAAGCCGATTTTTCAACTCCAGGACAAAAGGGTGCCCTACCACTTACCAACTCATCCGCCCGAAGCCGTTGGTCAGTAAGTGTGGGATTGCTTATACCGGCAATCGTTCGGTAAAATTTTCGCCATATCTGGCTACCCTCACTTAGTTTAGCCTGCAGACCAATGCAGTTGCCCGGGGTGTGGCACGTGGAGCCATAAGTGAGAGTTAGGTGTCTTATGAGGACCAGTTATCAAGAACCATCTCCCGTCTATGACGCTCGATGTGGTCGTTCCGATAAAAGGTGCTACCTCTATAACACAACTCTATGCCCCTAATTTGCTACAAATAATGTTTAATAAAATTTTCTGTAATGTACCTAGTTCACGAGATATAGCGCGAAAACCCTTTGCACCCCTTATTCCAACATGGCGAGTATTCAAGAACCCGGTCCACTTCTGAGTGCTGTAAAATACAGAATGAAATAAATCAAACTTGTAGCAAAAATTACTCTATGAAAAATCCTCTATAATATTGCTCTAATGTCATTTTATTGTAAAATTACCAGAAAAAAAGTTATGTCTCAAAGAAAGTTTGATCAAAAATTTTTAGTTGTTTTAGTTTATAATTTTTTTATTTTCAATTTTACGATAAAAAATAATAGAATTAAAGTAGTAGCAAATTTAGTTTGCTACAAATTAATAATGGTTTATAAAATTTTGCCTCCCTTTTTCCGAAGATCGCAGTCGGGGGACAAGAGTGGCGACCCCACAAACTTGAGTATAAGTTTATACTAACCACCAAAAAAATAAAATTTCATCCTCTTAAAAATGTAATATCAATGTAACTTTTCAATGGGCTACGTCTTTCTTAAATATATGCTTAACCGTTTTTAAAACTGACCAGCTGGCAAAACAACCCGTTGTAACACTTGTTTCATTTTAATTCACCTTATCTCGCTTTTATCTACATAACCAGACATTAATCTTTTCCATAAATTTTCTCAAATTTTTCTGACGTTTCGTCTAATTTAAACCAGTCTTTAATGTAGAACCTATATGTATGCTAATTCAGTAATTTTAAAAAACACTTTTGCTCCAATTTATTTTTAATTACATGTGCTACCCCGCCGCGTCTGGTCGAGAAATTAATATACTTTACTAAAAGGAAAATGGTGTTTAAAAGAATCGAAAAAGCGACGTATCTCTAAATCTACAATGTTCTGTGTTAGAATACATGTACATACGTGATTCAGCGAAATTATCGACCAACCTCGCAACGGTAGGTGTGAACAAACTGAGGTATAATAGTTTTTTTTATGAAGTATAGTTACATATTTTTGCTAGTTAAATTTAGTTTTGTTAACGCGTACTATGCTAAAACGATCGAATAATATTACACTTTTACGTCTAGTTCTTCTTCTTTATCTTCTTTTTAAGGTATCGTCGTCTTTATAAGTTTGGTGATCATCATATTTATCCTTTAAAATCGTAGTAGAAATCCAAAGATTTCTTACTTGGCGAAATTAAAATTCAGATATTTTATTACTTCGATTTCTACAATATACAATGTACACAGATTGGTGAATTAACCGACAAGGAGAATCTACAATTTACATTCCACAACCTGTTGATTCACCACGGCAAATATCTTTCGCGAATTAGTTTCTAATAAACGCTAACATGAGTAAATAAATAAAGTAGAAAGACGTTTGAAATTTAATTTTAATTCAGGGCTCCTGCCGTCCGGTTATAAGTATTTTGACTGTAATGGTCTCCTCAGAGCGACTTATAAAGAAGCTCTGGATTGAAAATAAATGGATGCCAGAGCCCTGCATTGAAATTAAATCTTAAATGTCCTTCTGCTTTATTTACTTACTTATGTTTTTACAGCTGTTTAAATTATATAAATGTCGAACAGGTGGTTCATTGGATTAGCAGCTGAATGGTATACTTTTCAAGTTAAAGTATACTTTTATCAACGACGTCGTTATAAATAAATGCCAGCATGGGTTTCTTCCTAATAAATCTAAAGAGAGTGTTTCTATTTTAAATATTCATTTAATTATATCCACACTGCTTTGGATCGAAAAAGGTATGTGGGTGCACTCTTTTTTGACTTAACTAAGGCTTTTGACTCTATTGACATTGAAATTATACTGCATAAATTAAAAGCCCTTGGTTTTCGGGGTCACTTCTTGAACTGGTTAAGGTCATACTTACAACATCGTAAATTCCTAGTAAAAGTCGATAATAAGAAGTCATCTGTTTTTAATTTTGATGAGGGTGTACCACAAGACTCCGTATTGGGACCCTTAATATTTCTTTTATATGTCAATGATTTGATAAATTTTTTAACTGCAGATCGTACAGTTCTCTATGCAGATGATTGAACAATTGTAGTTGACGAGTCAACTGAAGTCGAACTCATATCAAAAATGAACTTGGTAGTACAGGAATTTACAACCTGGTGTAAAAGGAACTCTTTAATGGCAAATGCAAAGAAAACTATTTGTATGCAGTTCTAGTCGCGCTGTAAGCCATCGCATGATTATAAGATCACAGTTAGTTCTGAGGAAATACCTTTTAGTGATACAACATTATTTCTTGGTAGCATTCTAGAAAGTAATATGACATGGGATGAAAATGTTACTATAGTCTGCAAAACAATGAATAAGGGTTACTATGCGATCCTTCAGTTAAAAATCTATTTAATACCAATCAATTGATAAGTGTGTACTATGCATTGGTTTATTCATAGATGGCCTATAATGTTGTCTTGTGGGGAAACTCTAGGAACTCTTCTGCAGTTTTTATAACTCAAAAGAGAATTCTTAGATTGATATTCAATATTGATAATAGACAATCATGTCGTATATATTTTATTGAACACAAACTGTTGACTTTCCATGCTTTATATATTTATAAGTGTCTTATTTACGTCAAAACTAAATTTCAAAATTTTACCCTCAACTCTGACTTTCGAACAATGTAAAACATATTTCAATTGTTTTAGGATGTCAAAACAACAGCTAAAAGAAGATAAAAAAAGAAAAAAAATGGGATGAGAGAAATATGAAACGTGCAATTATAGCTGTCAGGCAGCACGAATTGGTACGCTGAAAACTGCAAAAATGTTTAATGTCCCACGTTCTACATTGCAACATTCTGCAAAAAAACTTGAACTAAAGCCAATTAAAGCTGCTCAAATAAAGGTAGGGCGTAAAGCTGTATTAGGTAATGATCTTGATGACGAGTTAATTCGTTATATTTTGGAAATGGAAGTTAAATTTCATGGATTAACGAGAAAAGATCTTAGAAGGATGGCGTACGTCTTATCTTCCAGGAACAATATCAAACATCCGTTCGGAGGTAATACGACAGACAGAGCCTGGCTAAGGCTTTTTCTGTGATGGTATAAAGAGCTATCAGTACCATGACCAACGGGAAGATCATATTCACGAGCAAGAGGTTTTAAGAAAATGTCGCAACCTTCTTCAATGTTCTGCAAAAAGAATATGACAAACGATTTTACCCACCTGAATGTATCTTCAATGAGGATGAGAGAGGTCTTACGGTTGTACAAAACAAGATTGCACAGGTAGTAGACCGAAAAGGTAAACGACATATTGCATCATTAACTTCTGCTGAAAGGGGCTCTCTGATAACCGTCGTGATATCGATGAGCGCTGCTGGCTATTCATTACATCAATGATGATATTCTTGCGTAAAAATATTAACCAGTAACTGATGAAATGAGGTCCTCCAGGTTCCATTATGGCAGTACATCTTAGTGGATGGATACAAAGCAATATTTTCACAAGATCATTTCAACATTTCAGTGACACAGTGAAACCTACAGAAAAATCACCAGTCCTGCTTATTATGGATGGTCATTACAGCCATACGCATGATATAGAAGTCATAGATTTGGCTAGAGATAATCATGTCACTATAATTGTCTTTTCTCCCCATTGCATCCACAAACTCCAGCCATTAGACAAAATTTACATGGGTGTTATTAAGGCTTACTACATCGAAGAGATCAGAGTCTGGTTGCGTCACAATAATCGTCCACTAAGTGGATTTGATGTGTCATAACTCTTTGGGAAAGCTTATCTGAAACGCCAAACTAGAGAGATTGCCGTTAATGGATTTAGAGCTACAGGAATTTATCCCTTGAATAAAAACATATTTACATATATCGATTTTATGCCGCTGAAATTGTAGCAGGAAATACTTTGACAGCCGCACCTGATGATGCGAGTGATGAAAATGATAAGGTGATCGTCGTTTCAACCGCTGCTGTCAATTCAAATGAACTTACAAATTCTGACGATAACTCTATCAATTCTGAGAGCACACCAGATTGTCGTTCCAGTCACGATAATTTACCATCTAATTCCGCCACTATTCCATCTAGGACTAATAAACAGCTTGAAACTATTCCTAACACTAATACACAGCTTGATGCTATTTCTTCAACTAGTTCACAGCTTGTCGCTATTCCCACAACAAGTTTTACAGAAAGTCTGCCACACCTTTCAGAAGAACTTGTGCAGAGCTTGGAGTAAAAAGAAAATTATTTGAGAATATGCCCACTCCATCAATTTCTGCCACATCTGGGTCTGCAAGAACATCTCTGCTAACACCATGATTTTTCTTCTGTGCCATTATTGAAGAAAAAACTTCCAATTGTGGGCGTAAGCCAAGTAAGTGTTTAGTGATAACCTCTTCACCTTACAAAAATGAATTGATCCAATCTCTCAACAAAGACAAAGGGGAGCAACACGAAGTAGGAAAAGGCAAAGAAAAAATAAAAGAGAAATAAATAAAACAAGGAAAACGTGAGCAGGTTACCAAAGTCACAAAGAACCAAAAAAAGAAATCAGGTTCTAGTAGCGAGGATGGGGAGGAATATGTGCCTGAAGATGACGAGAGCGATTACAATGAGTTTCCTTTTACACAGTCTCCACAAGACACAGCTGACGTGTATGTTTTGCAAAGTACTTTTTTCAAAGGATAATCTTGGTGAAATGTGGGTCAAGTGCTTCATGTGCCATTTGTGGGAACATAACGAGTGCGCTGGGGCCCAAAAAGAAGATATGTGTGTAACTTTTGCAAATAGTTTTTCCCCTAGTAAACAAAATAAAACTTGAGAAAATCAAACACCTATGAGTTATTTAAGTTTTTATTTTAGATATTAAAATATATTTGTCACGCATTTATCTTATTTCACACAAATTTAAGACACATTTTTCGGGGTAGCCCATATTTAGGATCATTATTCAAACGACACAAAATACAATTTTTCATTATTTGTACATTTAAAAAAGTTATATATATTTTAATCAATTTGGACTTTGGGCAGGTTATAAGAAACTAAAAATAGATATTCTTACGTACCTTTGGAATTAAAATAGAATTTTTATTCTTCTTTTATAAAGAAATACAAAATGGGTAGCCCATATTGGCATCCTTTCCTCTATTATTAAGGAGAGTCTAGTATACTAACTTGATTTTTTTTTCTAGCATTAGCAGAAAGAAATAAATTTCACTTATATGTTGTATATCTGATTTTATGTTAATCACATTATCAGTTGTTGCACTGTGAGTCATTTAAAAAAAGTCTTCTATTATAAGATGTCTCTTTTTCAAGGATTTTGACATCTGCAAAATCCATTCTGCGATTCTGGGTGTAAACGTGGTTAGCTATAAAACACCTATCATGATAAAGCCTACAGTCGCTTTTATGAGTAGTGATGCGGTCTTTAAGACGTCTAGAAATTTGATCAATATATTGTTGCAATATTTACAAGGCATGCTGTCAACTACACCTGACTACTAAAAGAAAATTATCAACACTCTACAAATGCTGCAATTTAAAAATTTCATATTTGTGATGTGTAATTCTACTATCATAACATTTATTTACTAATTTAAGTAATCAACAATTTATTCATTAAGTATCTCTTTTACAATTTAAATCTCTGCGTAAATTTTGTTAGGTCATTGTTCGGATATTTTATACAGAATACGTATATACATATTTAACTTTTACCAAAGATAATAATTTATATGTTCACAAATTTAAAGGTAATTGCCTTATTAAAGCAGTTAGTATGTGTACGATGCAAACTTGGATTGTCTTTGAACTGTCGCTTCTATTTGTATTTCAGAGCCTAATATATGTATTTTTAAGTACCACTACATACAAAAATCGCATGAGATGAACGCATGAAGTATCTAAAAAGCAAACAAAGCAGTTACTGGTAGACCAAATGGCCAACAAAACTCCATTCACCGATATCCAGCTCAATATAAAGCTTAATAATGCTGCGAAAAAAATGTAGAATTTAATTCATGCTAAACTGAAAGATATTAAAAGTACGGTTAACGTCAAACTATAAACAGAATAAAGCAGAGGACACGTAGTTAATTAACCGATTGAGAATTGGACATTGACACACACTATTAACTGGAAAAACTACAACTCCAATATTCCTACTGTGAATATCCAGTGATCATGCAGCACATTCTGACAGAACGGACAATCTATTACTTCGAAAAAACAACAGATAATATACTAGAGGAATAAAGTGATCTGAAATACTTAGTAAATTGTAATTTATCAAACAGATCTAGTAAATAAGATCCAATAATAATTTATAAGACTGTTTTTATATTGTGTCGTTAATATTTTTTGCTACCCTTTTATTTGTGAAGGGACACATTAAAAATAAAAAGAAAAACATTGAATGTTATTAGCCAATGAGAAAAAAACCAAACAAAACAAAAAGGCCAACAATCTAAAAAGCACCGTTTTTCCAACAAAACTTGAACTGAGTAGCGGACTTAGTCCAACCGGCACCCAAAAGGCTTTAAACCCTTCTGGCACTTCTGCTTTACAGCCATATACAGCAACCGCCTTCTTGGATGTCAGTAAAGCCTTTGACAGAGTATGGCACGACGGATTGCTGTATAAAATGAACGAAATGGGGTACAGTGAAGCGATGACATGTCTCCTCTCCTCGTACCTAGCCAACAGAAGATTCAGAGTTCGAATAGGGCCCACCCTATCCGAAGTCGGAATCATGGAGGCTGAAGTGCCAGAGGGAGCCGTGTTGTCGCCTTACCTGTACACCATATAGACTTGAGATACCCCCGGTGGTGATCAACATACTATGCTCAGCCTTTACGCCGATGACACTGCTATAGCTGCTAGCAGCAGAAATCCTGATCTGGCCACTAGATACTTGCAAACGGCACTAGACCATTTGCAATCTTGGTGTGTTATGTGGAAAATTGCCGTCAACCCGGACAAAACTCAGGCAGTCATGTACAAAAGACGGCACGGAATCCCCAACAGGGAATTATCTATCTTCGATACTCCGGTCGAATGGCAAGACGACGCCAAATATCTCGGAGTAACGCTAGATACACGTCTCACCTTTACTGAACACATAAACAGAACAGTTCAAAAGGCAAAAATCCTTAAAAGCCAACTCTCCTCGCTTATAGGGAGGAAAAGTAATCTGAGGTTCAAAACGAAAATAAGAATGGTAAATGCCATCATTCTGCCAACCCTTACATACGCCTTAGCAGCGGGGGGGATGCATGTAAAACAAACAGAAAGAAAATCCAAACTGTACAGAACTACATGATCAGGGAGGCTCTTAAAATTCCTAAATATGTACCACTAAGGTACGTATATAGGGATTCGCAGCAAAAGAGCGTCCTGAACATGATGGTCGAACATGCATATGAGCTTTTTGAAAACCTCAGAAACCATCCGAACCATTCACTAAGAGAGTTGACAAACTACGATCCTAATATAAGGACAGTACATAGACGGCCAAAACAACAGCTGGCTGGATACAGGGGAAACCCTAATTGAACGTAAAGAAAGATATTCACATGAGAAGCCCCAATCTATGGCTTAGCAAACACAAAAACACAAAAAAAATCAAAAAACAAAAAAGAGCTTAGCTCACCAAAAAAAACCCCTAAATCCCAACCCAATCCACCCAAATTTTTCTTTTATGTTTTTTATTATTTCAGTTATATTTATTTCACTAACCAGTTAAAAACAAAATCAAAAAACCCAAAAAACATATACACGGGATGTGTGAGAGCATTATACATTTGGGAATGCACATACCCCCCACCCACCCATTAAAAACCCCTACCCCTATTATTATTTCACCCAAAACCCCCCTAACAAAAATCTGTATAGGCCAACAAAGTAAAAACAAATAAACAGGACAAAATCCTAATAAGTAAAGCCACAAGGCTGAGGCCCCTCAGGCATGCCCCTAAGGCAAAAGACCCTTCAGGAATAGCCCTTCAGGACTAAGTTGCCACAGGCAACTCGCGAAAACTGAGCATCGAGGTCGTGTGCGACAAGCACGGGCTCGATGGCCAGGCCTATCAATCGCCCAGTCGGCAAGGAGACCAAAACTTGTTTTGCCAAATTGACGACTGTGTGACCGAGCACACAACAGCCGATCAGGGGGCCGACAGTTTGCTGTCGACCTTCTGATCGGACACACATTTTTCTAGGGTCACAGAGCCCAAAGTAAAGCCATAGTAAACTCAGTAAAGTAAATAGGGAGAAAAACTACACTAAGCTACCCCTACAGATAGGTGGCCTAACCACAAGTCATGGAAAACGGAGGGTGTTTCTTATCCCAAATCGCCCGACGTAACAGTTCAAGCATCCTCTGCGTATATCAGACGTAGAGGAGGGGTGGTGGAAAAACCTGGGGGTCGGATAGGTACCGAGCCAAAATGACTTACTTTTTTGGAACGAGGCCGGTCTGATCTTCGGACATGGGGGTCCCACTGTCTAGTAGTGGTACACTCATGTTCCATAAGGGTTGGGATGAACTCATGTGTGTGTGTGTGTGTGTGTGTGTGTGTGTGCTTTACAGCCGCCACTTAGTACCGGAATGCGGCAATATGGAAATTTGCGTTTACCCAATAAAAAAATCTCATACTTGAAGAGACGACAAAGCCTAAACAAGGTAAAAACACGTATTCATTCATTCAATGAAGAAATATGAGGATGTAATTTTTATAACTCCACATGTCCATATCGGCTATTTTTTCAAGAAAGAACAAAATCGATTCATCTATATTGTTTTACCAAAATATATATTTATGTAATATAGTTATAAATCTGTATTGGATTCTGAGATAAGAAAACTACATACTTGGATAGAAGGAAATATTGTATCAAATTAAAAATATAATATAGAAACTGTTATTATACACATCGAGTTATGCATAAAACACATGTCACATGTGGGGTTATGAACATAACAGATTTGGATATGTGGTGTTTTGATCAAATTAATTTAGCTTAAGTTAAAATTATTTATTTTGAGGTAGGGTTTGACTCAGTATTGTACAAACTAATATGCAAAGTAAAAAATATTTTCTTTCTAATACCCTTTTCCACAATCTTACAGTAAAACCTTATGTAATCCTAAGTATAATAATTATAATCGACCTACTAATATTGTAATAGTCTCTAACGAGTGATTAGCACAGCGTTCTTGTAGACATCACACAAACCTTCCTCCTCTTCTTTAGGTCCATCTACATAAGGATTAACAATAATATTTTTGTACCAAAGAAGACGTCAATGTCTTGCCAATTTGCTTCAAAAAGAATAGTTACCAGTCCATTCACATCCTTCATTTAGAAGGCTGAACATGTATAGCTCTGGTTGAAACTGATAGAACTCATTGCCTTTAACCCATATCAGCTGTACTTTGTTTTTTGTCACAACTTCCTCAATAAAAATTTTTTTGTGTCACGAATTTTAGGTGTTTTAAATAATTATTAGCAAGTGACTTTACATCCTTCAGACACTATTCAGTTAAGTACCTTCACACTTCGAACTTTTTTATACTCTTCAAAATACTGTTCTTTATTAATAAAAGAAGGTTTTTTCGTAACATATACGAAAATGGTTGCGTTTCGATTTAATTTGAGTTTCTTACCACTCCCTAACACGTGTTTCTGGGTCTACCCGTCATCAGAGAGAGTTTGTAAGAAAACTCAAACCAAACCAAAACGCACCGACTACTCTGGCAATTATAGAAAAAATAATTACCAGAGTATGCTACTAGAGACATCTAGTGATGAAAGATGAAGTTAAATGTGTCGATAGCAATTAAAGTAAGTTGTATACTCACGCTTAACCAAGCCATTAAGAGAGATGCTGGGAATATTTATATTCCACTATGCATCAACAATTTACCAATATAAATTACCATCTTTCTTGTACTCATTGCGTCGGGTAAGGACGATAAATATACGAAAATTCTTACATTAGACATAGTCTGGCATAAGAGCCTGTTGGATAGGCGTTCGAAGAAGTGGTTGCAACTGCTGCATGTCAATGCATAAACTTTTCCGTTTTTCTTGTTTCTTTCATTAGGTCGCAGAAACACTTTGCGCTTTTCCTGTGTATTTTTTTTTTAGTAAAAAGTGTCTGCTTTTGAGTTCCTGTAGCATTTTAAATTTTATTGCCCATCATGGCACAGTGCCGCCAGATTTCAGACGCCGGGGATTTGAAACCAACTTTAAATTGTTCGCAGAATATTTTACGAATTATTAATAACTTGACTTGAGTTTTCTGCATGAGCATTGTCAATCATGTGAAGTTTTCGAATTAAAAGATCACTACTTTGTTGCGGTTGTAGTGATTTTCAGTACCTTTTAAATTTCCAAGTAACTGGCCATCTTCTGGCCGCCTTCTTCTTAATCAGTGATCTTTGACTTATTCTATCACCTCCTCTATTGTCTTTTAATCCTTGGGTAGTTTTTAGTTTTAATACATGTAGTCAAATCTTTCCGGGATAAACTGGGTAAGGCGCAAAAAAAGCTTTACACACAGTTACGCTACCCTCAGAAGCAAGAGGAAATCGGTAGGTAACGGAAGTCGATTTGGTTTGGATTTTTTTTTGTTGTGTGCCTAGGCCTAAGCAATATTTTCAAGATCTCCGATGATGAACGTTTTTTGTTATTATGAAATTACCAACCAATTGGTCCTGAAAAGTTTTTTAGGTTTAGAATAAAGAGTCTTTACAATACAAAAACTTTGCAATACTAAGAGCTTTACTTTTGTGTGAGCAATTTATAAACACACAACCACTAGCATGAGTTTGTTTAAGTTTTAATAAAGATAATTTTATCTTAAAATATTTGACTATGCAGCAAATTCAAAGAAAGCGTCCTAAAAATAATGGAAATACAGTACAACAACCTAGAGCAAAATATTTTTTACGAAAGAATAAAAAAAAAATGTCCCAGTTTGCTATACTCGTACTAAATTTTTGAAAACCTTAAATGTATCCAGGTTTAGCCCAAAGGTACTTTACTACTGGTGAAATTCTAAAAGAGAGAAGAAGAGGGAAGAAGAGAACTTCTCTCAAGTTTACAGCAAAAAAAAGCTAGTGTTATGCGTTTTTTGAATAGCTTGAACTGTAGCGAAACACATTATTGTACAAAGTACAAAGATGGGTTGAGAGTATCTCTCAGTTGAACTTAATGTACGGAAACAAGACAAAACTGTTGAAGTGAAAGAGCCATAGGTTAGATATATTTGTAACACAGAATATAACTTAGGATTTGGTAGCCCTCGAGTGGATGTTTGTTCAACTTGCTTGTCACTTATCGAGCAAATACAAGTATGCAAGGATGTACAGCAAAAAGCTTCCTTCATAATAACTAAACGATTACACAAGTTAAAGTTTATAGCATTGTGTGACCTTCTTAAGGAGGTCAAAGATGACTTGTTGATTTTGAGCTTTGATTGTAAAATAATTAGGCGCTACCGAAGCTTCCAGATCAATCCACTTATTATAGTCGACAGTTCTACTTAAATAATTTTTGTCTTCGTATAAAAGGGTCTTCGAAATCCAAACTTACTAAGAAAACCATAACTTCCTACGTACAGACTGAGAACGAGTTTGGAAAAGGTTTAGATGTAATAGAATCCTGTTTATTTAATTTATTATGTGCTATTGATATGACCCCATACACGACTGTTAGTTTTATTAGTAATAGGTGTGGGGGTCAAAATGAAAACACAATTTTACTTGGCATGCAGGGCAAATAAATGCGCCAAATCATATAATTTTGCAATGACAGGTCACAGCTTTCTCCCTCCTGATCGCGCTTTTTGGAATATTGAGAAGGAAATCTAAAAGCATATGACAATCGTGAGCCCTGACAAATTTATTCAAATAATAGACAGGTTTGCTACTGTTAAAAAGCTTGTAGATGATATTGAAAATTTGAAATCGGTAAAAAAGGAAGGTATAAAAGCTCCTGGTTCTTTGCATTTTGCCATACAGTCATGTAAGCGACTTTAGTTTATCCGAAAGAAGGTACAAAACGTCACCCGTGTTTTGGTTTAAGGTGAGACAACTTACAAGTGTAGAAGTGACGTTGCGGACACTGCACGAACTTTGCATAGCTTAAGGACCGAGATTATTGCTAATATGCCAAAGCTATTGCTAAAGGGCTAAAGGTAATTGTATAGCGAAACCCCAAAAGAAAGACAACGTAATTAATTTTAAAGAAAAATTATGGAGATAAGTGGAGAAATTTTAAAGAATTACATTTTACAAGCATGTATTAGACGATCCAGAAGAAGGAGTTGCAACTGAAGAAGATGAAGTGTGCTTTGCTGTTAATGAGATACCTCTTTCCAAATTTAATTTTTTATTGGCAAGTTTTACATTTTAAAGTACAATTTGAGCAAAATTAAACAAGTTTAAAAAAAAACTGAATTTTTTTATAGCATACCTCACATTCTCCAAATTTTAGTACCAAAAGTAACATTATCCAAATAATAAGTAATTTAATTTTTGTATTCAGCGGTGTATTCTCTACCATATCTTTCTAAAATCTATTAAGTTACTTTTTAAACGTAAAAAAAATTCGTTATAGTTGACTTCATAATATTGTTTGTCGACGTTTTTTGCATTTCCTCTGAAATTTTAAAAAGTGGAGAATGTGACTTTTGCATTCGTACCCTCAATCTTCTATAACCAATAAGTCATTATCCAAATTTTATAAAAGAGTGTCGTGATTACAAAATTAACAGGTTTCAGTGTATCAGAAACAATTCAAAGAACACTGAAGAATAAGATCGGAAATAAAACAAAAAATGTTTTTAATAGATTAAGATTATAAACATATTTATACCTTCTCTGACACATGGAAAGCGTGGTAATGACACAAAAGGTAACTCTAAAATCGAATCGATTGTTTTAGTATGTCCAAGATTTTTTTTAGTATGTAGACAAAGTTTTAAATTAAAAAAGTTACACAACGCTGTATAGTAACATATATTACAAATTACCAACAACTTAATAAGCAGGTACCTCTTTACATCAATATGATTTAAATAGCTTAAATTAAACCACCTTATCTGCTCCTAAATGGGGAAGTAATTCTAAATAATTACAAGGCGCAACAGTTTCTTTACACCTATAATTTGGTTACTTGTCTGCTGCCTACGAACAATGCTTTATATATAGAATCATTAAACTCATTTAATGAAGGAAACGGTACATTCTTGAAAATTAGTCCGAAAATTGGGTGTTCAATGTAATATTTCACATCACCTTTTAATAATTATGCAGATATTTGATAGATACTGGAATAATTTGCAATTCGCTAAAGAAACAACATTATAACACCATCATAATTATTTAGAACAATATTAAACGAGAAAATTATGCTAATTAGCAATATTGTGATCCTAATCTATAGAAACATGGCATTATAGTTTGAAGTATAGCAAAACAGTATCAAGTTTGCTCTGAAATTTATAGAAGAATTTTATATCTGGACTTAGGCAAATGAGAAAAATGCGTATATTGCATATTTTGCTTATTTTGTACAAATATCTGGAGATTTTGCATGTTTATACAAAAAATTGCGTAATATGCATAACCTTCAATTTATTTAGAATTGCGTATTTTAAATAATATTGACCACATATATACACTCCAACAATTAATTAAAAAAAATGGCAAAAAATAGACCAGTACACATGGCATTCATAGATTTAAAAAAGGCATATGACACGGTCCCCAGAAAACAGCTATGGAACACGATGAAGGAAATCGGAATAACTCAGAGGTTAATAGAAGCCGTAAAAAACCTTTACAACAACAACAAGGTAAGAGTTAAAACCGGCAATAAATACTCCAACGAATTTAAGACCACAAAAGGCTTATTGCAGGGATGCTCTACATCTCCGACACTGTTCAAGATATTCCTCGAACAAATATTAAAACCATGGAAAAGGAAATGTGAAGGGATGAGAATACCAATCCGGGACAACTTCTTGTACACATTAAGCTTTGCATATGACCAAGTGGTAACGGCTCAAGATGAAGAAGATCTGTGCTATATGCTCCGAAAATTAGAAAAGGAATACACAAAAAATGGACTGGAAATAAATCTACAAAAGACCGAATATTTAACAACAGAGCAAGAACCAGTGAGAAACTTGGAAATGGACGATAATAGGGAAATTAACGGCACTGACAAATTCAAATATTTAGGATTCATACTCTCAAAAAATAAAACCATCGAGCAAGAGATAACCAGCAGATTAGCACAGACAAGAACATGTATTAAAGAAATGAACGGGGTACTGTGGGATAGACAGATTACCAGAAATACAAAGAAGAGAATTTATAACACCTTGGTACGCAGTATAATGACCTATGGAGCAGAGAATTGGGTAATAAATAAACGAAACAGGTCCAAAATCACTGCAACTGAAATGGAGTTCATGAGAAGAAGCTGCAGAATGATAAAAATGAATCGCATCAGAAATGAGGAGATAAAACGAAGAATGGCAATAGAACAAGACATACTCAGCTACATTGAAGAAAAACGTTTAATTTGGTATGGACATGTGAGAAAAACAGATCATACAAGGTGGATAGCAAAGATTTTAGATTGAAGTCCAATAAGAAGGAGGAAAAGAGGTAGACCCCGAAGATGATGGAGGGATGAAGTGGACGAGGCCATGGAAAGACGAGACCTTAGCAATGGAGAATGGCAGAACATAAAGGACTGGAGACGTTGCCTGAAAGAAGGAAGGCGGCGACAGCTGTAAAAATGCTTATATAAATAGATAGAAATAATATTAATTTAACTCTAGATAATGGTATGACTAAGAATTGAAAATTCCAATGTTAATTTTATTTCAATATTTCAGTCGTTAATATTACCGAGATAGATACTACCTAATATTCTTCATTAGTCAGCAACATATATCGCTCATTTAATGATTGGTGTTCTAAGCAATTACCAAAAATCCTATTTAATTTCATGCAAGCATGCAAGCAATTAAAAAAAATAACTCTACAACAATATCACGTTTTTTACAAGAAGAAATATCATATTTTTTTCTTCCTGCAGCTGTTCCTAGCCATAAATTATTGCTTTCAACGAAAATTTGACCCCCGCTAGAAACTCTGAAACTAAGAGTTTTTTCAAAATTTAAGAAAATAAGTCAATTTGAATTGGGAGGGGGACGAAATTTTATGCAAAATTCATGCCCTCAAATGTAACCTCTACTGCCACGCATAAACCCCAAGTTTTTTTTTAAATAACAAGTGTGGCCAAGTGCCCCAACATTTTTTTAAATTACGTAATAATTTGAAGGTAATTTTGGATTTAACTAATTTATTGGTTAAATATCAGTAATCACAAAAAAACTATATTTCTCTAAATTAACTAATTAAATGTTCTTAGTGACCTCCAATACAATAATTCAGTCAACCTGCAAATCGATATAAACACGCCACTATGTTGAAGAATTTTTTTTAACTTTCCTGGAGACCACACATTCAAGAACTTAAGGGTAGCTGCCTTCAAATAATGAATCTCCTTAAATCACTAGTTCATTATAGTTGGGGAGCCGATGAGGAAACACTATTAAAAATATATCGGCTCTTATTCGCTCCAAACTTGACTATGGTAGTGTTCTCTACATGTCATCAAGTAAATCACTAGCTGTTTAGTAGCATTCCGATCCAGTCCGGTGGAAAGCCTTCATGTAGAATGTTTCGAATCTTCGCTTCATCTAAGACGACAACAACTTCCACTGCTCTATTTCGCTAGAATTTCAGCAAATCCCACAAATTCCACAAGAAACCTCATCTGTAATAGACAATCACCAGTTATTAATAATCCTAGAATGGTACCGTCTACTATACAGATGTTAATTACTTATTTAAATATCAATCTGTTGTCGACCAGCCCTTTCACGGTCCCTCAAACTCCTCCATGGATATGTAAGCTTCCAAATTTCAATATCGAATTATCCAAATATAATAAGAATGAAATAACACCTTTTATTATCAAACAAAGATTCTATGAAATACTACATCAATGCAACTTCGATAAGATCCTTTACTCAGACGCATCTAAGACTGAAGAAGGTGTTGGCTGTGTTGTTACAACAACGACAACCACCGTCAACTTGTTTCGACTCTCCAGCAATTGCAGTATTTATACTGCTGAACTTTATGAAATACTACAAGCGGTGAAAACTCCACTCAACGATGATAAATTTATAGCAATCTGTACGAACTCTCTATCCTCCATGCAGTCCATAAGAAACGTACATTCTATCCACCCAATAGTTCAAGAAATCCAGAGTATATGTAATCGCCTTCAACCTAATGGAATTACAGTAACAATATTGTGGGTCCCATCACACGTTGGTACTCCAGGTAACGAAAAAGCCGATCAAGCAGCAAAACAAGCATGTTCTCTTAACGTAACAACAGACATTCAAACATCATCAGATCTAAAAAGAACATTGAAACATAAAATAATGGACCTTTGGAATGATCATTGGAAAAGAAGCAATACCAAGTTAAGCGTTCTACAACCAAACATTTTCTACCATCAGCTCCCACCAATAAAAAGAAAGGACAAATCTATCATTCGAAGATTGAGAATAGGGCACACACGCCTTACATATTGACAAATAATGAATTCCAGTCATTAGATTTTGTGCCAGTACTGCAACACCACGACTTCCGGAACACATTTACTTCTTGACTGTCAACACTTACTACCCAGCGGCCAGAAGAAAATACAATGTTGGTAACAACCTAAAAGACATTATCTCAAATAGAAGCAACTATGAAAATGTATTAAACTTTAAAAAAAAACACAAAGTTATACAATTTAATTTAAAACAAAATGTATTATAAAAAATGTATTGTAATTAATTTGTACCCAATGTAAAGTATTAACCATGTAAACATGAATGTAAATTGTTCCTGTGTCAATGACCATTAGCTGTTGAGACACATATTCTCGAAATAATTTTTTTTTTTGTAAAAATATCACTTTGTCATATATTTTTTTTTTAAATAAATGCTAATTATCTTCTTGTGTTTGCCTGGTTATCTTTGATCTGAGATTTGTCAACGACTGATCAATCCGAGATATTATTGTAACGGCTTACAAAATGGGATATTATAGTGAAGAAAGAATAGAATTAGTTAAGCTATACTATGGAAATAATCAGTATGCTAATGATTCGGTAGGGATGTGCGAAATGAAGCAGTTGAGATCAGACAACTATCTCGTGCATCTGGTGCATCTGGTGCATCAGCATCTAATGTTTATCGAATTACAAAAGCCTATAAACTTCACCCCTTATAAAATACAATTATTTCATCAATTAAACAAAGATGATCCTGATCGTCGGCTTCAATTTTTTTAATAATTTAGTGAAATCATAAAAAACAACCAACAACGATTGTACAATACGTGGTTTTCCGACGAGTGTACTTTTATTACTGAAGGAAAAGAGATGGAACCACGAAAATACAACAGTGGAGGCCATGATTAGGACAGAGAAGCAGAGGAATACCACAAATGAGATGGTCCGATGACATTAAGAAGATCGGAGGACACAACTGGAAGCAAGTGGCGCAAAATAGAAGACACTGGATTGATTTGGGGGAGGCCTATGTCCAAAGTTGGATTACTTAAGGCTGAAGCAGAAGAAGTACTTTTATGTTAAATGGTGAGGTTAATAGACATAATTGTCGTTATTGGACTAACAGTAATCCTCATTTCTTCATGGAGACATATGTACAAATACCTCAGAAATTAAATGTATGGGTTGGCATTATAGGGAATCACGTTATTGGACCATTATTTCTTAAAAGAAGTCTCAACGGAACACCTTATTACCAACTTTTAACCAGCAATTCAAGGAAAAGACAACGCGATCCTAGTTCTTGGAAAAGAACAAAACAAAAAGTCGCAGGGTAAGATTTTAAACTTTTAAAATTTAGAATAGTATTTAGAACATAACCAATAATATTTGGCGGCAATTAAATGTGATTAGGTTATAACCGTTTACAACAAATTTGAAATCGGTTATTGACAAAAATATGAGCAAAATATTAGGCCACGTTGCTAAGTGCTTTAAATCTTAACTATATTTTATATAAGTTTAGTTTTTGCCGTTATAAATATATTAAAATTTTAATTGTTTCATTCATGTATTTAACAAAATAATAAACACAAATAAAATTGTATATGTTTGATCAAGTATCACGAGTAAAAATATTAATATACGTAACATTGGTAACCATTTTTATAAATATTTTACGTCTTGTTTATATTAATCCAGTGTTAATTCATTGTTGTAGATATTCTGCAAGCAGTTTGCCTTAGTTTCCATCTATGGTCACAAAATACAATCATTTCAATGCTGCTATCTTTCAATGATGGACATACAGCGGTTTCATAAAAATTTTTATGAAATAAAAAAAGATGTTTAAGATGCTTTTATTTTAAAGCATCTTAAAGTGCGTGCACCAGCATATCATAAGTATCAGGCGGAGAAAAAAAGCAGGATAAGTGAGTGTAAAATATTTTATATACACTGCTGTTAACAAACAAAAAATACTTGTATGTAGAAAGGCTTTCTTAGGTATACTTGGTACTTTCAAACACCGAGCTTTGAGGGTAATGAAAAATTTTACAAATTGGGGACAATGTCGACCGATCAAAGGGCGGTGACAGAGTCTCGTTTAAAAAATGCTCAAAGAAAAAGTTTAGGAATTTATCAAATCACTTAAATGTAACGAATCACACTATTGCAGATCAACCTCAAGAGTACGAGTATACTTAGATCCAGAGCTTAATATTAAGAAGGTGTGTTGTATGTACAATGAATCGGTCACTAACGAATTGAAAGTAAGAGATTGTTTTTTTTTTAATATATTTATTACAAAATATAATATTGGGTTTGGTTCACCTGCTGCAGATGTCTGCTCTACCTGTCTTTGTTTGAGAGAAACTATTAAACACTACGAGAATAAACAAGAAAAAATTAACAAAATGACTGAGTTTCGACTGCATAAATTAAGAGCTAAAAGTTTCTTTGATATAATAAAGCATGAAAGTTCCAATGTATACAATTTTGTTTTGACTGTCAGAAAAATATGCCCTTACCAAAAATTCCCGATCAGGAGGCCTACTATTCGAGACAACTGTACGCATTATATAATTTTACAATAGTACAAGGCTATTCAAAAGCAAAACTTACCAAAGACAATGTGTTTACATACACATGGACCAAACCTGATCCTGCGAAGTTGCTTCAGTAAAATATCATAGGCTAAAACATACAGATTTTCCCTCTTAAATAGATACAGTGCACCTGATATGTGACAGATGTGGGGGACAAAACAAAAATTCGACACTTGTATTTATGTGTCAAACATGGCTTGCTGTACTTCTTCTTCTTCTTTGGGTGCCGTGTCCGTATTCTGACGTTGGCCGTCATCATGTTTACAATTTCCTGAAACCTGTGTCTGTCGGCTGCTGCGCGAAATAATTGTTCTACTGTGGAACCACACCATTGTCTAATATTACGCAGCCATGAAAGTTTCTTTCACCAATCCATCTCTTTCCTTCCACTTTTTCTTGTATTATAAGGCGAAGTAGATGGTATTTAGGTCCTCTAATTATGTGACCGAAGTATTCTGTTTTTTTTTTCTCTTTATGGTGTTTATGAGCAGACGTTCTGAATTGATCATTTGAAGAACATCTTCACTGGAAGTGTGCGAAACCCACGATATCTTTAGGATTCGTCTATAGCACCACAATTCGAATGCTTCTAACTTGTTTAGCATTGTGGTTTTTAACGTCCGTGTCTCACAACCATACAATAGGATGGACCACACATAACATTTCAGGACCTTCTTACGAATATTCATCGACAGGTTTCTGTTGCATAAACTGGTTTCCAGGTCATAAAAGCCTTACGTGATATTTCGATCCTGGTTATTATCTTTTCATCAGAGTCACAATTTACATTTAACCAGATGCCAAGGAATTTGAAATGATTTACCCTTTCGATCTCCTCTCCATTTAAGAGAAATCAGACCTTGATCTATATTGATCTTTCCAACTGCCATCCACTTTGACTTTGAAATGTTAATTTTAAGGCCTCTCCGATAACTTGCTTCACTGACTAGATTTAGTAACGTTTGGAGATCTTGTAAATGTTCTGCAAGAATGGCTGTATCGTCAGCGTATCTAATATTGTTGATTACTTCTCCACCTAATCTTACTCCCTCTTGTCTGTCATCCAAAGCCTCCCTAAAGATTTTTTCAGAGTACAGATTAAAAAGAGTGGGTGACAAAACACAACCCGGCCGTACTCCACGTTTGATGGATATTTTTTCAGTCGGACTGTCTTCAATTTGGATAGAGGCTACTTGATTGTAATATAAGTATTTCAGCAGTCTTATATCATAGTGGTCAAGTCCTGCTGCCCGTATGCAATCGAAAAGTGTATCGTGTTGTACTCTGTCGAACGCCTTCTCGAAGGCTTGCTGTACAGCTCATATTAATATTGATAAAATTCAACTTATGTATCTAGTTACAGGGCATAGCTTTTTACCTGATAATTAAGTTTTTGGCATTATTAAAAAAGCGTTACGAAAAAAAAACGACCATAAATCCAACCCCAAGAATATTTTGATATATTTTCTGGATGTCCAACCGTAATAAACATTCAGAAATTTGAAGTAACGGATTGGAAAACAGAAAAAAGTTATCGAAAGGGCTCTCAAGTTGGCATTTCCAAATCAGCAAATCATTAAGAATTACAATATTACGAGAGAAGAGTTTGCGAGGATATAAAATTGTTGTTCAAGGAGAGATGTTCTACAAATCTGACACTGGAACTGCATTATCAGTAACCAAGAAAGGTAAAGCATTGACTGGTGTAAATCCTGCAGTTTTACCTCCAGGTATAAACGCCAAAGAAGCAAAACTTAAAGATGTAAACGAGCTACTAAACAATCATTTCGGTACAAACTGGAAGCAAATGCAGGAGCTAGAATTATGCCAAAGCTTTAAACGAGAATAAGCGACATATTATGGATTATAATGATCCAATCTGTAAACATACGGAATTTATTCCTAGTTATCGTGTGTAATATATAATAATAGTCTCCCGTTTTATACCGCTTCGCCGCTTTGGGAGTATCGCAGGGTAGTCTGCTATAACTAGGGCCTACGGTATACAAGGAAGGTAACATGGCCAGTGCTACGCTTCAACCGCCTATTATTACCCCTGGTTTTACCCAAGGTACTCATTTTATTCAGGCTGAGTCGACCTGGGGCCTATAGACATTTTTAAAAATGTCTAGTTGTTCTTGCCGGCGGTAGGATTCGAACCCCGAACCTCCGGCGTGCGAGGCAAGCATCCTACCGCTTGTAATATAATATTATTAAATAAATCCTTTCCTCTAAATTAGTACTTTCTTTTATTTTATTACCCATATAACGTTTCCAATCACATATAGATATTTAGGAACATATTGCTGTTATGCAAAAAACGAAGTTAATAACATTTCTAAATTACTGTAAAAATAACGTTTTTTCTTTGTAATTTTTTCGGTCAATTGTTTATGTATTTTAATTTAGATTTAAAATCTGGCAAATTAAAGAGCCTTTTACAGAAAGAAGAAAAATTTTTCGCTGTTTTTTTTTAATTGGCCTTTATTTCAAACACATATTTCGCAGTGTTTAATGGATTCTAAATCAGTTCATAAATTCAGTTCCCAAATTTTATATATATATATATATATATATATATATATATATATATATATATATATATATATATATATATATATATATATATATATAGCAGTTTTTAGGATTTAAATCATTGTCAAATTAAAAGTGAATTAAAAGTTTTGTTAGGTGTGACTATCAGGTCACGAAACAGTTATTCTCTGTCGTTAAATTTTTTTCATAAATTTCGTGACATATGTTGATCAGTTTTTGCTAATTCACATTAATCCGTTATTTGACTAATAAAAACTTAACATCATAAAAATTTAATTACCGACATCAAATAAGAAGTAGAAATTCACAAGCCCACGTCTTATCAAATGATCTAGTAGATCACTATATCTATTTTTAATGTGCTACTGTTGTCCTCACATTTTTATTGTTCCGGTTTTTATTGTCGGTAACGTTTTTGGTCGTAGGACGAGATGTGAATTTTGTTTCGATTCCTGCTTTTAGTTTTATATCTCCCTTTCGGCATGGTACGAGCTATAATTTTTCTGAGTAACGAAGATGTCACTGACACTTTATGGTTCCGATATTTTGAAGGAGAGTGAATGTTGATACGAACAGTCGGGTATTAAAGTTAATAATAATAAAATTGCACAATGAAATAATTGACAACGAGCTAAGCCTCTTGACAACCTTGCTTTAACCTGCTGGATACTAGAGATTTAATCTTGTGCATCCGATAGAATCTGATGATATTGTTATGGTAGCGTATTAAAATAAAACGAGCGGTTCTAATTTATATAAATACATTTATTTATAAGTTTACAGCACAAAAATATCTTATCAACCATCTCAACTTATAACATCGTTACTGTAAAAATATATAACTGTTTTAAAAAATTGACTTTGATTATAGTAGTGAGTACATGGCTAAGAGAAATCGAATCCTGAGTCCCTTTTATGAATATAAAATAACTGAAATCAAGTTGAGGTTTAGTAAATACAATGGAATTGTTATATTTCACAGAATAATTACCAGGTAAGAAATATTCAAATTGAAATAATTTTATTAGGTCTATTATATTAATTACCTAATTGTAAAGAAGGGTCGGGACACCTTGCGCACCTATTGTTAAAAGATTAAAAGATTTGTATTTATTGGGTACATTCATAGACCTGAGCGAAGTGTACCGTCAATCAAGAAGTAGGGGCTGCAGTCTTAATTGGATTTTAGATTGATCTCTTCACTATTATTTAACTTTGGCAATAAATTGCAAATATAGCGCCTCTGTACTATCCCTGAGTGTGTTTTATGCTGAGTACAATAGTTTTTGGGTAATTTTTAATAGTAACCACCAGTGCATATTTATCTACGCACGATCACGTCTATAGTTGATTTTTAATTCCTGAAATGTGAAAACGTGCATTTTTTTTATACCAGACAAAAAAGTACGACTTTACGCCCCCAAAATTAAAGTGCGGAATTTATGCCCAGTGTGTTAGGTAAAAAATATAAAGATAGCAAAAAATAGTAAAAGGTTGAAGTAAAAGTACAATACGAAATAATTATTAACAATACCTTTTATAATTTTATTTTGCCAGTTCAAAATTCAACCTAGCAAAAAAGGCTTTGTAGAACACAGTAGTATTTATAAATTACTTTTTTTATTTTAACCTAAGCTACCACGGGTTAGTTAAGAGCCGAAAAATTAGTAAAAATTGAGCAGAATCATTTTATTTGAATTAGCTAGCTTAATATTAGAGCTTCCGCTTAATAGCTTAATATTGACTTCTCACAAGGAGTAGTTAAGAAGTGAAAAATTAATAGAGTGGCAATAAATTTGTAAAAATCTAATAAAACATTGTGGTACTTCAAAAATATTTTTTTTTAATTCTGCTGGCTCGAATACTTAGCTAGCGGGAACGTTTCCAAATAAAATTAGTATTGTTCTGAAGCTATTTTCTTGTGGCATTTTCAAGTAATTACTATTTAAATGGAAATAAGCCACAATTAAAGGTTAAAGTACGTTTATTGACGTTTCAATTTCCACTTCGGAAATCGTTTTCATAAAATTAGTGGTGGAAAATTATCAGAGTGGTGAAAGTGTAGCAAAATCTTACCAGAACACTTTTTTATTTCAATTATAAGTAGAGTACAGTTGAATA
The DNA here is from genome assembly GCF_040954645.1 of Diabrotica undecimpunctata. NCBI lineage: Eukaryota > Metazoa > Arthropoda > Insecta > Coleoptera > Chrysomelidae > Diabrotica > Diabrotica undecimpunctata. Next base: position 113,995,535 of record NC_092811.1, on the reverse strand, counting down.
TAAAAAGAAAATTCGGCATAAATTTTAACCTATAAATATAGTATTCCTTGAACTTAGATTGGTGTTGCCGGGCAATTTTTAGAACTTCTGCTTTTACCATTCCATCTTCGTAAGGCAGATACTTATTCCGCAGCCAGTCAAGAATATCCTGTTTATTCCACGCAGTCGTTGGAAGTCTTTCTACTAGGCGTGAATGATAAGGTGCATTATCTAATACTATAATTGAATTTGGTGGTATGTGTTCAATCATCTGCTCAAAACACTCTCCGAAAACATCAGCTGTCATCTCCTCGTGATAGTCTTTTGTGCTTTTGGACTGAAATTCCAACAAACCATGCTTAACAAATCATTTTTCACCGCCAATGTGAGAAATTATTAATCTACTGCCTTTATCAGAAGGTGGGGAGATACCAGTAGACCAACCTTCCATAAAGGCTTGCCTGGAGCTTAATATATTTTTATCTAACCAAATTCTTTTTAGAGTATGACCTGAGGTTACCCACGTTTCATCCTGGTAGAAGATGGGCCTTCCTTCAGCCCGGAATTTTCATATGGATCTTAGATAATTTCTTCTCCAATATATTATCTCCTCCCGGTCAATCAAAAGTGATTTTCGGTCTGATTTCTCCCACCGAAAATTTAATTCTTTTAAAACTTGCCACAATTTAGTTCGTCCGATATGAGACAAATCCGGGTCATCTCTAAATTCTTGTAAAATTTTTGTTTAAGTTTGGTATTTCTTTTTTGAAAAAAAATCCATGAATTTTCCTTCGAATACCATTTTTGGCAAATTCATCAATTTCAATAGGCTTTTTCCCTCTCTTTAAGTGTTCGTTTGTATTTGGGTTAGCTATACCGTGTTTTTTTCTTTCTGATAGGAACCTATATATAGTTGACTCTCCTACGCCAGTCATGTTGGCTCAACTTTCGACTATGTTGCGAACAGTGTTTGTGGGATTCTGAGAAATCAGAGCATCGTGAACATTCAGAAAAATAGTCTTCTCTCTTGGTGAATAGACAGACTTACTGACTGTACGCAACAGTACCGGTGTAAAACTTGATGATGTTGATGATGAAGCCATCACAAACAATCCAACAAAACGAGCACGAGCGAAAGGTACGTATATGTTCGTAGGTATATGGAATAAAAAATCACTCACGCACTGCATATAATTCGCAAAAGAAATATTCGAGCCGCTAATTACTGCCGTAGACGCGGACACACCGACGAGCCGTAAATTACATGCGGCCAAAAACGTACTAAACAAAAAAATTGTTTTCGTTCGTAATAACTTCACCCTTTTAAGTTAAGTTTCGAATATAAACTAAACAAACGAGGCACGTGGCCAAAGCATACCCATTATATTATTAAAAATCTGGGGAGTTCCATCCTAATTATCTTGCAACGAATAGTACCTTCGGATATGAATTCCAGGTTTTCTAGTAAAGTGATTAAACGCGAAGATTATTATTGAAATATCCAAAGAGATAAGGTATTCTTATTTACAAAATTGTTAATGGTTAAATTCTTATTTTTATTAATATAATATAATTAATATAATATAATTATATATATATATATATATATATATATATATATATATATATATATATATAAATTATTAGTATTAAAATATTATTAATATTATATATATAACAGTATTAAAAAATATTATATTATTATTTAATGAATAAACACCTCAGGAACACCTGAGTGCTCTCAACAATTTATGAACGGAGAATAACAGAATTATTGATTGATAGAGTACAGTAAAATTATAAAAATAGGTTTTTATCACCTAAAATTTTAACTTAAGAATTGTTGACTTTCCACGTGGGTTAGTTAAAAATTACTAGGGTGGTAATAAATTCTTAAAAACCTAGCAGAACACTGGAATTTTAAAAATAATCTTTATTAATTCCTCTGGCTCGAATACTAAGCTAGCAGGAATGTTTCCAAAATAAGATTGGTTTAGGGGTGAAAAATTATCATGGTGATCAAAGTTTAGTCTAAACTTAACAGAACATTTTTTTATTTCAGTTAGAAGTAGAGGAGAGTGAAAGTGTAAAAGAAAATTTTTTTAACCTAAATTTTAAGCTAACATAATTATTGGCTTCCTATAAGAGGTACTTCCCATTAATAAAAATTAATAAGGTGGTAATAAATTCATAAAAACCGAGCAGAGTACTGTGGTATATTATAAATATGTTTTTTGAAATTTTAGTTTTAACCGTAAGCCAGGTAAGACATTATTAGGGTGGTAATAAATTAGTGAAAAATTGGTAAAAAAATATGCCATCGGCAAAAAGTTAAAAAAAAAGCCTTTTTTTTCGTCTTTATAGAGGGAGGGTCTGGAATCTTCAAAAGACATCTCAGTCCAGGACGCCGCCTGACTAACTTTAGTGCAGGATTCGTTCTTAGTACTCCCGGCGATAGTTCCCGAGGTACTTTAAAATGCCCTCTCGTCGCCGAGTCTACGCCGAACGCCTTCCTGCTAAACCAGACCCTCCTCTGTCATCCAGCGATCCGGAAGCGGAATGGCCGCTGTAAGGCCGGCATCACTTCCGAATCACTACCTTTATTCATTCATTCTCCATTCATACACATCCACACTCTCATTCATCAGCAATGAGGTTCCCTGTCTCGTTCCAGGTAGCGCGTAGAAGATACTCATCGCTCCTAGTTCGGCATTATTTCCAGATGGGCGTTTCCTCCTTCCCCACAGTCTGACTCACGCATTCCAACTCATACAGTGTTACCCACTTTTCTAGCTTCACCTTTCAGCATCATTCACTCTTACCTTTAGCGTTGGTTTAGCAGTCTTTCTTCCTCTTCCTTTTTCTTGATAACTGCACGGATATAGCTGTGTATGTTAGTCCAAACTAATTTATTTTTAATCATTCTCTCAATCATTTCTCTCACTGTAACAAAATTCACACCTGTCTCTCTCTCCATTCTGTTCCTTTCACTATCCATCTGCTGCAATCTAACATCGTATGTGTCCGAGTGTCCGAGTATCCACAGTATAGGCATTCATCTGTATCAGCCTTTCCGATCCTATAGAGGTAGGCCCTAAAACACCCGTGTCCTGTGAGCACCAGCGTCAGGAAATAATCCAGTCGCCTGTGGCCACAGTCCACCCAATCTCTTATGTTCGATTGTTCACCCAATCAGCATTTTCGTCCACTGTTCCACATCTTCCGTGTTGTTTCATTCTTCTTGCCATCTTTCAACTGACCTTTCCCTTTCCTGTCTTTTCTCGGCCACCGTAAGGTTTGGACCTCTTCTCTCATAAGGCTCTTTTCTTTCCACCGCCAAAACATGCAACGGAACACATCCAGTGATGGTCCATAAGGCTGCCGCAGACACAGTTCTGTAGGCGCATGCCACTCGCAACAGACTTGTTCTGTCTACTCGTGTCATGAGACTCCTATAGGCAGTTTTCTCTACCGCCTCGCTCCAGACTGGTGTCGCGTAGAGGACGATCGACTGTACAACACTGTGTAAGACCCTCCTCCTTTCGGATTTGGGTCCTCCAATGTTCGGCATCACCCTCCCCAACACAGCCGTCCTATTCGTAGCCTTCCGGACCACCTCTCGCACGTGCTCTCCCCATTTTCCATTCTGGTGCAATGTCACTCCTAGATACTTTACTTGTTTCTGCTCCCGCACATTTTAATTCAATATTTTGCCTGTTCCTTGTCCCCTTCAGAATGATGGCTTCGGTTTTCTCTGTCGCAAGTTTCAGTCCGTGCTGCCTCATCTATTTCTTCAGTACCAGGTCATCCGCGAATGCGAAGGGGGTTGTACCCTCTCCGTATTCACAGTGCATAACCCCGTCATATGCCTTGAACCTAAGCCAGCAGAATCGCCTCCATTAAGGTTGGTTTGGTGGTGAAAAATTATTAGGGTGGTAATAAATTAGTAAAAAATTGGTGAAAAAATATCACGTAGGTTAAATTCGATTCCGCTCATTTGTCCCCGCTAGCTTAAGTGTCCTAAAACAAAAATTTCTGTTTCAGTATCCAATGACCTTAAAACAGTTTAATATAAAAGTACCTCACCGTGAGACTCGCAGTCACTCCCACTTAATAACCTATAAAAACATTACGCATTTTACGACTTACCAGATTTTTGTATCCACCTTTTCTCTCGATCTTGATGTTCTTTATTTGAGTAATAAAAGCATGCATTTTTAAACACAAATAAAAAACGAACTGTCTTTCTAATTTATAACAAAGATTATTATCCGAGTGAAGAAACATTAATTTAAAAATCGCACTACTTAGATACAATAGAACAGAATGTTGCGTCTGAGTCTTAAAATCTGTTTTATATTTTGGAATTTTTACAGCAATTGATTAAAATTATCTTTTTCCAGGTACCAATCTATTAAGTAGCGTGAAGGTAATGAAATTTTTCCTTATGTCATACTATATTGCCAAATTGAGCGTAAATAATTACGTTACCATATACTATTTCCTTCTTATTTGTAAAAATAATAATAATTCCGACATTGCTTTGCTCATGTAATGTTTTTCGTAATGACTTACGGCTCATTTTGGGAAAATGATCGATTACATAATACATAATTGAGATTTAGGACACAAAAAAAATGTAAAAAAGTTTTCCTTTAAGGGGGTAAAAATGCAAAAAAATCAATTTACCAAGAATCTGTAGTAGAAAAAATATTTTAAGTAAAAAATGTAGCTGAGACAATTTAAATAAAAATGTTTATTAGGAATTTTGTGTAAAATGAACCGTTCTCTCACAAACAACGCTTGAAGCGACTGTCAATTTTGAATGTTATTGTTTAATAAAATTTTTATCAGAGCATCAGAACTTGATAGTGCACCTCAAAAACAAAACAACCTTTCCCAAACTATTCTATCATTTGATATTTTATTTTGAACCAACATTTTATTTCTTATTTGTGCACCTCAGATCTTCGTTTTTTAATGCACTCTTTCGATGTCTTTTAAACATTGTATAATGATATTTAAACTAAATCCAATTTATATTCCTTAATTTATACTGTCAGCATCTTCTTAAAAAAGCACTCTGTATAAATTACACTTTATATTTCCTCACTGTCACCTGGGTGTGTTCGAACATTATAGGGTTAGTCCACCAGAGTACCTACGAATGACAGTTTATCTATATAAGCAAGATGGATGAGGATGCCGTAAACCCTCTAGTCGCTTTCGATAACGTCCGATCGAGGATCTATATTTGATTTTGTAGCTGTCACTAGTGTCAAGCCGATGTTCTCAGCTCCTTGCTCCATAAAAGATCAACATTTACAAGTCAGTATTAAATCTTTTTGGTACTGGCGGCAATTATTAATATACAGGGTGTACATTGTTTTATAAAAAAGATTATAAATAACAAGATTAAAGAAATTAGATGTAAGAAATTATATTCAATAAGTAACGTCTTTCATAAAGTTTTTATTAATAGTAAGGAGGGTGTAGGTATAATGTGTTTATTACACTGATTAGTAAAATTATTTCATATTTTCTTTTTGGTCTTCATTCTTTTCTTTTTCTTATTCGATGCTAAGCTATCGTAATCTAGCGAAGATCAGGGACGGTTATAACAATTTCTGTATTATTGCACACTTCATCGCACTTCTTAAGCACAATATTATACAATTTTGGAAAGCTGTTCTAATAAGTTTTGGCTATATTTTGGCGGAGATAGAAATACTTGGCTCATTAATTTACCAAAAAAACATAATTTATATAGCAATCTCAATTGTTATAAATGTACCTTCCATGGAGACAATTATAACAAACTTTGGGAGAATTGAAACAACTTGATATCTATCAGAAAAACTAAAAAAATAGTAGGTAAAAAATATTATATATTTCTGCAAAACAACTAAGGTACATAATATTCAATGAAAACTAGCGTTTTTAAAAATTTTTGCGTTTCTAGCATTTTTAATCTTCTCTGCAATGAATGCAATAAAATAATAAATCATCGTCATCATTTTTGCAACGAGAATAAGCCCAAACTTTCCAGAGTTGACATTTCATCAATTCCTCGCCATGCTTGTCATTGGGGGATGGCTGGAAACAATATAAACACTAAGCATCATCATCATCCGATAAAGCTCAACTTTGTCTCCTTCTTTTTCTTGGAAATCGTTCTTTTCACCTTATTGGCATACTTTTTTCTTACTTAAGCTCTCTTTTCTTCAAGTTCGATCTTCTCTGGAGTTTTTTTTAATACAGCTGTTTTCCTCTTTTTTCTATTTGTGGTATTGTTCTTAGTAATCGCAAAAGCTTTTGGAAAAGGGCGAACACTTTTTAATAGTGCCTTATAAGTATTTAACTTGTAAGTTTCTCTAGATGTTGTTGCGACCATCTTATAGCTGTTGCGTTCTCGCCGGTTTCATCGGATATAGATTAAAATAGTTCTTTAGAGGTGGATGGCAGTGATGACACAGGTTCTATTGTGGCCGATTCAACAAGGAAAGGATCATAATATGACTTGTTTGTGGTTAAAGATAATGTAAATTAATGCTTTTCAAATATATCCTTATTAAAAGAAATATCCCAGTTAATTTAAAACCGCTTAGTATATTGGCTGAAGAAGTAGCTTTGAGTAGTGCTTCAGCGACAAGTCATAAATGGTCATAATTTGACCGGGATTATTCTTCATCCAAGCATACATAAAATTATTCAGATAAGATTTTATTGGTCCGTAGAAAATGTTTCCAAGCGGAAATGATTCTGTAGCGTATGGGATGTATAACTTTGATTTACAATCACAAAAAACTGCTACAAATGTATTTAGTCTTTTAAAACCAAACAGTTATCCAACGAAACCAAAGAAAAATCTAACCATTCCGATGCCAATGGTAAATCAAGAAACGCAGATATACCATAACCAAACGATTCTAACCCAACAGCATTTAAATAATTCAGACCTTATCTTCTTCTTCTTATTGAGCAGTCTTTCTTCGAAGATTGGCGCTTTGGAAACTGCTGCATAAAATGTTTCTATGGATGACCGGTCAAACCATATCCTTAGTTTTTTCAGCCACGAGTTCTGGCGTCTTTCAACTGATCTTTTGCCCTGTACTTTACCCTTTAATATGATTTGGAGTAACTCATATCTTTCACCTTGCAACACATATCCCAAGTATTTTATTTTTCTCTCTTTGATTATGCTGAGTAATTCTTTTTATTTACTTATGCGCCAAAGTACTTCACCATTGGTAATTTTTCTATCCATATAATTAACATCCGTCTGTATACATTTCAAAGATATCTATTCCTTTTTTTTCTGTTTCAGAGTCCATTGTCCAACTTTCACAGCCATAAAGCAAGACAAAGAAAACGTACCATCTGATCATTCGAATTCTGAGCTCTAGACTAAGGTCTGATTTTGTAAAAAATGTTTTCATGTTCATGAGTGTTTTCCTCGCTTGTTCGATTCTTAACAGGATTTCTTTATTTGGGTTACACTGGTTGTTGATATTTGCTCCCAAATATTTGATTGAAGTTACCTGTTCTATTATTTGTCATTTGACATGCAAATTTACGCTTGTTGGTAGAATTTTAGTTTTGGTAACTATTATGTAGATGTAAACCGAACATTTCGCTATGACGAAGTACCGCGTTTATTATATTTTGTAGTTCTTGTGCGTTGCTTGCTATTAGGATGGTATCATCAGCGTCTATGCTGGTTTCGTTAATTTTGATTCCACCTTGAACCTCGTCTAATGCTTTTCTGAATATAGATTCCGAATACAGATTCAATAATAGCGGTGATAAGACACAACTTTGTTGCATTCCTCGTCGGATTCGTTTATCTTCGGATGTTGTGGGCTCTATTTCAATTGTTGACGTTTGGTGCCAGTATTCTATTTCTTCTTAGCCTTTTGTCGTCCATGTTTGGACATAGGCCTCTCCCAACTCCTTCCATCGGTCTCTATCCTGAGCAACATATTTCCAAATTCTTCCGGCTATTCTTTTAATATCATCAACCCATCTCATCTGTGGTCTTCCTCTTCGTCGTTTACTTTCGTAAGGTCTCCAATGTTGTATTGTAGTATTCCAACGTTGGTCTTTTTGTCTAGCAGTGTGGCCCGCGAAGATCCATTTAATTTTGGCAATTTTTGTTGCTATGTCCTCGACTTTTGTTTTGGATCTTACCCAGTCGTTTCTCTTTTTATCTGACAATTGTATACCTAATATTGCTCTTTTCATTGTTTTTTCTGTTGTGGCTAGTTTATTCATGTTTGCCTTGGTTAGGGTCCAGGTTTGACATCCATATATCATGATAGGAAGGATGCATTGGTTGAACACTTTGCTCCTCAAGTATTGGGGTATTTTGCGGTTCTTAAGTATCCAACTAAGTTTTCCAAATCCTGCCCATGCTAGTCTTGCTCTTCTAGTAATTTCCGCACTTTGGTTCTCTTTGTCAAGTCTCAGGATTTGGCCTAGGGAGATATATTCCTGGATTTGTTCTATCTCACTACCATTTATAGTTATACGTCTGAAGTCATCTGTGTTTGTCATTATTTTTGTTTTTTTTATATTCATTTTTAGGCCGACGTATTGGAAGCTGGCTGCTAGTTCCCCCATCATAATTTGCAGTTCCTCGAATGTGCTCGCTATAATCACTATGTCGTCAGCAAATCTGAGGTGGTTTAAATTGTTGCCATTAACGTTAATACCATAGGTTGACCAATTTGTAGTTTTAAAGACGTCTTCTAGGGCTAGGTTGAAAAGTTTTGGCGATATTACGTCTCTTTGTCTCACTCCTCTCTTAATGGGGATGGGATTTGTATTTTCGTCTAGTTGTACTATCATAGTTGCATTTTCATATATGTATATTATGTATTAGTTGCCTATATCTCGAATCTATTCTATAATTATTAATAGCTTGTTCTATGGCCCACATCTCGATACTATCAAACGCCTTTTCATAGTCGACGAAGGCGGCAATAAATACGGGTAGTTGGTATTCATTTGCCTTCTCTATTAATGTTCTCATTGTCAGCAGATGGTCTGATGTACTATATCCTTTGTGGAAGCCAGCCTGTTCAACCGGTTAGTAATTGTCCATTTTGTAGGTTAACCGGTTGTTAATAATTCTCATAAATAGTTTGTATACTTGACTGAGCAACGATATAGGTCTATAATTCTGTAGATCACATTTGTCCCCTTTTTGTGTAACTCTCGTTCCAGTCTTTAGGTATCTTGCTATTATGGAGACATCTATTAAATAGCTCTCTTAGTACAGGGATTGTTAATGTTTTGCTTGTTTTCAAGAGCTCGGCAATTATACCGTCGTGTCCTGGAGCTTTATTATTTTTTAGCTCTTTTAAAGCTCTTTCTATTTCGAATCCCTTTATATTTGGTAGTACTTCTAATCCCACGTTTTTTATTTTTCTTTTGACGTTCTCCTTTGTTGTTTCATTAGGCTGGCCTTGCGTGCTGTACAAGGATGTGTAGAAGTCTTCGACAATATTTGTCATTTTATATTTGTACTTTTCTTCCTTATTGTTGGCGTCTTTAATTTTGATGATTTTTTGAACTCCCAGTGTGGGTCTTAGACATTTTAAGCCTCTGTTGTTTTCAATGACTCGCTCTATTAAGTTCTCGTTCCATTTTTGTATGTCGCGTTTTAGTTTTTTTGGTACCAATATAGTTTTGAGATAATTCGCAAGTCTTGTTCGTCAATTCTAGTTGTTTTCAGAATTTCGATCATCTTTTGGTGATTAACGCAGTCAAATGCTTTTCAATAATCAATAAAACATGCATATACATCTACATTCATGTCTCTGCATCGTTGTGTTAACATATTTAAGGTAAAAAGAGCGAATTGAGTGTCACTCACACTTCTTATACATTCGTGTGTGAATGATTCTAAGTTTTAAAAGGTGTTAGGCATTGGATTTTTTTGATAATGTTACGAATGTTGATTTTAGATAGTCTGATTGTATGTTACCTGTGTCACATATCATACTGAATAGTGCCGTTATTAAGTCGAAGCTTTTCCTTTCTTCGCCTGAAATTAAGTTAATTATTTCGACATTGATATTGTCTGGACCGGTGGCTTTTCCTTTCTTCTGAGCTTTTACTGCACAAATAACTTCTTTTTTTTATTTTTGGACCTTTTTTATTTATTTGATCATCCGTGGATGGTGAAGAACAAGGTCTATCGTTTTCTTCCCGTACTTACGAGTATAAAACAAAATAAGATTTCGCTTAATCTTAGAAGGACTTTATCTTTCATCTCCTTGGATTTTTCTGTCAGTGTTTTATCAACGTAAAGTGCAGGTGGCAATAAAAATGCCATTAAAGAGTAATATATAGACAAAAAATCGACACCACACCTTTTCCTCAAACACATTTACCGAAATCAGAAAAAACATCTCAATTTCAGGTAGAAGAAAGAATTATATCGAAAACAGGAAGATGTGCTTTATGTCCGACATGATTGTCGGCAGCCGTGACAAAACAGTGTCGATATTGGAATATTTCGAAAAGGGATTTAACAAAAAGGATTAACAAAAATTTTTCTCTAGTAGTTTTATATTAATTTTATAAAAGTATTCCTTGTACAAACAAAACGTTACAAACAACTGAATAAAATAAATTAATGAAATAAACAGTCTTGAGGACTGAGGAGAAAGACTACAAATAATATTAAAATACTTACTCCATAAAAGATATCTACAAAGCAGATAAAAGCAAACAACTTCAAAACAAAGATTGATGTTTTAATTTTGTGCAAATATGGAGTATGATAAAGAAAATCCCTTATTCATTGGAACGATACAAGCTCTTAATCCTTCAAAAATTTCATATAAATTACCCTGGAATGAGTATCTAACAAAATAGCTTGAATGACCATTGAAGTTATGACATCATGGCCGAATAAATTTGACAAAAAAAAAAATGAGGAGGCAAAATAAAAAATCTTACTATTTTTTAATACTACTTAACACTACATTATATTCCAAATCACTACTATAAAAACAAGAAAATACCTAGGCCATGTGATGAGAGCACCAAAATATGAAATTTTGAGACTTCCGGACTTAATATTACAGGAAAATATTTAAGAAAGAAGATCTGTTGGCCGAAAGCATAATACTTGGATGAAGAATCTTTGCGACTTGTATCAATGCAGATCTATTGATTTATTTAAACTATTACAATTTTCACTTAAAGGTGGTTCATTGAAAATATCACACTAAAGACCCATTTACACGGGTAGAGTAATGGTGCAAGTACTTGGTAGAGTAGAGTAACTCTACCCGTAAAAACGCTCAGCGCAGTAGAGTAGCAAGTATAGTGCATAGTACGTGGTAGAGTAGAGTGACTAGCAACATGTGGCAAAGTAACTCTACTCTACTACCACCACCACCGCCAAAATATCCACTCGCCTGCGCACTCTACCCATGGAACGCGGTCAATTCTGGTGGAGTAGAGTAGGTAGGAGAGTGCATAGGAACGCTGTCATTCCGGCTGGAGTTGTATTTTGTGTAAATAGTGAAAATGAAGTTCACCGAAGATGAACTTCATTTCACTTTCACTTTAAAACTCGTAGAGATGTATGGCGAATACCAGTGTTTATGGGATTTAGGTAGTGTACACTACAGAAATAAAAGTATGAGGCAAGCTGCGGAGGATGAAATCATCGAAAGAATGGCAAAAAGAGGCTTTGGAGTAAACGAACTCAAGCAAAAAATTAAGAATATAAGGTGCACTTATAATCAAGAGTGTTTAAAAATACAAAAATCAAAAAAATCGGGTTCAGGTTCAGCCGATATTTACGGTCCGAACGTGAAATGGTTCACTCCTATGGAAGCAATTATGAAAGGTGCGAAAAGAAACAAGAAAACTGAAGGCTCACGGGTACGTTACAGGTTTTTATTACTTGTTAATGAAAAATACAATAAGAAATAAAAAATGCATTCTTATCAAGATAAAAGCTGGGGTCCCGTGTGTATTCCTTCATTTAAGCCACTCTCATCCACTCCTTTCTTTGTTTATTTACCTCATCATCGATAGCTTCAGCGACCTCTGTTACAAATGCATTTGCAATAGTAGCTAAACAATTTTGAATCAATTTTCTTTTTCTTTAATTCATTTTGTACTAAACAAACACCCACTCCACACTATACTAGCATCAGTACTATTCTTGTAACTCTCCTCGTGTGAACGGTATCAAGCCATTTTTGGTAGAGTAGCGAGTAGAGTCGACTCTACTCGCTACTCTACTCTCCTCACAACTCTACTTGTGTAAACAAGTCTTTAAAGCGAGCAACCGACATTCCCCTTATCAACTTTGCAGAGCCTTACGAAAATAATATTTTAATCATTTCTTATTTATTTAAACACATAAGTAATTACCTTAAAATTAAATTTAAAATCGACAAAATTATTAAAATAATGTGTGTTTTGACGAGTATCTAATAGTTGTCTAAAAAAATAAATTAAAATTGTATTGTTAGTATAGAGTTCTTAATACAGTGCTTCAAAAACAGAAAACTTTACCAAATAATTATTATATTCCATTTATATAGAAGAACTACAAAGCAAATAAATAATTACCTAAGTTATGCTTATGAAGTTTCGGAATCCAGCGACCCCTCCGAAGAGGAATGAATCTACAGTCGCATTTAAGTCTATTATTATGTTGTCGAAAACAGTGTCTACCATCCGGTCATCTTCACATTTTTTCTTCTTCCTTGATCACATGGACTACGGCATTAGCCCAATGTTCTTTTCGTATCTCTTTTATTACGCCTTTTAACAAACGTTTGACATAGGAAATTTTTATATGTCACGATTTCACGAGCTACGTAATGACACTTAAAAGCTCATCCTTAACCGTGTCCTTGGAAAATAGAATTTCCTTTTATCCTAACCAACTCTGCTTACTTGGCAAATGTTCTACTAACAGGCTATGATAAGAAGCGTTATCCATCACTATTACCGAATTTGCCTCAACCTATGAAAAAAAGGTATTCAATTTATTTTGCAAAGCGTTGGGCGTCCATGTCTTCGTGATAATTCCCTAAGTAGTAATTGTGCACTCTCGTTTGAAAAGCCTCTCTCAGTCCTATATGGGCGATAATCAGTCGCTGCCCTTTACCCGTTGGTCCTCGTAACCCTATTGATAAACCGTCTACAAATGCTTGACGAAAAATTATTTAAAAATTCCTTTATAAAAGGTATAATAATAAAAAAACACTATCGGGTTTTCGGAATAACTATTCCATCATCAGTGCTATCTGGATGTACATATTTAGAGCCACTAAATACATGGGTAAAAACCCTTTAAATGGTTTATGAAAAACTTTAAGTTACATTTTTGAAAATTAACATTCAGGATGTTTAAGTGACAATAGAAATTGATTACATGGCAACGTAAGTGTCCACTGAGGTTGCCAGTCCTTGTTTCTAGTTGCTTGACGATAACTCGTTACAGTAGAAAAACCTTAGATACTGTGTGACCAGCATTCACCTACGTTTCATGCAGATAATAAACCTTTTTGTGGGTAAAACAAATCTCTCTAATAGAGCGAAGATATCTTCGTCTCCAGGAGACTAAATTATCTCTTTCTATATATACACATCGGTTTAGAACGTCTTTCGACGTTGTCCGATAACTAAACACCATCTCTTCCTATCTTCGCAGTCGTTTGTTGTTAAATTTATTTCGCTCATGGACTTGTTTACGCCGTGTTGCCATTCTAATCTGGGTCTTCCTCTTTTCCGTCGACCTATCGGTTGCCATTCTATTACTTTTTTGGGGAGTCTTGATGCTGGCATCCGTTGAACATACCCATACCACCTTAATTGTTTCTTCTCTATATCTTGAGTTATATTTCCTTCTATTCCCATACGTTGTTTTATTACATCATTTCTGATTCGGTCTCGTCTGGAAATACCTAAAGATCTTCTCATTGCATCCATCTCTACTGCTTTTATTCGCTTTTTGTTCTTTTCACTAATTCTCCATGTTTCAGCGCCATAAAGAAGGGTAGTTTTAATCATGATCTCATATATATTTTATTTCCTTCCTTATTATCTCTTTCTATAAAGATAGATTTACGAGATCGTTTGGCATATATAAATTTTAAATCTTCTTTTATTATTATCCCTAAGGTCTTTTTGCTCATTTTTGGAATGAGATATTCTCCATTACCTTTGTCCTAATAAATGTGGGGGCTTTCTTGTAATGATAAATTAATTTCTGAGCTGTGATTTTGATTTATTTATTTCTGACGCTTATTCTGCAGTTGTGGTAGCATTATTATGTTTAAATTTTGACCCTTTTTAAAAGATTTGATAGTTTTAGCCATAGTAGCAGAAAAAATGTTAATAATTCAGGTTTTACGACGTATTGCGAGGATTAAGGAATAAAAAGTAAGAGTTTAGATGACTAAAGCAAGCAGAATATTTGGGTCTTAATGATATAACGAGAAGAAAAATAAAGCATGCAGAGATACCTGCAGAATATACAGTATAAATGTTCTTCTTTAAGTGCCATCATCGCGGAAAAGTTCATTTGATCCGTAACACTCTCTCATTTTGCCCAGCCATGACATTCTACGCCTCCCTATGCTTCTCTTCCTTGGATCTTTTCCTGCATGATCAGTTGGAGCAAGGTGTATTTCTCCCCACGTGTAATCTATTCGAGATATTCCAATTTTCTTGTTTTAATTGTATTTCAAATTTCTATTTCTTTATTCATCCTTCTAAAAACCTCTTTGTTTGTGGCGTGTTCTGTCCACGATATTTTCAGAATTCTTCTATACACCCACAGCTCGAATGATTCCAGTTTTTTCATTGATTTCGCATTCAAGGTCCAAGATTCCATTCCATAAAACAAAGTCAAAAAAATATAGCACCTCGCCAACCTAACTCTTAGATCCAATTTTAAATCCCTTGTACATAGCACACTTCTCATTTTGATGAAATTTGCTCTAGCCTATTCTATTCTGATTTTGATCTCTTGAATGTAAGGATTTGTAGAGTGTATTGTTCCCAGATATGTATATTTGTCCACTTGTTCGACGTTGGTTCCGTTTATTAAAAGATTCTCGTTATTTCTTTGAGTTTTCGATATTCTCATAAATTTAGTCTTTTTGACGTTCATTGTTAGACCTTATTCTTTTCCAGACTCCGGTATTCTGGTCACCAGTCTCTGAAGATCTTCAATATTTTCGGCTAAGATCACAGTGTCCAACTCCATTTATCTTTATTCCAGCTGTTTCACCCTCAAGAGCGTTTTTCAAGGTCTCTTCGGAGTAGGCATTAAAAAGCATTGGCGACAACACGCATCCCTGTCTCAGTATACAGTATAAATAAGTGAATGCAATGTAAAAATAAAGAACACGATATGATGGAGGGTTAAAGAAAACGAATCGAATAATGCCTTAATAAAAGAATAAAAAGAAAACAAAAGCATATATATTATACAAAGGAAGATAACTTTCACATGAATATGTTTAGTAATGTTTGTTGAGTGATTTGTATATCTGTCCATATTATTTTATCTTGCTCTCTTATAAAGACTCACGGTTAATGATCCGGTTAATGAAAAATACACTCGCGATCATAAAATCCGGGTCATCTTGAAAATTTCTTAAATATTTTTGCCTCTGGTGCAGTAATAACCTTTTTTTTGGCTAATGTATTTTTTATTTGTCATCAATGTTTGTTTTGAAAGAAAAAAAAATGGTTTTTATTGTTTTTATTGAAAAAAACAGAAAACAAATCAAATTGTTGATAAAACAGACATACGAAAAAAATTGAAAATACAGAACGTGGTAAAAAATCAGTGAAATTTCAATGACCAATATCGTGTATTGCCTCCCCTTGCTCTAATAACCTCTTGCAGACGACGGGGCATACTCTCAATTTTTCTCCGGATTACATGTTGTGGTATGTTATTCCACTCTCTCACTAACAGCTCCTTAAGCTCCTGTCCGTTGTTAGGAGGAGGTGTATGGGTTTGAATACGTTTTTTCAAATCGTCCCAGAGATGTTCGATGGGATTCAGGTCCGGAGACCTAGCTGGCTGGTAATTCCAACTTCGTCCAAGTATTACATACTGATCATGGCAACGTGAGGTCGCACGTTGTCCTGCATAAAAACGGCGTTTTCTCCAAGCCCTGCCATGTTGGGCATAACATGTTCTTCCGGAATCTCCGTAATGTACCTTCGTGCAGTTAGGGACCCATTTTCGATGAAGGGTAACTCTGTGTGGAAGTCGGAAGATATACCTCCCCAAGCCATGACCGAGCCTCCACCAAATGGCATTCTTGGAGCAATGCAAGCTTGTGAAAATCGTTCACCGGTTCTCCTCCAAACTCTTACACGTCCATCGGATCCAGTTAGGCAGAAACGGGATTCATCTGAAAATAACACTTTGCTACAATCGTTAATTCCCCAATGCGCGTATTGTCGAGGAAAAGCTAGTCGTGCAACTCGAGGCACCCGGCGAAGTGGCGGTCCTCTAGCCATTACCCGAGAAGATAGTCAAGAAGAACGAAGTCTTCTTCTGACTGTTGCAACACTAAAATTGCGATTTCGTACTTCCTCTAGACGATTTTGATGCATAACCGCAGTTGAGGTCCGGTTTCGTAAAGCCTGAAACACAAGGAAACGGTCATCTAGTGCCTTGGGCGTTCTCCTTCGTTCAGAGCCAGGTCGCCTGGTTAGCAAACTTGCCTTCTGAAAGCGTTGAAGCACTCGTTGAACCGTAGAAAGGCTTACGCCAACAGTTCTTGCGACTTGCCGTTGAGTGTGACCGTCTTCCACAAGTGCAACAATTTGTTCCGTTTCAACAACAGTCAAAGGCATTTTTGTCAAAAAATAAACACTAATAATGGCACTAATAAACACTAATGGTGGCAATAATAAACGTTTGTCCGTTGCATTTGAACAGAAAGTCGAAGTACAAACGAGACATTTAAAACAAGCGGAGTTACAGGTAGCGTTCATTTTGGGAAGTGTGCACTTTACCGCGAAATCGGCACTATTGGAATTCTTTGTTACAAAGGAAACCGCAACAATTCTCAGAAACATGCATTAGTTTGTATTTGTGTTATTATTATTTACGATGAAGCTCGTTGAAAATGAAATATCGGTGATTTTCAAGGTGACCCGGATTTTATGATCGCGAGTGTATAATAAAAACATTGTATCTAACGTAAAACTATTGGGATAAACTTAATGGTTGCAATAAGAGGTTTTAACAAATACAAAAATTTGTTGAACGTAAAACAATACTAAAAAAATTAATGAACCCCTTCGACGCCCATAACTGCGCTTTGGCCAAACTAAACATAAATATTTCTTGCGCTGGCTCCAGATAGTGACAATATGGGCCTGGCAGGGTTCATTCTTGCGAGATTTATTGCAAACCTGCACGTTTTGTTAAAAATTCTCGCCCAGTAATTTTCTAGTTCATTGCAAAACAATTCAATAGATTAGAGGCGCGTGACGTTGTACATGGGACCGAACTTGGGCCCATCTTGTTCTTTGCAGATAAAACCGAGAAGATATTATACTGTGGGAACGCGTCTGATGTCTTAATGTGTCCTTTTCGAAAGGTAAATATCAGGTACGGACTATAATATTTTCTTTTTAGGTAAATTTTACTTTTTATAAAAATTTGAAATTTATAAATTATTATCATTAAATTGTATTAAGAGCTTTTCTTTCGGAAACCGCTTGTTCTTATAATCGAATGTACTCCGGCCAATTGGATTATTTTGCATCGTCCATTTGTATAACCATCTGGCTCCGATTTTTAGTGTTAAGGATTATTTACGT
This sequence comes from Diabrotica undecimpunctata, assembly GCF_040954645.1. Classification (NCBI taxonomy): domain Eukaryota; kingdom Metazoa; phylum Arthropoda; class Insecta; order Coleoptera; family Chrysomelidae; genus Diabrotica; species Diabrotica undecimpunctata. The sequence continues at coordinate 113,977,712 of NC_092811.1, read as the reverse complement.
AGCCGGAACCCGATAACTTTTGCGTACCCTCAAAGTACAGTGGCGACTCATTAAAATTAGAAAGAACGATGCCTGGTGTTTGTGCCGAGGATCGAACCCGGGTAGTCCGGTTTGATAAGCCAGTACCATAGCCACTGAGCTACGAACGACACTATATCCATAGTTATGTGGCAGGTGGTCGACTAGCATTCGCTTGACTATCAAAAGGTTTTACTGGACGAGGGTTCGTGCCCTGGCCCAGGACAGTAAAACAAAAAGGCTTAGGCAGTAGTTTTTTTTTTTACTAAAGACACAGAAGTGTACTTACATTAAAATCTGGTCAGTAAGACCAATTATCAATTTGTTTCTAACTTAAATTACTAATGAAATCTTAAAATTAGGTGTCTACTCACTAGTATCTTACCTATTATTTCTAAAAACTAGCATTAAATTTAACATGCATACTCGCACAACACTTTGCTCTGCTTTTCACTCACTCATTATACCAGTTCAAAAGGCTTTGTTCTTTTGAGCCTTCTCTCTAGGTTCGTGTTATCGAGGAGCTGGATAGCCTCGACGTTTACATGAGTAGTTGTTCATGGCTCCCTGCAAATTTCTTGATTATCTGATTGACGTCTTCCATCTTGAGGTCCCGGTGAAGGGCGTTGTTCCTAACGTACCAAGGCGCATCTACAATATTCATCAGCACTTTATTCTGGAATATCTGGATTACTTTGATGTTACTAGGCTTGGAACAGCCCCAGAGTTGGCAGCCATAGGTCCATACTGGTCTCAGTATTTGTTTATAGATTAGGAGTTTATTATTTATGGATAGAGACGAATGTCTTCCCATCAACCAATACATTTTCTTGTAGCGGGTGCCTAGTTCTTCTCTTTTCTTCTTCACGTGAGCTTTCCAGCGAAGTTTCGCATCAAGAGTGATCCCCAAGTGCTTTGCTGATGTTGCAATAGGCACTTGGACATCATTTATTCTAATTGGAATATTATTAATTCTCTTATTGGTAAAATTTATATGGACTGATTTATTCTCATTCAGCTTAATTTTCCATTTTTTGGTCCATTCATGGATTTTATTTATTGAATTTTGTAGTTTTTCTGTAGCTTCTTCGACGGTGTCACTTAACGCTAAGACAGCAATGTCATCTGCGAAGGTAGCTATGGTATCGTCTTCTAGTTCAGGTATATTACACGTGTATATTAGGAATAGGACTGGACCCAATACACTCCCTTGTGGAACACCTGCTTCACTATCCTTGAGATCAGTGTATGCATCTTCTTGTTTAACTCTAAAATGTGTGTTCGCTAGATATGATTGTAATATATTTGAATATTGTTTAGGCATGAATGATTTAAGTTTATGTATCAAACCCTTCTGCCAGACTTTATCAAACGCCTGTGCCACATCTAGGAAGGTTGCAGAACAGACTTTTCTTTTCTCTAATGATTTTTCAATTATAGCAGTTATTCTATGCACCTGGTCAATTGTCGAATGCTTATTTCTAAATCCAAATTGATGATCTGGAATTATTTTCTTTTCTTCAATTATTGGTAGGATTCTTCGCAGGAGGAGTTTTTCAAACACCTTGGACATCACAGGTAGGAGTGATATTGGTCTATATGATGTCACCTCATTGGGGGGTTTCCCAGGCTTTGGTATCATGATCACCTCAGCTATCTTCCATAAATCTGGAACATATTGTAGTCTAAAGGCAGCATTTATTAAATTTGTTAATTTTACGATAGCTTTTCTTGGTAGATTTTTTAGCAGTCTTCCGGTAATGAGGTCATAATCTGGTGCTTTATTTGGCTCGATTTGTTCTTTAATTAACTCAGCTACTTCTTTTGGGGAAGTTGGCTTGATATTCTCATCTATTTGCTTTGGTTCGGGTTAATCCTGGTCATCGTCTTAGTAATCTTGCAATTTAAATGTGTTCTCTAGATGAGTGGTAAATCTCTCTGCCTTCTGCTGATTATTTCTGGCCCAACTACCGTATTCCAGTTTTATTGGAGGAGAATGTAATATTGACCTTTTAATTATTTTTGTAGCTTTTCAAAGCAAGTTCTCTGTGCTGCTGTCGTTTGTTAGCTCTTCCAGATAAAATTTAATAGATTCATTCTTAATTTTCTGGATTTCTCTTTTAAGTTGCTGGCTGGCATTGTTTAGGTTAGTTTTGTCTCGAGTAGTTTTTTTAGGCAGTAGTTTAAAATTCTAAATGGATAAGTAGTTCTGTAAGAGATGAATTCGTGCAAATCGGTGCTTACAGTATAATAATTAGTAATTAATAATAATTGGAGAAAAAAAAAAGAGACTCCAATTTGTGATAAATATACGGATAATTTGAGAAGGATAGAAGTATACTTCGAAAAGATGGGTTTTTTTGCGAAAAGATAGACCAATTTAGGTAGGATACAAAAAGTATCGCAGGAAGAAAATTGAAGAAGCGGATTGGCTAGCAATTATTTTGGAAAAAAAAACGGAAAAAATAACGGAACCAGGAAAGAGTGATCATCTTGTAATTAATTTTTGAAAAACACTGTTATCTGAAATAAGAAGCAGTGAATTTTTCACAAAAGTTATTTTAATTTATTAAAAAAAAAAGAAGTCTTAGTAACAGTGCTTGTTTTACAAAAGTCCTAGATAGGTTGAAGATAGCTGAACTCCGAGATACATTGTAGACTAGATAAACGATTATAGGAGATATACGATTGTAGATTTTGTTTAGATATATTTTAAACAAATTTGGAAAAAGAGTTTTTCGATCAGATGCCAGAATTAAGTTTTTTCATCAGAAAGTTTTGTATTATTTAATATTGGAAGGATCTATATATATATATATATATATATATATATATATATATATATATATATATATATATATATATATATATATATATATATATAAAAGTATTGAAGTCTTGGATTTGTTTAGAAAGTTAGTTTTCGATGTAAAAGTATAATATTTTTTAAGCAAGGTTAAAGTTTTATTGTGCCGCATCGTTTCTTTGTCAGATGCGCATGAGCTTTTAAACATATTGCAGAATTCCGATGATGATGATAATGATTATTACTCAGATTTTGATATAAGTGGTCGGGACTTCTGTTGGGGTAAATCGAACTCGGAAGATCATACAGATGATGAGGAAGGTAATATAGGTGGTCAGAGAATTATTTGTGACTATTTTATACCAAGAAAAGACACTTTGAGACGAGGCATCGCGATGTAAGCATCTCCTCTAGTTTGAGCAGTGTGTCCCCTTTCGTCGCGACGTGCAGATTCCACTATTCTACTGATTGCTACAATTAATACTCCATATTTCAAAGGTAATTCTTTTTTTCTTTGTACACTTAACGGCAATCAGTTAAGCCAGCTATTTTTCTGAATATTTAAATTAATTGATAATTTATTCACAATCAAAATATTGCATTTTTCTTCGTTATTATTCTAATTCATTTAACCAGCGACTTCATTAAGTTTTACACAAAACAGGATCAATAATTTGATAAATAGAAGTCTTATAACACGAACATAAATATGCAACAAATTGTAATTATTTTATTGTAAAAACCTCTGCAACCGTGTTATATGTAGCAAATAGTACATAAAATGATAAAATGGTGTTACGTTTTTGCATATTTCGTGTGGACCGCGTCCAACCCTGCTAATACACTTATTGTGAATGAACGGCTTTCTTTCGGATCGAAGAATATGGTCAGCTATAAATTATCAAACATAAATAAAACTGGATTTTTGTTTTAAGTATCTATAGTCGGCTTCCTGAGATATTAATTTACAGTTTAGGACTTTTTTATTGACATCTACTTTAAACCATAAATAAAAGAATAAAATTTCGTGATATAAAATTGTTGGGTTATCTTATCGAAATTTCGGAATGGCTAATGAAAAATATGTTGGTATAATTTTTGTTTTGTTATTTTTTTTTTATAATAAAGTGCATATACATTCTTGTGCGTTTTCATTTTTTGTTCGTAGTGGAGGGGTAATTTAATTATTCTAAATCGAGTATAAAATACAATGCTCGATAAAAACCATGTTCCCTTGCATTAAATGTGATTAGTTTTATTTATTAAACATTTGAAAGTCAAAACTTAATATAAAAATGAACAAGAATCATAAACTGTTTATTACGTTACAGACAATGCTTGTAAATATTGGTCACAACTGACTGAGGAATAGATGAGCACCGTCGAAAAAAATCCCTCATGACGGAAGAAGTCTAAGGAAACCTCATACGCGGAATCGACCTTAGCTTCAATTATGTGCCCACGAGTATATTCTTAAACATCTTCTTCTCCTTCTTCTTCTTCTTCTTATATAGACATAAATCTGTCTGTTTTTCAATGTGCCCCCAGTAAGTTATCGTTCCATTGTTGTCGTGATCTTCCTACTGATCGTCTTTCAATTGGGAAACCGTCTCTTGTCGTCTTTACTACTCTAATTGTTGTCATTCGGATTATTTGATCGTTCCATTCTACTCTTTTATTTCTTACCCAGTTCTTGATTTTCTCCACCTTACATCTACGACGTATATCTGTACTTCTAGCTCTGTCCTATAGTGTCTTATCATCCATTTTTCTAAGTGTTGTCATCTCTGCTGTTTCTAACATCCTTTTTGCCCTCTCTGTGTCATATCTTGTTTCTGCCGCGCTGCGTATGTCGTTATTGGTCTGATAACTGTTTTGTACATTCTGCCTTTCGTTTCTTTCCCGATATTTTTATTTCTCCATATTGTTTCGTTCAGGCAACCTGTGGCTCTGTTTGCTGCATTCACTTGATCTTCCACTTCCGTTTCGAGCTTTCCGTAGCTAGATAATGTAATGCCTAGATATTTAAACTCCATCACTTGTTCTATTATCTGACCTTTCAGTTCCAATTTACATCTTAATAAATTTGCTGTTGTAACCATGCATTTTGTCTTTTTTTGGGGAAATTAACATGTTAAATTTTCTGACGGTTATAATAAATTGGTGCAGCATACGTTGTAAATCATCTTCACTTTGAGAGAGTAGTATTGCGTCGTCTACATGGCAGATTATTTTAAGTTGTTTTTCTCCCATTAAGTATTCTTTTTTAGTTCCTACTTTTTTTATTATTTCATCCATAATCAGGTTGAAAAATAGAGAACTCAGAGAATCTCCCTATCTCATTGGCAGCTTCAATAGGATCGGTTAGTTCTTCTTCTACTTTTACTTTTATTGTGTTTTAATTATTCCTAGAGGTATCTCTCTTGCGTAAAGTAAGTGTAAACATAAATATGCCGGTTTGTTGTATGATCTCTCGAATGATCTCTCTTGCACTTGCCTCATTATAAATATAGCGTCGGTGCATAATCTATATATATTTAGGGATTCTACAGTATTCACTGCCTTCCCTCGCTCAACCGTTTCCATCTCTCTCTTTTGTTCCATTCTCCATCGTTTAGGCCTCTCTTACTCATGGCGTCGTCTACTTCGTTCCTCCAGGATTTTCGGGGTCGTCCTCTTTTCCTCCTTCCTATGGGGCTCCATTCGGTTATTTTCTTTATCCATCTGCTGTCGCTAGTTCTTCTTACATGTCCATACCACTTTAATCTTTTTTGTTCTATATATGTTATTATGTCTGTTTCTATTGATGTTCTTTGCTTTATTTCGTCATTACTTCTCCTATCCATTCTTGTTACTCTGCAGCATCTTCGCAGGCATTCCATCTCTGTTGCTACTATCTTACTGATGTTTTTCTTGTTTATGATCCAATTTTCAGCCCCATATGTCATAATACTTCGCACTAATGTTTTATAAATCTGCGTTTTTGTCTTCATATTTAGGTGTCTATCCCACCATACTGAGTTAAGTTGTCGGATTGCTGTTCTTGTTTGTCCTAATCTTTGTGTAATTTCTTCCTCTGTTGTTGCCTTTTTCGTGATTATAAACCCCAGGTATTTGAATTTATCCTTTCCTTTGATTGTTACGTTGTCATCAACATAATGCACAACGGTGCATAATCTTCCCGACCTAAAACTTTGTTGTTCTTCTGCTAGTGTTATAATTTCATTCAATTTATTTGTTATCACTTTGGTTGTTAATTTTAGTGTGGTGTTTAATACATTAATCTCTCTGTAATTTTCTGGGTCCGATTTGTCTCCCTTTTTGAAGAGAGGTATTAGGATGTTTGATCTCCATTCTTGAGGAATTCTGTTCTGTTCGATTATTTTTTGGATTAGTTTTAATAGTTGTTTGGTCAGATCTGATCCTCTGTACTTTAGGAGTTCGTTCGATATTCTGTCCTCTGCTGGTGATTTTCTATTTTTTAATTTTCTTAGTACTTCCATTACCTCTTTCTTCTCAATATTTATTCCTTCGTTTGTCGTCACCTCTCGTGTTGGTGGTTCATTATCGTCACCTTTGGCAAATAGGGATTGAAAGTAGTCTACCCATGTTTCCTTCTGAATGTGTTTTGTTTTTATTAGTTCGTTAATCTCTTTTCTTTGTCCTCATCACTCTCCATATTTCTTTGTGTTCTATTATATTCTTAATCATAAAGATACAAAATAAATTGGAAAAAATCAATATTATACGAAACACACAGGATAGCAGCGGATAATTGTTTTTGAGAAGATAAGTGCTGACTATTACCTATGGCCAAATAGGAAGAAATGATGGCAGAATTGGGATTCGGACAGCGCAGAAATTAACAGCAACGGATACACATATACACACTCACACACACACACACACACACAAGCACACAAACATACACGCTTTAAAAGCAGGTATCAAAGAATCACCGCCAATGTTCTTAGAGGTTTACAATACATATCTTAAGGAGGGTACATTCTCGCACAAATGAAAGCAACAAAGATTAGTGCTTCTCACAAAAGGGAAGAAACCACCAGAGAAATCATCATCTTATCATCCACTCTGTATGCTGGATACAGCTGACAAGATATTAGAACCAATAGTCCATCAAAGAATCGAAGCAGCGGATGAAGCGCTACTCAACAACAATCAGTACGGTTTTCCAAAAGGAAATTTAACACTAGATATGATTAATCTTGTCGCTAACATAGCTAAAGAGGCAATCGCAGGGACCAGCTGGATAAAGAAATAACCGTAATACTGAGCATTGAAAAACATGAAATCACATCCAATACCACACTTAGCTTCAAGCAGCAAGTGAAGCACATCCAGTGCTAAAGCGTCAGTAGTAAAAGCAGCCTTGTCACAGCTAATACCGAATATATGTGGCCAAAAACAAAGCAGAAGGACAATATAGTCATTAGTCCTTACCTTTGTATTAACATACGGAATATCAATTTAGTCTAACACCCTCGAAATCCAGGGATCACGGAGGAAGGTTGCATCAGTATATCGTCTAAGCGCATTAAGAGCGCTTTTGCTAGGGCATTTCGCACAGTATCTTAGGACGTAATATACGTCATAACCGTGATGCTACCCATTGGTAACATCATTTATCTGTACCACAGATAACTGTTTTGCTGGACAGTAATCATGGCGAAGTCAACTACTATCTGACGCAGATGTTCTCACCACATAGCTGCTTTTAAGCATATCTATATCGCTTTACACATGAGGATTTTTCAGAGAATCCATCCTGCCTTGGGGACAGTGAAGATACGTGTTGTTTGGAACACGTGCTCTGCATATTTCTTTCTTTCTATGGAAGCAGTTATCAAACAGAAAATTTGACCAGAGACCATAGCAGGAGAAATGTTTTTACCGAAGGCAGCTTGAGATGCAATCAGCACATTCAAAATGAAGTCCTCCAGGATATTTGCCGCATTGAAAGGAGGAGAGCTGAAAATAGAGACGGTTAAGAGAGAAGCGGTGACTTCAACAACATGAATGAACAGCAATGGAGTCTTACGTCTTGGTTTTCTGTTCTTCTCTAATAATCTGTTGCTCTCCTCTCTTAGCCAGGCCAGTTGTTTTAGTAGCTGGAACAACTTTGCTTTTGAAGAGCTTTGCTCTTCTTGTTTGTCTTCTTCTTGGGCATTGGAAGACGTTTGAAACCGATCGTATATATAAAATACTACTAACACTAGTACTAATACTAAAATATTGTACAAATATATCTATAACTACAACTTTATTTTTTGACTCATATACTAATAAAAGTTGTTTTCAAAAACTATCAATTAAGATTTATGAACCATACATACTACTTAACATTTATGTATAATTAAGTAATAATTGCAATGAGTAGCGAACTCCAGTTTATTGATAAGTGGCTACGTCATCAGCATACTATTATAGATAAAAAGTTGTTTTAAACATTCTTGCCTTAACCTTAGTTTTGGGTTTCATGTGTTTTGGTTATACTGTAGATTTTAATACAGTGGATACCTAATAAAAAACTTAAATTGAGGTGAGTTTTTCTGTTGAATTTTTTTTTAATGTTTAACATTTATTATTCTAACAAAAAGTATAATTTACCCATTTGACATTTAGAAAATTATTGCTTAAATAGGTTCTAGTTACTGAATGATACGAACTCATTCACAATGGTTTTTTGAATATATTTTTAGAAATAAACTGTAAATTATAATATAACGTCTTTATTTTCCGGTTTGCCTATCAAATCGGAATTTTTTATCATAAACGCTATTTCTTGACATTTTTCAATTGGTTGATTTAAAGCTGAGATGTTACAAAATCCAAAAAATAGACATAGTCATTTAAAAAGTAAAATTTTAAACATTTCACAAAGAACAAACATTTAAAAAAATTACATGAATTATATTACACATAAATACCTAGACAGAAAATAAACCTTTCAAGATAAAAAAAAATTGATTCAAAACTATTGGATAATTTGTTAACGTAATTTGAAATTGTCAAAAATAAAGTTCATTTTCTATTAAGAAATATTCATATTTGTGACAAACCCTGTTTGGTACTCAAAGAATTTGATAACTTAAAGTTGCAATTTGAATTTTAGTCTTTACAAAACTCTTTAAAAAAAGTTTTATTCCTAAATTTAACTTAATTAGATGTGTGGTATAAATGACTAGCCTCCTTAAGAATTTCTCTCCAGTAGTCCCTATCCATTGCCTTTCTCCGCCAAGCACGTATTCCCATATTTCTCGTATCTTCATCGATTTTATCAAGGAACCATGTTCGAGGTCTTCCTCTTCTTCTCTGACCAATGGATCTATCAAAGAGCGTTTTTCATGGGTCATTTTTTTCCATCCGCATTACATGCCCTATTCACCTTAGACGTCCTATCTTAATATTTTTTACGATATCAGGTTCCTGGTATATTCTATAAAGTTCGAAGTTGTATCGTCTTCTCCACACTCCATTGTCATTCACTGCTCCATAGATTCGCCTTAGTACTTTTCAAAACATCCTAACATGTTTGCATTATTTTTTGTTAGAATCCAGGTCTCTGAACCGTATGTTAGCACTGGGTGTATTATTATTTTGTAGAGTTCTGTTTCTGTATTTTTCGATATAATTGTAGATTTAAGGAGGGGATTAAGCCCAAAATAGCATTTGTTGGTCGTGCAAATTATGCGGTTTATCTCTGCGGTAGTATTATTTTCAGTGTTAAGGAGCGGTCACTGCTTCGATGACGTCGTTTTGTATAAAAAGTGATCGTAGGATTTGTGGTTGCGTGCTTATTTTCATATACTTTGTTTTGTTGGTGGTTATTAATAAACCCATTTTTCTAGCTGATTCTTTTAATACTACATACGCCTCTTGTACAGCGTTATCTGTTCTCCCAATAATATTGATACCATCAGCATAGGCCAGCATTTGCACTGATTTGTTATATATTAAGCCAGTAGTTGTAATTTGTGACGTACGTATTACTTTCTTCAGAGCCAGATTGAACGGTATACAAAAGGGAGGGTCTACCTGGCGCAGCCTCTTATTTGTTTTAAAAGGTTCAGACAGTTTCCTTTCAATTCTTACACTACATTCAATTTTTCAAGAGTTAGTTTTGTTAAATTTACCAACTGATTTAGTATTTCTAGCTCTGTCATTGCTTTGAACATTTCTCTTCTATTCACAACAGAGTCGTAGGCTGCTTTTTAGTCTATAAATATGTGATAAGTATCAGTGCCATATTCCAGCATTTTCCCAAAATTTGTTTCAGGGTTGCAATCTGATCAATTGTCGATTTACCACCTTTAAAAATAGCTTGGTATTTTTCTATTATCCGTTCTGCATATGCTGCTATACGGTAACATAGTACTGTGGAAAATATTTTATATGCTGCATTTAGAAGCACAATTCCTCTGTGATTAAAGCAAAGATATCTCCTTTTTTGTATATGGTGCCAAAGTATTCAAATATTCCAATTATTGGGGAGGGACCTCTGTGTCCATATTTCTCTTATAAGCTGCTGTATTGTCATTATGGTACCATGGCTACCTTCTTTATATAGTTCGGCTGGGAGTTTATCTATTCCGGGTGATTTGTTTCTGGCTAGTTTTTTAACTACATCTTTAACTTTAAGAATTGTTGATGGATCCTCTTTCTTCTCGTCTGTTCCCCTTACCTCATCTATTTTGTCTTCCAGGTTTTCTTATTCTTTCTTTATAATAAGTGCCTCGTTAAAGTACTCCACCCATCTATTCAATACATCGTTTCTTGTTGTTAATAGGTCGCCATTCTGACTTCTGCATTGTTTTGTGGTTGCCTTCAATTCCTTTCTGTTGATGTTTCTGATAACTTTCTTATAGAATGTTCTGATGACCGTTCTTTTATGTTTACTAAATTGTTACGCGGGATATTGAATTTTTTTCTGATGTTAACACGTAGATCATGTTGTCGTAAACCCATAAATTAAATTTGTTTTAGGTATTAGCAATGAAGCGATAATTCGATATGACTCAAGTTACTTCTCCCGTTACTGAAAAAAGTAACGGCTCTGAAGTACAAGTAAGCAATCAGAATAATCATTTGGGTAAGTAATCTATTTAGATAAACTTCAGGTAAGTCATGTTATCTTCATTGTTAATAATCCAGCATTCTGCGTCCAAAGTTTAACCTAGGCCTCCCCAAATTTCTCCCAGTTCTGTCGGACTTAAGCTTCTTGCAGCCAATTCCCAGCGACTCTTTTGTCGTCGTCTGTTCATCGTCTAGGTGGTCTATCTCAGCTTCTTTTGTCTGCTGGTGGTCTTTATACTGTAATTTTTTGAGTCCACCGCCCGTCGTTCATTCTGGCCACATGGCCCGCCCAGTTCCACTTCAACCATGCTATGCGCTCTATGACATTTGTGACACCTGTCCCTCTTCTTTCTTCGCTTCAAACCCTGTCTTTGAGAGTCAATCCAAAAAGCACTCGTTGTATTCTTCTTTACGCTACTCTGAGTTTGGGTGCTGTAGCATGGGTTAAAGAAAATGTTTCGACACCTTAACTTATGACTGGGACGTTGCATTGTCTAAAAATTTTTCTTTTTTGACGTTGCATTTTTCAGTCAAATTTGTGCAGCCATTCGATCATGATATCTCTGGTTATCCAGGCCTTTTTGTTGTAAAGTACTCTCTTTATAAACAAAAAGAAGGTTTACACAAAGTACGATATTAACGTCCGGGCTTCAGTCTGGTAGAGATATCTTGGCCAGGATTCGACAGGGCTAAATTACAAAAAAAAACCAGTGAGATGGAGAAAGAAACAAGATGGACATATAATAAAATTTAGTGATCACCACCAGGTAAGCAAAACGGATAAATATATACATATAAATCAGCAATAATTTGACCGTATTTATAATATGAATAGCTTTTTCACAAAGAATAATAAAGGATGGAAATAAATTAAATTACTTAAAACGGAATATAGTGTCTCTGCTTGTAAAACTCTCGGTTTTTGGGTCGAATAAAAGAAAACAACAAAATTTACTTACAGGTTTATATTGGTCCGTGTCTGAGAGGTATGTTCTCAGGTAAGGATGCAGTAGTTGTTGTGGACTGGCGCCAATAAAGAATTCGGCGGTTGTATCAACAGAAACACGCACAGTGTCATAGGTAATACAGACGTATGCAGCAGTACCTACTGCAGTACCAGCAAAGGAACTTATTTAGCTTTCGGTGGTCTTTTAGAAAGCTAGAGAATTATACCAGTAGTACTAGTTGACTTGGAGTTTATTAACATGAAAATTTTTAAAACATCGAGGGTTTTTACTTTTACCAATCACCAAGGTTTTTCTTTTTCTCTATTTAAATTTGAACACATTAATACGGTCAGCCTTTCCTTAGCAGATTTACCCCCAGTGTACTTTTCATTATGAAATGTAAAAGTTTTACTTGGTAAAGTTCAATAATACAGACCAGTGTCGTCAGCGTTATAAATATCTTTAGGTTAATATCCAGTTAATAAATAAGAAGTTGTCTTTGCCACTATGAAACGTCGTCAAGGTTAACATTTGCAGCTTCTAAAGAAATTGCTCTAAATTTAATGTTATGTTTTAACTGGCCAAGATAACCATCGGAAGCATTAAAATTTAAATTGAGTTCATTCGACACCTCCAAAGCTCTTTCGTTTAATATCAGTCCAGATAATGAAATGTTCTTACTTCTCATTTTACAAAACCAATCGTACACTATAGTATAGAGTAACACTTTTAGTTTTAATCCTCTTTTTTGTTAAACATTTCTACTTTTACTATACCACTTTTTTAATCGGCCTTTTTCTTTAAAATGTTACTAAATTGAGTTTTTTATATTTGAAACTTTTCGGCCAAAACTCAAACACTATAATTATTAATATCGCATTGTTATGATTCACAAATATGCATAAAGTTTTTGAGATTCCGAAAGAAGAAAATATTAACAAATATTGTATTTCTGGTATTTCTAGATGTAAGCAAGTGATCAGTGCATATTAAAAGATTATTTCCGGTGAAAGTGGATTGTGTATACAAAGAACAAATATTAGATTGTAATCAAAATATGGAAATATGGAATAATAGAAAATCCATACGACTAGCTCTCTGATTATTTTCGAAAGCCGGCAAGGAGAGAAAATTTTAATTTATGCAAAGCGGTTGTCTAGATTGCTAATGGTTTAAACCAAAATATATAATTGCGATAACTCAAAGAAAGAAAAGAAATTGAATTTTGGGTTATTTGAAAATGCTAGATCGTGAGTGGTTGAGAGAAACCAAAATATAAAATTGGGATATCTCAGAGAAGGAGAAGAAATGAAATTTTGGGATTTTGAAAATGCTAGACCGTGACTGGTTGAAAGAAAAAAAGTTAGAAAGTGAATTTGTGGTTAGAAGCTTATTTGAAAGTAGAAAAAATATCTGTTCCTGTGCCGTAAAACCAATAAGATCAAAGTCGAGAGACTTTACCATTTTTTTTAGTGTTAAGTGTGTGTTGAGAAAGAAAATAACCTTATTTTTCGAAAGTGTTTGATTTAAAAGAAAAGTGGAAGCCGTTTTGGTTTCTTGTACGCTGACGGAGACGCGGGTAGTAGATTCGATAGCAACAGGATCTGTAAGTACCACCAATTTATAGTTGCGTTGGAAGAACTCAGTATGCAGAGGCTGAGGGAGTTTGTTTCGGTACGAGATGTTAGGTTTTCGGGCCAGATATAAGGCAGGCGGTTAGCGAACGAGTTCTACACGAGAATCCGGGGCGTGATTTTGAACAACCCCACACAGAGAATTTTTGAAACGGAATCGTTAATAAAATATAAAATTTTAGTAAGTTTGTTAAATTGTTTATAAGCTCAAAAACTTAGTATAGGAGATTTAATCAGGGGGATTAAATTTGGACTGCTCAAATTAGCTTTAAAATACAAGATCATTATATATATATATATATATATATATATATATATATATATATATATATATATATATATATATACTCGAATTAAAACGTTTTCCGACGCCCTCCGCTTTCAAATTACCTTATTTCCTCTTCTCCTCTTCCCACAGTTAACGTCTATTTCTCTATCTCTGATCTCTTCGTGACCATTTATCTTCGTGACCATATCACCTTAGATAATTCATTCTAATGTCTTTGCTTATTGTAAGCTTCATTATCATCCATCAGCTAATTTCCGTTACTCTTTTTACGTCGTCGGTCCATCTAGTTGATGGTCGTCCTCGGCTTCTTTTATAGTTTCTGGACCTCCATTCCCTGATTGTATGCTTGACCTTCATAATTTCCAGTTATATTATTCCTTATCTTATCTAACCTTAATTTACCAGCAGTATGTGTCCACAAATTTATTTCGGTTGCCTAAAAGGTTTTAAGAGTGAATTATATGGACGAAGTCTCGCACTATTTTTTTCACCTGTTTCAATAGTTACCTTTTATCAGGAAGACTTGTGAGATGACTGATCGAAATGCATCGACTAGTTGGCAATTATAGTAAAATGATATACCAATGTATACAATTAGCGACCTCTAATGAGGAAAAATTTTACAAGTTCTCTCTTGTAGCGGTCACATCTTACTACTATAAGTTGTTATACTTTTTATGATACTCTTATATATTCTGTGTTTATTTTCATTTGATATATTTCTATGCCACAGCATGCTATTTAGCTGCCTTATTGCTCTTCTTCCTTCGTTCATAGCTTTTTCTAAATATATTTTAAAGAGCGTCGGTGACAAACAGCATTGTTGCTTTAGACCCATGCTGATCTTCAAATGTTTTAAAAGATACGATTATGAGTTTATTTTGGCAGTATTATTTTCGTACAATTTTTGGACAGCTTTTATACGTGTAGTATTTATATTCGTTTTGTGGACTTATTTCCAAAGTTTTGTTAAGGAATGCTGCCATATTATGCTTTTTTTTTGGGAACCCCAAATACAAGGTGAGTTTCGTGGCTTTTTTCACCCTTTTACCTATTATTTGGGAGATAGAGAATAAATAATCTATTGTGGATTGTAGCTCTCTAAATCCTGATTGCCACTCTGCATTTTTAAGAACTCTACATTTATTCTTTTATTTAGAAACTTTTCATATACTTAAAATTTTACTAAGGACTCCAATTCGTGTTGGTAATTATCACATTTCTTAAATTAATATTAATATTAATTAATTAAGATTAATGTAATGAGAAAATAGGTCTTATACCCACAATCATCATCATGTTGCTTTTATCATTTATCAGAGTTATCTTTACTTCCCTTCTTATGAACATTGTAGTTGTCTAGGAAATCATATTTCCCAATATTGTTCTGAAGCTATTTTCTTGTGCCATTTTAAATTAATTACTATTTAAATGGGAATAAGCCACAATTAAAGGTTAAAATACGTTTATTGACGTTTTAATTTCCACTTCGGAAATCGTTCTCAAAATACAAGAACGATTTCCGAAATGGAAATTGAAACGTCAATAAACGTATTTTAACCTTTAATTGTGGCTTATTCCTATTTAAATAGTAATTAATCATATTTTCCAAGTTCCGGGGAGACACGGTCTGATTCCGGAAACTTTCTAGTTCTCAGAGATTTACAAATCTCTTTAATTTTTCCTTTAGAAACCCTAATCGGTAGGATTTTTACTGTTGATTATGCTGGTTACCGTCATTTTGTCATAAAGGAGTTAATTTTGTTAATTTCGTGCTGCACAAATAACGTTTTTTGTAATTAATGTATCTCTTGTTCACTTTTGCCTTATTTTTGTTTTAGAATTTGATTGCGAAGAAGCACTCTCAGCTTCAGGATGTGGAAAATTTAACGCATACGTAGTTGTAATTGCCATATTTACTGGACTTATATGTGTGTTCGAAGGGAGAGTGATGCCGTACGTTGTTCCTGCTGCAGAATGTGATCTTGGTCTAGGAATAAAAGAAAAGGCTGTTTTAAATGCAGTACCTTCAGCAGGTATTTTATGTTATGTTACTTCAGAATAATTGTTGATTACCTTTTAAAAATAGCAAGTGAATATAAGAAAATACCAAATCTTCTGTAACAATCTTATATAGTCACAAAGCAATCAAACTCTGTAACAAAGACAAAAGTACAGAACAAGAAGGTAATCTTAAATAAAAAAATATTGTTTTTAATATTGGTAATAAACTTAATTTTTAAAAAGCTCCGGTAAATATAAAGATCAGCTCCGAAAATATAAAAACACCGTTTTAGTGCAACGTATATGCTATATGGGGGTTGTATACCTGGATGTCACCCGATAGCCCTACAAAGAATTAAATTAACTTTATTTAATAATATTATATCATATTAATTCAAATCCGAATATAGATGAGTGAAGAGAATCAGATGAACGCAATTTATAAAAAAATGATATAAATCTAAACAAATTAAGGAATTTCTGTACGCAAATATAAGATTACCATAAAATATAAGCTAAAGGACGAGCTGTAAATGACATAAATAATGTCATTTCCTTGTTACAAATAATTGAACAGAGGTTAGCAAGAAATCATTTCATCAGAAGTTCATTTAATATTTGTTAGAACTTAAAAACAAGATAGGTACTATGCTTCTATATAAACTGTGCACTGGTGGATATAGAATTTGCCCTAGGGATGAGGGGATTGGTGAACTTTCAGTGGAATACCAACTAAAACCAGACATTAGGTTCCCTTAATTTTCCTAACTAGCGGGTTTATTAGGTTAAAATTGTTTGCCCGTAGTTTAAGTTTCATGTCAGTCAATTGATTTTTATATTTAAACAATTTTTTTCTTGAATTTTGAATCTGGTTCTCCATTGCCCCCTCGTGATTCCACCAGTGAAACTGTCGGTAATATTGGAAAAAACAAGTATAAATTTGGAACTGAATAAACTGCTTAAGTAGTATATCATCATCAAATAACAAGCATTAAAATAAGTAATTAAGTAATACATGGATTTAAGGCCCGATCACTAGCTGCCGAAGAAAGATTCTAAGAAATAGAATGGGATACTGTAGCCATCAGTAAAGTTGGAAAAGAAAAGAAAATTTAATTATACTCCAATCAGCTCACTTCTAGTATTATAAATGATTAAATGAATTATCTGTTGGAGATATCGGTTTCATTATACGCAAAAGAATGTTGGCTACCATCATCTTAGTGTAAATCAAATCTGAACCAAAGTAGTTTATTTCAAAATAAAATTAATGTTCAAAACCATTATAAAGCTAATGTAGGTTTATGTCCCTATAACATAACACAATGACGAGAAATAGAAACATTTTACGAAAAAATAATATCCGCGACCAAAAGAGAACCTTCTTGTTCTTATTGCTCCGTTTCATTTCTACCGGATGAGCGGTCAAAACATCTCAGGTCTTTTAGCCGTGAGTTCTGGCATATCTTTTAACTCTAAAATTAAAGAACTTATTTAGTTCTTAAAAATCTGTAGATATTTCAACGCCAAGTTAGAAATCACGGATGACCCATCAAAATTCACCAGGAATCTTTGGAAAAAAAAACAAACAGAAATTTGAATAAACGTACTGATGGAATAGCACAAAACAAAATAGTTGAATATCTCGATGCAATTCGTCAATAGAGCAAAGAAGTTTTAGCAACTATGGTGTGACTCTAGAGAAGATACCGAATATATAACACTGGATAGCACTTTACCTGTTGAGAATAATTAATAAAAAGAAAATCAGAAGAAGAAAAATAAAGAAGATATATATAATTATAAAGAAGTCATCTGGTATGGCCTGTTGAAGTGAATGAAAAAATATGAAAAATAGCGATAGGAAAATATGAGAAAGAAATCTACAGGATAATATGTGAAGTGATAGAATGAGATGTATGGAAATTGGAAATTGAAAGCGAGCTAAAAAAAATTTCTTGTTTTTATATCAAGTTAAAGAATAAAGTGTTTTGGAAAACCAGTTTTTGTGTTAATTGAATAAGATGCGAAATAAAGAATAATAGTAGAGGAATTGAATTCTACACTGTAGTGTATCGAAATTTGACAGAGACACTACGTTATTTCTAGCCTAGAAGCAGACTCGCCGCAAGTCTCTCGTGTTGATAAGAGACTCTTGTGGAGTTTTCGGGTTTAAAAGAGAAACTCAAGTGAATTCAGACGCCATATCCTCTTAAGCAATCCGTGTCAGCATGAATAAATTGTAAACGTAGATTTCCCCGGTTGGTCAAGTCCGCAGATAGCCCAATAAGCCCCAATTTAGGTGGAGTAGGACGCATGTGAGTTTTGTATGACATTAAGCAGGTATTCAATTCTATTCTGACAGAACCAATGCCTCGGCCAGTCTGCTCCAGATAAGAGCGAACCAGTGAACACAGGTAGAAATAAGGTACTCACCTCGCACGTTGGACAGGTTACCGCCGTGAAGTATACTCTACCACTGCATGTTCAATCTGGGCACGTACTACAAGCGCACGTCCAGCATGGGACTGGAGGTTAATGAGCTTTCAGTCATCCAAACAGAGGACACTATGTAATAAAACTATAGTGGTCTCACTTGAGCTTGTCTCGGATACTAAGAGCGTTAACCAGTATGACTAATGGTCTCGTCTTGCTTCTAGCAGTTCGCATACCGACCACTATTACCTCAAACGACGGCCACTTTACTGTACTTAAATTCATTGAAGTAAGACAGATCGAGTCTTGAAAGCATTTTTGAGGTCTTGACACCTCATTCGACGCCTCACCACTTTTCATTCCATCCCATTAGGAGCTTATTATGACAAGCAGGGACCAACAGGACCCTAGCAGTATTCTTTTCGTCTTTTTGCTCGGTAAGGCAGCTACTTGGCTAGTAGACAACCGATCGTTTATTGTATAATTTAAAAACTATTAAGGGGAGTTTTTTAGTGAATATTCTATTTTCACACTAGATATTTTATTTTTATCAATATTTTAAAATCAAAAATGTTTAATACGAATAACAATAGTATATATTTCATAAATTGTGGCAGCTGTATCTCAGTGGCTATGTTACTGGCTTAACAAGCTGGAGGGCCCGGGTTCGAATCCCGACACCGACAAAATTTTCAATTTCTAATTTAACTGAGCTGTCACTGTGCTTCGGAGGGCACGTAAAGCCATCGGTCCCGGCTACGAAAGTAGTCGTTAAGTCATGTTAGGGGCGCTTGCGCGACCTGAAAACCCTAACACTAGACCTTAGCCAGAAGGTTACACTAACTTTACTTTACTTTTTTATTTCATAAATTAACTCAATTTCTTTTTTTTAGGAATGATGTTGACTTCATTTTTATGGGGATCTCTGGGAGATAGCTTTGGTAGAAGAAAATTAATTATTTTAATGTGTATTATGGACTTTTGTTTCATGTTAGTTGCAGCGTCATCTCAGTCTTTTGCAGTGCTGTTAACGTTTCGACTTCTAGGTGGTATGGCGTAGGTTTTATATTATTTATACAAATGCTCTTTAGTAAACCACAGTTCCAATTTTTTTATATTTAATTTGGCTATGGGTGGGCTTAAAATCTTCTTATAGGTTTTTTATTAAGAAATCAATAATTTTTAATATACTGGAGTGAAAGGTTAACCGAAGAAAACTGTTAACATAATTTATTTAAACAATACTTTAAATTCTTTAATATCTCAATTCCTGTAAGAAATTAGGTATGTGATTACGAGTACAAATAACCATTTATTTAGAAAATACAGTTATAAGTTGAAAATGGTAGAGGGTACAGATTTAGGTAATAATCTAAATTTGATATTGAACACTTAGAAACCTTCGGTTTTCGAAGTTTTTGGTTTTAAACTATTTATTTTATGTATTTTATAAAAAATACACAACATTTTTAAATAAATTATTAAATTTAATTCAAATAATATTTGAGTAAATTTTGACATAAATAGTTTATTTACAGATGTGTCATTAGATAAGACTTTGAATATAATCAAGACAAAACTTGGGAGTGATCATATATTGGCGACTAGAACAAGACTAAATATATCAGCTATAATGGAATTATTGACATTTTCTGGTAATATCTAGTTTCAACTAAATAATAAGTTCTTTAAACAAAATTTTGATCTAGCAATGGGCTCTAGTTTATCTCCATTATTAACCGATAAATTTATGAAAGATTTTAAAACAAATATTATTTCTAAACATAATTTAAAACCCAAAAAAGTACGATGGAAAAATGTAGATGATGTATTCTCAATAATGACTTTGTGGATCAGAGTTGTTGGATATATTCCTGAATGATATAAACGATAAAGAAGAGACAATAACATTTATCATAGAAAAGGAATATAATATCACACTACCTTTCCTGGATGTTTTAATCTCTTAGAACGATACTGGATATGAGACGTAGGTGTATAGAAAACCAACACATACCAACAGGTATTTAAATTTCAAATCAAATATGTACATTTAAAATGACTGTACAATTAAAAGATATGTACTGTACAATAAAAAAATATAATATGCTACTGTAAAATATATTTAGCCTACATAACCAAAAAAAAAACTGTCACCTTGGTCTGTCTTCTTTTCCCTTTCCACAGAACTGACCTGACCTTGTCCTGAAGACGCATCGAATCTTCCACAGCACTCATATCGTCTTCCTGGTGGATGAAGAATCGATGCAGTACTTTTGCCGCATCCAATGCCTGCTGAGGGGTCGGAGCTGGTTCTGGCTCTGCTTTCACTTCCGAGTCACTGTTTTCTTCTTCTTCTACACGAACTGCTTGCAGGATGTTCTCTTCAGAAAGTCCAGATTTTCACCAACTTCTTCAAAATCTATTAGCTCCTCCGGTCCGTAGGTGATAGTAAGTTCAAACTGTCTGGCCCAAACATCTAATGACAGGTTATCTTCATCATCAGTCAATCCTTGATCTTCCAGCCATCCTGCGTATTTGAAGGAATGTTTTATTGTATTGCTCGTCACCTCGTCCCAGGATTTACTAATCATTAGGATGGCGTCAAGAATGTTTGGTTTAAGATCGCGATTATTCTCAACCAATTCCATCAGAAGTCTTCTCCTGTAATGGCTTTTCAAACTTTTGATGACACTTTGGTCCATGGGCTGAAGGACACTCGTTATGTTTGCTGGCAGAAAACAGATTTCGATGTTTTGAAGGTCGCACAATACAGGATGAGCAGGACAATTATTGTCTACAAGCAAAAGAATTTTTTCCTTTAAGCTCGATATCCCACTTTCTTATCGCTTCGTCAAAAATTTCCGAGGTCATCTACGCACTCTTGTTTGCTTTATAGGTCACCGGTAGATTTTTTGTGTTTTTTAAGCAACGCGGGTTTTTCGACTTCCCTATCACTAACAATTTTCGTTTCACCGAATCTGTCATGTTAGCGGCCACTAAAACTGTAATGCGTTTCTTAGAGAGCTTTCCACCAAGGCACTTTTCCAATTTAAATTTTAAAGTTGTGTTTGGTGTCATTTTAAAAAACAATCCAGTCTCATCCGCATTGAAAATGTCGTCTGACGCATATCGTGCCTTCAGTTCAGGCCACACGTTTTCTAGCCAATCATCCGTTACGTTTTTGTGAACATCGCGAGCCTCTTCGTTGATTTGCCCGTAGTTGATCTTGTGCCGCAGCTTCCAGTTGCTCAGCCAACCCCTTAGATGCCTTAAAATTCTCAATTTCAAGTTCAATTGAGAAAAACTCAGCTTTTGTTCTGACCACAGGCCCAGAAAGTGGAATATGGTTCATACGCTGCAGCTGGAACCACTGAAGCATAGCGCGATCTAAATCTTCATGCTGAGGTGTCCGCAACTTCTTCCTGCTACCGCCGTGCATCTCCGCTTTAAGCCACTTTTTTCTGTCCTTTCATATTGTAGCCACAGTTGATTGAGACAGCTCCGTCCGGTGAACGACATCCGATTGCTTTTCACCTTTATCTATTGCTCGAGTTATCGATAACTTCTCCTCCACCGAGAGCACTTTACGGTTTTTCGAAAACATGTTGACTGTTGACACACTAAGACACGACTCAAACTGGAAATGAAAAGTCGTCAATAGATGACAACATCTGTGTGATAATAGTTAGGTACGCCTATAAATTAATAAAATTAATTTTCTGATAAGAAAGAGTAGAATGGGTGGCCGTATTCCTTAAGCGCAAAACAAAACAACCGCTGGACAATGACCTTGCCACTTGTGGCTCAGGTAGTCTGAACTTTAAACACAATATACATTTGTTATCAACTATTGAACGCTAAAAAGTTATCGCTATAAAGAGAAAGATATATCGGTATAGAGAAAGAATTAATACATTGTTCTTATGACGAACCAACCAACGTTTACTATTTTCATGGTTATAGAGGAATTATCGTTATATAGGGAATCGTCATAGAGAGAGACTACTTACTGTATGTATCAAATCACAATATCAATATTAAAATGAAAATCATTAAAATTATTATACGATAGAGCCAAAATTACTTGTTCTAACGACAATTCGTTCTTAGAGAAAAAACATTTGTTTTTTCACAAATACCTTGTGAATGCGATCAGTTTTATATAGGTGAAACATTAAGGCCATTAAATGTTAGAATAAGTGAACATCAATCTTATATTAAAAGTAGAGAATTTAATAGATCTCAAATATGTAAACACGCATGGGTAAATCAACCATGCGTGTCTTGAAATCTTGAACCATCTTGAAATGGCCTTTATATTTTATCTAGATGGTCAGAGGTCAACTATCGCAAACTCTAACCCCCAGGCCTTGTATAGTAAAGCGAGCTTCTTAAAAGTAGGCATGCACAACACTTTTTAAAAGCAAATTGATAATCCTTTACTATCTGGTAAACATGTCTATTCAAAGAAAGAATGAAACAGGAGAGGTAACCATGACTTAAAAATGTAGGCCGTGCAGCCTCTGGATGAGCTTCCAATGTAAAACTCTACAAAGGCATTCTTTCTATATTTTGAAAGTCAACCAAAGGAAACTAATCAATCACAAATTAGATCATTAATTTGTAATCTCACATTATTCTTAATTTCCTGATATTTCACCGTGTATAATTGTGAAACATATTTATTAGTAGCTTAGATACAATGTGTTCAACTCTCTGCAAACTATAGATTGCCTAATATATATTGAGGAAATGCCTGCAATCATTTCCTCGGTTCAAATTAAATTTGCAAGCTTTTAAAAGTCAAAGGTTTTTGTTCTATGCAGAGAGCAATACACTTATTTCATGAATAGTAGCATTTTAGTGAGACTATAAATATAGCTTCGTGACTAGTTTGGGAGGCAGTCTATTATATAAATTTTTACCTCAACAACAACTATATTGTAATAATTCAGTAGCTGCCAATAAAACTATATTTTACTCCACGATTTCAACACTTTAGGTTATCATCGTTAATCGAGAAGAATCGGACACAGAGAATTAGAAACAATTCAAAATTATAATTACATTCAAATTGTCCAAGAACAAAATACAAAAACTTATTACGAATACGAGTTTCCAACATTAAACTATACTTAAAAAGATCACTTAACATGTGCCTTTTTTGGATACCAATACAAATCTGATACTTAGATACTTAGAATCAAAACTGATTATACGCCTAAAGTAAATACAATTTTTAATATACATATAATGTAATACATAATTTTCAAATAACAAATAAGAAATAAATTATTCTAAATTATTCGGAAACTTGAAACTACGGCGTAGTTTGACAAAATATAAACAGTTTAAAGGATGGATAGAAATATCTTCATACAGCAGAATCAAAATTTAAGGGCAGATATGTCCAAAAAAATTAAAACGTTTTAATATACTTTTATTTCTATGTCGATCGGATAGCCAAGCGGGCTGGGCGGCTGGCTTCTCCTTCGCTTCAATGCGAGAGATGTCAGTTCAAATCCCCGGCTCGGTGAATAGCAGACAAAAAGGCTAACGCAGTAGTTTAAAATTCTAAAATGAATCTGCGGCTTAGTCTAGAATATGCTGGTATCTGATCGGCCTATGGTGGAGCAGTACGGCAAGAGATAAGGGCTTGCGGCTAGGTGATACTCCTCCATAGATCCCTACCGGAAGGGCGTGGAACGCCTAAATACCGGGTATATATATATATATATATATATATATATATATATATATACCCGGTATATATATATATATATATATATATATATATATATAGGGTATATATATATATATATATATATATATATATATATATATATATATATATATATATATTTCTATTCTTTTCTTAATAGCTACAAGAAAACAATGTATGTATTCGAATGAAACAATACAATCCGAAGAAAATATTTATTTTAATGGTTTAGGGGAAGGAGATGCACATGTGGAGAGACGCACAGATGGACAGTTGATTTTTTTCCGTCTAGATTTCTTGTCGAGTGGTTCTAACTCACTCTCCTAGTTGGCACTGGTGATATACCCACTAGGTTGAAATATAATATGCTTATTTCTATGCCTAGAAATAAATTCAATGTCAGTTGCCATTTGTTTGTGTCACGAGGTTGTGTTACTTTTGTCGCGTAAAAGTAAATAAATAGTTTTTTAGAGATTGTAATATTATTTAGTGACATTCTGTGTTTCCTTGTAAAGTACATCGTATTTTGAATATTGTCATATTTGATATCAGGTAAGTCTCTACAGTTTTGTTCTATTCATAACCTAAAAACAGATATCCGGTGTCCACTTGTATCCCATAGGTTGTTTGAAAACAAAACAACTTAAAATATCTCTTTTTTTACCTTACAGATCAAAATAACGGTGAGAACCTACATCAGAAAAACTGATAAAAGTAATATTCCTGAAAACGTAGTAATTCAGGCCATTTGCGATATAAAAAATGGTAACGGATCAATTAGAAACGTAGCAGAGAGATATGGATTGAAGAAGTCCATGTTACATAAAGTATTAAAAAAACTTAATCAAAAAAATATAAATGATACAGAAATATCCGAAATAAAGTTTTCATTAAAATTTACAACACAGCAGATTTTTTTAAATGAAGAAGAAGACAGTCTAATAAATTATATTCTTTAATCTTCGAAGTTACAGTATGGATGAACCTACTTTCAAATTCAAACATTCGCATATGAGTATGCTCTGAAGCTTGAAAAAAATGTGCCAAAGTCATGGTCGGAAAATCATTTTGCTAGAATTGAGTGAATGAATGGTTTCATGAACCTCACAATAATTTATCTTTGCGAAAACCGGAGTCTAGGAGTCTAGCCAGAACTCTAAGTTTTATTAAAGCTAACGTAGACACATGTTTTTTGATAAGCTAGATACTGTTTACACAACGTACAAATTTACTAGTGATAGAATTATGCACTTACATGAAAGCGGAGTGACCACTGTTGTGCAAATGCCAAAAGTGGTCGCAAATAAGCAAGTGGGACAAGGATTGGAGCAGAGAGACGTGAACAAGTGACGTTTGTTGGAATATTCATTGCCGATAAAAATGCTATTTCACCTGTTTACATCTTCTCGCAAGTGCGATTTAAAGAGTAATTCCTGACTGGAGCTCTAAAAGGCAGCATTGGTATTGCTTTTCCAAGTGATTGAATGAACAACGACAGATTCCCCGAAGTTGTAAAGCATATTTAAAAAAACATGCATGCTTCTAAGGAAAACCCTGCTTTAATACTTTTGGATAACATGCAACGTTAGATGCTATATTTTATTGCAGGGAAAATGGTTTAGTTCTCATAACGTTTCCTCCACACATAACACATCGTTTGCAGCCTCAAGATGTGTGTCTATTTGGCCCTTTTAAGGATCGTTGTCGTGCAGCATTCAACTTATGGATGTCTACACATCCGGGAAAAGCTATAACAATTTATGACATTGCACATCTAACAGCTCCAGCATTTGACGAAGCATTTGATAGAAAAAACATTATTTCTGCGTTTTGAAACACTAGTTGCTATCCATTTAATAAAAATATTTTTCATCAGAGGATTTCGTAAAGTTTTATGTATATAGTGTACTATTACACGGCGTGGAAGCTTGGACGTTAACAGTTAGCTCGTTACGACGTTTAGAGAGCTTTGAGATGTGGGTATTTCGTCGTATGCTGAAAATTCCATGGACCGACCGCGTTAGAAATGAAGAAGTTTTAAGGCGTATGAATAGAGAACGTGAACCCACAGAAATTGCCAAGAAGCGTAAAACGTCTTATCTTGGACACATATTTAGACACAACAGGTATAACTTCCTTCAGCTTAATATAGAAGGGAAAATAGAAGGCAGACGCGGCCCAGATAGACGACAAATGACCTGGCTGCGCAACATCAAAGATTGGACAGGATTAGACTTTCAAAGTTTAAGAAGGAAATCCCAAAATAGGAGAGACTTTGCAGAGGTCATCGCCAACCTTCGCTAATAAGACGGCACCTAAAGAAGAAGAAGGATTTCGTAGAAGTTGAAGTTACGGAAGTCAGTGATGTATCGCAGCAAGATACCACAACTGATAATTGTCTAAATTGCAGTACACTCTCTAATTCCGAAATGCCTTCTAAATCATCATCGGCAAATGTTCAACCACAAGTCAACAATAATTGTCAACCATTTTTAACTACCGAAAAATAATGGTCCAAAATTGTAATTACTTTCGATGTAAAACTTACTCCTCAACAAATTCGTCCATACCCAAAGGCCGTGAGAATAAGTTCTAAAAAAGGAAAAAAGAAAAAAAATCAACTAGTCTGACCGCTACACCAGAAATAAATAGATTAGAAAATAAAATAACTGAAAAGGAAGAAAAAGGGAAACGAGCTCAGGAAAGAAAGGCAAGCAATATAGAAAAGCAAAAATCTAAATCTCATATTCCCAAAGTTTTTGATGAGGACACGTCAGAAAGCAAAATTAAGAATTCTTGCGGAGAATCAGATGATAGTCTTGAGACTGAAGATGGTAAATATTTTGGATTGGATCCCTCAAATATTCAAAAAGGGAATTTTATTCTCAATAAATTTGATACAAAAAAAAACACTCAAATTCTTTTTTGGTCAGATCGAAAAGGAACTAGAAGAGTCAGTATTTTTAGTAAATTTTTTAAAAATGACGCAGCGACAAAATTTTGTATTTCCAGATCAGAAGGATGAGAGTCATATTTCTGCAAACATTAATATGAGAAAATTGAAAACAAAAATTAGCACAGCAAGATCCAGCAACATTTTTAGGTTTTCAGTTAATTTTCATGGGTATAATATGTGATAATTTAATGCAGTATATTAAATAAATATTAAAAATTGCACATATAAAACAATTGTTATTATTTTATTTCCATCAAAACCTGTGTCCATATGTGCCCCATAGAAAATATTGTCTTGTCCACATGTGCCTCACTTAGGGACACATGTGGACTAATTACATCTACTTGGAATTTATTGCATGTGCCGTAAATAATTTAATAACTGCCAAATTTAAATGTACACAAAGACTCACAAATATGTGAATCTTATATTCACAATACTTTACAATGAATCTCATTTTGCGGTATAAAATTTTTTTTGAAATTTGTCCACATGTACCCACCTCTCCCCTACTCGGAGTTATCAATTAAATTATAGTTTTTGTGACTAGATTTGAGTTGCTAATATTACTGTCATTTTTAGGTCCAGTGGTATTTACCCAAGTTTAGCATCATATCTGACAGAAGTACACATAGTAAAGCATAGAGCTATAGTGCAATTATTGTTGGGAAGTGTTTATGGGCTTGGAGATATTTTGTTGCCGCTATTTGCTCTCCTAATTTTAACAAACCGTGATACCATATTCTCGTATGATGCCATTGGTAAGATATTACTTTAATCTGCAAATTGGACACCCATACAATATTTAGAAAACAAGAACAAAATTATAATGAGCGAAACCCTGAAAAAATTATAATTTTTAAACTTTATCGTAAAAATAATAGTTTCTGTTTAATGTTTTATATTTAAGTTAAAATATATTAAAACAAACAAGTACAAATAAAAGGCAGATATTGAACATAGTTGTCTATTAACACATTGACTGCGGCGGTTAAGTACTTAATATACTAGTTCTTGCGTCACATGCCCCCGGAGATACGTTATGGTCTATTCTGTATGACGATGTTCTGAGAGCGAGAGTACTTGGACAAGATTTAATAAATAACTGTGCTCGATATCTGCCTTTTAATTGTAGAACTCATATAGCATTCAACCATATCTTAATTAACATCAAGAATTGACAGTCGATGATTATATCATCGCAGATAATCTTTTTGTCAATGGTGTCAGCAGCAAGTGCATAGGGACCGATTTTTTTTACAATTATGTGCTTTTTGAAGATGATTCTACATTTCACAAAAATGGAACAGTAAATCGGCATAATTTTTATTACTAGGTGTCAGGCAATCTCCACGTTATTAACAGTCATAGTCAAACTAGGTGTTTGTGTAGGGTGGTATTGTTGGAAACTCTGTAATGGGCCCAAATTTTTTTGACGGTTGTGTGAATGATGCTATATGTGTGAATGGTGCTGTATATCCGGATTTTCTAAATAATAATTTTTTGTCACTACTACAACAAAATGTTCCACTTAATATTGGACAAAAAATGTAATTTTTACACGATGGTGCTCCAGTTTATCACACTTGTCTTATTCAGAATCATCTAAATATTAATTTTCCTGCGAGGAGGATAAGCCGAGGAAGACCAACTGTGTGCCACCGCGATTACCGGAATTCACAATTAATTTTTTCACGTGGGTCTATATAAAAAACCTTGTGTAGTGGTAGCCTCCAATAACGCCAGATGATATAAAAAATGGATCAAGAGAACCTTTTAACGATATTGACTCACAAATGTTAAGAAATGTGGCTCGGTCATTTGGATATCGGCCACAGACTTGCATAGAAGTTTTATGTGGACATTTTGAACATTTACTTTAGATTAAATAGTTATGTATTAAATAAAAATAATTTTGTTATATTATTACACAAGACTAAGTTATTTCTACTTACAAAAATTGCAGGTATTCCCGATATTTGAAAAACCCAAAAATATCCCGGAAAGCAATGAGATTAGGTATAGGGAAAGCTTCATAAAAATGATGGAATATTATAAATAAAATATAAAAAAAATTAAACTGTAGTTTTGTTAATATTTTACTCTAAAAATTCCATTCCTAAATGTTCCATATTCTAAATTTTCTGATATTAATTGTAGAGTGACGGGGCAAAGTGATCTAAGTGCCAAAAAATCAAAAAATCACTTTTTCCACTCAAAGTGTTCTATGTGCCATCGCCAATAGCCCCACTGTGATTTAAGTCCCTATTCTACTGTTACCTAATTTAAAAATTGACTGCATGATCAAGCTAGCGGTATGTCCTTCGGACGTGTCCGGCCAAACTGTTCTAAGTGCCATGCTTCTTTATTAGTATTGTTCCTTGTCAGTAGTTGCTTATAAACGTTCGGGAACGTGTCGTTTTAAGGTTAAAATTCCTATTTTGCATGAAATAATGAATGAACAAGCATTTTCTCGTGATGAAACAGTTAAAAACAAAAAACGTAAGAGAAAAATACAGAGTGAGGCACGAGTTAGTGGAAATTCGTACACTACCGATAAATTTAAAAAACTAGTTCCGGCAAGACGTAAACCTAAAAACGAGGTTAGTATTAATTTTTATTTTCGAGTATGTGTGCAATAATGTCGTTAGCAACAAAAACCAATATTTGCAATGTAACCTTATATTTTGCTTTTTTTGTTTTCAGGTTGAATGCAAATGTAAGAACAGCTATTGTAAGGAACTGACTGGATAGAGAAGATGCAACTCCATGAGTCCTACTATTCACTGGATTTAAATGTACAGTACATGTACACTGTTCCTGATGGTAAGGGAGGTTTACAAAAAGTTTGTAAACAGACATTCATGAAGATTTTTGCTGTTACTCCCCAAAGGATTACAACCATTGTCAAGAAGAAAAAAAGTTGGGATTACATGTACACAGACAAGCGAGGTGGTGCAAAAATGTTTAAATTCACTGCCCATGATCGTCGTTTAGTGAAACAACATATTAATAGCTTCCCTAGAGATGTCAGTCATTACAACCGACTTAAGTCGGACAAAGAGTATTTGAGCTCTGATCTGAATGTGCATAGGCTTTTCAGGGCATTTCAAGAAAAGAATCCTTGTACTCATATTTCACACAAGTTTTACCGAAGTGTTTTTTTGAAGGATTTTCCGAACCTATCCTTCCGTCGACCACGAGTGGATACTTGCAAAACATGCGATCAACTGAGCATATCAACCAAAAGTTCTGACCCAGCAACCAAGAAAACAGGGACAACAAAACTTGAGTTACATCACCGCCAAGTAGAAGCTGTTTTCGCATCTATAAAAAGCGACTTTATACGAAGCACCTTGCCAGTAAGTGACACGTGCACCATAACAATGGATTTGCAGAAAGTTTTTTCGTTACCCAAACTAACTCACAGTAGTATGTACTATTCCCGCCAAATATCTGGTTACAACTTTGGTATTCACGTGGCTGATACAGATGATGGATTGATGTGTATTTTACATGAGGGGCAATCAGGAAGAGGAGGCAACCAAATGGCATCTTGCCTTTTACAAACACTAAACTGTGGACTATTCAATACATACAAAAAAAATCTGTGCGTTTGGAGTGATAACTGTGTAGGTCAGTTGAAAAACAGAATGCTTTTGTTCTTGTACATTTTTCTTGTCTGCCATGAAGTTTTTGAAACGATCATAAGTTTCTTGTATCAGGTCATTCGTTCTCAGCTTCAGATCGGGATTTTGCTTTAATCGAAAAAAGAGCAAGACAATGCAAGCTAATTATTATGCAGGATGTTATGAAGGAGATAGTCACAGCGAGACCTTCACGTCTTTACAAAGTTCTGAACATGGGTGACGAGAAAACGTTTTTTGATTTTGATGCAGCCTCTTCCGCGTTTCTGAATACAGTCAAACTTGGAATTTCTACAGCTGTTTGGATTCGAGTTTCAAAGAACAACCCTGGGACCGTCATGTACAAGAAAAGTTACAGTGATTTAGCACCGTGGGAAAGTTGTATAGTCCTAAATTCCGTTCAGTCTTCTCTTCCAAATTCCTTACCTTTAAAAGAATCTAAAAAGAAAGACATTACTGCAATGTTGCAATTTCTCGATGATGACAATAAACAATATTTTTTAAACATTTTGACAGTTTAAGCACTTTATCATTTTCATATTTTGTAATATGTGTTATATTTGAAGCATGTTTAATATTTAAAATGACTTAATTTAACAGTTTTTATTTTTAAATAAACGATTTACGACAATAAATTTGATTCAAAAACGGTTTTTTGTGTTTTCCCAATAAAATGTTTTTTGGCACTTAGATCACTTTGCCCCGTCACTCTACAATTATGTAAAATTTCTCTAAAACCTTTAATTGTAACCCTAAAAAAATTACCCTGTATATATATTTTTTAGCATTTCATTCGTGGAACTTTTACTTGTTGTTATGCTGTATTCCCCCATTAATAGGAGGCATTGGATTTTTGTGGCTTCCAGAAAGTCCAAAATACCTGGTGAGCAAGAAAGAACACGACAAGGCTCTTAAGTCATTTCAGTCAATTTATACCATTAACACCAAAAACCCAGTCACCGATTATCCAGTAAGTTATTATTATAGTTAATAAGTAATTTTAATGGATGATCCAACCGTGATTACAATTCTCATAATCCTCTGATACACATTCAGTCGCATAGCACTTTGAACTTAGCACAAACCATCCCGTCTCCAACGCATTAGCTGTCCAAGATACAGTCTCTAAACATCTAAAAGACATATTATTTAACTAAATTTTATGCTAACTTAATTAAGTTTTATTGGAATAACATTGATAAAATTATTAAAGCTAATATTAAATTATATTTTAAACCCGATTTTTTACTGAAAAGTAAAAACCCAAAAAAAGAAAAAGTGGCATGTAAAAAGCTACATGCTATCAATTTTTGTACAGGGCTGTATCCATTACAAGTAAATCGAAATCTTTGGTAAGAAAAAATTATGAAAAATAAAAATGAGTCCGCCAGATGCAAAACTTTCAATTTACTGTAGAAGTCAAACTGAGTACATTTCTAAGAATGTTATTGTGTTCGCTAGGAAAGAAAGAAAAATTTGAAAATAAGAAGTTTTGCAAGTGAACTATGTAAATACAGATTTAGGCAACTAACATTTTTTGAAAATACATCATAATAGTCAACCATTAACTACATTAGTGGTTTTTGGATTAGTCTGTTTTCCAAACCTAGTATGTAATGAATAAGGAAGAAAGCATGTGGAAGCAAATTTTTATTAAACAGTATATTTTTATCCAAAGTACAAAAAGTCTTACAAATTATGTGTATATATTTATAATATGTTCTACACTCCAAGTTTCTCCGGGTCCTCATCATCAATAGGATCATTTTCTGCAGCATTCTCGTTATTATTTGTCTGTAAGCCAGTATCTATTATTTTATAAAAATGTGAATTCCGGCTGGTCTCTAAAATTTTCAGCAAATTTTTTTTTAAGGGGAGTGTCTACGGACGATTTATCTCCTTTCAATAAACATCCAATCTGTTGTAACTTTGGTTTCAATAAAGAAATCTTTTTCCCTTTTCATATTATAGACTTGCTGAACCCTATGTCAGAATGATAAAATATTTCCTCCCTTACCGTGGCCATATGATCTTTGTCCTTAGAAAATATAAATCTTTTCCATGCATTACATTTAAAATGTCACTGGGAAGGTTTTTTAAGTCTTTACCAAGTCTCGGCACCTTTGAGTGATTCCAATTATGTCTTCATATTCTTTTCTGTTTATTACAAAGTTCTTCTTTTTTATCTCCCTTTCTATCATACCGAAAATCCTATCTGGTGGCAAAAAGGAATGACCAACAACAGGAAACGTGAAAAACTCAACTTTCTTGATGTGACCATCAACCAATCAGAAGATTATTATAGATATCATTGTGCTATTTTTGTTCTGTGTACCACATCCATCTGCAAAGAAGTGAACTTTTTTGATTTGATTGACTCAAACTTGAGTTTTATGAGAGTATCATATACAGCAGATTCAACAGCATTTGAATCTTTTGGCTGTTCACACTCCAGCCACCATATGACGTCACATTTACAGAAGAACGATTTGATTTTGAATTTTCAGGCATGATGGTGAAATTATAAAAAATTATTTGCTGCGAGAAATAAGCCGCCTGGTCGGAAAGCTTTGGTAAGGAAAGATTTTTTTTGACAATCAGAAGAAAATATTTGTTATATTATGATTTGATTCGTATTTTAACAAAGAATAAAACTGCTCTCTAAATAAACTTTTTGCTCTGTTATAACCTTTAACTTCTCTTCTTCTAAATTTTCTTTTCTCAAAATTTCTTTCATTCTGAGACACGTAGAACAAGTATCCATTAAGGGAGTGCCGAATGATAGGTTCTAGTGTTCTTTAATCTATATTCGGAAATATGATAACTTTACGGAATGATGTGGATAACGTTGACAGTGCATAATGTAAAGCTTTGTAAAATTTAGATCACATGGTAAATACAATTTAGTTGATCGTCCTCTATTATATGACTTTCTGGACCGTTCAAACGCCCCATAAATGTTTGGATAGTTAATTTTATTGGATCAAATCTACCTTTTGTTGTATCTCCCCCTCTTCTCTTTTTTGGTCATCATTTAATCTTCGCTTATCCACTGCTGGATATAGATCTCCCTCATAATTCTCCATCTATCTCGATCCTGTGCCTCTTGCATCCAATTCCTATGACAAAGTTTTAGATCGTCAGTCCAACGTGTTTGTGGACGACCTCTGCTTCGGTAGGCATCACCTCTTGGTCTCCATTCCAGTATCCGATTTGTCCATCTATTATCTGTCATTCGAGCCACGTGACCTGCCCAGTTCCATTTCAGTGTTGCTACTCTCTCTACTGCATCAGCCACTCCTGTTCTTTGTCGTAGCTGGCGATTTGGGATCTTGTCTCGTAGTGAAACGCCCAACATAGCACGCTCCATCGCCCTTTGACACACACGGATCTTTTAAACTGTTTTCCTTGTCATGGTCAACGTTTCCGCGCCGTAAGTTAACACTGGCAAAACACACTGATTAAACGTTTTTCTTTTAAGGCATATTGGTATATCAGACGATTTGAAAATATGGTTCAGCTTGCCGAAGGCTGCCCAAGTCAGTCTTATACGACGAAGAAGCTCAACGGTTTGGTTATCTTTTCCTATGTGAATCTCATGACCTAGGTATTTATAGGCCATTACCTGGTCTATGGATCTTGTTCCTACGCAGATATCTTCGTTGACTGAATCTCTCGTTGACAGATTTGTCATCATCTGGGTTTTAGATATATTTATTTTCAATCCTCTTTCTAGCGAGGAAAGGTAGAGCTGATTTAAAAGTTCTTTGGCCTCATCTATCCTATCAGCTATTAGTACAATATCATCTGCAAACCTTAGATGGCCTCTTTTGGTATTTTACTCCAAATAACAAACTTCTTACAACAAGCTCTACTATTTCAGAACTTAAATGAGTTATTTCAAGAAATGCTCTCTTGCATACTCTTAAAAGTCCACCCTCTACTGTAAAAACAAAATATTTAATTTAAATTCAATGTAGGTTTGTACCTGATCTCTTTCGGCAAAAAATACCTGTTTAATTTTGTCAGTGGATATATTATTATGGAACCGTTGAATGTCTCGCATCTTTAAATCTTTACAATACACTTTCTTTGTATGATTAAAGGTGGAAAACCAGGGTAAATCTTTAGGTTTATGCCTAAAGATATTGACAGTAAGTCTCGTATTCATCTAGTTAATTGTAGACACCTCTTACCTCTTAAGCTTCATTAAATTTCGTTTCCATTTTTGTGTTTGTACAACTCAATTTCTCCCATTTCCTTTTTCACAATGTTTATTATGCATACTAAGATCCATAATGTCAATTATTTGCAATAAACTTGGTGTTTTTAGTAGTAAAACAACAAACAGTGCACCCGGTCGCATATGCGCCTTCATAATTGTGTATGATGGCGTAATTGACATATGTACGTGTAATGTTACTTAAACAATGTAAATGATTGTCCAATTGGAATTACACAGTTATACAACTGGCATAGACTCACAAATACCGAGCTTTGTATCTGACTTAAGATTTCTAATGCCTATTTCTTAGCAAATACCTGACTTTGCAGCTGACTTTCTACATCAGCAGATAGCTATAACATATTACAAATAACTGTCAGCTGAAACTCAGTTTTTACAATTTCTTAAATACAATTTTGCATCTAGTGGACTCACATATCCACTTCAATTATACCCAAATACCGGTCTCCCCGGTATTTCTCTTTTATGCACATTATTATGCTATTAGGTAATGGATTCTTTCTCACAGTTCAGATCCCCTGTTTTTTAATAATTTTGCCAAACTCAATCTCCATCTGTCACTATATAATTTTTTAATATACAAAATATATTAATATAATTTAAATATATTCAGTGAAATTTATCATCAATAATTATGTTACGATTTTTATTTACATTTAGTCATCCATGTTTATTTATGTTATTATATATTTACAAATGTGTTCCATTTCATCCACGTTTTCTTTTGCATTAAAGGAAATATTTAGTTTAAATTATAACATGTATTTCTTTTTAGATTAAAGATTTAAAGTATTTATCATCTCTTGATGATAAAAATGACGTACAGAAAACTACCTTACCAAAAAATAGATTTCAGTTTTCTCCAATTTTACAAAAGAAACATTTTAAAAATGTAATAATCTCTGTTTCCGCTCAGTTTCTTATTTTCTTGTGGTAAGTTATAATGTTAAAGATATTCATATGTATTTGTGTAATATAATTTATATTAGGGGAAGCCCCAGGACCTGGAAACATTACTACAGAATCGATAAAAAATTGACCAGAAATTCTACAAGAACTTATTTCTCAGATCTTTGATCGATATCTAATCAATCTACAAAAATAGAAATAGGAGTAAGCTTAGCTTTATAAAGGTAAAAGTGTTATCAGTTCGTTGGAGAGGTTATTTGGTCGATTGACGACGAAAAGAATCGAGGATTAAGATATTAAAATAGAAAACTAAAGAGGATTCCGTGCCAAGACATCTTGTGTTGATAATATATTCTTACTTCAACAAATGATAAAAAAACTATCAAAGAGAGATTTGCTCACCCATTTAGTATTGTAGATTTAGCGGAAGCCTATGACACTGAGCTCTTGGAAGATCTTTTCAAAATATTGACGAAGTCAGGCTCAAGTAACATATATATTATTATTGTATAAACAAAAATAAAATTTAGGTTTAAATAATAAATAGGAACAAAGAAAATAAATACTGCCTATAGCTTTACATGCTATAAAACCAAAGACAAAAACATGTATAATATTATACACACAGAAATAAGGAGAAAGATCAGGGATGCAAAGGAAAGATGGTATAGTGACAGATGCGAAGAGATTGAACAGTTGGTAGAGAAACATGATAGCTTAAACCTTCATAAAAAAATTAGGGAAATAACAGGCACTAATATTAAGAAAAAATCAAACATACTACTGGCTAAAAACGGCAAATAATTATAGACGTCAATGAAAGGCTTAAAAGATGGCAGGAATATATTCAAGAGCTATTTAAAGACGAACGGACTGAGATAGTACTAGAGCAGGAAAAGTTCGACAACGGCCTAGACATAACAGAAGATGAGGTATTAGAGGCGATAAAGCGAACAAAGAACAACAAGGCAACAGGTCCTGACAAAATACCTGTAGACCTAATACGGTTAATAGAAGAACAGCAAATTGGAATATTTGTCGACTTATTCAATACAATATACAGTACAGAAATCATTCCCAGAGATTGGCTGATGTCAACATTCGTAACACTACCAAAAAAACCAAATGCAAATAAATGCCAAGACCACCAGATAATAAGTTTAATGAGTCATACACTCAAAATATTTTTAAAAATTATATACCGGAGAATACACAACAAACTTGAGCAGGATATAAGTGACACACAATTTGGATTTAGAAATGCACTGACAACAAGGGAAGCCTTGTTCGCTGTGAATGTACTTGTGCAAAAGTGCATGGATGTTAATCAATCAGTATATATGTGTTTCTTGGATTACAACAAAGTCTTCGATAAGGTCAGACATAACCGTCTTATCGAATTACTTGAAAAGAAAAACTTAGATATGAGAGACATCAGGATCATTAGCGCTATCTATTATAATCAGATCGCTGTGGTAAAAGAGAACATTGTCTTTTCAAATGAAATACAAATTAAGAGGGACGTCAGGCAGGGCTGTGTCCTGTCTCCTACTTTGTTTAATTTGTATTCAGAGGAAATAATCCAGAAAGCACTAGAAGAACTAACTATGGGAATAAAAGTAAATGGCCGACCAATCAATAATATACGGTTTGCCGACAACACTATTTTATTAGCGGAATGTCTTGAGGATTTACAACAAATGGTTGACAGAGTAGTAGAAGTCAGTGAAGAAAACGGACTGTCCCTAAACACAAAAAAGACACAATTTATGGTAATTACAAAAACCCAACAGCGCCAAGAAAACAGAACAATACATGGAGAACAAATTAAAAAAGTTGAAAAATATAAATATCTGGGTACAATAATTAACGAAAATAATGAGTACACAGAAGAGATTAAGGCAAGAACAGGACAGGCAAGAAATTCTTTCAACAAACTGAAAAAAGTACTCTGCAGCAGGGACATTTCAATTTCTTTAAAGATAAGACTTCTGAGATGCTACGTGTTCTCCGTATTATTTTATGAGTTAGAGGCTTGGACTTTAAAGAGAGATGTTTCGGACAGTTTGGAAGCCTTCGAGTTATGGGCCTACAGAAGGATATTAAGAATAAGTTGGGTGGGTAGAGTCACGAATGTTGAGGTGTTGAGAAGAATGGGAAAAGATAAAGAGGTTTTAAATACAATTAAAGTCAGAAAATTGCAATATCTGGGACATGTCATGAGGGGCGAGCGTTAAAACTTGTTGCAATTAATAATGCAAGGAAGAATACAGGGTAGAAGGAGTCGCGGAAGAAGACGTATCTCCTGGTTAAATAATTTGAGAGCTTGGTTTAACTGCACTTCTGCTGACCTCTTTAGAGCAGCGGCGTCGAAATTGCGAATTGCCATGATGGTTGCCAACCTTCGTAGAGGAGATGGCACGTAAAGAAGAAGATAGCTTTACATAAATTTGAAATTGATACTTATGGCTTTATGTGGTTGACAGGATAACTTGTTGATTGCTTCTGATTTTGGTTGGATGGATTGTATCTGAACGAGTAGACTGTGAGTTTCGGACCCGTTGTAGTTTTAAGCAGCTATTAAGTTCTTCATATCTGCTATAGTGCTGCAGTTGTTATTCCATATGTGTGGTGTACCACGAGGCCCAAGAAATGTCCATCCAACAAGGAGGAACAAAAAAAATGTATTTTTTAATAAAAATCTAAGGAAACACTTAACAATATAAAATAAATTTACAGTAGAAATATGTCTTTTTATATATAAAGGATATTTATAAAAAGCACTCCCTACTTTAAAATAAAATTGACATGACAGAAGTCACCAGTTGCCAAATCACAAATGGCGTGTCACTTGGAGCAGATCATAGCCATCATAAATAGTTTATGTATGTCATAAAATAGACTAGAGTCAAATATCGATTATTAGAATACAAAATAAAGATTATGACACAATATTTTTAGTAAATAGAAAGTTGATTAAAAAATTGAGCGCCAACTATTTTTAGAATAAAAATAGTAAAATAGAAGAGAAAGTTAATAGGTAATAGGTAATAGTAGAAAGATACGTTTGTAGAAACATAATAACTGAGAAGGTATCGGAAATATTGGGGAAAACCAAATCAGTTAGACAAAACGAATGGTTTGACGAGCAGTGCCAAGAAGCAACAGATAACAAAAATAGAGCATACCTAAAGGTCATCAAGCTAAATGCACAATAAAAACAAAAAAGGAATACCAGATACTAAGTAGGGAAGAAAAAAGATTACATAGAAGAAACAAAAGGCAACAGAAATGACTGAAGGGTTTAATCCAAGAACAGGGAGCTGTAAGGATGAAGAAGAAAATATCCTAAGTGATATGGCCTCAATTTTGAACCGATAAGTTAAATTTTTCGACGCAAAATTTAATGGCTATTATATTGAAAAAGCAGATAACACCGTAGCAGATCAAAATAATTGGAATCTATTTGACCCAAACAAAAGACCATCTGCCACTGGTCTGCAACAGGTTGCTTAAGCCAATAAGAATCTTTAAAATAATAAAGCACCAGCAGCTGATTAAATTGGTAGTGAGCTCTACAAGAACGGTGGCCACAACCTGCTACAAGCACTGCATAAACTTTAACGTCTTGTCTGGCAAAATGATACCATGCCCTGTGCTCCACTGTGACAATTACAGAGGTATAAGCCTATTAACAGCTGCTTACAAAATACTAGCAAATATTCTCTACGAAAGGCTACAAGTTTACACAGTTTTCATAGTTGAAAAATACCAGGCTGGATTTATTCCAAAAAAATTAACAATTCACCAGATTTATTCAATAAGACGGATCCTCGAGAAAACATTAGAATTTAACATTGAAATCCATTACGTATTCGTCGACTTCAAGGCCGCATACGACAGTGTCAAGAGAACAGTACTATACCAATCAATGCGTGAATTTGGTATACCAGAAAAACTTATCCGACTAACGAGAATGACAATGTCTAACTTAAAAGCCAGCATTAGGATACAGGGAGAAAATTCTCGATCCTTTGAGATAAAGCATGAACTCAGACAAGGGGATACCCTGGCTTCTCTCCCTCTAACATTGCCTTGGAAAAGGCAGTCCGAGACACACGAATTAGAGACGGTGGTACTATTTACAATAGATCGATAAAAATCTTAGCATACGCTGATGACATTGACGTAATAGGGCTTGCCAAATGCGAGATGTTAAGCACTATTTCCTAGAATTGGAAACGGCGTTCAAACATGTCGATCTAGTCATAAACCAAGTCAAAAACCAAGTACATCTTGATTACTAAAGATCCTATACCAAATAAGTAACGAAAAACAGCATTAGAAACTCGTATCTGTAAACGTGTTGACAGCTAGTGACTACTACCAATAAAACAAGCGAAGAAATTAAAAGACGAATGAACCTTACAAATTAGGCATGGGCATACTATGGACACCAAAAACAATTTTACTTAAGAAATGTCCAAAGAAAAACTAAAATATTTATATACAAAACTGCTGAGGTTGGTCTTCACATACAGAGCGGAAACATGGACACTAACGCAGAAGGATGAAAGACTTCTGGGAATATTGGACGAAAACATGGACTTTAACACAGAAGGATGAAAGACTTCTGGGAATATTCGAGCGTAGGATACTCCGCAAAATATTTGGAGCTACATATAAACGATCAAGGGCAGTGGCGCAAAAGATTTAATTTCGAAATATATTAACTTTTTAATGAACCAGATATTGTAACGTTCATTAAAACACAGCGACTTAGATGGGCTAGACTCATAATACGAATGCCTAACAACACGCTTGCTAAAAAGCTAAAGACAGGAATACCTATAGGAAGAAGAAGCCGAGGCTGACCGCCAATAAGGTGGTTAGATAGAGATGAGACCAACTTAGTGATACTAGAGATCAGAAGATGGCAACACGTTTGCCAGGAAACGAACAGAATGGCAACTACTCTTAGAGCGGTCCAGGATCCACAGAGGATTGTCGAGCTAAAGATGATGATGATGAGAAAGATAAGTTAAACATGTCACGTTTATAACGTTAAAAGAACTCAAGAAATTCTGGATTTTCTACTAAAGATGTAAAAAAAAAGAATTAAAATATCTCTAAACAATAATAGCAAAAGAAGGAACATCTAAAAGAGACTTGTATTATATGTATGTAGCATATATTTTTTTTTTGATAATAGTATGAGCGTTTTGCAGTCATGGAAAAATTATATTACATAAAATACTGGTTTTAGTTTAAATTCAGTTATGCTTTGGTTGCCACAAATCCTTCAAGAAATGAGTATTCATCAACAACATCACAACAACACTGCCACAGTATGTGAAACACTATATGATCTACGAGATCTAACCGGAGTTGGTGAAATATGTCAAAGTGTAAGTAACGTTCATTTTAAATTTTTTA
This sequence comes from Diabrotica undecimpunctata, assembly GCF_040954645.1. NCBI lineage: Eukaryota > Metazoa > Arthropoda > Insecta > Coleoptera > Chrysomelidae > Diabrotica > Diabrotica undecimpunctata. Next base: position 113,936,565 of record NC_092811.1, on the reverse strand, counting down.
TTACAAGATGCAATAAAACTATGTTGGATACTTATCTAATTATGAATAAATACGCTATACTCAAAAAACTTTCACATATTGACTTTCACATATATATTTTTTAGGACTTGAGTAAAAATACAAAAATATACATATTTTGCATGATTGTTGCCTCCAGTACAATTCTAGTTTTTGCTGTATCTGGATTTGTTGTCAATCGTATCGGCAAGAAGAAACTTTTATGTAAGTAATAATTTATTAAACACTGCCATCAAACTCGTTTATAAACATTTTTCTTGTGGCGTTTTAACCCTAGAAAGATGTATTATAATAAAGAACAATACAAATGTAATTTTTATTACAAAAAAATAAGAAAAAATGTCTTAGTAAGTGATACAACTATAAATAAAGTCGATGTACGCTACTTGTTTGCACACATTGTACATAATATTACCTCGGTGTCCGTCACATATAGCCTGATGACATTGGTTACAATATACAGTAGTCATGCGCCTCTTTTTACTCGGACAATAGAAACATGCCTTCCGTTTCTTTTCTTCAGGTAACGGATGTTCAACTTCTTCAAAAATTTTAAGGATATCTTTAATATTTTGCTTAAAATTTCGACGTAAAGTTGTAATACCCAATCAATCTTTCAGCCAGAGTTCGGCAAAATTACTAGCCAAAACAACCATATATTCGTATTGGGAAAAAACTTTTTTATTTGCTCTTAATGTGTTTGTGGTGTAAATAACATACGAGTTAATACTTGCGATATTTTTATCATATTATATAAGATATACAAAAGCCATCTCCTCGTTTTACGACCCGCATTCATATTTGAACATGTCTGGTTAAATGTTGCGGACTTGCGAATTATCTTAGAACTATACTGGCACCAAACGGCAACAATTGAAATAGAGCACACAACATCCGAAGATATACAAATCCGACGAGGAGTGAGACAGGGTTACGTCTTATCACCGCTACTGTTTAATTTGTATTCGGAGTCTATATTCAAAGAAGCATTGGACGAGGTCCAAGGCGGAATTAAGATTAACGGAATCAGCATAGACAACATCAGATATGCTGATGATACCGTCTTAATAGCAAGCAATGCACAAGAACTACAAAATATAATAAATGCAGTAGTTCACCACAGCGAAATGTTCGGTTTACATCTAAACGTTTCTAAAACCAAAACTTTAGTATTTTCAAAGATACCAATAAACGTACATGTGTATGCCAAGGGTCAAATAATAGAACAGGTAAATTCCATAAAATATTTGGGAGCAAATATCAATAGTCAGTGTAATCCAAAAAAAGAAATCCTATCAAGAATCGAACAAGCAAGGAAAGCACTCATGAGCATGAAAACATTTTTTACAAGATTAGACCTTAGTCTGCAGCTTAGAATCCGAATGATCAAATGTTACGTTTTTTCTGTCTTACTGTATGGCTGTGAAAGTTGGACAATGGACTCTGAAATGGAAAAAAGAATAGATATCTTTGAGATGTATATATACAGACGAATGTTGAGATTCTATGGGTACATAGAGTTACTAATGTTGAGGTACTTCGCCGCATGTGTAAACAAAAAGAATTACTAAGAATAATCAAAGAGAGGAAAATGCAATACTTGGGTTATGTGTTGAGAGGCGAAAGATACGAATTACTTCAAGTTATACTGGAAGGAAAAGTACAGGGCAAAAGATCAGTAGGAAGACGCTAGAACTCGTGGCTGAAAGACCTGAGGAGATGGTTTCACCGCTCATCCGCAGAAATCTTTCGCGCAGCAGTTTCCAAAACTACAATTGCCATTTGGATCGCTAATCTTCGAAAGAAGACGGCGCCAGGAAAAGAAAATTAAATGTATCCACTCCACGTTTCGTTCAATTATAATCAGTTGTTATATTGGGTTTAAAATTAATTTTGAAAACATCAGCACCTTCGTGAAGTGTTGAAAGAAGTAAAACTACCTTATTTTTCTTCTGCATATAATGATACCAATGTCTTTCTTTTATCAAAACAACATAGAATTCTTGAGGACTCTGTTCTTTACGTTTAACAATTCCCGTGGAATTTCTCTTTTATTTTTGCGAAGAATTCCGATTGTCAGTTTGTACTAATCTTTTAAAAACTCCTCTGCTAAGCTAACTGATGTAAATTAGTTGTCCATGGTAATATTTTTGTTACTACCATGAGCTGATTTTTTAAGTTACAATAAAAATATGTACCCAACGGCAAACTATTTGTATTGGTTTTCTTACCTAAATAAAAAATAGCATCGATCATATACTTCGAACATCTGTCACACATCATAACGATTTTGAGACCATACGAATTAGGTTATCAGGTAAATACATTCAAAAAGGACTTCTTCTTCTTCAAGTGCCATCTTCGTTCCGAAGGTTGGCGATCATCAGGGCTATACGTATTTTCGAAACTGCTGACCGAAACAATTCGTTGCTGCTACAGCTATACCATTCCGTAGATTCTTTAGCCAGGAGTTTCGTCTTCTTCCTATGGACCTTTTTCCTGCTATTTTCCCTTGCATAATTATTCGAAGCAGTTCATATCTTTCGCCTCTTGTAATGTGTCCCAAGTATTGCAGTTTTCGTTTTTTGATCGTAAATATGACTTCCTTTTCTTTATTCATTCTTCTCAAGACCTCGACATTTGTGACTCTCTCGGTCCATGATATTCTCAGGATTCTGCGATACATCCACAGTTCAAATGCCTCTAATTTTTTGGTATCAATCTTTTTCAACGTCCATGACTCCATTCCGTAGAACAGCACAGAAAGTACGTAACATCTCATCAGGCGAAGTTTCATTTCCAGGCTCAAATCTCTTCCGCAGAACACTCTCTTCATTTTAGTGAATATGGATCTGGCTTTTTCTATTCTTATTTTGATTTCTGCTGAGTTATCGTTGTCTTCATTTATAAAAGTGCCTAAATATTTGTATTTGCTAACTCGATCGATAATTTCATTGTGTAAATATAAATTTTGGACATTTTGTGTTGATTTCGATATTACCATAAATTTAGTTTTCTTTATGTTCAAAGATAGTCCATATTCTTCGCTGCAGTCTGCTATCTTATTCACCAATGTCTGTAGCTCTTCAAGTGTTTCTGCGATCAGAACGGTGTCGTCGGCAAATCTCAGATTGTTTAATCTAACACCATTTATTTTAATACCTACGGATGGCTCAGAGAGTGTTCTATTCATTACGTCTTCGGAATAGAGATTAAACAGGGTTGGTGACAGTATACACCCTTGTCTCACACCTCGCTATATTTCAATTTCTTCAGTGGTATTATTCTCTACTCTCACTACTGCTTTCTGATTGTAGTACATATTTGCTATTAGTCGGATGTCTCGTTTATCTAAATTCTTTTCTGTCAGGAGTCTGATTAGGTGATCATGCCGCACTTTATCAAAGGCCTTGTTGTAATCTATGAAACACATGAATACATCTTGATTTATGTCAAGACATCTTTGAGACATAACGTTCAGTGCAAACAACGCCTCTCTTGTTCCAAGTCCATTTCGGAATCCAAACTGGGTATTATTGATGTCCATTTCCAGTTTTCTGTGTACTCTAGAGTGTATAGTTTTCAGAAATATTTTCAGTACATGGCTCATCAGACTGATTGTACGGTAATCACTGCATTGTTTGGCATTTATCTTTTTTGGTATAGTAACAAAGGTGGATAAAAGCCATTCTTGTGGTATTTTTCCTGATGTGTAAATGCTATTGAAAAGTTTAACTAAAATGTGAATCGAGTCTTTTTCTATTAGTTTAAGGATTTCCGTTGGTATTTCATCTGGACCTAGGACTTTACCATTTTTCATTCTTTTTAGTGCGTACATTACTTCTTCTTCCGTTATTTCTGGACCTTCATCTCCTTGTATGTTACTTAGCTCAGATTGTTGTCTATCATCTGCAAATAGTTCTTCAATATAGTTTTTCCGTGTCTTCAACTGTTCTTCTAGTTCTGTTATTATGTTTCCGTTGACATTATACAAGGTATTTGGCTGCTTACGTTTTTGTGTACCTGCAAGTTCTTTCACTTTTTTATGTACATTAAAAATATCATGTTTTGCCTGCAATGGCTCTATTTCTTCAAAAAGGACAACGTCCTCGAAATCCTACTAACATTCATCAAATCAATAGTCAGATAGGATGAAGGTGCACATGATTCTCTGGAGATGGTAATAAAAATATCCCATATTTCGAGTACATGCGCGAAAGGACTATCTTGCTGCCTTTTTTTTTCGTGTTTCCTTTTCATTAAATCTAAGACAGTTTAAGAGATATTTGAAACGCTGACCACTCATGCAGGCCTGATCAAATTTTCCCTGATTTGATATATTATTATCAAACATATATTCTATGGATAGATGACTGTCTTTATTTGCTGCAGTCATTATCAAAATTGCCAAGACATTATGAAAGTACAAGACGGGTATAAATTTTCTAAAATATTGGTCAACCTTTAACAAGTTAAAGGGCATTTAAAAAATAATAGGTTTTGCTTTTTATAAAATATTTTTTAATCTCTTTATATTTTTTGACATAGTAACTAATAATTTATATCTGTCATTTTAGATTTCTTGGGAATAACATCAGCAATTGCATCATTTTTATTAATATATGCTCAGGATTTCTTCATGACATTGGTATTATCATCAATAATTTGTTCTTTTGGCAACATTGCTTTTAACGCTTTAGTAGCTATTGTAGTAGATTTATTTCCAACTAATTTAAGGTAAAGTTAAATTTTTAATATATATTTTATTATAATTAATTGTAAACAGAAACTGATAAAGTATGTTACACATTATAGTTAAAAAGAGCCAGTTATGTAACTTGCATATTTGTCCTGTTTAAAAATTTGTAAGAAGTTGCAACCCCCGAACAATGTTAAAGAATTCTTATTTGTGCATAAAAGTTTGCAATATAGTGCAAGTTTGCTCAAAATTATCCAAGTATACGCTCCAACAAGAGACCATACAGACCATGGACGTATAAACATAGATGGACACAGCAATAAGATACCTTAAACACACACTGTTTTGAAGCTTCGATATTCCTGGACAAGAGGGTAAAGGGGAGTAAAACGGGTATCGATAGACTGTGATACTTCCTCAATGAGCATAAGCGTGCTTGAATTTTTACTCGCGGGGATAATTATTCAGACGTTAATAATTGGAAGTAGTAATAATGTATTTTATTGATTGCGAAATAAAACAGTCTTAGTAAGAACGCTTCTTATGCGCACGGTGTTAGCATCTAAAGTAGTCTTCGTTTCATGATGAATTCCAATTTTAAAATATTTCTCAAGAACCAATTTTAAAAGTTGCATAGAGTGACCATCGATTGCATCTTCATCATAAATATGGTAACCAAAATGCTCATAAATTGATTTTGGGACATTTTGTATGGTTTTATTAATCAAAATATCCATAAGGTTTTTAACTCGTCTGTTGTAGATATTTATAGTTTTATTAAAAAATCTGAAATATTTTTAGCTTCCTTACATGTTTTCATAACCAAAAAGAATGCTTTTGAAAGGTTTTTATACTGTTTTCTCTGTTGAAGTTTAGAGTAAGTTTCATCATTAATCAATATTATTTGGAAACCTACATAGAAAAATAAATGAGTTTTATTCATTTCACTAATTTTATTGAATTCATGAGAAATATTAAATTAAAAAGCTACTAAACAAATCTTTTTAATCAGATGATGTCTACTTACAATTTAAAAATGTCTATACTAATTTCATGAACTAATATCTTGTTCAATACATTAATGAATATGAATAAACCCAATGGTATGCCTATGAAAGACATATTTTAAAATGTAAACAAACAGGCTTCCTCAGTTCCTCATCTTAAATAATGTAAATAAACAGTACTTACAAATTAAATGAGACATTGGGATGTAAATATTTCGTTTTTTTTTGCAAATGCAATACTGTAGCACCATTATTATAATATGTTTATTTCACTATTTACAAATATCACTCAAAATACAGCCAAAATATCGAAAAACAACTTTTCCTCATCTTTGGTAAAAAGTAAACAAACATGGAACAGCATTTGAAGTTTGACGTAGAGCCATAAGACAGAGAAATGTAAACACCGTTGCCATTAATAAATAGTTTTCAGTGCTTCTACATATAAAATAATTGGTTGATATCTGTTATACGCTATTATTAAATGATATGCACACTATGTGCATACTTGATGTTTTAATTACAATTAAATATATTAATATAACTAATAAATTATTATTTTGGTTTGATAGCACTTGTAGAGTATAAAATAAATATAGTAATATTTTCAGCGATACGTGAATAAGATATTTTAATAAAAAAACGTGACAACATTTAAAGGTGCTGAGAATGTGACCTATTCAAATAATTTTGGCTTCACATTTTCATGTAAATAACTGAGTCCATCTGTGTTTATACGTCCATGATACAGACCAAGAAATCGAAATGTTTTATGACGATATATCTACTGTGCTTAAAGACTACTCAATTCACAATTTTATGTGGCGATGTCAACGCAAAAATAGGTGTAATAGAAGCAGAGCTAGAAACATCCTTGGGAAAATTCGAAAATAATTTATTTAACATGAATAGCTTCTTTACAAAAAGATGCACAGAAGATGAACCTGGGAAAGTCCAAGCGGTAGAACAAGAAACGAAATCGACTACCTACATTATAAGTCACAAAAAACAAATAATTAAAAATGTAACAGTACTCAAGACCACCCCCATTAGATATCAACCAATATCAGGCACGTATCAATAATAAGCTACTACTGCATGAAACCTCCGAGAACGATCTTAACGACTTGAATAATTGCATCATAAAGGCCTTACAAGAAAGTCACCCAGTGCACTATCCTAAAAGAAAATCAGATAGTAAAATGCAGACAGCCACACTTTAAGAGAAATAAATAAAACTGTTTCTAAGGCAATCAGAAGAGATTTAAGCAAATTTAAAACCGATAATATTAAACGCAGTATAGAGAAAAATAACAGTCTAAAAGTTTTACGTAGAAAGCTGACGAATGGGAAATGTGAAATTCCTAAATTAAGAAACGAGCAAAATGAAATAATATTACGTACATACGAGTTAATACAGGTCGTCGAAGAGTTTTACGAGGAATTATATGGAAGTAGACAAAAAGATCAAACAGGAATACAAACAGCCATTTCATAGATCATAAATCAAGGTTCCAAACTAATGCCAAAAATAAAGGTAGATGAGATTCGACAAGCATTAAGAAAAATGAAAAATAACAAAGCCTCAGGAGAGAATGGAATTGTAATAGAAGCTATCGTAAATGAAGGAGATATGTTAAGGAGATAAATTAAGGAAACTGTTTAATCTACGTTTGCAGCAGAAAAAGATGCCCAAAGAATGGAACAATGCTATAACTATCCTTTTGCATAAAAAAAAGAGATAGAACGGACCTAAAAAATTATTAGCCTGTTAAACAACATATACAAGCTCTTCACTAAGTTAGTGACATCAGAATTGGAGAAATATTAGATTTCTACCAACCGAGAGAGCAGGTAGGATACCGTGCACATTATGGTACCAATGATCACCTCCATATAGTAAAGACACTCATTGAAAAATCTATAGAATACAACAAACCTCTTGTCCTTACTTTCATAGATTTTTCATAAAGCGTTCGACACGATCGAAATCGATAGCCTTATAGAAGGAATGAATGACAGCAGGATTGACCATAGGTATAGTGAACTTATTTACAATATTTACAAAAATGCCACTATGACTCTTAAGATACACGATAAAACCCGACCAATAAAAATAAAACGTAGGATAAGGCTACTAGGATAACGACTATCACAATATGCATAAGAAGATAAAGGAACTCACAACAAAGAAAAGCTACAATATTTTATCGAAAGGGCTGTGCGATGATAATGGAAATCTACAACTAGACCCCGACAAAATAGTTAGAATCTGGGAAACTTATGTGGAACAACTGTTTAATGATGACCGTCCCATTGGGTATACACTGAGCAATGATGATACTGGCCCTTCTATTCTAAAATCAGAAGTGGAGAATGCTATAAAGGGTCTTAAAAATAACAAAAGACCAGGCAACGATAACGTATACGGGGAAGTATTGAAAATGCTGTGCGAAACAAACAAATTTCTAGACTCACTCGTCAGACTCTTTAACAATATTTATAACAGCGGGGAGTTTCCTGAAGACTGGCTAGAGTCAACTTTTGTTGCCATATCGAAAAAACCAAAAGCAAAGTCTTGTGATCAACATCGGATAATAAGTCTAATTAACCACATTTCGAAGGCATACACCAAGGTTATTTACAACAGAATAAGCAAAAAATGCGAGGATAACATTGGAGATTCGCAGTTTGGGTTTCGGAATTCTCTTGGGACAAGAGAAGCACTTTTTAGTCTACAGGTACTCATCCAGCGCTGCAGAGATATGAACAAAGACGTGTACATATGCTTTATAGACTACGCAAAAGCATTCGATAACGTAAAGCACGAAAAGATAATTGAAGTTCTTCATAAGATTGGAGTCGACTATAGAGACATTCGAACAATAGCGAGTCTCTATTGGGGTCAAACAGCTAAAGTGAAAGTAGGATCTACATTGACCAATAAAATTGAGATCAAGAAAGGGGTACGACAGGGCTGTATCTTGTCTCCTATTCTCTTTAATATATACTCAGAAGAAGTATTTAAGACAGCGCTGGAGGAAAGCACAGAAGGCATAAAGATAAATGGAGAAATAATTAATAACATAAGGTATGCTGATGACACTGTGATTCTAGCAAGTAGCATGGAGGAACTGAGTTGCCTAATGAGTAAGATACAAAAAACAAGTGCACAATACGGACTCAGACTAAATATCACAAAAACCAAATGGATAAGCCAAACCCAACAACCACCACAGCAACTGATATTAGACAATGAAAGAATTGAACACGTGGACTCGTACATCTACTTGGGAACAACAGTTAACTCAAATTGGGATCAAGCGAAGGAAATACGTATAAGAGTAGAAAAGGCAAGAGCATCGTTCACTAGCATGAAGCAAATTTTCACCTCTAAAAGCCTCACCCTACCTCTCAAAATTCGACTTCTGAAATGTTATGTATTCCCGGTTTTGTTATATGGAATGGAGGCGTGGACAATGACCGCAACATTGATGAAAAAAGTAGGGGCCTTCGAAATGTGGGCTTACCGACGTATATTACATATATCCTGGACTGAGCACGTGACCAACGAAGAGGTACTACGCCGGATAGGTAAAGAGAGAGAGGTAGGAATAAGTATAAAGAAAAGAAAGTTGGAATACTTGGGTCACGTTATGAGACATAATAAATATAGAGTACTACAACTGATCGTTCAAGGGAAAATAGACAGCAGAAGGGGTCCAGGGAGGAGAAGACACTCGTGGCTCCAAAACTTGCGGCAATGGTTCGGATTGTCATCTGCTGAACTATTCAGATCTGCCGTAAACAAAGTCAGAGTAGCCATGTTGATTGCCAACGTTCGGAACGGACAGGGCACATGAAGAAGAAGAAGGATAAGGCAAGGAGATATATTGTCACCGAAATTATTCATAATGGCATTATGTAAGATGGTAAATTGGGACCACAGACGAGTAACAATAGACAGTGAAAGGCTTAACCATCTCCGTTTCGCAGATGACATTGTCCTTATCACAGATAATTTAGGAGGAGAAGCCACAGATATGTTAAATGAATTGGACTTTACATGTTCGAAGGTGAACCTCAGCATAACCTTGACGAAAACTAAGTTTGTGACAAATATGGTCCCCAATAACTATTTAACTATTCAAGATAAAGGGGTAGAACTGGTGGAGAAATATACGTATTTGGGTCATAAAATAGTATTAGCAGGGATAAAAAAACGGCGAGACACACTAAGGGTCAACATACGAATTAGCCTTAAAAAAAAGTATTTCACCAATGAGTATTACAGGTCATGACCTATGGGGTGGAAACTATGACTCTAACCAAGACTACGGTATCGAAATTAAGAGTGGCACAGAGACGAATGGAACGATCTATGCTGGAGTGACGTTTAGAAACCGAAATGGAACTGCGCAGGCCATGTAGCGAGAATGCACGACTCACGATAGAGCAAAATTACAAATTAGAGGCCAAGAGTAGACAAACGTAGTAGAGAAAAACCACCTGCAGGTTGGGCTGATGACATCAGGCGTATCAACAAAAACTGGCAATAAAGAGTACAAAATCGTAAAGAATAGAGGAGTTTAAGGGAGGTATATGTCCATCAGTGGGCATGATAAATGATGATTATGATGATGATGAAAAATATGCAGTAATCGATGTACAAATCATTAAATTTTTGGATTTTGTCAAAACATTTTTTTGCCGACTTTTAGAGGGGTACAAATTTTCGTTTAAAAAGGGACTAGTATATACAATAATATATCCTCCATTTTATTAAAAATATAATCTTAAAGAAGAAATGAGAGGAACAAAAATAAAAATTTGGTAAATGTCTGAACTATTGAAAATTTCTTACACATTTAAAATTTCTGATCTCTACAAATCAAAAAAGATTTCGCGGATATTCCCTGTGGTAGATGCATTCCAACGCCATTCGTACATCATTCCAGCCCTTCCATTGAAGAATGAACAAGTACTGACAAATATGAAAGATCACTTTTATTTATATGTGATCGATTTACGTAAAAACATGTTTTAATTAATTTACTAATATTTTTTATTATAGGGCAACATCTGTATCTTTATTAATGACGACAGGTCGACTTGGAGGATCACTGGGAGCGTTTGTTTTTCCCGTGTTACTTACTTATGGCTGTGAACCTTCACTTCTATTTATCTCATATTGCAGCTTAAGTAAGTTACCCTTTTTATTTGACATATAACAGAACAATGCAAAATAGAACTAGTGATATTAAACAAAAATCGACGTAATATCAAAGAATAGGTAGCTATCTTCAAAAATAAAATATAAACTAATAATAAACTAGTCAAAAATAAAAAAGAATATGAAGATGTCAATACCAACCTCCGCTAAGGGAATGGCATCTAAAGGAGATCATCATCATCAACTTTTATGCGTCCACTGTTGGACGTAGGTCTCCCTCAGTTCTTTCCATTTGTCTCTGTCTTGTGCGGCTTGCATCCAAGCACACACGCTACAGGTCGTTAGTTCATCTAGCTGATGGGTGTGCTCTGCTCCATATTGCTTCTTGTCTTGATTTCCACTCGACGATTAGTTTCGTTCATCGGTTGTCTGATAATCTGGCGACGTGTCCTGACCAATTTCTTTTTAGCGACGCGATTTTTTTGATGCCTTCTGTTGTTTTTATTCTACGACATATGTTTTCGTTTGGGATTCGGTCTCTCAGAGAGATAAGCACCATCTGGCGCTCCATAGCTTTCTGAGTTACACGAATCTTATTCACTACCTTTTTTTGTGAGTGTTAATGTTTCCACTCCATAAGTGAGTACAGGTAGCACACATTGGTCAAAGATTTTTTTTGAGTTATATGGATAGTTACATGTGTGATTATTTCTGCCCAACCGAATTTCATGTCCTACGTACTTATGCAATGCAGTCTGCATCTCTTCCATCAACAGCAATATTTCGATTTAGCACCAAATTGAAATCCAGCTTTTTTTGATAATTTTTGTGAAAAGTTTATACGTGTAAAAGCAAACTGATAGGACTATAATTTTTTAAATCTGTTATGTCTCCTTAATTGTGTAATAAAATAATGACTGCATTGTTCCATTGAGAAGGAGTTTTTCCTTCATTCGATGAAAAGCTTGGCCAAAGCCTAGATAATTTTATTTCCACCTAGATTGATCGCTTGGATCACTACTTCGTCATCACCAGGGGATTTGTTATTTTTCATTTCTAAAAGCGTCGTTTTGATCTCATATGGAGTTATTTCTGGCATTAATTGCGATCCCTGGTTTGTTAGGTTGGACAGGAGCTGATCTTGCCTTATCATCAAGGAGATCATACTAAGTAATATTTTGTTATCATATTTAAAGCAATGAAATTTTTATTAAATAAGTAATAATGCTTTATTTTTTATTATTAATTACTTATATTTTTCAGTCTGGGTTTTTCTTGTATATTTATTACCAAATCAGGATGCAGTATCTTAAAAATGATCTACCAACTTATTCTATTGAGCAATAATGAGGGAGTTTATTTCAGGACGTCCTTCAACTAGAGTGAGAAATACAAATCATGTAACATATAGTTAGTATCACGACAATAAAACTGTTATACAAAATTTAAATATTTTTTTCTTATGACAATATTTCCTGTACTTAATCTGTAGTGAAGAATAAAAATTGTTGACTACAACCATTGATTGCATAGTAACAAATACGGATAGATAAAGCTAATATGGTGGTTATTCAAAAGTGGTAGCTGGTGCTAGAGACAAGAAATAACCGGATTGTCATGCTCTCAAATTTCAAAATAAGCCAGCCAGAACGTATTGAGCATAAGGAAAGAAGCAACTATCTGAAATTACCATTAACTACCACTTGAACCATTAAACGGTTTACTTTGTAACATTTTTTTTTATAATTAAAATAGTAAATAATTTTTAATCCCTTTACCCCTGTTGCTGATACCTCCATGGCTATATCCGCAAATAGATATGTGGGTGGGCTCGCTTACCCTTAGCAAATTTTATTGGAACATACCGACTATCACGAAGTTCTCAAAGTATGGATGGTCGTACTCATCAAAAAGAGGCCGAAGTAGAATATTTTATGGTAGAGCTTTGTTAACCTTTTTCGGTTCCAAGCAGGTCTTTTTTAATAATTTTGGTAAACAAAGTCGTAAAAACTCTTTACAGTATCTTTCTGAAAGAACCTAATTCAAAAGGTTCTAGGGTAAGTGTCCTAATAGTCGGCACGGGCCCCGTTATTGGCACTTCGAATATTTTTGCTGTTTCATAAGAAAAGGAGGTATCCGTAAATACTAATTAGTACACTATTTGATAGATTGCGCATTCTTGTTTGTGGGTACTGTAGGTATTGGTTTTGTATTTGCATATGGCTACAGATATTGGCTTGCGATTGTTGACACCATCCTACAAGGTAAGTTTCTTAACAATTTTCTTAAGAATGCAGTAGGTTTGCGATTTGTTTTTATTAGCGGCTCTTCATTAAAATTGTAGTATTCAGTAATGCCCGTTTTAAGAATATAATTTAACTGAAATTTTGCGTTTATTTTTGCCTATTTTTTAAGTGGTTATTAAAAATAAAAGGGTGCCGGTTACTAGGCCTTGGGGAAGTGCCACGAGCAATGATTGGCACTTATGCCAAAAACTGAAACTCCGTAATTACTGGTAAGATGTAGTTATCGGCATCAGCATTATTAACTGACATTTCGATTATTAATTATTAAACTTTTGAGATGGTTATAGGTATATTCTCTCACATTTTCCAACTACAAGAGTCCCGTTACTTACCTAGAACCATTCTATGTTCGGGTATCTTCCTAGAGATGGAAACAGCCTGGCGTTCTTTTACGCAAGTTGTCATTTTTGAGTGGGGATATCCCACTTTTTTTTGGAAGCTTTTTAAATCTTGAGAGAAAGAAAGGGACTCTGGATAGGACAGTCTTCGAGTAAAGACGCTTGCTTATCTTACCGTTCTCTGTGAATATTTTCTTAAGTGTGTATACACTAAAATCTTTGAAATATCTTAATCTAATACAATAGATTAAATATTGTTATAAAGTACCTTCATTTTGATTAACTTCAGTGCTTGATTCTAGTAAAGTATAGTAGAATCAGTGAAATAGTGTAGCAGTCATCGAGATTTATTGTTATCGTTAATAGTTAGTTGGTTTTATTTTTATACTACAGAATTCTTGTAATCTTTTTGTATTGTTTTGAATTTAAATTTAATTAATTTTGTTTTATTTGCTATAATTGCTATCCATTTTTAAATTTACTATACCCGTTATCTCGAGATAAGCCCATAAACAGCGAAGAAAGATTTAATCAGCTTTAGTTGAATTTTTTTTAAATACTACCAGGCTCTCTTCGCTGATAATTTAATTTGTGCATGATTTTATTATATTGTATCTGTAAAGGTATTTCTTCGTCATAATACTGTTTATTTCCTTATGTATACAACCATTTATTAATTGATGGTGCATTTTTTTACTTGTGTTTACATTCAGCCGCCTATATAATTGTGTTGTTGAATATATTATTTTGATTTACCAATGAATTTTATTTGTCGACTCCTAATAAGTTTCCTGATAAAATAATACCTCTGAATATTTGCTTATTACATTAAATTATTATTATACCTTCGACCAGGAGAAAGATCAGGCTGATTAAGTTTCGTACGTAAGTAGTAATATATTTATTATTTCTTTATGTAGTGTGTTGACAAAATTTATTTAATAATTAACTGTTGATATTTTTCCCTAGTTTTGGTCTCAGTATCTAAATATCTTTCCTTGTCTCTTGTCGTTTCTAAGCTTTCTTAGAACCCTAAAAATTTAAATGGCGCCCTTTTTATATCTTCTCTTATCTTTGGTAATTTTACCCATCTATCTTTTTGTTTATTTCTGTATCTTTTATCTATAATATATTTTATCATGTCCTATCGTTACTTATTTCGTCCGTCGGACCCATCCCCGGTTCCAAAAGCTTGTTTCGAACCCACGACTCGCTATCCACCAATCATCTGGCTGTCATCCGCAGTGTCTCCATTGGTGACCTTTCTAGCACCATCCAAAAAAGATTTCCAAGGTTACAACTTATCGGTACTAATCCAGATTCTACTCTGTTCCTGAAGTCAATTCGAACATTCAATTCATGTTTGTAAATGACATCGTTCGGAGCAACAAAAATAGTTGGAAATAATGCTGCGAATGCGCAACAGTTCAGTTTAGTATTCAATATCAAAGGTCAAATTTATCATAAAGTGGACTCATTGCTGCCAATGCCAAACGACAACGATTTTTACTTTTTACAGATCTACTTTATGAGCGGTGGGGATTCCGGAAGCGCATTTGCCAATCGCTGTATTGAATGAGCATAGTGAGTTGAAAATATTCCGATCACAAGGCACACTCAAACGATTTAACGGATGCAATTTAAATTTAGTATATAACAGCGTGACTGGTGACGATACATGGATATGTTTATATAAAATCTAAAAAACAATAGGTAAATATTTTTAAAAACCTAAAAACCAAAATAAACCTAAACATCGGTATAGTTCTATTGAATTCTGTCTGAAAAGACAGAATCAAGCTCATAAAATCAAAAAATCTTACAAGAAGTTCAAAGATCAAAATCTATAAATCCATCGTCAGACCTGTAATAAGATACAGATGCGGAACGTGGACCATGACCAAAGCAAACGAAGAAACGCTCAGACGCTTTGAACGAAAAATATTTAGAAAAAGTTTCGGACATCACCTTGACATCACCACAAACCAGTATAAGATCAGAACCAATATCGAATTAAAAGCACTCTACAATGACGCCGATATTGTGTAAGAAATTAAATCACAGCGACTAAGATGGGCAGGCCACGTGCACAGACTGCATAACGAGAGACTTGTAAAACTGGTATGGGAGGAGATTCCCACAGGCAAAAGACCACTCGGATGTCCCAGAATGCGATGGAGAGATAAGATCCAAGCAGATCTCCGGAAAATGATCATTCCATTTGACCCTAGGTTGATGGAAGACCGAACAAATTGGAAAAAAATTGTACAGTCAGCCAAGACCCACCCAGGGTTGTAGCGCTAATTTGTAGCGAAACAAATAGTTGCGGTATTTTTGGGAAAAAAGGAACATGTGGCCACAATTTCGTTAAAGGATTATAAAATCGTCAATGCTGAATGATACACAATCATTTGTTTGCTACAAGTGTTTCATGAACTTCACAAAACAACCGAAATCATCGCATCCCCTTGCGTCTGGTCAATACCAGCTCCCACACGCTAGAATAACATCTAAGTATTTAATGGCGAAAAACATTCATTTGGCAGATGATCAGGTCATCCTGTATACAGTTCTGACCTAGTACCGTGCGATTTCTCTGCTTTGTTGAGAATCGAACACCAGATACGCGGTAAACATTTTAAGATACCACATGCAGTGTTATTCAAACTTTTGAAGAGGCAGATCGTACAATAACAAACACTAAGTGTCCTTTTTCTACTTGGACATGGAAAGATCAATGAAATCTTTACTGCTTCACAAACCATATAATATATTTCATACCAGTTATTCCACAAACTATTTGCTTTAAGAGTTTTAAAGCTCTACGTAAATATATAACCACCACAAATCGACTAAGCTTTGGACGTGCGTGCTATCTAAGTATTCTTCTTCTTCTTCGTTTTATGTAGACATAACTCTGTCTGTTTTTAAATGTGCATCTAGTAAGTAATTTTTTGGAGAATACATTGCAGCTGTCTAAATGACTCATGTCTATGCCATTAAAGAAAAATATACCACATGAGGCGGTCGAAGCACACAAAAATCTTATCTCTGAGATACTTATTTCGGATTGACATAAATGCTTCAACCATTAGTTTGTTTGAATGCAAAAGTGTCCTGACCTTAAAAATAAAGCTGATTTTTCCAAAAAATATGTTTTCTTTCTATTATTTGTGCCAAATTTTTGTATATTTATGAATAAATTTATTGTTCAATAGTTATTCGTTTGTGTTATATCAGTTTTTTAATTATCATTAATTGTATTTTAAATAATCTTTACTTTATTTCAATAATCTTTATCATAAATTGTAAAATAAATTCTGTATTAGAACTTTCACCAAATTATAATTTATTTTATAGATAGATATTTCTTAAATAATAAATATAACATTTAGTCAAGACCTTTCGGCTATACCAAACCTTTTCATTAAATATGTACTACTTATATCGGAGCTCCCATTAGGTCCGCACTTTTAATTTGACTAATAATACAGGGTTTCAGTGAAAACCACCCAATAGCACACGCTCCTACCCTTAAAGTTAACAAAGGACTTGACGAAAAACAGAGGGTGTGTTTCTTTCTTTTTGTAGTTCTGAAATATCCCGCTAAGAGGGAGACACGTGATCTATTTACCTCGTGTTTAACCCATTGGGGGTCCTGTCAAGGATACTAGCCTGTGAGAAATTTGCTAAGGGGACTGAAGGTTTCGTTTTATAGACATCAAGCTAAAGACTGGGGTAATGGAAATAATAACGGAACAAATTGGAAATAAGAGAGTAGTTATATTTCTGTACAGTTGTTATAAATGAGATTTTTAAGAAAGTTACATAAAAGTTTATCAACTATGGAAGACAGATTGGTAAACAATAAAACATTGAAAATTTTGTTTTCAAAACTTCTAAAAAATTTATTATAATCTCTTATCACTAGAGCTGTTTCGGCAGATTACCTTTCTCAAGTGATCTATTTTTGGTATGTGTTTACACCTTATAGTCTTTAACTGAATAGGTTAAGGAGGGGAGAACTGTTTGTCTCAAGTTGGTCATTCAGAATTATTATGTATAATAATAATAATACATTTAGAATGTATTATTATTATTATTATACGAAACAACTTTAATGATAAGATATAATAAGTTTTGTGGAAGTTTTGAAAACAGAGTTTTCAGTGTTTTATTGTTATAAAAAATGAATGTCCATCAAGTAACAGTCGAATCCATCCCTTAGATTGGTAAACTTTAATATATATATATAATAACGGATTTATTACGGCTGTCGCCGCTTCTCCGCCCCCAATTTCCATCTTTTTCTGTCATATTACTAAAATAACTTTAATAAGTAACGTAAATGAATTTCAAAACAAACCTAATGATTAAAAAACCTCAATCAAGACTAGATACTGAACGCAATGTAAATAAAAACGAAATTCATGGTGTTAATAGAAAATAAATTGTTGAGACGTACTCGTAATTGTCAAAATAATTATTAGAATAATAAATAAACCCTTGCGTTTCAGAATTTGTTCGTCATAATTTGTTGGTCTTATATTTTAAGATTTTCTTGATTCAAAAAATTTATAATAGGTATCTGATATTTCAAAATTTGTCTTGTCACACTAGAATTGATTTTGTTCACAGGCACAAAATTATTTTTTTGGGTCTTAGATTATTCAAGAAACGAGTTTCGTACTTAAAAAAGGTAAATTAGCTGCTTGTGAAGAGGTCAGAAGGTTGCCTAGGTCGACAACTTGAAGTCCCTTATAAAGCCCCACTAGAAATAATAGTACATATAGATTTCGAAAAATCTATTTCCCACAAATGAACACAGAAAGGAAAAAGATAGTCTGGGATTTAAAGTTGCTTGTTTGAAAGAGCAACTAGCGATTATTAAAAATAGAATAAAAAATTAAGAGAACAGGTCTCAATTTTGCCAAAGCCGTGTAAGGTCACTCGAAATAATGCAAAAACTAGGCAGTTCGATCAGGAATACAAGTGCGAGAAATTGGTAAAGGAGAGGAATGGGTTAAATGAACAAATTTAATGATTCCAAGATGCTTTGAATAAATTCCAGGTTAAAGACTAGTGTCAGCTTAAAGAAAAGAGAATTTTACCAAAAAGGTAAGTCCCCAGATGTCCAGTGTTACACAGGAAGAAGATATTGATCAGAATTTCCTAAAAAACCTTAAAAGGAGTCTTACTTTTCTTCTTCAGCTTTAAGTAATCCAACTTTGGACATAGGCCTCCCTCAAATAAATCCAGTGTTTTCTATTTTGTGCCACTTGCTTCCAGTTGTGTTCTTCGATCTTCTTAATGTCATCAGCCCATCTCATTCGTGGTCTTCCTCTGCCTCTCTTCTCCAACCATGGTCTCCATTGTTGTATTTCGTGGTTTCATCTTTATCCTTCAGTCGGGCATTGTGTCCTGCGAACCTATATTTTAATTTGGCAGCATGTTCTCCTACGTATTTTACTTTGGTTTTGCTTTTAATCCATTTGTTTGTTTTTTATCTATAAGTCTCACCCCAAGCATTGATCTTTCCAATGCTTTTTGTGCCTTTACAGAGTCAAAAGTACTCTGTACAGTCTTTT
The DNA here is from genome assembly GCF_040954645.1 of Diabrotica undecimpunctata. Classification (NCBI taxonomy): domain Eukaryota; kingdom Metazoa; phylum Arthropoda; class Insecta; order Coleoptera; family Chrysomelidae; genus Diabrotica; species Diabrotica undecimpunctata. The sequence continues at coordinate 113,917,436 of NC_092811.1, read as the reverse complement.
AAGAGTCAAAAGAAAGATAATGCCTAAAAAGTCGTACGAAAATGGCTTGAAAATATAGTATGACATCTTTGACAAGAAATAATTAAACATAGTGGAACTATTAAGGCGTACACTCTGGAATACAAGTATAATAAATTGATAAAGGAGAGGAATGGGTTAAATGAACAAATATAATGATTATAAGATGCTTTGAATGAATTCCAGGTTTAAGACCAGTGTCAGCTTAAAGAAAAAGAGAATTTTACCAAAAAGGTAAGTCCCCAGATGACCAGTGTTACACAGGAAGAAGATATTGTTCAGAAGTCCCTCTTCTTCTTCTTCAGCCTTAAGTAATCCAACTTCGGATATAGGCCTCCCTCAAATAAATCCAGTGTTTTCTATTTTGCACCACTTACTTCCAGTTGTGTCCCTCGATCTTCTTAATGTCATCAGCCCATCTCATTTGTGGTCTTCCTCTGCTGCTCTTCCCTAACTATGGTCGCCATTGTTGTATTTTATGGTTCCATCTTTTTTCTTCAGTCGGGCATTGTGTCCTGCGAAGCTCTATTTTAATTTAACAGCATTTTCTCCTGCGTCTTTAAAGAATAAAAAAAATAGAGTCAAAAGAAAGATAATGCCTTAAAAGTCGTACGAAAATGGCTTGAAAATACAGTATGACGTCTTTGGCAAGAAATAATTAAACATAGTGGAACTATTAAGGCATACTGTGCTCAATGGGAATCTTTGTATCTTTCCTATTGTCCAATACATCGAAAGTGGGAAAGTTTCGATGGAGTACGTACAGTTCAACAATTAGTACTGCCAAAATCACACCATATTGATTAGTACTGTCAATTGCCACCACATTAAAAGTGTGTTGCAAGAACTGCAGAGCAGGTTTTCTGGGAGAAATTTTGAAGTTAAAAGAATAGTTGCCAGAGTTCGAGACCCGTAACGATAGAAAAGGTCCTGGAACATAAAGTCGAGGAAAAATGGCAAAATATCCTTCCAGAGAGCCTTCTAAACGAGTTGAGTGTGTGGAGTTTAATGAGTTAGGTGCTAGGTTAAGGTGCCTTTGTGTTTTGAAATAATTGAACTCATATTAAAAATATTTATCTTCACTATATTAGTTTATTAACTGGTATATAACATCATCGTTAATTGGTCTTTATCACATCAATTTTTGTTTTTTGTCAAAAATAAATTCTCAGGTATAAAGGTTTACGTAAAAATATTGAAAAAAACCCAGCTATGAGGAAAACTTTATTGACAAAAAATTTTTTCCACCATTTGTCAAAAAACAACTGCAATGTTAATGTTTTGGTGTCGAATCCGCTAATTTGACAACCGCGTTGCTGCTCATACTAAGATTTGGTACTCCTGGAGGTAAAATATTACTTTGGGAACCAGCAAACAAATCAAAGTCATAGCTGAATCCCGAAATATCACTCATCATAAAGTTTTTAAAGCCCCACTTATGTGGTTTGTTTTGGGTTATACTGCTTTAGTTATCATGATACGAGAAACGATCGTGCTCGTGAAGCGGTGAAACTTTGAATTTTTATTAGCACATTTCATCGGTTTTTACTTTGCTTGCCTACCTATATATGATTTAGTTTTGTTAAAGCTCTTCTATTACGATGGCTCCACGTGACTTTGACTATCAAAGAAAAGACCAAAATTCTTAAGTTGATACAGCAAGGAACTAGCTACAGTTTCATTTCAAAATACTTCAGTATTGGCAAATCTACCATTACGGACATTAAGAAAAACAAAGAAAAGATCGAAAAGTTCATCAGCGAAATGGAAAGCAGTTCAGGTAAGAGGAAAACCATCAAACCCCCCGAATATCCAAAGGTAGAAAGTGCGTTGTTTATGTAGTTCTTACTACAGTGGAGAAAGCATGTTCCAGAGTGACGGAAAGAACTTGTGATTAAAAACAATTTGACACCTGAGCAAATTAACAATGCAGATGAAAGTGGGTTATTTTGGCGTATGTTGCCACTGTACTCATTGGTCTTATCTTAAGAAAAAAACGATCCTGGTCGAAGAATTATGAAAGAAATAATATCGTTTATGCCTTGTGCATAAAGGATAATATTACCATCCTGGGTAGATAGAGTTACGAACAATGAAGTACTGAGAAAAATAGGTAAAGAGAAGGAAGTTGAACTTACAATTAAAGAAAGAAAGCTACATTATCTCGGACATATGATGTGTGGCAATAAGTATAGCATCCTGCGACTCATAATGCAAGGAAAGATAGATGACAGAAGAAGCATCGGAAGAAGACGATTCGAATTTCATGGCTCAAGAACCTAAGAGAATGGTTTGGATGCAGCTCAAAACAACTTTTTAGGGCTACTGCCTCAAAAATTAAAATAGCTGTGATGATTGCCAACCTCCGTAGCGAAGATGGCACCTGAAGAAGAAGATGCCTTGTGCAAATGCTTCATCAACTCACAAACTTCGTTTGCTGGTTGTGGGGATGGCCAACAAGCCTCGTGCATTCAAATTAGTTGATCTTTTCGTATAATATCGAGGGCAAAATAGTGCATGGGTAACAAGAGATTTGTTCTTGTATTGGTTCAGTTAATTTGTCCCTGATGTTCATCGTCATCTCGCACGTGTGAGGAGGCGTCATCTCTGAGGAGGCAAAGTTGCTGCTGGACAACTGCCTGGTCATCCATCCACTGATGAACTTCGAAGCGAAGATTTTAAAATTTTTGCCATGTTCTTACCAACCAACATGACAGCTATGATTCAACCAATGGACCAGAATGTCATCCAAAACATAAAACTACGCTATCGAAAAGCTTTACTTTCCAACATTCTTGCTGACAAGCAAAGTGGAACGGATCTGGTAGTAGCTTTAAAGAAAGTTAATCTTAAGGACGTCCTTTTCAATTTGATAAATTGTTGGTCATCCACTTCATAACTTTTGATTCAACTTTCTTGGAAAAACTTGAGCCCAAACTGAGTGGCTGTTGACGACTTTTCATCTAACGAAAAAGACATCATTTTAAGTCTCCTTGTCAGTCAGCTACCTCAAGACCATACGAAATTAAAAACTGAATCTGAGATACAATATATATATATATATATATATATATATATATATATATATATATATATATATATATATATATATATATATATATATATTATTAATATACATAAAACATTTTCAGTCATTTTCATTGTGTTTTTGTAGTTTTTCTTCTCCCAATAAAAAGTCATAGTTAATAAGAACGATGCGATCATCTCAACAACCCGTTTTCCTGATTCCGTTTGGATTAACGCAAGAAAGAGTCAGCCAATTTAACTTCTATTTGTTTCCAAATTATAAGCAAAAATTAATACAAAGAGAAAAGTGGATATCCAATATAAATAAAAATAATTATTGTATTAAGTTATTTGTTTTGTAGTTTTCTGAAAACTTTGCCAATCTATGACACTACGTGTGACTCTTCCGAAATGTTAACCTTTAATACCCCTATCTTTAATGTTTAAATGATGAAATCTAAACCTAAAAAATATATTTACCCATTTTTACAATTAAAAATCCATTACATGATTTTCGAAATATTGTAAAAATTACAATAATTTTATTGTATTAAATAGACAAGTTTAGCTCATTTTACTAGCAGTTTACATACGAATGATAGATTTATTAAAAGTGCTAATAATTTCGCTGATTTTTTCCAAAAATCAACAGATCAGTTGTGTTTATAATATCTATGCATGATAGCGTTACAACAGATCCGTTTTTTTTTACTAAGATATCTCTTATAATGTCACAGAAAGTAAATATTTTTAAATAAAAAAAAAATATATAATAGTTTTCATTTTTTTCTTTTTCTTAACGTGCCCCATCCCTAAGAACATTGGCGATCATCATGGCCCATTTGACTCTATCTGCAGCCGTTCTGAAAAGTTCTATTGACGTTTTCCCAGTTCATTGTCTCAGATTTTTCAGCCAGGACGCACGTCTTCTCCCCGGTCCTCTTTTGCCTTCCACCTTCCCTTGTAAGAACAGCCGCATCAGTTCGTATTTCTTGTTTCTCAGTATGTAACCAGTTCTCAGCTCATTCTTCTTTTCTTTAGAATGTTGAGTATTTCTTTATCTTTTTTCATTCTTCGTAGTTATGTGTTGTGTCGAAGATATTTTCCACATTCTTCGATAACACCACATTTCAAAGTTAATGAGTTTTTCCTCTGTCGTCTCTGTAATTGTCCAGGCCTCAACTCCATACAACAGGACAAAGAACACGCAGCATCTCAATACCCTAGTTCTATTTTCGATGTTGTTCTTCTTCATTCTTCATTTAGTTCGCAACCTAAGTATTGATATCTGTGCACCCTGCCTAAAAATTTTCCTTTGGCATAAACACTGTCTTCCTCAATCTTGTTTTTGCTTACCACCATGATTTTTGTTTTATTTGTATTCAGTGCCATTCCATAACTTTCGCAGGATTGGGTAATGCGATCAACCAAGATCTGTAGTCCTTCTCTGGTGTCCACAAGGAGTATTGTGTCATCTGCGTATCTAAGATTATTCACAAGTGCTCCGTTAATAAATATGCCTTTATTTACGTCTTCTAATGCCTCTTTAAATAATCCTTTTAAATACGTATTAAAAAGTAAAGGGGAAAGCACACATCCTTGTCTTACTCCATGATTTATAGGTATTTCTTTTGATTTGTGTTGGTCTATTCGTATTATGGCTTTCTGATATCGGTATAGATTGGCAATGATGCTCAAGTCTTCGTCATCTAATTCTGTGTTCTGCAGTATTTTTGCCATTGTTCGGTATTGTACTTTGTCGAAAGCTTTTTCGAAGTCGACTAGACATATGAATACGTCGCAATTGACATCTCGACATCGTTCGATTAGTGTTTGTACAGTAAATAATGCTTCTCTGGTGCCAAAGCATTTTCTGAATTCCAATTGGTTTTCTGCTATTCTATCATCTAGCTTTTTATAGATACTTTCATGTATCAGTCGTAAGAAGACTTTTAGAATATGATTCATCAAGCTAATTATCCTGTGCTCTTCACAGTTCATTGCGTTTGATTTTTTGGGCATTGGAAAAAATATTAATATTAACCATTCTTTCGGAATCTCTCCCGTATAATAAATGTCATTAAATAATTCTATTAGTGTGCCCATATGATTTTTTGTTAATATTCTTAAGATTTCTGTAGAATAAGATTTCTTCAATTTCTATGTCGACTTATCAAAAAATTACCAATTGCTTATAATGCTTTAAATAAAAATGTGCATCTGACAAAATAACTTATGTTTTAACCCTTAATGTTTGATGGACAGTCAAGTGCATTTGGTTGGCTGTTCTACTCTTTTGACCAGTCATATCCGGTTTGTTAGTTTACGCGCCACGAACGGCTTCCATCGGCCACCGGACGGATGCGCCATCACGATAAGGGTTGAGAGCCCTTTAAAACGAGAGGGATATTTATTATTATGATATTTGGGTATTAGAACAATTAAATATGGCCTAATCTGGATGTTTGTTTTGAGTTGAATAAATTAAAGGTGTTTATATTTTAACTTTGGAGCACCTTTTGGCTTAGGCGTAATTATCGGTTGAATTTTATTGATATAAAATTAGAATAAATTATATTTATGGTTTGGTTTTATTGACCGACTCCAATAAATACTCACAGTTTCTTAGAAAAAACTAATTTATCTCTTTAGTAAACGCACATATTCACCTTTGTGGAAATAGAATTAAACGAAATTTCAGTAGAAACTTTATTATTAAATGTATATCATAATTTCAAAAAAATCGTATTAACGCCACAATATTTAAATCAATAAATTGTTCTGAGATACGTAAATATCAATGTAAGTCTTAATTTCGGAAGAAGTCGAAGAGTTCCTGGATTTCCAAGGCTAATAATATACCTAAAATAAAACAACCTTGGACGTATAATACGGAAATCACAACTTAATTTAAAGCGCAACGGTAACAGTTAGTTAGTTGCTTAGTAAATTAAAGTCTTTTAAAAACGTCGGAATAATAGTAGAAAGGGAAGTCAACAAATCGGTACTAAGTTTTACCCCATATTCAGAACGAATCATAGCAATCCAACTAAAGTCGAACAAAGGAAAAATTAACATTATTCAAGTCTATGCACCGACAGCAGAGAAAGAAGATGAGGAAATAGAAGAATTCTACAAACAACTTGAATACATTCTGGAATCGACCAAAAAAAGAAGAGGTCACCGTAATCATGGGCGACTTCAACGCTAAAGTTGGTAAGGTGAACACTGATGGATGCACTGGTGAATTTGGACTTGGACCACGAAATGACCGAGATGAACGTCTCATACAATTTTGCCAAGAAAAAGAATTTGTAGTAATGAACACAATGTTCAGATTACCAAACCATAGATTGTACACGTGGACGTCACCAAGGGATAATGCAGACAACATCGACAGGAATCAAATCGATTATATACTAATCAGAAGCCGGTTTAAAAACTCCATCACGTTTACAAAAACCTATCCAGGCACTGATATAAAATCGGATCACAATCCGGTGGTGGCTGTAGTAAATATAAGATTCAAGAACTACAGAAAAGTGCAGTTAAACAAAAGATAGACGTTAAGCAACTGAAAAACGCAACTATACTGGAAAGGACAAGAGAACAGGTAAACAACAATCTTAGAAACATCGCTACAAAAAATAGGAACACAGTCAATGTAGAGAATAAATGGATGGAGATAGAAAAGGCCCTTATGACAGCTGGTGAAGGCTCCTTAGCTCCAAGCAAAATTAAGAAAAAGGAAAGGACGAAAAACGAAATTTTGCATCTCATGGAGGAAAGGCGAAGAAATAAAACCAACAAGACAAAATACAAAGAAGTGAACCGTGGAATTAAGAGAAAAATTAGAGAAGCCAAAGAGAACTGGGTTCTGGACAACTGCAAGGAAATAGAAGAATATGATAGGAAGTACGATAGCTTTAACATGCATAAAAAGATCAAGGAAATAACAGGTAAAAAAGTGAAACAAGCATCCATAGTACACAAACAAAAAAGGTAAAATAATTACAGATTTAAACGAAAAACTGGCATAATGGACAGAATACATTGAAGAACTTTGTGCAGACGAAAGACCAGAAATAGCAGTGGCAGAACCTACAGACGACACAACAGGGCCTATAATCCTAAAAAGCGAGGTAGAATATGCTATAAGGAACACAAAAGGGGGTAAAGCTGCAGGACCAGATGAAATTCCTGTAGAATTGTTGAAACTAATAGACGACGACGCACTTGAAATAATGGTAAACCTCTTTAACACAATTTATAGAACAGACATCATATCAAAGAAATGGCTCTCCTCTACTTTTGTCACAATCCCGAAGACGAATAACGCCAGAGAGTGTTCAGACCACAGAACTATAGGATTGATGAGCCACACACTAAAAGTATTTTTAAAAATAATTCACAAAAGAATATTTAATAAATTAGAAGAGGACATAAGAGCCACACAGTTTGGATTCAGAGGTGGACTGGGAACACGGGTAGCTTTGTTTGGTCTAAGTGTGTTATTGCAAAGATGTTTGGATGTAAACCAAGACCTCTACGTAGGTTTCATAGATTTTGAGAAGGCCTTCGATAAAGTCAGACACCAAAAGCTGTATGAAATCCTAAGAAGCAAAAACATCGACAGTCGCGACATTAACATCATATCCAGGTTGTACTGGGGAACCGAAGAAATTGAGATTCGTCAAGGTGTGCGTCAGGGTTGTGTGCTTTCTCCACTATTATTCAATATATATATATATATATATATATATATATATATATATATATATATATATATATATATATATATATATATATATATATATATATAGCGAAACAATATGTCAGGAAGCGCTCCTAGAGCAAAACATTGGTATGAACATTAAAGGAGAGTTAATTAACAATATACGATACGCTGATGACACGCTAATAGTAACAGATAACCTAGCAAGTTTACAGTTTTTGATGGAAAACATAAACACCCATACCAAAAAGTATGGTCTAAGACTGAACATCAAAAAGACTAAATTCATGATTGCAACAAAGAAGCTATACACCAATGTGAATTTAACCATAAATAATCAGCCAGTTGAAAGAGTTACGTTTTACAAATATTTAGGGGTTTGCTTCACTGATACTAATGACCAGAAAAGAGAAATCAAGAGGCGAATAGAGATAGCGAGACAATCGTTTGTCAAAATGAAAAAGTTCCTATGCAGCCGGGACATAAATATAAACTTAAGAAAGAGATTGTTAAGGTGCTATGTTTTCTCCGTTCTGCTGTACGACATGGAAGCCTGGACACTGAAAAAGATAAACATCAAAAATATTAAGGCATTCGAGATGTGGTGTTACAGGAGAATGTGGAAAATATTATGGACAGAAAGAGTTACAAATCAAGATGTTCTGCTGAAGATGGGGAAGGAATGCGAAGTTATAAAAACCATACAAACGAAAATACTGGAATATCTGGGCCACATAATAAGAGGAGAAAAGTACTCTCTGCTTAGACACATAATCCAAGAAAAAATCTCGGGAAAGAGAAATGTGGGACGTAGGAGGATTTCCTGGTTGCGAAATTTAAGGGAGTGGTATGGGTGCAGTTCAATACAGTTGTTTAGAGCTGCAGCCAACAAAGTAAAGATTGCTGTGATGGTAGCCAACCTCCGATAGGAGACGGTACTGCAAGAAGAAGAAAAACGTCTTTAAGATTTTTTAGTAAATGGTATTGAATTCTGTGACAATTAAACTTTTCGCACTTTTCCACTAGCACATGTTTAACCGTAAGGGGTGATCCGCACTCATCACAAATTGGGCGTTCTTCCTTCTTAAACAAATATTCATGAGAAAACTGGGCACATCTAAGTTGTAAACTGGAAATAATTATTTGCTTTCGTCTGTATACCTGGGTGGTTGCCATGGTCCAATCTTATTTTTTATATCCTGAAGCTTTGATCTGATGGATTTCCAATTATTGTTCCATTTCTCGAACAGGTGCTTTATAAAGTAGCTTTTTGGATCCATACTTACAGATTGGGTTGATATGGGGATACTGTTGCCGTTTACAGCTTCTTGGGCATTTTTGTCTGCTGCTTCGTTAAATGCTATTCCAACATGTGATGGTACCCAGAGAAACTTGATGCTTGTATCTTTAGTATGCAATTTATTTAGTTCTTACTTTCTTAGTGAAGCTAATGGATGCTGTGCATATATTTTGCTGATTATTTTAACCACAAATTCTACGATTACTTGTTCTAGAAAACGACGTCATCGAAACAGCGAATGAACTTGTACACCTGGGAGTACTCCTTAACACTGAAAATAATACTACCGCAGAATTTGCACGGCCAACAGATGCAATTTTTTGCAAAATCTCAAAACAAACAACTCTACAAAACAATAACACGCCCGGTTCTAACATACAGTTCAGAGACCTGGACTCTAACAAAAAATAATGAAAACATGTTAGGATATTCGAAAGGCGAATCTATGAATGAGAATGGAGTGTAGAAAAGACGATACAACTTCGAGCTTTATAGAATATACCAAGAACCTGATAATATAAAACATATTAAGATAGGACGTCTGAGGTGGATAGAGCATGTAATGCGGATGGAACAAAATGACCCAGCTAGAAAAACGCTCCTTGATAGACCCATTGGTCAGAGAAGAAGAGGAAGATCCTAAACAAGGTTTGTTGATAACACCTATGAAGACATGTGAAATATGGGAATAAGTGCTTGGCGGAGGAACGTGATGGATAGGGACGACTGGAGAGAAATTCTTGAGGAGGCTAGGACCAACGCAGGATTCTAAAGCCACAATAATGATGATAATAGGACATATTATGCTTCTTATTTGATTAAACTCGAAATACTACAAAGAAGTTCTTTGAAAATAATCCTAAGAAAATCTAGCTTATATTCATCAGAACTTCTTTATCAGCAAGCAGGTATTTTTCGAGTGGTAGGAGTGGTAGAAGTCAGTGAAGAAAACGGACTGTCCCTAAACACAAAAAAGACACAATTTATGGTAATTACAAATTACAAAAGCCCAACAGCGCCAAAAAAACATAATAATACATGGAGAACAAATTAAAAAAGTTAAAAAATATAAATATCTGGGTACAATAATTAACGAAAATAATGGGAACATAGAAGTGATTAAGGCAAGAATAGGACAGCAAGAAATTCTTTCAACAAACTGAAAAAAGTACTCTGCAGCAGGGACATTTCAATTTCTTTAAAGATGACTTCTGAGATGCTACGTGTTCTCCGTATTATTTTATGGGTTGGAGGCTTGGACATTAAAGAAAGATGTTTCGGACAGATTAGAAGCCTTCGAGTTATGGGCCTACAGAAGAATATTAAGAATAAGTTGGGTGGATAGAGTCACGAATGTCGAGGTGTTGAGAAGAATGGGAAAAGATAAAGAGGTTTTAAATACAATTAAAGTCAGAAAATTGCAATATCTGGGACATGTCATGAGGGGCGAGCGTTAAAACTTGTTGCAATTAATAATGCAAGGAAGAATACAGAGTAGAAGGAGTCGCGGAAGAAGACGCATCTCCTGGTTAAACAATTTGAGAGCTTGGTTTAACTGCACTTCTGCTGACCTCTTTAGAGCAGCGGTATCGAAGGTGCGAATTGCCATGATGGTTGCCAACCTTCTTAGAGGAGATGGCACATGAAGAAGAAGAAGGTATTTTTATTATTAGACAGTTATATTTGTTTAAAATAATTTTGCTTACATACAATAATAAAAATGTATTAAAATCGATAGATCATACTTACAGCTTTGGAAGAAATGTTCATGATTATGTCCGAATGAAAAAAAAAACATAATATGGATTAAAAAAGTAAAAGAAATACTAAGATCTGGTAACAGATGCATGTACTACTACTGTGTAATTTTTAAACACCAGACTTTTTTTACATTGTTCAAAAATTATATAAAACTATCATAAGCACAATTGTAATGTATCGATCAGAAAATTCAATCTTAAAGAAAAAACTAAAGAAACAGATTAACATTTGTAAATCTAGTTGTAATAAAACATTTTAAAGTAAATAAAAAAGTCTTGTTTTCTTCATTCTATTTTACTTCTTTATACTACACAAGCGGCTCAAATTATATTTTTAACCTAAGATTATTACTAAATTCTTGAAGAATAATTTTTTTTGTTGTATAATCCATATTATTTGATTTAAAATGAATTCAGGAATTTCGTTGTAATTTGGCAACAATGTCAACTTAGATCTCTGACGTAGATAATGATATGCTCTCTCTCTTTTCAACCATTTTCCATCCACTTCTGAATGTAGGTCTCTCCCAATTGCTTCCATCTTTCTCTATCTTGCGCCGTTGTCATTATATCGGGCTACGTGACCTGCCAAGCGCCATTTCATTTTTGTAATTTCTTCCACAATATCCCTAATCTTGGTTTTACGTCTTATCTCGGTGTTTCTAATCTTTTCTCTTAGTGATATTCCAAGCATGATTCGTTCCATTGCTCTTTGCGTTGTTTCTAATTTTTTAGCAGATTTTTTGCTAAAGGCTACCAAACTGAAACTGCATTTAATTGTTGTAACATATCATTTAGTTCTTGGATATTATCGGCTATTAAAACTATGTCATCTGCGAATCGCAAGTGGTTTAAGTGTGATCCGTCGACGTTGATACCTTATTGTTCCATTCTAGTTTCTTAAAAATGTCTTCTAGAGCAAGGGTAAATGGTTTGGGAGAGATGGTGTCTCCTTGTCTTACTCCCCGTTGTAGTCTTATGGGATTAGTTTTTGTGCTTTCGTCCAGCTTTATCTGCATGGTGGCATTTTCATATATGTTTTTAATTATGTTAGTGTATCTTGAATCTATACCTGCATTTTCTAGAGATTCAAGTACTGCCCATAATTCGATGGAATCGAATGCTTTATGGAAATCGACGAACGCCATATGAATTGGAACATTATACTCGGTGCATTTTTCTATCAGTGTTTTTACTGTGTGCAAGTGGTCTGATCACTAAAATGTTTTCTGAATCCAGCCTGCTCGATAGGCTGATAGAAATCGAGCTTATAATATGATAGGCGGTTGGTTATGATTTTAGTTAGTAATTTATACAGATGTGAGAGCAAGGATATTGGTCGGTAATTCTCGATGTTTGCTTTGTCTCCTTTCTTGAATAGTAAAATGACTTCGGAGTTGTACCATTCTTGAGGAATCTTTCCTTCATCAATTACTTTATTAAATAAAATATGTAATACCTGTTTTTCTTCCACCGATTTTTAACATTTCGACTGTAATTTTATCCTCTCCCGGACATTTATTCGTTTTTAGTTGATTTAGGGCCATTCTTATTTCATAGTCGGTTATGTCCACTATTTCTTCTAAGCCGGTGTTAATTATTGTTCGTTCAGTACGTCGTTGTTGTGGTTGTGTATTTGCCGAGTATAATTTAGTGTAGAATTTTTCAATGGCATCGCTTATTTCCTTTCTGTCTCGGACGGTGACGTTTTTCTCGTTTTTTATTTCTATGATTTTTCTTGTGCCGTTTGAGTTTTTTGCTTTGAGTACTTTCATATTGCAGTTATCTTGTATTATATTTTTTATTAGATTGTTAGTATAGTTTCTATGATCGTTCCTAATTTCTTTCTTCACGTTTTTGTTTAAACTTTTAAAGTTGTCCGAAGTTCGATCTGTTCTGTTTCGTCTTTCTTTTAGTAATTTAATTGTATTAGGTTGAAGTTTAGATGTTTTGGCTGTTTTCGTGTTTGAGCATATTTTCTTAACCGATGTTGTTACAGTTACTTTTGTTTTATTGGCTAGTCCGTTTATATCCATTTGTCTCAGTGTCTCTACTGATTTTAATCTTGTGCTTATCTCTTTTTGGTATTCCGTTTGTTTTTGAAATAGGACATTGGTGGTTGGGTATCGTTCTCGTTTAAAAAGTTTGTTTCGTTCTACTCTCGTCTGTATTTTAATATTCGCTCTAACCAATCTATGGTCACTTCCGGTATAGAATTTGTTTAGTACTGTCACGTCGGTGCATATGTTTTTGTTATTGGAGAGTATATAGTCTATTTCGTTCTTAGTTTTCTTGTCTGGGCTGATCCATGTCCATTTACGTTATTTTGATTTTTTAAAGAAAGTGTTGAGACAAAATAAATTTTCGTTGTTTAAGTAGTTGTACAACATCTCACCCCTTTCGTTCCCGTTGTCCAGCCCAAAGCGACCGATATATTGTGTGTCGCCCTCTTCTTTTGATCCAATTTTTGCATTAAAATCTCCTGTGATTATTACGAAGTGTGATTTTTCTTGGTTCCTTGCTGTTGTCAGATTCTCATAAAATGATTCAGCTTCCTCGTCTGTTGAGTTTCCTGTCGGTGCATATCCATGTATTATCTGTAAGCTGTATCTGCTGTTCAAAGCGATGATAAGATATATGACTCTGTTTGATACTGCACAGAACTTCGTTACTTTATAGGGAGCTCGTTTGTTTATCAGGAACGCTACACCGCCTATGTGATGATTTTCTACGGAGTTTTTTTGGTATAGGTGGTGACCAGATTTTAAGATGGTACATACTTCTCCTGGTAAGCGAGTTTCACACAGTCCAGTTATATCCCATTTGATATTTGAGAGCTCTTGTTCTAGTTCGTCAAGGTGTTCTTGGGTCCTCATAGTTCTTATATTGTAAGTGGCTATACGAAGCAATGATGGGTAGTTTTTCTTATTTGATTCAGTCGAATATTTGCCTCCCCCAGAATCCATGAGGCTGACCGATTGCTCAGTGTGAGATTCTGAGTGTTTAACTCTACCCACCTGGGGTAATTTCGTATTGATACTCGACATCTTCAACTTGGGAGATTTTAGCATATTTAAAACGCCACGATGACAGCGTGACAGCGAATGACATGCACTGGGATTAATACTGTACAACTATATATAGCAGTTGATGGACATTCAAAAATTAAAATTTGAGATGTTTTGAGATTTTTTTTTAAAGTCTGTCGTCTGTTTCTAAAATAATGAACTTATTTTATAGACTTGCATTATACTGTAGAATTTTGGCTATTTTCTCTAAGGCTATTTCGACCATAACAATATTTTTATCCGTAAAAATTCGACAGGAAATTTTTACTTACTAGGATAGGAAATACTTTTACCTTTTTTCACTTTGTTGAAAATTTTAACCAGATTATTGAAAAATGCACAAAATAAACATAACTTGTCGGAAAAATTTCAGTTTCTATTTGTTGCTTCCATTTGTTTCCATTTCCAGTTTTCCAAAAAAAAACAAGATTAAAATCATTAGTCGTCGATGAAGCTCACTATTTGATTCTTAACGAAAGAAAGTGCAACAGAGAGCAATAAAAAATTAGAAAGAGAGAAAAAAAGCGAAAAAACGTTAATGATGCCGAAAGGGACGCTAGCGACGGCAGCGTCGTTGTCATGGTTACGTGTTTCGACGTCAAGCCAACTCCTCATTAGTGAATTCCGCTAGGCGTCGTTTGAAATCTGTCATAAAAAGCCGACTTACAGTAATGGACTTGGAGAAACTTATTTCTTGCTTTCATGACAAAAACCGTCTTAAATTATAACGAGAGATGTTTATTTAGAAAAAATAAATCAAGAGGTTACAGCAAAATCTTAAGCATTTCTTTATAGCCTAAATCATTTTAAGTTTAAAGCAAGAATTAATCTAAACTATTTAGCATATCAAATAGGTAAAAAAAAATAAATTAGACTTACTCACAATTAATTTAATTTTACTACCCAAAAACGACCTGTTTCGCTTTCTAAAATTTGCAAAGCATCTTCAGGTCCAACGGTACAAAGTAAATTAAATGATGCCGGTACAAGAATTTTTATATAATGATTCGTGATACATAGTTCAAACTATCCTGTATTGATGATAATGGGTGATCTGTGCTCAATGTTGTAATTGTCTAAAATTAACGAGGAAGTTTCTTGAGGGGAGAGATGTTAACAAATGAAACAGGAGTAAGGTATATGTGATTGTTTGTTAAATGAAAGAGTATTGTTTTATATTATTTAAATTATTAAAGTTATTTATATTTATTCAAGAGATATATTTTAGAAATGTGTGTTGATTTATTGAAATTTTTTACAGAAAGTGGACAGTTATATGACAATGAATGAAATAAGTTGCGCTATTTTGTAGGTGTGCAATCTCTTTGACTTGTAATTATCAATTTTTTTGGATAAAAAGCATTTAATTTCTGTTTAGGCAGAGAATTGTGATGTCAAATGTTAAAATTATAAAACTAAAACAAAATTAGGGACAAACAGAACACAATTAAAAGGACAAAACAGACATAAAACTTTAAAAAAGGGGGCTTATTGGTACTACATTACTTGGTAGGAGATGAACTATTATTTATTTCTTTTACCTATTTGAAATGGACTCGCACAAGACACACATTTATGGTTTATTTAGCATATATTTCCATTTCTTTGCGATGAGTAGATCAAGCTGTTTGATAATTATTGTAAGATGAATAATATACAGGGTGTCCCCGAAATTAGTGCATTCCTTGAAGGTATAGGTAGAAGGCATCATCAGGCCAGGCAACGGGTCAGCTGTTTGACCAAAAAAAAAATCGGTTGCCTGTAAAGTCGGTTTTACGGGCGAAGATTTTACGTGACAACGTCTTTTTTATATAATTATTTTATATATTATATATTATTATTTTATATATTATTTATATTTTATATATTATATTTTTATATATTATTTTATATATTATTTATTTTATATTATATTATTGATCTTATTATTTTCTACAAAATTTATTTGAAAATTTTTTCGATATATCAATTAGTTGCGGAGATATCGATCATTGAAGTTATTGTTTGCTACCAGTATTTTATATATTTATTTTTTTCAGTTATAAAAAATTACTATTTCCAATTGTGTCTACCAAGTATGGTCACATGTATTTGCTTACATATTAAATAATAATAAGTACAGATAATGTTATGTGACGTTCACTTCTGATTATATATATTTTAATATTTTTAATTTTAAAGAATCAATTTGAAAATCAAAACACTTATTCAGATTGAAGGTTCAAATTTTTGCTCAATAAATTAGAAATTAATTAAAATTTGTAAATGTAAATGGTAAAGTTGAAAATTAAAACATTTACTAAAATTGGAATTTGAAATTCTTGCTAAACACAGTTAAATTCTAACTCCGCGCGTGGTGATTGGTCGGTTTAGTTCGTTTGTTTGGTCGCCCTGTTTTGACAGGTTAGAAGTTATAATTTGTTATTTTAAATGTTTGACTAGCAATACGCGCTGTTTCTTCTCAATCGACTGAATTACGATTGATTGCAGAGTGATTTAAACTAATAATTTACTTAACACTATCAACATTTGTCAATAGTATGACATAACCTATAAACTCAGTTTCTCAACTTTTGTGTCAATCTAACAATTAATCAATCAATCATAGTTTACGATAATGAAATATTAGTGTACAATTATTTACCTTTATTGTTGTAGTTGTTGTAAATGACGAATCTAAGCACTCCACATTTTCACTACAGACACAGCTGACGATACTTTCAACGATTTTCAACTTTAGCGATTCAACGCGCCTAATTTTCTAGTGCCGCGCGCAGCGGACCGATCATGTTTGAGTGGGAGAGAGACGCAAGGCATTCGCCGGTCCGGCGGGCCTCTCTCTCGTTCGGCGACTCACTGTAACAGACGTGAGCGGGCGTTACACTTTTTCTTAAATGACTCCGAGCCACAACCTAATTTAAGACGTTGTCACGTCAAAACAAAAATACATTTTGGTATGCAAAAAGCAATCTGTGAACTACGTGCAGTACCAAAATCTAAACGTAGACAGTCACAACTTTAGTAAACAGATATTTTGGAATAATCGTGTTTAGTGTCACCACGAAAATTTTTTCGATTTATAAGTACCATGATGTGTTGATTATTTATGAAGAAGAGCAGTGTAACAGTAATTTAGCTGTCCAAATTTATGTGCATCGATATCCCGAAAGGCAACTCCTAATATTGTTCTGAAGCTATTTTCTTGTGGCATTTTAAAGTAATTACTATTTAAATAGCAATAAGCCACAATTAAAGGTTAAAGTACGTTTATTGACGTTTCAATTCCCACTTCGGAAATCGTTCTCAAAATTGTGGCTTATTCCCATTTAAATAGCAACTCCTAATACTCAAACTTTGTGAATGTTTCTCAAAGAATATTAGAAACTGGTACTGTTCTATGGAAAAAAATAGCAGCAGAAGAAGAAGTATCCGTCGATTAAATGTAAGATGACATGTTAGATGTTGTGAAAAATAATCCAAATATAAGCACACGAACGATGGCTACAATGGTATGAATTCCGAACATAGAACATTTCGGGAACAACTTCTACATCTACACCACTATCAGAGAGTAAAAGATTTACACCAAGGTGATCTTCTTCGAACATTTGTAGGTGATACTCAAGATAAACTCCTTAGAGAACCTAAATAAGTTTTATCTGCGGATGAAGCATGTTTCACGGGAAACAGTGTGTATAATTTTCAACAAAAATTTAGCATAAATTTATGGGCTAGAATAATTAACCATTGTTTGATAGTGCCGTATGAATTAGGGTAAGTCCGGGAGAGATGGCTCGTCGGGTGAGATGACTCGGTCGAATATATCACAGTTTTATCCTATTTGGAGTCAGTTTAATTTCGTTATTTGATGCATGCGTATGGTATTAGCAATACTATGTTGTTTCCGTGTTTTTCCCAAGGTTGAAACGTAAGATAATTAGAAATTCTTATTTACATCTTCTTAAAACTTTTTTCGGTAATCGTCAAAACTATTGTGCACTTATTTTTGTCTGTATTTTATCGAAGTCACGTTTTGATGTCATGTTGTTTGTATCGTTGAGGTTATGTAGGCATAGTTGCCAGTCCTTGCAAACGTTACCAACACACGGAAATTAAGTGGGCTATCTCACTCTGATAATTCGGGTTAGTTGGCTCGCAAATATTAGGGAGATATAGCCTAGCTCTTTAATTACTTATATAAGGATATTTTGAATGGGTAAATTTATTTTCAGCTATGCCAACGAAGTATAACAGAAAAGGAAATTGCCAACGTGGTTTATGGATTGAAAATCAACACGAATCAGCCATACATGCCGTAAGAAGTGGACAAATGGGGGTCAACACTGCCGAAAGGAATTTTGAAGTGCCAGCACCTACATTAAAAAGAAGAATGAAAAGTAAAAATTTAAAAAAAAGTGCATTAGAAGTAAGAAGTGTTCTCGGCGAAGAAAATGAAAATCAAATAAAGAAACATATCCTAAAGTTGCAGAAAGCTGGTTTTGCACCTACAAGAGCTGGAGTTAGAGAAATGGCATTCAGATCAGCGGAAGAATTACATATTAAAACTACTTTCAACAAGGAAAAAAACTTGCAGGTTTTGACTGGTTATAATCATTCTTTAGAAGAAACCCTGATTTGAGTATAAGAAAATCGGAAGGGGTATCCTTAGCAAGAAGTCGAGGTATGAACAAAAAGGATATAAGCGATTACTTTGATCTGTTAGAGCAAGTTATTCTATAAAATGAGTTTATGGAGAAGCCCGGGAGTTTATTTAACATGGACGAAACAGGATTCCAACTGAATAATAAACCTGCATTTGTTGTAGCCCAAAAGGGATTTAAAACTGTAGCATCAGTAACTTCTTCGGAGAAGGGGGAAACAATTATATGTATCACCTGTTGCAATGCTGAGGATAACTTCCTTCCCCCGATCTGCATATTCAAAGTCAAAAATAAAAAGCAAAAATTCGAAGACGGCATGCCCCCAGCATCAAAGGTTTACATGAATGAAAAGTCCGCTTACATAAACACAGATATATTTATTGATTGGTTAACACATCACTTTGTTCCTTTTCCCCCAGGAAAAGTCATACTGGTTTTGGATGGTCATGCATGTCATTGCAACTCCGTCCAAATGTTGAAGTATGCAGACGAAAATGAGATCATTCTACTGTGTTTACCGAGACACACTACACAGTTTTTGTAACCATTAGATCGTTCATTTTTTAAGTCGCTGAAGTCACATTATTACAATGCTTGCAATTCATTTGTTAAAATGAATCCTACAAAGAAGATAAATCATTTGCAGTTCGGCAAATTATTAAATGAGGCTTGGACAAAAAGCTGCCTCAGTACAAAATGCCGTATCTGGTTTTCGCGAATGTGGTATTAATTAAGTCGACCAGAATGCAATTCCAGAATACGCCTTTCTTGAGAGTTCAACAACACAAATTACTGAAATAGATGATCTCCAACGTCTAAACCTTCCATCTACAATCAGTTCGACGCCGTCTTATACGTCACAATCTCACACGTCACCATTAGAACTACAATCTTTACCTGGTAATAAGCCGACCTGTAAAGAAAAAATCACTCCCGGTAAAATTTTAGATAATATCTCTCCAGTACCTTCTACATCAGGTAATTCACAAGTAAGGAACCGCGGTAGACAATTGGCTGCAATACTTACTTGCCCAGTGAATTTGGCGATACGCAAAGATATAGATGTTAAAAAGAGAGAAAAGGATGCTAAAAAGAATAAAGGGCTTCTGAAAAAAAATTCAAGAAAGTCAAGAACCAAAAGAAGATGTTTTGTGAGTCATCTTCTTCCGAAGACTCTGACGATCATATGGAAGGACTCTAGCGATGATCTACAAGATGAAATAAATTGTGAATGTGCCGGCTGTGAAAAAATATATTCAACCACATCGAAACAAAAAGACTGGGTACAGTGCGTCCATTGCAATTCTTGGTTTCATGAAAACTTCTCAACATATGTTAATTTAAAAGAAATAATAAATTAGACTTACTCACAATCAATTTAATTTAACTATCCAGATGACCGGTTTCGCTTTCTACAATATGCAAAGCATCTTCAGGTCTCGATACAAAGTAAAATAAATGCTGAAATATTAAACCCATATAAGGGTGTTGTCTAATAAAGATAAACAAAGATAGATGATATAAACTATATAAATTACAGTAATTATGCAAATATTACATGTCTGTGGTTTTTCAAAATGAATAAAGTGTTTAAGCGGACAAGGTAAGATCCACAAATTGGTAAAATAGTCTATTAAACTGTAATAAATTAATAAATGAACAAATAAATAAAACATTACTTACATGCCGGTACTCTATTAATTGATGGTTGAAAGAACATGGTACAAACTATCCTGTATTGTTGATTTAAGAACTCAAGTATGGTATTGTAATTGTTTTGGTAATAATTTGTAATAATTTAAATAACTCAATGGTATAGAACATTACTTTCATCAAACAAACAATTACATTACACCTATCTCTACTTCATTGGATAAAATCTGTCTCCTCAAGAACTTCCACGTTTACTGTCAAACAATTACAATAGCATACTTGAGTTCTCCAATCAACAATACAGGATAGTTTGAACCATGTTTTTTCAACCATCAATTAATAGAGTACTGGCATGTAAGTAATGTTTTATTTATTTGTTCATTTATTAATTTATTACAGTTTAATAGACTATTTTACCAATTTGTGGGTCTTACCTTGTCTGCTTAAACACTTTATTCATTTTGAAAAACCACAGACATGTAATGTTGGCATAATTACTGTAATTTATATAATTTATATCATCTATCTTTGTTTATCTTTATTAGACAACACCCTAATATGGGTTTATTATTTCAGCATATATTTAACTTTGTATCGAGACCTGAAGATGTTTTGCATATTGTAGAAAGCGAAACCGGTCGTCTGGATAGTTGAATTAAATTGATTGTAAGTCTAATTTATTATTTCTTTTACCTATTGAAATGGACTCACACTAGCAACACATTCATGATATGTTAATTTATGTGATATATGTGGAAAGGTATTGGCAAATAAACGTGCCAAATAAATTTTATGATCGAGCCATATCACCCTTAGTGTTTAAGTCTGTACACTTTCTTCTAATGATATTTTAATATAAATATAAATAAATTTGAAAAAAGTGAATAAGATAAAAATGAAATAAAGTATTTCAGAGCGTAGACTTTTTTGTGCTAAGATACAGACAGTCAAAAAAATGTGAGCCATCTCTCCCGGACTTACCCTATCCAGAACAGTAAATGGAGACGTCTACTATAATTTCTTGCAAATGATTTGCCGGTACCTCTTGAAGACGTGCAAACATGCTGTGAAATGTGGTTTTTTTACGACGGAATACCAGAACATTTTACCAGGGCTGTTAAAAATCTTGATACCACTTATCCTCGTTGTTAAATTGGTAGAAATGAACCCATTGTGTGGCAACCACGAAGTCCCGAATGCAATGTACTGGATTTTTATATTTGGAGACATTATCTGTTTCTGCCTAAACTTTTCGACATAATGTAGTTAACTATGGCATTACTAACAATTGGATTCGTCCTATCAATGCATGTGTTCGCGCATGTGGAGTGGAGTTGACGTTGAAAATTTATTATAATAATTATTGTCAAATAAGTTGTAAGCGTTGTCTGTTGTATTTAATTTCCACTGTAAACTATGTAATTTAGTTAAAGCACTCAGTTAAAGGCTCTGTTACCCCTTTCTCTTTCACTCAGCCAATCGGCTAAACCGATTGCACAACAATATTTGTAGTGTGTACGTAGCAGTTGTACAGTGTTTCATGTCAATAATGAGTTCAGAAGAGGATGATATGATTCTTGCGGCTGCAGCTGTTGTAATAATTGCCTCTACTTCATATAAACCTCTCAAGAGGTTTTGGGTTCGCCCAAGCCTCAGAAGTCTTAATAGGTACAGTGCCACGGATCTTATGAAAGATTTGATTTCTGACGACGTAGATGAATTAAATTTGGAATATAGATGTGACGCAGGATTCAGACATTTTTTTCGAATGACGAAAACAGGTTACATTGTTAGATTTGATTGGACCTGTTATTTCAAAAAAAGATACGTCATTTAGAACAGCAATTCTTGCCTCTGAACGACTTGCAGTTACGCTACGTTTTTTTGCCAGTGGAGATTCCTACCATTCTCTCATGTATACCTTCAAAATATCTAAGCAAACTTTTTCAAAATGTGTTGCAGAGGTGTGCAAAGCGTTCATAGATGCTCTTTAAGATTATGTAAAGGTAAGAAAAAATAACTATTCATCGTAGTTTGTTATATATTTAAAAATATAAGAAATGACAACTCCAATAAGAGAGTGTGAATGACCTCATCTTGATTAATAGTAGAAGTTGATGTCGAACTTCGACCACTTAATGTATTGGGGTAATGTCCTGGAGATGGTATTGAATTATGTGCAACATTGAATGATTGCAGTGGATGTGCATGTGGAATAGATGGATGAGAATGATTTATGAAATGAGGATTATCGTATTTGCCCATTTCTGCTTCAAATAGAACATTATTAATTATATTCTAAACGGAAAATCTAGCAAGTGGCGACACATTTTTTCGAAGCTTCATTGCAACTTGTTCACCAAACAATGAAAATTCATGCTTTTTCGCCATTTTAGTAGTAATGGATCACATAAGATTCACTGCCTCGTTTACAATTGGTCAATTAGTAGATATACTTTTTCGACCACGAGCTTTTTTTGGCGACTTCACAATGTTAATCGAGTTTAATTTAGATTAAGATTGAGCTGTAGTTCCAACCTCATTTTTGGAACCATCAATGCTATGTTCCAGTACTTGTAGCGTTGTGTTCTCCATCGTCTGTGTCTACTTCTTGTGAATCTTTTTCCTTTCGTTTTCGTTTACCCTGAGACAAAATATTAATTTCTAAATTAATTCACTTTTTGCTTTGCAATTTATAGTTCGTTCGTCTGTTTGTGGTATGTAATTTTTATTTTCAGATGACTGAAAAAAACGAAAGTTTAGAGGTATTTTATAGCCAAGCAATTCAACGACAAATGGAATTTTCCAAATTGTGTCGGAGCTATGGACGGCAAATATATATCCCTACAAGCTCCTATAAATTCAGGAATCGATTTTTTCAACTACAAGAGCTTCTTTAACATTGTCTTGTTCGCTGTTATAGACGCAAATTATAATTTTATATATGCAAACGTGGGATGTCTGGGAAGAATATCGGACGGAGGCGTATTCAACGATTCATATTTCAAAGAGTGCCTTGAAGAAAATACCCTAAACCTTTCATCTGCTTGTTCATTACTAGGACGAAGCACTGATGTTCCATTTGTTTTTGTGGCAGATGACGCATTCCCTCTATCAACAAACATAATGAAGCCATTCGCAGGACATCAGGAAAAAGGTTCAAAAAATAGAATATTCAACTATCGATTAAGCCGCGCACGAAGAGTGTCAGAAAATGCTTTTGGCATTTTGAGTGCTTCATAGGCCCATATTTTTGGAACCAGAAACTGCAACGAACGTAGTTTTGGCCTTACTTCACCTACACAATTTCTTGCGAAAAAACACTTCAAGAAATTTTTACACTTCACCTGGAATGGAAAGTATCTACTACATTCCACTCCATTTCCCGAATAATAATAAAGCACGCAATTATTGTGAATCGACAGGCCACGAGATGTCTTCGTGATTAAGCTCAATTGCACTGATTCCTCACTGAATGCCAACGAGGATTGCCTACATACAAACGTACACACAACACTGATCGGTACGGTTCTCTTTCATCGAGACCACGATACACTTACACTTACACTGTCTAAGTGTATCGTGATCGAGACCGCCATCAATCGGGTTTGAAATCGGTTCTGCTTTCGGCCCCGACCCAAGCCGCAATTGCGTCCGTAGTACATGTGGCTTTGCCGATCGGCAATACCAATCGGCAATGTATGGCATAATGTGAATGCACCTTAAGACACAAACAAGTTTTTATTCAGAAGCCCTTTCACTGTGTACTAAGTTGCCAGATTATTTAATTTTCTGAAAATAAAAATTCACGTATTTGGAAAATAATATTTTTTTTTGGAAACGGTTAACTTTAGAAAAAAATGTTATACAACCTTTTTGTTCTAAATTGTGTATTATATGTATACCTAAAAGGAACGATTACCAGCTGAAATCCGTTTGAAGAGGTCTACCCTCCGGACGCTGGTACTCACGTTAGACATGGTTATATGTTGCCTGAAGTTAAATCTAATAAAATATTAAACATCATTTATTTTTAACAACAATATGTACATTTTTTGGTAACTTTAATTTTTGTAAAGGGTTTTACTCTAATATTTTGGTGGCTCAGGCATGTTAACCTGCTTTTAGCCTGATGATGGAATTATTATTCCGAAAACGTTTGTTTTTTTTATGTAGCCCTTCTAAGGGCTTTTTAAATATACCTACATACAAAGATTTAAACCTCTTTTTGTGATACATGGTATACAGCCAGCTGCAGGAATTTATTTTCCTTGTGGATTTTATAACATTATAGTATTCTTAAGTTTTTAGACTTTACTGAGTTCTTCGTTGAATTTTTCAGAAATTATTTAATTTGCCTTTCATCTTTTAGGGTTTCTTTTAAAGACTTTTTTATTGATTTTTTTTAATAAAATTGTATTTGGGCTACCAAAGGTTTGTGATTTAACATCACGTCTGCACTGGGATATTCTTTTATAAACAGTACATGTTATTTCCGTATCTTTCTGAGAATCTTAAATTTAGATTATAACAATATTTAAATATAAACGATTCAACTATTTATCACAGTTTGTTGCTCTAATATAAAATTAATTGAAAAGAGAGACATTAATTAAGAAATTAAGCCAAAAGAAAGCAGAAATTAAGTGGAAAATCTGGTAACCCATAAACTATGTTTATTTGACCATAAATTAAATTCTGACAATCCTGCATCAGTAGCATGTTTTTGATTTATGTCCCCATAAATCATTTTCAATCAAGGTTTATTAATCAAATTTAAATGATTTAAAAAATGTTTTTCGGAGAACATAATAATTCTCAAATAGCTTCTTGTTTCTTGATATTAAGGATAAAAACTATTTTATTATAGATTATAACAATGGCACCTGATTCTTTGACAAATTCTATACAACGTGAGCTCGTAATTTTTTACAGATATTTTACTATATATTAATAGGCAGCAACTCACCAAAGAATCGTCAAAAATTAAATTTCAGCTAAAGAAGTTGTTTGAGATAGAGAAATATATTAAATTTAATTGTTTCCAGTGCGAAACTCCCCATGGTTCTGGAGTGAAAGAAAATGTAAAGAAAAGAAAAAAGCTTTCCTGAAATTTGTGTCAACAAAATACAAGAATCAAAAATGATCACTGGCTAAGTTTTTCAAAAGAAATGGAGCAGCATGATTTTTATAGTCCAAAAGCGAACCATATCAAATTATCAGAGACCAAAGAACAAAGATGAAGAAAATAATATATTATCATCATAGTCATTACCATTTTAAAACTGTCTACTGGTCGCACTCACCTGTTACATTTACCAAGTATACTGCTTTTTGAGAAGCTTTTTCGTAATGTCTGCCCATCGCTGTGAAGATCTGCCGCGTTGGCGTTGACTGGACCTCCAACCGTTTCATTTTTTTTTTCTTTAATTTCATCTAGAACCAAGACATTCGTTTAGATTTCATTACACAATCGATGAAATATTCTTTCTCCACAGACCAGAAGATACTTCAAGATATTAGCAGTAATGAAATCATAGCCTGCTGCTTCGTTTTACTTAAGTCTTTTCAGAGCAGATTTTAATGTCTTGTCTTCTGCTTTTTCTTTTTATGTAGACATAGCTCTGTCTGTTTTTTAATGTGTCTCCAGTAAGTTGTCGTTCCATCGTTTTCGTAATCTTCCTACTAATCGTTTTTCTATTGGGGAACAGTCTCTTGTCGTCTTTATTCTACTCTATTTGTTATTATTCAGCTTATGTGATAGTTCCATTCTACTTTTCTATTTTTTACCCAGTCCATTATAATTAGAGAACATAAATATCATATACTTTGCCTTATAATACAAGGAAAAGTGAAGAGAAATAAATGGATTGTTTAAAAGAAACTTTCATGGCTGCGTAATATTAGCTGATGTATGGTTCCACGATAGAAGAATTATTTCGTGCATGAGCTGACAGACAAAGAACAAGCAAAAAATCTACGTAAAACATGAAACACTTTTATCTATAAAAAGTTAAGGAAATCAGAGGAAACCGTAGGTCCTCCTAACCACATACAAAAATTGAAAATCAAAACAGTAAGCTGGATCCAGACGGAGAAAAAATGTAGTGAGATTTTTTTAAGAAGATAATCTCTTTTAGTGACGATATAAACTCCGACTTAAAAAATAATATTACTCCAAATAAATACTCAATCATTTAAAACTAACATACTTCAAATCTATGCCCCGACTGCAGATAGAAAATATGACAATGAAATCAAGAAGTTGTATAATCAGATTTTTTTTATATATAATTTTTATATATTATAGGCAACTTCAATGCAAAAATTGGGGAAGGTCGAAGAAGTCAGACTGTAGGTCGTTATGGTCTAGGACAACCTAACGATTGAGGACGGAGATTGTATGAATTTTGTAAACAAAATGATATGATCATTGCAAACACCTGGTATAAACTACCCAAGCGACGACTATACACTTGGAAAGCCCCATTTGATAATGGCAATAACCCTGAGTCTTCAAGAAATCAAATATACTATAGACTTGTAAATGAGCGTTTTAGAAATGTCGTCAAAAAAGTCACTACATTTCCTGGAGCAGATATTGGATCTGAACATCAACCACATGCCGATATTAAACTAAGGTTAAAACGAATTCAGCGACAAAAACCAAAAATCTATGTACTTAACTTTGACAATATAAACATAAAACATAACATTAAAAGATAATTTATCAATAGAATAAAAAACATCGGAGAACAACTAGAAGATCCAGAAGAACTATGGAGTGAATTTAAAAACCAAGTTAACGAAATCTCCACAAACAATGATTATAGAGAAAACTTAATCAAGAAAAATAAATGGATGATAGACAACATTTTGAAATTACTGAAACGACGTTGACTGATAAAATCTAATGAGACGGAATATACACACCTGCAAAAAAGAATAAAAAAAGGAGATCAAATTAGCCAAAGAAAAATGAATGAGAGAAAGGTGCGACGAAATGGAGGATGTATTATCTAAACACAACTTATTTAATGTTCACAAAAAACTAAAAGAAATGAGTAACATATTTAAAAAGACGAGTTCCCTCTGTACTCGTTGACAACAATAACAAAATTATTGTAAATGAGCACGAAATAAGAAAAGAATGGCAGCTTTATATATCAGAATTGTTTGAA
Source organism: Diabrotica undecimpunctata (assembly GCF_040954645.1). NCBI lineage: Eukaryota > Metazoa > Arthropoda > Insecta > Coleoptera > Chrysomelidae > Diabrotica > Diabrotica undecimpunctata. The sequence continues at coordinate 113,890,033 of NC_092811.1, read as the reverse complement.
GATGACAGGAATAATATTGCGGAATTCTACCAACACTGTACCGACGGCCCAGAAATTATGAAATGCGAGGTAGAACACGCTATAAATAATGCTAAAATTAGAAAAGCTTGTGGTCCACTTGTTTTCCATTCAAGGTGAAGAGAGGATGCGAGGTTGTTATTAGTTGAACCGTCGGAAGCTGTCTTTATAGGCTCCTCGCGAAGGCTATAATAGCTTCGCGTTTGCGAAAATAACGGGTTCACCTCAGTGTGTCGTCAGGGATGACACTGTAAGGCTTTGACATTTGACAAAGTCGGACAGAAACGGCCCCTGCTCCTGAGGTGAGAGAAACTTCAAGAGGATCCCTCCCTGTGAACACAGGAAGAGAACAAACGCGCAGGTTCCTGGGAGGGCCCCCAGTAAACCGTTCTGGCAGCGGTCAGACGGCGGCAAAAAACAGAGTCTACTAAGTAGAATTGTTCTATATTTCATGAACCTTTTGTTCATTGCCTTACGGCATCATGAGTGATACTCCCACCCCAGAAAGTGTTGTCACGCAGATGACATCACAAGAAAAAGAAGAGAATGATTTATCCAAATTATCCAGCCCCTCAGTTGCCAGAGCGATCGAGCTATACAACAATTTTATTAAAACCACACTTAATCCACCCGCGATTATAGAAACCCAAGCTTCTGATGACGATTCCTACACTCCCGAATCGGAAGAAGAAAAAGGCGAAGTCGACACGGACGACGCAATCTCCATCGCCATGGAGACGGCAGCCATGGAAGCCGTGACCACGCCCCCAATTGAAGAAATGCTCCCGTCATGGACATCATCTTCACCGAGGAAGTGGGGCAAGAGTTCGAGAAGAAAAAGAAGAGGCAAAGACTTACAGGAGACTCCTCAGACGAAGAGGAAGATAATGAGAGAGCCAGAGAGATGGCTGAAAAAGAGAAAGCCAATGAGCTTTTAAAGTCGGTCAATGTGCTGACAGAACAAACAAGATCTCTCAAAGAAGAAAGCCGAATCCGCGAGGAGCAGGCTAATAAACAGATTCAAGACCTTTCCGCTCAGATGACTGAGTTGAGAAAAGAAAATAAGGAGAAGGACAGAGAGATACAGAAGTTAGTCAGTCACATTATGTCACTGACAGCTACTAAACAGAAAGACGACGAAAGACATCGAATTATGGAAGATGAGTGTGAAGCCCCCCCACATAAAACAACAACTCCCCCCCCCCATCGAAAGCAATGACAAATGACAAGCCCAAAGACCCAGAAACAAGCAAGGTAATCACCGAACCTCCAGGTTGGACGAAAGTTCAAAGCAAAAAGGGAAAAAAGACAGGCATAGGCATCAAATATAAGCGTCGCTGAAAAACAGACGCAGATAATAAATCAGCGAAAAGACAACGAGCTAAGCAAGGCTGCGAAAGAGACTCAAGAAAGGAGTCAGAAAAAGAAAATAGCCCAAAATAACTTAAGCGAAAAAAGCCAAGTTGATAAAGAAAACTCCGCTAAAAAGACTCACCGCAAACAATCGAGGCGTCAACAGTAAAAAAGCCCAAACCACCGGCGATAATCCTCAAAACTGTAGGAGAGCATCAGAAAATCCTGCAGAGAGTAGCCAATAAAGGAATAATTTCAGTAAATAAATTTGTACGGTCCGGCAGATCTATATAGTAATAAACACAAAAACCCGAGAGGATTATTTAGGAATCGTACATATTATCCTAAAAGAACATACACCGAAAGTTGAATTCATAGCCTATCCCATAGATAGCGAAAAATTGAAAAGAGTAATTATAAAAGGGCTATCTACTACCACTAGCACAAGGGTAATCAATATGATCTCCAAAAAAGCCGACAAAAAGTACTGCCACATTTTATCGTCACCCTCAAAGAGGAGGACGTTGCACAGATCAAAAAAATAACTGACATATGCTACATGCGAATCTATGCGGAGGATGAATTCAAAATTACAAAAGACACCTTGCAGTGCTACAACTGCCAAGGCTACTATCATAGCTCAAAGGCTTGTCATTGCAGCTCTAGATGCGTCAAGTGCGGAGAAAACCACTAGATAACTACACCGATTAAATCTCCATACAACGAGGAGTTAGACAAGGTTGCATTTTGTCGCCAACATTGTTCAATGTTTACTCGGAACAGTTATTTAAAAAGACACTTGAGAGACAACGATATGGAATAAAAATCAACAAGGAACTACTTAATGTGATTAGATATGCAGACGATACAGTAATTCTATCCGATAGTATTGAGTCTCGAAACTCTGCTTGATCGTATTCACGAGGTAGGATAGGAAATAGGTATTAAAATAAACTCAAACAAAACCAAATATTTAGTGTTTAGTCGTCACCCACATCCCGATGCAAAGTTTCAATTAAACGGAGTCCAAGTTAAGAAAGTTCACAAAATGATATATTTGGGAACTGTGCTAACGGACCAACTCGATACAGATATAGAAATAAAACGTAGAATAGCAATGACTACAACTACTTTTATGAAAATAAAGTAATTTCTTTGCAATAGTCATGTCAGTTTAGAACTAAGACAAAGAATGGTTAAGTGCTATGTTTGGTCCGTACTTTTGTATAGTGCAGAAGTGTGGACGCTAAAAGTATTGATCATGAACAAAATTAAAGCATTGGCAATGTGGGTTCATAGACGAATGCTGAAGATACCTTGGACAGCAAGGAAAACTAATGAAGAAGTACTAAGGAGCGTCAACAAAGATAGAGAACTGCTAAAGACTGTTAAACATCGAAAAATGTCTTATCTGGGACATATAGTAAGGGGAAGTTGATATAAAATACAACTGATCCTTAAAGGCAAAATAGAGGGCCGTAGAGGTGTAGGAAGAAAACAAGTTTCTTGGTTAAAAAACATTCGTGAATGGACTCAGATATCAAATGCAGGATAATTATTTTATATTGCAGAAGATCGAGAAGCCTTCGCAATGATGATCGCCAACATCAGATAATTCTGATATGGCACGTGAAGAAGACGAAATACTTTATAAAGATTGATCGAACTGGTGAATGAAGGATTTGCTACTAAAATCGTTGTCAAGTATATGCATTGCATACACTATTATCTATGAGATTTCAATCTTCGTAGAGGCTCCTTCTGTGTATCTTGGTTTATTGTCTTGAGTCTAGGTGTAATATTTTCTATTTTTTTATTTTTATATAAGACTGCCCAGTTTATTAGTTTCGTTATTTTCATGTCTTTAACAACATTATCATCATATTGCTTTTTTAAGTCTTCCTCTTAGTCGTTTTGTTTTTTACTTCCACTTGGTAAGTTTATTAAGCTACAAGGTGGATTTTTTTAGTTCTATGTGTCCATGCATCTATGTGCTATGATGACACGAACTATATTTTTTATTCGAGCTGAATGTTTATTCTTTGCTAAGAGAAAACAAAGTTATCAAATGAAAACAGATAATTTTTGTGCCGTATATTCCTGGGCTTCAGGTCCGCGCCTGTTCATCGCATATTTTTATCCGCGCACTTGGTTCATTTGCAAACTACAGCTCCTCATTGTGTTGGAATTTCTTTCAGGAGAAAATTTCAGTCAGTAAACGAAACGAACGACAGCATGCTCTGGCGCGCATTCATAGATGCGTGCATTTCAAACACTATTACCCACCTTCTCATATATAAAACTCGCTTCAAGTGCTTTACGCTTCTTTCAAGTTGGTGTTTGTCGCCAAATTACTACGCCATCGGTGTAAAACTTACGTTCGTATGAGAGATTTTTATTTTTAGACGAAAATACCTATTTGAAAAATATTCACGGTCTAAATTTGTCGAAAGCTTTCTTCACGTTGTGGCAGCCATGCAGATAATTGGAAAATATTGCAAGGACATAAAGCAAATAAATTTAAATTGGTGTTACTTTCAAAATAAAACGAAGATAATGAAATCAAAACTTATCTAATCTTTAGTTTTAAACTACAATATTACTAATATGTCCAGTATTTTATATAAAGCCAAAAATATTATAACAACACAAAACCGTATTGTTTTTATACTCTTGTTTTATACAGAACTTAAAGACACAATATAAGATTACGAACGTTTATTATGTCGGTAACGAAACTAGTTTGTTACCGACATAATGTCAACTTTGTGATTACAAAAGGCTATGAGTTCAACAATAATTTGGATATTTTCCATCTTCTTTTTCTGCCATTTCGCTTACGGAGGTTGGCAAACTGAAAAACATGTGCTCAATATTTTTCAAAAATCGATACAATGACACCAAATCCGACAGGATTGTGGTGGTATGTGTAAACAAATACAGATCAGAAGTCTGCAAACAGGTAAATTTCTCGGAACATACGCTTCTGAACACAAAATTAGTATTTTTGAAGGGCTGTCTAATAACACGACAGTAAAAAGATAGATGGCGCTCTTATGTCAACAACAAATCTATAGTAAGTAAATGACAAAGAAGTATGGAGAAGACGATACAACTTCGAACTTTACAGAATATATCAGGTTGTGGCGCACTCAGGGGACGGTTTTGGGGGTTAACCCCTCCCCCCCCCCCCCCCAGGGCATATAAATTTTTCATTATATTTAGATAGTATTATATTTAGTTTCAGCCAATAGGAGAGCAATAGGACTTCCTACGATCCATGTTAGATTGTGATTTAGAGAAATAATAGACGTGGTAGAGAAAAACTAATTACAAATTTAAAATCAGTGTGTCTAAATGCCTATGAAACAGCTCTAAAATCAACCTCAAAAGAATTTTTTTTTTTAAATTGTTTCCCAATGAACCGAAACCGGTGAACTAGTACAATTGTGTAGAAAAAAATGTGTGAAGATAGACCTCAATTCTGTGGCGCACCCAGCGGGTGGTTATGGGGGTTAAAACCTCCCCCCCCCCAGGGCATATAAAGTAAAAAATATATAAAGAATAGTAGGAAAATGTAACTTGTCTTTCACACACAATACAAAAAATCCAAAACGCTAATTGAATAATTAAATTACCACTTTAAATATGTAGAACACAATAATTATTGTATAAATACACAATAATTAATAATATTTTTCATTATATTTAGATATAGATACCTAATATTAGGCTTATGACAAAAGTAGACAGAACGAGTCTGTTGCGAGTAGCATGCGTCTACAGGACTGTATCTGCGGCGGCCTTGTGGGCTATCACGGGTTGTGTTTCTCTGCATGTGTTAGCAGTAGAAAAGAGACATCTCTATTAGAGAACCTTTGACACCAGCTATAAAAAAAAGAAAAAAGGGAAAGATCAATGGAAAGATGGCAAAAATAGTGGGATAACAAGGAAGATGTTGCCCAGTGGACCAAGATGCTAATCCCGAGACTAAGGGACTGGGTAGATTATCTGTTTTAGGGCGTATCTTCAGAGGTTTAGAGAGACAGATACAGATATACTGCGAATATTTCGACATTGTTACTCACACAATGCTAGAATGTAATAGATGTACAGTGAAGAGAAACAGAATATATAAAGAAATAGGTATGAACCCTGTGACTGTAAGAGAGATGGTCGTGAAGATGACGGGAAGTATGGAGGGATGAAATAGTGTTCACAATTACATCCGAGCAGTCATTAAAAAGAAAGAAGAAAAAGAGAAACACCAACCGGACCAACGACAGGGATAAGATCTTATTACTATTTTAATGGGAATAAGCCACAATTAAAGGTCAAATTAAAATAAAATTGACGTTTGAATCTCCACTTCGGAGTTCGTTCTCAAAATAAGGTCTTCTTCTTGTGGTGCCATCCGTTACGGATGTTGGCTACTAGCATGGCAATTCTGACTTTATTGACCGCAGCTCTGAAGTGGTCAAGGAGAACCATTTTCGTAATGGAGCCAAGATATTCTTCTTCTTCCTGGTCCCCTCTTTCCGTAGACCTTTCCCTGTAATATAAGTTGCAGCAGGTCCTATCTATGATCGTTTCGCATTATATATCCAATATATTCTAGCTTGCGCTGTTTCAGTGTGAATATAATTTCACATGTTTTATCCATCCGACGTAGAACCTCAATGTTTGTTATTCGGTCCACCCAGGAGATCCTCTGTATCCGACTATAACACCACATCTCAAACGCCTCGAGTTTTTCCATGGATGCCCAAAATAAGGTAGTTGGACTAAATATTGCTGCTGTTCCTAATAGTGCCACCCCCGTATTATAGATAGTATCGACGTTGCATTTAAGGTGGCAACAATGGCAAGTGGCTTTGTCTATCAGCAACGTATTTTCTATTCGGCGGTGTTAGTCTATGGTATCCATCAGATGTAGAAGCTTCCTATTTGTTTTTGGTGTCCTCGTTTTAAATAAACCTGCTTTTCCCGTTGACCCTACGCAAGATATATTGAAATTTTTTGGATTTTGTAATTAAGTTTAGGTCAGTACTCTCAGTGCATAAATTATTTCAAATGGAATTTTAACTTACGGAATTTTTTTCTGAACGTCATTTGTTCCTAATATTGCCATTACTAATAATTCCTAATATTGCCAGTACAATCTGAGGAACTAAATATTAAACTCTTTTGCAGCATGCCAAGAAAACGAGCTGAGTGATCAGAAGAAGATCTACGCTCGGCGCTGCAAATCAGAGCGAACGGAATGTCAATTAAAGGGGCTGCCAAGCATTATAACATTCCTCGCTCAACGCAAGGTCTTTATCACAGAACACATAATCCCGTAAGAAAGCTTGGAAGATCACCGGTGTTGTCTGCAGCACAAGAAAATGATCTTGTCGAAAGAATTTACACATTAGCTGAAGTAGGTATGCCTATTACAAGCAAGACATCCATCCAGACGGAACTAGCCGAAAAGCTCAACTAATGAATACGGCTCGAGCCTAAAAAATGTATAATATTCGTTGATGAACTTTCATAAACTGAAATATACCATAGAAAAACTAAACCTATTTGACAAACCTGGTAGCATATGCATTATGGACGAAAAAAGGATGCAGATTGACAATCCATAAGCAAGAAATTGTTTTTGTTAAAAGGGGAGCAAAACGGGTACATTTAACCGCACCCGAGCACGGAGAAAACATGTCAATTGTAGGTCTCGGAAATGCGCTTGGACAACCTGTACCATCTTTTGTGCTATTTAAAGGCCTAAGGTTTACCTAAGGCTACACAAATAAAGGTAGTACGACATACGAAGCATTTGTTTTGTGGCTTGACCATTTCTTTTCATTCAGAAACCCTGTTCCTACCCTAACAATTTTTGATGGAGCTTAAATTCACCTAGATTTTTGCATAGCTGAGGCAGATAACCGCATGGACATTGCGTATTTTACACAACTTTATTTTGTCTTGCTAGCAACACGCCACACGAGTTGCAACCTGTGGCTAATCAGTGTTTAAAAGATTTAAGACATTTTGGGACGAAGAAGTTCTACAGATTTAACAATTTATTTACATAACATTTATCTGTTTAAACCAGACGCTATACCTGAAGCTGCCTTTGCACCACGTTTGATCAATCATAGAGTAGTGAAGTAAATCATAGTAGCTTCCAAGATTTATCAGATGTTGTTAGAAGTTCTAGCAAGTCGGTTGAACCCGCATATAAAAACAAGGCGAGTACAAGCGGATATCAAGTGCCAGAGAAAACTAATAACAAAAAAAAAGAAGCGTTTAATTACTGTCTTAGAGTAGAGAATTATTATCAGATTTTATTCTTTACGATGACTCACTTGACGATGTCTATAGTTAGGATGTACCTATGAAAAGATCTAAGAGGAGCAGCAGCTCTGAAGGTGACAGTCCACTAATTGAATTAAAATATAAACAGAGAGGAAATACGGTTACAAAAGAAACAACAAAATGTAATCCGGGATCTAATCAAGTAAAAACTTCTTACTCCAAATGCTCGAACAGTTCTTTTAAAGATACAGGACTGCTAATTACACCGGAAACTAAATTATCCACCGCACTGTAAAGAGAAAGCCAGCTTTAAACAGTAAAACCCATCAAGTTGGCAAAGATTTGTTAGCACTAATACCAAAATTTAATAATCCAATCAATGTTGTGAAAAAAGCAACTAGCAGTACGACAAAAAAAATTAAGTAATGAAGAATCTTAGTATTGTTTTCTTTGTAAGATCTGCAGTAAAGAAGATATGTGCTTGTACACAGTGTGCTATCGTTATATTCACGAGGCCTGTGTAGGACTGACTAAAGATGACAAAGAAAAGTTTACTTGCCCGCACTGTTCTTAAGTTATATTTTTCAGAAATGTTTGTTAGGTACGTTTATAATATTTAATTGCCTTTATTTTTTTAGAAAAATGTGTTACTGTTTACTGTAGTTCTTCAGTGCCTAATATTGACATGGGTGGCAATAATAGGAGATCTATAATCCAAATTTCGCAACGTCAATAAAAAAGTATTCTTTATTAGGTTTTTTGATATAATTAAAATATACTGTTAAATAAAATACATTTCTTTACTACTACTTACATTTGTTTTCATTTATTAATAAAAGTGTAGGATTTATTTAGGACCAAACGGTAAGGTGGCCATATTCCCATTAATATCGTGATTACTTTAAAATACCACACGAAAATAGCTTCATAACAATAAATAAGATCTAGATAAGAGAAGGGAGTGTTCCAAAAATGTCGTGATCCTTACAGCGGCCACCTCACTTTCGGAGTACGTTACGTGCGACAGTCTACTGCGCACAAGTAGGCGAGGGTGGTTTTAGTTGGTAGGCAAGATAACAGATACCTGAATCTTTGGCACTGCTATCTTTAGTACTTTAAATTAAACTAAAACCCAAAAAATTTTGAAACCCCCCTCCACAGCAAATTCTCGGTGCGCCACTGATATCAGGAACCAGATATCGTAAAAAATATTAAGATAGAACATCTGCAGTGGATAAGGCATATAATGCGGATGGAATAAAATTACCCAGTTAGAAAAACGCTCCTTGATAGACCCATTGGTTAGAGAAGAAGAGGAAAACCTAGAACAAGGTTTCTTGATAACATCGATGAAGACATGAGAAATATGGGAAGACGTGCTTGGCGGAGGAAGGCGATAAATAAGGACGACTGTAGAGAAATTCTTGAAGAAGCTAGAACCCACGCAGAGTTGTAAAGCCAGAACTATGAAAATCAATATTTACCAAAATAAATTATTTTAAACTAGTAATCTTAATATCCTAGGCGTTAAAGACAGATAACAGTTCCATCTCTATACAATTGAAAGTTTTACTGCGAAGCGGTGTGACAGGTGACCATCACTTCATTCTCTTGTAACCGTATTTGTATAATGATTCGTAACGTAAGTGCTATCAAACTGATTGATATGCAAATGCATGGGGAACTTTTTACGAGAAATTGTATTATCTTGCTCACTGATCTTATCAATACTTTATACTACTCCAACGGTATGTCTTTAGTTAAGCGGTGGAAAGTCACATTGGAATTGTTAGTATATAGAGAACTTTCGATTAACGCGTCTCTTCCGCGAGTGCTAATCTATTGTTGAGTAGGTATTTAGCAACGACTTTCCCAAGTACAGAGGTATAAAAAAACATGCAAACAATTATTATACCAGTAAAAATCTGTTTAAAACTATAACTCTTCTGACTGAATTATTTTTGTTTTTTATGTCATTGTTATTTTGGTATTCTTTGCTTGGCCTCGTTCAAAGTATTTCTGGACGTTTACCAATTTATATGTGGTATTTTTTCTTACCACAATAATTTTCAGTTGAGTTTACATGAATATATAAGAAAATCTAGAAGAGTACTAGAAAATCAGTTTTTTGCCTTTCTTCACTTACTTTTTTTACAAACCTATGTGTGTTTATATTTACAAGTGCTAATGGCAGTTCTTACACCATATTGTCTTGAAATATTTTCTTCGTTTTTCAAACAGTTGTAATAGCTATTTGTTAAACAAGGGAGCAAAGTGCTACCATTTCTCCTGAGAATAAAGTTTACTGCTCGACGCTAGCAGAGAGCAGTAATTATTCAAGGCAGGAAAGGGCACTTTAATCCCGTCTTTGATGATTTTTTCACCTTCCTCAAATAAAAAGTCTTTTTTTATTTTTATATAATTTATATTTAGTTATCTGTATCTGTAGAGTAGGGAGGGCGAGTTAAGTTTCACAGCACTTAGGCCACAATTGACCCATTGTGCATCCCCCCAGGGAGCTGTCACCCTTAGCTCATTGTCCATCCTGCCAATTCTAGGAAGGTGGACAAGTCACCAGGAGACATCTCTCTTATGTGGGCAGGTGTGGGCCAGGACTCGCCGAACGCGTACTCTCGTATTAACGATAACTCTGGGCATTCACATAGGACATGCTCTACAGTTTCGTCTTCTCGTTCACACTTCCTACATAGAGGTGTGTCTGCTAGCCCCAGTGTATGGAGGTGTTTGCTTAGTTGACAATGACCAGTTAAAAAACCAACTGCCAAATGTAGTACTTCTTAGATGTTGACTCTTCAAGGTTACTTAGTGTTACCCTGGCAAGTTTACATCCTGCAAGTTTTGCCCATACTCCACTTTATTCTTAGGTTCAGTGATCTGGAATATATCCCACATCCTGAGCCTTCTTTCATTTTGGAGCCATCGGTGTATATGCAATAGGCATTTGCCACGTTTGTCTCTATATACTGTCCTGTTCCAATTTTGTAGGGTTTGTTAAAGACAAACTTTGGTTCAATTGAGTCGCAGCCTGCCTGTAGAAGTGGTAACGCATCCAACTCTTCTCGCCAGAAACGAGTTCTCAATTGTCCCATTCCTACATCAAGGTTTGCACCAGCTGAGCGCAGTCGCATCATTGTCACTAGCGCCACCTCTTTGACATATATATATATATATATATATATATATATATATATATATATATATATATATATATATATATATATATATATATATATAAATATATATATATCTAGAGGCGTGATGCCAATGATCAACTCCATTGCAGCAGTTGGTGTTGTTTTCATGGCACCTGTTATATTTATGCAAGCCATCCGCTGAATATGGTTTAGTTTGTTAATCGCTGTTGCCTGTAGCACTTTTGGTACCCAAGCAATAGCTCCGTAAGTTAGCATTGGCCTAATGACAGCGGTGTAGACCCAGGCGATCACCCTGGGCGTGAGGCCCCAGGTGCGTCCGACCGTTCGTCGACACTGCTCATAGGCAATATATGCTCTTTTAGCTCTACCATCTAAGTGTGAGTTCCATGTTAACTTCTTGTCAAGGGTAATACCAAGGTACTTCACCTCGTCAGAAAAATTTAGACTGTAGTTTAGAATCCTTGGGGGTATTAAGCCCGTGATTCTTCTTTTCCTGGTAAAGAGGACCATCTCTGTTTTCTTTGGATTTATAGATAGTGAGTGTTTCCATGTTTGCACCATGTTTCTATTAGTCGGAGAGCAACTTGTGATCTCTCACATAGTGTGTTCTCAAACTTATAGCAATATCGTCTGCATAGGCTATTGTGTAGAAACCGTTGCTGCTGAGTTGGTCAACCAGGGTATCTAGAACTATGTTCCAGAGTAGTGGTGATAGCACCCCTCCCTGTGGACAGCCCCTCGTAACCATGCCTCTAACAGAAACGTCTTCTACATTTATGCTTATTGCTCTATTAGAGAGCATACTGAATATCCATTCGCTTATGGCCAGGGGAACATTAATGACGTTGAGCTGTTGGGTGATAGTTGGAAATGTGGTTTTATCAAACGCTCCCTCAATGTCTATGAATATACCTAGGGTGGATTCTTTATTATCCAGCGATCTTTCAATTCTTCCCACTACATGATGCAGTGCAGAATCGGTAGATCTTCCCAAAGTATATGCATGTTGATTTGGGTGAAGTGGGTTATGGACCAGAACTTCATCCCTTATGTACCTCTCGCATAGCCTTTCCATCGTTTTCAACAGAAAGGATGTTAGGCTAATTAGTCGGAAAGCCTTTGGTAGGGTGTAGTCCATCCTACCTGGTTTTGGTATGAAGACCACACGTACCTCTCTCCACTTCCTAGAAATATATCTCAGAACCAAAGAGGCTCTGAATATTTCCACGAGGTGCGGCAGAAGGATATCCAGTCCCCACCGTAGTAGGGCTGGATATATATTTAGTTATATAACCAACTAACAAACTTTATTAGAGAACTAAAACTAACAAGTAGGTACAGTATAAGTAAATTTTCATAATTCATCATCATCAGTAGCTCGACAACCCTTTCTGGGTCCTGGATTGTTCTCGGATTTTCCGCCATTCTGTTCTGTTCCTTGCTTTGTTTTTCCAGTTGGTAATCTTAAGTATTTTCAAATATTGTTCCACTTGTTTCATGTATCGAAGTTTGGGTCTTCCCTTTGACCTTCTCCCTACTGTGTCTCCAACATCCGTACAACATGGCCCATCCAGCGCAGACGTCCGATCTTTATGGATGTTATGACCTCGGGTTCATTATGTGCTGTGTATGGTTCAAAATTATATCTTCTGCGCCATATGTCATTTTCTTTCACCCCCTTACATATGTGTCTAAGGATTTTTCGTTCAAACGAAACTAATAGGTTTTCATCGCTTTTCGATAGTGTCCATGTGTCTGATCCATATACAAGGACCGGTTTTATCAGGGTCTTGTCTATTTTGCATTTGGTTTTTCGTGGGATGTTGTTAGATCTTAGATGTTTAATTAGTCCATTATATGTTTTATTAGCGATATGTATTCTTCTCTTAACTTCTTCACTGACATTGTTATCTGCGGTAACTAGTGAACCCAGATATTTAAAATTTTTCATGCTTTCGATGTTATAGTTCCTATAGCTCCTATTATCAGATTCTGTCGGTTTCTTTGGCATGTAGATTTGCTGGCCTTTATGTATTTGGTTTTTATTTCGTTAATGTTTAGGCCACTGTTTTGTACCGCTCTTTCTATCGGATTAAATGCTTCTATCATCTTTCTTTCGCTTCTAGCTATGATATCAACACCATCTGCAAATGCCAATATTTGTACACTTTTTGTTATTATTGTTCCTCTGGTGTTGACTTTTGACTCTCTAATTATTTTTTTTTTAATGTGATGTTGAATAGAATATAGGAAATATTTATTTGTCCGAAGGACTTGATATCTTCAAACTCCATCAAAAGTATAATGATTCCAATAATGAGCACACAGAAACCTATACAATATTTTATGACATCCCTAAAGGAAATTCCAATATCAATATTTGGATTTCCACAAAAAGATACGTGCAGTAGTTGTGACTTATTGAAGGCCGAAATTTTTGTCTCAGAGGAAAAGATGAGTACGAGCGAAGACAATGAAACAAAACAGTCATTTAGTGTACAGTTAAAGGCAAAACAGACAGAAAGGAAACTTCATTTAGCAAAAATAAAGAAATTTTATTCTTTAAAAAAAAAAAAACTATTGAAAACTATCACAATGAAAAAGAAGAAATAGAAGCAAAATCAATGGACTTCCAAAAAATCTACCGACACCCAACCTAACAACGTCTGAAGTTTGTTACCAACGTCAATTTTATTTCATTTATTATTCATGCTTTGTCAGACTCTATATCAGTTTTCTGCAAGTACGATAAAAGTGTGGTTAGATAGGTTGCTAATGATGTTTGTTCTATTATTGAACATTTTTGCTCCAAAATATTGGAACCCAAGACCCGACATCTGATTATATTTCGTGACTCTTGTGCGGGCCAAAATAAAAATTACACAGTGATAGGTGCTCTACACTACATGCTTCATACATGGTAAAACACGATAAATGTCTTGGGAGTGTGAAGGTAATATCTTATTATATTCTTATTAAGAATATAATAAGATATTACCTTCTTATTATATTGTGAATTTATATGTGAAGGTAATATTCTTATTTGTGGTGCTATGGAAACATAAGCTTTGTCAACGCAAAATCTTACACCGAAACACCAGATGACTTGAAGATGCAATACGAAATAGCAGAATAAAACTCCCAGCTTTCAAAGTGATTAACTGTGCAAATGATATGAACTTTCAAACGTGGACAGACTGAGTTTTTTTCACATCCATACGCGACAAAATATCCTATGCAGACGAGACCAATAAAAATCATAAAAATTGAAAAAACGTACCAAGATTTATTTTACACATAGAAAATGATTGGATGAATTATAGGATGTTACCTATAAAGCGTTATTATTTGGACAAAAAATCGCAGCAAGAAAAAAGAAAATAAAGTCTTACAACTGAGTCAGTTCTTAGCAAACTCTTGTCCTTAAATTTTCTACAAATCATTGATTTTGCACAATAATCAAGACGATAATGAGAATGACATCAAATTGGCCAACAACACCCAATTGATGGAGGAAAAAAGGATCAAGGTCAGAACACTTTAAAAAAAAATGTTTTGTTTTATAGTTTGTATTATGTAATAATTTTTTCTTTTGTATTATGGTTATGAATAAATCTTCCGACTATGACTTTTGCAATATACTTTGTTTAAATTTTTTAATCGACCCAAACAATTTGACTTTAACCCTTAAATCATGATTTTATAGAAACTATTAGAAAATAAATGAGAAAATCTGATCGGTATTCGCAACAACGTTTTCTTTACCTATACGATTGCTAAGTAAGTAAATATTTGTTATAATGTACACAAAAAAAAAATTCTTTTTGTGTTTGCTTGTAGAAAACACATTTATATTTCAATTTAGATTTATAAATTGGATAAATTATTATTTTATATCTAGAGTTAGGCCATTTGATTTTAGTGTACAAAATATTGGACAGGAAAATACCATACTATTTATTTTTAGGGGCTTTTCATTGGAGGATGCGTTAATATGTTAAAAGATGATGAAAATTTAGTACCAAATGTAGATAGTATTACTTTGATGCCTCCAATAAATGCATGTGATGTCCTAACAGACGAAGTCTCTGGTGATGAAGATATAATGTTGATGGATAATTTACCTGGGTCGCAATTACAAGCTTCTGCTAAAATAAATGTGCAAAATTATGACGGTGACGCAATAGTAACCGATTCTCAAGATAATATTTCATTACCAGAGCAGGGAGAAAACAGAACAGTTAAAGGGTCTAAGAAAAACAATCTACCACTGGGTAAAAGAAGACATTCAGATGGAAAACCAATGTATCATTGTAAACGAACTTCCAGAACAACATGATTCTAAGAGTCCCCTTGAATGGTTTTCCCTTTTTTTATGAAGAACTCACACACCTGATAACGTCAGAAACTAATCGATATGCTTCACAGAAGAATTGCCAACAAGAAGTTCGAGAATATGAAGTCAAAGCTTTTCTGGGAACTCTCATATTGACTGGGTATGTAAACATTCCTCGCAAGGGGAATGTTTTGGCAACGTGACAGCGATGCTAACAATCGACTTGTGACGGAAGCTTTTACAAGAGATAACTTTGAATTTATTATATCAAATTTTCATCTGACAGATAACTGTACCTTAGAACAAGGAGATAAATTTGAATAAGAAGTTTATGAAGTACAGACCTTTAACGGCAACGCATTTTGTAGATGAAGAAATGGTTCCGTACTTTGGAAGACATTCATGCAAACAATTTATACATGGTAAACCAATCAGATACGGTTACAAATTATGAGTTGGTATAATCACGTCTTGGCTATATTTATTGGTTTGAACCATACCAAGGATCATCAACTAATATTAGTATAATTTATACCGATTATGGAGTCGGAGCAAGCGTCGTATTGGAATATTCTGATGTGTTAAGGAAAAAATGGCCAAATGAAAAGTTCCACTTGGTTTTTGATAACTTTTTTACCTCTATTCCCCTTATGGAAAAACTAACAGAAAAAAGCTTTTTAGTCACTGGCACGGTTAGAGAAAATCGTTTACCAGGAGGAAACTTACAAGATTCAAAATTTATGAAAAAAAAAAAAAGCGACATATGACTACAAAAAAATTGCTGATCAAAATATATGATGGCATGACAATAATTTAGTAATGCTCTGTTCAAACTCAGCAGGACTTCAACCAATTCATCTTGTAAAGCAGTATTCACAGAAGGAGAAGAAGACGATCCAGGTATGAAACAAAATAGGCAATCTTCCTCTGTAATACTAGTAATATTTATCATTTCAGGTAGAACAACCGCATCTCGTACATGAGTATAATGTAAACATAAGCGGAGTAGATCGTAGTGATCAAAATATTAGTCTTACCGCATTTCTATTCGGCAAAAAATGGTATTTTTCATTGATCAATCAATGCATTGACATGGCTGTTCAGAATGCCTGGCAACTTCATTGTTTGCATGGAGGAAAACTGGACCAGTTATCATTTAGAAGACGCACTGCAACATCATTGTTACAACAAAATAAAAAACCTACTTCCCATTCTCGAGGTCGTCCATCAGCTAGTGAAAACATTGACATTTGCTATGATCGACTAGACCATTTAGTAATTCCACAGGAAAAACCAACTCGATGTGGTTTGTGCTACGATAGAGCAAAAATAAGGTGTTTAAAATGCAACGTAGGCTGAAACTTAATAGTAATTTATATGCCTGGTGTACCATATTTTGTACAGTATTTTTTTTACTTATTTTTCATAAATATTTTGTTTTTACGATAAATATGGTTTTTTTAATTGATATAAAACATAAATTTGGAGAAAAATTTAAAAAAATATTTTTATGTAGGTACTTTTTTTTATATTTTTACATTTAATATTTTTCTGTTACGGTACTGTAATGTGAACTAATTCAATGCTGTATTCTAACTACTCTGTTAAAATATTGCTTCCTGCTATTTTGTAAAATTGTTAAGCTGGCTATCTTATCTATTATGTTTTAAGTGCGGAGAATTTGGCTTCTCTTTTGTATTTTAGGTCACAAATATAGAAACAAGTGCACGGTTTCGTATTACCAGAACAATTATCGCAACACAATAGAGTGATTTATTGGTGTACCCTCTTGGTATACAGACCACACGCAACGGTTAGAAGGTTCTTTTCTGACCGTCTTAAGTCTCAACTCAAAACACTTCATCCCAAGACAGCGAACCAAACGGACCTAGTGTGTGATAGGTTCTCGCCATCGAGCGTCGGCGAACGCCCCGACGTGGTATCAACGAGATTTCCCTGGCTAAGAATACGACTCCAATATTTCAAAGGGTATGGTTTAAAAACTGCCGAGCAAAGTGGAGAAAGCGCGAACGAAATGCTATGAACGCAATGAATGCCGCAGCAGAATTCAAAACTGGTTTTGGCACTCAATTCAACGGTCTCATGCCGACAATTAGTGATGATAGCTTTTATTCATACTCAATGTACAACAATTGGGCTACAAAGGTGCCTAGTCCTTTAGGCACTAAACCCTTTTGGCCCGTAGTACCTTCCAACCATCACCAGAGTCCCGTAAATTGCTTTAATGCGGCCACGTCTGTCACGGGTGCAACGATGAGTGGTGCAGTCAGTAGTATGTTACCAGGTGCTATGGGAACCGTGATGACTTCATCCCAAGACAGCTAACCAAACGGACCTAGTGTGTGATAGGTTCTCGCCATCGAGCGTCGGCGGGCGCCCCGATGTGGTATCAACGAGATTTCCCTGGCTAAGAATACGACTCCAATATTTTAAAGGGTAAGTCTATGTTCTTTGTACAAACAACAATAATGAGTATGGCTAGTAAATTTCGTAATTTACTGACAGTTGTATTTGCTATTTTCCGCTAATTTTATTTACAAACAAAATATTGCATTTTACTTTATAATTATTTATCTAATATCATTTAACCAGCGACCTCTTAAGTTTTATACAAAACAGTAGGTTTTAGGTATATCTGGGTTAAATGGTCTTTTCTAAAAGACGGCAAACAAAAAGAAAATGTCGTTCTTATATCTTACGACACGGTCCTGTAGAACGATTACTTGTGCTCAATATTTTACGCACGTCCTATTAATTATAAAATTAACAAGGTCAATAATTTCTAATAGTTTTCCAACTATCCATAAGCGAGATGATACTCAGCTGTCACACTTCCAGATACTAAAAAAATGAAAAATAACAACCAGCTATACAGGTGTTTTATACCCGCCGGACAGATGGCTCGAGCTGAGAGACCCAAAAGAGTCGATATTTTTCTAATAAACTACGATTTTATTGTTGCCTTAATTGAAAACTTGGACAATAAAATACAACTTTGTGGTATATTTATATAAATCTCTATAAGTCTTTGCAATGCAATAGGTAAGGAATTTTAATGAGGAATATTGTGATTGAAGATTACCAAGATTTTTTAAAGTTTTATTGAAGACTGATTTTTATTTTTCGTTTATGTATTGTAATCGACACAAAACAGTTATAAAAATAAATAAATAGTCTATAGAACAGAGTTACTGGTGATTATATTGCAAATCCTGATGCACAGATACGATGGACGATCAAATATTGATGTAGATCTCCGATGGTTCTACTTGTTCTCTGTTAAATTCTTCGTTTAATAATCAATCAATGTATTTCTTTCAACATATTTGTATATCCGTTCATTTGGCATGAAACATTTAGTCTGATCAAGAACATTTGTATCTTTCTCTTCTCTATGTTGCTTTATTTAGTGTCAACCGAATTACATTATATAGATAACAAAATTGTATAAAAAAGCAAAGTGGATAATTAAACTTTAATCAAATGTTGTAGTATATATGAGTAAATTAAAACTACTATAGTCTGCTTTAATATGAATAACTTCTTCTCCCCTTCTACCCTTGCTTGTCTGTGGCTGATCTTCTCCATACACTGACTCCTAAAAGGGCCTATGCGTCGCTGTTTACTGGGTCTTCCCAGCGCTTTCTACGCTTTCCAACTGGTCTCTTTCCCTGCATTCTAGCATTCATTGCTCTTTTTGGTAGCATATCCTCTACCATTCTTATCACATGTGCGGCCCATTGCAATCTTTGTATTCTAATGGAGTCTGACAGTGGTGCTTCCTTATAAAGTTGATAAAGCTCGTTGTTCTATCGACTTCTGAAAATTCCGTTTTCCCTCACAGGTCCTAGTATTCCCCTGAGTACTTTCTTTTCAAATTTATCGAGTTTGCTTTTGGATGTTTCTTTTAGGACCCATGCTTCACTGCCATAGCATTCTATTGGTTGAATTAAGGTTTTATAGATTCTCATCTTTGTATTTCGGTGGACATTTTTAGACCGCAATATATGGGAGAGGACAAAATAAGCTCTGTTTGCCTGCGTTATTCTCTTCCGTATTTATTCATCTTATATCAATAATATTTTCTGCTAGTGGTTGGAGCCGCTACTTTATAAGGGCTTTATATGCTGTAGATAGTAGAGAAATTCCACGGTAGTTTTTGCATTGGAGTTTGTCTCCTTTTTTATAAATCGTGCATACTATACTTTTCTTCCAGTCGTCGGGTATTTTCTCTTCTTGCCATATGTCTTTGATGAACGCGTGGATGGGACTTGCTGGGAGGTCGCCACCTACCTTATACAATTCTGCTGGTATTTCGGCAACTCCAGGGGATTTATGGTTTTTCTGAGCCTTAATAGCTTCGAGAACTTCCTCTATGGTTGGAGCTTCTACTCCATTCTCTACTTCATTCTCTTCTACGTAGTTCGTACCCATTTCATCTTCCATGTCTACTTGTGTACCAAGTAGGGACTGAAAATAATGTTTCCAGGTTGCTGTGACTTTTTGTTGGTCAATGATTATTTGCCCAATTACATCTTTACATAGACTTGTTTGAGGTTTATACCCTTTTTTATCTTTTTTAGGTATTCGTAAGCCCCTCTAATTTCGTTGTTTTTGATTTTTTTTTAATTTTTCTATTAGCCATTTTTATAGACTGTTTTTTATTTTTACATATCTTGTCTGCTTTCCGTCTTGAGACTTCAAATGATGTTCGTCTTTCCCGTGTTCTTCTTGTTATATACATTTTGTGTGCTTAATTTCTTTCCTCTATTGCTTTACTGCACTCATCGTCAAACCATGCTCCTCTTCTCGCCTTTTTCTTGTTTTCCAGAGTGGATGCTGCCGCTGTCAGTACTGCTTTTTTGATATTATTCCATTTGCCCTCTATGGAGTGCAGTTCTAGCGTCCTTAATTCATTTGCGACTTCTTCTTCAACTTCTCTTTAGATTCCTGAATCTTCAGTTTTTCCGGGTCCAGTTTGTTTGTTCTTTGTTTTCTTTCGTTTTTTTCTTTGTTAACTCTGCATCTAAATTTGGTTTGGAGTAAAAAAAGGTCTGATCCACAGTATGCTCCTCGTCGTGTTCTCACATCTGAGATACTACTGGCTGCCCTTTTGTCTATCAGCACATGGTCGATTTGATTGGTTTTGGTTCCATCTGGTGACATCTCCATGTCATTTTGTGTATGTCCTTATGTGGGAAGCATGTGGAGCTTATAACCATGTTTTTATTGGTGACAAAATTTATCAAAAACTGCCCATTCCGGGAGTGGATTGTCAGCACACTGCCCAACCCTCCTTCTTTAGACGGGCTTAGAACCGGCAGTAGTGACTCCTGAGCTACTCGATCCACCTATTTGTCACCACAGGCGGAGTTAATATGGATAATTAGAGTTCGGATTTATACGCAACAAAAATGTTTTGGAAAAATGTATTTTATTAGTTTAGGGAACTAAGGGAATCTGTTTATATCAGGTTGAAGATAAGTAGAATCTAGATCTAGTATTTAAGGTCTCGTGGTTTTAAGTTTTGTTGGCTTTTGTTTTATTTTTTCGAGTTTTTTTGAGCCTTTGTCTGTGTATTATCCCCTCAAGGCTGTTTCCTTTTTTGTTTTTGGTTTTCTTTGTTATTTTTAAGTTCCTCATATTCTTCATTACCCTCCACCCACTAATCAAATGTGACAATACCTGGTGTATATTCTTTTTTTTCTTTTTTTCTTTAAGTCTGGATCTGGTTAAGGGTAAGGAAGAATAGTGCAAAAAAAAATTATGTCCGACTTCTTCTACCTTGTCTAGACGCAAACTGCTATCCAATATTGGTCTAGATGGAATGCTAGCAATATCGCAATATTGCTAGCATTCCATGTGCATCCACTATTTCTTATTGGTTATGTCATTTCAACGTTGACATGCCTGACCTAGAGCTTGTAGGCCAATAGCCCCTAGTCAGTGGTTCGAACACATTTTGAGGGTGGTGTTATTACCCTAGGAATATTAAATTCTGACTGCTTTTAAGTGTTTCATGTCATATGTTTGTGTAATAACAAACTTACATGTGTGTTTCTTTCATAATTATTGATATTATTGATGCAACTTTCCATTGTGGTCTGTTCTTGTTGTCCCAGGGATATATCTTGAAGTCTTTGTTCATAATGTAGTTGTCTTGCTGTTTCTCCTATGTAGAAATTGTTGCATTCACAGGGTATTTTATAGATGCAGTTTTTTATCTTTCTTATGTCTTGTTATGTTTGGTTTCGAACATAATCGACCTTAGTATGTTGGTTGTTTTAAATGTTGTTGTGATGTTGTACTTGTTTCCTATCCTCTTTAGTTTTTCTGATAAGCTCTTTACATATGAAATTTGAGTCATCTTTGAGTCCCTTCTTCTGAGTGTTTCTAAATTGCTTGTGGTGTTGTGATATTTTATTTCTTCGATATTGTGGAATTCCTTGTTAATAAATAACAGTGGGTAGTCATTTTTAGTAAGAACCTTTATTAGCAGGTTTTTCTGTTCCTGAAATGTGTTTTCTTTAGAGAAGGAGCATCGGATCCTATCATATAAGGATTTGATAATTTCTGTTTTGATGTTTACGTTATGGTTGGTGTGGTAATTTAAATATCTGTTGGTGTAATTTGGTTTTCGGTAGACTTTGGTTGCGAAACTTGTGTCTTCTTTTGTGATTTGTAAATATTAGTTAATTAAAAATGTGATTTTGATCAAAATCACAACCATTAATTGTGGTTTAATCCCATAAAACACATAATATTTAACATAAAATATTATTTTCACAATTAGTAAAATTTTAAAACTGTTGATATGTTCTAATAGCACTTTTTAGCACAATAAAACTGTCAAACGTTAGATATAAATTTAAGACTATTAATGACATGGAAGTACCATTTTTCTTCTTACGACTTGGCATCGGTGAAACGCTAAACTTAAAGACAAATTAAGATACAGTGACATTATCGTGTTTTAAAAATCACTAGAAACGGTACAGTATTGATTTCAGGTATACAGTTTCATTTTAAAAAATATGTTGGCGCCTATTATCACCTGCTGTCCCAACATTCACTTGACATGTCTATGAGCAACAAAGGCGTAGATAGCAAATATGGGGTATGAACAGTTAAAATATTAAATAAATGCGTAGAAAATGATAATTAGTAGTAAAACTATTTTAATATTGATAAATATATGGCTGTCACAGAGAACAATGTTGTCAATACACTTAAAATCTTTCTTGTACTTTTGGACTAAACTGTCTCGGATAATATAAAGACAATAAGTATTTACACAATATATTTAAGATCTTTTCATGGACATAAGAACGGAACCAACACTAATTGATAACGAGGAAGCTCCAATAATATTCAAATCTGAAGTCTAACATGCTATAAACAACTCAAAATCTGGCAGAGCCCTTGGTCCAGATGCAGGTCGTATCGAGCTGATTAAACTTATAGATGAAGAAAATTTAAGTGCAATAACTATACTATTTAACAACATATACAAATCTGGTGAGATACCTACAGAATGGCTGCTATCGACCTTTGTTCCGCTACCAAAAACCAAGAACCCCAAACATTGTAATGACTATAAATTAATCAGGTTAATGTCACACGTATTTAAAATATTTTTAAAGATTATACCTGCAAGAATATTTAGAAAGTGGGAAGCGGATATGAGTAATAGACAGTTTGGCTTTCGTAACGGCTTCGGAACAGTGGAAGCTCTGTATAGTTTCACATCTTATGTCTAAAAATGTCGAGACCAACAAAAAGATCTTTTCGTTGCGTTTATAGACTATGAAAAAGCTTTCGACAAAGATTAACATAACATTCTCATGAAATGTCTAAAGAGAAAAGGACTCAACAAAAATGACGTTAACATAGTGAGAAATTTCTATTGGAACCAACAGGCTGTGGTAACATTATGGAAATAGCACGGATGCGCAGCAGATAAGTAGAGCAGTGAGACAGGGCTGTGTACTTTCGCCATTACTATTTAATATGCATTTCAAAGAGTTATTTACGTAAGCACTTGAAAACTGACGATACAGACATTATCGCTAAAAGTGAGACAATTTGTGATACTGGGGAACAGTTTGGTTTAAAAATAAACATAAAGAAAACAAAAACCATAATTATCAGTAAGAGGGGTAAAGACAATACAAGGATCCAAATAAAAAATGAAGATATTGAGCAAGAAATTCGCTCAAGAACAGAGCAATCAAGATCAGCCTCTTTTAGATGAGGAAATTTCTGAGTAACCAAAGACGCAATCTGAAAATCCGATATCGGATGGTAAAATGTTATATCCACTCTATTCTTCTTTACGGTGTTGAAGCCTGGACTGTTAATGTTGACTTAATGAGAAAGCTTTTGAGATGTGGCTTTTTAGAAGAATTGTAAAGATACCATGGACCGATCATATTGCGAACGAAATGGTGTTGCACAAAATGGGAAGAGACAGAGAACTTTTGACCACTATTAAAAAGCGAAAGGCAGCATATTTGGGGCACATACTTAGAAATGATAAGTACGAGTTATTGTAGCTGATTATGAAGAGTAAAATCGAAGAAAAAAGGGGTCCTGGTAGACGACAAATATCATGGCTGAAAAACATTCGCGACT
Organism: Diabrotica undecimpunctata; assembly: GCF_040954645.1. Taxonomy (NCBI): domain Eukaryota; kingdom Metazoa; phylum Arthropoda; class Insecta; order Coleoptera; family Chrysomelidae; genus Diabrotica; species Diabrotica undecimpunctata. The sequence goes on along the minus strand of NC_092811.1, from coordinate 113,866,192 downwards.
AGATTGGGTTAAACACACACACGCTCTTAAGAAAAGCAGAAGATAGAGACGAATTTGCAATGGTTATAGCCAAACTTCATTAGTGGAGACGGCACTAGAAGAAGAAGAAGGTATTTATCCTTTTATGCATTTATTATTAACTTACTTAGGCAAATACGCACAGAGCATATTTTGTATATCTTTCATATTTTATGCAACTAGTAAACTGTTTGCATATGTTTATATAAGCGAAGCAAAATTTATAAAAACAATAAAGTAGTGCCTGTATTTGGATAAAATTAATTTATACCCCAGCCATCAGAGATAAAAATGCCACTAAACCTGTGAAAATCCTAACAAGCTGAATTGTACTAAGAATGTCAATCTTAAGACCCCGAAATATTGCAAAATTGCCGCAAATAAAGTTAGTTTTTATAAAGCTGTTAAATAAATAAATGTTGTGCAATTTTTACCATTTTTTTACGATTAAATATTAAAATATCGCCGGTTAAGAGTGTAAATCTGCTAAGTCCACTTTTTGGACCTTTTGCTTTGGTTTTTGGCTTAGTCATAATGTAGATAACATTTCTTATTATATAGTCAAATCTGATAATTCCGTTTTATTTATATTTTAGTACAATTTGGTCGCATGAAATTATGCTTTATATTGTCGCCAAAAATGTAAAGTGTAATTCTGACATATTTCATCAAATTGTGGGATTGCCGGTAGAAGTTATACTTCTATACACGCGTTCGCCCTTACAAATTTTTATGGGGGTCAATCTTTACAATCATTACTTATGTTATGCTATAGGTAAGAGAGAGCAGAAAGAGAAACAGAATTAGGTATATAGGTATATGGTGCATCGTTTGCTTTACATAATTAACATTTGACTTGTATTAGGAGGATTTCTAGCAAAGTCTACAAAGCATACGTAGACTTCGAAATTTACGTCTCGAGCTCTTTGTATCAATACCTGTATGAAAAATAGGACTTCTCGCGTTCCCAGTCCGCTTCTAAACCCAAACTGAACACTGCTAATGTTTTCTTTAAGTTTTCTATATATGCGAGAGTGAATAACAGAAAGAAGGATTTTGAGTGCATGGCTCATTAAGCTTATAATTCTGTAATGAGAGCATCTGGTGGCATTTGCTTATTGGGGAGAAGGATGAAGGTGGAAACTAACCAATCTGTAAGAAAATTCTGCAGTTTCATAGATTTTGTTCGGTAGACTGATTAGGAGTTTGAGTTGGTTGTTTTCAAATAGTTTCAATATTTCAGCTTGCATGTTATCAGGTCCAGGTGCTTTGATGGTTTTTAGTCTTTTTATTGCATATGTTACTTCACTGAGTGTTATTTCTGGTCCTGAACATCCAGAAACACTGGCTTCTGTCTCTTGCTCTTCTTTGAATAATTCTTCTATGTATTGCCTCCATCTCTCAAGTATTCTCTTATTTTCGTAGAGCAGATTGTTGTGCTCGTCTAGTATTAAGTTTGGACTTCGTGATCCATTTCTTTCCGTTAAGTTTTTGATCTTTTTATGTAGGTTAAAAGTGTCATGCTTCTGTTCTAGGGATTTTAATTCTATGCATTGATCTTGTAGCCATAATTCTTTTGCTTCTTTAATCCTTTTCTTTATGATTTTGTTTATTTCTTTGTACCTTTCCTTATTCTTATTTCTGTGTTTTCTTCGTTCTTCCATTAGCTCTAATATTTCTTGTCTCATCCATGGCTGTTTTCTTTATATTGTTTTCTGGTTTAAGTTTATTATCTACCACTGAATTACAGATATTTTTGATTTTATTACACATATCATCCACATTTATGTTTTCTTGATTAATATCTGGGATAACCATGTTGTTTATTTTATTGTTGATCTTCTCTTTGACTTCTTTTCTTGTGATTTTATCTTTCAACTTCTGGATGTCCGGACGTTTTTGTGCTTTTCTTTTATGGTCTTTTTTCATGTGGAGTTTGAAACGTGCTAGTAAAAGATTATGGTCTGATGGAACATCTACATCTTTCGGCAATATTGAAAAAAAATTTCTCAAACCTTGTAATAGATGGTAACACTAATAAAAGACGTAGGTTAAAGGCAACCTTTCTGGATAGGGTATTTAAAGCACTATGCTATTAAATTATCGTTCAAAATTGATGTAGCCAAAAAGATACAGGTCCCGATACAGGGTTAAAAGTTTAATTTTTGAATTTTGTGATGAGCAATGAACAATCAAGCAATTTCTTCAACTCAATGAACATTTAAAAATGAAATCGTTGAACAAAAAATCCATTTCCTGAAATCAAATTATGCTGTTGTACCTGAAAAACGCAATAAATTATAAAAACCGCAAATGTCCGCTTCCAGAAAGTTTAGCTTAAGTAGAAATATTTATTTCTGTGTGTGAAAACATTAAGGGGACAATTGGAGTACCAATTTTGCCATGGTTCTTCAAGTGGCAAATATTTTTCGAGAAAAGTTTTAGAAACAAACCAATGGAGACCAATTCCTCTTAGCCAACCTAAAATATGCTTCTATTACATACTTTGATGACAAAAGAACTATTTATATTTATAACTACATATCTATATTTCTGAGAGAAAACTTCTAGAAACGTTTAATTATTTACTGTTTTTAAGAGAAATCTGAAGTATAAAAAGTAGGTACCAATATTTTAAGTTTCAGTTTTACTTATTTAATATAATACAAATATACTTTAAAATCAATAGTGTGTTTTTTTGAATTTTTTGCATATTATTGACAAAAGTCCTGAATATTTATTCGCATATACTTACTTTACGTTTTCAATATTCATATTTACCTAAGTCTGATGATTAATAATATAGCATTCAACACAAAAAAAATTATTATATCATTATATGTGATGGATTTTCGTTTCTATTACGCCACTGAGTTGCTGACATGAAACCACTTTGACACGTTGATGGACACCCTGCTGATTTGGCCTTTCACAATCTACCTTGTATCGGTTTCAAAAATTACTGTGCAAAATTGTCAAATGATCAGTCACTTATTTTATATTAGATAAAGATAAGATAAAGAGTGGCGCCGTTTAAAAATTCATCAGTCATTTTGAGCAATAAATGTCCATCGCTCCCTGGGAGGTAGAATGGAGACATAAAATTAAATCTTGTATAAATATTTTAGCCTCTATTTAGTGCCTGCATTTTTGTCTAAATTATTTTAAAAGCGAGAGTAATTTTCTAGTCATAGTCAAGGAATAGTTTTTTGAGGTAACATATGGGATATACAGGAAAATGTCTAGGAAGTCAAGATTTATATTAAAATACGAACACATTTAGCTTTATCTAAGCTGTAAAATCCGCTCCTTGTCGTTTTGAAATACACAGAATAAGTAGATTAGTTTCACTTGAATCCACTGTCACTTGACACCCACAATGTGATGGCGCGAAAAAAACGCAAGGATATGTTGGCGCTAAAACGCAATGGTATGTTGGCGTCAAAAAATGCACGGTATGTTGGCGCCAAAACACAAAGGTGTGTTGGCGCGCAAGTTGTGAGAAGGGGTGGTATTGTATATGGAGTAGTAATTGACGGGGGTCTATCGATTAAGTAGCGATAAGGGTTGGTGTGTGGATGGTTCTAGGGTGCAATTAATGGAGGAGGGTAAAACGGGAGGTCCATACAAGCATCTTATATACTAGTACAATAAATGGGTATTTAGACGGCACACATTGCTAGAGAAGCACGATAACAGATACAAAAAAATAACACACCTTATAAAATATAGCATACCGCCCATAAACAGTGCAGAAGGGCAACCACGTTATAGTAAGTACATATCACAGGTGTAAGGACTACAAAACTCTCAAAACCCAATGAAATATATTTAGTGCAGCGTGGTAAAAGTACACTACAGGAACCACACAACAGGCACTCACAAAAGTGTTCTTTAACCACCGAACCGGGTAGTCTCTTTATCGAAAACAACAATTATGGCGCATAACCAGGTACAGCGTACAAGATAGACGTCCCAACACTGTAGAGATGAAGTACATACCATTAAAAACAAAAATAGGTATCGAAGCAAATAATGGTTTTTCCAAAAAATACCAAGGCTTATTGCATTCTAATTCACGACTGCGTAATGGAGTACTTCCCTCTCATCGAAATTGTAAAAAGTCTAACTTAGAGGCATACAGTATCAGTAGTACACGAGCAGTCATTATAAGAGTAGCATTCGTAGATATTCAGGGATTCGTTGTGGACGGGTTGTTTGCTTCCAAAGAACTTTCCATTGAAATATGATTTAAGCGAAGCCATTATATATTTACATCTCCACAACCGCTTGCTACATTGAATAATTAAGATAAGAAGACTGCTGCGTACTTGGAGAAAAAACTGCTTGGTCTTCGGTATTCTAATGGGGATGTTGAATATTCCAAAATATATCAAATACTAGAATCCAAGTTATTGTATGCTGCTGATTACATTTACGTTCGAGGAGAACAAACAGCAGATTTTTAAGGCAGAAATGTAACATAATTGGAATTTTCCCTCTTATTATTGATGTTTGCAAGTTTGATGGTACGCCTCAGGCTACTGGAAACGTTGGTCCTGCTGTAAATCCCTGCCATGCCGTTGGACTATTTTCATGTACCGAAAGAAATGTGGATCGACTACGTGACTGGTTTTCTTATACAATAATGCCCTTGTAATTTTTATGTATTAATAAATATGTCAGAGATTTTTTTGGTCTTTTATTCAAATACCTTATTAATTGATCAAGTCTTATATTACATAAAGATTTAAATTTTTTCTTTACAATTTCAACAATAATTTTTAAAAATAAGATAAATACAGATGCTCATATTACACAAGACATTGTCTATTTCACTTTTCATATTTCCGCTGGTGCTGTTGTTGCTATCCATGGTGTAGGATGAACACGTCTTAATGGATATGTAGATTGTGGTAATTTTCGAAAGGCGTAAAGACCTTGCTGATGCTTCTGCTGTTGCTGATGCTGCTACTCTTCAGGCTTCCACGTTGTGTCCTCAATATGTAGGCTATCGAATTGTCTATTAATTTGTTTTAATTCCTCATATAATTTAATATCTTTTCGTAACTGATTCAGTTTAATCTGAAATTCCATTACCCTATGTATGTACTCGATGCGATTCATATTACTACTGCTCATGCTCTGTGTGAAATATCTCATAAATGTCAACTTTAAAACACACCTCCTGCGTCGACTGTCACGTAAATGTAATGTCCTGCGTCGAATGTCACCTCATTCACGTCGATTGTCACGTTATGCGTCAAATGTCACGTCCTGCGTCGAATTTCACGCCATTCAAGTCATTTTACGTGACATTTCACGTCAAATGTCACATACTGCGTCGAATGTCACGTCCTGCGTCGAATGTCATGGCCTGCGTCGAATGTCACGTCATTCACGTCATTTCGTGTCGTGAGCAAATAATAGCACAAAAAGCGGTGTTGATACCGTAGATAAATTATGCACACAATGATGCGGCACGTTGTAGTAGAAGATGGCCTACGGTTGTTTTGTACAGCCTTTTAAATGTTACAGCAATAAATTCCTTTGTTATTTAAAATTTTAACATTCCAAATTCAACAAAGACCCGACGAGAAGTTTTGATAAATTCAACATTTAGCCTTAAGTACAAAGAGTACTTAGAAGAATCAAAGCCAAAATGTCTATATACCGAAGACAATAAGAATTCGACTAAAGGAGATCTATCATTTGGATGAAGATGTCGTGCCAGTTCAAAGAACTCCGGGAGAAATTGGGAGGTGTGGTGACCGTGTATGGAAAAAGAATTGAAAAATCAAATACATATTTTTGTTCGATTTGTAAAAAGTATCTTTGTTTAAAACATGTAAATCCAATTTGCAATGACTAACAATATTCCGACTTAATTTTATTATGTTTTTACCATCTCTTATATTTTTTTATAATAAGTCTTAGTGAAATAATGTTTTATTTTTGTTTAAGATAATTCTTGAAGACTAATATTTTAATATTGTAAAAAATTAATTGCTGTAAAATAAAAAAGAATACAGTATGTACTACTGTGGAGCAGAAAGACAAGGAGACTTTCGAGTGGGTTTTATGGTAAACCATAAATACCACAGCTCAGTATTGGGTTTCACTTCAGTTAATGAAGGAATATGCAAAATACGTCTAAGGGTAAAATTTCGTAATATTACAATTATTAATATCCATGCCCCAACAGAAGCAGCAGATGAACTAGTAACCGATCAATTATATGACCAACTACAAGTAGAATGTGAAAATGCACAGAAGAGAGATGCAGTTATAGTCCTGGGTGATATGAACGCGAAGCTGGGAAAAGAGCCAATATATGCAAAATCCTTTGGTAAGCATAGTTTACATAATATTACTAGCAACAACGGTATAAGAGTGGCACAGTTGGCAATGGCAAACAAACTAAGAGTTGTTAGTACGTGTTTCCCTCACAAAAATATTCATAAAGAAACCTGGATGATACCTGGTACTAATAAATTTAATCAAATTGATTACATATTAATATCTTAGCGGTGGGCAACCTTTGTAACGGATGTTAGAACTTATAGAGGCGCAAATTGCGATTCGGGCCATTTCTTTGTTATATCAAAGACAAAACAAAGAATATCAATGGTAAGAAAACAGAAAGGCGCCAAACAGAAAATGGAACACACATATGTTTAAAAATTCTAAAAAGAAGAAGTACCAGCAGAAAATAAAAGTAATATTAAATGAAAGAGGAGAACAAAATAACATAGAAGAAGAATGGAATGTCATCCAAACCACAATTACAAATATGGCAAAGGAAACATTAGGTAAAACCTCAAGCAAAAGAAACGAGGAATGACCAAGATTGCCAACTATAGCAAGAATAGCAAAAATATAGCTAGACAGAAGTGTCTACAAAGGGATTCCCGATTGAAAAAATGCAAAGAGAGTATGTAGAAAGAAAAAGAGAGAAATGTTGAATAGGAAAATACAACAAATTACAGATTATAATAACAGATGAGAGACTAGAAAATTTTACAAGGAAACCAAGCAATACACCCTAGGATACATGACAAGATCAACAGTTTCCAAAGACAAAAATGGGGCAATTATCAGCGAGAAAGAGGAAATAATGAAAAGGTGGAAGGAGCATTTTCAAGAGCTGTAAAACCAGAAAAAGAACAAAACGAAGATGAAGAAATAATTCACTATACAGCAGAACAACTAGTTAAGCAACCAACATTGGAAGAAACGATAAATGTCATAAAACATCTAAAAAATAACAAAGCACCTGGCACAGATAAAATAACTGCAGAACTGATAAAGAATGGTAGACATGCGCTATGGAGGCGTATCCATAAACTAATCCACCGCATATGGACACTAGAGGCCATCCCAGATGGGAAAGTAGGAATCATACTTCTATAGTAGGAATTATACTCTGTATAAATTATAGGTACATAACAGTTTATGGAATCGTTTTCGGAGGATATGATTGGTGAATACCAATGTGGCTTCATACCGAAATGGTCAACTATAGACCGAATACATAGGTATACATGAAAAATGTGTTGAATATAACATACCTATTTACAACTTGTATATCGATTTCAAACAGGCGTTTGATGGAGTAGATCGAAAAAAGATGTTAAAGCAACTATCTATGTTTGGGATACACAATAAGTTGGTTGGAGGGTTCCAAAGCTATGGTGAGAATAGATGGAGATATGACGCAAGCCTTTGATATTGAAAATGGAGTTAAACAAGGTTATGCCTTATCAACAACAACTAACTTTAGAAGCTGTTGTTAGACAACTGGATATAAACGGCTGTATTAATACAAGATCAATGCAAATATGCGCATATACGGATGATCTTGCCATAATAAGCCGCAACAAAAGGGTATTAAGCGAAAAAGTTATAAAACTGAAACGAGAAGCTGCTACGTTTGGTCTATATATAAATGGAAGCAAAACAGAATATATGGAGTGCACAAAATCGAATCAACATGAGTTACGGAAATACTTTTCCACTGTGTGTAAGTCCGCCGTAAGGATTTCTTTTGTTTCTCCAAATTACTTACACCTTGTTGCAAGGACCCGGTATATCCGCGATGTACAGGCTAAAGAGAAGAGGAGCCAGGACAGATCCTTGAGGCAGTCCAGTCTTTAGTTTCATTGGGGTGCTGATATCGGTTTCTATGACTACTTGAATCGTTCAGTAGGATGTGGAGCTAGCTCGCGTCCGTAGTAGAATACTACACGTGTACCCTGTGTAACGCTCAATGAAATAGCAAATACTGGCGGTCAGATAATCTCAGGATCTTCTGACCAGAGACACATTGCAAGCAATGCCGTTAAACTCTCTTCACAATTGGCGAGTTTAAATCAATATTACTACCATAATGTGTAGGAAATTTTCTAACTGTGGCCACAAAACTTTCATTGTTTTTAAAATCGCTCTCTTTAGTCCTGACGCTTCGGAGGGAGTGTGGTTGTCACATATCGTGTATTGTTCGTCTCTTAAGATCCCTCAAAAGATTTTTAAAATAGTATTTAACAATGAAAACGCTTCAGTTTTACAAAACCTAAACTATCAGCTGTCAAACTGTTTTTTTTTTGTTGCCATCACTTTACTGCACAAACGGCGGCAAATTCAAATCTTGCGTGAATTTTAAAACGCCCTCTATTTAAGCGGAATTACAACTTTTTGATTTAGAACCTAAAAACAATACGATCTCTTTAATAAATACATCTTCATGATTTTAAAATATTACATTTTGTACTATATTTATGAGAAACTCCGTGTAATTTGCGAGTAAAATTCCGCAATCGAGTAAATCGACAAAACGCCAACTTCGTGTACAAAGTTGTACTGCGCGGATCAGTATAATGCATTATTTACTTTACGAATAAGACCATAAACTACTAATTGGTAGATTTTTATCAAAATTGCGTGAACTGTAACCTGACTGGAAAGGCGCTTCTTGCACTGCATACCGGTTACTTACTCACTCACAAATTATCTATGCAACCACTTTGCTATTGTTCCTTCTCGAAAGATGAAATGAGTCAGATAGTGTCGTCGGTTTATTTATTTTGAACACTTTCGTGATTTTATCACTGTGGCCGTGTATTTATTTCGGTCGGGTTTCGAAAAATTTTAAAATAAAACACGAATTATCGTGATCGGGACGGTAATAAATGCGTTTTCACATTCCATGTACTAAAGACACTAATATGTTGAATCGCTTTAAACAATTATCTAATAATCACTACATATTGTAGAAAGTTACTCAACCATTAATGGGTAACATTGGAAAAATCATTTCGACTTTCTTGAAAAGCAGATTTTCAGGATACGAATAGAGAATTCAAAATAAGAATTTTGTTGATTTTTGTCAGTGACACGTTAGATGTAAAGCTTTTGTATGATGAGGGTCTGAGTCTTTGGGTTGAGATTGTGTGGGAGATTGATGTGATTTTCGCGGTAATAGTTTTGGATGAGAACTTGTTTTAAACTGGGGAGCTCAGCGGGTCCACTTGCATCATCCTAAAGGCATATTGATCTGGAGACAAGGTTATTAATGACTGAATTAATTTGTGAAGGTAGATGATGACAATTGGCATGCAAGTAACAATTGGTGTGGATGGGTTTCTGATAAACAGAATGATAAACACCTTGGGATTGGTTTTTCTTTATGATAACGTCGAGAAACGGTAGGGATGAATCAGTTTCTACCTCCATCTTGAACTGGATACTAGGATGTATACCATTTGGTTGGATTTCAGACATCAAAGCATCCATACCATGGGCCAAATAACAAATATATTGTCAACATATCGTAGCCAACATGTGGGTTTCAGCATTGATGTGCATAATACTAGGATCTAGGTCTAATACTAGGTCTTCCATTATGATATTTTCAATTAATGAAAATAGTAGTTGGGGCACCATTTATTTGTCTGTAGAATTGATTTTGGAAGATAAAATAAGTTTTGGACATACAATGCTCGATGAGAGATAAGTGGTCTTGTTGCATATTGTATTTAGTTTTTAAAATGTTTAGAGTTTCGTCTATACAAATGTTTGTAAAGAGTGAAGCGGTATCAAAACTTACTAGAATGCCTGGCGGTGAGATTGGGTATTGTTTAAGAAGTTCAATAAAATGAAAAGAATTGTTGACAAAGGATGCAGCATTTTCGGGAGAGGTTGTAGAGTTTTGGCCAAGTACTTGGCCAATGGTTGTGTAGGGCAGTTGTATTCACTGGCAATGGGACGTAGAGGAATATCGGGTTTGTGAATTTTCGAAAAATATCAATTCATCAACATCCTGTGTCAATATATATATATATATATATATATATATATATATATATATATATATATATATATATATATATTGTTAGGATGTATTGTTTGTTAATGATGAGCAATGAGTGTTATTTAATAATATAGGGTTTTTATCGCGGTTCTCAAAGAATTAGTTTGTAAGTACTTTTTTAAATTATCTTTATTATATCTATTATGAAACACATATATATCTAACCTAGCCAATGTAAATTTAAAATAAACTATCTTTAAATTGAAATTCTTATGAAACTAATTAAATTCTATAGACAATGTAAAATTTAAACAAACTATCTTCAAAATTGAAATTGTTATGACACTAACTAAATTATATTAACAAAATGTTGTACCTTTCTGTCACTGAATGCCTAAATGAACTGTTTTCCACTATATAGATTATAATCACCACTCAAATATCTTCTTCTCAGCTTCGGTTATCCTTGTTTTTGTGAAATTACTTTTTCCAATTATCAGCTTCCACCAATTTAAGATATTTTTCTTCACAGCATTTATAAACCACCAAGCAAACCAGCAAACAGCATTTATTTTTATTCTTCTTTTCAATATATCAATATCCAATCACCAAAAATATTATTTAATTTTAATATTCAATTAATACTTCTTCCATTATCATCATTTATACATAACATAATTTTTAATCTTCAATAATATTTTCTTTATACTGTTTCTTAATCTTGATTTAACTCACTATATTGAACAATTGTAACTGATTGACTGCCTCTAACTAATTTTCATACTAAAACTGGCCATCATAGTAACTGTAACTCATAACTGATTGACTAACTGAATGGACATCTTGAATCCAAATCACCGGGTATTTATATCTTTTTTCATGTTCCAGAATCATCTAGCAAGAAATCATGTTCCATTTGTTCTATTAAATACATGTCTGAATTTTCTGGAACAAACCATTTCGCAAACAAGGTCATCTCCGGTGATCTAGAGAATTTCTTACTTTTCTATTGATAATTTTGTTGACATTTAGGCTTTTCAGATCAGAATATACATTTAAATCAGTAACTATATATAAATTAAACATTTTAAACTAACATTATTATAACCCCACTTTATATTCCTAATTATTAATTTCTATCTGTCACTTACTGTATAGTTGGTTGCCTAGTCACATGGCTCACTTAAATATATCTACAATATTATAATTATTAAAATACAACTTTTTACAATTATTATAGGCTAATTTTTAAAAAAATGCCCTCACATAAATAATTTTTATAAAATTCTCTAATATATAACTTATTAAAATAACCAAATACTTTTAATATCTAATATTATCTAGTATATAACTTATAAATTAACCTTTTAAACCCTATTTTTCTTTCTCCCATATTCTATTCATTTCAATATATATATATATATATATATATATATATATATATATATATATATATATATATATATATATATATATATATATATATATATATCTATAAGCGAGGTTCGTATACAGCCTCTGCCGCTTCTCGCATTTCGACCGCCATCGTTTTCTGTCCATCCATTCGTCTTCTTTGATGGCTCCCTCATTATGTGCCGTATATTTTCTTCCTAGGCAACCGAAGACCTTCCACTTCTTCTACTTTGTTGTGGTATGTAATTTAAAGCTTTCATTGGCCATCTATCATCATTCATTCGCTTCACGTGACCATACTGGTTGTCTCGTTTCAATTCTGCCTACACTGGAATATACAGTATTTGTCCTCCTTATAATATCTTCATTTCTAAAATGATCTTTTTTGGATCTACCACACGCTTTTCTTAGAAAATTAATTTCTACTACTTTTATTATTTTTTTATTTTTTTTTTTTTTTCATGATTTGAAAAACTTCTGCCCCATAAGTTATAATAGGCTCTATCAAGGTTCAATAAATTGTCAATTTCGTTTCCTGTCTAATATCTTTAGACTATAACAGAGAGTTTAGAATGGTTACCGCTTTTTTTCCCTGTTGAGTTCTGTTTTCGATGTCGAATTTGGTAGTGCCTTCTTCAGATATTATAGATCCGAGATATTTATGTTCATTGCATGTTTTTGTGTTTCTCTGTCTTTGACATATTCATATTGAGGCCTCATTTTTCATATTCTTTCTTTAGTTTTCTAAACATGTAGTCCATGTCTTCCTCATTATTCGCTACGACTACCTGATCATCTGCAAAAAATAAAGTTGTTAGACATTTACCACCTTCTATGTCTATTCTCATTCCGGATACTTGTTTCTTCCACTGCTTTAGCGATGATTGAATATATATTTTAAATAGGGTCGGAGACAGACAACATCCTTGTTTAAGCCCGTTTGTTATTGAAAATGATTCAGATATAAAGTTTCCTTCTTTAACGACACTTCTGGCATTTTTGTATATATTTGCGATAGCATCCATATACTTTCTACTGAGACGTACTTTCGTCAATGTTTGAAACAGTTTTTTCAAAGGTACCGTATCGTATGCCTTCTCTAAATTTACAAAGTAAATTTAGTAGAGTAAATAGATTCCTTTCTTTCCGTTTTTCGATAAGTTACCTACTGCAGAACGAATATACCATCAGTACATGATTTTCCTGCACGAAATCCATATTGTTCTTCTATGTCTTCGTATTCTGATTCTATTCTTTCTTTTATTATTCGACCGTACAACTGCCCCACTGAGCTGATAACAGTTATTCTCCTATAATTAGAGTTTATTTCATTTCTTAAATATTGAGCTGATGTATCCAACATTCCAATTATCAAGGATATCTTGTCCTTTTAAGCATTTGTTAAATAGTTAAACCAACATCTCATGTAATATTTTTGGTCCATACTTTACCAACTCAATTGTGATGTCTTCAGGTCCTGCTGCTTTACCGTTTTTCGATCTTTTGAGGGCATCGCTTAATTTTTTTTTTCATTTCGATCTCTTGGAATTTACATCTATCCTATGTCAGTAAGACCTCATAATGATGTTTCCACTGTTTCAGATCCATTAACTATTAGTTAGATTTGTTCTTTCCTTCCCTCCGGAGAGACTTTATCACCTCTTTATCACCTGCCCAACTCTTGTTCCACCCATATCCACCTCTGCACATCTTCGATCCCACATCTCATTTTTACTTTTCACTACTTCTATTTTTTACATCTCGATTTAATTTTTTATATATCTTGTAATCTTCCTCCTTTCTCGTTGACATCCATTTCTGATAAGCAGTTTTCTTCTTTTTTTACTAACGTTTGCATAATTTCCGACCACCATTCTTGATCTTTTGTTTCATGTTTGTTTTTATACCCCAAAGCTTTACTTGCAGCCTCATGAATGCATTTTTTAAGTTACTGGTATAATTCTTCCGCTGATATATTTTCTCGATTCACATTTTGTAATTTTGTAGCCAGTCATATTTTGTAAAGAAATTTCGATGAATCTTCTGTTAAGCTTTCTAGGTTATATTTAGGGGATGTTACTTCTTGTAGCTTTTTTATATTCTGTACCTGAGTGTTATTGTTTTTGCAATAGTTAACTATCACGTTGGCCATAAGTAAACGATGGTAAGATCGTTTACTGTACTGTTTACTGATACGATATATATGTAAATTTGTGGATGTCTCTATGTTGAAAAAATCCATTATTAATTTTGAGAGACATTGTTTTACAAAAATCTCTAAGACGCATTCCATTGTCATTGGTTATTGGTTCTCCATATCTTCCTACAATTCTGTTATGTTCTTCTCTCCCTATTCTGCCGCTTAAATCTCCTAGTATAAAGATTTTACAGTTTTCTTTAACTTCAGAGAGTATTTCATTCATCTTGTTGTAGAAATCGTCTTTACTTTCTGGATCTGCATCTTCATTTAGGGCATACACTCCGACAATTACGCTGTTGTGCCCATTTTTTTTTATTGCCAGTATTAGCAGTTATTCATTAACTTCAGTCCATGATTTAATATTGTTTTAGGTTTTTTCGTTTTTTCGTTTAAGTTAAGTTTGTAAGATTTTTTCGAATGGCAATAGAGACTTCTCTCGTAGCTTTGTTATCTTTACTTACTTCACTGTAAATATGTATATATTATCTTATCTCTTGATTTCATTATTCCTTTTTCTTGGTCTCGGTGAAAATACATATATCTGTTTTTCTTTCCGGTCGTTGTTTGAATACTTCTTGTTTGGTTCTAATTCCTGGTATATTTCATGTAGCCAATATCATTTTCCTTTTCCGTTGCATTAATCGTCTTTGTTTTAATCCATCCTTTGTATTCCGAGGCTGTTGGTCAAAATTTTTAGCATTTATTTCTTTTGACAAGGGATGAGTTGCTAGCCCATCACCTCAACCCTCCTCCTTTATCCAGGCTTGGGACCGGCACCGGCATTTACTGAGCTACTTAATCCCACCAGCACTTACCGGAGGCGGAGTTTCCTGTGTTAATATAAGATTAATATGCCTGCTATATGTAAAAACGTAACCTAACCGAACAAAGTTATACAATAAATTTTCAACATCTACAACACACAGATCAGATCTACCTATGGAGCTTTCCGGTTTTGGCTTCAACTACTCCTGGTTTAGATAATCTCCTCCTCAGTCAATCCTTGCCCAAAGAGATTAAAATTGATAAGCTGCTGCTGTTTCTCTCCGAATCTGAGAAATTAAAGAAACTCGCAATTTTGAGCTTGGGAGATATCTGCTTGCACTGCTTGTCTGCTGCCACAAAACTTAACAAAATTTCTTTTATTACTCACTTTCTATCACCGGCAAAACCACAATATTTATTTTTCTTTTATAATTTGACCAAGAAACCAAAAACACCTTTTTTCTTTCAAATCTCGTCTCGAACTCTCCTTCTGTTTGTTTTTTCAAATCCAAATCTCGGTTTTCTTTTCTACAAAAACTTGACTACTTGACTTCCTCAAAATATCTTCGTTGACCAATCACAACACTCCAAGAAAAGACTCATCTTGGCCCCTCCTTCCTTGGACCAGTCCTATTTTTCTATCTACTCATTTCGTTCTATTATACAATAAAAATATCTACCGGTTTTTTGTTGGCACAAAATCTACGTCATCTACCATTTGAAATAACCAAAATTAAAATCTATTGTATTCGGCAGCCTAGAAACAATTTACCCAACTTTCTTATTCTAAACAATTTATTCAAATATTTCTTGCTAATACTTACTTAAATCTTTCCTACTTATCTACAGTTGAAACCGTTGACAAATTAATTTTAATGGTATTAGGAAGATCCTGACACCGCAATTTTATTTTCAATGTCCATTGTTTCGTAAAATTCTTATACCTCCATTTGTCCTTTCAAATATATTGAGGATGAATAGTTCTTGAAATTCCCTTAATAACTATAAGACACTTTTCACTGGAGTACAATATATTCTTATTTATATCTTAATTTTAAAACAGATGCCTGCATATTTAATTTCTAAAAGATTTTTCTAAATTTATAAATCGAGAATCTTAATATATGAGCCATATTAAAAAGCTTGTTAAAATACTAAAAATATTTTATATTACTATAATATTAAATATTATTATAAGATTATTTCCATAGAATACAATATTAATAAGTTCAAGCTATTTATAATGTTTGCATAATATTTACTAACTATAATAATTATAGTAAAAATAAATCTTTTTAGTAAAGCCACGCCCTCGTAGAAGCCTGTGCCATGATCACATCAGCGCCATCAGTACCTAGTATTTGTTTTTTACCTTTTTAAGTATTCGGCAGACACGACGTGAGAAAGGCCTTTATGCCGTTTCATGGGGGTTAAATCAATAGCAAAGTTTTGCAAACAAGCGTTCTCAGCACGAAAATCTGATAAAACACCGCCCAAACCCTTTTGCTATACATCAGCAAAATTTAAGCACCCTCATCAAGTTTGTTTCTTTATTTAAAGAACGTGAACGTGAACTTGCTAACTGAAAAATATATAAAATTAAAAGGGTGAAATTAAATAGGTATTAAAAGCAGCTTTTTAGATGTGATGAGGATAATGGGATAAATATAAACAAAGCTCTTATATGACTATTAATTTATTTTATTGAGAATCTCAAACTTGTTCCGCTGAAAATAATGAAGGCTAATGGATCTAAATATGAGACCCCTTTTTTAAACCTTTTGTCTTAAATTATTATAGATAAACGGCTGATAATTAATGCTAATTATAGCTATTAGTAATGCTAATTAATGCTATTATTATAGTGCAACAGGTTCAAAACTAATTTTAAACTAACAGTTTTTAACAATAAATTAATTTTTAAGAAATGTCAAAATACCCGTCTTAAAAAAGGTGTCTTAATATGAGATCATCTGGTATCTTAATATGAGATACCACTTTATAAAGGTGTAATAAATTATTTTAAGGCATTGTTTTAGAAATAAAATTTATTAATACATGAGCAAATACACTGTAAACATTAAAACACGTTACAACAAAATTATAGTGTATTTTTATGTATGAGAGAGTAATAAAACAATAAATTATGTATGCAAATCCCTAAACTGTTGATACGGGTGACTCAATGAAAAACAGATATTTGTCAACAAGTTTACAGAAGTATATAGGAAAACAATTTTAAATTGAGTATGACCACCAGGTATAAAGGTTGGAGCAGAATAGAATACAATAGTTGTGAGGGTTAGTAATCCCTAAATAAGGTTGCCAGTGTCGGAGTGATGGAGGTTAACAGGTACTAATGAATTTGCAAGAAATGTAAGATGTTTATTTTATTGGTTATATATAACCAATAAAAGTTTAATAAGTACCTACCTATTTGCAAAATAAAGTTTAATTCTTTAGATAAAATAAAACGTTTTATTTTATCTGAAATGAGTGCATTCCACGAAGTAAGGGTTTTAACAATCAAACATTTAATTCTTTAATTCCAGGAATCTACGACAGTAATTGACTAGATAATTACCTTCTAAACTTATTCCACAGAAAATGTGATAGTGGGTTTTTCCATTTTGTAGGAAGGTCCAAGTGGCGTATTCAAAATTCTTAATAGTTCACTAAAAGTAGGTACTTCAGTTGCAAGGTGCAGTTTATTGTGTATACTAGTGTTATGGAAAATTTGGAAGTGCCGTGTAAACGCCGAAAAATTGGTCCTTTAACAGTTAATGAAAAAACATTAATATTTAATTGTTTTAAATCATTTACAGACAAACGTTTATGTGAAAGTGTTGATGAGACCGTTGAGTTAGTTAGCAGTACACTTGGTGTTGGGAAATCTACGATTTACAGAGTTATTAAAGAAGAGAAATGTGGTAGTTTTCAAATGCCACGTAATGCTCCAGGGAAACCAAAATTTCAAATAGAATATCATTTTAAAGAAGGACTTCGACGGAAAGTGCATGAATTCTTCTTTAGACAAGAATTTCCAACATTGGATAAAGTTCTTGTCTCAGTTCGAGATGATAAGGATTACCCAGAAATGAGTCGAAGTACGTTATGGAAACTTTTAAAAGAAATAGGCTTCCGCTGGAAAAAGAATCCCAGAAAGCCTATTTTATTAGAAAGAAGCGATATTGTCATATGGAGAAGACATTTTCTAAGAACCATAAAGGAAATGAGAAACCAAAAAAGAAAAATATTTTATCTTGATGAAACATGGATCAACGAGGGTCATACACCAAATAAATTTTGGCAGGATGAAACTGTTACAAGTCAAAGGCACGCTTTTGTAAATAACTTATCTACTGGTTTAAACCCACCATCAGGAAAGGGACGCAGGCTGATAATAGTACACATTGGCAGTTCAGACGGTTTTGTTGAAGGTGGTTTATTAACTTTTGAATCAACTCGTACCGGTGACTACCATGAAGACATGAACGCTGATGTCTTTCAAGAATGGTTCGAACAAATGATAGATCTTCTTCCTAAGAACTGTGTAATAGTAATGGATAATGCAAGTTATCACTCCAGACTTATAGAAGGACTGCCCACAACCAAGTGGTTAAAAAAAGCATTGCAGAATTGGCTGAGTTCAAAAAATATTACGTACCATCCCGGATCTATAAGAAAGGAACTTTATTCGTTGTGTGCCCTTCATAAAAAAAAATTTAAAAAATACGAAATTGATGAAATTGCCAAAAATCGTGGAATGACAGTACTTAGATCCCCACCATATCATTGTGAATTAAACCCGATTGAACTGGTATGGACACAGATAAAGAGTGAAGTTTCAAGAAAAAATACCACTTTTAAAATTCATGATGTTAAACAGTTGTTTTTGGAGGCCGTAAGTAATGTAAAACCTGAAAACTGGGAAAAGGCAGTAAATCACACTATTAAAGAAGAGGAAAAAATGTGGAAGCTGGACAATATTACTGATAAAATGATCGAGCCAGTTATTATAAATTAATCTTGGTTCTGAAAGTTCATCTTCTGAATCTGATTTGGATTTGTAACAAGTAGCTGTAAGTTTTATATTAATATTTTTATTCATCTATTTAACATACCTTAGACGGTTTTAAAAACTCTTTTTCTCTTTTGTAATTTTTTAAAACCCTTTTTAATGTAGGCCAGTCAGTTCTAATATAATGTGTGATAAAAGAGGTCACTTTTGTTTACATACACATAACACTTTATAACAGTGAAATAATTCATTTATTTTTTACAATTATTCAAAGTAATTTTTCAATTAATCTTGAGCACGCCCATGGAGTGGTCGGAGGTACCAGTTAAAATTATGCTAATTACTCTCTCGTTCATAAAAATAAACTATAATTACATAATAAAACTTTGATTACTATTACATTTTAGCGATTTTTAGCAAAAAATTATTTTTTTATATAAATTGTTCGCACTGCTTGTACAAGAAGTTGTAATCTGCCCCACAATTCTCATGAGGCCATCTGCAACATCTTCTGCATTGTTTCCATTGCTCTCCTTCTTTATCAGAAGAATACAAACATCTACAAGAAAGGCATTCTGCATTAATATCGTCCATGTCGTCGCTGCTGTTGTGTAGAGAAATCTTATCATCTTCTTGACCACTCGTGTCACAAACATAATGTTTTCCTTTGATTTGGTTTGATTTAGGTTTCACTCCAGGTAGTTTTCCTTTTTCTGTAGGAACTACTTTACTTATCTTTTTACCTCTTTTCTCTTTTTTATTTCCCTATTTTTTAAGTATTTCTCTTGTTTTCAGCGTTTAGAGGATTTCGGCTTGCATTAGATTGCACTATTTCTTGGCTACAGATAGTGATTTTTTAGCAATACTCATTTAGTTTTGCATTGCAGGGTGTAGATTTTATTAAGTTCACTTTGCGACTTCTGTCTGGCTTAGACGGGTCCTTGGGACATAGTCGAGGAAGCGGGACTATATATTTTGGGCTGACGATACCTTGCCCAGAATCGCTACAGGATGGTTGTGGTTCTGCTTAAGACAAGCCTCATTTTAGAAGTAGATTTGCAGAGTCCGGGATGTTAATGGGGAAGTCCTGGTCACAAAAATATGTTTGCTTAGTGGGTGTGAATCTATATTTTTGAAACTGTTGACAGAGTTATTATTGTGACAGCTTTGCTGTAGACGATTTCAAATAACTCTCGGCAGCTCTGTTGTGGGCGATTTCAAACAACTCTCCGACTTTTAAGTTTGTCACAACCTTGTCAGGGTTTAAATAAAACCAATCTTCAATAGCGTTGGCGTAAAATGTTTTTAATGGGAATAAAAATTCAACCTTCAGGGGTTGCATCTTGTGGCTTGAGTGAGAGGGCAGGCAGACGATGCTTACATTGTTGTTTCGTGTTTGGTTTATAATGTCCATGTTTTTTGTAGGGCTGTTATATTCGTAGAGGACAAAATGGATCGGGTCATCTTTTGAGCACTTGGTGTGCTTTATAAAGTTCTTAAACCACATGGAGAATATGTCGGTCAGAATCTCAGTATCTATTATCTCGGTATTATTATGTCTGTTTCGCCAAATAGTGTGATTAAGGCATCCTGCCAGTCTATTTGCTTTTTGAATTTGATATCTCACTTCTTTGTTCAGGTCTCCATAGCTAGACAGTGTAATTTCCAGATATTTTATTTCCATTACTTGTTCAATACTGATGCCATCAATTTCTATTTTACATCTGGTTGAATCTTTACTGAATACTACTGTTTTGATTTTCTGAGATGAGATTGTCATATCAAGTTATTTTGCTCTTATGTTAAATTTTTGGACCAGTCTTTGCAGACTATCTTTATGGAATTTTATTTTTATTTTTTTATTTATTATATTTATATTTATTTATTTAATGGAATTTTTTCTTGACCATACAATTAAAGGCAGTACATAAGATCCCGCAGCATTCATGCAAAGGACTACAGTAATTAGATGCCCTCTTTTGGCAGATGTTAAATTGGCAACGTTTGTTTTACCCTTCATCGACAAAACTGTTGCAGTCTTATGCTGCACAATTGTGATCCCAATTTCGTCCTCATTGAACAGCCTTATAGGATTACTGTTTATCTTTAAAAGTTCAAGCTCGTAAATTTGAAAAAACAACTTCACATTTTCAGGGCTGAATCCCTTAACCAGGGCAACAAACGTTTCTTGAGGTTTTCTGAAGGATAGATGGCGATGGCGCTTTAAAAAACCTTGTAGCCACTTTTTACCAACTGACTCTTTTATTGTTGAAAATGGATGCTTTAGAGAATTTCTCATAGCCAGTTAAAACGTCATTCTTGTTATAACTTTTTTTTATTTAGCCATAAAATCAAAAGTCCATTTCTAAGCAATATTTGACTAATAGTTCTTCAATGTCCGCAGACAAAATGGGCCGTCTACCTAAACACACAGCCACTAATGATTCAGGAGTATTTTCGGTATCCTTATCATAACGTTCCAATGTGTCTTTAGGAACTTCAGAGTATTTTGAAGCACGTTTGTAGCCCATTTCACCGTTTCTCACAGCTGTGACAGATTGCTTCATCATATATTAGTCCCAGGTTTTTAGCAGGTTGTGTCATCTGAAATATTAAAAAAGAAACGCTATAGACGTAATGCTATACACAAACCACTACAGTATTTAATAAAACTTTGTTTTCAAAACTTCCACAAAATTTATTATGCCCAAAAACTTACATCGGTCATCTGGTAGAACTTTTACCAAATGTATAGCAGATCATTAAAGGGCTTTCAATAATAGAAAAACAGATTCTACATACGCACTTTACCTTCTAGATCATAATCATTCTTTTAATGACGAATTTCAAATTCTTCACGTTCAAAATAAAGGCCTTAAGCTATCTTTATTAGAATCTATGGACAACTCGCTGAACTATGATGAACTTGCGACAAACAGTTCTCCCCTCCTTAACCTATTCAGTTAAAGACTATAAAGTGTAAACACATACCAAAAATTGATCACTTGAGCAAGGCACTCTGCCGAAACAGCTGTAGTAATTAGATATTATAATAAATTCTGTGAAAGTCCTAAAAACAAAGTTTTCAGTGTTTTACTGTTATATAAAATTAATTTCCATCAAGTAACGGTCGAATCCATCACTTATTATGGTATCCCTAATATGATATCTCATATTAGGTACAATTGAGGGTCTCATAACGGATTTAAGTAGCTATCAACTAATTACTTAGATGATTTTTTTATCTCTTACCTTGAAGATGAAAATTCATTTTGAAATAGACCAAGTCAAAAACTTTTGACTCGCAAAACACTTATAAACTTAATCGAGAGGTAATACTAGATCACAGACACTCGATCCCTTTACAGACTACTGGAAACACTACCAGAGCTTACTTTTCACGTCACTAACCCGGCTACAGCACTTACAAGACTCTAGAGACAGAGGTCTTATATTAGCAACGGGTCGCATAATAGGATTCCTAACCCAATAATAAAAAATTTCTTCGTAAGTTTTACCTTTACAAATAAATAACATGTTCTCAGTTTCTTCTATTACGTTGGACACACAGTTCGTTTTGTGCCACATCTGTGATATCTTTCTTCTTTAAATGACATGCTGACAGCGTGTAGACATGGATGTGTCATTTATTCGTAAATTTTCTTTAAAGCAACTGTAAAATTTTCGGCTGCATTTCGAATTCCTCACCAAACTCTTATATCTCCATGGCTATTGCTTTCTCTTTGTGCCACTTCTTCCTTCTACTCTATCTATTAAAAAAATCTTAATATATCAGATTTGTCACTGCTCATTAAATGTCCCAAACAGGAAAGTTTGTATTATTTTTTTACTTTTAACAATTTACATTTGGTTTTAGCTCTTCGGAACACTTCTGTTTGTTACATAATCAACTTGAACAACATGAAATCCGCAGTAGTTTACATAATGTCTAAATTTTGAATGCTTTTATGCCATTCATTGTATATTATTAATTATTATGGTCCAACATTATAAATATAAATATGAAAACAGAAGAATGTCTAATTTTAAAGAAAAAGAACCACTCCTTGTTATGTCTAGATGAACAAAATGCAGTTAAAAATTCTATTATATTTTGATTCACCAAAGATGTCTTTAATAATAATAAAAATTATTTTTCACATATTCATTTTTTAAGATACCTGTAGACGATATAAAATTTTCATCTCGACTTATCTAATAATGTTCATGTGTTGGTAAGTAAACCAACGTGTGTGTTAGTTCACCAAGTGGCAGTTCCATAAATCGTCGGCTTGTTCTCAGTCGGATGTGAATGATTTACAGAGTCCTTTCTTACCTTTGCATCCGCCACTAGATTATAAGAATACAAAGCCAGCGAAAAGCGAATACTAGAACAGGCATAATACATGACTATGTGAACCATGGGTGATATATAGAAACGCCGTTTATTCTTTATCAGATAATTAACGGCACTGTTTGCGGGTTGCGAACTTTTATTTTCTTATTTATTTAAGTTTTTAAAATCAAGTACATAGATGTCATGTTTGGTAGACAATATTATGAAAAATAAATGTCAGATTGTTTTATTCCTTGTGTCAT
Organism: Diabrotica undecimpunctata; assembly: GCF_040954645.1. NCBI lineage: Eukaryota > Metazoa > Arthropoda > Insecta > Coleoptera > Chrysomelidae > Diabrotica > Diabrotica undecimpunctata. The sequence continues at coordinate 113,842,867 of NC_092811.1, read as the reverse complement.
TTGTGTGAGTCTAACAAAAATATGTAAACTGTAACTGTGTAAGGATCTAAACAAAAATATAAAACGCTAAAAAACTTAAAACAAAAATTCAAAAATACAATATTAATATATAAGTCGTACGAGGATGCATCATACAATTCTGATTAGTAAAAGAAATAAAGTGAGCAAGAAACATTGAGTTCGGGGTCTCAATCTGCCTACTCCCCTCACTCGTGACGTACCAGTATCGTTGTCTGTAGAAATACAAGACCTGTCAAACAGCACTGAGGTCTAAATCTGCCTACTCCTCAGTGTCGAGTGACGACCGGTCTAATAAAATAAAAATAAAAATAAAAATAAAAACGTTTATTGCCCTAATAATATTTAGATTTCAAATTTAATATTTCATTATCTTCTTTCCGACATCCCGCTCTTGCACCGCCTGCTTCTGAATATTTTTCCTTCGGATTCCTGGTCTTCGGTTGGTGTCTTCTTGTCGTCTTCTTCTGTAGGTACTTATTTTGGCATCGTACCTACTACCCTGATTGGTTGATCTTCGGCAACCATCCGGCTAGACTCTAATCAGGTGGTCGATCAGTTTATGGGTATGTCTATACATCCTCTGGATCCTGTTCTTCTCGAGGATGTCCCTGGTCTTTTGGAGTCTTCTTGTGGCCTGGTGGAAGAAGTATCTTGTTCTTTTCTCTGCCACCTCCCTCAGTGGTGTACACTGGAGCCTTTCTTTGATGGTTGCATTTGATATTCTGTCCTCCCATGTCGATCCATCTATGATACGGTAGCACGCTATTTCTGTTGCTTCTAGTCTCCTCCAGTTAGTCTCTGCTATCGAACTCCATACTGGGACTGCATATAACATCACCGATCTAACTTAGGCCTGGTACAACTGGATCTTCTTGGCCTTAGTTAGTGGACTGGTCCTAAAAATAAAGGGGAGTATTAGTTTTTTAGATGCATTTGCTTTTACCTTAGTTTTTTGTGTATGCAACCGGAAGTTAAGTTTTCTATCGAGGTGGACTCCTAGGTACTTGACTGAATTTGTTGCCTGTATCCTGTTTCCTCCTACTTTAATTTCCTTCGCTGGTGGATTCCGTTCCTGAGTGAAAATGATGAACTGCGTCTTTTCTGCGTTGATTTTTATCTTCCATTTGTCCGTGAACTCCGTGATTTTTCCTAGGTGGTTTCCCATATTTCTGATGATTCTTCTGCCATCTTTTTCGGTTGCATACACTGCTGTAACATCCGCGTATTGAAGTTCTTGGATCTGTTGGTAGATCTGCAACAAAAATATTGTATAATATTAGAGATAGGATGCTGCCTTGGGGCATCCCTTTGTGGATTTCTTGTATTGTTGACATCTTTTGGTCAGCTGAAACTTGAAAAGTTCTATTAGATAAATACATATCACAAATATTAATTAAATAGTGAGGAAGCACAGCTTTGTCCATCTTGAAGATTAGTGCCTTTTTCCAAATCGTGTCGTATGCTTTTTCTATGTCCAGTATGGGTAATCCTGTTCTTTGTTTCCTGTTGAACCTTATCTTCGTGTCGCTGATTATTCTCGCTAATTGAAGTTCACAATTCCTTCCTTTTCTGAATTCAAATTGTTCTTCTTGGATGATTCTTCTTCTTTCTGCATGTTTCATCAGTCTTTTGTAGATGATTTTTTCCAGGATTTTTCCTATAGTTTCGAGGAGCGAAATAGGCCTGTAACGTTCTCGACGGGTCGTACCCTGTGCAGATGCTTTTATACTCTCAGTATGCCCGGGAACGGTATGCGCGGAAATGGTCTGAGCGGGCTGGGTTGGGGCTGCGGGTCGCTGACGCAGCGGTCACCATGTTACCGGCAGTTGTTTAGCGTCATAGCGAGTGTTTAAGCTGTTTTTTAATTTCGATGGCTTTAAACATGATTCTCGAGTTTAAGGAGCGAATGAGAGCGATGGTTTTTGCTCTTTAGATATCTATATTGTGCCCTGTCTGAATATGATGTTGGGCTAGGGCTGAAGGAGTATCAAAATGTTTTAAAGATATAGAATTTTCGTAATATTCTTAAATACGGTTATGTATTCATCGATTTGTCTCTCCTCTGTATGTACGTACGCAACTGGAACAAGGTATCTCGTAGACACCATGGTCTTCTTTGGGAATTTGGTCTTTTACAGACCTGACGAGATTGGACTACTTAGAGTGAGTAGTGAAGATAGTTTTGAGGTTTAGAGGGTTAAGAGTCCTACTCATTTTGTCAGTGACACCTTTAATAAAAGGTAGAAATATTTTGGGTTGACCAGGCAGCAAGGTTCCTTTTTTGGATGGAATGGGGTTTAGATGTTTTTGAATGCTCCTATTGATTTGGGTTTTATGTTTGCCTTATTGAATTAATTTCAGATAATCTGTGATTGTTGTCGCAAGTCTTATGAAACGGGAAACAAGAGTGTTGATAAATGAATTGAGTTGGGCGGGGTGATTATGTGACTGAGCATTGAGATAACCATTTGTATGGGTGAGTTTCCGGTTCACTGAATAGAAAAAACTGTGAGGTGGGTGTTTCTGAATGAGAACATCAAGGAATTGCAATGACGCCTCAGACTCAACTTCCATCGTGAATTGAATACTGGTATGTATTCCATTCAGTAGGGAGAGAAAGAGATCTAATGTTTCTTTACCGTGGAGCCAAAAGACAAAGGTGTCATCAACGAACCGTAGCCAGCAGGATTTGAGATTTGATGAGGACAGGGCTGTTGTTTCGAAATGTTCCATGTAGATATCAGCTATTATGGGACAGAGGCGTAATCCTATTGCGGCACCTTTGATTTGACGATAGAAATGATTTTGAAGTGAAAAGTATGTATTAGACATGAAGTGTTTTATAAAAGATAATGTGTCTTGGGGGATTTAATGTTTAGAGTCCAAGATGAAAATGGTTTCATCGATAGGAATATGGTGATATAGGAATGGTGAATAAAGAAATAATGTCAAAACTAACTAGTATTTCTGAGGGTGAAATAGAAATGTTTTTTAGAAGATCAATAAAATGAAAAGAGTTTTTGACAAAGGACGAGGCGTTTTCGGCTAATGGTGGTAAGAATAAGGCGAAATGTTTTACCAATTTCTGAGTGGGGCAGTTATATTCATTGACGATGGGTCTTAGGGGGATATGGGGCTTATGGATTTTTGGAAGGCCGTATATTCTTTGAATTCGGGATGATTTTCCTCTGGGTATAAGAGATATTTTGATGTCTTGAGGTAGAGTAGACTTATTTGTGATGGATTTGGTAGTTTTTTAAGATACGTGGTGGGATCCTTTGGGACGCGTTTGTACTCTATGGAATAAAAAAAAAGTTCAAATATTTTGTCGAAATAATTAGTAGAGTTTAGAATGACAGTAGCATGACCTTTGTGGGCCGGAAGGATGACTATGTCAGGGTTGTTATCAAGTTCTTTGAGGGCACGTCTTTCTGAAAGACTGATATTTGGCGGTTGGGGTTTGAAAGTACGGAGAATTCTGACGACATCTTGTCTGGCAACTTCGGCTTGGTCGAAAGAAAGATGAGAAATAGCTTTTTCAGTTTGACAAATAATTTTCTTAGTTAGGATGGAAAGAGGAGTGACAGAGTCTTTTGACAGAGCTTTGGTAGCTAAAGCGGATATGAGAATATCTGAGACATGGCGAAGAAAAGTAGAAGGTTGTTGATTCCAACTAAGGATGGATTTTGCTGATAGATAAGTTGGTCCAGTTTACGCTTCTGAGTTTGCTTGTTTGATATATATATATATATATATATATATATATATATATATATATATATATATATATATATATATATATATATATATATATGCTGATGCCTATATATGCATAATAATACTCTAAGTCTAAAATTTTTATTCTCTTACAACTTGCTTATTCTAACAGTTTCTACAAAAATTCTGCCGTCATTATTGATGTCTTCATATCGTACCTAGTCACTTTGGCATTAACTGAAAAATAAATATGTCGTAAAAGCTCGAACACACACCACTCTCTCGTCTCATAAAGATATGCAAAGAACTTCAGTGATTACACTCTTTATTTATGCTTTTGCCGACTGACCGAACAAATCCAGTGGTGTACATAAGAGCAGGTCATATGTAAATATCGCAATTTTATTTAAATTTAAATACCAGTGGCTAATCAAATATCTTTTGACAACAGAAAATCGTTGTGAGCAGAATCATTATGGTGGGTTTACACCAAATTAAGCAACAGTTGGGACGAAGAATAGAGCTGTTAGAAGTTGAGGGAAAGAGAGTTAAACCGAGGAAAGGACGGAAGGACTGTGTGGCAGATGACTTGAGAGAGAAAGGATTAGATGAAGAAGATACGATGGACAGATATGAGTAGCAAAGAAGAGTGAAGAACAGCAACCCCTAAAAAGAGAAAAGCCGCAGAAGAAGAAGTCAAGACGTAAACTCTAAAAGGTTTATTGTCGAACTTTAAAAACACCTTGCACAGCAATAATGTCGAAATAATTTCTACAACGACTATATAACTAACTTCACCTGCAGTTTTGTTGGGTGGATCGAGTATCTCGACAGATCTGTTGCTGGTTCCAAGCCCGGATAAAGGATGAGGGATTCTACAGCCAGGTTAGTACCTACTGAAAGACTTTATAACCATAATACTCATAGAAACATTATTATGCCTCGGAACAGAAATGATTTTATCACGATGACTAACGCGAGAAATAACGAACGTTTCATCATTGCCACACTTGTCATTGTCAGGTTAGATTTGTTCTGCTCTTTCCTGATATTCGAGGAGAACTTATCAGTTATCACGGTAATACCTAATTGCTTAATTGCTTAATGTTTGATTAAAGTTTTCGCTCTGAGATAGTTCAATTCACACATCGGTGTAGAGTTCATTGTTTTTTTTTTTTTTCTTTTTTGAGTTAATTTAAGTTTTGTTATTGGTTTTTTCTTGAACTCGTGCATTTCGATTTTATCTAGTGATTGAATTAAAATGAACAAATTTTGGATAACAGTTTTGTAACAACTTCTAAAGTACAAAAAGTATATTTCGGTACCTAGGAGGTAAAGGACACTATGTCCATTTTCTTACTTTTTCAGGAGAGCAGTTTTAAAATTTTTTAAATTTGTAATCAGTAAATACTCAAATGTTTCTTATATTTAACCAAGATTAATATATTATTATTGTGGTGTGTATAATCGTTTTTCCTTCCATGAAGTGTTATATACATGAAGTCTACCGTTCATTATTTAAATTTTTTTTAAAAATGTGTAGTTGGACATAGTGTTGTTTACCTCTAACAACTTTTTTAAATAATGTGGCATTGCATGTTAAGGTCTTTACGAAATAAACAATACAAACACATTAAACAGCCTATACTATTATTTTATTAGAGGTAAACATTATAATGTTATAATAATTAAGTAACATTATAGACGACAGGTTTCAAAATTGTTAAAGATGCTCCATATCATCTTTATCTTCTTGTGGGTAATCGTTTGTGGCTACATCGCTACGTGTTAAATTTTGATGAAACGCATTACAAACTGACGGAACAAAAGGCAGTAGTGGAATTAAGTCATTGTACTTTTGTTTTGTGATTGGTGATGGGATTACTGAGACTTGATTTAATTGGGCTGGAAACGTTACTTGCTGTCTTCGATACCTCATGAAGTCCACTTCATACATATTTTGATTATTGAAATCGGTCTTATAAAAGAGCTTTCCAATGTGTTCTTGTTGGACTTGTAGGAAAACACATGTTGACAGTACAACAGGGTCTTTATTAACATTCTTTTTTCTACTTACAAAAGAAGGATTAGTTGACAATTTCTTATCGAACAGCGTTTTGAAGTTTTTGAAATCTGCAAGTTCCATATTGTGCACTGTGTATTTACCTGATGTTTGCCTAACTAGTTGTTGCCAGTCCTATGGTGTTAAAATGGCCAAATTGGAGAGTTTCTTTCTTTTTCTTTCGTTTAAAGCATGAACAGTGTCTGCTTCCATATGTGTGTGCCCTTTCAGTAAAAACTTTTGAGTGATCATCTTTATTTGAGGGTACGTACGCAGTATCCAAAAATAGCACATTATAATACTTATATTTTTATTTGGTCCATAGCAGTTATCGATCCAAAGAGTGATGTCCTCTACTTGACTACCTGGAATTGTATTGTCAGCCCATTTCAAAATTAACGAGGCAATTTCGTTTGCACCTCGGGCCACTTTCGATTCGTCCCACATTATAGATTGTACAGAAGAATCACTGGCATCATGTAATGTAAAATTTAATGTCCAAAGCTTCCCTTTTGTAGAAACTAATACAATTGTTTGTTAGTGGTGAAGGCAAACATTTTTGCAAATCACCAGATAGTACTTTGTATTTTGGTGACTCTTTAGCTATTATAAAGTCCTATTGTTTTAAGTTATACCGAGTTTTAGATTCAATTAGGTGAGCATCATGATCAGCCTGTACACTGGTTAGTTCATCTGCAGTAAGATTATTTTTTAATTGAGCGGTGAATGTACTGCATGTATCGCAAATGTCTCTTTCGGGCGGTTTAAACGACAACTTGAAGTCTTTATTAAAAATATCTACGTACAACCACTTTTTTGCTCTGAGCTCTGGATCTACATGTCTTTCATTGCATTCATCAATGTACAGTTGATACATCTTTTCTATTGTAAATTCTGTGCCCAGATAATCTCTCTTACTCCTTTCTCTGGAATAATGACTCTCGTATTTTGGGAATGATTTAATATGTTGATGTATACTATTTATAGTTTCGGTAGGAGTTTTATTGGTTGGCGTGTGTCTACCTCTTTGATCAGCTTTTATTAAACCTCCTGGCTCAATTTTTTTCAACATATTTACTACTACCAAATTAGATATGCAAAGTGTGTTTAAAAACATAACCTTGCACACCTTCAATACCTGATTGTTCACTGTAAAATGGTAGTGTAGTGTATTATTTTTAGATTTGGTAGAATTTAGATCTTTTTTTCTTTTTCGAAGAGTAGGTTGGATGTCGATACATGGGAAGATAAATTGCTTTTAAAGATCTGAAACGTTTGTCTCAGTCCAGTATGAGTTGAAAATTTTTTGTCTTTCATATTCTGGTAATCTTTCAGAGCATTTCATGCGACACATGCAAGGAGGCTTTAACATTTTTGCAGGCATGTCTTTGCCTCTTCTACTGAGATACTCTTTCCCACCAGCTATTTTTCGTTTACGAACATTACAGGCCCAATTTTGTTCATTTACTACACGTTTTTTACCTTTTTGTTTGCACTTACTTATATTTTGTACCTTTCTTTTAACACTTTTGTCTTCTTTTAAAATAGCTTCATTATGTTCATTGAAATTGCCTGCATCACTGCTTAGGGATAAATCGTCCTGAAGAATATTTTTTTTATTGCCCCACAAATCGCAGGCGTAATTATAGGTTTCTCTTTTACCTTTGTTTTCGCTGGTTTACTTATACGTCTCATATCATTGTCGTCCGATTCTGAGCTTTTACCACTTAGAGGCTCATAGATTTTATCAATATCCGAATTTTCATCTCCAAACAAATTATCATTTTCGTCCACTTCTTTCTTATAACGAATATAGTATATCAAACCAGCCAAAAGAAGGAGTTGAATCGTGTTTTGTTGTAATTTATGAAAATATTTTAATTCAAAAATAATGTTAAAAAATAAAAAAATTTAGACATGACTTTAAATTATTATGTTTAATTTCAAATCGAGAGCTGTCATTCGTTTCTTGTAAAGTGTAGCACAAAACTGTATTGAGTTGTGGTATACTAGAATAAATAAAACACACTGGAAAAATTAAAAATTTAATTTGAAATTAATACAAAACGAATAACTTTTACAATGAATAAGTGTGGAATTTAAATATATGTATTATAATTCGAAACTGCTGAAATAATAGTATTTTGTCATATCTCCATTATTAAAAAATTCTTCAAACGTTTTGGACATTAACTCAACCGTCTCTCTGGTTATTAAATTTATTAGATACCGTTTTTTGTTGCTAATAATAAAAATAATATTTATCTAAACACATTTTTGAACGTTATTTTTTTATTTAGATTTAGTGCAATTTAGTGCATTGGGAAAAAAAGTGTACCATTTTTATATGACGGGAAGTGCACAAGGGTACATAACACTATGTCCGGATGGTAAATGACGGTGCACACATATAGTAGAGGTAAACAACACCAAGTCCACATGGTGTTGTTTACCTCTGACTGGAAGTGGACTTGGTGTTATTAAAAAGTCGGTAACTTGCCGTAAAATTGTCTCTGGACATAGTATGGTTTACCTATGTGTAGAGCCAGAAAAGTTATATTCAAAAGTGCAATAATCTAAATTTCGATAAAAATGGACATAGTGTCCTTTACCTCCGGGGTACACATTTATTTTTAATGATAATTATCATTTTTGCTCCATAAATATTTTGAAATAAGTCAACTGTTACGTCAAAAGCTATTATTTGAGTATCGTTATTAAACATATCTTTAATTGGTTGTATTATTGTTTTAGGGACATTAATGTTTTTGTTTTTATTCTTCTTGTTTCATCATTGACTTTAAAAATACATTTTCACTAGCTAATACTTAAATGAGAGAGCAAGTATGTTATTGGTTTAAATATAGATCTTGAATGATATTTTGTACTCCCCATGATTGTTTGAATTTTCTAATCTGGGCCTTGGCTACCTATCATTTAAAGTAATGGGTTTTAATTTTGTACAAAATATTTTGTTAGTAAATGTTAAGTATGTCTTATTTATTATGTTAAAGTCAGTGTAAAAATAATATCAGAAACAAATATTTTTGCTAAATATTCAAGTTAAAAAAAAATGTGTGCATATTTAACATATTTAGTCCTATAAAATTTATAAACGTAAACTTAGCTTAGAAAATTTCTGATTTAATGAATTGTGTTTGATAAATGTATACCTGCATTTACTACAAGTTTCATTTAACCATATCACCAGTTTTGTTCTTTTTAGTTTATGCAAATAAAGGAAAATCCTCTTTACAATTACACAAAAGCGTTTATCGCTATAATCTAACACAACAAAAGGCATTTGCAGAACGGTTTTTGCATCGCTTTTTAATTCAACTCGGTAAAATTACGATCATCATCAATTTAACATAAGTAACAAAGCAACGAGAATGCCGAGTAATGATTTTTGCGAGATAAACTAATTCCTCGCGAAACTTGATGTCCACTTTCTCTTTGTTGAGAAGCTAAAGTAGATGACTTCCGTTCATAGAGAATTAGATTTGGATACGCAAATGTAATCGCATGATTGATGTTATAAAAAAAGCAGATACACGTGAGATAATACCGAATAAAAACGAACATTAGTTAGAATTTTTGTGGAAGCCAATTACAGAAGTATAAAGTAAGTGTTAGCTCAAATATGGGCTACGAACGGGCTCAACTATAATTGAAAAAAAAAATGAAGTAAACGGTTATAATAAAATCTTTGAACTAACCGTTATTTATAATACTAAAATCTATTATGTCATACTAGTTTATTGTTGTTTTTATTGCTTAGCTACCAACTACGTAATAGTGTACTTTGTGCCCGCGCTGGCAAAAAGTGTACTTTATGGTCCGCACGGGCGTAAAGATACAAACAAAAAGATAAATTATTAGAAATATCTTTATTTAACAACATTTCAAAACATTATTTAGAATTTACATAAAACTGGCAATTCTAAAAAGATCCGGTAATATTTAGAATACCCGCGGCAAACGTTGACTCATGTTTCATAGCTTGGGTGTCAAGTTTCTGTAAGGAAACGCCGGATCCAGAAGGTATCCCTGCTAGCATTCTTGAAACCTCATTCTTTGAACATATGCTGTCCTCTAAATATCTGTCAGCAACCGACATACTCTTCCATCCACCATGGCGCTTCAACGTGGTCATACTGGCTCCAGCTTCTACCAGAAGAGTTGCCAAGATCCGACGCCGGCAATGACCTGTGTTCTTCTGAGGACTGCTTAAACCCAGATATTTTGCAATTGTGGACGGGATTTTTTGAAATGTGTTCTTTCCAACTGGCTGTACAGTACAACGACCTTGTCTCTAGGTCAAAAAAAGCCTTTTTTCTGAAGAACCACGGGGTCGTAAAGACATGTAATCCCGTACTAACTTCAAACTCCTCAGTTCATCTTTCGTCAATAATTGTAAAAACACACTGTTTATTGGTTTTTATGGCTGGTACGTTTATGACGAAAACTGATTTTCTATCTTCTACGTGACTAATCAACATATTCACAAGTTCTTGTCGTCAACACCCACCAAATACACCAAATATTAATGCTACTTTGTGTAATCTCCAGCCCAGTAATTGCTCGGTCCATTTTCAGCCCCTTATAAGCAATTATATATTAAATCCGTAAAATAGTTTCGAAACACAATTCAGATATCTGCCTTAATCTGAGCCTTCTAAAAATTGCAAGGCATAGCAGACGTTGATAAAGATGTTAATAGAGACATGGGGAATCTAAAATTTGCATTCCACGACATGTCTCCTCAACTAAGCAGAAATCATTAGCGAGTTGGTTTCTTGTACTCATACAGAGTAGATCCGAATAAAATGAAAAAGACAGTCAAGATTTCATGTCACGTACAAAGCGTCTGTGTATCTGTTTATACGTATTTCGCTTTAATAAAGCTCATCAGAACAGCTATTCATAGGCGTTCTCTGTATGAGTACAAGAAACCAACTCGCTAATGATTTCTGCTTAGTTGAGGAGACATGTCGTGGAATGCAAATTTTAGATTCCCCATGTCTCTATTAACATCTTTATCAACGTCTGCTATGCCTTGCAATTTTTAGAAGGCTCAGATTAAGGCAGATATCTGAATTGTGTTTCGAAACTATTTTACGGATTTAATATCAGATGTCGCTATTGCGTCCGTTTCGAAGCCATTTTATTGTTGCTTCTTAAAGACAGGAAAGATTTATTTTTCACGTTGAGAACGCCTATGAATAACTGTTCTGATGAGCTTTATTAAAGCGAAATACGTATAAACAGATACATAGACGCTTTGTACGTGAAATGAAATCTTGACTGTCTTTTTCATTTTATTCGGATCTACTCTGTATGAGTACAAGAAACCAATTCGCTAATGATTTCTGCTTAGTTGAGGAGACATGTCGTGGAATGCAAATTTTAGATTCCCCATGTCTCTATTAATATCTTTATCAACGTCTGCTATGCCTTGCAATTTTTAGAAGGCTCAGATTAAGGCAGATATCTGAATTGTGTTTCGAAACTATTTTACGGATTTAATATCAGATGTCGCTATTGCGTCCGTTTCGAAGCCATTTTATTGTTGCTTCTTAAAGACAGGAAAGATTTATTTTTCACATTGAGAACGCCTATGAATATCTGTTCTGATGAGCTTTATTAAAGCGAAATACGTATAAACAGTTACATAGACGCTTTGTACGTGAAATGAAATCTTGACTGTCTTTTTCATTCAATTATATATTGTTACAAGTGACACGCAATGTGGTAGGCAAATTAAATCATTAAACTAAAACAGAATACCAAATGGAAGAAAAACAACTTAAAATAATCTGCTATGCAGACGACGCAATACTACTCTCTCAAAATAACCATGATTTACAACGTATGCTGCACCAATTTAATATAAGCGCTAGAAAATTTAATGTGTTAATTTCCCCAAAAAAGACAAAATGCATGGTTCCAACTGCCAATTTACTAAGATGTAAATTGAAGCTGGAAGGTCAAATAATAGAGCAAGTGATGAAGTTTAAATATCTAGGCATCCCAATATGTAGCTACTGAAAGCTCGGAGCTGACGTGGAAGATCAAGTGAATAAAGCAAAGAGGGCCGCAAGTCTCCTGAATAAAACAATATCGAGAAATAAAAATATGATAGAAATAAAAGGCAGAATTACATTATCACCATCAGATGATAATGATATACGCGAAAGAAATATGACCTGACATAGAGTGGACAAAAAATATGGTAGAAATAACAGACAAAAAAAATCTAGAAAAATTGATGTAAGACACTATGGGACAGAGCTAGAAGTATAGATATACGACGCATATGCAAGGTGGACAACATTAAGAACTGGGTAAGAAATTGTAGAGTAAAATGGAACGATCATATAAGCCGAATAAAAACAAATAGAGTAGTAAAGACGGCAAGAGACGGTTCCCCAATAGAAATTAGATCAGTAGGAAGACAGAAAAACAGACAAGGTTATGTCTACATAAAAAAGAAGAAGAATAAGAAGTTCTGATGTTGATATTGGTAAATTATTTCCGGTGTATTTTTTTTTTTAAGTTTAAAACTACATTTCGTATATATAAGTTTTCTTTAAAGTAATGTTTTCTGGGATCTCAAGGAGGATATTTTAGCTATTTTCTCTTTGTTATCTGACTGATTTATTGCTTCCCTAGTATGTAATATAAATCCGATATTGGAATGGTAACCACACCATGTCATGTAAGCATACCTAATTGTTCCGTGTATGCAGCGTGCAGTTTCTTCGCAAATATAGACATATATCAAGCCACTTCGTTTATACATTAAATTAAAATATAAATGAAATGTTCCTGTTATATGTATACAATGTAAATATATACACGTCCAGCATTTTAATTATATGTTTCTTTAGCTGAAAACCATCTGAGCAGAAATTACTACGAGACTATCTTCCTAATGAAGAAAAAATTATGCCAGAAAAGGCCAGCGCGGCTATAAAATATAAGTGGTTTAAAATTAATTCACAATTTCATTCCGTGCAACTTGAACATAAAAGTTATTAAAAAAGACATTTTACTGTTGATTGAAGCTTGCGTACGCATCCCCTTTCTTATCTGTAATTAATCGCTTGTTGTCTTAAATGGCAACACCGCAAATTTTAGCGGCACAAGTACTTAATACAATAAAGTATATGTTAATTTATTTATAATTACACTTGTCGTAAATTAGTTTCTTCGTTAATGTCTTTATTAAAATAATTGGCACAAGTTTGGAATAGCTCTAGTTTTAAATTTTCGTGTTTATAATCCATTCAAAAGAGAGCACAGGTGACAGTAATGTATTTTTCATGAAGTTGCGTCTTTATTCTTAGCACACAGGTCACACGGCAGATCGTGAATATTACACTTCATAGTGTGATCTTTGCATCAAACCTTGACACTTTATTAATGTTGATCAAACCCTCTGTTCTAGATAAAAGCCTTTTTTATAGGGAGTGGATTTCTCCCTTCTAAAACTTACAGCAGTCTTCAATATGCTGAAGAGGATAAAGAAAATAATAATTAGTACCTAGAGTCCGGATTTATAAGCATTATACTTACGGTAAATAATAAAAGTAGGAATATTTTCTTTTTAAATATGAACGAAATATGCAAAAATATTTTATTTGACACCACTTTTATATGCTTTTCTCTGTATATGTTTTTTGTATTTTTGTGTTTATTTGGTGCTTTTTTTTATATACATTTTTATTATTCTTTTTTTTTTTTCGATACCATTGCCTTAGAGCCATAGAGCCTGTACACACATAAAGGCGTTAGACGCCACGTTTGCCTAACGCCGCGTTCCAAGTATTAATGAACAAAAATTGTATCGTTCACATGCAAGCGCGCATTTAGAACCGTCGTCAAAACGTGGCGTTGTTAGAATATACTTCAAACGCCACGTTTGCAGCACGCTTATACACACATGTCCAAAAGTTTGGAATATGTAAAAATAATATATCTACCCCTATGGTGGTTTTAAAACTGCTGTTGATATTCATTCTAGAACGTTTCTAAATGAAAATGATAAAAAATTTGAATCGTTTTTGTATAATTTTGGGTCACATTCACCTGATTAGCGTATTTACACATTATTTCAGTCATTGTTTAAATTTGAATTGAACCGTTTAAAAATGCCTAGAAACGTAATATCTCATTTTGACAGATCTAGAGTAATTACTTTATTACAACAGGGCTTTATTTAAAGTTATATCGCGAATATTGTTGATGCTACTCAGAGTGCTGTATCGAAAATTAAACAAAAATCCAAGATACAAATGACGTCAAGGATCGTCCCAGAAGTAGTAGAAGTCGATGTACAACAGCAGCAAAAGACCGGCAAATAACATTGATAGCTCATAGAAATCGTCTGGAATCTACAAGTGGTATATCCAGAGAAAATTCTGGGCTTCAAGGACTGAATATTTCACGGCAAACACGCAGACTAAATGCGGTAAATTTGTATCGTAGAAGACCGCTACATGTTCCTAAACTAACCTACCAACACAAAATAGTAAGGTTGTAATGGGCTAGAGAAATGGTGCATCATGGTCCTAACTGGAATAACGTGATGTTCTCTGATGAGTCAAAACTTGGCTTGGTATCTGATTCGCGAAGAACATTGATTTGAAGGGCCCTAGAACGACAAGCCCGATTAGAAACACCCCAACCGGGTGTCCCATTTGAAGGTGGCAGTATTATGGTTTGGGGTGGTATTATGAGTGGTACATGGACGCCACTGCTGGTTGTAGAGAAGAGTCACTGGTGCTGTGTACATAGAGGAAGTTTTAAATCCTGTCGAACGTCTATTCCGAGGGGCGTTAGGTAACGAGTTTGTATTTATGTATGACAACGCACCTCCTCATCGAACAGGAGCAGAACAAAAGTTTCTGGAAGAAGAAGGAATATCTACCTTACGATGGCCCTCGAATTCCCCCGACATGAACGTTATTGAACATGCTTGAGACATTCTCAAAACATGCATCAATAAGCGAAACAATCCCCCTATTACACTTCGAGAACTAAAAGATGCTGCTCGTGAAGAATGGGAGAGAATTCCGCAAGCCCAGCTCGACCAGTTAAACAGCATGTCAAATCGCCTACAGGCATGCATACAGGCCAATGGAGGAAATACTAATTATTAGTTTTATTAAAAATTATTTTTTTCTTTACTAATTTATTTTTAAATGTAAGTTGTACATTGTAAGTTTTTCACTCCAAGAGAATAAATAATTTTTCTGCAAATCGTTTATGTGGTTTTGAGATTTATTTAGTATTGTTGAGAATTGAAACAAAATGATGTTTAACTATTCAGAAGAGTTTATACAGGGTGGCGCACCGAAAACGAAACAGATGCATTTACTGGCAGATGATTCCTAAAAAAAAAAAACGCTTGGACCCGTCGATTTTGTTATCGAGGGGGAAACAAAATTGGCATAAAATCACATTAACATTTGCAGACCCCTAAGCGGGGGTGGCACCATCCCTAAAATCTTAAATGGAAAGGGGGGTTGAATGATCCATCATTTAAAAGGGCTTTCAACTCCCTTTACAATGATGTAAAATTCATGTACTTCAATTTAGTAGTTTTGGAGATTTATTGATTTAAAGTTTAAATACATCATCGTAAGAGGAGATCAATACATAGCAGCAAAGTTGTTAAAAAATAAAGAATGAACTGACCTGTCAGCCGAGTAAATGTTGAAAATGACCACCATGACTTTCCATGCAATAATAAAGATTTTGCTGAAAACGTTGCCAGACATTTTGCAATATTTGAGGAGTAATTTGATGGCACTCATTCACAATTCTTTGTCGTAAATCTTCTAAGGATGTTGGCTGAGTAGCATAGATTTTGCTTTTTAAGTAACCCCACAAAAAGAAATACAAAGGTGATAAATCTGGCGATCTTGGGGGCCATTCAACGGCACCTCTTCTACCAATCCATTGACCTGGAAAGGTCTGATCTAAATAATGCCGAACTCTTAATGCGTAATGTGATGGGGCACCATCCTGTTGAAACATCAACATATTCTCAACGTATCGACCATCATTCTGATTTTCAATTATATCTGTTAGCGCAGGATCTATGGCATTTTGCAGTAATTCCAAATACATTTCACCAGTCAAATTTCTAGGTAAGAAAAAAGGACCAACCAAATGATGGCCAAAAATGCCAGCCCAAACATTTAATTTTTGTGGCTGCTGTGTGTGTACCTCATGGTAAATTCTGGGATTAGAGTCCGACCAATATCGACAATTATGACGATTTACTTCGCCATTTAAAAAAAAGGAACATTCGTCGGAAAAGCAAATGTTAAATAAAAATTGTTCATCGTTTGTAATTCGTTCACTCATAACTTCACAAAATTCTAATCGCTTATCAAAATCGTCCTCATTAAGTTCTTGTACAAGGTGAATTTTATACGGATGAAAATTATGGGCCTTTAGAATCCGTTGGATAGTACGTCGACTAACACCACACGAAGTTTGCAATTTGCGGGTACTTAATGTAGGATCTACAATAACTTGCCCTAAAACTCCCACTTCTGTTGCTTCGTTCCTTATAGCATTTTCAATATTACGTTTTTTATTGGCGACTGATCCAGTTTCCCAAAATTTAGCTACAAGCTCTAGAACATATTTTCCGTGCACATTATTGTTCTCATCTCGCTCATTAAAAATTTGTGCTGTTCTATTAGCGCACTGATTATTTCCGAAAAATATTTCAATAATTTCAACCCTTTCTGCCGTGGAATATACCATGGTTAATTTATGTATAAAGCAATAAATGATATTTTGAATGATTATAAACAAAGATTGGTCAAATCAATCGCAAACTAATGTACTATTTCCTATTTAAAATAAGTAGGTGGCATTCTCTACTTATCTTTCTTCAAGAAACAACTTTTTTTGTCACAAAGGACACTTCAATTGTTATTTTTATTATTAATAAACCATGGGCGTAGTAAATAAAAGCATTTACTTATCAAGAAAATGCTTTTACTCAAATTTCTTCTGAAAGAAGTACAAACTAATTTGATGTACCTATTAAAGTCTACTTTAAACTTTAAATCAATAAATCTCCAAACCTACTAAATTGAATACATGAATTTTACATCATTATAAAGGGAGTTGAAAGACCTTTCAAATAATGGATCATTCGACCCCCCTTTTCATTTAAGATTTTAGGGATGATGCCACCCCCGCTTAAGGGGCTGCAAATGTTATAGTGATTTTATGCCAATTTTGTGTCCCCCTCGAAAACAAAATCGACGGGTCTGAGCGTTTTTTCAAAAAAGAAATCATCTGCCAGTAAATGCCTCTGTTTCGTTTTCGGTGCGCCACACTGTATATAAAAATCAATAAAAAGATGAAATATTCCAATATTCCAAACTTTTGGACATATGTGTAGTTACTAGGATAGGCATGTGATTGTACACATCATGATACTACGATGTTGCTGTACTATCATGGTACACATGTTCACTCAAGCGCGCGCTTTTGCCCAGTCGACATCGCCCTGCCTTGTTAAAAAGTGATATATGTACAGTGTAAGTTGTACTCTGTGTACAACTGAGTGGGGATGGTCGTTTACCCCATATGTGAATCATGTAACCGCATCTGCCGTGTTGATTCTGATTCGGTTCAGCATAGTCCATGTGTTGCCTGGTAAGTCAAAACCTGGTAGTTTTTGTGTGATACAGGGTAAGCTGCTATTTTGTTGCTTAATCCATTCTCGAGTCCAAGTGGTAGTTAAGTTGAACTCATTTTCCACAGCAGTCTGTGCTGCTTTTATTGGCGGTCGTCTAGAGCGTAGACGGTTACTAGTGAGGGAGTGTATGCACCATAGTTTGGGGGGTGGAATGTAGCTCAGTACTGAGAACCATTGCGTAGGGGTGGATTTGATAACACCAGCAATCATTCTCATTATATTGTTTAATTGGGTATCGACTTTGTGTATATGTGGGCTGTTAAGCCTGGCTGAAAGCTGTAGAAGACAAGGTCCAGGGCAGATTATCGTAAGGTGGAAGCCGATGCTCACCATGTTGTGCCGCACAGCTTCTGGATGGGGTTGTTTCTAGATTTAAGTTTTTCCACTGTTTTGACAGATTTTTTTTGAAAGATAGGGTTCTGTCAAGAGTCACCCCAAGGTCTTCTTCTTGATGTGCCTGTCCGTTACGAATGTTGGCGATCATCATGGCAATCTTTATCTTATCTGCAGCAGCGCGGAAAAGCTGCACAGATGTTGTATTGAACCAGATTCTGAGGTTCTTTAACCAAGATGTTCTTCTTCTTCCTGGACCTCGTTTCCCAAATATTTTTCCTTGCAGGATGGCTTGAAGGAGAGTATATCTGGATTTATTTCGCATAATATGTCCGAAGAACTGTAACTTTCGAGATTTGATGGTGGTCAGTACCTCTCGGTTCTTATTCATTTTTCTGAGGACTTCCTCATTTGTGACTCGGTCAGTCCACGGGATCTTAAGTATTCTCCGATACAGCCACGTCTCAAATGCTTCCAGTTTTCTGCACAAGGTACTTCGGTGTTTTATTGTAGGCGAGTGTGGTGTTTTCGAATTGGATGTTGAGTGTTCTTCCTGAAAGGTTGTTATTTAGGTGGAAACTGAAAACCTCTGTTTTGGTAGCTTTTAGTTGGAGCCTCCATTTACGGAAATACTTTCCCACTGTGTGTAAGTCCGCCGTGAGGATTTCTTCTATTTCTTCAAATGACTTACACCTTGTTGCAAGGACCCAGTCATCGGTGTAACCAAACTTCCTTAATCTTGTTTCTAAAATATCAGCGATCTACAGGCTAAAGAGGAGAAGAGCTAAGACAGATCCCTGAGGCAGTCCATTCTTTAGTTTTCTTGGGGTGCTAATGTTGGTTCCCATGCCTACTTGAATCGTTTGGTCGCAAGCATGCTGTTGATTATTCGAGCGGTGGATTTACAGAAAATTGTACGGAGGAGCTTGTATATCACGCCTTCTCTCCAGACTGTATCGTATGCCGCTGCTAGGTCTATGAATTTGGCTGCAGTTTTAAGTTTTCTCTGAAACCATTCCTCAATAAATATGGTAAGTGAAAGAACCTGATCTGCGCAGCTTCTTTTCGGTCGGAAACCTGCCTAATCAACCGGTATTGATTTAAGTAGCGTTGGACTAATTATGTCGTAGTTAAGTTGTTATAGTAGCTTAAACTTCTCCGATAGTGGGGCTATTGGTCTTTAGTTCTTAGGGTTATTATCATTTGGTTTCCTTGGTTTTAATATGGCAATGATTTTCGAGCGTTTGAGTTCCTGTGGTATGATACCGATATTGACTGTGCAAAAGTGGGCCATCCATTCTCTCGCATATTTGCCGTTGTCAATTAAGAATGCGAGATGAATATTATCAAAACCTGGGGCTTTATATGGCTTTACATCCTTGAAAGCTATAATGACTATTTTGCAAGTAAAAGGGCAGGAGTATTTAATCTGAGTCGATTGGAATTTTAAAGTTTTGAGCTCTCGTTTTACTTTGATTGTCTTTAGAGGCCCTAGACGTCGATACCAGATGTGAGGTAATAGTGTTTGGGTTAATTGTTGTTTTGTTTCTAGTTATAGGAGTTCCGCTTCCTAATTTTCTTAGTAGTTTCCATGCTTGCCTACTTGATGTTTGAAAACTAAGACTTTCTACAGTTTCCGTCCATTTTTGTTGTCTTGTTGCATTTAGGCTATAGAGCAGTTTATCGGCTTATTCTTGATCACTAGAAATTTTGGTACAGTTCTTTGCTGTTATGGGACCAACCAGGATTGTATTCTTTTCGATAGCCTCTAGGTATATGCTTTTTGGCCGTGTTTATTACGGCTTCAACGGATTTTTTGTATTTTCTAATGGTAGGGGGTATCCAGCCTAGAGTCGTGTCCAGTTCCACAGAAAACCTACCCCACATGGCTTTCTTTAGATTCCACCGTGGGTGAGGGATGGATGTGATTATAGGAATTTGGGTTCCTGCCTCTATGATCACTGGGCTGTTGGCTGTGTGGGAAGTCGTCCATTACTTTTTGAGAGACTGCTAGAGGTTGTCCGTTTTTCTAGTTGAGACAAAACATAGATCAGGATTGTACTCCTCCTTCCATGCTACTGACATGAATGTAGGTCGGTCTTTAGCATCAAACTTAAGTGATAGATGTTCGTCCTCGTCCTTGGATAGGTAAATGTTTATCGATGAAGTGCAAAAAATAATAAGTATTTGGTACATGGAATATTACAAATACAAGAACAGAGTCTTAAAAAAATCTGCATGACACGAGCTGGTGGACATATTTGCAGGTAAAAATAGTACACTAGAAGACAAGAAAGATAAGGTAAAATACAACAGATTTTATACATACAATTTTATCAATATTTTTAGGTCAGGGGCACATACGACATCTAAACATCCTCTGAATTCTCAGGCATTTACCAATTATTACTATAAATACACTCAATGGAATTTTTCTTATAAACGTACATATAATATACATATATACAAATTTCCTGTAAATTTAAAGAAACTTGAATATATTAATTATTACAACAGAGTGGTTCTACTTTAGATTCACAAATGATCACCAGTCAAAAAGTGAGTAAAGTCTAAGATACGATAAACACAGCCACAACTTCATCACCAATCAGTAACAGTACTAAAACTCCTTCGCGAGGGAAGAAGAGAAGCCGAGATATAGTGAAGGCCATAGCAGGTCTGAAAACCCTACATGAAGAGGTTAACTCTGTAGAGGAAATACCACTTGACATGTTCGGAAAAAGTTTTGCACCTCAAAATGTTAATGCAACTCAAAACTTTTTTGACAGAGAATGCTTTGCTAGCCCAGGCCAAAATTCAGAGCATTCTGACCAAGATTGGGATAAACGACTATCGGGAAAGGACAGCATCCCGTTCATTTATCTCAAATTTTAGTAGTCCAGTACCATTACCTTCAGTTCCAAATAACACTACTACAAATTTTGATGACCATACATCTAGTTCACCAATAAATGGCTTAGAATCATCAACACAAATATACCATTTCAATGAATATCAAACATCTACTCCAGGACTCACATCACTCGAGACCGATACTACCAATATTATAACATGAATTACTATTTAAATGGGAATAAGCCACAATTAAAGGTTAAAGTACGTTTATCGACGTTTCAATTTCCACTTCGGAAATCGTTCTCAAAATACAAACATTAGTAAATTAAACAAATTTTGTTTTTTTGTTACTTGGTGAAAAATTTTTCTAATAATTTAATTTTATCTGACTTATTTATATTGACAATTCAGACATACATTATACATTTTAAAGTAGACGACTTTAAAATGATATTGCCAATATTGTTGAGTTGCGTTCCTGGGACGACTTTACTTGTAAGATAGTTCATTTGATTACATGAAATCAACTCTAACTTGAGAATATCCGTCAGAAAAAATCCTAGTATGTAATTAGTCTTTAAAAAGACAAACACATGTTATGATGACAGTAAAAATCTCCTGTTAGTGATTCCATAGTAATTTATGAGGAAAAAACTAGGAAAAAAACCTCATAATACTATCCCGACATGGTAAGTATTTGGTCGTGCATTCAAACACCAAATTCTGATTGTATATGTTTGTTATTTAAAAAACATAAATGATATATCCTCTGTATGTTACCGACTTACTAATACTGGTATTTTCCTTTTAATAACTTCCTCTTTTAATATGGGTAACCAGATCCTACTATATTCTGCCGAGGAATTGGCTACACAATTGGTCTCATTTAGCATAATTAGAGCCGTTTCTTTGATTTTTCTCTTTTTACCATCCATTTCTTTAAGGACTATATTTGAATCATTCCATTGAACCCTATGTTCATTATCCCATGCGAGTTTACCTATTTGAGATCTATCAAATTCTCTATTTTTATTATAATATTAATGTTCACTTATTCTAACATTAAATGGCCTTGATGTTTCACCTAAATAAAACTGATCGCATTCACAAAGTATTTTGTAAATGCAATTCTTTGTCCTTTCTTGTTCATTGTTAGATTTGGTTTTAGACAAAATAGATCTCAATGTGTTTGTTGTTTTGAATGTTGTTGAAATGTTGAATTTATTTCCTATCCTTTTAAGTTTTTCTTATAATCCTTTTTTTAAATTTCAAATTTAAATCAAATCACAATATTAATATTAAAAAGGGAATCATTAAATCCTTATACGATAGAGCCAAAGTTACTTGTTCTAACGAAAATTGGTTTTTGGGGAAAAAATAGTTGGTAACATCTGTTTTATTAAAAAATTATTTTCCTTTATCGTTTATAAATAAGGAATTTTCAACAATCGACCGTATAGAACAGAAAAACTTAGAACGAGATCCTACAGCATACACAAGGAATAATACGAGGAAAATAACAATACCATACATAAAAGGATTATCAGAAAAACTTAAAAGGATAGGAAATAAATTCAACATTTCAACAACATTCAAAACAACAAACACATTGAGATCTATTTTGTCCAAAACCAAACCTAACAATGAACAAGAAAGGACAAATAATTGCATTTATAAAAGACCTTGTGAATGTGATGATGAACTTAATGCTCGCTATGTGTAACGCGAGAATTGCACGCTACTAACGCAACTGGCTGCGCTAGCAACTACTGGCGTCGGAATAACGCGGAGTCGACAACGGCAATGCCGTTTGTATAATTTACTCAATGATAGTGCCGTTGTCCGGTTGGGCCAAGGCTAACGCTTCGCTGCTAACGCGATGACATTATGCTCCCTTTTTTTCAGCGTCATCAACGCGGCAACATAAGCGCTTATATAATAGCTCCCTTACAACACTTAATAATAATAATCTGATCTACAAACAGTGGCTAGACAAATAAAAACAAGGCAATTCACAAAGCAGAAAACGTCATTATATTGTTGTCTGGAGATTAGTGAAACATCGCGCTGTTTTTTATTCTGGGCGACAAGGAAACCTTTTGCAACGTATTTATTAGCATTATATGTTAATTTATTTATAATTATTCTTGTATTTTAAATTAACTTCTCGTCTTATGTCTTCATTAATAAATTTACATAAGTTTTATGTAACTGTATTATAAGTAATTTTAGAGTTTTTTGAGTACATTGACACTAAAGCGTAAATGAAGTTAAACAGTAATAGAAAATAGAAATTTTTGTAGTTTTTAATTACCTAATATTCTTTATCAACTTTTAAATTATTATAATTGCTGGTTATGGGTCAACAATTACTTAAAGCTAGCAAATAATCAAAGCTGCTTAGCCGCATTTTTTATAGAACCAGATCATTTAATACAGTTAATATTTTAATCCAGCGCCACGGGATTATTAAAACTTTACAGAAATTAGGTATACAAGAAAATATTCTAAGCTTCATTACTATTTGTTTTTAAAACCGAAGCTTCCAAGCAGTGGCGGATCCAAACAAAATTAAATATCAATTAAATAATCCTAAAAAAGAAGAAATTTAAAACTCATCAACCCTATAAGCAAGAAGTCAAGGGTTAAAATGATTCAAACTTATTTATTCTAGGGGTAAGTGTAGAATTATGCGGAGACCTTTTTACATTGCTCTTTAAAACATCAACAATTCTGAATACAGTAATACCTCCACTAACGCTACCCCGACTTCCGTGAATTCAGAGTTATGCGATTTTCAAATTTTGTTAATTCGTCATTTGAGTGCCGGAGAATCGTTCGATTATCGATGAGATAGAATTACCGCCCACACATTATTGCTCTATTAATGTACATGACATGACTTTTCACACGAAATCAGCACATTTTTATTTTGTATTAGTTCTTATCTTCAGTTTTGTCTACGAATTGGTTGTTTGTAATTTAAATATGTATTATAGTTGTTGAGACTGTGAATATAATAAATATCCAAGTGAATATTGTTGCATTAGCTCTTTCTGATACGTTAGTAAATAAAAATAAAGAAACTGGGGGCTGCTGTCCAAGGTATTTGTGAAACTCGTTGGGTTGAAAGGCATGAAGGTCATCTTCAGATCCAGAGCGAATCAATCCTCAAAATATACAACTCTCTTGAAACAATTTGTACGTGGAAGGACAATAAAATGTTAGCTGATGCATTTTCATTCATGCAAACTATTAGGAGCCCAGAATTTCTCATTTCAGTAGTTTGTCTTAGTGATGTTTTAGGTAAAACTGAATCAGTTAGTCGTCTTTTTCAGTCACCAAAATTAAATTTGAAGAAGGCTACTGAGGTCATATAGGACATTAAATGCATTCTTTAAAATAAAAGATCAAAAATTCTGAGTCTGTTTTTAGCAAACTTTACTATGAAGTAAAGGAAATATCTGAACAAGTAGACATTAAATTGAAGATGCCTTGATTAGTTTCTCATCAAACCTGTCGTCAAAAACAACCTGCTAACTCTTGTGAAGAATATTTCTGAAGATCTATTTATTTACCCCTTTTAGACAATATCTTAACTGATTTAAAAGAACGAGTTTCATTGAAAGTAATGAATCTATTAATTCTTCGAGTTGTTTTACCTAAAACTGATAACACACCAGAAGATAAAGTTGCATTAAAAAAAATGTTGACACCTTCCAGGATATTATTGGACAATCTACTGCATATTCTACAGTAGAACAAGAGTTTTCACTGTGGATTCAAAAGTGGAAAAGCGTCGTGCAAAAGACGTTTACAAGAATCAGAAAATTGCGATATTTATATGTATCCAAATATCAGAATATTATTAGAATTATCAGAATATTAATATTACGAGTATATCAAATATTCGTTACAATGCCAGTCAGTGCAGCACCAGCAGAACGTAGTTTTTCTAGGCTTAAGCGACTAAAGTCTTGGCTTAGAAATAGAACTTCAGAGGAAAGATTAACTGGTTTGGCACTCATCAATATGCATCCTGAAATTTTTTTAGATGTTGATGCAATCATAGAGCGATTTGCTAAATCGGATAGGCTAAAATAATACATGTTATAAAAGTTATATAATATTTACTCATCTTATTCTTATAGTATTTTTAATCAATGTGTGTCCATGCCTGTTCAGTCTCTTACATTCTTCAGCCAGGAGCATTTTTTTCTTCCTTTACCTCTTCTTCCTTCTACTTTCCTTTCCATTATGAGTCATAGAAAGTTATATTGTTCTCCTCTGTAAATATGTCCTAGATAACTCGTTTTTCTGTTGTTTACAATATTTAGGAGTTCTCTCTCAGTCCTCATTTTTCTCAGCACCTCGTTGTTGGTCACGTGCTCTGTCCACGAAATCTTCAGCATTCTTAGAAAAACACACATTTTAAAGCCTTCTATACGCATCATACTTGTAATTCCGAGAGTCCATGTTTCCACTACGTATAGCAATAAGAAATAAATGAATGTTTTTACAAATTGATATCGGATATACAACGATAAAATAGAGTTTATTAGGAATGTTTAATACATTCATTAATATTTACACTTACAGTGAGTTATCGCATTTAAATTAATCAACCTTAGTTTGTTCTTGATTTTGTAGCCATAGGATAGGTGGGTTTAAATTAATTGTCTTTAAAATACCTAGTTTAAATTGAGAATCCTAGATTTTTCAGTATTTATATTTTAATAACTTTCCTTTAGTTTAATAGCCTTGTACACTTGATTTTACTGTCATAGAGTATGTGGGTTTAAATTATTTTTGTTTGTTTAAGTTTAAGACCCCTTAATGTTGTACCCTTCTTTGCACCCGTAGGTGCATTTGGTAGATTCATTGGTTAAATATATCGCTTAAAATAATTATTGAGAAAATGATTCCCTTACATGAGGCACAAATCATATTAATCGTAAAGGTCCAAAAATCTAAAACCTAAATCCTTTTAAACAAAGAAACAAAAATTTCTGGGGATCAGCCACTGAAAGGTGCAAAAATCTAAATGCCTTTTTCTTATTTTTCTTATTGCTATTAATACTATTATGGAAAATTAAGAGTAGGCTATACGCGGATGACCTCATAATTTATTGCAAACGAAGAAACATAAAAATAAACTTTACAAGATACTAGTTCTGCATTAGCAAAAGGTCAATAACATCGCGAATAAAATTTCGTTCCAATAAAAATAAATGCATTTAATTCACCAAAAAACGTAATGTTCATGGATCAGATCTAATAATATTTAACGCCAAGCATGCTTCAACCGATGCAGTCCTCAACTCATTGTTACCAAAACAAAACATACAGCTAGCGCCATGTTTTGTTCGACAAATTCCGAACAGGTTAACACCATAGATCCAGATATAATTACAACTACTAAAATATCAACATTATTACCCCTGTAATCCCTAAGCTAAACAATGAAACAAATACCATCACAAAGTTCCTAGATATAGCATTCCATGATTTACAACAATGAAGAGAGATCGAAAACAACCGATGATAAAGAAGTTGGGAAGATCTAATAATAAAATGTATCTTCTCATAACCAATTTTAAGCACTTAACGAAAAGACCTTGGAACCCGAACAGACAAGCAACAATAGTAATGAAAGAGAGAACTAATTGGTGCACTAACAGCTGAGATTAAAGAATACGGTCATAAAATGATCATTGCCCTTACCTAATATAAACAATAAGAATATTTATGACATCACAGTATTACAAAACATGATAGTCCAGTTTAAAGCTCCACACTTCAAACGTAACCTGCCACAATGTATTA
The DNA here is from genome assembly GCF_040954645.1 of Diabrotica undecimpunctata. Lineage (NCBI taxonomy): Eukaryota > Metazoa > Arthropoda > Insecta > Coleoptera > Chrysomelidae > Diabrotica > Diabrotica undecimpunctata. The sequence goes on along the minus strand of NC_092811.1, from coordinate 113,816,315 downwards.
GATGCCAACTTAATGGTCATACTTACAGATATCCTTCTGTAACAAACTTCCTTGATCTGTCAGCTGTGGCAAGGGTCATCGTGCTAAGGATTGCATGAAACATGGCAAATCCTAGAAATTTGCATACTATGCAAAAGAAAGTCATCCTGCAAATTACAAGGAGTGCAACGTCTACAAGGAGCTTCCAAAAGGCAAATTTCCAGACCTAAGAGAAAAACAAGTGCTTGGTAATAGTTAACAACAACTACAACAACTAAATTTAACATACACACATATAACTGAGAGAATCCCAGCATCTCAATAACCCATAATACAAATCATGCATATTGAAACAACGTAGATTCAATCAAAACAATATACTGACATGTACATAATTATAAATAATACGCCTGGCGATACTTGACTAAAACTATTTAAATGGTTATTAAACTTAAACTGTCAATATGGAATGCCAATGGTACGGCTTAACACAGCAAAGTGTTAAAAACCTTTTTAATTGCAAATAAAATTGGTATAATTCTTATTTCCGAAACGAACGTTACAGGTAAAAGTTACTGGAAAATACCAAACTATAAACTATATGCGACAAATCATCCTGATGAAACTGCATACGGAGATTCTGCCCTAATTATCAAAAGTGGTATAAAACATTAGAACTAGAGGTAGCTAAAGTACAACACCTGCAGGCTACGAACATAGTATTTAAAGACTGAAGTTGGCCAGTAAGTATATTATTATTGTACTGCCCTCCCAAGCACACAATAAAAATAAATCAATTTTCTGAATTTTTTAAATCACTTAACAAGATTCCTAGCTGGTGGTGATTATTGCACCAACTGGAGTTTATTTAAGGAAATCATTACTAATAACATAAACATAAACTTATGTCTAAAGACAGAAAGTGACCTGGAAACTACTGTGGATCATCTCACTACATATATACAGAATGCGTACTGGAAATCCACGCCACCACCCCACCACCCAACAATAGACCTAGCAAGAAGTTCTCTCCTGAAGCTAAATGGCCTCAAATTGGACAAAAAATTGGAGAAAAGAGAAAACAACTTGGAAAGACATGGCAAAACAATCGAATATCGTCCAATAAAGCTGTATTTTAGAAAGCAGCAAAATACCTTAAAAAATGCAGTGACCTAAAAAATACATTAACTGCAAAGAAAAAGTTATCACCTTTAGAAGCCATAGATTACACCCTTTGGAAGACTACCAAAAGATTGTTTCGACCACAACAACGTAAACCACCTATCAAAACAAGTGATATTTGGTATGTACTGATGACGAAATAAGGCAAATATATTTCCCTAATACCTGGAAACGGCCTTTACTCCAATTCTCTGAGTTACAACCAGGAGAAGATGAAATATTCATAGATATTTAAACTGCCTCTGAAATCTTCCTTATGGTTTTACGATCCTCCATTTTTAAATCAGTTTTGGTTGGATTTGTTGAAATACAACCCAAAAGCTTATACCTCCAAATTACCTGAAGAAAGAAAAGTCATTCATCATGCTCGAAATGATCAAATAGATTTTTTCATTTCACTTTTTGATAGGTTCTCCAATTTTTCAAAGTTTGTAAGAACTTTGGCCTGTATGTTTAGATTTATTAATGATGCTAAACCGCTTTCTCGCAAGTTTTCTGAAACCCGTGAAGTCCCGAACTTCAAAACACTGAACTTAAGATCATTTAGATGTCAGTATTCTAACTTAATTGAGATTGCTGAGCTTAAGAAAGGTAAAACTTTATCTAATAAGTGTCTTTTATCCCTAAATCCCTTTTTGAAGGCTTCTTTAATAAAATCCCATATTGCTCTTTTCGTTTGTCTGTGAACTCGAGTTGATCATGTTAAAGTCGTTTCCGGCCTCTACAGATACCTTTCTTTTTGCCTTAAACCGCTTTATTAGCCGTAGAGGCCTCTCTTAGACCATATTCAGTTACAACGCCACGAACTCTCTTAATGCTCGTAACCAATTGTTTGAACTCTACACATTTTAAATGAAAAGAAAAGTTCCCGCTATATTAAAGAAATTTTAGCTTCATTCCGTATTCGCTGGAAAACTATAGTTTCACGAGTCCCTTATCATGGTGGTATCTGGGAAAGTGCTATAAAGATCGCAAAATATTGTACTCGTAGGCTCCTGGACAATCTTAAACTGACGTTCGAAGAATTCACCACAGTTCTCGGTCAAATTGAACCTGTGTTCAATTCCAGGTCTCTTTGCTCCCTTTCAAATGATCACTCTGATTTTACTTACCTTACTCCTGGACACTTTCTTGATTAGACAACTTCTCATTCCCTGAAAAAGATATGATAAACATTTTCGAAAATAGACTCAATTTATGGCAAATATCTCTTCAAACTCCAACAATTGTTTTGGAAAAGTTTTCTTCAAAGGTTTCTTTAAAGAATTCTGTCCATCGTTTTAGTCTTTTTACTTTATTCTGTTACTTTGTTTTCTTCTTTCTTCCTGCCTCTTGATTTCAGTTCTTTTACAAGAAATAACCTTTAATAAAAAAAAATGATAGCTCTATAACCAGTCGATTTTTCTTAAATAACTACTTATTACAGCATTTGAAGACACAGTCATCGCACAAAATTTTTAATAGCAGTTAGGTAAATATAAAAACAAATAAAAGCACAGGTAACAACAGGGACAAACATTCTGGACTAAATAAAAACAAACATTTTTTTAATATACAGGGTGAGTCATAACTATTGAGACATAGACTAAGGACAGGTTATTTGGACCAAAATATGGCTATTGGGCCAAATATGCCTTAATAAAATGTTGCTGAGAAAAAAGATACAGGGTGTTAAAGTTAATTTTTGTTTTTCGTTTTTTGCTAATAGTTTCCTGTATATTTATAAATTGCTATCAAATTTGGCACAGAGGCATAATCTTAGACAAGAAATAGTATTTTATTTACAATTCCACTATCAAATACCAAACTAATAAACAAAGTTGCAACTAACGTAAGGTTTCCGTTTTGACGATAAATCAAAACTAAACAAACTTTAACTTAAAAGAACTCACAAAAACTCAAACTAAATGTTCTGCATGGTCTCCTCCGATTTCTATGCCTTTTCTAATTCTTTTTATAAAGGATTTTCGGACGTTAAAAAAATACTATTCTGTCCCCTTATAAGATTAGCTGCATTTTGAATGTATCTCCAAAGTTCGTCTCGTGTATTAATTTCATTGGCATAAACTAATGACTTCATATGTCCCCAAAAATAAAAATCTAGCGGGTTGTACTCAGGACTTCTTGGTGGCCATTGAAAATCACTGCCTCTGCCAATCCATCGTTGAGGAAATACGTCATTAAGATGATTTCTAACAGCTAATGAAAAATGAGGTGGCGCTCCATCCTGCATAAACCACATTTTTCTTCTTAAATTCAGTGACAGATCATCTAAAATATCACTAAGAGTATTTTCCAAAAAGAATAAATAAAAATTTCCATTTAAATTTGGAGGAAGAACATAAGGCCCTAGTAGTTGGTCGCCTATAATGCCACACCAAATATTTAATTTAAACTCATTCTGAAAATGTCTAGCTTTAATAGCATGCGGGTTTTCTTCTTCCCAATAATGACTATTTCGCCAATTAAAAACCCCTCGTCTGGTAAAAGTTGCTTCGTCGGTGAACATAATATTCTTAATAAAGTGTCTGTCATTGCGATGTTTATTCAGAATACGTTGGCAAAATTGTAACCGTCGTGGAAGATCTGTTGGAAGTAAATTTTGAACAGGAGTGAAGTGATAAGAATGGAGGTTATCATTTTTTAAAATTCTAACAATAGACGACTGACTTACTCCTGTTGCTGCTGATAGATGTCGTGAACTTATTTCAGGATTTTCATCTACTCGAACCAAAATTCATCTTCTTGATTAGGTGTGATTTGTTTCGGTCGACCACCCCGATTTTTAGTGTGAAATGACCCAGTTTCACCTAAACTACGATATAATCTTTGTGTTTTAATCTATAAAAGTTTTGTGATTTGGTTGCCTTCTGTTTGTGTATAACATTCCATACCTTCTGGCTGCCGAGCGACCGCAAAAATTTTCTTGTGCGTATACGCAAATCATATCTCGCATTTCTTCATTAGTAAAATGATTGTGACGAGGCATTTCAATCAAAAAAAGTAATGATTACTTTTAAAAAATGCAACATTACACTACACTGTCATATCAAAAATAATTTACTCTGAACAAATGACATTTACCAACACCAATTATCTGACAGTCCAAAGCATACTTTTTATAAATGAAATAATATTTGAAATCCTTTTTTAAGACTCTAAGCAGTTCGACTGCGTTTTTATCGAAAACGGTTGAAATTATCATGTTTAAACAAGAGTACCAATTTTACGTAAAAATGATGTTTACGTCATATTTTCTAATAAAAATTACTAAAAAGTTTCATCAGAAAAAGTTTAGACTCAATTTGATCATTAGGAATAATCCACGTGGCGCCCTCTATGACAAAACGTAAAATTGTAAATAAAATACTATTTCTTGTCTAAGATTATGTCTCTGTGCCAATTTTGATAGCAATTTATAAATATATAGGGAAACTATTAGCAAAAAACGAAGAACAAAAATTAACTTTAACACCCTGTATCTTTTTTCTCAGCAACATTTTATTAAGGCATATTTGGCCCAATAGCCATATTTTGGTCCAAATAACCTGTCCTTAGTATATGTCCCAATAGTTATGACTCACCATGTATAAAACAATAATTCTTCTTCTTGTTTGATGCCTATTCGTTTCGAATATTGGCGATCATTCTGGCTATAATTATTTTATTAACTGATTAAAATAGATTAGTTGTTGTTGTGGAGAACCATTTCCTCAGGTTTTTTAACCATGATATTCTTCTCCTAATTCCTCGCTTTCCGAATACTGTGCCTTGAAGGATTATTTTCAGTAATCTGTATTTATATGACTTAATAGCTAATAAGGAAAACATGTGCAAGGCACCTGCAGAAAAGAACTTATCACAACGTAAATTTATCTTTCAACGTATTTGAAACCTCATTTAGATAAAACAACAAAACGTGCATAAGCTGTTTTGTCTTAATTTTTGTATTGAATTTTTCCGTATTGAATACAAACTAATGTTGGCAGGCCTATAAAACATGCACCAAAGAATTAAAACACAGAGCGAAAAGGCTTAGATACAAGTCAGGTTGTACAAACAGCCACGGCTGATTTATGGCCACTTGTTGTTAAGTGATATATGAGTTTGTTTAAAGTAGCTATTAAAAACGACTTGGAAATTGGATGTCCGTTGAGAGAGACTGTTTGTATATATTGGAGATTGGTGTACCTATAAATTCTTCTTTCTCGTTAGATAACACAAAACGCAAGAGAAATTAAGATGTATCGAAGCACGTGACTTATTAAAGCTTATTATATAGAGATGTGTATTACACTTTTACTTTACAAAAACGTTATTTGTAACATTACATAAAAAATTACAACTTTTTTTTCATATATTAATTTTGTAAGTGACAGAAAATAATCTTCTAAAAGGATTAAAAGGAAAAGAGTTCAAATTCATATACAGGGTGAGTCATGAGGAACTTTACATACTTCTACCATATGTAGAGTCCCTCAGGGAGCATATCATGTGGCCACTAAAAAATGTCAACTCCTCTTCTTTATTAATTAACAGGGTGATTTGTGTAATTGACCATTAATTTCATTTTACTGTAGTGTTTATACAGCTCATTTGATTTTTTTAATTTTTGCATGATACAGTACACTACTATCAAGCATTCGACTGGTATTAGCTAAACTAAAAAATTCCAGGACTGGCTTTGGAAAAATTAATTATGGGATTCGTATTAAATATTACACCCTGTATAATTTTTTTTTAAATGCAATAAGTGATTTTCAAACTACATAAATAGCCAATGAAAACGACATATGCGACAATGTTGTCGCACTTTTATTAAATTTTTAATGAACGATCAAATCTTACCAAAAATAGAACAACCATAATGAAGTATCAAATTATAAGCTATTAATTTAAACAAATGTTATAAATTTCAAACATTTTAATTAAAATGAGTTCCTACAACATAATCTAATACGTAGAAAATTAACATCTTTACTGTCACTTTGTATTATCTCTACGATAGAATCAATTGTTTTTCAATTTTAAATTTTTACTCATAGATCGTATTGGGGCATTATTTTCGATAAATAATAAATTAAATTGATTAAAAAGTCAAACCTCTTGTATGTGTTAGTTTTTGTTGATTGTAAATGATTAAAATTTTATGTCAAATATTAATGCATTGCATCAATTGTACTAAATAAAAATAAATCTAAAAAAGTTTAAAATGAAGGTTGGCGTTGACCGTTTGGCGTTTCTTGATATTTTATACCCATTGTCATTATTGTCATTATCAATTGTTATTTATGTGTACAAGAATACATATTTCTTCTGTCATATCTACGTTAAGTACATTGTGTTAGTTGTGGTAGAGCTTTTGTTACTTTCGTTCAAAATGCCACATCAGTTTTCGACCACAGAATATGCAGATATAATATTTGTTTATGGATTCTGTAATGGGAATGGTAGGACTGCTAGTAGAGAATATCGCAGGAGATTTCCTAATCGTCGAACTCCCAGTCATCCAACATTTGGGTTAGTTTTTAATTATTTGCGAGAAAATGGCACTTTTCCTAGTGGAACAACAGAGCGACATGTAGATGAAGCGCAGGAAGATGACATTATGGACGCCGTTACTATGAACCCTACAATAAGCACTAGACAAGTAAGTCTAGAACTCAATGTTACTCAATCAAAAGTAAGTAGAGTCTTACAAAAAAATAATCTATACCCATATCACATTCAAATGGTTCAGCGACTACATGCTGGAGATGAGATCGATAGGTTGGAATTTTGTAGATGGATTAACAATAATCGACCAACGCTATACAGGACACTATTTACAGATGAAGCCCAATTTACCAGAGACGGGATAAATAATTCACGAAATTCACATGTGTGGGCAGAAGAAAATCCCCATGCTATTCGAGAACGTCGTTCTCAGTTAAGGTTTTCGGTTAACGTGTGGATTGGTGTCATAAATAACCAATTAGTAGGTCCTTACTTTTTTGATGGTCCTTCAACAGGGCAGGTCTATTTGAACTTTCTACAAAATATTTTGCCGAATTTGCTTGCCAACGCGAACGTTGCTATCCGAGGGATGTATTTTCAGCATGATGGGGCACCCCCACACTTTTTACTGGCAGTGAGACAACATTTCAATGATGTTTATGGCAACAGGTGGATAGGACGTGCCGGTCCTATTTCGTGGCCTTCAAGATCCCCTGATTTTAATCCCGTTGATTACCATATTTGGGGACGATTGCAGCAACTAGTTTACGCAGTGAATATTAATAACCGACAACAATTAATTGATAGAATTATACATTGTTGTAATACTATTAGAAACGATCCCCAGAGTATCCGTAATTCAATACGTCAATTAACAATTCGGCAACAAAAATGTGTACAGGCTGCAGGGTTTCATTTCGAAAATCTATTTTGAATTATTTTTATTTTGTTACCATTATTGTATCTTTTCCAGTTCTAATTTATGGGTTTATCATAACTATGTACATATTTTTAGTTTTTTTTTTTAAATTGTTCTTCGTTATTGTTAGTAGTTACTGTTTTTTGTTGTGCAGTGACTCAGTTTATCATTTCAATTAAAATGTTTGAAATTTATAACATTTGTTTAAATTAATTACCTTATAATTTGATACTTCATTATGGTTGTTCTATTTTTGGTCAGATTTGATCGTTCACTAAAAATTTAATAAAAGTGCGACAACATTGTCGCATATGTCGTTTTCATTGACTATTTATGTAGTTTGAAAATCACTTATTGCATTTAAAAAAAAATATATACAGGGTGTAATATTTAATACGAATCCCTAAATTAATTTTTCCAAAGCCAGTCCTGGAATTTTTTAGTTTAGCTAATACCAGTCGAATGCTTGATAGTAGTGTACTGTATCATGCAAAAATTAAAAAAATCAAATGAGCCGTATAAACACTACAGTAAAATTAAATAAATGGTCAATTACACAAATCACCCTGTTAATTAATAAAGAAGAGGAGTTGACATTTTTTAGTGGCCACATGATATGCTCCCTGAGGGACTCTACATATGGTAGAAGTATGTAAAGTTCCTCATGACTCACCCTGTATAGTGTTTCTGAGGTTTATATCCGATTATGCTGCTTTAGCATCTGAGATTCAAAGAGGTCCAAAGTTTTACTTTTAATTTGATTAAAACCGTTTCTACATACAGATCACCAAGCTCATGACCAAAGGTATTTAATTCATGCCTTACAATTATTTACGCCATACAAAGAGGTCGGACAAAACTTCCTTAACATGTTCTTCTTCTCATGGCGCCGTCTTCTTTCGAAGGTTGGCGATCCAAATGGCGATTGTAGATTGTAGGTCTTTCAGCCACGAGTTCTGGCGTCTTCCTACTGATCTTTTGTCCTGTACTTTTCCTTCCAGTATAACTTGAAGTAATTCGTATCTTTCGCCTCTCAACACATGACCCAAGTATTACATTTTCCTCTCTTTGATTATTCTTAGTAATTCTTTTTGGTTTACACAAGCGACGAAGTACCTTAACATTAGTAACTTTTTGTACCCATGGAATTCTCAACATTCGTCTGTATATATACACCTCAAAGGCATCTATTCTTTTTTCTATATTTCAGAGTCCATTATCCAACTCTCACAGCCATACAGTAAGACAGAAAAAACGTAACATCTGATCATTCGGATTCTAAGCTGCAGACTAAGGTCTGATCTTGTAAAAAATGTTTTCATGCTCATGAATGCTTTCCTTGCTTGTTCGATTCTTACACTGACTATTAATATTTGCTCCCAAATATTTTATGGAATTTATCTGTTCTATTATTTGACCCTTGGCATACACCTGTACGTTTATTGGTGTCTTTGAAAATACTAACGTTTGAGTTTTGGAAACGTTTAGATGTAAACCGAACATTTCACTGTGGTGAACTACCGCATTTATTATATTTTGTAGTTCGTGTGCGTTGCTTGCTATTTAGACGGTATCATTAGCATATCTGTACATATCCATGTATATCTGTAAACATCATATATAAACCAAATCACAAGACGTCAAAATAAAACGTGCCTTGATCATTTCTTTATTGAAAATTCACAAAAAAATAAACATAACCTTAGTTCTTAAATTTTTAACTACGAAATAACTGATCATAGTCCCATTGCATTAATATTGGAAAAGTTTAACTCTTCAGTTAGTACCACAAATAAACAAAAGAACACAATGTTCAAAAAATATACTGATTACATACAGTAAAAGCTAAATTTAAAAAGCAAAAATTGGATCTCTGTTCAGTTCAGTTCAAAAATATACAAGTAAATTGCATAGAGAAAACCTGCGAGAAAATAAAAATGGCTGTAGCCAATGCGGATGAATCAATCGCAAGTAAAATAAAAAGAAATCACAAAAACGAGTGGATGACGGAAGAGATACTTGAGCTAATGGAGCAGCGCCGACAGTACAAAATATATCAGAACCAACGTAAATACAATGAAACTCAACGTACGATAAAAGCAAAAATTAAAACCGCAAAGGAAATCTGAATGAAAGAGCGTTGTGAAGAATTAGAATCACTACAAGAAAAGGGGGACAGCTTTGGACTACACAAAAAGGTTAAAGAAATTTCGAATATATACAAGAAACACCACGAGACAAACCTGAAAAATGATCAAGGCGACTACGTACATACCCAGGAAGAACTAGCCAAAATCTGGACAGATTATGCTTCGTCCCTCTTTGCAGACAACAGACCGAATCTGCCAACTATTAACCTATCTACAGAAACTTTGTCCGGTCCTCCGATTATTCGCGCCGAGGTGGAGTAAGCTATAAATATAGCAAAACTTGTCAAGGCCCCTGGACCGGATGGCATTACTACGGAAGCCCTAAAACTGTTGGATGATGACAACATCGACACTCTGGTAACAATCTTCAATGCCATATATGACACCGGCCACATTCCAACGGATTGGCTTTGTTCAACCTTCATAATGACCCCTAAATCACAAAGAGCGACAAGGTGCAAGGACCACAGACTGATTAGCTTGATGAGTCATTTACTTAAAATATTTCTTCGCATACTCCACACAAGAATGTTCAGAAAACTAGAAGAGCTGAGCGGCGAGACACAATTTGGTTTCAAGAAGGGACTCGGGACGCGCGAAGCATCATTCTGCTTGAATACCCTGGTACAAAACTGTATGGACCAACGAAAAGATATAGTCATCACATTTCTCGACTACGAAAGAGCTTTTGACACCGTAAAACACGATGAAATAATAAAAATGCTACACAATGCTGATATTGATGAGAAAGATATAAGAGTTATCCAGAATCTCTATTGGAATCAAAAGGCACGTGTGAGGCTGAACAAATCAACAAACACAGAGGAATTCGAAATTTTACGAGGGGTGCGACAGGGGTGTATTTTGTCTCCTATGCTGTTCAACCTCTATGTGGAGAATGTTTTTGCAGAGGCACTTGAAGGCACTGATTGTGGTATAAAGGTCAACGGGTACCCGATAAATAACATTCGTTACGCTGACGACACCGCAATAATCACAGATAACGAACATGATATGCAGTTGATACTAAATAAAATAAACACCACAGGAAAAACATATGGCCTGAAGATAAATGCTGGAAAAACAAAATGCATGACAATAAGAAAGGGCGCATTTTTCAGAGTACAACTGCACGTAGATAATGCTCCAATCGAGCAAGTGAAAACATTCAAATACTTGGGAATGATGGTGAATGACCAATAGGATCCTCAACAAGAAATAAAATGCCGTACCGAACAAGCAAGACAAGCTTTTCTTAAATTTAAACCGCTACTTTGTAACCGCAATCTTTCCTTCAATCTCCGTTACAGAATGGTTAAGTGCTATGTATGGTCCATATTGTTATACGGCATGGAGACATGGACGTTGAAAATATCTTCCATTAACAAGTTGGAAGCCTTCGAAATGTGGACCTTGCAAAGAATGTTCCGCATACCATGGACAGATAGGGTGAGAAACGAGGAAGTCCTAAGAAGAGCAAATACTGAGAGAGAATTGCTCAGCTTGATCAAGGCACGAAAGATTGGATACCTGGGCCACATCCTGAGAGGGGAAAAATACGCAATACCTCAACTAATTATCCAAGGAAAGATTGAGGGCAAGAGAGGAGTAGGTCGCAAACAAATGTCGTGGCTGCGAAATATAAAGAACTGGACAGGCGTAACTAACACTGGCAAACTTTTGCATGCCGCAAAAGACAGACGTCTGACCTTAAGATAATTCGCCAACGCACTATAGGTGCACGGTACCATAAGAAGAAGAAGGATATCTGTTTATAATTCCACAAAGGAGTGTACATTATACAACTAAGGAGTTTATCAATACTTTCTTCTTGTTTCTTCTTAGCCTTCTGTCATCCATGTTTGGACATAGCCTCTCCCAACTCCTTTCATCGATCTCTATCCTGAGCAACATATTTTCAATTTGTTCCGGCTATTCTTTTAATATCACCAACCCATCTCATCCATGATCATCCTTTTGGTCGTTTACTTTCGTAAGGTCTCCAATGTTGTATTGTAGTATTCCAACGTTGGTCTTTTTGTCTAGCAGTGTGACCCGCGAAGCTCCATTTAAGATTGGCAATTTTTGTTGTTATGTCCTCGACTTTTGTTTTGGATCTTACTCAGTCGCTCCTCTTTGTATCTGACAGTCGTATACCTAACATTGCTCTTTCCATTGTTCTTTTTGTTGTGGCTAGTTTATTCATGTTTGCCTTGGTTAGGGTCCAGGTTTGAAATCCATATGTCATATAGGAAAAATGCATTGGTTGAACACTTTGCTCCTCATGTATTGGAGTATTTTGCGGTTCTTAAGTATCCAACTAAGTTTTCAAATCCTGCCCATGCTAGTCTTGCTCTTCTAGTAATTTCCGCATTTGGTTCTCTTTGTCAAGTTTCAGGATTTGGCCTAGATATTCCTGGATTTGTTCTATCTCACTGCCATTTATAGTTATACGTCTGGGGTCATCTGTGTATGTCATAATTTTTGTTTTTTCATATTCATTTTTAGGCCGACGTATTGGGAGCTGGCTGCTAGTTCCCCCATCATAATTTTCAGTTCCTCGAATGTGCTCGCTATAATCACTATGTCGTCAGCGAATCTGAGGTGGTTTAACTTGTTACCATTAACGTTAATGTCATAGGTTGACCAATTTGTAGTTTTGAAGACGTCTTCTAGGGCTAGGTTGAAAAGCTTTGGCGATATTACGTCTCCTTGTCTCACTCCTCTCTTAATGGGGATAACTAACCTCTTAATGGGAGATACACTACAACAAAATACTGACAGAACAACTAAGGAAGTACAAATTCGAAAAAAATCAGAAAATAAGAAACCTTGCATCAATTTAGAATTATTAAAAGCTATTGAGGAAAAAAATAATTTGTATAAAAAATCTAAGAAACAATCCAGTGACATGAATGTCAGTAATGAATATAAATTATCCAAAAATTATGTCAGCATATTAACAAAAGCGAAATGTGTGGTGGAACAGTAGTTAAAACAGAAATTGAGCAGATAAAGACAGATGATAATTTAATAACCGTCATGGAAACATTGTAGATCTATTTAATAACTATTTTCGTGACTTGGGAAAAAAATAGGCTGAGAAAATTGACATATCTCTCAATTATGTTGAAGAGATTGAGTATGTAAAAAATAGCATATATTTATTTCTAACGAATGAAGATCAAATCATAAAAACTATACATACACTAAAATATAAATAATCGACAGATATAGATACCCTCAGATCAGAAATATTAAAAGAAGTTGCGGAACAAATTGCTAAACCATTGGGTAAAGATTAGGTATATTTCCCAATGTGTTAAAAACAGGGATCATTAAACCACTTTTTAAAGGTGGAGATCATAGTGACCTACACATTTTCTGACAATGTTTATTTCCTTTTTAAACAAAAACCCTTTCTCTCTGCATCATTTAGTAAAAGAATCACAGGTTTCAGTTTTCCGAAAGTTATTTCCAATGAAATAAACTACCCTCCTCCTTGGACCATAAAACTCTCCAAATGTAATACAAATCTTCTACTGTATCCTAAATCTGATACCTCATCACATATAATTCTACAACGGTTTCAAGCGATTAAAGATAAGTACAAAAGATATTACCAAATATATACAGATGCATCAAAAACTTCTTAAATAGAAACGGTAGACGCAGCTTTCGTTGACGAAACAATTAAACATCAGTTTCAGCTACCTAAGGAGTACTCCATATATTCCGCCGAAGTGTATGCCATATCTAAAGCCCCACAACATATATCAAACCAGCCCAAATTGGAAGTAGTCATTTTCACAGATTCTTTAAGCGCAGTACAAGGACTATTATGGGTTTACCCAAACCACCCAATACTATGCCAAATTAAAATTGATCTAGAAGAACTTTACAGTAAGAATAAAAGGGTAGAATTTGTTTGGATTCCATCTCATGTAGGCATAATAAGTAATGAAAAAGCTGATCGGGAAGCTAAAGAAGCCTGCTATACGAATAGACCAGATACAGAGTTCCTAGAAATTCCTCATTCTGGCATTCAAAATACCATCAAAGAATTTTCAATGAGAATATGGCTCAAAAGATGGAAAAAACTTGACGACAACAAACTACAACTTCTTCTTCTTTCTGTGCCACTCCTATCGGAGATTGGAAATCATCAAGGCTACCCTGACCTTGTTTACAGCTGACCTAAAGAGTTCATTAGTGGTACAGCCAAACCACTCGCTCAAACTACGCAGCCATGACATTTTTCTACGGCCTGGATTCCGTTTTCCTTCTATTTTTCCTTGCATTATATTTTGAAGTAATGCGTATTTATGTCCTCTCATCACGTGACCCAAATATTCGAGTTTTCTTCGTTTGATCGTTGACAAAATTTCTGGGTCTGTTCCTATCCTTCGCATTACTTCAAAATTTTCAAAACTTTAAAACTACAACGCATCAACCTAAATTTGTCACCAAAAAAGATAATTCCACAAAAACGACGAGATCAAGTCATACAATACCGCTTGAGAATGGGACATACCAGGTTAACCCACCAGTACCTAATGAAGAAAGAACAACAAAAACTGTGTTATGTTTATCATATTCCTCTGACAATCGAACACATTATTGTTAGTTGCACACTCTATCACCTGGAACGACTTCAAAGTGATTTACCAAGTGATCTGAAAAGTGATCTGAACTATAGTAAATGTGATAAAGTGACTAAGTTTCTAAAACTAACTAAATTGTACAATCTAATATAAAAATAGACTTAAGTTCTCAATTGTAATTAGTTTTAATAAGCAAACATCTGATTTTATGTACAACTCTTTCCTGCCAATAACCTTCCATGGTTGACACGGTTCACTTAATAAAAAAAAGATCGTAGTGAAAATAGAAACTATACACCAATAAGCTTGACTTCGAATCTAAGTAAAGTAATCGAAAAAATTATAAAATCTCGTCCAAATAATTTTTTAAAGAAACATAATATATTATCTGAAAGTCAATATAGCCTTAGAGAGGGAAAGTCTACAGAAGATGCAACTGGTAAATACATTATAATAAAATGGCGGATACATAATAAAAAAAGCTTCTTTATGTATATTTGTAAATCTCTCTATCTAAAGCATTTGATACTGTAAACCACAAAATATTGTTACATAAACTGAAAACTTACGGCATCAGAGGTGTGACCTTCAAATTCTTAGAGGGCCACTTAAGTGACAGTAACTGTAGATGGTAAAATCAGCATAAACAGAACTGTTACTTACAGTAAACACATTAATTACATTACAGCCGTGGCCATCATAATAAGTTTCGCTAACGATATAGCCATTTTTTATAGCAGTAATAATTGGAAAAAGTTAAAGGGAAATGTCGAAATCGACTTTGTAAAAATAAAAAATTACAAAAATGGATCCATGGTAATAGATATAAATTGCATGGATTAATGAACAGATATTAATGAGCTGAAATTTCAAATAAATGTTATATTTTTAAATTTTATGTTTTCCTAATTGTAATTTGTCAACAGTTTGCATGTTACTACTTTAAAGTTTTTATAATTGTAATTTGTGCATAAAAATATGTTGAAAAAAAAATCAAACCTCACGTACAAGTTGTAGTCCATGTGACACACAACTTCTGTGAGAAACTATGTTTATATATTGTATAAAATATGTAAATTTTTAACACAATTTTTTTTTGTTATGAATAAACTTTATTATTAATATTATTATTTGCACTTATATTTGATCGGTATTCTGGTAACATCCTATATATCATTCCTGGGTATCTCAACCCTTATTCTCGCCTCGTGCAACGGTTGCTGCTTGTCAGTTGTTAGTCTAATTAGCTGAAATAGAAAAGGTGTTGAATGGTCATTTTCAGGTCCCGTCACAATCACCCGTTCCTATATAAAATAACAAAAGGCCCAACAAGCGGGCACAGCACAGCTATAACAAACGAACATCAGATAGGATTTCATGGCCTGCCGAGTTTAAAGACATTTTAAAATAAACTTGACCAAAGGAGCATAAGCCGCATTCACGCATATCAAATATTTACCGATAAGTGGTCTTTGCATTAGTACTTAAAACTGTTTTGTCAAAGACTACCTAGATGTTTAAACACACAAATGGCAAATAGCGATAAAAATCTGCAACCGGACGTTTAAGCTAACAGACAATCGGGCTACTTTTACGGTAGAGATAGAGAGAAAAATAGGACTAATAAGAGTTTAAACAGCTGAGAATTCATAAATATGAAATATTTTGTATTATTGTAGTTAATACAAAGTTAACTGACCACAAATAAAGTTCGCAAAACTGTCTTTTACATGATAAAATTTACAATCTCTGTTTAAAATATTAAAGTTTCTGTATCTGCGATGTTTTTTAAGCAAAAAAAAGATATTAACCTAAGACCGTTTGATTAATTTTATTTGATAATTCTTATACTTTATGTCACTTTTAAAATGTCAAACAATCTTGCATATAGATCACAGTACATTTTTCTTAACACCGTGGAAAATTCGTGTCTTAGTACTTCACCATACCCTCGCTTTTTCCTCATCTGCTCTCTGATGCATCTACTCTACTATTTTATTTAAACTCTACTACTAGTATTTGGCACTACTTATATACTGGCGATCCCAATCAAACATGGAATCATACAAAGACGTGGATTATAGACGCAATAAATATTGCAAACCCTAAAGAAACCCAAGGAAAGAAAAACACTGGATGACTGATGAGACACTGAACCTAGTAGAAGAACGAAGAAAAATTAGAAACAATGCTTCAAATCCAACAGAAACTGAAAACAAGATAGCAAATGTAAACAAACGCATAAAATCATACAGTAGAAGAAACCAAAATAATCATATTAAAGAAATATGCAAACAATTACAAGAACACGCCGACCGTCAAGAATCTAGAGAACTGTTTGCCAAAGAAACCACAAACGCAGATAATTAAAGATAACTTGGGAACGATCATCACCAATCCAGAGGGCATAGCAGCGACATGGAAAGAATATTGTGAAATGTTGTTTCATAGTGACCATGAAGACGTGAATCCAGAAGAAATAAATGACGAAAAGGAACCACATATTTTAAAATCGGAAATAGAAACCGCAATTAAAAAATTAAAAACTGGAAAATCTTAAGGAGAAGACGGAATCACGGCGTAAGCACCTAAAGAAATGGGAGACATAGGAATTGAAGTAATGTTCAAACTGTGTAATGAAATCTGGAACACAGGACAATGGCCAGATGATTGGTGTAAGTTCACTTTCATACCCATTTATAAGAAAGGCTCACCAACTGACTGTAATAACTGCCGCACTATAGCCCTGATCTCCCACGCAAGTAAAGTTCTGCTAACTATAATTAACGAAAGATTAAAATCATCAGTTCTACCATAGATTCGACAAGAACAATGTGGATTTGTCCCTGGAAGAGGCACACGAGAACAAATTCTCAATCTCAGACAAATTATAGAAAAATCTAGAAACATATTTGTGCTTCGGCGACTGCTCGAAAGCGTTCGGTAATGTAAAGTGGCATAAAATGTAAGGAATACTGAGAGAAATGGGTATCTCCGAACATTTAATATACCTACTGAAAAAACTGTACATCAACAACACAGCAAACGTAAGAGTCAACAACATATACTTCATGCGCATTGTATTCGACGGATGGCAAGGAGGAATATCAGTCGGAGGCCGGAAAATCAGCAATCTCCGCTATGCTGACGACACGTTAGTACTAGGATCATCAACAAATGACCTTGAATACATTATGAACAGACTACATACTATTAGTCGTGAATTTGAACTTAACATTAATGTACAGAAGACCAAGGTAATGATAATCGATCGAATTAGAAATAACCAGCCGGCAATACGAAACGTAGCGGGGTTTGAAGTGGTAAGCCGTTTCAATTACTTAGGTTCTGTTATCACAAACAATGGTGGACGCAAAGAAGAGATACGTCGTCGCCTTACAATGGCCAGATCTTCTTCTTCTGGTTCCTATCCGTTTCGGATGTTGGAAATCATATTGGCAATCATGACCTTGCTCGTTGCGGCTCGAAACAGCTCCGTTGAGGTTTTCTTAAACCATGTTCTTAAATTCCGCAGCCATGATATTCTCCTTCTACCGGGTCCTCGCTTACCTTTGACTTTACCTTGCAATATAGACTGCAGCAGGGAGTAACGGTGCTGATTTCTCATAACGTGTCCCAGATATTGCAATTTTATGCGTTTGATCGTAAACACAATCTCTGGTTCCTCCTTCATTTTTTCTAGAATTTCCTTGTTCGTGATCCTTGCTGTCCAGGATGGCCAGATCAGCAACGGTCAAACTTACTAAAATCTGGAAAGATACGGACATAACCAGGAACATGAAACTGCCCCTAGTACGGAAGCTTATCTTTCCTATCGCTACCTATGCGTCAGAAACTTGGACCATTAAAAAGTACTCACGACGTATAATGGCCTTTAAAATCTGGGGATGGCGTAGAATGAAGCGCATACCCTGGACAGGACAGAACTCGACATCAATACTAGGCTTACCACAATCATCAACCAAAATATATTGAGGTACTTTGGACACATTACCAGACGAATAAAGGCATGGAGAGGTTGGTGGTTGAAGGCAAGGTGGATGGTAAAAGAACCCAAGGAAGATCGCCACTCCGATGGTCAGAGCAAATAAAGTGCGCTACCGGTTACTCTCTGTCTGAGGCAGCACATCGCGCCCAGGAGAGAAAATAATGGATACCCAACAATTCGTCAAATATTATAACGTCACCACATCCTTACGAAGGATAAAGGATAGAGGAGGAGGACTAGTATTTAAACTACTTTAATTCAAACTACTATTGAGCATCACTTTAAACAGGACCTCTACTGCAGTCTTCTTACTTCCACCATCCATCTCACATTCCCGTCTTTTAATTCATAGTATCTTCATACCCATTTTTCATTCCATCTCCCTTTTTGGCTCCCATATATTCCCTTTCATCTCCATTAATTTGCTGCTTCTTTAACTATCAAATCTATCGAGCACGGAGCTCTGCGGAACCCCAGCCGTTACATCCACCATCGCATTATCCACGAAAATCTTTCTTTCGAAAAGATTGTCACCACATTCATTGACCACATTCCTCAGATACACAGGATAGTTCCTTGCTTCCAAAAAGGTCATTACGTAACCCCACTGCAATGTATTAAAAGCATTACAGACATCAAAGAAAATCAGGATGACCCATGGATGATCAGCCCCAATTTTCCATGTCGCTGACAAGCTCAAGCTTGTCAAAAGCTTAACTTAGCTCGGCTGGATTCCATATTGTTTTTAAAATATATAAAATTTATCCAAACGGATTATAAATCTTCAAAACAGGACCAAAAGATTTTTAATCTTTTTGGATAAATTTTAAATATTTTAAATCATGAATGTGTTGCTTGTGTGAGTCCATTTCAAAAGGTAAAAGAAATAATTAATTAGACTTACTCACAATCAATTTAATTTAACTATCCAGATGACCGGTTTCGCTCTTTACAATATGCAAAGCATCTTCAGGTCTCGATACAAAGTTAAATAAATGATGCCGGAATTAATAGAGTACCGGCATCATTTATTTTCGTCAAAGCCAAACACGTCAAATTTAAATTATAACTTGACATTCTTTAACGTGAAAATGCAACCTATACCTTCCACCCCCTTAGAATGACAGGTAGAACCCCCAATTTTTAAAATAGGAAGTATAGGCTTGTGATATATCGTTTGAAAGGTATTTTCATTCTCCATTCAAAAGTGTTGTCGCTTTCAAGTTTATTAAGATTAATAAAGATAAAATAAATTAAAATCATGTGGTTACCGAAATTGGCTACAATACAATCAAAAACTAAAATGTAATTCAATACGTAATAAAATGTAGAACACGAAAAAGAACTATGAATGTTAATGAAGCAGATGTTCAAAATGTTTACCGCGAACGTCTTGGCAACATCCTAATCTCAAATAAAACTGTCTTCTAACATTATTTAACATAACAGGCGTGATCGACCTAATCGCAAGCGTTATTCGTTCTTTTAAGTCATTTAAATCAGAAGGTTTAGTTTTGTACACATGGCTCTTCACATATCCCCATAAAAAGAAATCTAATAATGTAAGATCAGGTGATCGCGCTGGCCATTCAATCGATCCTCGCCTCCCTATCCACCGATTGGAAAATATTGTATCGAGGTTCTGCCGGACATTAAGTTGATAATGTGGTGGTGCTCCATCCTGCTGAAACCATATCGTATTCGCTGGAACTTGAGGGTTTCCTAGATCAGGATATAAATTTTCCAACGTTGGAATGACATCATTTTGAAGTAGTACCAAATAATTGTTGCCATTCAAGTTGCCCTCAATGAAAAAGGGACCAATGATATTGTTTCCTACAATCTCTGCCCAAACATTAACCTTTTGAGGGTATTGAGTGTGTTCTTCTCTCATCCAGTGAGGATTTTCCGTGGCCCAGTAGCGGCAATTTTGCCGATTAGCATGACCGTTAAGTGAAAAAGTACACTCATCAGAAAACATAACGTCTTCTAATTGGATAATATTGTTATCCAACATTTGCTCACAAAAAAAAAGTTTTATCAAAATCGTCTTCCATGAGCTCCTGAGTAGGTATCATCTTATAGGGATGCAATTTATTTTCTTTTAATATGTTTACTATCGATGTATGGCTAGCATTGAATGTAGTGGATGCCTGTCTACTCGATGTATGTGTATTTTCCTGAAACTCAAGCAACACATCTAATTTGAGTTCATCACTCAGTGCGTTGGCAGCTGCTCTTTTTATCTGCCTTACATGACCAAACTCGCGAAACTACTTCTCTATTTTACTTATTGTTCCTTGGGATATAGGCGGTAAATTAGGAAATTTCTCATGAAATAGGCGAGTTACTTCCTGTTGTGTTCGGGTGTTATCTCCGTAACCAATCATTTGTAAAACTGTTATTTTATGCATTTTCGTTAATCTAACCATTTTTCAAAATTGAATTGAACGAACTTTTTACTTAAATTAAAATACTGACAACTTAAATAAAACAATTTACTAATGCGTGTTAAAATAACGTTGCCACGGAAATTCTTTAAAGTTTTTTAATGGTTACCATGTAAAAACCACATTGCTATGGTTTTTGTTCACTTTCTCATTATCAAGACCTAAACGGGAAATAAGTTTTGAGTATATTTTAGCGAATTTTGGTAACCACATGATTTTAATTTATTTTATCTTAATTAATCTTAATAAACTTGAAAGCGACAACATTTTTGAACGGAGAATGAAAACACCTTTCAAACGATATATCACAAGCATATACTTCCTATTTTAAAAATTGGGGGTTGTACCTGTCATTCTAAGGGGGTTGAAGGTGGGGGTTGCATTTTTACGTTAAAGAATGTCAAGTTATAATTTAAATTTGACGTGTTTCGGGATTTTTTATAAATATGTACAGTAATGAATTTATTCCATTTGGCTTTTACACACTGTATAATATATCGAGAATTATAAATCCAAGTAAAAACAGAGTTTAAAATACTCAACAAATGGAATAATGATGATTGTATTATTATTTAACATGCTTAGTATACCTACCTAGGTACTACTACCCTATTGTTAGTTTACTCTCGATTGGTTTTGAATATAACATCGAAAAGTGAAAGCGTGACCAAAAAATGATTGATCTAGTTTATAATACAAATAATACTTTAAAATTATCGTTAAGCAATTATTTTCTAGCAGGTGTTTTAACAAATGAATGATTACGAGAACGACATTAAAATCTTTTTTATTAAACGTCGGTATTGGTCATATCCGATCTATTGTTTGAAAGTTTACTTATTTAGTGATTGCAGAATTTTGATATCAGGCTCATGAGCGATGAACGATAAAAATTAAATAGTATTTACTTTCCATTTTAAACCAGTATTTAAACAACTATTCAAATAAAAGTAATTTATCGATTTTTATCGATTGTACTCTCACGACAGACGTTATAGATGTTTTTTTTTCTGTATTCATTTTATATATATAATCTGTTCTAAGCTACGAACAATAAGTAAACTTTTTTGACTAATATTGATTAGGACATGTAAGTTTTCTCTTCTTCTTCTTCCTTCTTGTATATAGGCTTTAAGCCTGTTTTTTTTTCAATATTTAGCCTCCTAAATTGTTTAAATTGTCGCACCATCTTTTTCTTGGTCTGCCAATACTTCTTCGTCCATTGTGTGACTTATCTCGTGCTATTTGTACTATCCTATCCTCTGCCATTCTACTAATATGTTCGTTCCACTACAGTTTCCGTTTTGTCACCCATCCATTTATGTCTTCTATATTGCATGCTCTTCTTATGTTTTCTCTTCTCTCCCTATCCAACAGACTTTTCCCTGATATTCGTCGGAGTATTTTTATCTCTGTTTCTAGTAGTCGTCTCGTTTTAGATGTATCAGGTCTTGTCTCCGCCGTGTATGTTAATATAGGTCTAATTGCTGTTTTATAGATTCTTGGTTTTGTGTCTTGTCTTAGGTGTTTGTTCTTCCAGATTGTGTCATTAAGAGATCCCACCGCTTTACTTGCTTTTAAGCTTTGTTGTCGTACTTCTTCTTTAACATCTCCGTAACTAATTATATCTATTCCCAAATATCTTAACCTTGCTTCCTGCTTTATTATTTTCCCATCAATTTCGATTTTACTTCGTAGTGGGTATTTAGATGTTGTTATACATTTGGTTTTTTCTGCTGATATTGTATTGTATTGTATTGTATTGTATATCTCATATTGTATTTCTTGGATGTTGTATTAAAGATGTGTGTTAATCTTTGGAGCTCGTCTTCTGTCGAAAGAGACAGTGACAATATTAAAGAGAAGTGGTCTTAACGACTCCGCTTTGTACTCCGCTTTGTACTGGTATACACTGTGTTAGTTTTCCATTTATCTTTGCCTGTATTCGATTATGGAAGTAAACGTTTTCGATGGTTTGTATACTATTGATTGATATGTTTCTTTTATACAGTGGATGTAAGACGTCTTCAACTTGGATGCCATCGAAAGCGTTTGTCAGGTCTATAAAACATAGATATGCTAGTTTATTGTACTCGATGGCCTTTTCTGTAATTTGTCTTATTACAAATACGGTGTCTACGCAGGATCTTCCGGATCTGAATCCTTGTTGTTCATCTGATAAAGTTGTTAGTTTATTGATTTTGTTGGTTAGAACTCTTCTGGTAAGCTTTAGTGCGGTGTTCAGTAGATTTATACCTCGATAATTGTTATGGTCTTCTTTATCTCCTTTCTTGAACATTGGTATCATTATACTGTTTCTCCATGCGTCTGGTTTATTGCAGTGCCATATTAGTTTTTGTATAAGTTTTGTCATCTCTAGGGTTATACTTTCTCCTCCATGTTTTAGAAGCTTCTTGGTTATTCCGTCTGGTCCTGGTGACTTTCTATTTTTGTGTAAATTTATGGCTATTTCTACTTCCTAAAAACTTATTCCCATTTCGTGTCTTAATTCAAGTACGTTATTGTGTTGCTTATTATTTTCTTTTCCTGTAAACTGTTCCGTGAGGTATCTCTCCCATTCGTTTGCGTGTATGTTATTGTATTCCTTCAATTGTGCCATTTCTTTCCGTTGGTTTCTTATGAATCTTCATATTTGTTTTTGTGTACCATAGAAGTCGCTTTCCATCCTTCTTGTAAACTGTTTTCAGTGTTCATTTTATGTTCTTCTTACCAACTACTTTGTTTCATTTCGTATTCTTCTATAGGTGTCTTCAGATTCTGGGGTATTTGATGTTATGTACTCCAAGTAGGCCTCTCGTTTCTCTTTACATTTCTCGTTTATTTCTTGTCTGAACCACGGTGTATTGTTGTTGTTTTTTTTTTTTTTTGTTCAGTATGACTTTGCATTTTCCTAGAGCTTCTGTTGCTACTTCTTCAATGTTGTTTTAAATTTTCTCCCAACTCGCGTTTATATCTTTGATGTTGTCTATTTGTTTCAGATGTATCTTCTGTGCTAGCCTCCTTTGATACATTGTTCTTGTAGAGTCGTTCTACAGTGATTCTACATGAATTTTTTCTCGGTGATTTCCTGTAGAAAATGTTTTTGTGTTATTTTCATTCTTATCTTTGCTAGTACTAGTTTGTGTTCACTCCCCGCGTCTACTGAGTTTAAAGTTCGGATATCTAGAATTTGCTTTGGGTGGATTTTTCTATTAGTAACTATAAAATCAATCATAGATTTGTGCCCCGTGGAGATTTCAAATGTATATTTATACTGGAGCTTATGGTCGAAAAATGTATTATTGATTCTCAGTTCGCTAAAGGCACAGAGATTAACCATGAGTTCTCCATTTGCGTTGACGTGGTTTTCATTAAATTTTTGTTTTACTCCTGGAACTATTCCATTTCCGATTCGTGCATTAAAGTTACCCATAAGAATTAAGGGTTTTTCATAAGTTATTTCATAAATAATAGTTTGCAATTGTTCGTAGAATGCCTCTCATTCCTCCTTAGGTTTGCAGTCCTCTGTGCTACAGATAGACATGACATTTAATTTTTGGTAGTCCATTGTGATGTTCACATTTATTATTCTTTCGGAAATTTAACGGCAGTTATTTATGTTGTCTTTAAAGTTTTTATGGACAAGTATACCTACGCCTGCTCGTGCTGGTTGTTTTTTCTTCACTCCGCTGTATGCTAGAAAATATTGTTATAGTCTCTTTGGCTTTCCTTTTCTTTTCGTGATTCATCACCCTAAGGTTCCGTCTGAAACTTTAGGGGGAACGAGGCTTTATATCGTTGTTTTCTTTTACAATGGGTAGGATGCTAACCTGGCCCATCAACCCTCCTCTTTTATCCGGGCTTAAGACCGACTGTGGGCATCAACGCTGATTCTGAGCTACTCTATCCACCCAGTGATCGTGCTCATAATACCCAGACAGAGCTAGGAATTTTCTCCAATGAGAAAATATCTTTAATATTAGTTTACAAAACTACCATTGCACATTATTATTATCTAATTAAATCTTTTACCTACTTAAGTCCGTTGGTTTGAGTCGTTTTTAGCGACGCACTTTATCTGTGGTTTCGTGTAGCCCATGCACTAGCACATTAAGATCACTGGGTTTATGTTTGTGTTTATCACTGTATCGTGTTATTTCTGTTGTTACGGATGTTATTTTCAAGTCTTTCTCGATTAGCATTATTTTGCACGTACCACGGGGCATCTGTTATTATGCGCAGGATCTTATTTTGAAATCTTTGGAGAATTTCAATGTTTGAGTTACTAGCAGCACCCCAAAGTTCTATTCCGTATGTCCATACCGGCGCCAGGATTGATTTGTAGATCAGGAGTTTATTTTCTATTTTTAGGCCGGATTTCCTGTTAATCAGCCAGTACTTTTGGTGCAGTTTTAATCCTAATTGTTTAGATTTTGTGAAGATATGTCTTCTTCACGTCATTCGACTATCTAAATGCATAGAAAGGCTCTTTATCAAGGCTTCGTCATCGGTTTGATGAAACTGTACCCTATTCATTGTGACCAGTGGACAGGTATCCTTTTTCATTGTGAAGGTTGCGTGCTTGGATTTGTTTTTATTTGATTTAATTTTCCATTTTTTCAGTCCAAGTTCGATCTTATTGAGATAATTTTGTAGGTTTTTCGTAGCAATAGCTGCATTTTGATGTGATGCTAATATTACAATATCATATGCAAATGTACCTACTGTCGTTGAGTGTGTGTGTTTCAGGGAAATCCATGGTATATAGTAGGTAAAGCACAGGTCCAAGAACACTACCTTGGGGTGCACCTAATTCAACTGTGTACAAGTCAATGCGTTCCTTTTGGTGTCTTACTAGGAAGTATCTGTTATTTAGATAAGATCCTAGCACATTATAGAATCTATGCGGTAGATGCTTTTTGATTTTGTAGCGTAGGCCGGTGTGCCAGACCTAATTAAAAGCGTGACTTTTGTCGTCTATTTTCTAGGTTCCGACGGAAACCAAACTGGTAATCATGTATGATTTTTTTGACAACAATTTCTTAAATATTTTAGATCGAATTGGCATAGACTGATTGACATATACGATGTAATTTCCTCAGATTTCTTTCCTGGTTTAGGTACAATTATAACTACTGGCGGAAAATAACTAGATCTTAAAATAGCACTAAATACCTGCAGGATACAACATGTACTCTACATGGGTAGTTTTTATAATACTGCTTCCATTAAAATGTAGCCAGGAGATTTTTTCGTGTCGATTTCTTCCAATTTTTTTGTGCCTAAATTTCTCTATTGTTAACTCCTTTGGATCGGCTCGTCTAAGATCCTCCCTACATCAAGTTTCTTTGGGGCTTTATACAAAATTATGTGTTTGGAATACTTTTACTAAATGTTCACCGAATATCTTGGCTTTTTCTGCATTATTTTTTACCCAATTTCCAGCGATGCTTCTGATTGGTGGTATTGACTTTATAGGATTCTTAAATATCTTGTGGCTTTCCAGAGTGAGTATTTATTGTTAATTGATGTAGAAAATTGTTCAAGGCGATTCTGTATATTTTTATTGGTAAGCATTTGTATAAATTTTTTTAAAAAAATTATTTAAAAATCCTTTAATTCTCTTGCAGCTTTATTGAATTTTTTCGTATTACTCTGGGTTCTGATTCGTTACCATATTTTTGTAAGTTTCCTTTTTTCTCCGATTTTTTGTTTTACTATTACTGGGTTATATTATTTGTAAGTTGATAACTTACTTTGTGGAGTAGCCAACCAGGTAAATTTTTGTATATTCTTTGTCAATTCCCTTAGAACATTCTTCACCTCAGTTGGTGTTTCTCATGATACCCGCAGGTTTGTTACCATGTTAATTCTTTCCTGGAATTCTTTCCATCTGGTGTTATGGTTGCACAGTCTTGTATAGTTAAGATAACTGGACTATGATCAGATTTCACATCTAGGTTCGTTTCAACTTTGAATAGCTTAGTATTAATACTTTTTGATATGTAGAAGTCTAGAAGGTTTGGCGTTTTATTAGGGTCTGTCGGTCAGTATGTAGGTTCTCCGGGAAATGTACTTTATGTTGTTTCCTATGGTCGCTGTTAGTATCTCCCGCCCTTTTGTTGTTGTTAGTCGCGAGCCTCAGATCGTATTTTTTTGCATTGTAGTCACTTCCTGCCAGGAATCTATTCTCTAGTGTTTGGATAATCTGTTTTTCTTTCTGTTTTATCTTTTACTGCGATGCTTGTGGCCTGTATTGATAGTTCCATAGTTCATAACGCTTCAAGCCGTTTTTCACGATGACAGCGGTTCCACCATGGGCAAGTATATTTTGTTAGCTTAAAATAGTTTTTTTTTGTGGTAAAATGTGTCTCCGACAATAGCGTAATGGCAATGCTATTGTTGATGATAAAGTAGTTTAGTTCATGAGAATGTTAACTAAGGCCGTTGGAGTTCCAGGTTGCTATTCTTCGGACTTGTTCTATTAGGCCATCTTTGTGACAAGCGCTGTGATTAGATTCATTATTGTACCCATCTGTGTTATGTTCATTTGGTATAGTTGGTGGGTGCCCAAAGGTTGTTGTTGGACTTTTGAAATTTATGCATATATGTAACGTTTTATTGGGTGTTACTTACTCTTTGCCTGGTGTTATCCCTTACTTTTGGATGGATGGTTTTTCGGGTGGTTTTCTCCACAGTTTACATACTTTACGTTACTTTAGGATTGTAATATTATCGCTTTGATATTATGTTGTTTCTATAATATCCAATCACAATATTGCCTATCCAATAAATCGCGTAAAAGAATATTCTCAAAAAAAGGGGTTGCCAGTTGATTAGACAAATATTACAAAACAGTAACAACAGTAACAGCATAAAACAAAACAGAAAGATCACATTATTGGCCATAAGGACACACAAACTCGTTGTGCTTCTTGTGACAAAGAACGTAATTTTTGCTGCAATAAATTGTAGCACTACATCCAAAGCAATGTTTTTGTCTCATAGTCTTATTAACCAAGTATCTCACAAACTAGATATTTAAGATATTTTTTCTTTATTTGTTGTAATAATTAGAAATAGAAATCTTCAATTTTTTACTTTTTGGCACTTTTAATTTTTTGTTAATTATAGCCATGAATTATATCTCCGACTATTTAAAAGGACACACTTTTTTGAAAAAAGTAACGCATATTTATCAAAATTTCTGCCGAACTTAACTTTTGTAAGCATTAATAAGTCTAAAAATTTAAGATTTTAAAAATTCAAGAAAAAAAGTTTCGGTCCTCTCTGGTTAATACTGAAATTTCCCTATATGAAATAGTCAGTGAAGATCAAAATCATTATGAGTTTATTAATAAATTTTAACGAAAATTAGAATAATGGTTTTCAATATTTACTTTATTACATTTTTAATTCATTAGTCGGATAAGTGCAGTTTTTCTTACTAAAAAACAACGTGTTAAACAATAAATTGTAGTTCAGCTTCACACCACGACAAGAAGAATTCCCATTCCTTTAAGTATATCTGCTCGTTCATTGAAATAGCAAACATACCATTATTCCGCTTTAAAGCAGCAATGTTGGTATTTAGGAAATGCTTCGCAAATAAGAATTATTCTTTAACATAAACAACGAATCAAGTTAAAAAAGATCACGGTGACAATCACACGACAATAAATTTGTCAACGGCGATTGAGAATAAGGAAACTGGACTATTTAAAAGGTTAAATATTCTGATGTTGCCATTTACAGTTATTGCCTTTGTTCATAATGTTTTTATATTGCAACGGAATATGCTATTACGGCAAATTTTGGCTCTGCATCATTCTTGTAGAATTTTTTTATTAACAAAAATTTTATAACGTTCTTTATTCTGTACCAAGAATCAGGTTTAACCGAAAACAGTTTGGTTGTAGAGTTTATTTTGTCATCAGATCTATAATCACACTACCGTAAAATGTGGTGAAATTGATCACTCATTATTTATTTAAAAATACGATAGTAAATTTGAAAATTCATTACATATTTTTTATTAATATCATTCAACAAGATTTATATTAAATATTTCTCCATAAAAATATTTTTTTTATTTAGATTTTGACTTAAAAAAGCAAACAACTGGATGAACAATTTCATACCCTGAATGGGGCAACATTGATCACCCCTTTTTAAGTAAATGAAAATAGCATAATATGTAATACAGGCCGATTATGGTTACCCCACGTTATAAATTTTTTTAAAAAAATGTAAGGCATTCTGAAAAATGTATACTGGAGCGAAATTGATCATTGCAATTTAAACAACAATTTGCTTTTCTACAGATTTATTTTATTCACACAAAAAACAAAAATATGCTTATACGCCCTAAATTAGGTTTCACAAACAAAAGTTATCAATGATATTAAAAAAAAAACTGAACCAAAGATCAACTAATGAAAGTATTCATTAAAAACCAATCCATCTATCTACCTAATTAGCCTTCTTTGGTCCATCTTTGGACATAGGCCTCCCCAATCCTTTTCTATTCTTCTCTGTCTGTCGCTACAGTCATCCACCTAGAGCCCACGTGCTTCTTGATATCATCTGCCCATCTCATTGGGGGCCTTCGTCTGCATTGGGGAGGAGTACGAATTGATTGTATACTTTGGTCTTAAGATGCTGTGGATATCTTTTGTTTTTAAGAATGTAGCTTAGTTTTCCAAATGCCGCCCATGCCAGTCTTACTCGTCTTTTTATCTCTGTTGTAGGGTTTTCTTTGTTAAGTTTTATAGTTTGATCCAGATTCCAGATATATATATATATATATATATATATATATATATATATATATAATATATATATATATATAATATATATATATATATATATATATATATATATATATATATATATATATATATAATCCCGAACTTGTTCTATTTCATCTGTCCGATACAGATGAAGACATCCGGCGATCTCTTCATCTGTATTTGTTATGATTTTGGTCTTGCTGTAATTCATATTAAGGCCTATCTTTCCAGCTTCTACGTCCAGTTCTTTCATCATTTTAAATAATTCTTCTTTTTCTTATTCGTCTTATTCTAAAAACTAATATTTTCTAAAAATTGTAATCGTATGAAGAAGGTCATGGAAAGTAAACTTTAATATGCTTAAACCAAAGAATGACAAAGTTGAGCTAGTAGTGCAATGTAGAACATTAAAAAACATATATTTTTTTTTTATTTTAAAATAAAGTGTCTCGGCAACTATAGGCCATTGACACAGGTAAAAAGTTTATTACAATATGTTTATGTTTACATACATATACAATCTGTTTATATACAAGTTAGAATATATTAACAACATCTTAATATAATTACACTAAGTTGTAAAGGTGACAGTCTTTTAGGAAACAAATTATAGTACTGTACATATTTGTAGAACCGAGTAGATCACTTAAATTACTTTAAAAGTTGTAGTAGTCTCTTTGATTTTTGTAGCGGACACATTCTAGTAATATGTGCTGGACTGTTAAGGACTCATTACAATGTTCACTGCGAGGATGGTTTTCAGAAGACATAAGATATCTATGAATATGACTAGTGTGACCTATTCTGAGCCTTCTGATAATAATATATTGTCTTTTCTGCTCATTTGAGGCATGGTGATGGAGGTGACAGTTGGTTGAATTGTGCGTAGTTTTGTATTTTGCACGTTTCAGTGTGTTTGCCAAGTGCTTAGTACGTTGTTCTTGATCCTGGCCTTTAGCTATTGGTGAAGTTGTATGTTTTCCATATGTTTTAAGGAGCAGGCCAGTTTTGCTGCATGATCAGCGTTCTCATTTCCATTGATACCAACATGTGATGGTATCCAGATGATAGTTACTGAAACACCATTTTTTGAACTGTGGATGCACTGTAAAATGGGATGTATGGAGTATATATTTCTGATTGAGTCAATTGCGGAGAGAGAATCGGTGCATATTGCTACCGATTTCTCATTAGCAATGGGAGAGTCTAATGCCTTGAGTATTTCGTATAGTTAGGCTGTGTGTATACTGCATCTGGGAGAGTGCCGATGTGATGCTACTGTTGTATTTGAGGTACTGACGGCACAGCCGACGACCTGTTGTTCTTTGGGGGCATCCGTGTAGAGAATTTTGTCATAACGTTGTGTCTCTATGTTTCTCAAATTTCCTCAAGAGTTCCTCAAATGTTTGTACCAAGAGAGTTCTGGGCGTTTCTTCTTTTTGTGTTGGTTTAAGCTGGTAAGGACAGTAGTTGGCTTTTTGGTCCACGGGGGAATTCTGGACGTAGTAATCGGAGTTGTGAGTTTTAGGTCTGTGTCTTTTAGCAAAGTTTTTAAAATTTGTGAGACAGAATGTGCTCGAGGGTGATAATTATCTAAGACAGGGTGGGGAGTACTAATTAGTTTAATTACTGGGATTTTTGGATTAGCGGAAATTCTAGGGAAGTAAGACAGTAGTAAACCGTCTTACAAAAAGTTGAGGTTCTGAAAATTCGAGATAAAGACTTTCAGAAGGACTTGATTTAAAGGCGCCGAGGCTAATGTGTAAGAAAGTATTGTGAATTTTATTTAGACTTTTAAGGTAAGTGTCGGAAGCAGATATGTAGAGAATGCTTTCGTAATCTAACCTAGAGCGGATCAATGTTCTGTAAATTCTTAAGAGGACTTTCTCTTCTGCCCCCCATTGATGGGGAGCTAGAGTTTTTAAGATTTTGATTCTATTTAGGTAGTTTGTTTTTGTATTCTGTATCTGATCTCTCCATGTAAGTCTTTTATCGAATATTGCTCCTAACAATTTGTGTTTATCAACTACTTGAAGAGGAGATCTATTTAGGTGAAGTAGAGGAGGGTGAGTGTGATGTCTTGTAGAGAAGTTTATGACTTTAGATTTTCCAGATGAAAATTTGACTCCAATTTTAGTAGACCAGTTATCAAGATTGTTAAGAGTGTTTTGGAGTAAAGAGCATGTACTCCTTGTAACTTTACCTTGGCAATAAAGAGCAAGATCATCTGCGTGTATGGAGTATTTTATTGGAGGGAGAACAAGAGTGTTTGTATCGTTAATGCTAAAAAGGAATAGTGTGGGATTGAGAACCAAGCCTTGAGGGACTCCATTTTGTGAGATATATGATGTAGATGTTTGCCCGTTTGCTACTACTTTGAATGATTACTCTTGTAGGAAATTGTTTATTAAGGTGAGAATATTACCCATTAAATTAAGTTGCTCAAGTTTTCTAATAATAGCAGCTCTAAAATACATAATTTTAAACATCTTTGAAAATGTATATTAAGTTTAAAGTGATTTTTTACATCTCCATTACATCAACCCGTTTTTTAAACATACAATCTGTTTCTGTTGAATTAAGGAATTCAGGATAGGGAAAAATAGCGATAATATCACTCACTTTAACCGAAAATTTATCATGTTCGACCAGTTTAAAGGCCTTCTTTACTTTATCCGTAGATTTATAAAGTACGTCTAGGCCCTTTTCATTGACTTTTTGAATTTTAGCAACATAGCCATGGTATTGTTTCTTCCTTCTTCCTCCCTATACCTTTACTAACAGAAAAACTCCTTCTTTGATGTCATCCTTATTAAAGGAAAAATATTCAACCCCATCGTTACTGTCAGACTCATCCAAGTTAGACGTTTCACTTTATTTTTCGTTATCACTTGGTAGATCTTCTTCACTGTCATTTTCAGTTTCATTAGGTTGCTGAGCTAGAACACTTTTTCCTGGCTCGACATTTAGTTTGGTTCACTTAATATTTTTCCTGGATGGTGCAGCTGAATATCTTTTCTCCTTTAGATAATGTACCAAAAGGTTGTCCCCTTGGGACAACCAAACGATATAAAATCCCTCAGGGATTTGGCGCTCTATTTCTTCATCTGCTCTAGGTAACTTATTTAAAACTTTCTCGAGGGTGAAAGGGTTCATTCTCGTGGCTGCAAAGAAGAAAACAATAATTCGTTTTATATCCGTTTCGCCCGCTGTTTTTGTTTTTTTGTTCATGTGCTGAAGGGTAGTGTTTAACAAGTTTGAAAAATCTCTCTTATCTATTGTGGTTAATTAATGTGTGGTGAAAGTTTTTCCAATCACTAAGAGTTTTAATTGCACAATAATGCCAGTTGTTGCTTAGTAGACTACAATTCCACCACAGGTTCCGAATCAGAATCTCAGAAAACCCCAATGAAGAAGGTAAATAGGACTTGGAAACGAAAGCGGAACCCCAGATGTGGAAAAAAACACAACGGAAGGAGAATTATCAACAAGGAAAAAGCTACATCAGTGCTAAGGGTATAAATAAACCTGCTAAAGTAATTAATACACAAGTACACACAAAAGTATGCATTTATATTAAATTTGACAAAGAGAATTTGATTTAAGAGAAAACGCAGTACTGAAACAAATTAAAAATCTGTTTCATTTGAGTATTACTTCGAGAAATAAAATGAAAAATTGAGAGTATTCAAGCCATTTTTCTTAAATACGCTTTGCATAAGCCAAAAGCCCATACATACTGTGCATTTACAAAAAAGTGATTCAGGCACACCACACTCTAATAAAAGAGGAGAAGGGACCAAAGATCGCATTTCAAGCAAAGAACAGAAAGTAATAACACAACACATACAATATTTTCCATATGTAGAGGCACATTATTGTAGGAAAGATTCAAAAAAAAGACCTAGACCCAACACTTAACGTTTAAAAAATGTATGATTTGTACATTGAAATGTACAATGCAAATAATATACCTTTACAAACGCTGTTGTTGTATAGGCACATTTTTAATTTTAAGCATAATCTATAGTTCTAGCAAAGGAAAACGGTTAGGTGTGACGTCTGGGAGGACTATAAATTGGCCAAAAAAGAGAACAGGGTGCATGCAGAAGAGGAACAGACATATCACTCCAACATTACAAAGAAATTGATAATGCGCCAAGAACGTAAACATGACAAAAAAAAACAGAACTCAAACTATGCCATTATATGCTTTGATCCGGAAAATGTCATAAATCTACCTAAATCTGAAGTCTCTGTGCTGTTTTACAAACAGAAATTAAATGTATACAATCTGACAACTCACAGTTCTGTTAATTCAGAAGTTTACTGTGCAGTATGGCCAGAAACATTATGTGGGAGATCAGGCAATGATTTGTCTAGTGCGCTAATACAAATTTTAGAGAAAGTAGTTTTAAAACATCCGGAAATAAATGAGATAATCACGTGGAGTGATAATTGTGTTCCTCAGAACAGGAACTTCCTGATCTCAGTAGCAATCACTGACTTCCTGAACAAACATCCTAATATCCAAATGGGAACTATGAAATAGTCCATACGTGGTCATTCGTGCATACAGGTTGTCGATAATATCCATTCTAACATAAAAAAGGTTAGCGCTTGTTAGACTTTTGTTAAAAGTTAACAGACGACAGCCATTCTGTGTGATTAATATGAAACTAACACACTTTAAAAACTTCAAAAAAACAGCATCATTATAACAATATGATAAAATACCTTACACTAAAGTTTGTCAACTAGGTTTTGTACAAGGAGACATTTTTCTTCTTCTTAGGGTGCCTGGAGAATGAACACAACCTTGATCGGTTGTGTTAATTCTCCGCAGTACTTTTTCATTGGTAACTTTGTCCATGGTATTTTCAGGATCCTTCTGTATAACCATAGCTCAAAAGCATGAATATTTATGTTCAATGTCCACGTTTCTACTCCGTACAGAAGCACTGAGTACACGTAACATTTAAGGTGCCTTATTTGACATATTTACTGTTCAGTATAAGCTGAATGATTACAGCGCCGAATTTTTTACAGTCAATGTTAGTAAAGTTACCAGCAGTACTAGAAAGGAACAAAGAGTGGTTCCCATAAATAATTCCACGGCTGACTTTGTAGTAGCTTCAGCCGATAAAACAAAACCGAAATCTCTGACTGAGAAAAAGTTTGAGCATATTGAGTTTGCGTATAAATGGATGCCACTGGAAAAGTTAATTTTCTACTCTTCGCTATTTTTCTTTTACCTATGTTTTTAAAAATTCTTCCAATATCATTGTATAGGCTATTATTGTTATCAGTACTACAAAGGCAATGAAATCTACAATGATGACATACTTTTAAAACTTCAAATTTATTTAGGGACAGAAAGTTCCAAGTACAGCGGTTATAGTGCAATAAGGTTCCAAGCACAAGTGTAACATTTTGAAAAAACTATGAAATTTGCATTTTATACCACAACGAAAGCATTGTTTTATGAATTACTGTAATACCAAATTAACATATCTGGCAAAGTATAATTTTGTCAGAACCGTTTTATTTGACAGCAAACTTTAAAATTTGTTTCCTGAAACATTTTGTAAGTGTCGCTTGAAACCCTATGGTTTTCAGACCTCGATTAAGCTACTAGTAATTCCAAAAAGTTTGCGGTCATGCAAAAAATATTGTTTTATGCCTCTAATTTGGCTTATTTTTTTTAATTTTCCCTTTTATTCGGTACTAATATGTTCCATTTTTCGGAATTCATCTGACATGTATCCCATTTCCACAATTGTACTAAACAAACCTGCTAGTCAACTTGTTCCTGTCTCTCCTATAGCTGTCCACACTTTCCCAGAGATATTAAAGATTTCAACCATAAATACAAAAAGTAAAAATATTAATTGTTTACATTTCATAGTAGGGTTGGACAAATTCTTGATTATAAGAATACCATCAAAGAAACTTCGACATTCATAAGTATTTTATTTTAATAAGTACGTAAAATGTAAACAATTTACTTATAGTTTTTTTTTTGGAGTTACTGATTTAAAAAAAAAACTCTTCAATCTTACCGTAACTAGATCTACAAATATAGTTATTTAACGAACAAGAAACCTGTAGTGGAATGTACCCTTGTATGTTAATGAAACATATATACAATTACCAACCAACTTTTAAAATTGATTTATTTCTATATAATTCCGATCAGAGAGTGTTCTTAATATGGTCTCCTCTTTGTTAGTTTTTTCCAGTAACTTAAAATTCATAAAGTATCACGATCATTATTATTACAACATGAGAAATTTATCTCGTGTAAAATTAAATCAGTGGCGTAGGCTAATGATGGTTATCGAGGAAAACTTCGTTATCTGGTAAGCAAACAAATAACAAAATGCATACTCTGAAAAACATTATTACCACCAACAGCCCGGTTTAAGTCCACTGCACGACACAGACCTCCCTTGTTTGTATCCAGAGTGCACGGTCTTGTACAATATGGATCCAATGTTTCGTCATCTTTCGCAGATCATCTTGCCAACGTCTTCCGATGTTTTGTTTATTTGTTCTTGGTCTCCATTCGGTTAACTTGCATGTTCATCTTTCATCCTTCATCCTTGCCACGTGGTCAGCCTATCTCCATTTCAATCTTCAAGCTCTTTCTACAATATCTGCAACTCTGGTCTATTTAGTAGGTCTTCTAACCTGAACCCATATTCTCCTATTTTAGCATCAATTTATTGTTTCCAAACATATTCTTTGATAGTTAAATGCTGATAATGGGTCTTGAAGGTGAGATGGGTTGTCCACGTCCAGATGGTGTTAAAACTCTAAGAAATACCCACTGTTTTTTTACCTAATGAGTTAGGGGTTGTAAATAGAACTCAGCTCTGCCAGCAAATCTTACTCTTACGTCTTCGAAGGCATAAGGCGTCGTGTGGCCACCGGATACATGACGAACTATGCGTCTACATAATGTAACAAAGAAACAACTAAAAGACAAGTGTCGGGTCCCTGAAAACCGTTACCTCTAGCCTAGGGGAATAAACCCCAACAGAAAATCCTGGTTCTTCAAGTCTGAGGATTAAGGCGATGGCCTATTAACTGATTCTTTGTTTAAAATATCTTAAAATTTGTTTAAAATTTCGACAATAAGCTCGGAACACGGACGGTTTTAAACGAGGTGAACGATAAGGAAATAGAGAATAAAAATGGATACCTGAAATATGCAAGGATCTTTCCAATATGTATCGTAATTTAGTAAATAGAGTTGTTTCTTAAATGCAACATTTGGGTTGATCGGGCAGTAAGATTTCTTTTTTGGATGGAATGGGGCTTCGATGTTTTTGAATGTTCCTATTGATGTGGGTTTTGTGGTAGCGGTTTCGTTAGGTACAAGAGAAGCCTTGTTCGCGGTTCAGGTATTATTTCAAAGGTGCAGAGACGTCAACTGCGATATTTATGTATGCTTTATCGACTACCAGAAAGCTTTCGACAGAATAAAGCACGATAAGCTCATGGATATACTAAAGGCAACTGATCTGGATAACAAAGACCTTCGAGTAATCAAGAATATATACTACAACCAATCAGCAACCATTCTGCTGAAAGACCAACTAATAGAAGAAGTTGCAATAAAGAGAGGAGTACGATAGGGCTGCATACTCTCTCCCTTATTATTTAACGTCTATTCGGAACACGTCATGAGCCAGGCCTTAGAGCATATCGAAGAGGGTATTCTCATAAATGGTGAGCGCCTGAATAACATCAGATATGCAGACGACACCATCCTCTTTGCAGACAGTTTAGAAGGTTTACAGACACTAGTAATGCAATTGTGGAGAATCAGTCAAGAATACGGGCTTGATTTTAAGAAAACAAAGTACATGGTCATCAGTAAGAAGCATATTCCACCTAGTCAATTACTGGTAGATCAGCAACAAATACTCCAAGTGCCCCGTTGCTCCTATTTAGGAACAACCATAAACGACCAATGGGACCACTCAGTTAAGATAAAACAAAGAATTGAAAAAGCCAGGTCAGCATTTGTCAGAATGAGCAAGATATTTAAGAGCCAAGACCTACCCTTAAAAACGAAAATCCGTTTATTGAGATGCTACGTATTCTGCTCTATGGGGTAGAGTGCTGCTCTATGGGGTAGAATCATGGACACTAACCGAGGCATCCATGGGAAAACTCGAGGCGTTTGAGATGTGGTGTTATAGACGGATACTGAGGATCTCCTGGGTGGACCGAATAACAAACATTGAGGTTCTACGTCGGATGGATAAAAGATGTAAACTTATATCCACAGTGAAACAAAGAAAGCTAGAATATCTTCGACATATAATGCGAAACGATCATAGATATAACCTGCTGCAACTTATATTACAGGGAAAGGTCTACGGAAAGAGGGGACCAGGAAGAAGAAGAATATCTTTGCTCCAGAACTTACGAAAATGGTTTTCCTTGACCATTTCAGGACTATTTCGAGCTGCGGTCAATAAAGTTAGAATTGCCATGCTAGTAGCCAACATCCGTAACAGATAGGCACCACAAGAAGAAGGTTTTGTAAGAATGTTTGCCTTGTTGAATTGATTTCGGATGATCTGTGAATATTGCCGCTAAGTCTTATGGAACGGAAAACAAGAATGTTGATAAGTGAATTGAGTTGGGCGGAGTGATGGTGTGACTGAGCATTGAGATAACGGTTTGTATGGGTGGGTTTCCGGTACACGGAATAGGAAAAACTATAAGGTGTGCGATTCTGCATAGGAATATCAAGGAATGGCAAAGATGCTTCAGGCTCAAGTTTCATCGTTTATTGAATACTGGGGTGTATTCAATTTAGATGGGAGGGGAAGAGATCTAATGTGTCTTTACCATTGGGCCAAATGACAAAGGTGTCATCTACGTACCGTGACCAAACCTTTGATGAGTACTGAGGACCGGACTGTTGCTTCGAAACTTTGCATGGTTATATCAGCTATTACAGGACGAAGGGGGGATCTCATTAGGGCACCTTGGATTTGATAATAGAAATGATTTTGGAATAAAAATTATGTATTAGACATGCAGTGTTTTATAAGAAAAAATGTGTCTTTTGGGATTTGATGTTTAAAATTACAAAATGCAAATGGTCTCATCGATAGAAATGTTTAAAAATAAAGAAACAATGTCAAAACTAACTAGTATATCTGAGGGTGAAATAGAAATGTTTTTCAGAAGATCAATGAAATGAAAAGAATTTTTGACAAAGGACGAGGCGTTGTTGGCTAATGGTTGTTAGTATACTGCTAGATGTTTTGCCAATTTCTGAGTGGGGCAGTTGTATGCACTGACGTTGGGTCTTAGGGGAACATTAGTCTTATTGATTTTTGGAAGGCCATATATTCTAGGAATGCAGGATGATTTTTCTCTGGGTATAAGAGACTTTTTGATGTCTGGAGGTAGACTTATTGGTGATGGATGGTGTAAAAATAACAGGTTATATTAATTTTAGTTTATTTTTCGTTTTCAGAAATATTGGCTAGAATTTCATGTGACAGAATATATGTATATACTTCTTGTCTACAAAACATTTGTTTCATAAATGCCTTATAAGGGCCTTGGGTTATAACAGACGCTGGCCTGTCGACACTTTTAGATAAAAATTAGTTTAAGCCAAAAGAATTGCAGATGTGATTTAGGTGTTGTCAAGTTGCTAGCCGAACGTGCAGTTGTGCGGTACTCGGTACCTAGTTCTCATTTCTTCATCTTAAAAATGCAGTGAAAAGTGCATTAGTTTTTACTATATTCGCACGCCCCAAAAATAACGGTATAATAATGAACAATGTGGTAAAGCAAACTCTTTAATTAGTAATAGTTCTTTTGTTAATATTCTCTAGTTACTAAATGTGCTGTATCAATCAATTACGTTTTATTTTTCTCTAAGTACAACCCAATAAAAAAACGCATAAGCAATCATCGCTATGAAGTCTGCTTACATAATATCGAATCTCGCTAACAGTCCATGGTCCTAAAATATTGGGTACTGTACCTGCTGGAAAAACAAATTTAATAAGCTTTACCCCAACAATTGGTGGAGATCAGACCAAATTCCAACAATGGATTTGGTCGTTTTTTCTAGATAGGTGGTGGGATAGTTTGGGACGCATTTGTATTCTGTGGAATTGAAAAGTTAGTTAATTTTGTCAAAATAATTAGAAAAGTTGAGAATGACGGTGGCATTACCTTTATCAGAAGGATGACAATGTCAGGGTTATTATAAAGTTGCCCCTTTGAGGGCACGTCTTTCTGAAAGACGGGTATTTGACAGTGGGGGTTTGGAAGTACGGAGAATTCTGGCGACATCTTGTCTGGCAACTTCGGCCTAGTCGCAAGGAAGATGAGAAATAGCTTTTTCAGTTTGACAAATAATTTTCTTGGAATGGAATGAGGAGTAACAGAAAAATTGCAACCTTTTGACAGAGTTTTGGTAGTTGAATCGGATATGTGAATGTCTGAGAAATTGCGTATAACAGTAGAAGGTTGTTGATTCGAAAGGAACTGTGGAACTGTGGATTTTGCTGACAGATAAGATGGTCCAGTTTGCGTTTCTGGGTTACTCTACTCTAACTCTACTTAAAATTTTTTTGTTTATTAAGCATATCGTTCATTTGGAAGAAGAGGGTTACATCTCAAAATGTTAAAGTTTTTTTATTGCATCAATAGCTTCCAAATAATATCTTCTGCTATAGAAAAAATGGTTACATGTGTAAGTACGCTAGTTTCCGAGAGATGGCAGATGCAACTCTTTGTCGTTCCCCGAATTTAACGAGTTGACTATGAAAAATACAGTTATATTTCAGTATGTACTTGACCTTTTTTTACTGAACGTTATTCGTTTTAGAGAATACAGTTATATCTTGGAATATAATTGATAAAAGATAAGTTAATATAATTAAAAGGGTGATATTTGTGTTTGGACCCATTTTTCTCAAAGGTAATATTATTTTTATACATTTATTTTTGGTATATAGAGTCATAAGTAAAGATATAACCATTTTTCTTAAAAGTATAACGATAAAAGTGAATAGTATGTTCTGATAGAGTTACTTTCTTAGTTGTAACTTTCTTTTATATAATATATCATAAAATAGAAGCAATGTAGTGTGCGTAAAAAGTAGTTTTGTGAAATGTAACCTTATTGTTTAAAGATATTTTGTTATATTTCAATTATATTTTTTTTGCATTGAGTAAATTATTTTAACTTTATCGTATTATATATATAAAAAAAATAACTATATTGTATATATAGTAGTATTATTTTAGGATTAATTTAATTAGACAATAATGCTTAATAACAGCCGTACGAATCGTATTTTTGCAAATCTTAAAAATGATGAAGATAGTCAAGGCAATTATACTCAAGATAATTCGGACAATTCTTTTAAAGATGCACAAAACATAATGTATGGTAAATGTAATACAGTAAATACTATAGAAACGACACCAACGACAAAGTGGGTGATGGAACATTTTGTCAAGGAAAATTCAGAAAATTCTCCTGTTGTTAAGTTCTTATTTAGATCGAAAAAAGACGGATTTTTTGTATAAAGAATATTATTTTAGATTTTATTAATAATACAGACCCATCTGAAAAAATCTTCAGCAGCCCTATTATGATAAATGATGACACATGTTTCAATGGAAATAATAATTTTTTGGGTAAGATAAAATACAAAGATACACTGCTTTAAAGTTACTAAAAATGTGAATATTATTATAAGTGGTATTATTCTTATTTTTAGAAACTCAATTACCTAAAAAAGCTACGGATAAAGATACTTCATCTTCAAGCAGTGACTCATCTTCAAGTAACTCATCATCAAGAAGTAAGTCATCATCTAGTAGTAAGTCATCATCTAGCAGTAACACAACTTCGGATACAGACAACAGTTCACAACATTCTAAAACCGATCCTTATGGATGAGATGACAGCATGCAGATCCTCTTTTTAATCCACCTGTCAATAAAAGGAAAGTTAAATTAACAACAGGTAATGCAGTTAAAAAAAGAAAAGTTAAACATCCTTCAAACAATGAAAAGGTGGTTAGGAAGAAACTTCGGCAGCCTGCAACGTGGCAACACGCAGACTCAAAAAGATTGCGAAATGGCGGAGAAGCCTATTTATCTACCAGAATTGTTAAAAATGCAGACGGCACAAAAACCAAATCCAAAATAGTACGGCCAGCTAAAACCCTTTTACCACTCTGCGGAAATAAATAAAAGTTAAAGTTTTCCGAATGTTCCGAAAAATTAGACGAAGCACATAGAAACAAAATATTTAAAAAATACTGCTCACCACTATTTTGCCCATATAATCAATAACTCATAAATTTTTTGTCTCCGGACATGGACAGAGTGAAGGGGATAGTGTCCACGCTATGATAGAAAAACAGATAAAAAATATAAAAAATTTATGTTTTTATTAAAAATTTTAGTTTTAATGACGTGTTTTATCATAAAGCTTTGTGTGCAGACTTACACCTTACTATTCCCAAAAATTTTAAAATACCTGATGTGAGGATCTTGATGTTAGATAGTAACAATTCTACTATTCTTTATTATAAATCATCTTTTAATCAAGCAGAATGTGATTAAGTGGGAATTGTGCGTTCTAGGCGTAAAATTAATACCAATATTATTGCTTTAAAGAAAGCTTTTACAAAAAAGTGGGAATTACTGAAGCTAAGAAAAATGAACTGTTGTCTTTAAGAGAAAAAAAGCGATGTGTTCCTGAATACTATTTAAGTTTTTATAAAAATTGGTAAAGAAAAACAATCGTTATTATTGTTGCTTTCTGTTTCATATTGTCTTGTGTAATGGATACGAACTAGTTACGTAGTTTTTTTATGTTTTATTAATCAGTTTTATTACGTAAATGATATTGATTTAATGGCATTTTTAATAATACTTTACTAATACAATTTCTAAAATGTAACTTTATGAGCAAAATCAATTTCTTCAAAAGATAATATTTCTTTATTCAAGAGGGTTATATCTAAGTTTTTTTTCTAAACCTGATATCTTAAAAAAACAAAAATTTGTCAGAGCGATTAAAAGATCAGAAAT
This sequence comes from Diabrotica undecimpunctata, assembly GCF_040954645.1. Lineage (NCBI taxonomy): Eukaryota > Metazoa > Arthropoda > Insecta > Coleoptera > Chrysomelidae > Diabrotica > Diabrotica undecimpunctata. The sequence continues at coordinate 113,773,630 of NC_092811.1, read as the reverse complement.
CTATCATACTCAATCATTAAATCCTACAATATCAATAAACACTGCACAATGTAAATGAAATAAATTGATAAGAATTTTAAAACCTCTCTACTGAAAAACTGAAAATTCTTAGATGTAACCCTCTTCTTCCAAATGAACGATATACTACAAAATTATTGTCCCAAAGATATAACTAACCATTAAGAATCATAAAAATCATATTCATTTTTACACCAGAACTTTTAAAGAACTAATTAAATATTGTATTCGTAGACAAAAACCTCTTTCTGTCTACGCCAATGACTTAATCCAATTTGAGTTATTCGCGTTGTTAACCATACATTGACGTCCACCGTTCAAGAATTTCTTTAATAACAGCATATTGAAGTAGAAGAGTTTTTAGCCGTTTGCGAAAACTCAACCAACTTATCTGTATCTAATTTAAAGCAATGCAGTCTGCTATGCCGTTTTTGACGTGTACAAAGTGTTCGGGTCTTAAACAAAGTCCGCAGCTGAATAACTTGCAAAGTTGAGGCCAGTAGCAGTAGCAGATTGTTCAGATACCGACTGATAATATTCCAAACACCACCTGATATTCGCACAGACCATTACGTTGAAATATTACGTCAATATATGAAGAATTGATTTGCATTTAGTTTGTTTAACTTTGGATCCAATTAGAGTTTTGGCTCGTTAAAAGTTTGCGAGGTTTTTTTGGCCGAAATTAAGAGGATAATTTGTTTGACTTCGTCTCTAGAGTGTTAAAAATGTCAAAGATTGTTTTTGTGTTTCGCAAGAACCGCTATACTTGGTTAAAAACGTTACAGGTGGTGTTTTACTTTATTTTCTTTACTTAAAAAAATAAAACCCGATGATCTCATTTTATATTTCTATATCAGTTCACTTGTATGTTGATTTTTTACTGCTTAAAACTTATTTATTTATTTTTCTGTAGTTTTGTTTCAAAAAAATTAAAAGCTATTTTCCGGGTTTGACTCTGCGTTGAATAATTTTGATTTTCAGAAAAGCCATTATTTTGACAACGTTTCGGCAAGGTCGCACTTGCCATTGTCAAGTAATAACGCTTCTTGTGATGCTTGAAATTAACTTTAATTTGTTTCACTTAATTTTTATAAATTTGTAAATTGCACCTCTCTTCGAATACTCCTTTCCATTCATCAAATTTTTCATTTTGTAATTCATTGTTAATTTCCAATTGTTTTGTTTCACCCCAAAAATATTTTAAAAATTTCGTCGCAAAGTCCTTCCATGAGACTATTTTCCTTGCTTTCGAACCACCGAGATGCTCCATCAGTTAAATAATTTCTTATAGCCTCTTTGCAATCTTCAAAATTACCTGTTTGTCGAAATTTATTTTTAATCATTCTAATAAAAGTCACTGGATGTTGTTTTCTTACGTCCACACCAAATTTGACCTTAATGTCACTAGAAGTTTGTATGATCACTTCTCGATTTTCTCGGGCAAAGGTTTTGTTTCCTATTTCTTCTAGTTTCTTCTCGATTTCTTTGATTTCCTTTTTTGTCTCTAACTTATCTTCTTGCACGGCTCTTTTCATTTTCCATTCCACCTTCTTTATCCCCGCTTGTATTTCTTTATATTTCTTCTCTTCCCCATTTTCTATTTGCTCTTGTAATATTTCTATTTTCTTCCTCTGACTCTCTAGTTTGCTTTTTTGTTTCTTCCTCTATTTTATAGACTTCTTTTTGTATTTCTTGTTGACTATTGTTGTTTTCTATTTTTAACAAATCCTGTTCTTGTTTTTGCATAATTGTTCTATTTTCCTCTTGTTGCCTTATCATCAACTTTTAAATTTCTTCTTTACTTTATTCTTATTTTACTTTTATGATTATTCTATTTTCTTCTTGAAGTACTTTAAACAATGTTTTTGTTTTTTCCTGCTGTTTCTCCTCAACTACGCTAATATTTTGTTCATTACCAGATCTTTCTTTCACAAGTACTTCTTCCTCATTGTTAACTTTTTTCCTGTCGTGCATTTTACTTTGTTTTCTTGTGAACGACATATTTTCTTTAGCAAAATTTACAAGTATTCACAAAAACCTCTTTTATAAAATAAATCAAAGCAAACCTTTTACTTCGATCAAAGTTTTCCCTAATTTTATCAAATATTTTTCTTCTTCAAGTGCCATCTTCGTTCCGAAGGTTGGCGATCATCAGGGCTATACGTATTTTCGAAACTGCTGACCGAAACAATTCGTTGCTGCTACAGCTATACCATTCCCGTAGATTCTTTAGCCAGGAGTTTCGTCTTCTTCCTATGGACCTTTTTCCTGCTATTTTCCCTTGCATAAATATTCGAAGCAGTTCATATCTTTCGCCTCTTGTAATGTGTCCCAAGTATTGCAGTTTTCGTTTTTTGATCGTAAATATGACTTCCTTTTCTTTATTCATTCTTCTCAAGACCTCGACATTTGTGACTCTCTCGGTCCATGATATTCTCAGGATTCTGCAATACATCCACAGTTCAAATGCCTCTAATTTTTTGGTATCAATCTTTTTCAACGTCCATGACTCCATTCCGTAGAACAGCACAGAAAGTACGTAACATCTCATCAGGAGAAGTTTCATTTCAAGGCTCAAATCTCTTCCGCAGAACACTCTCTTCATTTTAGTGAATATGGATCTGGCTTTTTCTATTCTTATTTTGATTTCTGCTGAGCTATCGTTGCCTTCATTTATAAAAGTGCCTAAATATTTGTATTTGCTAACTCGATCGACAATTTCATTGTGTAAATATAAATTTTGGACATTTTGTGTTGATTTCGATATTACCATAAATTTAGTTTTCTTTATGTTCAAAGATAGTCCATATTCTTCGCTGCAGTCTGTTATCTTATTCACCAATGTCTGTAGCTCTTCAAGTGTTTCTGCGATCAGACCGGTGTCGTCGGCAAATCTCAGATTGTTTAATCTAACACCATTTATTTTAATACCTACGGATTGTTCAGAGAGTGTTCTATTCATTACGTCTTCGGAAAAGAGATTAAACAAGGTTGGTGACAGTATACACCCTTGTCTCACACCTTGCTTTATTTCAATTTCTTCAGTGGTATTATTCTCTACTGTCACTACTGCTTTCTGATTGTAGTACATATTTGCTATTAGTCGGATGTCTCGTTTATCTAAATTCTTTCCTGTCAGGAGTCTGATTAGGTGATCATGCCGCACTTTATCAAAGGCCTTGTTGTAATCTATGAAACACATGAATACATCTTGATTTATGTCAAGACATCTTTGAGACATAACGTTCAGTGCAAACAACGCCTCTCTTGTTCCAAGTCCATTTCGGAATCCAAACTGGGTATTATTGATGTCCATTTCCAGTTTTCTGTGTACTCAGAGTACTCAGAGTACTTATACAGAGTGTATAATTTTCAGAAATATTTTCAGTACATGGCTTATCAGACTGATTGTACGGTAATCACTGCATTGTTTGGCATTTATCTTTTTTGGTATAGTAACAAAGGTGGATAAAAGCCATTCTTGTGGTATTTTTCCTGATGTATAAATGCTATTGAAAAGTTTAACTAAAATGTGAATCAAGTCTTTTTCTATTAGTTTAAGGATTTCCGTTGGTATTTCATCTGGACCAAATATTTTTAAAATATACTAAATCCCTTTAAATAAATTTGTCCAAAATGTTTGTAAATTTACATGTACCAGTTGTTTTAAAATTTAGAAAACAAGAAGAATATCGAGTCATATAACATATGCTTCTAATTCTGTTCTATCTTAGAATATGTATTTCTACATAGCCCTCCACGTTGGGAGACAGTTATTATGATATTGTAATCTTGAAATCAATTAACAAATTTTATGATGAATTAACATATTTATAATTAGCAAACCAAAAACAAAAAAAATATTAAATTTTATTATGAATATATGATTTTTTTTATAACAGATGCTCTGTTATAATATGACGTTCATAACAGGTGAAACCTACTTCTTCTATAGCCCAAGTTGCGTCTATCTGTAGAGTCAGTCAAAAGACAGTACACCGAGTGTTGGCTAAAAACAAATTTCATCAATAAAAATTAAAAATTGTGCATTAACTTTCAGATGGTGACCTCAACCGAAGACTTCTGTAAAAATATGTTCAAATAAATTAACCATCAGCCAGATTACATAAAAACAATTTGTTTTATTGTCCGATTCTGAGCAACGCGGCCTTGTTTTTATTTTGTGTGCCTCAAACTATCCAACGTTTGTGTTGCTGCAAAGTAACGAAACATTGTGTTTGAATATTTAATTTGTCTACAAACGACTTTGAGTTGTAGAACCTATTGCCATTCTTTTGCCATAATTTTTTTGTATTTTTGATATCTTTTCTTAGCAGAAAAAGCAAACAAAAAACACAAAAATAAGAAGTTACAACAGAAAACAGACTGAATTTGGCAGCTGCTTTATGATTTATTCTTTACTGAATATATTTTCTCATACGTTTACATCGGCTTTTAGATACTCTGTTTTTTTAGTTTTATCCAAACGTATATTAGTATAGGCAATTAGTTATTCAGTTTTTATTTTATATGTGTAGTGAAAAGATATGGATACATTATAAATTAATTTTCTATTCAATGTACTTTTAGTGTTTAAGTGATTGTATCACACTAGATAACCTATGGTTAAAGACAAATATGTACGCCATTGGCAACACCCAAGCAACCTCTGACAGACCATGATCTATTGTCCCGTAAGACAAACGTCAGAGGGCGTAGACCTAACGTCAATTTCTGGCCGCCCTTGATTGACACCTTTGAGAAGAAAATGAATGGGTATCTGTAAAAGCAGACGGTAGCAAAATACCGGTAGGATATATTTACATATCTTGCGAACATTTTTCTCAAACTTCTAATTGTATACGTTAGGTTAGTAGTATGGGCAATAAAAATAGTTGGCATATTATCTAGTTAAGAATAAATTGTTAAAATGAGAAGATTTTTGTCTACCAAAAATTTTAGGAGACATAATTCAGTTAAGCCTTAATTTGGAAAAGTATGTTTATACTTTTATTACCTAAGTACCTAACTCAGACAATATATAAACTTAAATGAAATTCATTTTGGGGTTAAAGCTCAAATTTCCTGGTTTGGCGATGAAAAATGCCAGAAAATCTTTCCGCAATAAAAATAACTGCCGACTTTTCGGCATAATCGCGATAATTTTCATTACTATGCATAAGCAATCCCTATTTTGTTAACACTCATAGTCAAACTAGGTGGTCTATAAATGTTTGGAGTGGTATTGCTGGCGATTATGTGATTGGCCCACATTTTTATAATAACTTTCCTGAGAGGTAGATAAGCAGAGAAGGACCAAAACTGTTTGGTCACCGCGATCACCGGAATTCTCCAAAAATTGATTTTTTCATGTGGGGCTGTATAAAAGAACTTGTATACCAGAAGCCTTCAGCAACGCCAGATGATTGAAAAATAGAATAAGAGAAGCTTTTTATAAAATTGACTTAAAATGTTAAAGAATGTGGCTCGGTCATTTGAATATCGGTTACAAACTTGTATAGACATAATATGAAGGTGGACATTTTAAACATTTACTTTAGACTTATTTCCTTAATAGCACATTAATTATTACATTAATTACATATTATTATGGTTAATATTTTTTGTTAGCTCTCGTGGCTCTGCTTCCTGCATTTATTTACCATACTCTGTGGCTGAGAATTGTTTCAACTTAACTTGGTGTTTTATTTCGACGAAGAAATTGTCATGTAAGAAATATCTTGCCTTTTTCAAGCCAAGACACCGAAGATAAATATTTTCCAAGTCCATAACCCGAAAATGGACTTAAGTAGAGGAGCTCTCGACGTTTACTCCGAAGCCCTCTACAGAGCACCCGGGGAATATCAGAAGGTGGTTAGACCCTTATTTGTTCCCCCGAGGTGACATGGTGCCCAACGTGGGCGCCATGTCACTTTCTTACATGACAATTTCTTCGTCGAAATAAAACACCAAGTTAAGTTGAAACAATTCTCAGGCACAGAGTATGGTAAATAAATGCAGGAAGCAGAACCCCGAGAGCACTAAGCGCTCGGAGAGCCCGTGAGGGACTGACCTGGCTGACCTGAAAATCGCCTATATTTATATGCTCTGTTCGAGCGATAAATAGGGATTTCCAGGTCAAGAGCCAATGGGAAAATTCGAGGTGGGACGATGCGCATCGAAATGAGTACTACAGAGTCTACAGACTATGGCATTCGATGACAATTATATAAAATAAATAATTCTTTATGCATTCTTATATACAGGGTGTTGATTTCATAGGGATTTCGAAATAAAATTCTCATAACTTGGTAAATACTTTGTATAGTAATCCAAAACGCAATGATCGTGAGTTATATTTGCTATAAAATATTATTTTATGTAATTAAAATAATATACGACGACAATTTTCATAGAACTATTTATTGCTTACTATACATGTTTACAGAACTGAGTTTCGAATGCTACTCCTAAAAATACATTACAAAACGTATAACAGAAGCGCCTAGAAGAGGGGGGTCGTTTCTAAAAACTATAAGATTTTAACTTTTGGAAATAACGTACACTACAAATTTATTCATATTGTCCTTATCAGAACCATCTACATAAAGACGCAGCGACTGCGACAACAATAGCCGATGGATTTGCCGGGTACCTACGTTCTAAAGGGAGGGTTTAATCTACAAACTTTCACCAGAAATATGTAAAACTGACAAACATTTTATTCTTTTAATAGATTTCTGGAAGCTAATTTACCATAACTTTAAGAATTACCTATATGAATCTTAAATAATAAAATAAAATCGACAATAACATGAAGTGAATTATATTGAGACGGAACAGAAAGTATTGTTTAAAATTTTACAAATATTTATACATGGTTTGTAGCAGATAAGAATTCAAAATTATTTTTAGATATATAATGGATTGTATATTATTTTCTTCGAAGGTTATGCTATGAATAGATGTAATCTTTTACAAAGAGGCATTTGCCTGTAGCAAAACAAAAAAAAGCTTACTCGATATCATATTGTGTTAATTGGGGAAAAAACCAATTACAGTAAACACGCTTGATTTCTTGAAATTTAAAATTAGGAAAATTTGAAGTTTGGTAGTGGGATGAATTTGTTCGAATGAATGTTGATTGACTAGAAAGTACTAGTGGATGAGAATAGGACAGTCGATTTGAAAATTGAACCAGGAGATTTGATTATTGTGTTTTTAAGATCGAGAACAACAATTCCACTTTGAGACCACTCTGTAAAAAAGAAGTATAAGTTTTTGTGTGTAAGTAAGTTGATGGGCAGAATAATTGTAGATGAATTGAGACCCAGGTCGAGAATCTCAAACTTCTTGTGTTCGAAGACACTCCTAAATCTGTAAGAAAAGGAAAAAAGTTATATAAAGTTTGTACAAGATAACCATTAGAGGTGGGAGAGGCAATCTGTGGGAAGAGGCCCATTATTATTATTGTGAAACGAGTTGGAGGTGTTTTTTTTTTTAATTTGGAGAGAAACTGAACGAGTGCTGTTTTTTGTTTTTTGTAGGGAGGAAGCAGAGCCACACGTGTTTTGGAAAATTGGACAGTATTTCGGGAACACACTCCGGAGACTGTCAGTAGCCGTTGGGAGACATCGCAGAAAGAAGATAAAAAAGGTCAGTCAATTTGTTTGTGAAATAAGCGTTGTATGTACACCATATATTTTATTTAAACTCATATCATAAAGCAATTGATAAAAAAGAATTGAATTCATAAGTCAGAAGAGTTGCATATAATAAAATTTGTTTGATTTTAACAAAGTTAATGAGAACAATTTTACAGTAAATTAAATAAATTGGTTTTAAAAGGGAAATAACAGAATTAAGTTTTCTTTTGCTCTGAGGAATAGATAATTTAGTGTATACAATTTTTATGTTGATAGTTATATATGGTATTGAAATAAATGGTGATTGTTTTATACGGTTATAAATTGTGTTATAATATTTATTCCTTTTGTCTATCCTAAAGAAAGCCAGCATCCAGGAAATACTATAATCGGTTCACAATTTGTCGATAGCTCACTACAAGTTTAACCCTAATTAGAGAACTGAAATACAGAGAGGATAGGTAATACGATATAATAGTAAAAACCAACCTGAAACTGACGGTTTAAGATGTTTTCGACTAACCCAACTTGTATCTGAAGAAATATAATATCTTATAATCCTATTACGAGGGTATTTTGAATGGTTACAGATGACCGACCAGTGTCGTAGAGTATATGATTGAAACATTTAATTGAACTAAATAAATATATTTTTTAAATTGTACTTTTATAAATTGTAGTTTTTAATAAAACTTATTTATTTTATTCAAAAATAAAAAGTTTCTTGCCATTTGAAAAAGATACATTTATTTAATTAAGGGGAAAAGCGCCAAATATCGCCTGACAAAATTTCCAATGTGTTTTAAATGTATCCATTATTTTCGAATCCGGAGAAAACTAATAAATATTTTTGAAAAAAAAATTTAAACGCAGAATGAAAGATTACATTATTACTGAGGGCAGAAAGTCCCTGAAAACTTCTACAATGTTTATTTTAATATGTTATGTAACAGGGGTGAAAATAAAAGAGAAAATATAATATAATTTTTAATTGAAAATATTGCATGCAAAAGAAACTTTTTATTTATTCTAATAAATATTTCATTCTGCCTTTAAATTTTTCAAAAATGCTTTTTAGTTTTCTCAGGATTTGAAAAAAATGGATACATTTAAAACACATTGAACATTTTGACAGGCGACATTTTGCGCCTTCGCCTTTAATACCCTACGATTACAACTAATATTACTTACCTTACATAATTACGATTAGAAAAGTATTCAAATTCAAAATAAATGGGATCAACTTCGGAATCCGAATCGTCTTAATGGTTAATAATTAGCGGTTGTGTCTCTACGGTCGCATCAATTATGTTATCAAGATCCAACATTTTTTGTTCTTCTTCTATTACATGTCTTACTGCATCTTTCCAGTTTTGTTCTGTAATATGTTGTAAAGACTTGTATAACAATTCACGTACAGCTTGTATTTTATATGACGTATTTTTTCTAGCCACATAACTTTTCATTTGTGCCCAAATGAGTTCAATTGGATTTATTTCGCAGTGGTAAGGTGGAAGTCTAAGGACTGTGCCTTTCCGCCATTTTGTCAACTACGTATTTCTTGAACTTAGATTTGTGTTGCCAATCAATTTTTAAAAGTTCTGCTTCTACCATTCCATCTTCGTAAGGCAGATACTTATTCCGCAGCCAGTCAAGAATATCCTGTTTCTTCCACGCAGTCGTTGGAAGTCTTTCTACTAGTCGTGAATGATAAGGTGCATTATCTAATACTATTGAATTTGGTGGTATGTGTTCAATCATCTGCTTAAAATACTCTTCGAAAACATCACCTGCCATCACCTCGTGATAGTCTTTTGTGCTTTTGGACTGAAATTTCAGCAAACCATGCTTAACAAATCCTTTTTCACTGCCAATGTGAGAAATTATTAATCTACTGCCTTTACCAGAAGGTGGGGAGATACTAGTAGACCAACCTTCCATAAAAGCTTGCATGAAGCTTAATATATTTTTATCTGACCAAATTTTTTTTAGAGTATGACCTGAGTTTACCCACGTTTCATCCTGGTAGAAGATGGGCCTTCCTTCAGCCCGGAATTTCCGTATAGATCTTAGATAATTTCTTCTCTAACATATTATCTCCTCCCGGTCAATCAAAAGTGATTTTCGGTCTGAATTCTCCCACCGTAAATTTAATTCTTTTAAAACTTGCCACAATTTAGTTCGTCCGATATGAGCCAAATCCGGGTCGTCTCTAACTTCTTGTAAAATTTTGTTTAGGTTTGGTATTTCTTTTTTGAAAAAAAATCCATGAATTTTCCTTCGAATACCATTTTTGGCAAACTCATCAATTTAAATAGGCTTTTCCCTCTCTTTAAGTGTTCGTTTGTGTTTGAGTTAGCTATTTATACCGTGTTTTTTTCTTTCTGATAGGAACCTATATATAGTTGACTCTCCTACGCCAGTCAGGCACAACTTTCGACTATGTTGCGAACAGTGTTTGTGGGATTCTGAGAAACCAGAGCATCGTGAACATTCACGACAATAGTCTTCTCTCTTGGTGAATAGACAGACTTACTGACTGTACGCAACAGTACCGGTGTAAAACTTGATGATGTTGATGATGAAGCCATCACAAACAATCCAACAAAAGTATATGTTAGTAGGTATATGGAATAAAAAATCACTCACGCACTGCATACAATTCGTAAAAGAAATATTCGAGACGCTATTTACTGCCGTAGACGCGGAAACACCGACGAGCCGTAAATTACATGCGATCAAAAACGTACTAAACAACTTAACTTTCAAGTTAAGTTTCAAGGTTTTCAAGGTTAATTATTAAAAATCTGGGGAATTCCATCCTAATTATCTTGCAACGAATAGTACCTTCGGATATGAATTCCAGGTTTTCTACTAGTAAAGTGATTAAACGCGAAGATTAGTATTGAAATATCCAAAGAGATAAGGTATTCTTATTTTTATTAATATAATATAATAACCAACATTAGCCGTGAAAGTTTTAATTGTTTTTTTGCTAAATATATTATTATTACAATATTATTAATATTATATATAACAGTATTAAAACATTATATTATTATTTAATGAATAAACACCTCAGGAACGCCTATGATTTATGACCGTTTTATGAGTTAGAGGTACATTTCGTGCTCTCAACAATTTGTGAACGGAGAATAGAAGCACGAATTGAAAGTAAAATAAATTTATTGTGTAGTAATGAACCCCGAGAAATTAAATATTATTTCTAGTTTAATCTAAGTTAAGTTGAAAAAGTTGAAAAGTATACTAATCTTGTGGCCATAAGCCCAAACCATTTACCACGGATTAACAGTGAGTACTTACCAGCACACCCTCGATATCGTAAAATACCTCGTTAAACGTCGAAGTTTCTCAGAAACCCTTTTAGAGAAAGAAAGCAGGTGAAAATAACAACAAACTGCACGTCGGAGTCCAGACTAGCGGACACACGCCACCTAATCGCTAACGCCGATAAGAGGCCTTTTGAAGAGTGACCGCTTGTGTCAAGTCTGCCATCCGTTTTCTAATTATTCGAACCTCAATAGTCGGCTTTCACTCAAAAAAGACGGTAGGTATCATCACAAATAAACCGTAGGTGAGTGTTTACTTTGTAAATAATGACTTTATTAGGAGCGTCTATCTAAAATCAATGGCTGTTATATAAATACGCTTGATAGGATGAATTTTTTTACAGAATCTGTCTTGTGTTTTTTAAAGCATTAGGCTTTTCTAAATTCTAAAGCTCTACACTTATTAATATTTATTGGTAAGTAATGACTTACATAGTAAGTCACAGGTACAGGAAATGCTTTATAAAAATGAAAGATATTTTTCTGAAGCAATTTTCTTGTAGCATCTTAATACAATAGTATTTTTATTGAAAATAAATCACAATTTAAGTTACAAAGAAGTTTATTTTTGACGTTTCGATTTCCGCTTCGGAAAACGTTCTCAATTTTCTTTATTGTTACTTGGTAAAAAATTCTTCTAAGAATTTAATTTTATCTGATTCATTTATATTGACAATTCAGACATATATCATATATTTTAAAGTAGACGACTTAAAAATGATATTGCCAATATTGCTGAGTTGTAAGAATTATAAGAAATCAACTTTAACTTAAGAATATCCGTCAGAAAAAATCATAGCATAAGGTAAAACCGGGTGAAATGCCGCACCTTTCTTCTCACATTAAAAAAATGAACATAGGTTTAACCTAAAAAGAAAATTCTAATCTCCAGGTTATTCGTTGATCATTACTTCAACGTATATCCCATATTAATAAATGTTGTGTAAAAGGGTTTTTTGTGTATTATCGGAAAACTAAAGAAACTTACTTTGGCCATCTTACCCACCTGGGTGTTTTCAATTCTGCACGGCCACACATATTACACCTTACTTCATACAATGTGCAGGTTTCATGCATCCATCTAGCACACTTGATGCACTCAAGATAATCTGCGTTAGATGTTGTTGTGTTATAATTTTCATAACACTCTACACAAACATTACTGTCGTGCACCGACTCGTCCTCACTTGAACTTAAAACAAAGTCAGACTCAGATGAAGAAATGTCTTCTTTTCGAGCATATTTTTTTTTCTTTTTCTAGCCTCTTACATTTGCATTCTTTTTTTTTATTACTATTTTCAGTTTTCTTCCCTTTAGTTAATTTCTTTTCTTTATCTTTTTTTTTCTCTCAACAAGAGCCAAGCGTCTCTTGGTTTTGTCAGCTATTACTTCTGGCGAGGTTAACACCTGAGCTGACTGTTTTCTTGAAGATGGCTTCCTTGAAATAGGTGTGGGAATTGGGGAAACCTCGAGAAAGAGTTTTGTCGGAGTTGACTTCCCCCGCAAACACGGCAAGTTATCTTTTATGGGCGTGAAGATGATTGTAGTGACTTCTTTAGAGGTCGATGGTGTGGTCAAATCTTCTTTACCCATTAAAAAATTCTCAGTGGCTACGTCTTGGTTTGCAAATGCTTCAGTTTGCATCAGTGACAGCGGAAGGATCAGTGACAGTGGAATGATCAGTGACAGGAGAAGGATCAGAACTGGTTGATGGGACAGGAATTTCGTCTTCATCATTTGATTCTTGGTCAGATGAAGGTTTAAAAGGGTAGACTCCACATGCCCTAAATCCTAAAATACCTGTCTGCACAGTTGCAGATTTTGAGCAAAGCAGTTCTCCGAAATGACGCCTCTCCAATTTCTTTCCAGGATTAGCGTTTCCCCACTCGCTTGCTGCGTGTCTGTAGTGGGCCTTTAAGGGCTTAAAAAAGGACCTGTCGAGTGGTTTTAAATATTGCGTGGTGTGGCTTGGTAGACATAGAAGTACAACATCATTATTGGAAGCACATGTCAAAATATCGGGAGAGTTCGTATGTGAGCCATGACCATCTAAAAGTAACAAACACTTGCCCGGTGGTTTTCGTGGTAAAAAGTGATCTCGAAACCACTTCATGAATATATTTTCATCAATGTAGGTTGATTCCTTTCTCATTTAGATAGCCGCTCCTGCGGGCATTAATTCTTGCCAAATTTGTTGTTTTTTGACACCTTTAAAAATACAGAAAGGAGGTAAGAAGGCACATTCAGCATTCGCGCAAGCTACCACTGTTACCGTCTCTCCTCTTTCCGTTGATTGTCTGACATGTACATCGCTGCCTTTTTTAGCCACAGCAATGCCAGGTTCATTATTTAGTTGTAGGTCTGATTCGTCTACGTTCCAGATGCTACCAGGTTTGTTGATGAGGTGGTGTTCAGTTAACGTTTCATGTAAGAGCTCGAAGTATTCCTTGCATTCCTTCTTGTTCATGCCTTCTGCTCAAGCATTGGATAATCCTTGAGCTTTGCGAACCGAAAGAGTACCATTCCTTCTCATAAACGACTTAAACCAATCTGCACCAGCAATTCTTTTTGCTTTATTAAAGTTGTGCTTTATACCCATCGCCTCAGCAAGGTTAAAAGCTATTTTCCCTACAGCTCTTCTTGTGGGCGCAAATCCACGAATTTGTAATGCATTAATGTGTTGGACCAATTTTCGCTCAGCGTCATAACCAAGCAATGGTGCAGGACCCATTGCTTGCTTTAAAAAATTGTTTTTTGCTATTCTGTTTCTTAAGGTTTTTTCGGGAACACCGGTCGACTTTGCAGCTGATCGGATACTGACATTTTGGTTCTGTATAAGATTTATGGCAGCATCCAAATTAGTTTGGGTCTACGAACCTCTATTTGATACTCTTTTATAATTAGTTGGCATTTTCTGCAACAAAACAAATATATATATTAATGGTATTTAAAACTGTGTAATAAATTAATTTAATTATTTTTAGCTGCTGCTGCTTTTTAAAATAATTATAGTTTGGTATTAACCAAAAACATTCAAAAAAGATATGCAGCATTTCACCCAGGCTTACTAGCGGCATCTCTTCCCACAACAATGGGAGAGATGCCGCACGCTATTTTTGTGTTTCAAAATTGCTTATTATTGTCGTAACTTAACGAAGTTATTCTACAGGGCAAGTACTAGATACATAATAATCTTGCAGCTATCTATTATTTACATTTCTTTAGTTTTAGATCTTTAAGTAAAAATCAATAAAATGTTTAGATACTTACAATATAGTAAAATGAAATTTTCGAATACACTGATTCAGTAACTCTAACCACACATCCGCACAACATACAGCTTTGCTAGTGACTAATGTCGTTGATTGAATAACCCAATGGGATTATTCAATCAACGCTAATGTACTGTAGGCACATTTCGTTGAGGACACTTCAAGGTTCGTCTAGAGAGGGGGTGCGGCATCTTATCCGCCGCGGCATCTCACCCGGTTTTACCTTATGGTTCGTCTTTAAAAAGACAACTACATATATGCCGTTATGACAAAACGAGAGATTTTGTTTTAATGTGTCTAGACAGTGTTAAGCTGTGTTGTTTTCTAGATCATGTTGTGAGTGTGTTGGAGTGTTCAGAATTATTTCTTCAGCTCTTTTAATTACTTTTCGATTTCGTACTCCTTAGGTGTATTCCGTAATTGGTTCAATATCCCTTCGCAATAATTTAATTTTACTCAGCGGTAGTTTTCCCAGAGTGTAATTCGGTTTTCATTCCTTCCGATATTAGTACCTTGTCGTGCTCTGATCTTAATGCTCAAAACAGTAGCAATTGCTGTTGCTGCATAGTTGAGTATATGCAAATATTCCAGGTCTTTCAGTTAGATAACAACACCGCTCAAACGGGTCTATTATTATTAATAGTCTCATTTTCTGTAAAGCAGTTGGTATTTATATTTGGATATGAATTTTATTTTAAAAATATAAATGGCTACACAAGATTAGTATTCCAATATTAGCATGATTTAAAGAAGTCTAATGTTAAGGGTTGCTCACGAATTATTCCTTAGTAGTTTCATTAGCTAATTTCTTTGGTAAGGGTGACTTTAGCTTGGTTTTGGTGTGATTTTGATATTCAAAATCTATTAACATCTTTTGGACTAAAACTAACTATAAACGATTATACTATAATCACAGTGGGCGTATTTGAACCTTGTTTTTCTGACCATCGAGCTCAATTTTTATTTATTGACTCTGAGCATAAAGTTGCTAACACTAATCAAACATTTCAACGGTTTATTACTTCTTCTGGTTTACAGAAGCTTAAACGTGCGCTAGCTAGTACAAATATGAACTTTTTCTACGATATTAATAATGATCCTGATTTTTGGCTTTCTTTCTTACCGATACTTAAAATAATTTAATATTAAAGCATTTTTCACTAAAAAAAAGTACGACAAACTGCTGAAAAACACCCGTGTAATGATTTAATAATGCATTAAGGTCTTACAGATCTAATCTTTCTCTTATTAAACACATTGCAGATGCCACTAAGGATCCCGATTTTTTTAAGTACATAAACAACAGAAATTTGAATATAATCGGCAATTAGAAATTGCTAAAAAGTCAGCTTATTCTAATTTTATTACTAATTCAAAAATAATAAACCTAGAGACTGCTGGAAAATTGTAGACTTCCAATCTTCAATCTCCAATCTCCTGATCTCCAATCTCGATGTTGTCTTCAGTTATAGAAATTATCCTTCTCCGAGAAAGTAATTTTTTTCGTCATATTGCAGAAGAAGAGTTCTCTCAAATAATAAAGTCTCTTAGTAATTCTAATTGTAGGTACGTAAGAAACTTACTAAATAGTTTAAACGTACTAAATAGTAAACAGCTTTCACTCAACTTATTAATTTAATTCTATCAACTGGAGTACTTCCAGAAGTATAAAACTACGAAAAAGGTGATTCCCTAAAAACTGACAATTATTACAGACCCATAAGCATTGTTTCTACTTTTGGAAAATGATTAAAAAGGTTATCAAACAACAATTTTATTCCTATTTTGAGTCAAATAACTACTTTAGAAACTCACAATATGGATTCAGAAGTGCTCGTTCTACTACGAATGCGGTATTTAATATTGTGAGAGGGGTGATTGAGGGGCTTGAACGCGGCAATCGCAAAGCAATTTCTTTTTGCGACTTTTCGAAGGCTTTTGACTGCATTTCACTGCGTTTCATACGACATTTTGCTCCACAAATTAAATTACTATGGAATCAGAGGTATCCCTCTTAAGCTTATAACTTTTTATCTACCTCAAACAAACTAAAACTTAACTCGATAAAACGAAAAATTTGGTTATATCTGCAAGTAACTAACACAATGATCCAGATAACAAAGAGACTGTTAAGCTATTGGGAATAACCGTAGATAATTGATTGAATTGGTCGGCTCATATCTCACAACTGAAGAAAAAGCTATTAAGTTCATTATTTGTTATTCGCTAACTAGCAAGGGTTGTCAACTTTAAAATATTAAAAATTACATATTTTTCTTTATTCCACTCCCACCTAAACTATGGAATAATCATATATGGGGCAATTCAACAAATGCACTTAAAATTTTTAGAATGCAAAAGAAAGCTATTAGGATTTTCGCCCAGGTTAGTTATCTAGAACACTGCCGACCTTTCTTTATCAGATACAAAATTATGCCGCTACCTACTCTGTTGATATTTGAAGTTCTAAAAACTGAAATTAGGTCACTACCTACGAACAAATCGCTGTTCTTTTACCAAAGATAATTAAATAGCTAAGCTGTAATAGTTTCGAAAAAGTTATAACAAAATAGCTTCAGAAACATTGTTGATATATTATATGAGTCAATATAATGACTCATTGCAGAACATTCACTGAACTTCTAGCTTACAGTAACTTTGCCATAAATATTTTTCTGTTTAATATGTGTTTTTGTTTGTGATATATTTAAGTTACGTTTTATTTTCCTTTTTAATAAACTATGTATTTTTTTTTACTTACTGCAAACAGTATTTGTATTTGTTATGTAATTAAATATATAAACTATTACTCTCTAACTCTCACAATGATTTCTTTTATTTTAAAAACATACACGCAACCATTGAACTATACTCGTCTCTCGTCTCGGGCCCCTCCAAATTCTATCATTTTTAAACGATACCATGACAATCCTATTGAGTTTTGACTATACATAAGATAAACAAAAGAAGAAGAATTATCTATTTTATACTTAGCGAATAAAATAGAATACGTATCTGCATTAGTCGGTAAATATTAATAATAATGTCCCCAGCTGTTCGAATCTATGTCTAATTTTTCTTCTTCTCGTTTTGTCCGTTTCTGATACTTGCTATTCTAGATATTCACATTAGTGATGAATTAAAACTTGTTTTAACTGTTTCTTGCATCACATAGGTATACTTCAAAACATTTTATATTTATTGTTTTCTACTAAATAGCTAATTATTTGTCCAAATAGACCTTAAAATATATCCTATTCATTCGTCCTGTAAATGCAAGAAGCAGTTGCCAAATGTCAGAAGCATCTCGAAAACGGATTAGCTCCAGTAAATTTTCAAAAGACGTAAAATTAGCTGTCAAACCACCCTAACAAAAGGACTGACCACCCCATGTGGACAGTGGCGATTATAGCAGGCAATGTCCACAAGCTGTTCACAATAGACAATACGTCCAACAAGAGAATTTAGAGAAATTTAACACTCAATAAACAGTGTAGCTGTTCGGCGCGCAACAAAAAATCGTTTTTGTGAGATATGTAAAGGACAGATTGTATCGAGTGTATGAGTTTAATCCGTTTTGTTTATCTAAGATCTCTGGATAATACAGTGTATACAAACAGATGCTGTTTCTTACAAAAAATTTGATATAGTCAATATAAAAGTTTGTATATAATCTAATTAGACTAGGTCGGATTTGTTTTGAGGAGGATGAATTAGAGAGAGAGAGAGAGAGAGCAATTTTTGCAGAAATAGTTAGGTGATACCTTCAATAATAATAATTGACTTCTCCTCTTTCTCAAATAGATTTCTCAAAAAAATCGATTTTTTTTCTACTTTTCTTGCTTATAACTTTAAAACAATTTATTTTGGGGCAAAGTCGTACTGTGAAAGTGTATCTATTATGTAGTTTGTAATGTAAAAGTTTAAATTTGTCATTTTTTAGACATATTTTATATGCCTTACGTGTGTTGCCAAAAATCAAAACCAAAATTTTATGCCATATGTTTTAAAGACTGGGTTTTCTGAGTCTGAACTTTTAAACTGTGTCACTTTGCCAGATGGTCCTTTTTTAACTTGAGCAACTTCTTTTTTGATTCAATTTTTTTCTCAGTTGATCAGTTTTTTTTTCTTTTTTTTTTGTTTATCTTTCATTGCTTGCTCAACTGCCTTCCTTTTTACAACAGCAATGTTCTGAGCTGAATTTAATACTTTTGAAACAGTCGTCAAACATTTCTTAACGGTTACTTTCTGCGTGAGAGAAGGGACGTTTGATATATGTTCTAGAAGTTTAGAAGGAGTGATTTTTAACGACATAAGGCTACTAGAAGTACTGAGGATATTAGCAAGATCAAATTGAGTTCTTACTTACTAAAAGTAAAAGCAAAACAGAATTCCTTAAAAATGGAGATTAAGCATCCTAATACCTCTCTTCAAAAAGGAAGACAAATTGAACCCGGAAAATTAGAGAGAAATTATTTTATTAAATAAAACACTAAAATTAACAACCAAAGTGATAACAAATAAACTGAATGAAATTATAACACTAGTAGAACAACAACCACCATGCACCAACACTATCTTTATAATGAGGCAAGTACAAGAGAAATCATTGGAATACAACAAACCGGCATATCTATGTTTCGTGGACCTTAAGAAGGCACTTGTCTGAGTCAAAGTACAGGACAGTATTCACTTATTGTACGCAAGCGAGATATATTTAGGAATAATCAAAACTACCGAAAACATCTAACAAAACAACACAATAAAAATAAAAGTAGAAGAACTGACTGACTCCATTGAAGCTGGCAATGGGATAAGACAGGGAGATTCCCTGAGTCTTCTATTGTTTAACCTGGTTATGGATGAAATATTAAAGAAAGTAAGAACTAAAAAACGGTACCAAATGGGAGAAAAGGTACTCTGAAAGTGAAGATGATTTATATCGTATGCTGCATAAATTCAATATAAATGCAAGAAAATTTAACATGCTAATTTCTCCAGAAATGAAAAAATGCATAGTTATAACAGGAAATTTACTAAGATGTAAATTGGAGCTGGAAAGTCAAATAATAGAACAAGTGATGAAGTTTATATCTAGGCATCACATTATCTAGCTACAGAAAGCTCGAAACAGAAGTGCAGAATTTACAAAGCAGTCATCAGACCATTAATGACAAGTACGCGGCAGAAATACGAGCTATGACAGAGAGGACAAAAAGGATGTTAGAAACAGCAGAGATGAAACACTTAGAAAAATTGATGGCAAACACTATGGGGCATAGCTAGAAGTACAGATATACGACATAGACGCAAGATGGAGAATATTAAGGACTGGGTAAGAAATAGAAGAGTATAATGAAACGATCATATAAGCCAAATGACAACAAATAGAGTAATAAAGACGGCAAGAGATGGTTCTCCAACAGGAAGACGATCAGTAGGAAGACCACGAAAACGATGAAACGACAACTTACTAGAGGCACATTGAAAAACAGATAGAGTTATATCTACAGAAAAAGGAAAAAGCAGAAGAAACGACATTTAGATGAAGCTGGCAACATACTTACTAAAATGCTGTTTCATAATCTATGATACTCTATTTCGATACATTACGTCTTGGTTTTTAGAAAAATAAGGACAAAAAGAAGAAGAAGAAGTGCCTACATTCCAGTGTGTGAACATTGTCAAGTCATTATACTGTTAAACACCTCCTAACATAATGTAGAATACAGTAAAACCTCCCTTAACCGAAACCTTTTTAACCGAAACATCGTTTAACCGAAACGGCTGACAGTTTCAATAATTTCGTCAATAAAAAGTAAATGTTTGTCGCAAAACGTAAACAATTCCGTTAATTTCACTCACCAACTGATGTCTATGTGTGTTGGGAAATCACAAAAACCAAGAGCTCTAAAAGATATTTCCGAAAAGGCATTTTAAGGTATAGAAGCCAAAAAAGTTCATGGATGTCGACCACTTTATTTTTAGAATGGTTTGAAAATGAATTCGTCTCAAGTGTAAAATCCTTTTTAAAATCAAAAAACCTTCCCATCAAAGCATTGTTGCTTGTTGACAATGCGCCCTCACCCTCAAAATCTACAAAATGGTGACAATTGTCAGATTTTTGCCACCGAATGTCACAAGCTTAATCCAGCCGTTAGACCAGGGAGTCATAGAGACATTCAAGAGACATTATAGAGAAGCATTCTTAAGACATATGTTATTACAGGAGACGAATTAATCCAAAAGTGTTCCCGAAATTCTCAAATCTTTAACAATAAAACATTTTTATTGGTGAGCTGAGTCGTGGGCCAAGATCAAATCTTCAACTTTGGAAAAATGCTGGAACAAACTTTTTGATAAGATTTTGATTGACGATCCTGAAGAAGAAAATGGTAAGAAAACGACAGAAGAAATTAAACCTTTCATTAAAAATTTGCCGGGACATGACGAAATTAACTAAGAAGAGATACGTGACTGGTTAGCAGCTGATGACTCAGAACGTGAATTCATCGACCAGGACATCATTGATATGGTTCTTTATCAAGACAACCTGAGCATATCAGATAACGAAGATGACGACCCAAGAGGCAACAGGCAGCACAAGACCGTCGATGAGATTTTCAATGCTTTAGAGGAAATAATTTTATACAGTAGGCCTAATTAGTTAGGGACACGACTAGATTCTTAATTTTTGTTGTCATTACATATAGTTTTGTCCTTTTCAGATTGCTTTACGTTTCGTCGAACAATTGAATGAGACAAACTCATGCCGTTCTGCAAATTAACGATGGAGGGAGAGAGAAACATCGTTGTGAAACGAAAACGCAAAAAAAATAGCAGATTTCTTTAAAAAAGCATGTTAAATTTGTTCATTTTCCTTAATTTTATTACTTTATTTTGGATTTACTTATTAGAAAACATTGCGAAATCAACTCATAGTATTTTTTAATACCAATACTTTGATCAAGAATATTATAAAAAACAATGTTATTTTTAACCAAAATTCTTGTTATCCGAAACGGCCTCCCCCCCAATTATTTCGGTTAACGGAGGTTTTACTGTATATACATATATTTAAAGACAAAATAACAGTATATCCAGTGTTTTAAAAACAGTATTAGATGAACATTTAAATACCAAAAACTTAATTAGCTTTCTTGAAGATACATCTTTATATAATTTCGTATAATGTAATTTTTGTAATGTAATAACTAATTTCGCTGGTGACCCAGTGGTTAAAGCGACTATTGCTTGTAAATAAAAAAAAAATCTTACTGTAGGTACACTAAAATATTTAAATATTTACTTCAAACTCTTAATTACCTAACTGGGGAACAAATTCTAACACAAAGAACCAAAGCAGCGAATATATCCAATGTCTATCTCAATATAGGTACTTATTGTTTAATATATGTTGTGTAATATAATATTATAATATTGTATTTATTATGATTACATTATAAAAATTAAATTTTACCCTTTCAGTTATTTATTCTTTTATTTAAAAAGCCCCTATAAAACAAACCATCCAACAAACTAAGATGTAACAATGCATCTTATCTCCGAATAGTAGTATAATATTTGCCTAATCACATAATAAGAGACAGGCAGATATCGGACCACGATCATCAACTTAGCTCCAACTTGGCATATGTTTATTTTGGTAAGTATCTCTGTACATTACGGTTAGCCGACGATACGGTTCCGCCTCTCTAAGGAAATGAACCGAAACATTAACATTAATACAACATTAATCTATCATCTATCTATAAACAAATAAGTATCTAGATTCGGATAGGATATCGAAGCGCCTCCCTGGCGTCCCCCACGACTCCCCACTGTAACGGGGCGGAGTCAGGGCATTTAGCGGCGCTCACATGCGCTCTTTGCTGATACGCGACAGCCGTATTCAATCCGTCTAACTGCGCGGATGCCTTTCTCTTACTAAAATTACAGTGTAAATGAGTTTTATGAAAGATTCAAGTGACATGCGCACCGATTCATTACCACCAATTGCTCATTATCATTGTTTTTCGTCTATGAAAGGTACAAGTGCATTGGTCCTTATATAACAAGCTTTTTAACTCTTTCTCGTGCCGGGTCAGTTTCGGGAGTGACTACTAGTGACACGAGAATGTTTTGATGTCTTCGACGCGAACTGTGTTCTAGCGGGAAAATTTTAAATCTGTGCGGCGGCGGTTTTTTAGTTTTGTGACAGTTCCCGACGGATCAGTAGCAACGCTGTCAAGTAAATCTAGGACCAGCGATTTGCCGCCTCTGCAGATGGGAGTGTTTGAAGAAAGGCCTTCTCACACACCCGGGATGCATTGGGTAAGGTTCTTACTAACAAATTTTCACTTGCAATAAATACTATTCAAAATAATTGTGTATGTTCTTTTCATCTTTACTGTAATTCATGTTACATCGTTCATAAAGTAAGAAAAATTATTTTACTAGTTAATTTATGATATTTAACATATAAAAGAAAGTTTCTTGTAGTCTACTAAAACTAAAACATAATCAATACGCGTGAGATCATCTCCCAAAATTTTGGTAGAAGGAAACTCTTGGTTGTTTTCTAGTTTGCATTAATTCACGTTTGGTTCTAGCTCTTTAATACTTTGTTTGTCATATGATCAACCCATGGAATAAGAAGTACTTTATGCAATCTTCACATTCCTTAATGATTCTTTGATTTTAATTTGGGACACGATGTCCCCACGGTGTCATAAGTATTTTCGAATTTAACCATTGCTAATCTTCGCTGGTCTTATTTTAATGTTTACGTCACTATCCATTTTTCATTTTATAGTGTATCCAAGCTATTTGTCAACTCTTTCCAAAGGTATACTATCCACTAATATTTGAGATTCATTATGTTGCTGACTGACATAAACTTTTTTGTATAATCAGTGTTGTATATTCACATTTATCAATATTTTCCTATTCTGTTGATATCATTCAGAAGTTCTTGTACATTTTCTAACGTTCCTACCTTCGTGTATGACAATATCATCACCATAACCTATGTTATTTTTATATGTGTTCCATTTATTTTTATACCGTTTGCCTAATTTTGACTAGTAATCTAGAATATCCCCTCTACATACACATCGAATACTATAGGATATTAAAAAGAGACCCGCCGTAGATACACCCCTTGTTATTTTCATTTCATAAGTTGATAGTGTCTAGTTAGAGCGGTGTATATGACTTCTCTATGGCGTTCGTAAAACCAAATTGATTTTACCCCAACATTTTTCTTTTATAACCTGAAATGAGGAATTTTTAAGGCATGAAAATTAAGTTAATAAGTCTCTAGTCCTCACAGTTGTACGCATTGACCTTTTTTGATAAAGCTATAAATTTCCACATCGATGTCCTCTTCCCCTGATGTCCTTTCGTTTTTAAGATTTTTGAAAGTATTCTCCATTTCCAATACTAGCGGTATAGGTGGTCGTAAAGAATCGCTGACGTCGGTTAGATTTTGTAGGTACCTGTAGCTGATAGATCATCGAGATCCATAGTTCGAATATATTTACCTTGATCCTGATTAGTTTTTTGTCTAATGGAGTATTGTTTTTCTTCCTGCAACATTCTGTTATCTCTTTTAATTTCTTACAGAAATTAAATATTATATTGCTCAAATAACCTGTCTGCCTCTTGACATTGTTTGTAAAGCCACTTTTGGTTAACATTTTTTTATTTCGTCAATGTTTATTATGTTATACTGAACTTTTCGTTGGGTAAGTTATACGTAGGTCTTTCATTATATCAAGGACCTCCTCTTTGACACCAAAAATTGTTTAGCTTTTTGCTTACCATACCCAATAACTGTTTCTGTTGATTTTTGCACGTTCATCTTTATATTTTTCCATAGTATGCTCCTCAGTTGGGTTACGTATTTCAAAGTTTTTCGCTATTTCAATTCTTAATTTTTCCATCTTGTTCTTTGCTCTTAAAATCTTGACGTCATATCTTTTTATTTTTTTCCTGGGATTGTTAGAGTTTTCTCCTAAGATTAAAGATTCCTATTACAGGATTGTGGTCTAAGCCGATGTCTTCTCCAAGGTATGCGGCGACCCGTATCACGTTATTTTGGGTCCAATGATTATAAAAAAATCGATTTCGTGTTTTACTATCTCACGGGGAGTATCTTAGGGAGGTTTCCATCTATATGGACGTCTTGGAAGCCACATGTATTATATTTGCATATACTGCAAACATTATATTGGAACCAAAGTGCCATAGTTCAAATTGATGGACAATAGGTACTCAGAAAAAATGAAGATCTGTAGAGGAATTAGACAGACAGGGATGTGTTTTATCGCCACTTTTGTTTAACTTATATTCTGAAGAAAT
This sequence comes from Diabrotica undecimpunctata, assembly GCF_040954645.1. NCBI lineage: Eukaryota > Metazoa > Arthropoda > Insecta > Coleoptera > Chrysomelidae > Diabrotica > Diabrotica undecimpunctata. The sequence goes on along the minus strand of NC_092811.1, from coordinate 113,748,976 downwards.
TTTCCAAAACACGCTCAATACTATCAAAGCGGGAGTTACCGTTAACGGAAAATTAATTGACAACTTAAGATATGCAGACGACACTGTAATCATAGTAACGAGTATAAAAGATCTATAACATCTTATCGAAAGCTTAAGTATGAATAGTGCTGAGATAGGAATTACTATAAACTCTAAAAAAAAAACAAGTACATGCTAATTACAAAAGACCACAAAATATACATCACCTATTGACAATCAATGGTAACGTGATAGAACAAGTAGAAAAATATCAGTACTTGGAATTTAGACCAATGAAACCAATGATCATACCGCAGAAATAAACAGGCGAATAGAGATTGCCAGATTAGCATTTATACGAATGAAGCCACTCCTAACGTGCAAAAATCTAAATTTGGAGGTCAGACTACGTACCATTCGCTGTTATATATTTTCAATATTATTATATGGAGCTGAAATTTGGACATTAAAAAATTCAATTAAAAAAAAAGAATCGAGGCTTTCGAACTCTGGTTATACCGCAGAATATTAAAAATATCATGGACTGATAGAATTATAAATAAAGAAGTACTGTAGAGGATTGGTAAAGAAACAGAACTAATCAGCACAATACAAACCAGAAAACTGGAAACCTAGGCCACGTGATGAGGGGACCAAAATATGTAATTTTGAGACTTATAATACAGGGAAAGATTCAAGGAAGAAGATGTGTTGGCCGAAGGCAGAACTCATGGTTGAAGAATCTACGTGATTGGTATCAATGCAGATCGATTGATTTGTTTAGAGCAGCAAGTTCAAAAATAAAAATAGCCATTATGATTCCCAACCTCCGTAGGAAGACGGCACTCTACGAAGAAGAATGGATAGATCTTTTTTCATATAAAACTGTATCAATCTGTCTCCTTCTTCATTCCTTTCAGCTACGCCAAACCGTTCCTGACACACTAAATGACTTTTTTCCGTACCACTTTTGTGCTGAAATGGTCCACTGTTTAAAATGCCTTTAAAATCATCAAGTGGTGTTGCAGCTCTATGTTTTTAAAGAATGTGGTAAAGCATGCTTTACATTTTATTTTACAATATTGTTCTGAACCTATTTTCTTGTGGCATTTTAAAGTATTTACTATTTAAATGGAAATAAACCACAATTTAAGGTTAAAGTAAGTTTATTGCAGAAATACTTTCTTTGTGGATTTCCGAAGTGGAAATTGAAACGTCAATAAACTTACTTTAACTTTTAATTGTGGCTTATTCCCATTTAAATAGTAATTATTTTATTTTGCAGTAACATAATCTGCGTTAAGTTGTTTTGTATTGAAATAATAAATAATTCAGGACTACAACCTTTTTTGTTCTGTGGCACTATATTAAAAAACAGAACATCCGCCCTTTTGGTATGATTTTATTGTGTTATGGACATATACATATAAAATTAAAAAAAATCAGTTTTGGCCAGAGCAGTTGTCTCACCAAAATGTTACCTCTTCTGTTATAGAAGGTAAATTTTGTAACCACATTATTATAGCGGAAGCTATCTCGTTGCCACCCCTTTTTGCAATAGACTCGTCCCACATGAAGCATGAACCTTCGGCAGTACTATACACATATATGCGACCAATTTTTGGCAATAATGTTACAAGACTCTAAGGTTTTCAGAGCAATAACTAACACATCCACAAAGGAAGCTGCAGCTACCAGAGAAAAGTAATGCCCAATGTTTAGAACGTTTCAAACAACAAGAAAAGGTTAATGCAAGTTCATGGTAAAATAATGGTAGAAAGTATCGCCATAGCTCGCAATAAGAAAAAACAAATAATAAAACATATATATATATATATATATGTATATATATATATATATATATATATATATATATATATATATATATATATATATATATATATATATATATAAGATGATAGTATTTTTGAACTCGTCTTGAAGTGAGGATTTCATTAACAATACAATATATAAAGTGTTATGTTTAAAAAAGCAAAGTGACTAGTGGTATCAGAAAAATTGTAAATCTGGCAATATTACAAGCATAACTTTTGGTTAAGGCTTTTGTTCCAGTCTGTATAAATCCATATAATGCTAACATAGATCTTTCAGACCCATAGCTTTACAATGTGTGTCCTATCTTTAATGTACTCAGTCTTTGCTTTGGCGTTTTGAAGACCTTTTGCTTTATGGACCTTTCACGCTTCATCTAACCATCTTTTTCGTGGTCGACAGAACCATCTCTTTTTATTCATGTTTGCTCTTGTCAGCATCTTATATACTCTTTTCCCAGTCATCCTTTATTTTATTTTTGTATTCTTTCATCCAACTCATGGCTATCTCTTACTGTTGCATTTATCACAGTTACCAGATAGATAAAGTTCCATAATTGTTTTAATTCTGTTTAGATCCCCTTGTAATCATTAATTTCAAAGAGTTTACTTAATCTGACTTGCGGTATTGTTAGTGTCACATATTCTACTTTATTTACGTCGAGATTAAATTTTTTTAATGTTTTGAATATACTACAAATATATGTAGGTACATTTGTACCTAAATCTGCAGATCTAAATAAAATTGAAACATTGCAACTCTCTCCTTTAACCAATAGAGCAAGCATTTTTTTACTGGATACATAAATTTGATCATATACTGTAACTCTTCCGTTTCAGAAGGTGAAAAAACTAAATATTTTTAATTATAAGAGATACGCAATATTTTATCGAGAATGTAGCGTGGACGGGAACTAATATTTAAATCTTCCTTTGGAATTGGATTGGATATATTTTAGATCCTTATCATCCTTATATTTTTTAGTACATTTGACTTATTATTTAAATTTTGCTTTAAACTAGCATTACATTTTTGTTTTTTAAATAGTAAATACTTGCTTATATTAGTAATCTAGATCACCGTTTTGTTGTTGTATCTCTCGTGCATCCGACGGTACATTGGTTCTGAAATATTTGTTCTCTCTATTCTAGTACTTATTTACACAAAATATTGTTTTGTTTTTAATTTTAATTTTTAAATTCATATTTACAATCTACTCATAAACAGTGCATTGAGTAATTAGTAAATGTGATGAAACTATTAACTTGATTTGGGTACCAGATCCATTCGACAGTTCTCTATTTTCACCTATGTAACCAGTCCTCTTCGGTCTTCGTTCCTCCATTGGTGGCTGATATATTTCACTGATAATTTACCTGTGGTGCGTTTAAATAAGAATTTTGGCGTTGTTGGCGTGAAGTGATATCACATCTTTTACGATTAGTGCTCCTAGGTCATTGTAGATGGTTACATTGCTCACATACCAATGACAGTTGTGACTTTTTGCCAAGTAACCAATTCATTTGTTTTAATTTTATATTGAGCGGAGTTTTTTGGCGTTAATATATTACTTTCAGGTCAGCTTTCGGTCCAAATGCAACCCAAGATATGTCATAACGTCTCTAGCACATATATGAGCATTGTTTAGACTAACTTGTAAGCAAGCGCGTCTTCTTGTTGTGAATGTGATTTGAGCTGATAGTTATTGACTTTTAATTTTCCATTTTGTTAACCAATTCTGTGAGTCCATCTTTTCTATGTTTTTTTTTGGTGATCAATTTTCAGGCATTATCCGCAGGTGTCCATACCAGTTTAGTCTTTTGGCTTCGATGGTATCTATTATGTCTAGGTCAATTTCCATTTCACTCCTAATGTCTAGGGTTCCTCACCCTATCAAGTCTAGTGTACCGGCAACATTGTCTCCAATAGTCCATTTTCATTGCCTTAATTTTTAGTTTGTTTTTTTTATTGATTTCCCAAAGGTCGGCGCCGTACAACCCACTACTTTCTATTATTGTTTTATAAATTCTTCTTTTATTTTCTTTTGTTATTTTATTATTCCATAATAGTCCATGTAGCTATCTAGTGGCTGATCTTGCTTGGCCAATCCTATAATGTATTTCTTCGTTGCTACCTGCTTTTATTTTTATTTGGACTCCCAAGTTGTTGAAGGTTTCAGTTGAGTTTATAGCTGTTTTGAATTTGTAGGCTTTCTGATTTTTCTCCTGTAACTAAATATTCGGTTTTTTGTACGAGGATAGATTGATATTAAACTAGCCTTTGATAGATGGCGCCACTTGATACCAAATTGGTTTCGGTGTTGACATTTGCCATTCATGACATGACGTCTGTCAAAATTTTAAGTTTCAAAAACAATTAGTTTGGTTTTTACAGCCGTCAATAGCAAGCAAATTTTGTGTTTTCGGAGAAATGGAAAAAGTCGAGTATCTTTCGGTGATTAAGTTCCTCCACGAAAAGGGTAAAACGAATATGCAAATCAAAGCCGACCTGGACGAAGTTTATGATTAGGTTGCACCTTCGTTAGCAACAGTAAAATTTTGGAAAGCTGATTTTGTTCGTGGTCTTACGAGTGTTCTTGATGATGATCGTCCCGGAAGGCCAAATGAAGTCACCACGCCGAAAATTATCAACAAAGTCCATGACATGATTATGGCAGATCGTCGAATTAAACTTCGCGAGTAAATAGGGGTCCTAAATATTTCCTACGAATGCGTACACAACATCATTCACCATCATTTGGATATGAAAAAGCTATTCGCGAGATGAGTGCCGCGTTTGCTGACAATCGATCAAATGCAAAAACGTGTGACCAGTTCGTAGACGCTTTTGGCGATGATATGGCCCAATCCGAAGGATTTTTTTCACCAATTTATCACCGTTGATGATACCTGGGTGCATTATTACACACCGGAAATCAAAGAACAGTCAAAACTGTGGCGCAAACGCGGCGAAGGGCCGCCGAAGAAGGCAAAGAGTGCACATTCAGCCGGCAAAGTGATGGCGACTGTTTTCTGGGATGCGAAGCGCATCATCCACATCGACTACTTGGGAAAAGGAAAACAATCAATGGTGAGTACTACGCAGCATTATTGAATCGATTCAATGCAGAATTGCGTCGAAAACGCCCCGGTTTGGAATGCAAAAAGTGCTCTTCCACCAAGAAAATGCACCGGCTCACCGTCGCCATGGCAAAATTACACGAATTGGGCTATGAATTGGTTTAACACCCACTGTATTTCCGAGATCTTGCCGCCAACGATTTTTTCCTGTTTCCAAACCTAAAAAAATGGCTCAAAAGTCGCCGTTTCGCCGAAAGTATTATGCCGAAAAGTATTACTCGGATGTGAAAAAAAAAAAATGGAACATCGTCTTACTAAGTGTATCCAGCTAAAAGGGGACTATGTTGAGAAATAAATCGATTTAATTCCAAAAAACTTGTTTTATCTATCAAAGGCTAGTTGTATATCAATCCACTCTCGTATATTAATTGTAAGGCTTCACTTAGTGCAATCTTTCTTCAGATTTCTAAGCAAATAGTCTAAATCGCTCTCGTCTTCAGCTAGAATGGCTTGGTCGTCAGCAAAGTGTATCGTGTACAATCTATCGTCTTTGATTGGAATGCCCATATTGCAGCATTTTCTTCTCTATACAGAGTGTCTATATAGGATCTGCCTGCTCGAAAGCTATTTTGTTCCTCTACATCTGTCCTTTTCATACCTCGTTTTTTGAATATATTGTTAATGTGTGCTTTTGTCTACACGGCTGGTAAATCATGTCTTTTATAAAATAAGATGAAGACATACGCCAGTAATTCCCGCAATACTTGTGAGCTGTGTTTTAATAATTCGTTCGGTATACCTTGTGATCCGCATGATTTTTATTTTTGAGATTTCGTATTGCATCTTTGACTTTCTGTAATGTTATTTCATCGTCTTCATCATATTCCACTTTATATGTTGTTATGATGATTTGTGAAATGCGATCTTGTTTTAGTAAGAAGTTGTGAATAATGTTCGATCCAAGATCTTTCTGCTATTAAATCTATTCTACTTACTTCTTTTCTGTTTGTTCTCAAGTTTCTCTAATACTGATTTATAGTATCTTTTTCTTTGAATATACCGTGCAAAATCTTGAATATTTCTTTTCAGCTCTACTAATTTAAAATTGAGCTAAACACCACTTTTTTGTATTTTTATGATTAAGAAATTTATATCTGTCGTTAGAAAGATTTTCCTGAAGTCTTTTTTCATTTCATTTTTCAATATCATTAAGTTCAAAACAGAAATATGTGTAATAATGTGACCGGGCTCGATTGTAAGATAACTGAGATTACAAAGTTGCTCAAGCTCACGCTCACTGATTCGTCGCGAATCTCGTTATTTCATGTAACGCCCTCAACATTGCTTTAGACCAAACACCTAATTCTCAGCTTTTAAAAATATATCTGTTGCTATAAAATTTGAGATCTCTGCGTGGAGGAGTTTAATATTCTCGTATCACTCTCTTAATATTCATACTTAAAATGTTTATACAATACCTAAGGATATCTTAAAAATTATTTAACTGCCGATTAATCAAGAAAATAGTTGTTACAAGGACATAAAAATTTAAATATTTATACATAAATTACATAAGTTTTGATAAAGATTATAAACAGCCAATAGGTTCTAATAAATATCAGTACATCCTATTAAAATAAGATAAGGAACGAATGTTTGAATAATTTAAAAAAAAAATGCATTTTAAATATGAGTTTCGGTCATGCATAAATACATACATATACAAAGTTATAAATGGAAAACTAACTCGTGGCATTTAAAGTGTTTGAAATCATAATGTATAATATTGGCATAAATGCTTTTTCGCAAGCAGCACATGCTTGTAAAATCCTTCTACAGATAATACACAATAGATTAGATAAATTTACCGTTAAACGAAAAATATGGACGAATATAAACACACACATAAAAAACGCTAAATTTTATTTTAGCGGGAAGCACAAGAATTTTAACGAATTTGTCCTTCTAGACCATATATTTGGCTATTTAATTCAACAAAGAGATACCAGCTTTTGCTAAAAGATTTAATCTTTTACACATTTCTTATAGCCCGGAGAAGGTGGCACCTCTGTACGCCAACAGCTGCAGTGGTCAAGTTTTAGGAGACATTCGGTGGACTTTTTAAGTTTGAATTTGTATCAGCCCGAGTGACTTTTAAAGCAGGGATGCTGAAATGAGTCATCACATTCTATTGATACCAATTCGAACCAAATCTACGTAATAAGGAGACAGAACAGAAATTTCAAAAGGCTATAAAAATATCGCTCTAACAGACAGAAGACTATAACAACATAGACTCAGCTTGGAAAAATATCAAATTAGCTCTGACAAGCGTACCAGATGAAATACTAGGATACGAAAAGAAAACAACAAAAAAATGGTTCGATGATGAATGCCTGAACTCCATAATAGCAAGAAATATGGCTAGAAAGAACATGCTACAAAATCCATCGCAAAACAGCAATGAAATGTGTAGACAAAGAAGAACAGAGACAAGAAATCTAATGAAAAGGAAGAAGAGGGAGTATCGGGAACAAATAATCAGAGATATAGAAGAAAAAAAAAAGAACAAACAAGGGAGACAGTTCTTCAAAGGAGTTTCAGATATCAAGACCAGGTACCAAGCAAGAACAGGAAACTTCCTTTAAAATGATAGCAAGCAGCTTATCAATGATGACAAGGAAATACTAAAAACCTGGAAGGAATACTTCTATCAACTATTGAACGACCAATCTAGAAGAAATACATCAATCATAGAGGTACATACAGCTAAAATAGAAGACCAATACCCGACATACGAAGAAGTAATACAGGCAATTAAAAAACTTAAAAATAATAAGACACCAGGGGAACTACCGGGGAATAACACTCTTAAACACCACCTACAAAATCCTTGCAAACATCCTGCTAGAAAGAACCAAAACATACACAGAAGGAATCGTTGGAGATTATCAATGCGGATTTAGACCGGGCCGCTCTACCATTGACCAGATATTCACAATAAAACAGATAATGGAAAAATGCTGTGAGTTTTATCGTAAGCTTCATCAGATGTTCATAGATTTTAATCAAGCATTTGATAGAGTGTGCAAGGCCAGACTGTGAACAGCGATGCAGGAACTTGGCTTTCTAAAACAACTAGTCAGGTTAATACGGATGTGTATGGAACGGTTACGATGTAAGGTGAGAGTTGGACAACAATACTCGGAGACATTTAAAATAAACAATGGACTAAAACAGGGAGATGCACTTTCACCACAACTCTTCAACTTAGCTCTGGAACACATAATCAGAAGTGCAAGAATCGAAAAACCGAATACAGTATTTTATCGAGAAGGACCAAACTTACTACTGGCATTTGCAGACGATATCAATCTAATAGGAAACACACGATTAAGGATGAAGGAGACTTTCGTGAGGTTCGAGAATGAAGCAGAGAAGATGGGGCTCCAAATCAACGAAAACAAGACGAAATATATGTATATGAGATGCAATAACCAAAGCAGAGAAAGAATCGGTCAGAACATCACCATAGATGACTTTAAGTTTGAGCGCGTTAAAGAATTCAAATATCTTGGAACAACAATAACTGAACACAATAACGGATCACAAGAAATAAACAACAGGATCCAGACCGGCAACAGATGTCTTTTTGCCCTCCAAAACCTTATAAAATCGAAACAACTAACAAGACGTACGAAGATACGGGTCTATAAAACAATCATACGACCCGTTGTGATGTATGGAAGCGAAACCTGAACGATAACAAAGGCAAACTAAGAGAGACTATGTGTTTGGGAAAGAAAAATCCTAAGGAAGATATTTCACCCTGTGCTGGATGAAGCATCAGGACAATATAGGATAAGAACTAACAAAGAGCTCGAAGAACTTTATAAAGACGCCAACATCATAAAAGAAATAAAGTCCAGAGGCTTCAATCGGCAGAACACCTCAGAAGACATTCTGACGAACGAACAGTAAGACTGGTGTGGGAGGAAGTCCCAACTGGAAGGAGACCACGCAGACGCCCTCGTCTCCGGTGGCGAGATAATATAGCAGGAGACCTAAGCACTATGGGCATGGAGAATTGGATGGAGGTTGCTCAAGACAGAAAACAGTGGAGGCATGTTGTCGAGTCATATATGTACATATATGTATATATATATATATGTATATATATGTATATTGAAATGATATTGTTTAAAAAAATTAATTTATAAGTTATATACTACATAATATTAGATATAAAAAAGTATTTGATTATTTTAAATAAGTTATATACTAGAGAATTTTTAAAAATATATTTATGTGAGGGCATTTTTAATAAATTAGCATATAATAATTGTAAAAAGTTGTATTTTAATGTTGTAAATATATTTAAGTGAGCCATGTGTATAGGCAACCAACTATACAGTGAGTGATAGACAGATATACATACTCTGAAGTGACGTTTAAGAATATTTACGAATATAAGTGGGGTTATAATAATAATGTTAGTTTAAAATGTTTAATTTATATATATTTAAGGATTTAAATGTTTATTCTGATCTGAAAAGCCTAAATGTCAACAAAATTATCAATGGAACATTAACGAATTCTCCAGAGTGCAGAGTGTGACCATTGTTTACGGTCGAACATTCTGGAATAATGATTATGTCGGTGGATGGAACAGATATTTTTTCGAGAACATCCATATCGAAGAAATAGAACGAAATTGGAACATGATCTCTTACCAGATGATTCTAGAATATCCAAAAAGATATAAATACCCGTGATTTGGATTCAAGAGGCAGTTTTTAGTCAGAAGTCAGGCCAGTTCATTATGAAAGTTAGTAGATACATTTAGTTAGTGTAGTAAATTGTTCAGAATTTTCAAGAAGTCAGTCAGAAAAGTTTAGTAAGAAATATGAAAGTTAGTTGGAGTCAGTGAATCAAGTACAAATAGAGTCCAATTGTTTAATATAATTAAAAAAGGTATATTGGAAGAAATTAAATTATGTTATGGTTGGAGATTAGTATAAATCAACTTATAATAATTAGATATTGGTATATTGAAAAGAAGAATAAATATAAATGCTGTTTGCTGGTTTGCTTGGTGGTATATAAATGCTGGTGAAGAAAAATATATCTTAAATTGGTAGAAACTGATAATTGGAAAAAGAAATTTCACAAAAACAAGGATAACCGAAGTACGAAGACATTCAGTGGTGATTAGAATATATATAGTGGAAAACAGTTCATTTAGGCATTCAGTGAAAGAAAGGTACAAAATTTTGTTAATATAATCTAGTTAGTGTTATAACAATTTCAATTTGAAGATAGTTTGTTTAAATTTAACATTGTCTATAGAATTTAATTAGTTTTATAAGAACATCAATTTAAAGATAGTTTATTTTAAATTTACATTGGCTAGGTTAGATATATATGTGTGTTTCATAATAGTTATAATAAAGATAATTTAAAAAAGTACTTACAAGCTAATTCTTTGAGAACCGCGATAAAAACCCTATATATTATATTATTAAAAATACTCATTGCTCATCATTCAAACAAAAAACACATCATAACAATATATATATATATATATATATATATATATATATATATATATATATATATATATATATATATATATATATATATATATATATATATATATATATATATATAATACTGAATCAACATTGTTGATAACGTTTACAAGTTCTCGTTTCAAATCATAGGCTGCTCATCTGATAAGTATCTGTTAAATTTTAATTCATCTGTGAAGAACAAGGCATCCCATTTTTCAACATCCTAATTAAGATGTTCGCAAGCAAAGTGTAAACGTTACCTCTGATGTTCTGTTGTTAATAGAGGTCCCATGACAGAATTATGGACTTTAATCCATATTCATTTAGACGTCTTCGGACGGTATAAATGGAAACTGTGTTTCTATGAACACCAATAATCGTTGAACAAGCAATGGTACTGATACTTGATCTGGCCTGTTGGTGTACTGTCCTGTTTCCCGAAATCACTCCGCCCACAACGAATACTCCGCTCATCATCCTCTTAAACAACAGCTTGTGCTACTTGTCCTACTAGGTATCATCATTTTTTTACTGCAATTTTTGAAAAGAGCAACACAAAAATGACTAAAACCAACTTGCAAACAAACAATACTTAAATAAACTTAAAATAGTGCTGTTCAATTTCACACACTATTTCACATTATAACAAAAGATTTATGTAGAATGGTTGTTGTTCGCAAAAATCATATTTTATTATGACTTCAAAAATGCATTTATTATACGAGAAAAAAGTGAAACGCCAGTAATGCAACATTGCTACATTTTTTTGATACCGTTTTTAAATTCCTGGAGCTGTATTTTTAAATTTATAGATTAAAGTGTTTACGACTGCTGTACGACAAACAAATATTTAACAAAAACCAAATGTTTTGAAAGAGAGAATGTGTAAAAAATGCGGTTGAAAAAGAGATTTTCATTTTAATTCAATATTTTGTGTTTTTATCACTGTTGATTTTGTATTAAAATTAAACATTTTTTCTGGTACTCTTACATTATTTCAACATTGATTTTTGGTTAAAAAATTGCAGATCTCATGCGGTTTTATATTTTTGATCTATCATTTGAAAATGTTTTCCACAAAACATTTTGTATACAGCTCCATCGTGAAATATTTTTAGTGGTATTTCGAGTTTTAATATAAATATTGTTGCTGGTGAAAATCTAGCAAGCTCTGTATTGGATAAAACTTTGTGTTCAAAAAGCTGAAAAAAAAACTTGTTTTGATATTTTATAGAATGTGTAATACTTATACACTAGTTTTTAAAACGAGATATAAGAATAACATCTATATGGCTAATAGGGTACCTATGCAGACTCTGAAGTAGTTCATCCGATATTTCTTAATCTTGTGTTTCAAGAAATCTCTGGGATAATAACTTGCTATTTTGTGACCAGACATGGATGTATTCTTTGTGATACTTTCTTAGATTATGGATTTGTGTCTTGGACATGCTTAATACAGCACCAACAAATCTGTTAAGGTTAAGTATTAGGTTTCATCCATCCCAGGCATTTATCCATGTCAATAAAAAACTCATTCCAGTTGGCCTTTGTAAAAATCCGGATATAATATTGATTAAGAGGATTTGTGTCTTCTATCTATTATTATTCGACGATGTTGGCTGTTTGTTTGGGAAATCACTTAGAACTTTTTAAGAAGCCTTTAAAGGTGTCTCTCTTATCGTTCGACACAATTTATATGTCGGGATGGTATTTCGGTCACCAGCCTACTGATCTGAAGGTAAAGTTTGCTTAGCAGAAAATGGTTGACCGTGCGGACGAATTAGTGAAATAATGAATTAGTGCGGACATAAATATTATTATATTATTTTACTTGGCCCATTGTACCTCAGGTAAACCATTGTTACCTGAAACCGGGCCTTTTATACTATTATCGGTTAACCCAGGATGTTTATACTCGTTACTAAGTTAAGCATTTACTGCTAAACAAACTTTAAATCGATCTTTGGCATTAAACAAAAGGTATAAACATTTATCTTTTGTCCATTCTACTTAAGAACTTCCATTTGCACCACTATTTTGATATTTCCACTGTTCATGGTGGCTGTTATAATCGCTAACATATATAGAAAGGTGGGATTTTGCTTGAATTGCTTGGGCGGGCCAAGATGTGACTGGTGATTTATTGGGTGTATATTGGAGATGGTAATACTACCTATTTTTGAGATGATAACATTATAGACAAAATCATCAAAGAAAATAGAGATTAGCGAAACATTTTCAATGTCATCAATGACCTATTTGGCTGCCATTTGTTTAATAGTTTAAATAGAAATTGGCTTTTAGCATAGCTCTTTAGAAAAACTGTTTATTTTATTTGCTATATTAAAAGTGTTGTTTGGCAGGAGAGCCTAAGAACTCTCTGACTACCACTATGTCTAGTTTATAAAGTGTTACCCAGCAAGCAGGTGGAGTATTTGTACTATGTACGCAAACTACCTTCACGCCCAAAAAAAACGAATAGAGAAATTGAAGGCTTAATTCCAAGAACAACAATCGGTAAGAATAAAAATGGAGTTATCATCAGAGAGAAATTGAAAATCTAAAATTATGAAAACAACATTTTCATTTTCTTTTTAGAGCAGAGATGGAACATGAAGCCGTGAACTAATATATCAATTTTAGTAAATGTTTTGAAAACGTACAGAGGATACCAGTTAAAACTTCTCTATGCCGATTTATGGAATATAAAGACAAAAGCGACAGTTTGGATCTGATATTAATGGATTCTGGTTCCTGATATTTTGCTCTAGCGTATATGTACTAGAATACTGGAATAGTTGGAATTATCATCACCAACCTGTATGCTTCCATTGCTCGACATAGGTCTTCCTCAGCTCTTTCCATCTGTCTCTGTCTTGTGCGGTCTTGGTCGTCAGTCCATCTAGTTGGTGGGCGTCGTCTGCTCCATAATGCTTCTTGTCTTGGTCTCCACTCAACAATACGTTTTGTACATCGGTTTTCTGATAATCTGGCGACGTGTTCTGCCAATTCCATTTTAGCGACGCGATTTTTTCGATAACATTTGTTGTTTTCATTCTACTACAGTCTCTCAGAGGGACACCCCACATCTGGTGTTCCATAGCCCTTTGAGTCACGTGAATCTTATTCACTACCTTTTTTGTGAGTGTTAATGTTTCAGCTCCATAAGTGGTACAGGTAACATACATTGGTCAAAGATTCTCCTTTTGAGTCCGATTTAAGTACATAGTTTAATTTACCAAACGCTGCCCAGGCTAATCCTATGCGACGTGGGAGCTCACATGTCTGGTTATCTTGCCCAATCGAATTTTATGTCCTTAGTACTTATACCATGCAGTCTGCACAATATCCTTTTCATCAACAGCAATATTTACGTTTAGCACCAGATTAGTCATTATTTGCGTCTTCTTTATATTATTCTTTAGTCCGACCTCCAAAGGAGCGTGATATAATTTTTCAAACATTATTATTGCATCATCTGTACGATTAGGTATAAGGACGACGTCATCTGCAAATCTCAAATGACTGAGTTTCTCTCCATTTATGTTGATACTATGCTTGTTCAGATCAGCCTTCTTACAGGTATGTTCTAAAAGCATCAAGAATAGCTTTGGATAGCTGGAATACTTTGTTCATATTATGAGCTTAAAAAATATAAACTTTTGCATTTGATCATTCAGGGAAATGTCCAAGGTAAGTGTGGTTTTGGTTGTAACAGGTAGATCTAAAAAGTGGTATCGTACCATTTGCCAGAATGTCGACAGCCAGTACAGTTATGGAGTTAGAGGAGTTAGTATGTATTTGATTGTTACACCGTAGATTCAGAGCAAGGTAAACACGACTAAGAAGATGGTGGGTGCACTCTTTAATTAATGATAGTTGACCATGGGTTCTTTTGTGACTCTGTACCTCAAATTGAGGCAATATCCTCCAAATTTTTTTAACTTTTTCTGAATGAGTATAACATTTTTTTACGGATTGTTTACTTTATTAAAATAATGCTTATAACCGTGTGAAAATGCAGTAAAGGATGGGATTTCACGCGAAGAAACTGTTTCACTTTCTTCACTTTTTGATCACTGTTCTTACGGTATAGCGATGTTAATAGGGCAAAAGAGCGCGCTTGATTGTGAACATGTGTATAGTTTGTTTCACGAAAAATGGTTGAGTGCTTAATGGTTACCTGAGTTGATTCTATTGTGTATACAAGAGTCTCTCAATAAACTACCGATGTACACAGGGTCGCACTTCAGAAAGTTTGTTTTTTAATATATTTCATTGGTAGCTGTGTAATACACGATTATAAAAATTTATTAAATTATTTCATATGGTATTTTCAGGTTGTTCAAGTGAATATACTTGATAATTGAACAATTTTTAACATGAAGAAAGTAGTTTTTTTTTCTACGTGAATAATTGTAGTATATGGATCTAAATTCAGAAAGGTACTTTTCTTCACACTTTTACAGGCTTAGGACTGTCAGCAAAAAACTGGCATGTTTAAAAGTTTTTGCTCTTCCTAATCGGATATCGTTAAAAATGTACAGTAATAATAGTTCTATTTACAGTATATACATATAAACGAATACATAATGTACAAAAAATAGATGAATTGAAAAAAATATATAGAAAAATATATACAAGTTAATATTAAAAAAAAAATACCCAAAATAATCAAAATATATTTATGAATTTATAAATACCTAATTCTGTTTCGCTGTCGCTATCCTCTTCAAGAATAATAACAATTGGTTTAATTATGTGATTCAAAGTAACATATGCATTTTCTACGTTCATTATATGGCGTACTGAATTTTTCCAACTTTCTGGGGAGATATCATCAACACATTTCCTTGTTAATTCGACTACACTACCGCTTAAAGTCAGAGAAACATTTTGTGACCTAACATTTGACTTTAGTTGGTGCCACATAATATGCTCTATGGGATTAAATAAACAATAGTAGGGCGGAAGCCGTAACACTGTATGTCCCATGTCCTCGGCCAATGCGTCACAAACATATACTTTTTTAATAGAAAATGATTTTAACACTTATAACAGTTCATTTTTTAAATAACTTTCTTCAGAATATATATCGTTTTATAACAGGTAGTTTTGAATTTTAATTTTCGTGTTATTTGCACATAGAGACTTATGTAATTGACGACTGTGGTAACTTGCATTGTCCATTACTATCACACTATTATGAGGAAGGTTAGGTATAAGACAATTCTTAAATCATTGCTCAAAAAGCTCTGCCGTTGTATCCTCATGGTAGTCCACGCAGGAGTCTTTAATGTTCTTTGCAGAAAGCCATAAGGCATTTGGGACCCAACCATTTTCTGATCCTGCATGTAAAATTATTATTCTTTTCCCTTTGTTTGATGGAGCTTTTGTTTGACACCTGTTGGAAGAATCGGACCATCCTTTGGATGGTGTTTCATGAGTGTCAAACCATGTCTCGTCCAGATAAATTATTGGTCGATCTTCTGTACGGTACTTTTTTATGGAAGTTATATATTCAGTACGCCACTTTTGTAAACGAGGGGACTCCATAAGCACTTGCCTTTTGTCAATTGTACGATATCTGAAGTCCATTTTAGACAAAATCCTCCAAAGACTAATGCGGCACCAGTTTATTTGTGTATCATTATTAGTAAGCCGTTGTTTTAAAGCATCTAATGTAGGTATCCGTTGCTCTTCGTACATTGTGTAAATTTTTCGTCTTATTAAGTTCTTATCACTTTCGTCAATACATTTGGTAGAACCGGCATCCTTACGCTTCCTTCTTGACTTAATGGGATTTGATGTAATTAAGTAATTTTGATGTAAGTAATTCTTTTTACTGTGGTTAGAGGTATTTTCGTTAAATCAGATATTTCACTGGCAGCAGTATCTGGCAGCAAGTCCTCTTGTAAGTAAAGAGCTATACATATATTGTTTCTACGATTTCTCTAGCGTCAGCAGATAAATACTTTTTTTTTTGCTGGAACACTGGAAGAAGCACCATCAATGTTTTCCACGGACGCCACATAATGCTGTTTTATAGGTATAAATAGGTATAACACTGGTAACACTTGTAACACTTTCAACTAAATGAAACAAAATGTATATTTAAAAATTTCTCATCGGTTTTATATACTTTTACAAATTATACACCCAACACCGAAAGGTACAAATGGGTCTACTGATTAAGTAAGTAAGTAAGTACAAATTATACAGAATAGAGGAAATCTGTATAATTATTTCAGGAAATACTTAACGATCAACAAATTTATTGTGGTCATTAAAAGATCAACCATTGATAGTGAAACTCACTGTTAAAATGTTTACAACTTTATGAAATAAAATGTATTCTAATCGTTTTTATAATTTTATACGATTTTTTAATCGTTCTTATATTACCAGGAATTTATTATACAAACAAGGTAACGACACTCCACAGTAGCTTCAATTTTACCTGAATACTTACCTGCTCAACTAATGTTGACTAAGCTGGGGTACTTGCGGTCGGGTTTTATTGCAATCATTAAGCACTCAACCATTTTTCGTGAAATAAACTATATGGTCACATACATCTCCTGGTAACTAGAAACGTGCTGCAAATGCGGCGTTTGAAGTATATTCTACGAGCGCGAAATTTTTTCCTTCATACTATTTGTTCATTGGTACTTGGAACGCGGCGTTAGGCAAACGCGGCGTCTAACGCATACAGGGCCTTAAGTTCATTATTTGAGTTTCTGTTTATACATATATTATTTTCTTAAGTAATCTTAACCCTCAGTTAGGTATTTTTTCAATTTAGAGGAACTCAGCGACACTGGGGTTTGAACCCAAGACTTTTAGTCAGTAGTCACATATGCGAAGGTATGTAAAACCTGACCATACAATAAATCTCTTTAAAGCATAATGAAATAATAGCTTTATACCTACGATCTGCCTACAACCATAATTGTTTTAACGACCGGCGATGGTAATAAAATCAGCAAATACGCGATCGGCGCTACTTAAACAAAAGCTAAGTACAAGCAATAAACTTTTAACGACCCACCAAATACTTTCTACCTCAATAAGTCCATAAAATCGATTAAATGCTTTGTAACAATGAATACACTTTTAACGTAATTCTACAGGTAGCACGCTTGCATATTTTTGTACTTGTCTTAAAATGTTCACATAAATTGAGTATAGAAGTTAAGGCTTACATTGCTACACCTGATGTAAATTAGGATATTCAGAAACTGTTATTGTTTTGTGGCATGTTAACCCTTAATAAGACATGGGATATAAGGAGAATTAATTTGTTTGTTTATATACTTTTGGTATCTAAAGGAGGTAAATAAAACATATTTTTGTTGAAATATAAAATAATTTGAAAAAGTAATAAAAAAATAGTGGTGGGAACTATTTTCCCGTTGTTCTTTAAAAAAATTTTGTAGGTGGGAAATTAATTACCCTTATACAGTTTGTGAAACAATTTATTAATTCAAAAATACAAAAATGCATATATGGGTGACAAAACTAATTTAGGTCTCAACTACAGCAGTGTGGAATGATTTAAAACATTGTTTTGGGCATAAAGCTACTTGACAATAACTACATATAATGTTCGTTCGTTTTTCTTCTTTTTTTGTTGAGCAAAATCTGCATCTTGTATAATTTGTTTGAACATCTGGTAAATGTGGTCCTACATTTCTCAGCCGAATTTCGTCTGAAACACCAAAGTTGCCCTTTTTTTATTTTTAAATATCACAGGTCGAGATGCCTTTACTGTAAAGTCACCTATAAGAGCTCTTCCAAGGCGAAGCCTAAAATCCTTGTGAGAAGTATTTTTTTGATCATGAATTCTTGTGTACATAATATATGCATTAATTACACTTGCATCTAAAAGAAAGAAGAACAATCTCATCCACGATTTTCTAGACTTCCTGCTTATGGGATATGATGCCCTAAAGTGGTCAAAGTGATCAACTCCTCCCATGTTTAGTGTATAATCTGCAATAACTTTTGGGCACATTATATTTTTCTTTGTGCCATCTCTTTGTGTACGTTTTATCATGGTTACTTCATGTGGTTGATTAGCAGTTGTAATAACCGTGACTTCTTTGGTATCCAACCACTTTATTGCTGTTATAGGGCCACTGCTCAAACAATAGAATTCATTCTTTCGAAGTTTTTCATTTTTGGTTTGCTTTTTCCTCATGAAATCGGGCAAACCTTTGCGATTAGGTCTAACTGTACCTATAGCATACAGCTGTTTAGCATATAAATCTTCCAACAGTTTGCAACTCGTAAAAAAGTTATCAAAAACAACCAAAGATTTGTGTGGTATATCTTGGCATAATTCAGTTACAACCTTGTATTCCAAGCCATCATTTTCAATGCCTTCAGTTTTTCCAGTATAGATAATAAACTGGTACAGATACCCAGTAATAGCATCACACTTTGCCCAAATTTTATAACCACGCTTAATCGGCTTCTTCGGCATATACTGTTTGATAGAACTACGTCCTTTAAATTTCACCATACATTCATCAATAGAAAATCGACTTCCAGGTTTGGCTTGTTCTTTGAAAACTTCATTTAGTCTATCTATAAATGGTCTTATCTTATACAGTATATCAAAGTTAGGTGAACCTCTCTCTGCAACTGCTGAATTGTCATTTAGATGGATATTTTCTATTAATTTTTTGAACCTGGTTATTGTAAAAGCTTTGGAGATAACAGGATTATTATAAAAAGGATCACTTGACCAATATAAATCTTTGTCTGGTACAGGGTGCAGTCCCATTAAAATAAAAACACCTAGCAGTGCCCTTATTTCTTCTTGGCTAGTGTTTTTGTAATTTTTGCTGTCTTTTTGTACAGCATATAAATTCTTTTGAGCAACAATTTGTTCTATTAGATCACAAGGGAAGAAATTCTCAAAATAAAATATTGGTTGACTTTTATGGGTGAATTGAACATTTGACTGTAACACAGGCTCAAATTTTGGTATTTTTGAAACATCTGTTTCAGAGGTCCATTGTCCAGTAAAATTAGTTAGCGTAACCACTGGACTCTGTTCTACCAAAACACTTTGATTTTCTTATGGGTCATTCTCAGATGTTCTTTCAGTTGTGGAATTTACATCAACGGTTGTAGAATGAACAATTTCATCAGATTCACCAAGCAATTGCCCAATTCTGCTATCAATAACATCTCCATCGGACTTACCGCAAACAGAAGTAGATGGGGATGGTATAAAAATGTCATCATCATCATCAGTGTCGAGATCAACATCAGACCAATCTTCTTCTAAGGCAGCAAGGAGTTCACGTTCTGATAATCTCCTTCTTGAATTCATAATCCTAAAATATAACAGAAATTTTAATGTTTCTGGTGCATGACTTTTGCGTTTTTTTTTTATGGAATTGGATAAGGGGAATAATTTTCCCACCAACTTCAAAGACAAAAATAACTATCTTTTCATAAATTTGTATAACAAATTACAATGTATTTAGCTTGACCAAACAATATATATATATCAATAATACAATAACTTTGTACTTACCGGAATTTTTGGAGCCGATTCACCAAATAATTTGCAAAATTGTAACAAAAATCAACTTTTAGCGGCAAGAAATATCATAACCTATGAAAATCTAAATGTCGATTGTCAACTAAAAATCAGATCTATGGAATAACTGTCAGAATAGTTGGTGTATTTATCCATGAAATGAATACGTAATATCACAAAATTCAACATTCTGTGTATTGACAGCGACAATCGAAATTTGGCGGCAAAGTAAAGTGGGAAATATGTTCCCGTTATCTTATTAAGGGTTAAGTTCAATAATATTTTATATGGGATTAAACCACAATTAATTGTAACAGGAATTACATTTTACATTACATTTTACATTTCATTTGATATTTCAATTTACAGTCCAGAAATTATTAAAAAAAATATATGAATGATCTTAACTCGTAAATCTGTATAATTGGCGCTTAGTGAAAATATAAAGAACTTACAATATTTTTTGCAAAAACTTTGTTTTCTTTATTAACATCTAATATTTTTTACAATCTGCTTCACAATAAAAAAGTCAAATTATTTTTTTTTACAATGTCAAAGAGATGTAAGATTTAGTGACCAATCACGAAAACTAAAAATGGCACAGAACACAATGCTGGACGTTGTTGAAGGCATAGCTTCCACTACTGTAGGCACTCTCAGGATCGGTTAGGTAGCTCCAAAGGATCATATTGCTTAATCTATTCGCTGGTTAGTTTTTGAGAAGATTTTATGCCGATAATCTATTTTGATATTATTCAGAAATTATTTTGCACTCTTCAGATACTGTTAATACCTGCAGATCTCTATGGAAGTGCGTCATTCTGGATATACCAGACGCCACTTGCGATTGTTTCAAGAGCTTTAGATTAAAACCTTTAAATTTTCATGACCATAGATTTGCTAGCTAATCCCCAGAGCTGCGAACGATATCAACAAATTGGTTTTATTATTACTTTGTATATAATAATCTTGTCGATCGATAGTTGTGAGTTTTTGCCCAGCTTTTAGTAAAGTTTTTTGTATAAAATTCATAGTTGTAGTGTTTTTATCCATATGTGTTTAATCCAAGTTAATCGTTTCTTCTGGTGAATGCCTCGATACCTTATGTCATGCTTTTGGAGTAAAGGATGTCCATCGAGTTGAAGTTGTGAACATGTACCTCTTCTTAGAGTGGATGTAATATGTGTGGGGTTTACTTTAATTCTCCAAAGTTCATTAGTTTTGTTTAGGTATAGTAATTTCTCTAATGCTATTATTGCATTACTATGTGAAGTTAGGAAAGCAGTATCATCTGTGAATATTGCACGCATTGGATAATTGCTTGTTGGTGACTCTGTATATATCAGGTGCAGGATTGGTCCGAGCACCCTACCCTGAGGTACACCAGATAGGAAGGGGTAGCACACCTTGTCATCAGCTTAAGAGGCATCTAAATAAGCTGCAGTACAGTACTGATTGTTTTCGAGACTAGTTTTTATGAAAATTGTTTCGAATTGATGATCACGTGTTGATTTTTCTCAAGAAAAGTTTTTAAAAATCTCAGAAATCACTGAAAGCAGATCAATTGGTTGGTATCAGTTAACATCATTTGGACGATTAAAAGGCTTTGAATGACTATAATCTGTGCCACTTTCCATTGCAACGGGAAGTAATGCAGAATTAACATAACATTGAAGATTATACTGATTATTCTTTAGCAACTATGGTTAGTTCTTCAAGGATCTTACCCGTTATGAGGTCGTATCCTGGTACCTTATTCGGTTGTATCGCATTATTTATTATCTGTTGTACTTCTTTATGTTATACTTGAAGATCGGTAGTTCCATTTTATATGATGCGTTAAGAAAAAAATGAAGTGGTTTTTCTTGTTCTCGAGGCACTACTCTGGTAAAAGGACTAAGGTGTGTCGAAAGATGTCCTGCAAATATTTCGAATTTCTCTCTTTCTGTTCTTGTCCATTTACCTTTAAAATTCTTTTAAAGGAGGCGTCATATCGTGTGACCCTTTTAGTTTTCTCGTCGCCTTTTATACAGAATAATTTGTGTCTTTGAACGGCCTCAGATTTTCTAAATAAGTTTGGATCCCACTGTTTTTTCTTTTTTTAACAAATTTTTAAGTTTTATGGTAATTCTGTTAAGATTTGCTATGTCAATAGGTGCGTGTGTGTTTTGCCACTTTTTCCTAAGTTTTCTTTTTTCTTCAATTAAGTTTTTGTACCCAGAGAACAATGTATGCCTTCCTCCCATATTGTTTGTTCAGGAGAAGCACCCCATTCAGCCTTTTGTATGAAAGTAGTAAGATGTACTGCGTTTTAAATTTGTATTTAAGCAAGCATTTATTGCGCCAAAGCTTTTCAACCTAGCCCTAGAAGACATCTTCAAAACTACAAATTGGTCAACCTATGGCATAAACGTTAATGACAACAAGTTAAATCACCTCAGATTCGCTGACGACATAGTGATTATAGCAAGCACATCTGAGGAAATGCAAATTATGATGGGGGAACTAGCAGCCAGCTCCCAATACGTCGGCCTAAAAATGAATATGAACAAAACAAAAATAATGACAAACACAGATGACTCCAGACGTATAACTATAAATGGCAGTGAGATAGAACAAATCCAGGAATATATCTACCTAGGCCAAATCCTGAGACTTGACAAAGAGAACCAAAGTGCGTAAATTACTAGAAGAGCAAAACTAGCATGGGCAGAATTTGGAAAACTTAGTTGGATACCTAAGAACCGCAAAATACCGCAATATTCGAGGAGCAGAGTGTTCGACCAATGCATCCTTTCTATCATCACATATGGATGTCAAACCTGAACCCTAACCAAGGCAAACATGAATACACTAGCCACGACAGAAAGAACAATGGAAAGAGCAATGTTAGGTATACGACTGTCAGATAAAAAGAGGAACGACTGGGTAAGATCCAAAACAAAAGTCGATGACATAGCAACAAAAATTGCCAAACTTTAATGTAGCTTTGCGGGCCACACTGCTAAACAAAAAGACCAACGTTGGAATACTACAATACAACATTGGGGACCTTACGAAAGTAAACGACCAAGAGGAAGACCACAGATGAGATGGGTTGATGACATTAAAAGAATAGCCGGAACAAATTGAAAATATGTTGCTCAGGATAGATACAACAATCTCTCCATAAAAGACATCAAGGATAGCTTATCTGAGATTAACTTTCCAGGCAACAAAATAGTTCGAACCATTGCTCGCTTTAATAATAGCCCCACCGCTTTCGGCACAGTTTTTACAAACTTCGAAACTCAGGTCGCTGATGCTCAAATGGTATGAAAAATGGTCCATGAAAAAAAATTAAATTGTAAGATCTCTAGATCAAACAATACTGTTGGTATCCATCTAAAGCACTGCAGGAGATATTGAGAAAGTGGATCTCAAAACAGAATGTTTTCAAAATTGCACTACTTGTCCAAAATATGGACAAAAAACACAAATGGACTGCTTGCACTACTGCAAATGCTTCAAATGCCCTAACTACCAAAGAAACAATCCTGCATGGTCACTCAAGATGCTCCAAGAGAAGAGCCACAAGCAAACATTCCTAAATAAAAACAATTAGTAACTATACTAAAACAAATCCAGTACTACGACCTCACATCAGACATGTAATCCTTAATCCACTTTCGTTCGTCTTCTCAATGAATTTTCTTACCTTTTATGTAGATATGCAATGTCTACATCCACTTTCAATAAGTACGTTATCCAAACATTTACACAAATCCGTAATTATACCCACTACTAATACACAACACAAACATAAATACAAAAAATGTCATCCAAACACACTACACAACTAAAAAACATACCGAAAAACAATACACCATACACCACACAACCAATAACTTTATGGAAAACAAACATACACCAAAATCTACAACGACATGGGAAGATTGGTTTTCTGTAGGTTTTCAATCTCATTCTACAACGATACCTGCTCCTATGGAACTTGTAATTTGGTGGTAGGCTTGGACCAAGAAGAAGAACGGAAGGATACAAGAGCGCAAATAACTGGAGTTTATGGAACTCAGCTACGAAAGAGATCCCATACTTTGAAAAGGCATAGAGCCTAAGTGAAGTCCTTATCATTTACAGATTATTTTTGAGTATGCCTTTTGAGTCTACGTCAATTAGAATGGAAGAGAGGTCCCAACATGATTCTATTGTATTTAAAATAGAGAACCTTTAATAATACAGTAATCTAGAGAGGCTTAGAAGAGACCTAGTATTTTATTTGGATCTGTGTGCCAAACAGTTGGTTCCCCTGTAGATATATATTTTAGGTTGTTTAACGTTATTGAGTTCAGTTGTCCATTCCGTGTTTAAATAACTCTAGAGCCCCAGTGGTGATGTTTACTGTTAAAGCCTCCTACTGCATTAAATTTGTGTTTAAGAGAAGTTTTCATTGATGAATTTGCCAGGAGAACAGTAGATCGTTGCTAATATATTCCGTTGAAAAAATTTTCCAAGGTCAAATCCAGGCTCACTGTGTTAACCGATTTTAGTTTATCACAATGGGTTTAAAAGCTTCTTTGCTCCTCTATGTGTAAATACTCAGTAATTTCAATAATAAAGAATTGTTTAAGCAGCAAAGTTATAAAAGTTTTTGAATTTTCTGTGTAGAGCTTGTTTAAAAAATTATTAGCAAAATGAGAAAACATGTACGCCATTCCTTGTACACTACTGGCCAAAACTTTGGAAACTTCACAAACATTTTAGTTTTGTTATCAACATTCCTCTTTTTCACAAGACTTATGTTATTTATAAGTTTATTTATAATTTTATTGTGTGGTTTTATGCTTTTACTTAATATTTAACGTTTATTTTAAAAGGAAAATCCTTTAAAATTTTAAAAATAAATAAAACAACAGCCCTTAGCTATTAGTAGATATATTTTTAAAAAATGGTACAATGGTTATTATCAAGAAAATTAGTATTTGGTAGAATACCCTTTGTTTTTTGGGAGAGACTCGTTTCTCCGAGGCATGGAGCTCACGTGACGAGCCAAATCTTTTTGTGTAATAATTCTAAGCCGCTTTTGAATAATGGTTTCTATCAGTTCTTTCTTGTCACTTGGGTTTCGGAGTGATACTAATACTTTCAGCCTTGACCATAAATGTTCTATTGAATTTAGATCGGGACTATTTCCAGACCAAGGCAAGACAGTAACGTCATGGTTTCTTAACTATTCCATGGAAGTCTTAGCCATATGACAGGGCGCTCCATCCTGCTGGAAGATGCATCGTTGGGCATCCCCTTCAAACAAATCTCTGATAGTCGGCAGGAGTTTGGCTTGCAGTATCTCTTCCTGATATTTTTTGCATTAAAATTGCCCTCTATTACTGCTAAACGTCCAACTCCATTAGTGGCCACACAAGTTCATACCATGACATTCACAGGATGCTTCATAGTGACCGTAGTACACTGGGACAAAAAGTCTTCCCCCGGTCGGCGGCGAACAAACTTTACTCCGTCACTCCCAAAGATCGAGATTCTGGTTTCATCACTCCAAATTACTTTACTTCACTGTTTTTCTGTCCTTCCTCTGTGTGCCAAAGTCCAATTAATGCGTTTTGCCTCTGTTTTTTGTTCAGGAACTAACGAACTGATAGTGCGGTCCAATATTTGTAAGCCAGTTGATTTGACAATAGCATTTGCGGATCTGCGACTATCTTCTAAAGAAAGTCGGCATATTCTACGCCCATCGTATTGACTACCTTTCGGTTTTCTGCCTTTTAATTTTGCTGATTTTGCCGTTCCAGTGTTATGATAACGTTTACCGTTTAACGTTTACAACTTTTCATTACAGCTGATTTTATGACACCACCACCCAAGTTGTTGTGGGGATCTCCCATTTACTATAATCAAATTTCTAAAATGTTAATTTTAGAAATTAGTGTGCGAATTGTGATTTCGACTCACTTGGACTTTTTTACTATTTGCATAAGCCACCTTCATCTTTGATAGAATAGTTTACTTGTCCATTTGTCTAAGGTCTCACAACGTCCTACAACAATCAATTTCAGCGATTTTAGTATAGATCCCGAATGGGCTCTAACTTAATACATTGTGATTCTATAGATTTCGGACGTTACTATACCTAATATAAAGCAATACCGGAAACATCTAGTTTCTTCTTCGACGGCATTGCTTACCGACTAATAAATAATTCTTAAAGTCGTCGGTTTTTATCACCATCAAACTTTACGGGTTTTTAATAAAATCAGGTCAGCGACAGATAGTATACCGAGAACAAGTTTTTCGACTAAACGTTATCTCGATATTCTTAAAATGAATTAATTTGTGGCCGGATACGCGATGTATCTAAATGAAGGTGGGTTCCGCCAAGTAGTTGTTTCTTAAATTAAAGAAAAAATCCTGTCGAACAGGATATTGTTCAAAAAGTAAAATAACCAAAAGTTGTTAAATATTTTTGCTAAAAAAGAACAAAAAAGTCCGGGAGACATTCTGGAGCCAGATTTTATGATAATTTTTATTACACGTCATTTTCTTCAAGAGTTGACTAAAACAGGATTTTCAGTTGAGTACGTTAACATAATATTACACAAGATAGATATGATAGAAAAGTAGCTAATTTTGAAATGTAAATAATACACTATAAAATACAACATTGTTTTTAATTTCCACTGAATATACTTAACTTTACATAGTTCGCTAAAACCTCGTCTTAGGAGAATTAATTATATTGTATATTAATCTTCCTAAAAACCATTCTTGTCTTTTGACTCACGTAAAAATCTCTTAAAGTCACTTTTATGGACCATTTTGCATGACATTCAATTCCGTTTCATTGCAGAAATTATGAAACGCAACGAAAAAACAGGTAAGGTAAGTACACGTTACGAATTTTTGCTTAGGCTCTATGCCTTTTCAAGGTATGGGATCTCTTTTATAGTTGGGTTCCCTAAACTCCACTTATTTGTGCCCTCGTAGCCTTTATGGATCATGGTACGTGGTACCTCGTACCACCAACTTACAAGTTCCATGGATAACAAACTATTATACGATACTTTATATATCAAATGTAGCAGTATGTAGCAAATATGTAAAGATTAGCCGTGGCTAGATCCTTATATAGGAGCAGGTATCGATGTGGAATGAGATTGAGAAATTGCAGAAAAATAATCTTCCCCTGTCGTTGTGGTGTACAATTTTTCAATAGGTTCTTTAGTTGTGTAGTGTGTTTGGATGTTATTTTTTGTATTTATGTTTGTGTTATGTATATGAGTTATGTATCGTTGACTAGTGATTGCTCTTGAGATATTTGTAACGATTATTTTTGCCTACCACCTAAGGTATTACTATAAGGGGTTGAAAAATGGGGACAGAAATTACGGGGCTAGAGATAGAGTAAGCAAAACAAACCTTAACGTTTGCGAACGGCTACTCAGGGTTTATTTGGATAGCTGGGCCGCAGATAAGTAAATGACAAGCGGACTAGAATGAGGTAACTACAAAAGTGAAACGAAAGGGATACATACAAAACAGTGACTACTCTTATAAAAACTGACACATTACACTCGAGTATAATTCACTTTTTTTACAACAAATTTGCCGGTTCCTCCAGACTAAACACGCCGCGTCTACTCTATCAAATCTCTTCCAAATCTCACTTAAACTGTAACTATTAACTGCTCACCAAACTACATATTTTCCATAACATAAGACGAAAAACGAAAAACCATTACAAATTTGACGAAGAATTTGGACTAACACCAAAACCAATTGCTTTTGACAGCGAGAGTGAGTAATTTTATAAAATCATTCGCCCAACTCGGTATAAACAAAACCTAAACGCTTAAATTCCTATTTATTTGACGCGCAAAATATCCTAAAGTGGCTCTCGATCAAAAGAATGCCGAAGAAAAACTCATCTGTGTTATATAAACAAACTTTAAAATGTGTTTGTTATAAACTCCAGCGATGCAAATGGATTGAAAATACTTTTTCGGTATTTTAACACACATAAGGTGATGTAAAATGCTACATGTTTAGTAGAGTAATGTACGTTTTGTGTTGTGTGTGGTTAGTAGTGGGTATAATTATGGATTTGTGTAAATGTTTGGTTAACGTAATTATTAAAAGTGGATGTAGGTATGGTATATCCATATAGAAGGTAAGAACATTCATTGAGAAGACGGACTATATCACTCCTCTTTTCAGAGAAGTGAAACTGAAGTGAAGTGGATTAAGGATTTCATGTTGGATATGAGATCGTAGTACTGGATTTGTTTTGGTATAGTTACTAATTGTGATTGTTTGGGGATGATTGGTTGTGGCTTTTCTCTTTGAGCATCTGGTTGAGAATGCAGGACGGTTTCTTTAGCCGTGAGGATATTTTGGACATTTGCCGTGAGGCCAGCACTCTGTTTGTGCTGTTGTCCGTATTTGGGACAAGAATTGCAATTTTGGAAACATTCTGTATTAAGATGTCCAGTTCCGCAACATCTCGTGCAGTACTTTAAATGAATAGCACATGAACAGTATTGTTTGATCTAGGGATCTCACAATTTAATTTTTCAATACCACAACTAAGGTATTCTCGATATTTTTTATGGAGAGATTTTTGTCTACACCGGCAATGACTAAATATAAGTTGTTTTGAAGATGTATTGGAGTGGAAATTAGATTATTATTGATCAAATGATGGCCACAATGGGGTATGGATATACTTTTATCTTCAGTGATTTGATATGGAAGTTGTGAAATCTTATTGATAAAACGTTCGAAGTTTGATTAGGGGAGACTTTTACTGAGTTTAAAATGTTTGGAAGAAGATTGTTCATTTTAATAAATTGATAGAATAATTGCTGCCGGAAAATGTTTTGAGGAATTTCGTCGATTCTGTATTGTGGGGAGCTGGTTGATGTAGGTTATGTGTTGTTTTTAGAAGAGGTATTATTCTGGTTTGAGGAGGAGGTGAAGGTTGTCTGGTATTGTTTTGTCTAGAGAAAGATAAACCGAAAGGGATGTTTGGTGCGGTTTGAGTTGTAGGAGAGTTAGAAAGTGGAGAGAGTGATCTGGGTAAGAAATGGGTGAGGGTAGTTGGGTTTTGTTATGTGTATGTTGTTGGTGTGTGTGAGCTGAAGTCTATTAATTTTTGTTTGGATATGTCTATGCCGCTATTGTCTATGCAGGATCTAATGTCTTCATTCCATTCATGGATATGAGGGATTGGACCATTGGTATATATGATTGTTTTTGTTCTAAAGACTGGACATATAGGTGGAAATGGATTTCTCCTAGTAGGTTATAAAAAGAGGATTCTGGATAGTCTTCTTTAAAGGGAGAATTTTTTAGAAATTTGTCATGTAGTATTTGTGTTTATATTCGTGCGTGTGTTCTGTTAGGTTAAGGTGTAGATTGGACATGTTTTGGTCAGAAACACGAAGTAGGCATAAGCAACGTATAATATAAGAGCCGGTAATGTATTATAACGAGAAAATCAAGAAAGGCTCTCGAGTCGAAAAATAATCACCTAAGACTTTTAAAGACGAAAGGTAATAAATAGCTGCATTTCCCAAATTCAATTTAAAATTTATCTCTACAGACCTTTAAACGAAGGACAAGAGAATACAGACACATGGAAAGAGAAATACACTACACTTTCTTGTATACAATACTTTTTGCATATATCACATGTCGATTACCTTCAATTTTCGGCGTCAACGGACTCCTGGACAGTATTCATTATATATTATATACAGTGAGGGGTAAATTTAATTCATTTTTTAGAGAATATGCAACTTTGGAGACCCGACATCCCAAAACCGGTCGATTCTTATTTTTGGGGGTGTTGACAGCTCCCCATGCGAATGATCGCGGGTTAAACTTAATCAAATTCATTTTCCAAGACCAGCTTCCGGATTTGTCCCCAAAGTCACCTATTCTCGAAGACAAAAATGAATTTATTCCATAATTTTGTGCCTCCCTGTATATATACTGTAATGATGTATTATTTGTGAATGATGAGCAACGAGTGTTTTTAATAATATATATATATATATATATATATATATATATATATATATATATATATATATATATATATATATATATATATATATATATATATATATATATATATATATATATATATATATATATATATATATATATATATATATATATATATATATATATATATATATATATATTGTTATGATGTGTTTTTTTTGTTTGAATGATGAGCAATGAGTATTTTTAATAATATAGGGTTTTTATCGCGGTTCTCAAAGAATTAGCTTGTAAGTACTTTTTTAAATTATCTTTATTATAACTATTATGAAACACACATATATATCTAACTTAGCCAATGTAAATTTAAAATAAACTATCTTTAAATTGATGTTCTTATAAAACTAATTAAATTCTATAGACAATGTTAAATTTAAACAAACTATCTTCAAAATTGAAATTGTTATAACACTAACTAAATTATATTAACAAAATTTTGTACCTTTCTTTCACTGAATGCCTAAATGAACTGTTTTCCACTATATATATTCTAATCATCACTGAAAGTCTTCGTACTTCGGTTATCCTGTTTTTGTGAAATTTCTTTTTCCAATTATCAGCTTCTACCAATTTAAGATATAGTTCCAGCATTTATACACCACCAACCAAACCAGCAAACAGCATTTATATTTATTCTTCTTTTCAATATACCAATATCCAATTATTATAAGTTGATTTATACTAATCTCCAACCATAATATAATTTAATTTCTTCCAATATACTTTTTTTAATCTTCAATAATTATTTGTGTATAATTATAAATGTGCATTAAATTATATGCATAATTTTTAATCTTCATTTAACTCACTATATTAAACAATTGGACTATCTCCAACTAACTTTCATATTTCTTATTAAACTGCTTGACTGACTTACTAAAACTGTGAACAATTGACTTCACTAACTAACTTTCATAATAAACTGCTTGACTTCTGACTAAAAACTTTAAAAACTGCCTTCTTGAATCCAAATCACGGGTATTTATATCTTTTGGACATTCTAGAACCATCTCGTAAGAGATCATGTTCCAATTTGTTCTATTTCATACTTGTATGAATTTTCTGGAACAAACCATTTCGCAAACATGGCCATCTCCGGAGATCCAGAGAATTCCATTCTTTTCTATTAATAATTTTGTTTACATTTAGGCTTTTCAGATCAGAATATATAATTAAATTAGTAACTTAACATTCTAATTTAATAAAATACACATTTCAAACAATATATTATTATAACCCACTTTATATTCGTAAATATTCTTAAACGTCACTTCAGAGTATAAATATCTGTCAATCTCCGAGAGTATTTTTGGTTGCCTAAGCACATGGCTCACTTATATATATTTACAATATTAAAATACAACTTTTTACAATTATTATTTTATAATATACTAATTTATTAAAAATGCCCTCACATAAATATATTTTTATTAAATTCTCTAGTATATAACTTATTTAAAACAACCAAATATCTAATATTATGTAGTATATAACTTATAAATTATTTTCTATAAACCATAATCGTCACAATATATATATATATATATATATATATATATATATATATATATATATATATATATATGGTTTTTATCGCGGTTCTCAAAGAATTAGTTTGTAAGCACTTTTTGAAATTATCTTTATTATATCTATTATGAAACACACATATAAATCTAACATAACCAATGTAAAATTTAAAATAAACTATCTTTAAATTAAAATTCTTATGAAACTAATTAAATTATATAGACAATGTAAATTTTAAACAAACTATCTTTAAAATTGAAATTCATATGACACTAACTAAATTATATTAACAAAATTTTGTACCTTTCTGTCACTGAATGCCTAAATGAACTGTTTTCCACTATATAGATTTTAATCACCACTTAATGTCTTCGTTCTCAGCTTCGGTTATCCTTGTTTTTGTGAAATTACTTTTTCCAATTATCAGCTTCCACCAATTTAAAATATTTTTCTTCTTAACTGCATTTATATTTATTCTACTAATCTCCAATCATAATATAATTTTTAATTTCTTCCAATCATATTTTCTTTATTCTGTTTCTTCATCTTCATTGAACTTACTACATTAAACATTTCACCAACTGACTGGCTGTATTCTATCTTGAACTATATTGAAAATAGGACCGACTGCCTTTATACTGACTTCATAACTGTAACTAACTGTCTGACCGACTTCATGCTAACTATCTGGCCATTTTAAATCCAAATCACCGAGTATTTATACCTTTTCAATCTTCCACAACCATCTGGCAAGAAATCCTATTCGATTTGTTCCATTTCCTACATATCTGAATTTTCTGGAATAGTCTATTTCGCAAACAGGCCATCTTCCGTGATATAGAGAATTCTTTACTCTTCTATCGAGAATCTTATCGACATTTAGGCTTTTCAGATCAGAATATAAACTTATATATAAATTAAACACCTTAATTAATAAACTACACCACTTCAAATCCGTAACTATATGTAAACTAAACATTTTAAACTAACACATAACCCTATTTCACATTTGCAAATTATTAATTTCTGTAACTGTCATTTATTCCGAGTAGGTATATTTGGTTGCCTAATCACATGGCTCACTTAAATATATTCACAATATTTATTATTAAAATAAAACTTTTTACACTTATTGTATGCTAATTTCTTAAGAATACCCTCATATAAATAATTTTTATAAAATTCTCTAGTATATAACTTATTAAAATAACCAAATATTTTTTATATCTAACATTATCTAGTGTGTAACTTATAAATTATTTTCTTTAAACACCAATCATCTCAATACCTATGTATATATGTATATATGAATCATCAGTATGATTTGTCCATATAAGTGTAAATGTAGCATTAACAAACATTTTTTTTTTTTAAATTAAGAAAACGTACCGAAAATCAATATTCAATAGATCATAAAGTGGGTCGATATGGCCCAAACTTGTAGCATTTTTATTTACTTGTGCAAGAAGAGGGCAGTATGTGATAAACTCGCATATCAGAGATAAAATATCGGAATATGATAGACAGTGTGTTCGGAACGCATGACCTCCTATCTGTAAAGACATATTTCGATGACTCTTGACCGGTAACATAAATAACATGATATATCACAAACTTGAACCTATAAATATTATTGATATTTACTGAGGACGTTCTAATATTATATAGGAGCGGTAGTACTTTGTAGAGCATCATTTCCATAAATAATGAAATCGGATAAAGAGTTTTGTATTGTAGTTGTCGCATATATCTTAGTATTCTTTTTAAACAATTACCAGAGTGGGTGAGTTATTGCTGTAATAAATACTAAACAGTCGAATGCAGGTTATTGCTAATGCATGATATATGAGTGTAAATGGAAAATTGAATTAAAATAAAGATTTGTTGCGTTTTGTCTAGAGTATCTGTAGTTAAAAAAAAAACAAATTAATGAATTGAAAAGGAATACAAATAAAAAGAAAATACTAGTAATTACACTTTACGCACTTTACAATTAATAGAAGAGGTCTATATTCAACTTGATTAAGTATTAAGAAATAGTAATACTATGGAGAAATACTAATACTTCTCTTTGTCTGGATTACCAGACAAAGAGAAGAGAGAAAAAGAGGATACACAAAAGAAAACAACGAAACCGCCTAAATAAGGAACTTAAATATATAGAAAACCTCAACAGAGAGAAAGAATTCAGAGCATTCTATAAGAAAGTTAACATCAACAGAAAAGAATTCAAGGCAACCACAAGACAATGCAGAAGTCAGAATGGCGACCTATTTACAACAAGGAAATATGTATTGAATAAATGGGTGGAATACTTTAACCAGGCATTTAATATAGAGGAAAAAGAAGAAAACCTGGAAGACGAAAGAGATGCGAACAGACGAGAGGGAAGAGGAACCACCAACGATTCTTGAAGTTAAGGATGCAGTTAAAAAGCTAGCCAGAAACAAATCACCTTGAATAGATAATCTCCCAGCTGAACTATATAAAGAAGGTGGCCATGATACCATAATGGTATTACAGCAGCTTATAAAAGAAATATGGACACAAAAATCCCTCCCCAATAATTGGAATACCTTGCACCATACCAGTACTATGCATCGTATGGCACTATATGCAAAACGGTATATATATACAAGGATTTCCACAGTTTTCACTGTATTCCTTCACTCAACCGTTTTCTACAATTTTTCCTGTTTAGCCAGTCTCCTTCCTGTAGGTTTCTTCTACTCATTGCTTCGTCCACCTCATCTCTGAAAGATCTTCGGGGTCTGCCTCTCTTTCTTCTTCCTATCGGGCTCCACTCTGTTATTCTATTTATCCACCGATTTTGGTCTGCTCTTCTGACATGTCCGTACCATGTTAATCTCTTCTGTTCTATGTAGTCTATTATGTCGGAGTTCATTCCCATTCTCCTCTTAATCTCCATGTTATTTATTCTGTCTCTTCTTGTTACTCTGCAGCTTCTCCTTAGGAATTCCATCTCTGTTGCTCTTATTTTGTTTTTGGTTTTCTTATTTATTGTCCAATTTTCACACCCATAAGTGAGGATGCAAAACGGATAATAGGAAAATACCAGGCTGGTTTCAGAGGTGATAAATCGGCAATTCATCGGCAACAAATTTTGGAAAAAACACTGGAATACAGCATTGATTCTTCTTCTTCTTGATGTTGGCGATCATCATGGCAATCTTTATCGTATCTGCAGCAGCGCGGAAAAGCTGCACAGATGTTGTATTGAAGCATATTCTGAGGTTCTTTAACCAAGATGTTCTTTTTCTTCCTGGACCTCGTTTTCCAAATATTTTTCCTTACAGGATGGCTTGAAGGAAAGCATATCTGGATTCATTTCGCATAATATATCCGAAGAACTGTAACTTTCGAGATTTTATGGTGGTCAGTACCTCTCGGTTCTCATTCATTACTCTGAGGACCTCCTCATTTGTGACTCGGTCAGTCCACGGGATCTTAAGCATTCTCTGATATTGCCAGTCATCAAATGCTTCCAGTTTTCTGCACATATCTTCGTTTAAGTTCAACAATTTAACACCATAAAAAAGGACAGAGATGACGTAGCATCGGAGCATTCTTACTTTTGTATCAAGAGAGAGGTTGTGACTCTTGAAGAAGGAACACATCCGATTGAAGGTGGATCTAGCTTTTTCGGTGCGTGCTATAATCTCCCGGTTGTTGGTCCATTCTTTATTTATCATGGTGCCGAGGTAGTTGTAGTATGTCACTTGTTCTACAGGGGATTGGTAGACGTAGATTTGACTTTCAGTTATCCTTTTCTTGCTAATTATCATAAGTTTTGTCTTCTTAACGTTTATATTGAGTCCATATTGTTAACTGTAATACGTGATTTTGTTTATAAGAACTTGTAGGTCTTCTAAGTTGTGCGCAAATACTATGGTGGCATTGATACACATCACATATTTATAGACTACAAAGCAGCCTACGACTCTGTAAATAGAAGAGAAATGTTCAAAACAATGAAAGAGCTAGGAATACCAGATCAGTTTGTAAATTTAACAAAACTAACTCTTGAAAAAGTTAAATGTAGAGTACAAATTCAGGGGGAACTGTCTAAACCTTTTAAAACAAATAACGGGCTGCGCCAGGGAGACCCCCTCTTTCCTGTCTATTGTTCAACATCGATGAAGACATGAGAAATATGGGAATACGTGCTTGGCGGAGAAAGGTGATGGGTGGGGACCACTGTCCCCACAGTGGTCCCCACCCATCTTTACTTCTTACTCCCAATCACTATTAAAATGGTACGTTTTCTTTTTTGTGTCGCATTTAATTTGCGTTTTAAATATTGCTATTTTAAATAGAACTTTTAGTTATCGTAACTTAATAAGGACGGACAAAATGCTCCGTCACCGCAGCTTATTATATATGAAACAGGCATTCGAGAAGATGCTAGAATATTTCGACCAGTACCTGATTATTTTGAGTTCTTTTGCGATCGACTACAGAAACTGTTTGGGCGCCGCTGATCTAGAGCATACTTTTTACATTTTGGTGAATGTATTTTAGATAACGGTAAATTTAAAGTATTTCTTTTTCTACCTTTACTTATTTACTTATTAACCAATTTAAGATATCCTTCTTTTTCCAGTTACTGTTTAGTAATGGTTTCAACATAAATTATAACATAATTTTACTAATAATCACAGTTTTATTTAAAATATAGTGCTTTATTTTGATAAATTATATAATAATTATATAGATGAATAAATAAATAAGTGACGACTGGTCTTACCCTGTGTAGCTGCTTTTATACTCTCAGTAGGCGCGGGAACGGTATGCGCGGAACTGGTCTGAGCGGGATGGACTAAGGCAAGGTCGCTGAAGCAGCGGTCGCCATGTTGCCGGTAGTCGTTTAACGTCATCGAGCGTGTTTAAGTTGTTAAGCCGTTTTTTAATGTCGATTACTTCACGAATGATTCTAGATTACTAAGGAGAGGATGGAAGCGATGGTTTTTGCTTTTTCGAAATCTATTTTGTGGCCTGTCTGAATATGATGTTGGGCTAGTGCTGAAGTAGTATCGGAATTTTAGACAGATATAGAATGTTGGTAATGACATATGCCTCAGAAACAAGACCTGTCACAGCCACAACGCAAAGTCTACTGGAAGCTGCAGAGATGAGAGTACTGAGAAGAATTGCAGGAAATTCGCTGAGGGATCGAAAGAGAAGTGAAGACATTGGAAGAAAATGTAACGTACAGTGTATTAATGAATGGACACAAATAGAAAAAAAGAATAAAGTAACCACAGAAGCAGAATGGAGAAGACCCGTGTCGTCAAAATAGCAAGAGTCACCAATCAACAGAAGAAGTATCGGACGACCGCGCAAAAGATGGAATGACAACCTTCCATAGAGGTATTAATCCGCCAATGAAAGAGCAGAATTGCTTATAAAGAGGAAGAAGAAGAAGAAGAACCTAATAAAACGGATAAGGTCTGCCTAGACATGATGATTTGATAAAATGACGCAATCAAAACATTTCTAGAAAACTACAACAGAATACCTACAGGCCAATAACCTACAGGTCTCACTGAGAATGCAATTGAAAATATTGTTGATTATATAATACAGTAGATTTAACATAATATTTTTATATATCATCATCATCATATAACGGGGGTCCTACGGCGATTGCCGCTTCCCGCATTTCAGCCTTCATCTTTTCCTATCTCTCCAATCTCCCTCTTCTAAGCCTCTAGATTGCATTGCTTTTGTAATTTCTCTTCTCCAGGAATTTGGTGGTCTTCCCCTTTTCCTTCTTTCTGGCGGAACATACATTAAGGCTTTCTTTGACCTTCTAAGATAATCCATTTCCACAACGTCTACTTTATCTCGTTCATTCTTTGTCATCGTCCAACATTCGGCACCATATGTGATAATTGGTTCTACAATTGCTCTGTATACGCGAAGTTTGGTATGCATCTTTATTTTATTAGACCACAGTAATGGATTCAGTATTCGGATGCATTTTTTCCCTTGGGTTATTCGGTTTTGTACATCTATCTTAACTCTGCCATCTGCTGATATGATGCTTCCTAGATATTTATACTGGTTGCAGCCTTTTATGACTGCGTTTTCAAGCCTCAGATATGTGGTATTTCCTCCAATTTTTAAATATTCTGTTTTGCTTATGTTTACAGTAAGCACCCATTTGGCATATTCCTCAAATAATTTTCGATTCATATAATTTATATCTTCCTCATCGGTTGCAACCACCACCTGATCATCTGCAAACAACAATGTATACAGAGTTTCTTGTCCCACTTCGATGCCCATAAATCTACATTTATTTCTCCATTTCCTCAATGCTTCTTGGACGTATATTTTAAAGAGTGTCGGTGACAAACAGCATCCTTGCTTTAGGCCTTTAGTGACTTTAAATTCATTTGAGGTTCTGGTTCCAATTTTTACACAACTAACTGCATTTTCGTACAATTTATATATCGCTCGGATATACGTCGAATCCAATCCGGACCTTTCGAGGACCTCAAACATTTTCTTTAACGGGACACTATGATATGCTTTCTCAAGGTCTATAAATACCAAATGGGTCTCTCTACTTCTTTCGACACGCTTTTCAATTATTTGTCGTAGGATAAATATATTATCAAGGCAGGATCTTCCGGTACGAAAGCCGCTTTGTTCTTCAATATCTTGTATCTGTCTTTCAACCCTCTTTTTTAATATTCTGCCGTACAACCGGCCCACAGAGCTCGTCACACTAATACCTCTATAATTGGAAGAGTCTCTTTTATTCCCTCTCTTATATATGGAGCTTATATAAGATTTATTCCAATCTTTAGGAATTTCCTGGTCTCCACACATACATTTATTGAAAAGGTCTACTATTAATTCTAAAAGTGCAGTCGGTCCATATTTAACCAGCTCTATGGGAATGTCTCCAGGCCCTGCGGCTTTTCCGTTTTTAACCTCTTTTAAGGTTTCCGTCAATTCAGATAATGTTTTTAAAGGGATTTCCTGTCTTTCGTCTCTGTTGTCTATTAATTCCCTTATCTTTTCCCATCTGTACTCTAGTCTATCCTCTTTCAGCAGTTTCGTATAATAGAAGCAGTTTCAGCAGTTTCGTATATATATTTTTATATATACCTTGTCTATATTCTACCGCAATAAAAGGTTCGCAACTAAAGCATTTTCCTTGTTTCATATTCGTGAGAGAAATAGGTCTGCGTGAGCTGCTCTAATCATTGGACCTGATTTATTTATAAAATCTAAAATGAATACGACATAAATGACCAAAAAATGTACCTATTTTAAATCACTTTTTTAGTACTCACTCCATTTTCGAAAGAAACACTATTAAACATTTTTATGGCTAGTAACCAGTCTTTTATTTTTCGATGAGTATCTTTTTTATTTGACTCTCATTAAACGCTTTATGGGAATTTTATGGTTTAAGATTGTGGTAAATATTTTAGTAAACAAAAAGAATTAATTTAAACTATTTCGCAGTCATAAAATTGTTTTTATGTTTCCTGATATTGTTGCAGGAGCTAAATTTTAATACCTCTCACATTTTAAAAAAAAAAATAGCGGACTTTATGAATCTAAAATCACATGTGGTAAAATTGTTAGCTGTGTAAAGCGTTTTATATTATTTATAAAGATAAGAAATTCCTTTTTATGTTGACCTTCAGTTTCAGTAGCTATTTTGTATTTGCCTCTTATTATTTTTGGTTTGTTTCCCAATAAAATGTGCACCGTCTTTTCACTTTCATTTTATAATGCTTTATTTTTTTTAAGTATCACGTTCACTCCACTTTTGCTTCAAATATTTTGCCTTTCTGATCTTCATCCTTCTGGCTTAACAGCACTGCGTGGGTTCTAGACTCCTCAAGAATTTCTTCCTTTCTCTTCAGTCGTCCCTATCATTTTGGGTAATCCTGACGCTATGCATCTTCTGAAAGCTAGATGATCCATTTTCCCACCATTACTTTTATGCAATTGCCAGGCATTGTGCTCCGTCATATCACGGCAATGCGAAAATAAACTAAAGTACTATTTCTTGGCTTTGATACCTATTCTGTATAAGCTTATGTTTTGGTCTGAACGGTCTATCCCTCCCATATTTTCATTATATTTTTTTATCATAAATGGCTATGGGATGATTATACCTTTTTTTTCTTTCTGCGAATATATTTTCACCTTTATGGTATGCAATGGTGAAGTAGCATTTAATACAATAGTAACGATATTATTGCTATAGAAAATAAAAAAGAAGAAAATAAAAAATGATTAAAGTACATCAAGAAAATCAAGCAAAAACAAGAACAATTATGTGCACTTAAAGACAATGGAAGAAGAGCTAAATCAGAGGATTGAAGAAACCGAAGGGAACCTAGAAGTGCAGAAAAAAGAGATTGAAAATGTTCAAAAAGAAATGAAACAGATGGAATGGAAATGAAAGCTTTGCTCTGTTAGCCTGGAATGCAATAAAAGTCTTGCTTTAAACCTATTAAAGAGAAATTTTATGGATTTTCTTATTATAGGGTAAACCATACAGTTATTGGACACTAAGAAAATTTCAACTTTAAAAATTCGTAATTTACATTGTTCTTTGCAGATTAAATTGAAATTCACACAAAACGTAGTCTAAACAGTTTATTACAAAATTGCTAAAAGGATTTAAAGAAAGTGTTAAATCTTTTTCGTCAATATATATTTATTAAAAATAGTTACAAAAATTATAGTTATTGGACAGTTTATTTAGTAACAGGACACTCAAAATTAATTATTGGACAACTGCTTTAATACAATAAAAAACTAGAAAAAAATGAAAATTACAAGAAAAATCAAAGATTTCTGTGCAACATGGGGTACCTATATATAGTTGACACAATTAAATTTTATAATTGCTTCTGTGCTTTTTTGTATTGAGTAAAAAGTTCGTCAATGTCTTCATCCACACTGTCTTGGTTACTGTTATTAGCATCGGAATCACTATGCTGCAGATTGAAGCAGTTGTGACATACAAATAGATCACCATCGTTAGGTATATGCTGTCTATACTTAACAGGAATACAACATTCGTGATAATAAAGACTACAGGAATCGCATTTTAATTCATTCGATTGAATTTGATTTGAACAAATAGAACATTTGACTTTTTTTGAATTCCTTTTGTTGCTACACTGGATTTTGGTTAATTTTTCTTCTGTTTAACGTTTCCATTCTTGTTTTTGTTTTTCCTGCTCTTCCTTTAACTCTTCCTTTTTTCGTAACATTTCTGGATATCGTGCAGATGTAATAGCAAAAGGAAGTCGTTCCGTGTTACGTTTATTTTTTCTTTCCGGACAGTAGGAGAAGTTAAAAAATTACCCAACAATTCGTGTTTAACAATAATTTTACTTGTAGAGGGTAAGTCATAAACATTAGTTTTATATAGTTGAATATGAATATCATTGGTACTACTAATCTCAGAAATATTTACATTTTCAATACCACTTTGTTCTGATGTTTTTATTTCAGTATTTTTAACGGGAGATGTGATAGCTATATTTTGAATAATATTAATGTTTGTGTCTCTATTTTTTAGAACCATTGGGTTATCCGAATGTTTTGGATCATGTTCAAAAAAATTCCAATTTTGAACAACAAATTCAAATTATCGTCGCTAGGTAGATTATTCTTTGGATCTTCTTTTAAATTCTCTAAACTATGAACTTTTTCAGGACCTAAGATATTTACAAAAGTATTATAGTCCATCTTGGGCCTCTTTTGATGATCTAAAATGATTAAATTTTTTACTACTCTTTTACCTAAACATTTTGTGAAGTCAATAGCATCTGCTTTAAATGGAAATAATCCGGAAACCTTAAAATCATTTAATACTGTTTCAGTTTTACAGCTTTGTTTATAGCTTGCTCCAATATAGAAGCAAATACAACCTTATTCACTATCTCTCCTGGATGCTGTTCTTCCCATTCTCTCACTGACTTCTGCCAAGCTTCTTTTAGTGGACGGAAAATAGAAACGTTACATGGTTGTAAAATCCCTGTGGCGTTAGGATAAAGTGCAATTACTTTAATTTTGGTTCATGTGATGAGAGGCGAAAGATACAACATCTTGAGACTCATAATTCAAGGAAAAGTAGAGGGTAAGAAAAGCGTAGGAAGAAGACGCGTTTCCTGGTTGAAGAACCTAAGAGAGTGGTTTGGTTGCAGCTCAAGGCAATTATTCAGTAGCAGAAGGTCAGAATAGAAATGATGATTGCCAACCTTCGTCGCGGAGATGCACTTAAAGAAGAAGCAGTTCATTACACAATAGACTTAATTGGTAACTTAAGTGACTCTTGTACCTATCTAGAAAAAGAATAACTGGAAGCTTAATATTATTTTAAATTAGGTGGGGGTAAAAATATTCGCAGTATACTGATAGAATGTCTCTGCCGTCATCCAACCATTATTGCTTCTGCCCACACCCCATTTAGGATTAATGCCTTTAGCAACTTTTTTTGGGATACTTTGATTAGGATAAATAACCATAGGCACGCAAATTTTACCGTCTGCTAAAAACGTAAACATCACGGTAACGTTTTCTTTTGAACAGCTTTTTTCAACAATATAAACATTTTTTGAACCTTTCATAGCAAATACTTTTCCAGTAGATGGACATATTTGAAATCTTGACTCATCTCCATTAAAAATTCTTGATGGATTTGTTAGAACTTCTTCTAGATGTTTTTCTTTAACATAGTTTTCAATATTTTTAAAACAGTTTTTGATGTCTCGTTCAGATACACAAGTTCTTATTGACGTCACACCTTCACTTGTCCTTTTAGAAAACTCTTGATGCCGCTTCAAAAATTCCTAAAAAAAATTAAATGATTAATACAGATTAAAATACATTTTTTTGGTGACTTACTTTTAACCATCCATCTCCAGGTCGATTATCTTTAAAGTTATTGGGGCGCGAATTTTCGGCTAAAAATTTTTGCACGCTGCTTTTTAGGTCGATAGCCTTGTTGGGGAAGCCTTTTGAAGCGGTATTAAAGTATTCTCCTCCTTCCAAGTTAAAATAGAAGACGGTCCAAATGTATCTTTATGTTCCGGATGTTTTAATTTAAATCTATAGTAGACTTCGGAATTCCATTTTTTTCAGCTGTTCTATACGACTCAGTGCCATTTTGGACATCCTTAACAGCTTCTATAAGTTTAATCTCAATGTTTTTTCTAAGATTAGTCATTTTACTACAATCCTAAAAAATCAATTTAGTGATTGGACGGTCAAATTTAGTTATTGGACAGCTGTCCAATAACTGTCAAATCGATTACTAAATTAATTTTATTGCTATCTCCAGTTAATTATAGGTAAACCCGTTAAAAATTGTAGAAATAGGTGGTAAGTATAGTTATCTAGTGATTGGATAGGTGTCCCTTAATAAAATTCAGCAAGTTTTCTAGTTTAGTTATTTGACAGGCGTAATTAAATCCGAATTAAAATCCCTATTACTGTACGCGATCTACCTTAGGGACTATAAGTGCCTTTACCACACCCTTTTAAATAAAAATACAATCTTACTTTAAAAATCACACGAATTTTTGAAAAAAATAGAGCAGATGCTTAACATAATGCTTAAATGTCACTTCACTCACCTAACCTAAAAATATATACCGCCAAAATCACAGAACCCGTTAAAGGCAGAACATAGACATAAGAATGTCCGTAATATAGAAACAAGTAGTCTCACCTAGTGAAATATACTCTTGTTAGCACTTGCAGAAATCTTATAATCGTGAGTTAACACTGTAATGTCCAATAACTGTCTCGTGTCCAAATACTGGCGTTTTACCCTATTGCTTTAAAACTTTTTAATAGTTTTGCTCGAAGAGTAATCATACAGACAGACAACGATATGATGCCAAGAAGGAACTATAGGCTAGGACTAGTCACTAGGGCAATACTCTATCGATTTCGATTAGCAGAAAAGTGCATTGCCTGTTTCATTTCCCTGAGGTGAAAAAGAAAAACGCAAAAAATGAAATACCAACCTATAATTATACATATAAAAGCTCCAATGCCATTGTCAACATGTTCGTGCAAGTAGTAATTTATATGTAAAGCGACAGTAACATTTTAATTTTACTCTTACTTGTCCCATCGCGAAATTTTAAAGTTGTCTGACACGATAATTACTCTAAGATTACCTCATTAATGTAACGACAGGTGTATTGCAATTTCTTGAAAACATTAAAGAATTAATAAGATATGAATATCGACTGACCATATTTCAGCATTTGCATAAAAAATA
This sequence comes from Diabrotica undecimpunctata, assembly GCF_040954645.1. NCBI lineage: Eukaryota > Metazoa > Arthropoda > Insecta > Coleoptera > Chrysomelidae > Diabrotica > Diabrotica undecimpunctata. Next base: position 113,705,017 of record NC_092811.1, on the reverse strand, counting down.
AGTATTATCGACATCTACGGCCAATAAAATGTTATATGTTAATATAACAGGGCAGAAGGACAAAAAGAATGTTTTCCTTTTTGGTTTTATATATATATTTTTAATTATGAGCTAATTTTATATAAAAAAAAAATGTTTATTTATTTCTGTCAATATTAGTCTCTTCCGGTAATTTTTTTTTTAAATCTAATACAAAGGCTGTCTAAAATTACGTATTGGTCTTACAACATTTTATTCACCTAACTTACTCATTTGATGACGTCATTCTGTAAAGCAAACTAGGAAATCCGACATTACTGAAAACATTTATTTATATGCAGCGCGTTCTCATAGTAAGACAGAGCGAACTAGTTTTTGCATTTGAATCGCTTATTTCAGACACAACCTAAGTCACATTTTGTCGATTTTGAGTTTATAACACCAACATGTATTTCTATGGGTTACAATTTAACCCTATATTGCATACCGTAGCTTTAAGGCAGCACCGGAATTAATTTCCGTTAGAAAACTAACCTTTCATTTATTAAGTGAATTAAAACTGCATATTGCGTACAGAAAGACACATTCTATCTAAGTAATCCCGCAAACTCCTACGTCATTACGTCAAGTCAAGTGTTCGCGCCTAAAGTTCTCGGGCGTTGCCAGTCGTGTGTTATAAGCGAAAGGTAGAAGATCTTTCAACTTGTTTTCTTGTGGTACACTACTTTTGAACGTAAAATTGGTTACTTTATGTAATAACCTTAAGTAAGGGAAGTAATTTCTAGTAATTTTATAATTGTAAATATAAAATAAGAATCAAAAAACAAGTTGTAAACAGGTGTTGCTTTAAGGCAATTTTATTCAATTGAGTCATGGAACTATCTGAAGTTAGTGTAAATCGATTCTATGGAAATCGAAGTAACAGAAATGCAAATGTTGTTATAAGACCAATGCCAGATGATTCTGATGACAGCGAATTAGAGTTCTATATATAAACTACCACGACAACGAATGTTTTGGAATCCAAAAACGAGGATTACCCAAGTAGCCGACGTAATGTCTGTGAATCGATTTGATACTTAAAAAAATTACATATGAGCGACAATACTAAACAACCATCTAAAGAGTCTCCAGATTATGACAAATTATATAAAATAAGACCATTGATCACTAAAGTGAATAAAGTATATTCTACAATTCCCCTTGAAGAGTTCTTGTCAATATATGAACAAATTGTTCCTTTCAAAGGAAGAAGCATTCTAAAACAGTATAACCCAAAAAAACCGAAAAAGTGGGGGTACAAAATTTTTTGTTTTATCTGATACTTCTGGTTTGATGTATAAATTCGAAATATATACTGGAAAATAACCTCATACTCTAACCGATATTGGTTCAGCTGCTAATGTAGTCCTCAGGTTATCAGATGTTATCCCAAAACACCAGAATCACAAATTATACTTTAACAATTGGTTCAATAGTATTAACTTGCAATTAGAATTAGCAAAAAATGGTATACAATGTGTAGGGACTGTAAGGCAGAATAGACTCACCGATTGTGATTTAATAGAACAGAAAACTATTATCAATGGTAATCCCCTGACTGTTGTGAAGTGGTATGACAATAAAACCGTTACAATTCTAATCTCATACGCAGGAGCTTATCCATGTGGCAAAAAGAAGAGGTAGGATCGTATATCTAAGCAATATATTGAAATTGATTGTCCATCATCTATCCTCTTATACAATAAGAGTATGGGAGGCGTTGATTTGCTCGACTCGCTTATTGCTCTATACAGAATATTAATTAGTTCCAAAAAGTGATACCACGAATTCTTTTATCACTTTATTGACATTATGGTTGTTCAAGCATGGCTTTTATATAGAAGAGACTGCACAGCTTTAAAAATACCAAAAAAGGAACAATCACCCCTATTGGAATTCAAGGAAGAAATTGCACAAACTCTGTGTATGAAAAATAAAGTAAATGGTTCTAAAAGAGGGCGTCCATCTAGTTCAAATGTATCCACAGCATATGAGGAAAAAAAAAAGGAAATACCATGCAACAGCACCCATTCCCTGCGCAGAGGTTATAAAAGATGGAATGGGTCATTGGCCTATATATTTTGAAAAGAAAGGAAGATGCAAATATCCTAGTTGTAAAGGAACTCCCAAAGTTCAATGCCAAAAGTGTAAAATATTTCTTTGTTTTACTACAACTTCTAATTGCTTTAAGAATTTTCATACCGAATAAAGTTTTCACATAATAAATTTTTATTTCACTAAATGTAGATTAATTGCATATTGTTGCTTACAGTACACATTCCGTTTTTTCCAAAAAAAGGGGGGCCGACTCAAAAATTAAATTAGGAAACATTTATGTTCATAATTAAAGCCATATATAATGAAAAAAAGATTTTTATTTAGCATATTTAAAATTCATGCAATATACTTAGAGTTAATGCAGAATACACCTAAGTCCCGTAAGCATAGTTAATTTTATATCGATTTAAAATATTCATATATTTCTGAAACCACCTAAGTCCCGGACTAAGCTTGTTTCTGCACTAAATTGTCAGTTGTCAATAACCATAATACCACAATATGTTTACCATAACCTATAATATTCATAGCGTTTCTATTATTTGTTCAGTTTGCTGCTTACTAAAAGTTGTATGTATATTAGAAGAAAAACGTTCAAAAACATTCATACACCTGCACAGCTTTTTGTTTTCATTTAATATTTTCGAAAAGATGAATTTTGATACCTTCACTTTTAGTTCTTTACTTTGCACATACAAATCAAAAAGTTTTGAGATATTTAAATCAGGTGACAAATACCTAATATCGAGTAGGATGTTTGTTGCGACTATAGTGGGATGTATATTTGGCAAATTTGTTAATGAAATCGTTTATATTTTGAATATCCGTTTTCCTTGTTTTTCTTTCTTCAGGAGATAACAACAAATGACACTTTCGTGGACAGCCACAAACTCCATAAAAAATTGTTTCTCAGACACAATTTTACCACGAGAATTGAAATATGATTTTTCTGAATTTCTTTCAACTAAGACTTAGATCTTTTCCATACTTATGTACTACCTATCTGAAGTATACAAAAAAATCAGTTCAGCTCAGCAGAGGCAGCTTCTGAGCGACTCAAATAGAAGATAATAATGGAAATGTAAATGATGAATAAATTCCATATTATATTTAAGAAATTTTGAAAATTACGAAAATCAATAAACAAGATTTTTAGGAAAAAAAATTCTTCTTCTTCAAGTGCCATCTTTGTTCCGATGGCGATCATCAGGGCTATACGTATTTTCGAAACTGCTGACCGAAACAATTCGTTGTTGCTACAGCTATACCATTCCCGTAGATTCTTTAGCCAGGAGTTTCGTCTTCTTCCTATGAATATTTTTCCTGCTATCTTCCCTTGCATAATTACTCGAAGCAGTTCATATTTTTTGCCTCTTGTAATGTGTCCCAAGTATTGCAGTTTTCGTTTTTTGATCGTAAATATGACTTCCTTTTCTTTATTAAAAAAAAAATTAATTTAATTAAAAAAAACCAATTTTTTTATAACTTAAATTTGTGGTGTTATTATAAAAAAGTATTACCAATTCAGTAATAAGCAGTACTAATGCGCTAAAAGAAGTATTCACTTCAGTCGGCACTCCTTAAGAGCCACGCGCCGTTTTTTAATAATATACAGTCAATAAGTCGATAACAAAAAAAATTAAAAAATAAAATTTTATCAATATAAAAAAAAACATGTTAATTAATGCGAGACTATATAGTTGGGCCGCCGAACATATAAAATTATCACGTGAACGCCATGCGCTGGTTACGAGTTGCAGTTCCCAAAGTCACAAGTTCGATTTACACTAGGTTAAGAAGAGAGATACAATTATCGCAGTGAATGCGGTAAAACCCATATTATACATATTAAAAACTTAATTCTATTTGTCACTGTAATAAAGGAGTTATGATATTTACAATTTATTAATATATATGTAGTATGAATGAATAGTGTGACCAACTAGTTCGAAAAATCATATCAAATTGAAATTTCTGTATTTTAATTATCGTCTTCTGAAAAGACGATTTAAAAACAATAACAATTCATGTATACACATAAATCATCTGTATTACGAGGCATGCTACATACAACGATGTAATGATTGCTGATCAATGTTTTCTTTTTCAGTTTTGTCAACCATTTTAAGTAAACAAACTTCTTGATTTCGTTCGCGCTATTTAAAATCAATCCCATCGAATAATTCGTTTTCAAACCATTACGTGGTTTGAACCAAAACCAAATCTGCTACGTTGCAATATGATTTTATGTAAAAATTTATTTTATGTCAGTAATCGGTGTGAAGCCGTAAATAATGCATATCAAATAATCAATAAAATGATAATATTAAAGTTCTATATTTAAAAAAAAATGGCCCGATCTTCATAGAAAAATCCCGGATTTCAGTTACTGTTTTTCAGCCTTGACCCGAATTGGACTGAATTGAAGCTTTTTCAAGTTGGGCGTTTTAAATAAGAAAATAATAAAATATGACAAAAAGACGTTACCTTTATTTTTAATTAATAAATTAATCACTATTGGTGTCCTCGGATGAAGATTCTTCATCACCTAAATTAATAAAAAGCGGCTCTAACTGCTGTTTTACAATAAAATCTAGTTCCCACATCTTGGATATGATGCCATCTACATGGTTGATAGCATTTTTCCAGGAATCTGATGTAACATTATTCAGTGCTTCGCTGAAAAGTACTTTTACGTCATTTAATTTATATATGGTATTTTGACTTTACTTTTTCACCCTTTACTTGTGCCCATATTAGCTCAATGGGGTTTAGCTCGCAGTGATAAGAGGGCAATCTAAGCACACATTGACCTGAAGACTTAATAATTTCATCTACCACATACTTTTGTTCTATGGGATGACTTTTTACTAGCGTTATTAACTCAGCTTTGACCATGTCATCAGTAAATATAATATTTTTTGTCGCAACCATTCTTGAATATTGGCTTTTCGCATAGCACTAGTTGGTTTCTTTCACATTTTCTGCTGTGGTAGGACGCATTATCTAGAACAATAACTGCCGTTATAGCCGTTTGCTAAAGTTGGCAAAACCCTTTGCAGCCACTCTTCAAAAAAGTTGGAATATATGTCTTCATGGTAGTCGTCATTTTTTTTGGATTCAAACAAAAGCAGTCCGTTTTCCACAAATCCATTTTTTGTCGTTTGCTTTTCCCAGAAGGATGTTTCAATCCTGTAGAAAGGACTTTAACATATGCTTGTCGAGCACTGGTGATTGACATGTCAGTCCAGACTCTGCAACAGTATGACCAGCGTTCACCTAAGTTTCATCCCAATAATAAATAGTACGGCCTTCCTGCATATATTGCACTTATGGATCGCAAGTATAGTCGCCTCCAAAATATAATTTGCCAATAGTTGGTATTAGAATTGTACTCACCGAAAATTAATAAATTTCAAAACTTTTTTCAAAGTAGTTTTCTTTAAATTTGGAATGTTAAGGCTTTGGGAAATTGTTTGCATAACTGGCTGAACCGTTGGAAGCTCATTTAGTAAAAACAAACTGTGAAAAATTCGTCGAATCATGCTCTTATGTTCATCGGTAATTTCATCAAGCACTTTTTTAGATCTTTGGTAAGGTTTTGGAGGTTTAAAATCACCATTATTTTGGTAATGTTCTTTTAAAATATTATAAACCGATGATTTGTTAATAACTAAAATTATTTTTATTGATATTATTATTATTAATAATATAACATTATTAACAATTTACCTGTAGATTCAGCAGTGAACTTAATAACACCTTCGCAGCCCTTCTCTACGTTTAACTCCTCAGATGCTTTTTTATATGTATTTAAAATTACACATTTTTCTTCAACAGTAAATTTTGTTTTTTTGCCCTTTTTCTTGGAGGCGAAAGGGTATTTACATCCATATTAAAAACAAACCATAATCTAACACAAACTGATTTTATTTAATACTGTGCGTTGTGTACACTACACGGCTTCTCCCGTTCGGTTTCAAAGGCATGTAAGTCTGCAGACAGCCAATCACAACCCTGCAACTCTCTGACACTCAGTGATCACGCGGCCTTGGAATTATATCTGTTCGGTGGCCCAACTTTAGTATAACATAGATAAGGAAAAAATTATTGGCAGAACTCGCAACTCGCAAAAGAAAATAAATGAAGATGAAAAGCAACTGAGAATATGTATTTCCGACTGTTTGGTCGGACTATTAGTACGGTACAATCAAGTTAGAAAACGTTGCTCCTGAGTAATCCTTTTCCCAGGTAGCTGTGTCTTCCTCCGTAGCTATGTTGCAGAGTCACCAGGCTGGAATGCAGGGACTTCTGACATTACTGCCACAATGGTCGCGTGGCTCCTGTAGACCCTTTCCCAATTTAATTTGCTCCTTTTTAAACTTGGCTGCACCATACTGATGACGACCAAATAGTCAGAAATGCGTATTTACCGTTGCCTTCTATGTTGTAAAAATAAAATATAATAGAAAATAAAACATCTATTTTATTTTCTACCAAGTTGCGAGTTTTGCCAATGATTTTTTTTATATTCCTTATTATATATATAAATATATATATATATATATATATATATATATATATATATATATATATATACCTACATGTATATATATATATATATATATATATATATATATAATTATGTACAAATATAATATGTAGAAATGTATCTCTATATCTTTATCTTTTGGCGATCTGGTAACAGCCACAAACCTAACGGCCGACCATTATTGCGCATACGAAATTCTCAAGCAACTGCCATTGTGCGTGTTACTAGTAATAATGATAAAATCAAATTCATGTATTCCGGTGCGAGGCAGATAAAATTCTAGATGAAATGAAATGAACATGTAAGTGTTTCTTTTTCAAGACGTAATCCTCCGGTTGGTAAGACGATTTTCGCAATTAAAACGTCCACAAACTGTCAATCAAAATCCAGTACATAGGTCTAATTTAATCTCGCGAGAATAGCATAACCTGAGATGAATGAAAGTTATTCGTCCATTGGCGTGTATAAGATAATAGGGTATGATTTGAACGATTAAACTTTATCTTTTGATGAAAGAGTTGTTATCAAAATTTTTTATTTTAGGTTTTTGATGGGCTGAGTACGATTTCCAAATGAAGAGCTTATTTCCAAGTGTCTTATGTTTTTATTTTATTAAAAACTTTAAAGATTTCTTCAGGTCAAGAATTAAGTTTTATTCACTAAAACGGCTTATTTACTATTTGAAAGTGCATTTAAAAATTGTGTTTTCATTTTCGAAAATTTTCAAAACGTGTCATGTCCCTATGGTCCAGGCGGTACCTGTTTTAATTTGGGTGTGAAGCATATAAACGCAGTTTTTTTGCATAAATCGCTTCAAAATATCAATTTAAATGATAATTTTTCGACTGTTCTAACAACCATTCAAATTTCGTTATTTTGTGTCATGTGGAACAATTTCACCCAATCATGTCAACATTAGACTGATAATTGCATTCAGTGCAATTTTCAATCCCTATGACAACACGATCGAGTTTGACAACTTCATCCAAATAAATTTCAAAATGTCACGTTTCGACAATGAGAATGTTCAAAGTATAAATGCGCTAATCAAAGAAAAAATTTCCAGAAATACAACAATTGCTAAAAATTACTGGTCATGGCAATCAGAATTCTATAAAACCATACTTGAATCTCGATCAAGAACACCACAACAAGATTATAAATATTATGCGTGGTAATATATCTTCTATAGTAGAGAACAGCAACGAATCTAATGTTAACTTAAATTTTAATAATTGTACTTTCACTGACTGTACTTTTAATAAATAAATGTTGAGTTATGATTTTTTTTTTCGAAAAATTATCCGCCGAATATCCCTCGGACATTGATGAATGCCTCATAATTTCATGACAAATTTCTCAAGCTCGTTGCTTGGTAACAGCACTCAGCCTTCGGCTTCGTGCTGTTACCAAGGAACGAGCTTTCGATTGTCATGAAATTATCTCGTCTGTTATCAATGTTCTAGGGATATTACTGCTGATAATTGTACTATGTGTGAGTTGTAAAATGTAATTTTAACTTTTTATTAATTAAAATATAAAATAAAAATCCAAAAAATTTCATTTTTTCATCCTTTAGCTATTTTTAGATAATTTTGTATAAAACAAGTTTTGTAAATAAAGTTTACATAAGATTATGCTAGTTTAAAACCTTAAAAGTTATAATCATTGAAAAAATACTGAAAAACAGAAAAACAGTTAAAAAAGGGATTTTTTCGAGTTTATTTCCGATACTAACATCAAACATAGGATCTTCATATTCCGAGAAAGAAAACTTTTTAATGTTTAGTCATCACACAAAACACTAAAATAAATTCAATAGTTTTTGCCAAATAATTTCGCAATCTAAGTTTTTTTAAAATGAAAAATTCTCAAAATTATGCAGTTCAAAAACTAAAACTTCTAGATACTTGAATTTTTTACATAAATTTGTACGACTGAAGTGGCGCTATTGTCAACTTTATAGGGCCCATCTGGTTAAGTTCCAACATACACCTCTAGATTATAGGTGTAATATGACGTGGAATCAACAAGCGCTAATATGTTGATTCCATACTTTGCGGGTTTATCGGTATTTATTGCCAAAATCCACATTTGCCACGAAATAACTCAAGCATTTCATCAAAAAGTTCTCTTATAGGAGATAGCTTATCGTACTGTTTGTGTTCCTCTCTATCATCAAGATCGTCAAAGTGAAGCGCTTGCAACAAAAATTGAAATCGATTAATTCTCATTGTAAGACCAAAAATCTCTACACCGGTTCTGTCCTGTGCCCACCGATCTCTCAAATGTAGGTGTGATGACCACAAGACTCCAGCAAAATATAGAAGACCAATAAGTGCTTTAATTTCTTCCATATTTGTACTGGTGGCATCTCTTTCTCTACTCTAATTTGTCCGAAGCTTTAGAATATATTTGCTTGTATTCAACCATTTCGCTGATGACGGAGTCTAAAAGAAACAATTGCCAAGCATTAATATTGATTTTTTGCTTCTCTGGCTTTTCCAATTACTCCAGAAGATAGAGTCACTATGTTTTTCTGCTCCGGTTCTTTTTTTAAACAGCTACGGAAAATTTATTCCACAACTTTTTTTTTGTCCTCTCCCACAATACACAGACGAGTATTTAGATCTTGCTGAGTTTCGTTAAAATCTGGTAGCTCTTCTTCTTCTGATTGCTCTGAATTAGAATCGTGATCATTGCTCTGCAACACGATCTCTTCGTCTGCTAAATAAAACGAATTTTTTTCAAGAAATTTTAATAATACATTCTAAATTTCTATTTCTATACCTATCTTCTCATCATAATCAATATGCATCTCGATTTCCGTAGATGTGTTACAAATTGTTGCATTTTTTACATAATTGGTCTTGGTAATGAGTACAATAATCAGAATATTGACATAAAAACATCAAAATAGGTTGAATAGAAGCGGAAATAGTTGAAATTTTTAAGCGCGACGCGATTTTGATCGCATAAAATAAATTTCGATTCATCCGCGACGGCCGTTCTCTCGTCAATTTTTTGACGGACGAACTACTTTTAATAGACATTTTAACCCACTTGTATTGGTCTGTAGCTAATGTAAATATTTAATCAGTTAGTGCTTTGTATAGTTAAAGTTTTTGTTTTTAAAAACAGATCTTAATACCCTATACTTTTATTGCAAATTGCAGTCAAATTTGACCGATCATAATTCCAGAACAAATGAACCGATCACCTTTTTTTTTATTTCTTTTGAAGAGCTTTTCGACGCACTTTTAATATCCGTTTTTAAAATTAAAATCGATCAATAATTAATAAAGTTATTCAAATTTAACTTTTTTTTTTAATTCTCTAAGCTTTTCTAATAGACGGATTTTAATTTTTCAAAATGGGTTTGTAACCTTGAATGATATATATGTAAAAAACTCAAGTATCGAGAAGTTTTAGTTTTTGATCCGCATAATTTTAAAAATTCTTCATTTAAGAAAATTAGATTGCAAAATCGTTTTGCAAAAACTATTAAATCGATTAATTTAAAATAAATTTTAGCACTCAGTGATAGGAATTTGTTTTGTCAATTAAACAGTAATTCCCATCCTTTATACTCCCAAGCTTACTTACTTTTTTAGGAACGCTTATGTTTCTTTTGGCATCCAAAATAACAAAAAATGTCACCAAGCACAGTGCTGCCAGTGTATGCTGGTTCATATAGTAACGAGTGCTCCCATTAATTGCCCCAGTTTTCCTTTGAATTCATTCAACGAATGTGGTCTTGCAAGGCAAGGCTTTAACTTATCAGATACCAAATAAGACATAAAATTGGTTTTTCTGCATTTATTGATTTAATGAAACTTTATTTTTTTTATTACAGAATACTGCAGGGCCGGTCTATTTATATTTTTAAAAGTTAATTTTATTTAAAATGTTAGTTACTTTTTTCTGTTTCTTAATTTTCTACTTAGTATAGAATTTACTTGTCTTTAAAAATCTTGATTCTTATTAAGCTGCTTAAGGAATTCTATGTCGTAGATAAAAGCCTAATAATTATTTCGCAGGTTATTGTTATGGCGAAGAAAACAAAAATCACAGCCCCTAGTCCCGGACGGGACTTTAGAGCAGTGGTTCTCAAACTTTTGTAGTCGCAGCACCCTTGTAGGGCTAAACATATTTCGAGGCACACCTATCCTTGAAGCGATTTGGGAAATGACAAAAAATGAAAAAAATACATTTTTAAGGCTCGTTTGATTTCAATATAAACTTTATTTCAGATCAATAAAATACAGTACATTTGATATTCAAATATCCTTACTTAATGTGATGAATGAAACTGTTTCGAAGATATTTTCATTATATCCTTTATAATTATGGGAATCTTTGTAAGTTTGACCCTCAAATCCCTTGATGCTTGAAGTTTTCTTCTGTATCTGTTTTTAATGTAAGCATATGCGGAGAAAGAAGACCCACAGAGATTAGTCGATGTGAAATACACAAGTTTTTTCACTGCAACCTTGCCAAAAACAATATGTTCTGAATATACCTGCATCCAGAACTCTTTTTGACTTCCTTCACGGTATTCGAGTTTTAAAACTACTATCTTCACTGATCTCAAGTAGATTTTGAAAAACTTCATTTGTCATTACGGTAGGTTTATTTTTTGGATCGCACGAAAACGGATCCATCATCCAGTTATATAAGTCATCTAAGTCAATTTTAGGAAAATAGTTTACAATACTTTCTTCCACACCTTGAAAATGAGCAATAACAATTTTAAAGAAGTTCCCTTGAGGATTGATTTCATTTGTTACAACAAATTCCTGTAATCGAGAGAAATTTGTGAGGTTCCTCTTCTCAACACATGCTTAGAAAAATGTAACTTTTTTACGCAAGGCTTTGATTTTATCTAATTGTTCTTCTCCTTTGCCTTCTTGAAGCGAAATGATGGTTTTATTTATTATTTCGAAGATGTCTGAAAGGTATCCCAAATTTAGCAGCCAATTGACATCTTTTAATTCTTGGATAAAAGACTCCTCTGTAAATGTGATAATCAGTGGATCTTCTACCTTTATTCTAGACACCCTCTAATTTTACCAACCATTGCAGCCGCTCCATCACTGCAAATAACAACATATTTACTCCGCTCTATATAATTTTTTCTTATATACTCGTGGATAGCCTTGAAAATTTCTTCACCAGTTGCATAACTTTTAAGCTCTTCACATATAAGGAGTTCTTCTTCTATTTTCATCCCGAATGGAAACCTCACAAACAAAAGCAGAACAACAAGTCCAGCAAAGTCGGTACTTTCATTAAGCTGTAAACTGAAGAATTCACAAATTTTTAATCTATTAATAAGCTTTATCACTACAAAGTCTGAAATAAGGTAAATTCTCTTGCTTATAGTGCTGTTTGGCACCTGCACATTATCAATTTTCTTGGTCATATCTGGACCTAACATGCATTGTACGACATCCTTCACGCAAGGTTTAATCAGTTCCTCGGCAATGGTATGGGGTTTTCCAGCTTTTAAAATGTGCAAACCAACATTAAATGATGTTTCAGTGGCGTTTTCGTTTTCATTTTTGCAGACTCTTTCCATCATGCATAACCCTGCCTGAAGAGATGAAGCACGACGTTTGAAGTTTTCTTCGGCTTTATCGGCTTCTTCTTCTTATGGTGCCTATCCGTTACGGATGTTGGATACTAACATGGCTATTCTGACTTTGTTGACTACGTTGACAACGAAGTAGGTTGTATCGTTGTTCATTGCGCATTATATGGCCCAGGTATTCTAGTTTGCGACGTTTTATGGTTATGACTAGTTTGCGCTCTTTACCCATTCTATGTAGTACTTCTTCGTTGGTAACTCTGTCTATCCAAGAAATCCTTAACATGCGTCTATAGCACCACATCTCAAATGCTTCGAGTCTCTTCAGTGATGCTTCAGTTAAGGTCCATGACTCCACGCCATATAAAAGAACGGAGAATACGTAGCATTTTATTAAACGAACTCTTTATCGGCTAAACCAGGATTATTATTTTTTAAATGTCTTTTTAATTTAGATGGAATCAAGTACCCATTAGCAACAATTATGTGACAATTAACGCTTTGGTCTTCTGGTACCTGATCGTTGCCAACTTGAATAAAGCCATATAACGTGAAATAGCTAGGATCATACCTTCTTATTTTTCCCCGAATTTCTCTTTGGTAAGGAACCTCCTTTCTACGAACTGAGGGAGAACAACTTGGATGAGCTGGAATCGAATGGATCCCGTGGACATTTGCATCTTCTCCATCTCTGCTAGTTGTCACTGAATCGGCTTTTTACCCAGCAAAAAAAATTTATATTACTTTATTAATGTTTTTTATTTTGAGGATATTTTATTAACGATTTCCCAATTTGAAAATAAACTTATTTTAAAATTAGGCTTATTTCCAATAAGAACACTATTAGAAGACAATTGCTTCAGAACAATATTAAATTTTTTGTTTGGTAAAACTAAAACTTCTCAAAGTGGCTTAAAGATGATAGGTGTTAGGTATTTATATTATTTCACTAATGTACAAAAACACGATTTTACGAAATATTAGCTTTATCTGCAACTTGGTCTCTCCTAGTAATCTAAATTTGGTAAGCTATCGTTTAGATAGTATTCCATTTTTAGAATATACATTGCTTTCGATAGTAAAATCTTAATCAGATAAATGTAAAGATTGTAAACAGATTGGATAGCAGATAATTTTAATAAAATTCACTACAACACACTCGATAAATTATAACGTGTTATGTTGGCTGTTTTAATGACATTTAATTGTTGAACGATTACTTCCAGGCTTTTAATAACCGCTATTAGTGACCTCGGTTTTCTCTGTTCATCTGTTTAACTTTCTCTTACCTCCGTCTGATAATTGAAATAATTTCATAAGTGATTTGGTAATAACTTCTGATAATATAAATATGATATGCATATATACATATATATATATATATATATATATATATATATATATATATATATATATATATATATATATATAAAATAAATAAAGAATATATTTTAGTAATAATCAAATATGGGTGTTTAACCTTTGGTAATAGTATATTACTTTATGAGGCGGAGAAGCATGACTTTTCTTGATGCGCCCGATATTACGCGCCGAACGAAGTGAGGCGCGTAATAGAGGGCAAGTCAAGAAAAGTCGCTTCTTTGCCGAATAAAGTATACTATTTTTTCTTCAAACGTAGAAATTTTCAACCATAAATAGTACAATTCATACGCTATTTTTACTCGAAATTAACTGTGACAACTATCAAAGTCGTCTAGATGTTAGAAATTAAAATAATTAAGTCGTCGGTGGGATTTGCGTCTCCCTGGTTACAGTTGTTTGACAGTTGTTTGCAATTATTAAAGAGAGCTTATTGTTGTTGCAACCGCAAGCGCAAATTTAGTGCGAAAATGGAAAACCTAAACGAAATTGAGTCCTCGGCTAATGATGCAGTAGCACGTTTGGGGCCCTCCAAGTCCGGAATAAAGTATCGGTTAGCGTACAAGCACTTCCAAGAGTGGTGCGATACAAGAGGAGTACGGCAAGTTACCAAAGACGTTTTACTGGCATATTTTAATATAATGGAAAATGAAAATAAATGGAAATCTTCTACAATGTGGTCACGATACTCTATGATAAAATCCGAGTTAGTTATTAGAAAAAATGTGGATATAAGCAAATTTTTAAAGTTACGTGCCTTTCTGAAAAAAACAAGCGAAGGATATACTGCAAAGAAGTCTAAAGTTTTCACTAAAGACGAATTTGATAAATTTTTGTTTGAAGCGCCAGATCAGTTGTATTTAGGATTAAAGGTAAACAAAATTATATTGCAAAGCATGTAGTATACTCTACTAAATTATAAAAATATTTCAGATTGTTTTGTTAATTGGGGTTACCGGCGCCTGTCGATGCGACGAAATGATAAAAATGAAGACTGTGGACATTGAGGATAAAGAAAATGTAATAATTATCAAAATCCCAGACAGTAAAACACGACAAATTAGATCTTTTACGATAATTGGTCAAAACTACATTAAACTGTATAAAAAGTATGCATCACTGCGGCCTGAAAATTTCACAGAAAACCGATTTTTTATCAAGTACCAAAATGAAAAGTGTTACCGAAGCGTCATGGGAATACATTCGATCAGCGCAGTAGCCCAAAAAGTAGCTAGTTATTTAAATTTAAACGATGCAAGCGCATACACGGGTCACTCTTTACGACGAACTTCAGCAACACTTTTAATTGATGAAGGCGGAAATCTAGAATGCCTCAAACGACATGGGGGCTGGAAATCAAGCACGGTTGCCGAAGGATATATAGAGGATTCAATAAGAAATAAGAACGATAATGCTTAAAAAATTTTAAACCCTCATGATTCGCCAATATCGGGAATGATTGCTGAAAGTTGTTCTTGACCATCAGTATCATCAACAATTACCAATGCGTATCAAGAGTCGGGAACATTTTTGCACGGTTTCAATTTTGAAAATGCCTCATTAACTAATTGTACTTTTAATATGTATTACTATAAATAAAAATGATGTTTAATTGTTGTTAATGACATTTGTATTGTTGCTTTGTGACATGTTTCATATTGTTGCCATGACAACATTTTTCCGTCCGCCGTAAAGAAATGGGAAAAAAAACTGCTGCCGGCGGAGACATCAAACTTTGACAGGATCAAGTTAGATAAGTAATGTCATCATTATTTGACGTTTGAAGAAAACATTAATTTACTATGTAATGGAAGCTGTTTAGATTTAATTTAATCAAATTACAGTACAGGGAAATAAACAAAAAAGAGCCTGTTCGGGACTGTGACAAATCCAGGTATCTGAATTTTTTTAGTTATTATAGACTTATATAAAGAAAACCTATGTGTTTTCTACAGAGACTCCGGTTTTTTTTGTAGATTTTTGCTTGCTATCAAAAAGCTTAATATTTGAGGTAAAGTGGCGATTGCTAAAATTTGTAAAATTATTTTGATGCAAAATCGTTAATTGTTTATACATATTGTAAAAAATCGGCAGCTGAGTTGGTTCCGGACCAACTATTGTCAAATGGGCTACCGGGCATGCGTTTGTGAGCAACCAGGTAACACATGCCAAATTGGCGCCTGGAAAAAAATCAGATTTTCAGTTAAGAAAAGCAATGGGAATAGCAACATGGAATGTTCGAGGATTATTGCAACCAGGCAAACTGCATATACTACAACGAGAAGTGGAAAGAGGAGATACAGAAATATGCGGACATTCAAAGACCCATTGGAAAGGACAAGGACACTTCCGAACGACAGATCATGTTGTATACATATCGCGAGCAAATAACACAGGAAGAAATGGTATTGCAATTATGGTGACTTAAAAAGTTTCCCAATGCGTGTATGATTACTGGTCTTATAAAGAATGAATTCGAGACCTTTTTTGAATTGGGAAGATAGGAAGTAGATTCTTGTTGTGGCAAAATAGTTGATGTTATATTTTTACTCACATTAACGAAGTATTCATTTAGATTTTCAGGGTTTGGAAGAAAAAATGTTTAAGTTGTGTTAGTGTTATTTCGAAGATCGTTTATTATGGACCGAGTTTCTCTTGCAACACTTTTAAAACTTCCCAGACGATTCTGATAGTACAATTTTTTAGCTATTTTGATAACTTTTAGATAGATTCCTCTGTACTTGTTGATATATTCAGTGACTAAGACGTTGGTAGTAAGTTTCTTGATGTACAGTAGTGAATGCATATTATTGGCTGGTATGCGGATACCTTTGGTAGTCCAGGGTTTGTGAGGTTTTGACTTAATTGTAATTAAAGGAAATGCCTCATTGAAAATACAGACAAGCCTATCTAAAAAATCACTAAAATTATAGTCCACGTCCACAGATAGATAGTGCCACTCAGAATTCAAGCACAAATTTTGGAATTGTCGAAAGTTCTGAGCGGAAAAAATCCTACCTTAACGTTGGGTTTTCAAAGATTGTTTGTTAGGAGCGTTAAACTTGGTATATACTGCTTCATGATCAGATAGTCCTGCATTGTAGAGCGTACATCAAGGAGTGAGAAATCTGAGACAATATTATCAATTATGATAGATGTTGTTTTAGTTATTCTTGTAGGAGAATTAACGTGCGTTGTGAAACCATACGATTCGAATATGTTGACCAAGGAGAATTGGATAGCACATGCAACAGCGTAATCAAGTCTCCGCATAGAATCTTTCTGTTTTTATTAGGCAGTTCGTCTAACAAATTAAAACAGGTTCTGAAAAAATAGTTCCGTGGAATAATCAGGTGACCTATAAATGCACAGAATGTATAGATTAAGATTCTTGTTATAAATCAATAAAAACTCAAAAAAGGATTCATTTAACAAAGTCATATTTTGTTATAGGAGAGAAATCATTGTTTGTAGAAAAAATTAGGGTGCCACCATGAGCTGAACTAAGAAGATCATACTCAGCAATTGTGGTCTATTTTCTAAAAAAAGGCTCGTTGACTTAAAGCCAGTGCTCGATAACCGCAACAGTCGGGGGAAATACTAATTCCTCTAGAAACAAAAATAATTTATCTGTTTTATATCTTATAAAACGAATATTAATCAGAATCATGTTAAAGTTGTCATTACTAAAATAATTTGAGGTTTCCAGCCCCACAGAACACGTGTTATTTAAAAATTTCGTTTTGGACAGGCAACGGAATAGTAGTTTCGGTGACCGAATTCTTATAATAGTATTAATCTTAGCTCTAAGTTTATATATATATATATATATATATATATATATATATATATATATATATATATATATATATATATATTGTTATGCTATTTAAATTGTATTATATTGCTTATTTAGAAAAATTCCTGCCTATATTTATTAAATGATCTAATCTCCAATTAATCACAATAAATCAGCATTAATTAATTACAATCTCAGGCTACTTAACTTGTACTATTTACCTTTGATCGTGGATTCAAAATATTTTCCAATTGGCTTCCTAATTGGGATAGGTAATATGACCTGAATAAAATACATAGAATTTCAACTGAACTATATGTGAGATGTCCTTTATTTTAATGAAATTTTATATAACAATCAATCCTGTAATATTTGCAATATACTAACTTTAAATATATGAGAAGTTGTTTTCTATCATGGACCCAAATGTTATTTTACATTGATTTTTAATATGTGTTATAACTAAGCTCTTTTTATAATTCTTTTTTTTTTAATGATCGCAAAATTAACTGTCTCTATTATTTATTCAATTTATTTAATTAATAAATGAAAACCACACTCCTGCTCTAATGAAAATTGACTGACCTTTCTTTCTCTGCAGCTGCAATTCTATGGCCACGCCACAAAAAAATCCTTTCTCTGCTCCTATTGTGGTCCAGATGACGTACACCTTTCTCATATCTGTCCTTGTGTCTGCAACCCAACAACTCGTGTTAGTCTATGCAGCCTCCTTTTGAGCCAATCTCCGCGCCTGTTTATAACTCCAAATGTTTCCGGCTTCGTCTGATATTAATATTCTTATACCCTTTGGTTTTTCTATCTCTCTGTACCCCGTTCCTCACACTGTCAGCTTTTACACAGCAAATAAACACACCCGGTAAATTACGTCTTCGGGACTTCAAACAAACACAAATCACAAAGCTCCTTCCTTCTTGGACGACGAAAACTGACTAACCAACTTTTTTCCTCTCTCCTATCTCATAGCCAAAACCACCACCTCCTTGCATTCAAAAAATTGACCAATAAAACTCATCCACCTCTGTGACGTATATCGTTACCAACCAACTCTCTCTATAAAACGTCATTCGGGTAATTCCAGAAAACAACATTCTTTAATTATTCTAACTAAATCTATCTGCTTTACAAATATTTCTTACTAATAGCTACAAACGATACCTGTTTCTCAATTCAATGTCTTTTGTTAATAAACTTTTACCAATATAATCTTTCGGGGAGAAAAACCACCGCAAATCCCGGTCTATTGTTTAAACACTTACTATATACACTTTTATTCCGGGTAAATCCATTCCACAATAACCGACTTATTTAAATTTCTTATCGATAATATTTGAAAGTCTTGTCTCTGAGGCCTAATGAACAATTCTTCGAACAACTTAAAATACATATTTTGTCTTATACAGGATGTTTGAAAATTTATATGCCCGTGTCTTTATGAAATATCAATAATTTTAATTTTTATTTAAGTAATAAAATTTGTATATCGGTTTTTTATTGCTTATGGACATTCAAAAGTACAACAATATATATATATATATATATATATATATATAAATCATTGAAGATTTGTCATCATCAAATTAATATATTTTCTTCTTTTCTAGGTAAGTCTACGATTTGGACAATGACTTCTCGAACAATGGAAGATGGTATTTGTTAAGCATTTTTTTTATAATGGTATGAAATCAATAAAAAGTTTCTTCAAAGAAGTTTAGGCTTTGAAATTGCATAATCAGTAATTATTTACGTGGTACCTCCTGTAACAAAATGTAAAATAATATATATATATATATATATATATATATATATATATATATATATATATATATATATATATATATATATATATATATATATATATATATATAATATTTTTTGTCTAAAATCATGCTTTTAGGCCAATTTTCATAAGAATTTATAAATAGGTAGTACAATTAGTAGCAAAAAAACGAAAAATGAAATCAACAACGTATTATTTTTTTACCAGGAACATGTTATTAAGAAATATTCAATCCGATAGAATCCAACTTACCTTAGTACAAAAGTGTACACAAAAAAAGTTACAGCCCTTTGAAGTTACAAACTAAAAATTGTTTTTTTGCATTATCTTCTAAACTACTTGACATTTTGAAATAAAAATCGACACGTTACTTTCTTGTCCTGAAAGCATTTTTAATAAAAAAAGAAACAAATAAAATTAAGCGCACAGAAAAATTTTAAGGTGGGTGTGCAGCCCTAAATCCCCCCAATCTTTTGAGTACGTTCAAATCAAATGAATTTTGTGGCATTATTAGTTTATCACATTGTTTTTAATTTTTTTTTTACCTCTTATTACTTTTTTCAAAAAACAGTTTTTATTGAGTTACGGCCCTTTTCATTAACCTTTAAAAAATTACGTGAAACTAAATAAATGGCTTAAATGCATAAAAAATGTCTATAACCTCTATAAATATGATATAATAATAAATGTTTAAAATTACTCCCATTTTCTTCAATACACATTCGGTATCGTTTTAATAAGGAAAACCGAATGCGCTGAAAAATCATATTTTTCTGACGAAATTGATTTGCACCTTCTATTATTCTAACCCTCAATTGCTGTTCGTCCTCTACTGTTACAGAATACACTTTCTCTTTCATAAACCCCCAAAAGCAAAAGTCCATGGGGTTAAGACCTAGATTTCTGGGTGGCCAAGAAATGGGTGCGTCACGACCCCTTCCAATCCACCGACCAGGATACTGCCTGCAAAGGTATTCCCGGACTTCATTACTGTAATGCGGTGAAGCAGCATCTTGTAGAAACTACATATTTTGTCTTATTGCAATATTCACTTCTTTCAAATACTCTTGTAAATCGTTTGCCAAGAACTGCAAATAATTATCACCATTTAAATTGTTGGGGAGAAATTCTGGGCCTATGAGATTGTTATCCACAATTCCTGCCCAAACATTTTTTAAAGTTCTTTGGTAATGAGTCGTTTTTTTGGCGTGAGGATTTTCGTCTACCCAAATGTGCTCGTTATGATCGTTTGTTATTCCATTTCTACTGAAGGTAGAAACACATTTCCTAAAATGTGTAGGCCATTGTAATATCAAAATTTTTAATGTTAATCTTATTCACACAATAAATGATAGCTTCAAATTATTGACTATTATTGATGGAATTGTTTGTAATTATTGTATCCGTAGAAACTAATTGTAATTTTATGGCCAACTAGAAAAAAACTAGTTTTTCGAAAAAGTGATAAGAGGCAAAAAAGTTTTAAAAATAATGTGTTACACTAATGATGCCACAAAATTTATTTGATTTGAACGTACTCAAAAGTTTGGGGGGATTTAGGGCTTTAGTACCCACCTTAAAATTTTTCGGTGCGCTTAGATTTTGTTGTTTCTTTTGTATGAAAAATACTTTTAGAACAAGAAAGTAACGTGTCCATTTTTTTACAAAATGTCAAGTAGTTTAGATAATGCACAAAAACAATTTTTATTTTGTAACTTCAAAGGGCTGTAACTTTTTTTGTGTACACTTTTGTACAAAGGTAAGTCAGATTAAATCAATTTATTTTTGTCCCCGGAATGCTTGATTTAATTTATGACACACCTTTTTGAAGCACCCTGTATTGATCGAAACACCCTGAGATAAAGTAGATAGTCTTTACTCTATAAAGACATAGGGACCTAAAAAGTGACGTTGAAGCGGCGTATATACTGCCATCATTAACATTTCCTCCAAAACTAACAGTACATTAACAATTTTGTACGTACCATACAGATCTAAACGTTATCCTTAAAGTTTGCAGTATAATTATACGCCAATAACGTAATGAGCATGGCATTTTCGTTGAAAAATACAGGGTATATGTAGATCGAATTAAAAAAAGTCACGACTTAAGAAGATTGTATATATCGTAGGTGCTGTTGACCTGGCAGATTAACAGGTAAACCGATTAAAATCACTGCACTCTCTCGTCGTCTTTTGCTTTTTTTAGTCTCGCGTATTCATTCAGATTACGGGAAAAAAGAGTCACATTCTCACGTAAATAGATGTTACCGGCTTATAATTAGTTTTAACTTTGCAGGTCATTTTTTATGTTTTGTGCAATTTAATGAATTATTTGATTTATCGTAAAGTAGTTAATCAAAACTAATTTTTATTATAGTACACATTACACCGCATTTAATATGGCATTAATATGTAAGGATGACATAAAGTTAGTTGTCACTTTCTGCCTATGCGTTAGTCCTAACAGATTTTAAACTCATTTAAGTTGCAAGCGGAATATGTTAATGATTCTGTTAGTACCTTTAGGGAAGAAGTGACTCATAAGATCCACTGATTGCCCCTTCTTGTTGCATTTTCTGATACTTTCTTATTAATTAAAGCAGCTCACGTAGCCAGAAGATTTAATATTCGTAAAAAAATTTTTGTAGGTATATTTGAACTTACTCTATATTTTATGTTCTCAGATAATGTGCCACACATGGTATATTACCTATTTAACGGTTTGTGGTGCTGGAACGGAGGAGGTTGACAAGTGACAGAATTTATATCGTTAAAAGATGACCTCTTTGAAATATAAATTGACCTGATCCAGCATTTTCACCAACTCCAATAAATATTGCTAACTATCAGGGTGATTTGGTTTGAGTAGCCAACCTTGTAACTGTAAAACTTTCATATTTTATCTCTTCTTAAAAGAATTTTTTCTTCCAAAGAATAACTGCGCCATATTATTTCAAAGGTTGGCGATCCAAATGAAATTAAGGCTTTGGATACTGCTGCACGAAATACTTTTACGGATGAATGGCCAAACCATCTTCTTAGCTCTTTCAGCCACGAGTTCTGCCGTCTTCCAACTGATCTTTTGACCTGTACTTTACTTTCCAACATGATTTGGAGTAATTAATTTCTTTTACCTCTCAACGCTAAACATTCAGACCAGACTCTCCTCTCAGTGTCTTGCAAATGTTTTAAAGTTTTTTGGCCACATTGCGAGAAGAGACAATGACAACTTAGAAAGACTAATTGTGTGCGGAAACGTAGAAGGACGTAGAGGCAGAGGACGCTCACCTATCCGATGGTCAGATCAAGTACAGAAAGCCACTGGAGAGACGTTTTCCGAGTCCATGAGAGCAGCCCAAAATTGCAAGAGATGGAGAGAATTGACAGCCCGCATTGTAGGAAATCACGATCCTCAGCAATGAGGAAACGACAGGAGAGAGAGACCTCTCAACACATGATCCAAATATGGATTTTTCGTCTCTTTGACCATGCTTAGTAATTCATAGAATCTTTATTTTGCCAAATATAATGCATTCAATGTTTTCATGTAATTTTCCATGCGAGAATGTCCCGGTAGTAATCATTGTTATCATCATATTGTTATTGTAAACCAATAAAATCTGTAAAACTTTTATAGTTATAGTTTCTCTTTTGTATAGCCTCTATTCGTTGAGAAACAAAAAGATAGCTGTGTTATCCCTTGGAAAGATGAACTATCTATCCCTATCTAATTTAGTTCTCTTATAATTGTTTTATCTATAGTATTGTCCAATTCCTCTTTTACTTTCAGAAAGATTCACGTCACTATTTATTTTTACTGAAAGGACATGGTGCATAAAGAAGAAGAAGATGACATCGTATTTATAGCCGTTAGTTTTATTGATGCAATAATAATGATGGAAAAATTATATCATACTTCCTTGGAAATCAAATTAAAGAATAACATGAGCAAGACACAAATAATGACTAATCTAGTGCTAGATCGTAATATTGCTGTTGATGGAGGGGATAATGAGCAGACGGTATCGTATAAGTACTTAGGACATGAAATTCGGTTGGACAGAGATAATCAGATATGTGAACACCCATGTTACAGCGATTAGCCTGAGCAGCGTTTGGTTAACTAAAATATGTATTTAAATTAGACCCACCAATATGACTTACAAGGAAAATCTTTGACTAGTGTGTGTTACCTGTACTCACCTAGTGAAAATATTAATACTGTAGAGCGCCAGATGTTCGGTGTCTCTCTGAGAGATCGAATCCCAAACGAATAAATACGTCGTAGAATAAAATCAACAAACGCTATCGAAAACATTGCTTCGTTGAAAATAAAATAGGGCAATTCACGTCGCCAGATTATCAAAAAACCGATAGCTAAATGTATTGTCGAGTAGAGACCAAGACAACAAGCACTATTGAGCAGAGGACGTCCACCAACCAAATGGGCTGACAACCTGAAGCCTGTTATCATTTACTGAATGTAAGCCGCACACTCTAGAGCAGGTTAATCTAAACAAGCACGCTACCTGGAGTAAAAACATCTCTATATCACAACTTATGTACTGCTTTAATTATCCCCAGGTAAAGCATCAAAAAATGTTAAATATATGATTAAATTAAATATATTATAAAATAAGCAAGACACAGAAGAAACTGACATTGACACGTTTCTTAAACAACTTTATACAAAAAATTAATCACAGCAAAAGTGGACAAAACGTAGTTAATGAATTTTCTGGTTTTCCAGAGAGCTTAGAAAGACTTATTTTAAGAGCTTTCTTAAAAATACAAGCGAAATAATATCTTACGTTTTTTAACTAAGAATTTTTTGTCATCCCAATGCACTACTTTTGATAATTAATTGTAACAATTAGTCCTACGTGAAAACTGATCTAGGTATTGAATGCAGTTTATTCTTTGAAATTTTTAATGTTATCTCTTTTTGTTTGCTTAATATTTCTGTTTAGCTATATTTTGTCCTTTTTGTCTCCAGTAGCATCAGAAGAAAAGTCCTAACAATATCTAGATAAAATAAGTTATACTCTGACTCAAACGAAATATAATATAACACTAGGTAAGAAGAATGTCATTACCTATATGAAAAACGAAGATAAAGGACTAGTAACTTACGATCAGTAATCTCAAAAAGAGAGCATGCCCAAAGATTGCTGCAACGCAACAGTAGTGCTGTTTTCAAAAAAGGCGGTAACATTACATAACCATACTCGACAATAATTACTAAACAGCATTTTAAAAATGTTAAAGCCGGAAGAAAAAGATGACATCGTCTTTATAGCCGATATAGAAGATGTTGCAGCCGGAATTCGAATGAAGGGAGAATGTATCAATAACATCAGATACGCAGATGACACGGTGGTATTCGCTGACAGTTATGAAGCCCTCCAGGAGTTAATGAATAGAATCACAGAAGTGAGTCAGAGATATGGACTTTCATTAAACATCAAGAAAACAAAATGTATGATGAGCTCTAAGAAGAAACAGCAAATTGAAAGAATCAATGTTAATGGTCAATCAATAGAAAGAGTAAGAACATACACCTACCTCTGTTCGAACGTCAATGAAAATTGGGACCATTCCCTAGAAATAAAATCTAGGATAGAGAAAGCAAGATCTGCATTTCAAAGAATGGCTAAGTTATTCAAATGCCACGACTTATCAGTACCCATAAAAATCAAATTACTACGATGATATATTGTAACGTAATATTTTGCCTACCGCCTAGGGTATAATTATAGGGGGTTTGAAAACTGGGGACAGAAAAAACTGGGGTGGAGATAGGGAAACAAAATAAACGATACTTGTGCGGACGGCACTCAGCGTTTGTTTGGAGAGCTGGGTCGTGGATAAGTTGAATGGCAAGGGGATGGATTGGGGCAACTACAAAAAAATGAAACAAAGGGGGTTCTTACATAAGTCTCTTGGAACAAACGGACAAAAAAAACAACAGGGAGGACCTCTAGCAATTTAACATGGACGCCGCTTCGAGGTGCCAACTTATAACGATTACAACAACTAGTTGTAACTATTAAAATAATTATTAAAAATACAAAAATGGTTAGGAGACTTTTCTAAAATAAAAAGACAAAAATGATTTGGAGAGATAAATTAAACATTTATTGTGTCTCACCACAAACAGTTACAATAATACAGATGGCACAAAAAACACTATATTAATAGTTACAGAGATTCATACCAAAATGAAAACTTACATGTCATTATCCTTTTACAAACTCGGGAGATGCTACAAAAACGTACAAATGTTACTGTGCTATAAACTGTGGCAAATAAAAAATTATTGTAAATAACAAATTATCTTTTTAAATAATTAATTATTATTTTTTAAAAATGTCTATCTTGATTTTAAAATTTAACACAAAAAGTTAACTTCAATTTCACTAAATTTCACTCTGCATAATTTCTGGGGTCGAGAACTGGATCTATTAAAATTTCTGGGGTTAGAACTGGGTGGGAAATCTCTGAACCCGAACAAATTCATCTCCAAACTGCCAAAAAGCCTAGGATGACAACCAGGGAGAAACAAAACGAGGATGGAAACAACGATTCTTATTCCTCACCTTCTGGAACCTCACTTAAACTGCAACTAAACCAATAAACTGATTAAACTGCTACACATTTTCCATGAAAAGGTACAAAACAGTGTGAACGAAACAAAAGAGTGAACAATTATCTTGCCGGCAAAAACTTTTCAGCGATCTCAATGAATGTTTATTTGAACCGCAGAATATATAGCGGTTTCGATCAAAGAAAAATATTAAAGAATTTGCGTCCGTGATATAAACAAACATTAAAATGGTTTACATTAACTTGGGCTACGTAAAAAGAACGAAATTCTATTTGGGTTTTAATTCATACGATAGGGACAGAGAAACATGGAAAACATTCTTCGTCATTTTAATACATATATGAGGGGATTTTAAAATATATATGAAGGAAAATGCAAATGCTACAATATCTTTCCTATTCTATTGTACGTAGTTGAGTCGTGGACTCTCACAGACGCTACCTGTAAGAAAATTGAGGCTTTTGAAATGTGGCTTTATCGTAGAATCCTGAAGATATTCTATACCGACCTCGTTACTAACCAGGACGTTTTATTAAGAATGCAAAAAGAAAAAGAGTTGTTACCACAATAAAAACAGCTAAAATTAAATTCCTCGGTTACATCATAAGGAACAGCGAAAGATATGGGTTGCCGGAATTATTTCTACAAGAAAAAGTATAAAAAAAACGAAGACCAGGAAGACGAAGGATCTCCTGGCTAAAAAATCTACGTATGTGGTTCAACACAACAACCACAAATCTTTTCAGAGCAGCAGTTTGCAAAATACAGATTGCCATGATGGTCGCAAGCAGATAGGCACTACAAGAAGAAGAAGAAAATCTTAAAAATAATTGATTACATGTGACCACTTGTTTATCGTTAACATTGAAAATTATAATAAATACAATATACAATTAAGCCTAGACTTTGGAGATTTAGAAAAGTCATTTGATCTAATTAAAACATGCATTTGAAGAAGAACAATAAAGGGATTGGTTTGGTTACTGGAATTTGCAAATCTGCTTTCAAAACTATATTGTTTGTAGCGCGAAATTTTTAGTAATGCTGCTGGGTATGGATGTTATATAACCAAAATCTTCTAATGGTGTAACATAGAGAGACCTAGAATAGTCTCAAAGCTCCATCTGGCAGATTTCAAGATGTCCATAACTTTAGCACTGTATATTAAACGCATAATTTTCGACTTTTTGACCATTAGTATCATTTCGTTGTGTGTGATGGCTGTTACTTCTTCCTCTTCAAGTGCCATCTCCGCGGCGGAGGTCGGCAATTATCATAGCTATTCGGACTTTTGAGACGGCTGCTCTGAAAAGTTCATTTGATGTACATCCGTACCACTCTCTTAGGTTGCGCAGCTATGACATTCTACGCCTCCCTATGCTTCTCTTTCCTTGGATCTTTCCCTGCATAATCTGTTGGAGCAAGGTGTATTTCTCTCCACGTGTAATGTGTCCGAGATATTCCAATTTTCTTGTTTTAATTGTATTAAAATATCTATTTCTTTATTCATCCTTCTCAGAAACTCTTTGTTTGTGACGTGTTCTGTCCACGATATTTTCGGAATTCTTCTATACACCCACAGCTCGAATAATTTGAGTTTTTTCATTTATGTCGCATTCAAGGAACAAGATTCCATTCCATAAAATAAAGTCGAAAAAACATTCCACCTCGCCAAAGTAACTCTTAGTTCCAATTTTAAATCCCTTGTACATAGCACTCTTCTCATTTTGTTGAAATTTGTTCTAGCCTTTTCTATTCTGATTTTGATCTCCTGAATGTAATCATTTGTGAAGTTAATCATTGTTCCCAGATATGGTTCCGTTGGTTCCGTTTATTATAAGATTCTCGTTATTTCTTTGAGTTTTCGATATTCCCATAAATTTCGTCTTCTTGACATTCATTGTTAGACCATACTCTTTTCCATACTCCGCTATTCTGGTCACCAGTATCTGAAGATCTTCAATATTTTCGGCTAAGATTACAGTGCCGTCCGCATATCTAATGTTGTTAATGGGAACTCCATTTACCTTTATTCCAGCTGTTTCACCCTCAATAGCGTTTTTCAGGATCTCTTCGGAGTAGGCAATATAAAGAATTGGCGACAATACGCATCCCTGTCTCACTTCACATCTTATTTCAATTTCTTCTTTCAGCTGTTCGTTAACACGTACTTTTGCTCGCTGTTTATAGTATAAATTTGATAAGATCTTGAGGTCATTGTAGTCAGGACATTCATTAATTGTTTATGTCATACTTTATCGAATGCTTTATTATAGTCAATAAAACATACGTATATATCTTGATTGACGTCCAGGCATCTTTGTATCAGTATATTAAGTGAAAAAAGAGCTTCACGCGTTCCTAGGCCTTTGCGAAAACCAAATTGTGTATCATTAACGTCTATGTCCAGTTTGTGATATATTGGCTGTTATGACGGCTGTTACAGTTGCCTACAAATATTTTTGAATGAGAGATCGATACAAGTACATCACTGGGTCAAGATAATGGAGATGGTTTATAAAAATTTATCACGGTTACACCAATATCTTCAATAGTGGTAATAAATAAATTTGTTAAGATTGTCAAGTTAGTATTTTGAGTAAGCGGCTGTACCATATTTAGGATAATACGTTAATCTAACTAGGTTGTAGCTGTCGATTGTTCCTCTAGATTGTATTTGTGATATATTTTTTCTAACTCTAGAGTATCTACTAGATTTTCTAGTAAATGTTTCGAGAGACACTTACTTTTAAATTTAATAATATCAATATTTAGTTGGCAAATATGAAGAACTGAGCCGAGCTTATTTGTCATCTAGCCCTGAGAAGAGCGATTTGTTTGTCTTTTGCGACTCATTTTGTACGAATATGTTGTTAATCCAAAAGATCGAAAATCAATAATTTGAATAGCCATTATCAAAAATTTAGTGTTTGGCTTAGATATTTAATTAAAAATGTTCATTACGAGAATTAATTTTATGACATTATAATTTATTTGTGCTACATATTTCAACAACAAATACAAATATATAAATTGAAAATTAGTCCAAGTGTTATGCTACATTCCATTAATTTTTATTAACAAAATTTAGAGCTATTTTACTAAAAATGTATTTGTTTTAAAGATATGTGTCCTGAAACATTTTGATATATAGAACATACACATTTTTCATTGCAATGGAAATATATTCATACATTCAAACCTGTAAAATATTGTTTTAAACTTCTACTGATATGCAGTAATTTATACCAAATTTATGAAAATCACACTAGGCGTGATATAACGATACAAAGAGATACATATTAAGTTCCGAAATTGTTGAAGGCGTTCTATAAATATTTATTTCTGTAGTGAACTGGGTTTGGGTTTTGGGAAAAGTATTTCATTGTGTTATCACTGCATAGGAAACTCCTTAAAAGGTGGACGTGTACGAACTCATCACTATATAGCCCCCCATAAAATTATTAGACCCTCGGACATATAGTAAACTGATCACCGGCATCCTTTTGAGATTGGTAAACTCATCACCGCAGATAGGTAAACTCATCACCGGGATTTTTGCCTGGTTTCTAATGCGAAAGATTGCTTCTTACCTGTTATACTTCTCGTTTATGTGATAATTTAATAAATTCAGAAATTATTTTAAGCAAGTTGCTTTAAAATTTAACTGAGATATTAATATATCTCACGGTGTGAGTTGCATAGGATTTCGATAGTGAATTTTAAAATGAAAATATTTGTCAATATGTGCTATTTTTGTTTATATCGGAAGTAGTCCCAACTTCGTTATTTGATTTTCATTGCATTTTTATATTTCTCATTGAATTCACGAGATAATTTGTTAAGCATACATTCGGTCTAAGTCTTACTGTTTTGGCGTTATTTGACTATCTTGAAAATACGACGATTTTGGACAGTTAGTAAATATAAAATATCTGAAAAATAGGAAAAGCTAAAAACTTGAGTGTGCTATTAGTGCATTGAAGTCGAAGGAAACTTAATTTTTTACACGCGCTAAGCTTTACAGTTTTTGGCTTCATTGGCGGAAATTTTTAAATTTAAAGTAATCAGCAATGCATTTATTACGACAAAATGCATCAAAATACTTAAGTACAGTTTCCTGTACTATATCTTTCAATGACTTGTACAAAGATCCCGCAATTAGAGTGCTTTTAAAAGCAATGTTTTTACATTTTTTGGTTAGTTTTTGTCATTATTTTTAGGAGTCAGATGAGTTGTTCATTTCATTTTATAAACATCATGACAACTAACCTTAATTAGTGTAAGATACAAAATAATTTTTATTCTGTAATTTGTACTAATTTTGTTTATTGTAGCACCCTGATGATGCAAATAAAGATTTGCGAAAGATTGGTAGACAAAAAAGAGTACTTCTTTATCCTATCTTCGGCTGCACACCCAAATATGTAGTTGTGTTTTGTAGTCAAACTGATCAGCGTTAACTACAAGCGTTTATCGCTTTTTCAGTATATGTATATAAGAAGTCCAATTAAGTCGGTACCATATGGAAAAAAAAATTATTTTTAGTTTTATGAAAAAAAATTTATTCTCTGGTTCTGAATGATCTAGAATTTTAATCATCAGAATCAGATATTAGTATGCTTCAGACATTTACGCGGTTAGTTAAACAACATGAATTTTATTAAGACTTCCAGAGAATATCCAAAATTCATTTTTTTGACAAACCGCGTATACAACTAAAAAAAATTTAATATCTGATCATTGTATTCTAGGTTTTAGATCATTCAAAATTTTTTATGTAACATAATTATTTTATATAACAAAATTCATAAAACTAAAAATAAAAAGGTTTCACATATGGTGCCGACTTAATGTATATGTATATACCCTGTCCCTGTATATATATATATATATATATATATATATATATATATACATATAACAATGTGACTTTAACAATTTAATTAGAAATCTCAAAATGTAATATCAGAACAGGTAATCTACAGCCACAAAGTAATACTATGCCTTGCCTACAAGAAACATCTTATACAGTTAACTTAAAGAACTTAATTACGCTGATTTTTTTCTGTTTGATCAGGATGATTCGCGAAAACCAGTGCGAAACAACTAAACAAAAACGGTATAAAATTTCTACTCACCAGTTGTATGACATTTAACCTTACACCCTTCCGTCGCACAAGTCCACAAAAGGCAATTCGATTTTTTTAGAGTTTTCGCAATTGAAATTTGAAATTATTGATAACCATCATTTTTTGTCTACATTGGCTCAGGACGTTATCAATTAGCAGTTCACTATCCATGTTAAAGAAACAAGGGCAAATGAAGAGAAATTTTTCTTTTCGCATGATTTTAGGTAGCTATCAATAGAATTTTATGGAATTCCCAAATAAAAACCAATAAATTTCAGTTGCATTGAGGACATCTAGATTTGGATTATTCTGTGAAATCACCAAAAACTAGCCGTTTGCTGGGATTTTATGGTCTATACCTGATCCGGGGTGCAGGTAGGACAGTGATCAGTTTACCAATCTCTTAGGGTCTATTTTGAAAACCCTACTTTTATGGCGGTGATGAGTTTGTACTATGTACGAGGGTATTTATGGTAAATGGTGATGAGTTTACGTGTACCCTAAAAGGAACAGCACAGCAAAGTTGTTTAAAAATAGTTAAAAATTACGGCTAAAAACATATATCGCCTAGTGTAGTGGATCAATGCACCTTACTTTAAACCGATAAATCAATTTCTTAAAACCTTATATAACATTTCGTGCTAATATATTTTGAAATACCCCATCAATTTATTAATAATTTATGGTACATTCAAATAGTGGTTTTACGAGCCTGGTTCACCTGTTCCGAGGGAAAGAAAATATATTGGTCGATGCCTTCTCGACCCCCTGTGGTCTTAACATATGTTTAAATTGTAACAAATGCCACTTTATGCTTTTGACACCGATAGCAACGTTCGTTTTGATTTATATGTCGGGTATATATATATGTTTTGGTTTCGTGATACGTAACAATAAAAATATTAGTTAAAAATATTGGGTTTTAGGTCCTATTTTCGATAAATAGACCGTTTGAGAAGGTCAAGAAAACAGAAGGCATTAATTTTTATGTAAATATGTTCAATATAATTAACATATGCAGGAGATATTACATTTACAGAATATAATAATGTCTCATTTATGGTTTTTGGACCACGGATATACAATTAAATATATTGTTACCCTTTAATTTGTTTTGTCTTTTATCATGGAATATGTATGCAGAGGACTGTATTTATTAGGCGTTTTCAAATTCATAATAAGTACTAATTATAATAATTATTATAGTAGATTTCACCCGACACCATAGGGTAAATGGGTTTAGGATTAATATTATAGTATATCGTCATGGCTTATAGAAATGACAATCAACAACCTACTAATCGTGGTTCTCGGATGCCAAGATTCGGCAGGGAAAGAAACAAGCCGTTAGCCAATGAAATCTCTGTTTACTAAATATATACAAATCCATCTGCAAAATCACTACATGGAACGTAAGAAGTATGTATGCACCTGGGAAGCTGAGGAATATACAGCAAGATATGTTGCGACTGGAGATTGATATATTAGGAATAAGCGATACAAGATGGATCAGTTCTGGCGAACTCAATACAGACAATGGACGAATTTATTACTCTGGAAGCAGCGACACTCAACACAGATATGGAGTTGCTATGATCCTCAGTGAAAAAGTAACGAGATCAGTAACAGGCTTCGTTCCGATGTCCGAAAGAATTATAATGCTGCAGCTATTGACAAAACTTTTATAGCGGACTTCAAAAAACATTACATTTCACAGCATCTAGAGAAATAACAGTGATCATGGGTGATTTCAATGCAAAAATTGGCGAAGGAAAGTGCTACCCTAATGTAGGGCCATATGGCCTTGGTGAACGAAACGACAGAGGAGATCGCCTAATAGAATTTTCCCAGGAGCATAATGTTGCGTAGCCGCAAATTCATTTTTTAAATCACCTAAGCGACGCCTTTATACATGAAAATCGGCAGCTGACAAAGACAACAAAATCGTCAGAAATCAAATTGGCTACATCCTAATAAAACACAGATATCGAAACTCAATTCAGGCAGTAAAGGCATATCCAGCAGCTGATGTATCATATGATTACAGTTTTTTTTTTTTAAATATAGAATAAAAACTTTAACAATTCAAAATTGTTTTTTAATTTACATATTAAAGATTTCGTTCTGTATATAAATTTTTATTGCGCATTGTATTGGAACCGCAGTTTATCATAATTCCTATTCTATACATTCCAAGGAAAGTGCTTAATTAGCTAAGATTTATCATCTCCATTTAATTTAAGTTTCATCATGGTTGTTCAAACACGTATATGTCTCCCTTTTAACCATTCTACTAAAGAGTTTTTAGTCCAACTTGAATTTGGTATTTTTGGTATGAAATAAAGGTTGGCCTAAATGAACAAGAATAAAATTTAAAGGCGCTAGTGATATTTCAGTAGGTTATGGCAAACTATATTTTGATACAAACCAAACTACTTTTTTGATACAAACTAAACTTTGATACTAAACATTCTGTATACACGAGTTCTAATAACATGTTCATAGTTATTGGTTAATGAACGGCAGAAACTAATAATAAAGTTGTCCCAGCCTCTTTTTCTAATTGAGAATAATTTAATAATTTTAATATTAGTCTTTGTTCTTTCTCAGTATATCTCGGCATATTTAAAATATTTTTATGACAATAAATACAAAATTAAATTTTCACTGTAAAATGTCTGAGAATACATTTTATCAGTTGCCATTGTGAAAGTACTATCACGATCGAGACCATCTGAGCCGAATTATATTTATGCGCATCATTGATTGGATATTTATTTAGCGTATTCTAAACTCTACCAATTATACATCCATAAGTAGAATTTGCTTTAATATGCAAATACCCGTGAACGATACATAATTTTCGAAGTTCTATGCATAATAATCACAGACTCACGTTTTTTTCTGTCACTTCTAGCTTAATGCGTTAGAGAAAATTTGATCAACTATGACGCACTGAAAGAAGGATTTGGGACGGACTATATATGACGATAGTACCCGAAATATATATTATTAAATTGTAAGGAAATGTCCTGAACCAATATTTAGTATTTTTATAAAAAATAATGTGGGAACGTAACATTGACATTTTAGTTTTTTTTATATTACAGTAATTTTATGCTCTGCTTCACTGAGTCGTTAATTTATTGTTTAATCCCTTAGGGTTTGCTCACTTGCTTTTTTGATGTAGTGTATTTGAGGTTTGTCGGGGTAGTCATATTAAAGTCGAGTAAAAATTCAGATACGAAGTTATTAATTGTTACGTTTTTCTGCATTGACCAATCTTGTATTTAGACCTTTGCTATAAAATTTGTGCTATCAATCATGTTCAAATGTAATATCATATCATTGAGATGCTTATTGAATAAACAACTGAGTAAATATTTTTATTATTTGTTTTCTTCATTTAATTGAATTTTATGAAATCAGTAACTATTTAAATTTAGATCAAATTCTATCACAACAATATATTCATATTATATATATATATATATATATATATATATATATATATATATATATATATATATATACAAAGAAAGCAGTTTATTAGGGATGCAGTCAGTAGGATGTTATAGAAACACTCTTTTGACTTTTGGTCGAGCTTTCGGAATTACTTTATTCCTTCTTCAAGACACTGTAATTAGAAGAAAGTGTAAATATTTACAACATATCTCAAATTATCATTACAACTTACTAGTCGTTGAGATTATCTGTGTAAAGCTACGACACTCAACATTGAAATATATATATTAAATATATATATATATTATATATATATTAAAATATATATATATATATATATATATATATATTAAAATATATATATATATATATATATTATATATATATAAAAATATATATATATATATATATATATATATATATATATATATATATATATATATATATATATATATATATATATATATAGGTAGTGAGATGATATTAAATATAGGAGAGACAAAGATAGTGTTTAAAAAAAATAATTTATAAGTTATATACTAGATAATATTAGTTATAAAAAGCATGTATATGAGGGCATTCTTAAGAAATTAACATAATAATAAATTTAAAAAGTGTTTAAGTTGCAATGTATTTGGTTATTTTAATAATTATAATATTGTAAATATATTTGAATGAGCCATCTTTGTAGGCAACCAAGTAAACACTTAAGTGAATTGGGTGGTAGGAACTTTTATATAGAATTATGGATTAAAAAATAGTGTTATTTATTAATTTAAGATGTAACTTATATATAAATTTGTATTCTGATCTGAAAAGCCTAAATTTCCATAAAATTCTCGATAGAATTTTAGTTAGAATAGTTTTCTAGATATAAATAGAAAAAAATTATCTAGAAATATAGAAACAAGACGTCAATAGAGAGAATTTAACCTTTGTTCACAGTAGAATCTTCGCGAACATGGTTATGTCGATGAAATAGAAACATTCGAACAAATATTTTTTCAAGAACATTCGTGAATAGAAAAAATGATATAAATATGATGTGATTTGGATTCAAGAGGGGTCAGTTGAATATAGTAAGATAGTAAGTTCAGTAAAGTCAGAAGGTCAGTCAGTGAGATTTTAAAGATAGTCAGTCAGTTGGTGAGATATTCAATATATTAAGTGCAGTAAGTCAGAATAGTTCAGTCAAGATACACAGTTATTAGTGATTTAGTATATTAGATGAAGATTAAGAAACAGAATAAAGAGAATATTATTGAAGATTAAAAATTATGTTAATATATATTGTATATTGTGATTGGAGATATATTTATTTTAGTTAATGTATATTGGTTGGAGTTAATATATGGTGATTGGAGATTGGAAGAGAAAAAAAGATAATTAGAAAGAAGAATAAATAGAAAATAAGAAAGAACAATATTTTACTGATTTATAAATACTATTAAGAAGAAAAATATTCTAAAATGGTGGAAGCTGATAATTAAAACATTGTGGTGTATTTGGCAAGGCAAGTTTACAAAAGAAAGATAACCGAGGCTGACAACGAAGACATTGAGTGGTGATTAAAATCTTTATTGTGGAAAACAGTTTCATTTAGGCATTCAGTGACAGAAAGGTACCAAATTTTGTTAATATAATTTAATTAGTCTCATGAGAATTTCAATTTAAAGATAGTTTGTTTTAAATTTACATTATCTATATAATTTAATTAGTTTCATAAGAATTTCAATTTAAAGATAGTTGTTTTAAATTTACATTGTCTATATTAGATATATATGTGTGTTTCATAATAGATATAATAAGGATAATTTCAAAATGTGCTTACAAACTAATTCTTTGAGAACCGCGATAAAAACCCTATATATATATATATGTATATATATATATATATATATATATATATATATATATATATATATTATTAAAAAAATACTCATTGCTCATAAAATATTCACAAACAAATCATCATCACAGTGTATATATATATATATATATATATATATATATATATATATATATATATATATATATATATATATATATATATATATATATTAACTTATAAAAGTAAAATTTATATAGATGGTACTGGTAGTAAAACGGTAGTAAAGAGAGAAGAATACCCTTCGTGTGCAGTAACCACATTTTTCCATTCCATTAAGATATTTATCAGTATGGCTGCAGCATCTTATGAAATTAAAATAGTCCGCAGTGTTTCTTTGATTGGACAGATGTTAAAATTCAGATCAAAACGGAATACAGACAAACCAACAACGCCATATTTGTTCCATCTTCCTCCTATTACAATGCGTGTTGCGAGTTTACCTTATGGAGTTACGTCTAACTTACAACATTTACATCGCTTTTTTCATTATAATTTTTCTCGGGAGATACTTTTTACGGTTGTATTTTACGACTCAAAAATATTTCTTGGTGTTTTACACATTGTGCTTCTTAAAAAAAGTCCATAGCGATACCATCTAGGGTATTATGAGTGTTAGTGGATCACCTCAATTGCCTTAATTCAATCCCATTGAGAGATCTCCCGTGGCTGTTGTGTGTTCTACCATTTCGAGGAAGGTCATATATTACTAACTACAATACGGGTCGTTTTATTTAATGACTTTAATGGTATAAACAAATTATCATTTTGTAACAGTTTAGTAAGTATTTGAACTTACTGGACAGAAATCGTGTTTTATGTGGAAGCAGTTTTCTCCGATTTTTAATAATAACAGGATAAAACACATTTGGTTATATATATATATATATATATATATATATATATATATATATATATATATATTGTTATGATTGTTTATTTTGACTTTAATCTTAGTTTATTGAGCCAATAAAAAATAATTATAACTTATTTGTTATCAAAAGTAAAATAATCCTTATATTACCTGTGTTCGATGGATTCAAAAGATTTTCTAGTTGTCTTTTATAGGGATAGAGAAGAAAAGAATAAGAATACAAAATATATTATATTACAAAGATTTACGTTTCTTTATTTTATATGAACGAATAAAACAATTATTAAATTCTGTCGTTATCTTATCAATCAGCATACAAGAAAATAAATCAAATTTTTATAATAATAAGATTATAAAGCTACATACATTTATATTACGTGAAAACCAATTTTACTTAAAATTTTCTTTACTTGAAACAAGAAACAACAAAACTTTAAACTTTTGATTAGCCTAACAAAACCTCAGTTCTTAAATTTGAATACTGATGACCGTGATGTCAAACCGATCCTTCGCAGATATAAAATTCAATCGTACAAACACTTACAGCTTATTTTCTTCTTGAGTTGTATGTTGGAACATACCCAGAAAAGTCCAGTGTCCTCAACGATGTGATCCCTCCTCTTTGGCACCTCGGCTCCTTCTTAACGTCTCTGCAAACCTCCTGCAGACTACACAAAAAACACCTAATTCACTTCTCCAAACTCAGCTACTTATTTATGACACCAGGACCTCCTTTTGTCAACTTGATGCCGTAAGAATACTTCCACATATACTTTATAAAATGCCCACGGTAGATACAAGGACCTCTTTTAATCTACTTGTTATCTCCTTCCGCAAACTATTCACTTCTTTTCGTTACGCCGGTATCCAAACTCCCGAACCACACCCTATCTTGAGACAAACGACTGTTTCCTTTCGATGACCAAAATATCACTAACTTCTCCCGTCTCATGATCGGCTCACAAATTCCCATTTAAAAACGACCGTCCGATCAAAAGCTCAAATTGTGTTTACCATGATTTTGGAAAAGCCTAATTTCGGTTTCAGAGAAAAACTAAATAGCTTACTTTAAAATTGGTTTTGTCAATACATCATTTATACATATTTCAAAAGATTAGAATATGGTCATTTAATACTCGACTATACAAACAGTGAAAAGATTAACTTACAGGTAAAATGTCTTCTAATTCTAAACAAAGGTTTTTTGATAATTTTGTTTGAAACGGAAAAAGGTGCCAAACAAATTTCTATTCTTATCTACACTAAATCTTATCTTAAATTACTATATACATTTTTGTTTCTAATGAGATCTTAAAATTTTATTCCGATGGATATTTTTATTTATTTTTCTTTGGTTGGGAAAGAAAAAGTATGACAATATATATATATATATATATATATATATATATATATATATATATATATATATATATATATATATATATATATATATTTATATATATATATATAAATGTATATATATATATAGATATAAATATATATATATATATATATATATATATATATATATATATATATATATAGTGAGTTTAGTTCTTGAACCTTAATATATAATATTTAGAAGATTTTTTTGGGCTTAGGTTCATAACAAAAATTTTCACGTCATTAAGACATTTTTATTTACTTTTTTCTACGTTTCGGCAGGAAATCCATGCCTTTTTCAAGAAATAATATTGACTAAAAAACATTTTATCAAAGACATTATAAAGTTTAAAAGAGAAACTTTTGACTTACCAAGCATGTAAAAGTTCCTTGCTAACAAGTACACATTAAACGTCAAAATTAAAATAATAATAAAAGCATAGGACAGGCCCACTAAGTCACTACATGTAAAATCTATTTTAAAATTTAATATGCTGTTTATTGATGTTGGTTTATTATTTAAACAATCAGTTATTTATTGTCCTTTTAATAATTTTGAATGATTGTTCTAACTCTTTGTCGTGTAATACAATTACATTTATAACCATATTATCACTTAAATGAATAAGATATTTGCACGTCGTTGTTTTCATTGATCTTCTGGACCTTCCTTCTTCCAGTTCTTACTGTTTACGCCGTCTTTTACCATCCTGAATTTCAATACTATCAAATGTAAGTGCATCTTGTGCAATCTTTTTTGAATTGGAGTAGAAGTGTTTGGTGACTTCTGCGGTGCGGTTGTTTTGGTAAGTTTTCAATGTGTCTGAAATAGAAAGAAAACTGTTTTCAGATCTACTGAAAAATTGTTAAGTCAAAAAAAGAGATTTTAAATTCAAATTAAACGTTTCTTAACATTACATTTCCATTTTTCAGGTTTTCTAATTCTTTTTGGGCATTTAGTTTGTTTTATTGATTTTCTATTTCTATTATTATTGGTGATTTTAATGCTAACGTCGGCCAAGAGACTATTTACCGACCCACTATCGGCGAGCATAGTCTTCATGCTGTCAGCAACCAAAATGGTTTACGCCTGATTGAACTCACAGCATCATTGGGAATGGTAGTAGTAAGTACATGTTTTCCTTACAAAAATATCCACAAAGCCAC
The DNA here is from genome assembly GCF_040954645.1 of Diabrotica undecimpunctata. Taxonomy (NCBI): domain Eukaryota; kingdom Metazoa; phylum Arthropoda; class Insecta; order Coleoptera; family Chrysomelidae; genus Diabrotica; species Diabrotica undecimpunctata. The sequence continues at coordinate 113,665,300 of NC_092811.1, read as the reverse complement.
ATGGCAATCACCAGACGGTCAAACAAAAAACCAAATTGACTATGTACTAATTGATAATCGACATTTCTCGGACGTACTAGATGTAAGAGCATATAGAGGTGCTAATATAGACTCCGACCACTACCTTGTAAGAACAAATCTCAGGGCTCGGATATCAAAGGGCCAGAGCACAAAATCTATTAAATATGATACTGATATGCTAAAATCTGAGAACGCTAGGAAAAACTAAAGGAAAATTTTAAATGAAGAGCTGACACAATTTGACGAAAATATAAGTATAGAAGAACACTGGACCAAATGCAAGGAAGCTATCCATACAGCGGCTAAAGGCTTTTTAAAACCTAACCAGGCTAAAATAAACGAAGATTGGTTTGACGAAGAATAAAGATCCATTACCCAACAGAAAAATGAAGCATATAAGAGACTTCAGCAGCGCAGAACGAGATCAAACCTGGAAGACTATGAAAATTTTAGACGAGTAGAAAAAAGGACGTTTAGAAGGAAAAAAAAAGAGCCATACGAAAACGCTCTAAACGAGATTGTTAACCACCATATTAAAAAAGACTTGCGAAAATTCTACCAGAAGATAAACAGCTGCAGAAAAGAATTCAAACCCAGAATAACAGCATGTAAAGACAAAGATGGTTCCATAATTAGTGACAAAGCACAGATACTAAACAGGTGGGCGAATCATTTTGAAGAACTGCTTAGCGATAGTCGTGAAGAAGACCAAATAGAAATTACTTTGCCTGAAATGGATAAATACGCTTAGGAGCCGCCCCCCCCCCAAGGAGGAATAAGAGAAGCCTTTTCAAAACTGAAATACATCATTACAAATAAAAAAATATCATTAAAAATGAAACTATTCATATAGGTTAACCTTTTTCTAGAAACAAAACAAACTAATGTCAAAAAATAAAACTAGCTGTCAGATATCAATACTTGAAATTTAAAACTGAGAATAATTATGACAGCTATGGCCACGCCCTAACACATATAATTTTAATTATTACAAATTTTTAAATTTTAATGAAAGCAATTATTATTAAAATGTTTATTCTTCCTTTAAAAATCAAACACAAAAGTTACCTGGATTGCACTAAATTACTTTAAATTTTCTGGGGTTAGAAACTGGACCTACTAAAATTTCTGCCACTTGAACAAAAAACTACATCTCGCACTGGATACAACTTCAGACTGGGCTTCTTAAAAAACTGGAACCATCGTGGTTATACTTCAAATTTGTTGTATACGTTGTTCAACAAATCTCTCATATGAGATACGGTATACAACAAAAAACAGTGATTACTCTGATCTGAAGTGACGCATTACTTGGAGTATTAATCACTTTTTCTTCGACAAATTTGCCGGTTTCTTGACCGACTCGATTAAACACGACTGCTTCAATCGCCCATCTTTTCAAACCTAAAACTTGAATTCCCTCGAAACTCGATATGTGTGCCGGCTCTTACCGTTTTCCTTCCCCACTAACGAGTCTTTGCAACCTGAATTCTTGACAAACTTGCTTCAAACTATATCGCAAAACGACCTTGAATCACTACCAGTTTTTAAAATTGAACTAAGCGTACAAATAAATAAAACCATATTTTCCTCGTAGTTACAAACTGGAATTTGGAATTTTTTTTCTTTCATCACAATGTAAACAGAGAATTGGGGAATATTTATACTCGGGCCAGGAAGATACTAGAAAATTTTTATACCTTAAATAATAAATAGTTTAAGGAAGTTTAAGGAAGGTTCGCGGAGGTGACGTAGTTTGGAGAGAATAATATTTTCTGGAAACGTTCCAGGGAGAAGATCAAGAGGACAATCAATAAATTAAGAATTCAGCTGGAAACCCATTCTGCGAAGCTCTCAGAGCCGCTGAAGATAGAAACCAATGGAGAAAAATTGTAAAGAATATTAGAAGAAATCGCGATCCTCAGTAATGGGGAAATGACAAGAGAGAGAGATAGAGAGATACGTCTCATCTTATTAAACTTAAAAGTTAAAAATGTAGTCGTTAGCAAAATAAAAAAAAAAGAATAAAAAAACGAAAACTTACTATGATATTTATTGTTTTTGCCAAGATAAGCCTGTTTACCAGATTTTATTAAAATAAAATAATTTATAATGGGTGTTGGGATTTCTATGTCAGTATAAATAATAAATAAAAAGAAAATCAAGATCGCGCTAAACGGTTACTTCGCCATTATGCGCTCAATAATTTTCATCAACCAATAAGTTGACTTGTACTTGATCCATAAATGAATAAAAGATATCCGTGGCTGTGTTAACCAAATATGGACATCAATTTCAATTAGTTATTGATACTTAATTTCGTTCAAATTAATCTTAAATTCAAATTTAATTAATTTGTGTTTTAAATTAAATACCGGAGTGAGCTGGTAATGGCCCAATAATACTGATAAGGACTCATTTCCACGTAAATTAGAACTTGGTTAATTTCATTTAACATAAAAACGGAGTTGTTTTAATTTTAATGAATAAAATACAGCTTCACCTGTTAGATACAAAAAAGGAGAGTACACTTCATATCAGGGTATTGAATATGGAAAATTAAAAGATAGGTTTGTCCATATAGGCTATTGATTATGTCCAAAAGTATTACAACGTTAAAGGGGTTTTATTATTTCATTTAAGATCCTCAAATATGAACAAACAGTGGAGTGCCACCATTTAAAGAGGTGCGTAAATTAGTCCGTATTCACTAGGGTGAATTTAGGTGAATTCCATGCACTTTTCGTACATATACATCTACAAAAAAGTTGTTCAAAATTAAATTTACTATTGGACTGACATATTTTAAAGTCATTTAATACTAGACACTGCTTAAATGTCTATAATAATATTAAAGACACTGCTTTACAAAAAAAATTCTATAATTCCTCTTCAAAATGACGTTCAGTCTGTATGCTTCATAGTTTTTGAAACTTGAAAGTTGTTGAAAGTTGTATAACTTTTTTCTACGCAGTTTTAGGTATATATAATGGTATATTTACTAGAAAGAAAAATCTAAAAAGAGAAAAAAGGAGAGGGACTCTATTTACAAAGAATCTAAACTCAGTCAAAAAAATGTTTTAACACTTTCATTACTGATTCTGTTGTAGCTAAATAAAACTGTTTAAAATGACTTCAGTGATATTCGTTGATACGTAGAGACCTAACAAAGCGATTGATATTTTTTACATTGTAGTGTATCTTTGTATCCTTAGAAAAGACATGGGACATATATATCCCATTAGTGTTGAATGATGGTATAAATAAATCCCATTAGTAAAGAAACAAACTTATATTCCAAATAAAAAAATGCAATACACAAAAAAAACATTAGTTTTTATAAATGATGTGGTAAAAAACAAATTTTGCATATAGGCACATTGCACGCTGTACAGATAGTCGTAGTTCGAGTTTATGATTTATTTTGTGAACATCTAAAGCACCTTCTCCTAGTAGGTATTTGTTGTGGCAAATGGTCTCCAACGTTGATCATCTGTTTCTGTCGGTTAGATATTCTTCCAGAACGGCCACTTTCGTGGCCTTTACAGAACGAAGTCTGTCGGGCCCGCTAGTAATAATAATAATAATAATAATAATAATAACCTGTGGGAGTTTTTGTCAGTTCTTCTATCAGGCGCGGCCCCCTGCGAATGGGGGATGCTCTCTGGGTATTCTTAGAACCGATACCCAGAGGGTAGCAGGGATACCTGCCGTGGAACAAAAACTGACACCTGGCAGTCGGTATAAAATGCACACCCATGAAAATGGAGTTTAATAATTTATGTTTAGGGTCGCTGCCTGGGGATCGCCAGGGCACGTCTGGAGCCGGCGCTGTACGTGACAGCATGCGGGACGTCGGTGGCAGGGTGTTGAGGAGGCGGGCCACTGTCATACAATCAGCTACAGCCCAACAACAAGAAGAACCACAAATGAGCCAAACAACAACACGAGCTCCACTCGCTGAAGGTGCTGCGCTGGAACATCAGCCGGCGCTCACTCAAGCGGGACGACCGAGGCAGCGCATGAAATGGACTGTGTCTATTAATGAAAACATTTTGCGTTTCTATTACAAGGTGACGAACCTCGGTCGAGACACGATCGGCTATCGACAACAACTGTATGCCGAATTTTGCAGGGAGTACCCAGAGATTCAAGTATCTGAACAGCGAATAGCAGATCAATACCGGGTAATTATAAGAAACAATCTTATCCCAGAGGCTAGACGCGATACCATCAGAAGCGAAGTCGAACGGGAGATTCATAACCAAGAGCTAGTTGTGGATCAAGTCCATAATCAAATCCCTAATGAGCAGATTCCTGAGCCCATCATACAAGAAACTCAACCTGTTAATACGCAGCAGGACAACAACGAGTTACACGATAGCCTGGTAAGCGAAATGGCACGTGCCGTACAAGAGTTTAATGGTACAAACCCACTTAGCAGACCACCGCTACCAAAAATAAACTCTTGTAAGAAACTAGGTGCGCTGTTACAAATTATGAACACTGAAGTCCTACCCAATTATATCGTGGAAGCCCATACATTAGAATATTTGCATATGCTGATTTATTGTGCAGCAACAGCAATTGCTAATGTTATGGGCATTAAGATCAGAACACGACGGGGAACTAATATCGGAAGGACTGAAAACAGAATTGCACCCTGGGAAAAAAGACTGCTGAGTAAAATTGAATTATTGCGCAGGGATATTGGACAAATTACAGAATACATCCGAGGAGTAAGAAGTCGAAAAGTAATTAAAAGAACTGAAGAAATAATTCTGAACACTCCAAGACACTCACAACATGATCCAGGAAACAACACAGCTCAACACTGCCTAGACACATTAAAACAAAAACTCTCCGTTTATTCAGGTCGCCTAAGGAGATACAAAGTTAGTAACAACCTTAAACGCGACAATATACTTTTTGAGAATGCAGAGAAGGCTTTCTATAGAAAACTAAATTCCACCGTAGAAAATGTAAATAAATCCTACCCAAGCCAAGAAGAAATTCATGAGTTCTGGGGAAACCAACTTTCGACGCCAGCTACTCATAACAACAATGCTGGATGGATTGAACAAACGACGAACAACTGTCAACACTACAGTAATATTCCTTATGAACCTTTCACCACTGAAGAAGTCTCGAACATTATCAAAGAGCTTCATAACTGGAAATCTCCTGGACCAGACGGAGTTCAAAACTTCTGGCTAAAGAAGCTTTGGAGTGTGCATGAGCTTTTAACAGCATTTATTAATAATATTATTTCTAATTCACAGGAAATACCATCATTTCTTACTCAGGGAACCACTTATCTAATACCGAAGGATCAAAGTAACACCCAAGATCCAGCAAAGTACCGCCCAATTACTTGTCTTCCAACTTTGTACAAATTGGTCACATCCTGTGTGGCCCGGCGTATCTACCAACATTGTGCTCTGAACAATATCATAGAACCTCAACAGAAAGGATGCGCTAACGGCTCCATGGGCTGCAAAGAACAACTTATTATCGACTCAGTCATTTCTAACCAGGCATACACCAAAAAAAGAAACCTTTTTACTGCCTTCATTGACTACAAGAAGGCTTTTGATTCAGTGCCACATGAATGGCTTATAGATATATTGAAAATATATAAAGTCGATGATAATCTCGTGACCTTTTTGAAGCATATAATGGCAGAGTGGAAGACTAAAATTCACCTTCAAATACCGGGTGAAATTAATATCGAAACTGAAGATATCCCCATTAACCGGGGCCTTTTCCAGGGGGACTCGTTGAGTCCACTTTGGTTTTGCCTAGCAATGAACCCACTATCTCAGCTGCTGAACTCTACTGACTCAGGTTTTAGCATCAAAAATAACAACACTGTTGTAGCGAAGCTTAAACATCTGTTGTATATGGATGATTTAAAATTAATGGCTTCCACTCGAAACCACCTAGATGAGATGCTAAAAACTGTAGAAAATTTCTCAAATGATATCAGTATGAATTTTGGACTAGACAAGTGCCGTATACTAAATATAGTCAGAGGAAAGGTTCAGCCCGGAGGTTTCGATATGCAAGATGGCCAAAACATCGAGGCAATGGGTGAAAATGATATGTACAAATATCTCGGAGTAAAACAAGCGCGGAAAATTGACCATAAACAAATGAAAACTGAACTAACTTCGGAGTTCGTGCGAAGAGTAAGACAACTAAATCGGTCATATCTTAATAGTAAAAATTTGTTTAAGGCATTAAATACGTACGCCTGTTCCGCGCTGAGCTACTCATTTGGTATTATAAAGTGGTCAAAAACGGATATAGAGGGTCTTCAGCGGAAAGTAAGAACACTGCTCACAAAGGCGCAAAAACATCATCCACGCAGTGCAGTAGAGAGAACAACATTACCGCGGTATCAAGGGGGAAGAGGACTTATGGATATAGGTGAGCAATTGGATAAACAAATTGCTAATTTAAGAACTTATTTTCAGGTACAGGCTGAGACATCTACTTTACATCGAGCAATTTGCGCAGTAGATGATACGACGCCGCTTAAACTGAGGGAACAAGAAATGCGCATAAACCACCTGACTAAGCAAGACAAAATGTGCACCTGGATGAGTAAACCTCTGCATGGGCGACATCTTAATGAGATCAGCCAAGAATATGTCGACAATACAGCGTCGAACTATTGGTTCACATCAGGAAAGATGTTTCCCGAGACTGAGGGTTTCCTACTTGCCATTCAGGATCAGGTTATTCCAACTAAAAATTACCTGAAATATATTGTTAAAGATCCTCAAGTCCAAAATGACAAATGCCGATATGGATGCCAAGCCCAAGAAACCATCCAACATCTTACCGGTGGCTGCCAGGCATTTGTCGGTACTGATTATAAAGAACGTCATGACTCAGTAGGAAAGATTATCCACCAAGAACTAGCTGACAAACTGGGACTTCTCCACACCGACCATCTTCCTTATTATCAATACGTCCCTGATAGAATGCTTGAAAATGACAACTACAAGCTATACTGGGACCGCACTGTGCTTACAGACCAACCAGTGGCCCATAATAGACCCGATCTCATACTAGTTAATAAAATTACTAGGCAAACAACACTTATTGATGTGGCGATACCCAACACCAATAATTTACGTGTTAAATACAACGAAAAGATCGCCAAGTACAGAGATCTAGAAATACAAATCAGGAGACAATGGAGAATGGAAAGTACCCAGACGATACCTATTATTCTTTCTACCACTGGAGTCATCCCGAAGAGCCTCCCAGAAAACATAAAAAAGCTGGGTCTAAATGAACATCTATATAAGATTATGCAGAAAGCTGTGTTACTTTCGACGTCCAGATGCGTACGAAAATTTTTGGGAGATACACCGACATACCAAGTCACCTAGGACTCGATAACATGGAAAGAGTCCCACCAGAGCTCAATCCTTTTGATACCGTAGGTATCTGGGATGAGTGAATTTTCCCCTTAGAGGGAGTGTGAGCCGTATGGCTAAATCTGGATAATAATAATAAATTATAATTAAGCTTATAGCTTATAGATATATTAAAAATATATAAAGTCGATGATAACATAGTGACCTTTTTAAAACATATATAATGTCAGATTGGAAGACAAAAATTCACCTCAAAATACCTGGTGAAAACAACATCGAAACTGACCATATTGCAATCAACCGGGGCCTATTTCAAGGAGATTCGTTGAGCCCACTGTGATTTTGTCTAGCGATGAACCCCCTATCCCAGATATTGAACTCAACTGACACAGGTTTTAGCATCAAAAATAACACTACTATGGTTGCAAAGCTTAATCATCTATTGTGTATGGATGATTTAAAACTATTAGCTTCCACTCATGGACATGGACATTCATGGAAAAAGCATTCGACTCAGTCAAAAGAAAAGATATATGGGAAAGCCTAAAGAAGAAACAAGTAAGTGAAGAACTGATAGAAGCAACAAAGAGTATATACATGAAAACAACAAATACAGTAAGAATGTTAAATATACAGTCAGAACCATTCGAAACAACCCAAGGAGTTAGACAAGGGGGAAGCCTCAGCCCAGTACTATTCATAAATGTAATAGATGAGATAGTGAAAGAATGTAAGAAAACATTCAAGAAATACTGCATCGGTTGGAACAGAATGCAAATGATAAATGCTGAGATGTGTATATTTGCAGACGACATAGTATTAATTGCGGAAACTGCAGAAAAACTGAAATACAACTTAGAGAAAAGGAACCTAGAAGCAAGCAAATACAACTTAAACGTAAACAAAGAGAAGACTCAAATAATGAAAATATCAAGGAAACAAGGGACGGAAGATCAAATAGAAGTAATGATAGACCAACAAAAAATAATACAGACAAATTCATACAAATACTTAGGAACAGTAATCAACAACAAAGGAGACATCGAGGATGATCTTAACAACAGAATGGAAAACACAGGAAAACTATTCCAAGCACTAAATAGAGGATTCCTTAATAACAAAGAAATATCAACAAAGACCAAGATGACAATATACAAAACAATATATAGACCTACAGTGACATATGGAGCAGAAAATTGGATATTAAACAAAAGACATCAGAGCAGAATTCAGGCAGCAGAGATGAAATACCTCAGAAGAACGATAGGAGTAAAAAGAACTGATAGAATCAGAAATGAAGAAATAAGAGAAAGACTCAAAATCAAACCAATACTCGAGTCAATCAAAGAGAAAAAATTGGCATGGTTCGGACATCTAACCCGGATGGACAATAATAGACAAGTTAAAAGAGTGTGGGACGCCAAACCAATAGGGAAGAACAGAAGAGGAAGACCCATTAAAGAATGGAATAGTGACATCTCGCATATACTGCAGAGTAAGGGTAAGACTTGGCAGGAAGCAACACAGATGGCATCCAATAGGAAGGAATGGAGAAAGTTCGTTAAGAGCTAGGACACCTCAGAAGACTGTTAAATATTGAAATGTAATGAATTGTATTTAAAACGGCCCAACACCGAAAGGTACAAATGGGTCTACTGATTAAGTAAGTAAGTAAGCTTCCACTCGAAGCCACCTGGATCAGATGCTAAAAACAGTAGAAAATTTCTCTAATGATATTAGTATGCACTTCGGTCTTGACAAGTGCTGTGTCTTAAATATAATCAAAGGAAAGGTTCAGCCCGGCGGATTCGATATGCAAAACGGCCAGAACATCAAGACCATGGGTGAAAATGATATGTATAAATACCTCGGAATAAAGCAAGCGCGGAAAATCGACCATAAGCAAATGAAAACTGGGATAACTATTGAGTTTATACGAAGGGTAAAACAGCTGCTCCGTTCACACCTTAACAGTAAAAATTTGTTTAAGGCACTAAACACCTACGCATGTTCCGCACTTAGCTACTCATTTGGTATTGTTAAGTGGACAAAAACGGATATAGAAAATCTTCAGCGAAAAGTACAAACACACCTCACAAAGGCACAAAAACACCATCCTCGAAGTGCAGTAGAAAGAACGACAATACCGCTGTATTTAGGAGGACGAGGACTTATGGATATAAGTGAGCAACTAGAAAAACAAATTACTAATTTAAGAACTTATTTTCAGGTGCAAGCTGAGACATCTACTTTACATCGCGCGATTTGTGCAGTAGATGATATAACACCGGTCAAACTGAGGGAACCAGAAATGCGCATAAACCATCTTACTAAGGACGAAAAAATGCGCACCCGGATGGGTAAACCTCTGCACGGGCGACATCCCAATGAGGTCAGTCAAGACCATGTCGACAATATAGCGTCGAACTATTGGCTGACATCAGGAAAGATGTTCCCTGAAACAGAAGGTTTACTACTGGTCATTCAGGATCAGGTTATACCAACCAAAAATTACCTGAAGTATATCGTCAAAGACCCTCAGGTCCAAAATAACAAATGCCGATATGGATGTCAAGCTCAGGAAACCATCCAACATCTTACCGGGGGCTGTCAGACATTTGCTGCAACTGAATATAAGGAAAGGCACGACTTAGTAGGCAAGAATTATTCACCAAGAGATAACTATTAAACTGGGACTTCTTCAAACAAACCATCTTCCATAGTATCAATACGTTCCTGAGAATATACTTGAGAATGACAACTACAAGCTATACTGGGACCGCCCTGTGTTCACAGACCAAACAGTGGCACATAATAGACCAGTTCTCATACTAGTTAATAAACTAAAGAGACAAACAACATTAATTGATGTGGCGATACCCAACAACAATAATCTTCGTGTTAAACAGAACGAAAAAATTGCCAAGTACAGGGATCTGGAAATTCAAATACGAAGACAGTGGAGAATAAAAAGTACCCAGATAATACCCATTATTCTCTCTACTACTGGAGTCATTCCAAAGAACCTCCTAGAAAACATAAAAAAGCTAGGTCTGAATGAACATCTCAACAAGACCATGCAGAAAGCTGTACTACTCTCAATGTCCAGATGTGTACGAAAATTTTTGGGAGATACTCCAGCATACCAAGTCACCTAAGGCTCGATAACACGGAAAGAGTCCCACCAGAGCTCAATCCTTTTGATACCGTAGGTATCTGGGATGAGTGAATTTTCCCTTTAGAGGGAGTGTGAGCCGTATGGCTAAATCTGGATAAATAATTAATTATCTCTGTTTTATCATCGAAGCACCCACTTTATAAATATTTGTCACCTTTATGTTCCCACTATCCCTTTAGATTATTTTTCAATCAGATTTGAACCTTAAGTTCCCCTCTTAGTTTGAAGCCCTCTAGCAGACATCATAGTCGGGGTTTTTAGTGGGTCCAATAGGGTGGCCAAAATTTGTGGAAGCGAAGATACTTAGGTCACCCGAGCTGACCCTCACACACCGCCCTATCATCATGGTGACGGTTCTGTTTAGGAGAATTAAAGAAATAAACTGCCACATTCCAAATCTATTTGACAGAACGAAGTCTGTCGGGTCCGCTAGTAATTTAATATAAACTTTATTAAATAGCAATAGAGTTTAAATTGACTCCACATTTAGTTAGAAAATATTTGTATGAGAAAAAGAAAAGGGCTGTTTTAGGGTTTTCCCGGAAATAATTCGGATTTTTGCTTGCCATAAAAACCATCCTTAGACTTCAGGGAATATTTTAATAAAAGAATTGTTAAGATTGGTTCATACGTTGTTGAGTTATACGCTTACCAACACATTTTGCGATTCATTTTTATATTATAGATTTATACCAGCACTACGTGAATGAATTAAACAATTATACAATGTTACTAATTTTGATGTCCACAATGAGTAATAATGATAGAAATTCATTAAGCAACGATTATATTACAGCAATAAAATCCATTCGTTAAATCGATACATACTCGTTCAAGATGCAGGTATGAAAGCCTGAACTTGAGTGTCGTTTGCGAGGTAGCTGTCGCCAGTTGCAATAAAATTTTAGCAGCCTTGCATTATCTGATAATTAGATAGCGTTCAATGATATGTAGAAAACGCTTAAATTGCAATAAAAGTTAGCAATAGGTACGCCTAAAGTGCAAAACTGTAAAATTCTCGGGTTTTAAAATGTGACTATAAAATAAAAGTGATCTACATTCCTTTCGTGGTATGCTAATATTATCTCTGATACAGTGTTATATTTACGAACTTGCAATTAGTATTTACATATTAAGAAATGCACAAAAGTCAGTTAGTATGTGATAATAAAGAGTTACATTCCTAATACAGAATATAAATTATTTATATATTTTTATTTTTTTTTTTGTATTTTTTAAGCTAACTAATTATCTCTTTTATCTGTAATTTCGAAGCTAACACTAAAAAGGTTTAAATAAATTATGGAGGCGATAAACCTAATTCAAACAAACCAATCGACAGTAATCTCTTAGATTTAGAATAGAATAGAATAGAAATATGCTTTAATGTCACTGAAAATTGTATAATTTTATGGACAAAGCTTACAAAAAGTAAAAAAAAAACAATAACAATATTTAAAATTCATTAAAATTACATAAATCGTCAATACCACAAAATAAAAAATAATAAAATATACAATCCATTGCAAAATTTAATTAAAGTGAAAATTTCATAATAAAACCTTACGAACTAATTAATTTAAGTTGCTGCATGTAATACCCAAATATAAAAATACTTTAGTTGCTTGTACCTAAACATACTGTAATTTCTTAGTTATTTGTTAAAAAACTCTTTCACTGAATAACATGGTCTTTCAGATAGATAGGCTTTTGTCAATTGACGGAACTTAAGGAAAGAAGTTGTAGATTTAAGTTGCAAAGGAAGATGGTTGTATAATTTTTTGCCAAATATAATATAGATTTCTTTACTAACTCAGTAACGTGATTGGTAAATACACATCAAAGGTTGACTTTCTGGTCGAGTAGTCATGATTATGTCTTGGAAAAAAATGTAGGTGTTTACGAATTAAGCAAAAAGTTTCTAAAATATATAAAGTGAAACAGTTAAAATCCCGTGATTTTTAAAGTAGCTTCTGCAATGTGTTATTTTACTGAGGCCAAAAAGATACCGCATTGCCTTTTTCTGTAATTTAAAACTAACATCAGATTGGACAGCTGTACTAGCACCCCAAAAAGAAAGGCCATATCGAAGATGAGACTCAAACTAAGAAAAATATGTTATTTTGGAAGATGCTAAATTGATTTCATTTGAAAGAGATCTTGCATAGCAGGCTGAGGCTAGTTTCTTACTTAACAAATCGATATGAAGGGACCATTTAAGGTTGCTGTCTATAAACATACCAAGAAATTTTACAGAATCAACGATACTCATCTGGCTGTCATTAAGAAGCAACGACTGAAGAGCTCCTTTATAGGATAATGCTACTGTATTATCCACGTTAAAAGAGATTAAGTTAAAGTCTGACTAGGTTTTTATTTTAAGTGGATCAGAAGTTATAGTTGCATGAAGAGTTGCAATATTAAAACTCCTCCAGGTAATACTGGTATCATCAGTAAAAAGAAAATTTTTTCCATCGATTTTTAAGTTAGTGATGTCATTTATAAAGATAAGGAAAAGTAGAGGACCTAATACCGAACCTTGTGGTACTCCACATACAATGCTTTTGTGACTAGAGTTAATATCACTTGCTCTAACTAGTTGTTTCCTATTCCTCAAGTAAGATTGGAACCAATTTAAAGGAATACCTTGAATTCCGTAGAAATTTATTTTTTATCAAAATATCGTGATTTACACAATCAAAAGCTTTGGTATAGTCACAAAAAACAGTGGCAGTGTCAAGATTATTGTTTAGTGCTTAATATACCTCATGTAGTACAGAAAACATAGCATTACTGGTACATTTATTAGATAAAAAGCCGAACTGTATAGGTCTATAAGCCTATATATAATGTCGGTTTACAACGTTCTTCGACGTCTTTCGATTTCCAATCTCCATCTCATTCTATCGTTCCATAGATCGTCCTCCAGTTCTCTTTCCCTAATTTCTTTATCAACTTCTTCTCTTCAACTTCTTCTAGGCCTTCCTGATCTCCGCCTTCCTCTTGGTTACCATTCAAGAATTTGTCTTGGTATTCTATTCTCCGGCATTCTCCTTACGTGTCCGTACCATCTGAGTTGTGTCGTTTTGATGTCATCAACAATATTATGTGTAATCCCCATTTCTGGGACTCTCTTGTTTGTTATTCTGTCGCGTCTGGAGATTCCCGCCGAGCGGCGCCAGAAGTCCATTTCTGTTGCTCTAAGCATTTTCTCTGTTCTGTCTTTTAGGGGCCATACTTCGCATCCATATGTTGTGATACTTTTTATGATGGTGTTGTATATTCTTCTTCTATTTTCCTTAGAGATGTTTTTATCCCACAGTACGCTGTTCAGTAAGGCTATGCCGTTCCTTCCCTGTGTATTTCGTTCCTTAATGGCTGCATCTAATTTTCCGTCCTGAGTGATCTTTACTCCTAGGTATTTGTAGTCGTCACATAGTCTGATCTCTTGATTTATTTTCCTCTACGAGACGGTTATGTTGATCTCCTCCGATACTCATGTACTCAGTTTTTTCCATATTCACTTCCAAACCCCACTTTGTAAACTCTTTTAATAGTTTTTGCATCATGTAACTAAGATCTTCATAGTCCTGTGCGATGATGACCTGGTCATCCGCAAAGCACAGAGTGTACAAAGTTAGGTCCATTAGTGGTATGCCCATATTCGTACATTTTTTCTTCCATTTGTTGAGTGCTTCTTCGAGGTATATTTTAAATAATGTTGGGGATATATAGCATCCTTGTCTTAGTCCTTTAGTCACTTTGAATCCCGGTGTTATCAGATTTCCTGTTTTAATTCTTGTTGTTTGTTGGTAGTACAACGTTTTTACCGCTTCAATCAATTCTATATTTATATTTGTTTTCCTCAGTGCCTCCCATCATTTATCAAGCGGGACACTATCATATGCTTTCCTAAGGTCTACGAACGTCAGGTGGACTTCTTGGCCACGAGTAACTTTCTTTTCAATTATCTGAGTAATAGAAATTGTAGATCGACCTGCACGAAAACCAGCCTGTTCTTCGGCTTCCATATCTTGGTATTCTTCTTTTATTCGATTTTTTATTATTTTCCCATACATTCTGCTAATACTACTAGTAACTGCAATTCCTCTATAGTTTTCAGGTTTCGATTTATCTCCCTTTTTATGGGTGGTGCTCATATGTGATTCTTTCCATTTCTCAGGTATTTCATGTTTATTTATGCATTCCTGGAAAAGTTGTAGCCGTTGAATTAGTATTTTGGGTCCATGTTTGATAAGTCCCGGAGCTACATTTCCTGGGCCAGGTGATTTGCCATTCTTGAGAGGTCTGCATACGGTTTCGACTTCTCTCTCATTTATTCTAATTGGTGATCCTAGCAGCCTGACGCCTTGTAGACCGTAGTTCTCTAGTGTTTGAAGGGCTCTCTTGTCTCTGTTAATAAATCTTTAAAGTATTCTTCCCAAGTTTGCGGTGATATGGACCGGATAATATCTCTTTTTCTTTTGTTTCTTAACTTTCCACTTAATTTCCACCAATGTATGTATTTAGCATGGTGCACTTTTTTTCCCAGGACTCATTTTTCTTTTTGCATATTTTTCTTCTGACCATCGCTTGCATTATTTTGTATTCGATTCTGTCTTTCACATTTCTTGTGTTCAGATATTTTTGATACAATTTTCTTTTCTGTGTTATTTCCTGCGAAATATCTTGATCCCACCAATATGGTTTTTGTTGTCCGATCTTTTCATATCGCCCTAGTGCTTCTAGGGTAGCGGCGTGTATACATTATTTGATGGTTTTGTATAACTGATTAACATTCCTGGTATTATCTTCCGGTTCAGTTAGTTTTTGCTCCAGTCTACGTTTATATAGGTTTCTAACACTTTCTTGGTGTAAACTATTCAAATTGTATCGTACTTCTTGTACTTGCTCCTTTGTATGGTTATCTTGCGGCGTTTTCTGTTCTCTTTTATGTGGAAATAAAATATTTGAACGTAGGAGGTAGTGGTCACTGCCGCAAGTGGGTTCTCTACATTCTCTTATGTCTGTTGTTTTCAGTCGACTTTTTGGTTGAGGATGACATAGTCTATAACTGATTTTAAGTTTCGAATTTCCTGAGTCCACGTATATTTATAAATTTTTCTATGTTGGCTAAAGAAGAACTGACTTTGTAATAAAATGTTGTTTTCAGCGAGAAAGGAGATAAGTCGTGCTTTTATAAGTTCAATATAGGACCCGTAGTAAGGCAATATGTCTATAGTTGCAAGCGTTTGGTTTTTCTCCACCCTTATGAAGAGGAATAATAATGGCTCTCTTTGTGTACTCTAATACCTTTTTAAAGGAATCGATAATTAGTGAGACCAGGACTTCCAACACAATTTTTGGAAAATTTAAGAAAGTTTTTATGGATAGTCCATCAGTACTACAGAAATATTTGCTTTTGTTACTGCTGATTGTTTGGATCAATTCAGCTTTATCAACTGGTCTTATAAATAATGAATTTGAGTCTCTTTTTGAATTGGAAAGATAGGAAATTGAAACTTGTTGTGGCAAAATGGTTAATGTTATATTTTTACTCACATTAACCAAGTATTTATTTAGATTTTTAGGGTTTTTAAGAGAAAATGTTATATTTTTACTCACATTAACCAAGTATTTATTTAGATTTTTAGGGTTTTTAAGAGAAAATGTTTGAGACCAAGTTTCTCTTGAAACATTTCTAGAGCTTTCTAGATGATTCTAATAACAATTTTTTAGCTGTTTTGATAATTTTTAGTAGGTTTCTCTGTACTTGGAGATATATTCAGTGGCAAAGATATTGGTAGTAAATCTGAATGTACAGTAGTAAAGGCATATTCTTGACTGATATGCAAATACCTTTGTTAGTCCAGGGTTTGCGATGTTTTGACTTAACTGTAATTAAAGAAAATGGCTTATTGGAAATACAAACAAGCCTATCTATAAAATCACTAAAATTATAGTCCACGTCTACAGAGGAAAGTGCCAGCCAGAAGTCAATCACAAATTTTGGAATTTACGAAAGTTCTGAACGGAAAAAATCCTACCTAAACGTTGGGTTTTCGAGGATTGTTGGTTCAGAGTGTAAAACTTGGTATATACTGATTCATGATTAGATAGTCCTACATTAATAATTGTAGAGCGTATATCAAGGAGTGAGAAATCTGAGACAATATAATGAATTATGTTGTTTTAGAAATTGTTGTAGGAGAATAATTAACGTGCATTGTAAAATCATACGAGTTGAATATATTGACCAAGAATAATTGGGTAGCACAAGCAACAGCGTAATTAATATTCCAGTCACCGCATAGAATCTTTCTGCTTTTATTGAGCAGATCGTTTAACAAATTTAACAGGTTCTGAAAAAATAGTTCTGTAAAAGAATCAGGTAATCTATAAATGCAAAGAATGTATAGATTAAGATTCTTGTTATAAACTATATCTAAATATAAATGAAAACTCAAAAAAGGATTCATTAAACAGAAAGTCATATTTTGATATGGGAGAGAAATCATTATTTGTAGAAAGAATTAGGGTACCACCATGAGCTAAACTTAGCAATTGTAGTATATTTGTCTACAAAAAAAGGCTCGTTGACTTCAAGCCAGTGCTCGGTAACCACAACTATCGGGGAAATCTTATTTCTCTAGAAAACAAATAATTCATCTGTTTTATATCTTATAGAACGAATATCAATCATAACCCAAATTATTATTTGGTGATAAGTAACATGAAATGTTCTGTTATTTATGATAAACATTCATAAGTTTTATAAACTTTTCTACTGGTAACAAGAGAAAAATGTTCAAAATAAACATTTATTCTAAGTTGTTTAAACAAATTACTCTATTAAGTAAACAATTCACAAGTTAACTTAATGCATTTTTATGATCTATGTCATAAGGTACACCAAAATAAAAATATTTGGTCAATTTTTGTTGATTAGAACTAGAGATATTGCAACTTTTATAAATTTGAATTTATTAATTTATTTTTTGAAATAGTAAAATTGCTTCGATTTTAATTCTTTATCTTTGGCACATCATCGACAGATGCTTATTTTTAAAGGAATAGTTTTGAATTTTCTTGTAAAAACTTGAACATTTAATTTTTCAAATGGTGCTTTTTTAAATTGCGTACTATTTAAAAAAAGGGCTAACTTGGTTTCTAAGGGTAGTAGGACAATGTGTTATTTTTTAAAATGCGTGTAACAATGCCATCAGGTCGAATAAAAAACATTAACTGTCTATATGTTGCTACGCCGATGTAAAAACAATTATTTAAACTTAAATATCAGTAACGGTTTTCAAATAAGTTTAACAAAGAATTACCGACATCAATTTCGACTAACAAATCAATTCATCTCCTTAAAACAAACCCAAAATTTTTAAGATCTCGGAGTAACATTCGATAAAAGTTGTCTTTAGCCGAAAATATTAATAAAACTGTCTATAGTCCATTTCCATCATATTGATAGCACATTATGTATGCAAATCCCTAAACTGTTGATACGGGTGACTCAATGAAAAATAGATATTTGTCAACAAGTTTACAGAAGTATATAGGAAAACAATTTTAAATTGAGTATGACCACCAGGTATAAAGGTTGAAGCAGAATAGAATACAGTTTTGAGGGTTACTAATCCCTAAATAAAGTTGCCAGTGTCGGAGTGATGGAGATTAACAGGTACTAATGAATTTGCAAGAAATGTAAGATGTTTATTTTATTGGTTATATATAAAATAATTTGTGGCCGTAACAGGGGCCGATTTGTAAAAAAATGAATATTATTTTAATCAAATTCAATTTCAGATTCACTGCTTTCTTCAGAATCTAAGGAATCTTTAACTCCAATGTTAATTATTACCGGTTCCAGCATTGCATCAGTCATATTATCCAAATTCCACATTTTATTTCCTTCCTTGTGAGCATGACTAACAGCATTTTTCCAATTTTCTGAAGTTACTTTTAATAAGGAATGTTCTAATAATTGTTGTAAGTCTTCTAATATAAAAGATTTGTTGTTGCGTCCGACTTCACCCTTTACTTGAGACCATATATTTTCTATCGGATTCAGATTACAGTGGTATGGGAGTAAACGTAAAATAATTACATCACGGTTTAATGCCATTTCATCAATTATATATTTTTTATAAGCTGCTTTATGTTGCCTTACAATAGATAATAATTCCTTTTTTGTCGAATTCTCCTTGTACTCAATTGCGTGTTTATCCAACCATTTGATTATATCTCCTTTTTTTCATGCCGTTGTTGGCAATTTTTCTGCTAGTCTTAAATGGTAACTAGCATTATCCATGACTATGACAGAATTTTTTGGAATTAAATCCAACATTTGCTCAAAATATTCTTCAAAAACGTCAGCAGTCATTTCCTCGTGGTAATCTTTGGTTGATTTTGAGGCAAAACTTAATAATCCACCATTGACAAAACCGTATTCGTTTCCAATATGGGTTATTATGAGTCTGCGTCCTTTTCCAACGGGAATATTCTTTATTCCAGTAGATACACCTTTGATGAATGCCTGACGAGAACTTTTCACATTTGTATCAACCCATAGATATGGTACAGTATGACCTTCATTTAGCCAAGTCTCGTCCAAATAAAAAATTGTTTTCCCTTCTTCTCGGTACTTTTTAATAGTTCTTAGATAATCTCGTCTCCAATGTAATCTTTTTCAATTAAAACAGATTTTCTTCTATTCTTTTGCCAACGAAATCCCATCTCTCTCAATAGTCCCCATAATTTCTTGTGGCTTATGATTGGTAACTCTTCGTTTTCTCTACGTAATGTTTGGATTTTGTCCAATTTTGGAAATTCTTTGTTAAAAAAAAAAGGGTTCAATTTCCAAGGGTTTACTTCCTCCACTCTTCATGGGAGATGAAACAGTTCCTCCTTTTCTTTTTTTTAGGAATCTATAAATTGTTGCTTCTCCAACCCCTGTCATATTTGAACACATGTTAACGATTTCACGAACATTACCTAAAGGGCGTTGATGTACAAGTGCATCGTTTACATTTAATATTATATTTTTCTCTCTTAGACTGAAGGCACCTTTAAAACTACACTTAACCGGGATAAAACCTGTTGTCGACGTCATTTTTAAATGCAAATAACAAAATATCGACACCAAAAACGTAGGTAGATAAGACATGAACAATGTACATCTACAAACTAAATGAAAGATGCAAACAATTTCTAATTTATATTATTGGCATAAGCTGTAATGCGGCATAAAAACTACTTAAACTATCATAAGTGAAGCCTTATCAGTAATTCCAGGTAATCGTTCAAAGAAGGTATTCTTTTTGTGTCAGGCGATAACTTGTATAGAAAACAATAATCACCGTTAAATTACTGTTTACATTAATTTATTTCGTGAAACATTGAATTCTCTCGTTAATCACCCGTGTATAATTAACAATAATCGTGTGGCATATATACCGACGTTTTTTACGCACAAAAAAGGTATAGTGAGATTAGTGGACACTTATTTTACAGAAGATTTTTTAAAAGATAATGAATTGTTGACGGCATCTTAACATATTAATTTTTTTTATTTATTTCAAAACAAGTATAGGGTGACGCCTATGGTTTTGTTGACCTGTTGAGAATTTGCATACATAATGTGTTATCAATATGATGGAAAAGGACTATATATAAATGAATCTCGACCAAAAGACTGTTAACAGCCTATCATGTAGTAAAGCATGATGAAAATAATAATCAGACAATAGGGAAAACATCAAAAAATAGAATAAGAAATTTAAAGATGTGTTATAATTACTATAGTGAACTACAGTGACTTTGAACTTTTTTAAACAAAAATGATTGCGTTCCCAGACGAAAAAGTTTACCACCCCGTTTCCTCCCTGCCCTAGTCCGATTAACATGTGAATTCACGTTAATCACTCGGCAGAATTACTGCTACAATGTTATAAAGATAAAATCAGTGTTGAGCATGCTTGTGCACTAACTCCACTTATATTTCTATTTAACATCCGGTTTTTTGCACGCCATTTCTCGCCTGGCAGGATTCATAGATTTAGAATTTTTATGCGAAGAACTGTTTATTTTGATTTTAAATCGATAATCACATCGATCTTAGTATACGGGAAGGATTCTTGTGTAAGCTTTGGAAATATAATGAAACAGAAATAATCGTTCAAAAATTACAGTTATTCTGAGACTATTATTTTGCGATGTTTCTATATGAGAAGGTGGCGTTCAAAAAGGATGTGTCATTTGAAAACTTATTTTGAATCCCATTGTTAGTGAATGAAAGTTTGATCAAAACGAATTTTGTCATATGGTATTTCACATAATATTATGAAATATACGTACCGGAACAAAACAAGTTTTGTCCACCGTAAGTAGTTAATCAGAAAGGGTTTCTGATTAAAAGAAATTATTAGAAAAGATCGTCAAGATCGTAGATTTGGAGGTGTAGCTATATTTTTAGGCCTACGGATAAATAAGTACAAGATATTGGATATTATAAATGTTGGAGCATTGGAAATGTGTGGTGTAAAAATTGATTTTATTGGCAGAATAATTAATATAATCTCATTATATAAACCTGACAAGAATATAAGCATCCGAGAATGGGAACGGCTTTTTAATTGGTGTTCCTCGCTCGAAGGAGAGACGGTACTAGGAGGTGACTTCAATGCCCATCATGCGGTATGGGGTTCTCCAAAAAATGATACTGATGGCAATAGAATAATTGATGCATTAACTGATATGGATTTAATATTTCTAAATGATGGTTCGGCGACTAGAATTACCCCTCCAAACTCTACAAAATCAGCTGTAGACTTAACGCTAATAACTCCTGGACTAATTGCACTAGTATATTGGCGAACATTAGATAGAACTCTTGGATCTAATCATTATATTATTTCCATCAAGTTGAATATTGATGTACCCTCTTCTGTTGTCTATTCAACAAGGAAATGGAAATTAGAGAAGGCCAACTGGGAATTGTTTCATAGCACTCTTGAAATGGAACTGAAGAATGTTGTATACTCTGAAAACTGTAATGAAATGGCATTTAAACTGAATAGAGCAATTAGTACAAGCAGCGAAGCTTCTATCCCCCAAAACGTACCCTTCAGTCCTAAACATAGACAAAAATCAATTTGGTGGGATGAGGAATGTAATACACAGATACAGCTTGAAAAGAATGCTCTTAAAAAATACAAAAACGCATCTACACTGAATACCTTTCTTGAATATAAAAAGATAGAAGCTACAACTAAAAAAATGTTTAAACACAAAGCCAAAACAACATGGATTAAATTTTGCTCCAGTCTTAACTCTAGTTGCCCATCAACTCAAATATGGAAGATGGCTAACAAATTAAACAACAAAAACGCAAACATCAAACATGCTCCTTCTGCAGTTGCAGAAGATATTCTTCAGAAGTTATGTCCACCATTTGTTGACAAACATATACCCCACATGGCTTTACATCCAGAAGAACATTATTTATTAAAAGAAATAACATCATCTGAATTGAAGTACCTATGCTATCAAGATATCCAAAAACACAGCTCCAGGTCCGGATCAGATTTCTTACATTATGTTACAAAAAATGGGTGTACTGGCTAAAAGACTACTACTACATATTTATAACTGTATTTTGCAAACTGGAATACCCCCTTACAAATTTAATGATTGCTTTGTTATATTAATTCTAAAACCGGGAAAAGACAAAGATAATCTGGAATCATATAGACCAATAACATTATTGTCATGCATTTTTAAAACATTTGAAAGAATTCTAAAATTGAGAATGGAAATTTGGTTAAGGCGGCATAATATTCTACCAGCAACACAATATGGATATAAACAAGGCTATGGAACCACGGATGCAGTAGTTCGTCTGACTACAGATGTACAAATTGGTTTTTCTAATTCCATGACAACAGGTGCATTGTTTATTGACATAAAAAGTGAATATGACAATATTGATTTAAATATACTCTGTGATAAACTTGTGTTTCTTGGCATTCCAAAATCGATAGCACATTTAGTATCAAATCTATACAAAGACAGAAGTGTATCGATAAGAGTAGGTCACAATATTATTGGACCCAAGATCACATCAAAAGGTATTCCACAGGGAGCTGTTTTAAGTCCACTTCTTTTTAATTTGTACACATACGATTTGCACAATTTATGGTCTCCCAATATTGTTTGCTTACAATATGCTGATGATATTGTCATCTACTCACCTAAGAAAACGTACAGTGAAAGCACTACTGAACTCAAACATATTATGTACAACTTGGATAATTGGACTTGGTTAAATGGATTCAATATTTCGTACCAAAAAAGTGCCGTAGTATTTTTTTCAAGAAAACACCCTATTAAACATCACGCTGTAACCTTACATGGCAATGATATTCCAATTGTTTCTGAATTTAGATATCTTGGTGTCGTACTTGACAGAAAATTGCTTTGGACCCAACATATTAATTATACAATTGGTCGCTGCGAAAAAGGTATTAATTTTCTTAAAATGGTGTGTAAGAGATCGTGGGGTGCAGATCAAAACATTGCATTGAATTTTTATAGAGCCTATATAAGATCTATAATAGATTACTGTTGTGTGGTATATGGGTCAGCTAGCATAACTAATTTACGTAAACTTGATAGAATCCAATTTAAAGCTCTAAGAATTGTGTTAGGATTGATGAAAAGCACTCCAAATGAAGCCACCCTAGCTCTAGCATCTGAAAACCCACTCTCATTGCGCAGAGAATATCTGGCAAGCAAATATTTCCTAAACCAACATTATCGTGGCACTTATAATGCAAAAATAATTAATAAATTAAATACAGCTGATTTAACATCTACATACTTCATTAAAAAAAACTCTCCACCACTTGCAAGAGCAATTATAACTTGCAACGAACTGAAGTTAATAAATTCCCCTTGTAATGTTATCTGGGAATCGTTGGATATACCACATCTAACAAGTGTTCTAGCTACAAATATTATTATCCCTAAATACCAAAATGAATTTTGCTACACTACTCTTAAAGAAATCTTAAGTGGCTATTCAGATCATATTGTGATCTATACAGACGGGTCCAAATCACCAACATGTACAACCAGTGCTTACTTTGTACCAAAAATGAAGATTAAAAAATCATTTATTTTAAATAATCAATCCAGCACAATACTATTGCTGATTATATAGCTAAAAATCCATTACAGCACCCACATATGGTGATAGAAGAATTTAACACATGTGACCTACTTGCCTATATCAAACAACATATTAAATTTAAATGGGACAGACAATGGATTCAGTTTGGTGAAAGCAGGAGCACTAATTTATACAAATTACAACCAACAGTACATGTAAAACAATTTTACAAAGATGTCACACTAAGTAGAAACACAGTGTCAACTGTCTTAAGATTAAAAGTAAATCATGGATGTTTTCCGAAACATCTACACAAAATAGGAGTTCTCCCAACAGACCGATGTGAGTGTGGGACTAGTATAGCTGATTTAAATCACATATTCTTCAACTGCCCCATACATTGTAATACAAGTACGTGGCTGCTAAAAGAATTGATAAAAGAGGTTTTAAGTACACCATTAAACGTAAATCTTCTATTAAGTGAAGACAATATAAAAATCTTTAAAATAATTATGATATTTCTTGTAAAAATTAAATTAAAGGTATGAGTATAAAATTGATCGTATGCGTGAATATTTTCTTTGTATTTACCATATATGTTGCCCACCTACCTAACCGTGGTTTATGTCTTGTTTGTTACAATAAAGCCGCTCTGATGAATCCCTGAGCGTGAAAAGTGTCCTTGTACAATCCTGTATAAATGAATACTAATATTTATATGTAATTACGTGACTAAAGGTTTCAAGCCAAAGCCATTAAAAAAAAAAAAAAAAAAAAAAAAGGGTTTAGTCACAACCAGCCAATCACAGGATGTGATTTGATCATGCTTTGTTGTTTAGGATAGGTGTCGCAGAGCTTATGGTGTTTAATTTAATATTAATTAGGATGAGTGAAGTTATTGATCTTCCACACTTTTGTAAGTGTGGAAGATAGAAAAGATGGCTCTAGGAAGAGGACTATAAATCCACGAAAGAGAGAATTGGCAAAGAAGAAAAGACTAACCCAACCTAAAGGTTACAATACCTTCAACCTGTGCTCACATTCCTCTAAAAGGCTTTTGTGTAAAAGCTTTACTCCCAGTGATTGTTCTCATGTGAGGAAAAACTTACTATCTGTGCCCAATAAAACTGCTCAGAACAACTTTATTTCAAGTCATGTATCCCTTCAAAACATCAAAAGAAGAAGACCACGAAATACAAGCAACGAGGCACGGCCCAACTCTTGTTCTGTTGAGTACACTTTGATTAAGCAAAACACAAAAATTATCAAGGTATGTAAAAAGTTTTTTATGCCAGTGATGATAGTCAAGCCTATCAGATTAAGCAACATTATAAAATTCGAAGACAGCTGGCAAAAAGGCGCGTGTAAGAGATTTCATGAAAAAGTTAAGAGGTAAAGAAACTCATTATTCTAGAAATAAATCAAAGTGCATCTATTTGGATTAGGACATGAACATCACAAAAGTATGGAAAATGTATAATAATTTACAAAATGAAAATCTCGAACAAAGCATCAAAAACGATATTTTGAAGAATTTTTCAAACCTTTAATATTGGATTTCACTCCCCAGCATCTGATGTGTGTAGTGACTGCTACAAAATGAAACATTTTATTAAAACCACAAAAGATCCATCTAAGAATAAGAAGGATTTCTCAGTCCGATGTCTCATTACCAATGTAATTATAGTCTTTTTATTGTTTTTGTGTAACCGATGTGGATATTAAAAAGCCAGTTTTCTACACCAGGATGGAACATCAAACAAAAAGGGGATCTACAGAACAACCTGCAAAAGTACCATTTTGTTAGTATCTTTCTTTCTTAGACTATTATTAATTTTTGTTGTAAGTTTTATTTTTAGTTTATCTCCAATTGTTGCTATTTCATCGTGTTGTTGTTAAAAAAATTGTCTTTAATTGGTACTAGCTCGTTACAATTTATATCTAATCCTTCCATTATAATTGTTCTATTTTAGTAACGTACATGTTGGCTGATGGATAGGCACGACGTTAAACATTGTCAAAGTTTCAGGACTTACATATTTTCTATTTTATTTATTTATTTGCCCTTTTTAACTAAATGTTTATCGGAACTACTGTAAAATTGTACAACACAATTTAACGCACAACGACAACAGAATTTATTCGACATGCTTTATCAAATGCAATTCATTACTCTAATTTATTAGTTCATTGTGGTTGCATGTTGGTTTTAAAAACAAGAGTAGTGAGTCTAAACAAGCGCTGCCTAAACGGTAAATTGTTCCGCAATCTTTTAAAATATGGTATAGGTAATTAAAAACGTAAATAACAATAAATAAACGGATGCGCAAGCTCCCTATACGTGAAATAAAATCTTAACTGTCTTTTCTTTGTTATTTCGATATACTCTGTATGAGTACTAGAAACCAATTCGCTAAGAATTTTGCTTAGTTGAGGAGATATGTTGTGGAATGCAATTTTTAGATTCCCCATGTCTCTCTTAACACCTTTATCAACGTCTGTTTTTGCCTTGCAATTCTTAGAAGGCACAGATTAAAGCGAAATTCTTGAATTTGGTTTCGAAAATTAGTCTACGATTTTATTATCAGATGTCGCTACATTGCGTCTATACGAAGCCATGTTATAGTTGCTTCCTAAGGCAGAAAAGATTTATTTCACGTTCAGAGCGCTTGCGAAAGCCGTTCTGATGATGCCTATTGGGCTGAAATACGTATAAACGGATGCGCAAGCTCCCTATACGTGAAATAAAATCTTAACTGTTTTTTCTTTCTTAACTGTCTTTTCTTTTTTAACAATAAATAATTTTATAGAAAAGAAGCATCAGTTCAAACTTTGCTCCAACTTTGTTTCAAATTATAGAAGGATTTATATTAAATTTTGTTTTTTACTGTTTTTATAAACTATAATTTGTATGAATGCTACAGAAACGGTCATTGATAGAATAGAAAGAAGAAATATAAAATGGTTTGGGCACCTACTGAGAATGCCATACGAACGTTGGCCCCAAAAACGTTACCGTCAAAACTACTCTACCAGAAGTAGGTTTTAGTGTCAATCAGGCTGAATCTGACGGAGATACAATCATCATCATCCTTTCTTAGCTTGCTGCATTTCAAGCCTATGATTCTGTGACTGTCGTAGCAGAGGACATTAATATTCTTGTCTTGCTCACGGCATTAGGATGGAAGTACTACAATGTTGTGTGAACAAAGAGCCCAATTTTTTTTAAACTTCAAAAGGATGTAAGTCGTATCAATTATACTGTCCTTCAAATTTTATGAATGGCGACGTCATTGCAGAAAATTCGCCGTTTTTTCATGCTTTATTAGGTAGCGATACAACATTAGTAGCTTGCAAGACCAGCAAACTTAAATTCATCAAAGATTTACAGAAACATTTTGAGTTAGCTAGCGGATCAGCATTATTTTTCAGTGAAAATGCCAAGCCATCTTCGCACTCTGTCATTGAACGTTTTTTCTCTCTTTATGTGGCAAAATAAAGATGATTTTTTAACAGCATGAGATACAAATGATTCGCTAAGACAGTGACCAACATTCTATTTAACTTATCATCGCTTCCGCCAACACAAAACGCAGCTCGTTTCCAGAGTGTTAGAGTTTATCGTCAAGAAACACTGCGATCCTGAAGATTGGGGCTAAAAAAAGCATAGAAAAATTTTAATAACAATCAAAACTTTAAAAACTCCAGCACATTTCAAACTTTCCAAATGCTCTGCAGTGTGCTTTAATTGTTCTGGTGAAACCTGCAGTGACATCATAAAAATACTAAAATTAATCTAAAAATTCAAAGAATTCGAAGATGAATTACCCACAATGACGCCAATTCCAACTTCCGTTATTTTGCAAACATTTACCTTCGATACTGAATGAGATCCTGAACCGCAGCCTAAATTTTTAAATATATAATTATGCTCAAATTGTCGGTGAATTAGGCCTAATGGGGCGCTTCCAGACTCTACCTTATAGATAGTTGGGAAAAAGGTCGATAACAAACTAATAATACCATAGGAATGTTAACAAAATAATAAATTATATGAATAAAAAAATATTTAATAAAAAACTAAGATTAATGGTTCGTTTTTGTCCTATTCTTATAAGTATTCAAAAACCCGGTCAAATTCAGTGTGCTGTAAAACCCAGAGAAATTAACGAAATTAAACACATTTATATTGAAAACCCAATATGATATTGCTCTCACATATTTTTATTGTAAAATGACCAGAGAAAAAGTTATTTTTGTTAATAACTTTTTTATTTTTCATCTTACTATAAAAAGTAGAAATAAAGTTATAGACAATTTAATTTGCTATAAACAATATCTAATAAAATTTTCTGTAGGGTTGCTAGTTTACAAGATACACCGCGAAAACTTTGAACCCGTTATTCCATGATGGCGAATATTATAATAATTATTAAAATTAAACAGATTTGTAGTAAAAATTATTTTTTGAGGAAACCCCTATAATATTGATTTAATGTCATTTTATTTTAAAATAACCAGAAAAAATTTATAAGGTTCAAAAGAAAATTTGTTCTTTTTTTTAGTTTTTTAGTTTATAATTTTTTAATTTTTAATTTTGCGATAAAAAGTAATAGCAGTAATAGTAAAGTTGGAAAAGAACTAATTTGCCACAAATAATGTTTTATAAAATCCCTTTGCTCCAGGTTTTCCAAGATGGCGGCTGGGGGACTAGAGTGGCGACCCCACAAACTTAAACTTAAGCTTATACTTATCAGTCCCACACATCAAACAAATAAAATCGCGCCTTAAAAATGTAGTCTTAATGTAACTTTTCAATGTACCATAAGCTTTAACAAAATTTAAGCCATGAATGTGTCAATGGAACATGTCTGGAACATGAGAGATCGCAGATTTTTGAATTTGCGACACTCTCCACAAACTTTAGCAGCTGTTGTTGACAAAACTGAATTTTATAGAATAAATTATCTTAGAGATAGTGCAAACACTCCTGACCACCGCGCAATAGACGAAATTTGGTTTACAATAGAACCTTTCTGCCTTTACGTGAATTTTGACTCCGCTTTCGCGCAGCTCCATGGTCAGGAGTGTTTGCACTATCTCTAACAGGATATCGACTACCTTTTCAGAACGATGCCCAGACGTGCCAATGAGTGTATAAGAAATCATGGATCCTTAACACATTATAGAACCAGTTTTTGCAGCCCAAAATAAACACTACTGAAACTGAAACATAGATGTATCTTTTTACGCGCTGTCATATTCAAATTAACTAGTACAGATCTGTCAAGTAATCCTTAAACAATTAATTATTAAGGCCTAATTGTTAAAAATTGTGTTAAGTACAGAGGAGAAAGTGTTTCTTGTGGAGCATTATTTTCGTGTGTGATCAATTCACACAACGGTTTAATAAACGTTCTCCAAGTAATGCTGTAATTTTGAAGGTTGTTGAAAAGTTTAGAAATACGGGTAATATATTGTGCCAACGAATAGGAAACTCAGGGCATAACCAGGACAGTTAACAACAACGATAACCATGAACGTGTTTTTAACCGATCTTGGAAAATCCAAAAGCTAGCCAAACAAGAACAGCGTTGCATCTTGGCTTAAAACGAACTTCCTTGCAAAGAATCCTGAAGGAGCTGAGTGCATTTTCGTATGTGATTCAGGTATATCAACAATTACATCCCAGGGATTATCCCAGTAGAGTGGAATATTGTGTCAGAATTCTTGCATTATAGTATGAAATCCTGAATTTTTGAAAAATGGTTTTCAGACGAAGCACATTTTTATTTAGCAGCCATGTAAATCGTCGCACAAATCGATTTCTGGGCTTTGCCAGACCAGATGAAGTTCAAGAAGTTCCTTTACATAGCGCCAAAGTGAGTGTGCAGTTTCGGGACACGGAATCATCGGTCCATAATTTATCGAAGAAAATGGTAGGCAAGTCACACTTAATCAACAGATTTACATACAAATTTTAACACGCTTTATCCCTGATCTAAGTCAATTTTGTCGTGCACGTAATTTGGCATTTCGAGACCAATTTTTCCAGCAGGATAGGGGAAACTTGCCATACTGCTGTCGCAGTTCGTCAAATTTTTCAGGGACATTTTCAAACAAATTCATTTCACGATTTACTGACTTCCCCTATCCTGCACATTCTCCAGACTTGACATCTCCAGACGCATACATTTGGGGCATGGCTAAAACTGCCGTTTTAAAACGAGCACCAAAAACCATCAATAAGTT
This sequence comes from Diabrotica undecimpunctata, assembly GCF_040954645.1. NCBI lineage: Eukaryota > Metazoa > Arthropoda > Insecta > Coleoptera > Chrysomelidae > Diabrotica > Diabrotica undecimpunctata. The sequence goes on along the minus strand of NC_092811.1, from coordinate 113,635,275 downwards.
AAAGGATGCCGTTAGAGCCTTCTTTGCGGACTTGCGACAACCTTTATTCCATAACATTACGAGAAATCTGGAATATCGGTATGAAGTCTGTTTTAAGAGAGGAAGAACTCAATTAGAGCATGGTATAAAATGTCAATAATATGTGTTTTTTAAAACAATAAATAATTACAAGTTAAGTACTGTATATTTTGGGCTATGCTGTAGAATTTGTATGATCTGTAAAATCAGTTTATTGTACAAATTTTAACTTTTATGGAATTAAAAGTTAAATAATGTATGAACGAGATTTTTCTGCGCAGTTAACTTAAAAACATTTCAAAATAAATTAAATATAAAATATTACAAAGAAAAGGTTTATATACTAATGTTATGTATACAACTGTCAAGTCCTTTACAACAAAATTAAACTTATTTACAAACAATTTCAATAGAAACCGTTATCTCACTATCCATTATCGCAAAAAAGGAAAAAACTTGGAAAATACTGAATATAAGAAATGAAAAGGAATGATAAGTGAATTATACAACGAGGTCACTATAAGATATGATGATCACAAGTATGCTGTATATTTATATTTTGTAGGTATTAACTTATAATATACTAATACAAATATAATGAATTTTAATGTTAATATGATGTTAAAATTATAATTTTTCGACTGTTCTAACAACCATTCAAATTTCGTCATTTTGTGCCATGTGGAACAATTTCACCCAATCATGTCAACATTAGACTGATATTTGCATTCAGTGCAATTTCAATCCCTATGACAACACGATCGAGTTTGACAACTTCATCCAAATAAATTTCAAAATGTCACGTTTCGGCAATGAGAATGTTCAAAGTATAAATGCGCTAATCAAAGAAAAAATTCCCAGAAATACAACCTACAGTCACAAATATATTTAGAGAAAAAGATAACAAATCACTCGAATAGATCAACTGCTGTTAGCGAATTAGCAAAAAGTGGTGTAGAAGAACAACAATTGCTAAAAATTACTGGTCATGGCAATCAGAATTCTATAAAACCATACTTGAATCTCGATCAAGAACACCACAACAAGATTATAAATATTATGCGTGGTAATAGATCTTCTATAGTAGAGAACAGCAACGAATCTAATGTTAACTTAAATTTTAATAATTGTACTTTCACTAACTGTACTTTTAATAAATAAATGTTTCGTTATGTTGAGTTATGATTTTTTTTTTCGAAAAATTATCCGCCGAATATCCCTCTGACATTGATGAATGCCTTATAATTTCATGACAAATTTCTCAAGCTCGTTGCTTGGAAACAGCACTCAGCCTTCGGCTTTGTGCTGTTACCAAGGAACGAGCTTTCGATTGTCATGAAATTATCTCGTCTGTTATCAATGTCCTAGGGATATTACTACTGATAATCAATTTACTTACAAAAACAATCATTAAATTGCCTCAAAATACTACAATAAAATGCATAAAGAGAATATGCTTCAAAAACATGAGAAAATTGATCCATTTTTACCTCTTACACTTACTTACTCTAACTTCCTCTATAACTACCTCTTACACTTACTTACCTCTAACACTTACTAATAAATAAATACCCTGATGCGGATATTTTGTCTGTTCACAACCCTCTAATCGCAAATGTAAGGCAAAGATTAAAAAAACAGCTAACAATAAATACATAAACACAACGAGAGAATTTATGAGAGACGAATAGCTTAGAACCACATACAGTATGCACATAAACGAGAAATTTAGCAATATAGAACAAGGAAATTGCACAGAGGAATTCCGTGAGAAAATAAGGATGGCTATAACCAAATAAAATAAAAAAAAATCACATAAACAAATGGATGACAGAAGAAATGCTCGATCTAATTAAAATATATCAGAACCAACAAAAATATAAAGAAACCCAACTTAGATAAGAGCAAAAACTAAAACCGCAAGGGAAAGCTAAATGAAAGAACGTTGGTAATAATTGGAATCATTACAATAAAAGGAAAACAACTTTGGGCTGGAGTCTATGTAAATTTTGGTTGTATACAGGAAACATTGTAATACTCGCCTGAAAAATGATCTAGGAGATAATGTACATATCCAAGTTTTCTAACCTATTCGTAGCTAAAATCTAGACTAACTATGATTCGTCCCTATTTAAGGATAAGAGACTGAATCTCCCAACTATTTACCCACGGAAAATTTATCCAAATCTCCCATTATTCATGCCTAGATGGAGTACGCTATAACAGTAGCAAAACTGGACAAGGCCCCTGGACGGGAGGTCACTATTACAAAAGCCATAAAACTGTTGGAAGATGACCACATCGACATGTTGGTAATAAGTTTCAATGCCATCTATAAGACTGGCCATATTTCACCGAACAAAGAGAAAGATAAAGATACCGAAAGGAGAGTGGAAGACCTACTCTACTACCCTCCAATGAATAATGGAGCCCCATCCTTATTCCAGATAGTGGCACCTATGATAGAGGATACTGTCAGGCAGATGTAAAACTTAGGTAAAAACATATCTTCTGCAACTGCATTCACAGAAGTTGCCTCAAAAATAATTCATTCACATATCACAAGCCCTCAACTAAACAAATAGATACGTCATAGGCGCCTTCCTTGATATCCTGAAGACCTTGATCAAATTTGGCACATAGTCTTGATCGAAAAGCATCTCTGTACTGGACTGAATATATCATTCGTAAAAATACCCCACTCCTATCTCTCCAATCGGACAATCCGTGTCAAAGTCGCTAACAGGCTATCAACACCATTCTCTTCACAAGCTGGGGTCCCCCAGGGCTCAATTCTAGCACCAATAAACACTATATACAGTCTACAAAAATAACATACACTATCCGTTAACTAGATTAGGGTCAATGTTATTATTTGCTGACGATACTGAACTCTCTCTGCAGAAACATAGAGTGGGACGCTAAGGCAGGCGTCTGTGTTTGATAGAGCATAGGATCAGTTAAACAAAATTGCCAGGTGGCGCAACAAATGTAAATTTACACTCAATTACTCCAAAACTTAATTAATTTTATTCAAATCTCGTTACAGCCACAATGCTGGGAGGAACCAGATAACCCGCTAAGGAGAAATTTTTGATTACAGAAACTCGGGGTTGTAATTGGGTGTTCATTTTATCAGGACTCTTAACTGGGACATTGACATCAAAGACAGTCTAGACAGGGTAAGAAAAAGAGCTAGACTCCTGGGTGCGCTGTCTGAAAAACTCGGAAATACGTCTAATTTAACTCTCTTGCACACCTACAAGACTTTCGTCAGACCTATCATTGAATATAAGGCGTGTGTCACCAAATTGCGAATATAACATCAATAAAGGACAGAGTCTAAACTCTTAGAAAGATAGGTCTTCCGCACAATAGCTGATTCCAATAACAGAGCTAAGCAAACTCTAAAGTCTCCCTGTCACCACCAAGAGCACATGCTCACCAGGCTCCCCCTAACAAAAGTTCCGTTTCTTCGAGCTAAGCTTCTACACTTTGCTGGCAATGAACTTCTTGATAAGTACCATGACATACTCGAAGCAACTCCCCTCAAATATTGCAGATAAATTAACTGCCACGCCAAAATCGCTAGATCGGAGCTAGTATGACTGATAACACCGGAAGGACCTTCAGCTCATGGCTTAGCTGGCTACTCTAAATTCTCACACCTAGCGCTACTTTTCTACATCACCGCTATACAAGCTTCCGCTCTATAGCCGCTTACCACTCCAAAAAACACTACTTACAACTGACGTTGCTAGCCCCCTACAAAAGCTTCCACAAAAAAAAGGAGCAGCCTCTCCTTGAACAGGCGTAAGCTTAAACGAGGTGCTTCCTGTGTTCAGATTCAATTCTATTCCAGGTAAAGAGCGGCAAAATGCATATATCTCCGACTGATTAGTTTAGTGATCCAATTACTTAAAGAATTCCTTTGTCACCTCCATATAAGAATGTCCCGAAAGCTATAAGGGCTAAGCTGCGAGACACAATTTGGTTTCAAGACCGGAATGGATACACGTAAAGCAGCTTTATTATTGAACACGCTTGTATAAAATTGCATGGACCAATAAAAAGATATATTTAATACATTCCTTAATTAGGAAAAAGCATTGTTAAAAAAAATATGGGTTCTCAAGAATCTCTGTTGGAACCAAAAAGAACGACTCAAGCTGAACAAGTAAATCAACATGGAGGAATTTATAATTTTAAGAGAACAACAGGGGCGTGTTGTGTTTTCTTTGTGTGGAGAATGTTTTTGTAGAGGCACTTAAACACTGTAAGTGTGGTATAAAGTCCAAGGAATATCCAAAAAATAGAAAAATAACATTCGTTACGCCGAAAATACTAATGCAAATAAAAAATGCTCCAATCGCGCAAGTGAGAACATCTAAATACTTATAAATGATTGTGGATGGCTAATATGACTCTCAAGAAGAAATAAAATGCTGTAACGAACAAGCAAGACAACTTGTCGTTAAATGTATATCACCACTATGTAACCGCAATCTATGTGTGGTCCATGTTGTTATATGGTATATAAACATGGACGTTGGAAATATCCTCCATCAATAAGTAATAGGCTTTCGAAATGTGGACCTTGCGAAGAATGTTTCGCATATTATGGACAGATATGGTGAGAAACGAGGACATCTTAAAAAGGGGAATACTAAAAGAGAATTGCTCGAGTTGATAGAAAAATTGGATAATGGGCCATATTCTAAGAGGGAAATGATATGTAATCTGCTAAAGAATATAAAAAATTGAAAAGGCAGAAATATAACTGGCGAGCTCTATGACTTAAAGTTAATATAATTCGCCAACGTCAACACACTATAGGTGCATTGCACTCTAATAAGAAAGAAATTGAATTGTATAACCAGTGTTTTTTTACCCGGAATTAAGCAAAAATACTATTTTCTATGCAAACACTCCTTCAACGATGTTGGGAGGTAAGAAAACCCGTATATATGTGCTTCATTGATTTTGAAAAGGCATTTGATCGCGTTCAGCATACCAGACTAATTACCGCCTTGCAGAGCATCCAACTAGATGAGAAAGACATCAAACTTATTGCCAAACTTTACTGGAACCAAACAGCCATTATTAATACCAACAACAGAGAATCAAAGCCAATCAGTATTGAACGAGGCGTAAGACAAGGCTGTATATTATCTCCCACCCTCTTTAACGTGTATTCTGAGAATCTATTTAGGGAAGCCTTAAAAGATCAAAAAGGAATTATCATAGGAGGAGAAATAATTAACAATATACGGTACGCCGACGATACTGTGATTCTAGCTGAAAACATCGACGATCTGCAGGAGCTAATCAATAGAGTTGACATGGAATGCACAAATTGGGGACTGTCGATAAATATCGATAAAACTAAATGCATGGTGACCAGTAAAGTGGATATCGGCGCAACCCAACTGATATTAAACCAACAACCGCTGCAGAGAGTTCAGAGATGTTGGATTACCCAAAATCTAGATCCATTCTTCAAAATTCGATGTAGAATTGAACAGGCAAGAAACTCATTTCAAAAATTCAAGCCTCTATTATCCAATAACTCATTAAATTTGGAAATCCGTGAAAAGTTTACAAGATGTTACGTGTGGTCTGTACTTTTGTATGGATGTGAAACTTGGACTTTAAACGCCGATATCATGAATAAAATCGAGGCGTTTGAGATGTGGTTGTATCGAAGGATACTAAAAATTCCATGGACTAGCAGAACCAGAAACGAAGAAGTTCTTCGAAGAATGGGACATCACCGAACTCTATTAAATATTATTAAGAGGCGTAAACTAGAATATCTTGGACATATAATCAGAGGACCAAGATATGAGTTCCTTCGGCTAATTCTCAACGGTAAAATCGAAGGAAAGAAATGGATAGGAGGGAAGAAACTCTCTTGGTTGAGGAATTTGCGGCAGTGGACAGGTTTGACAGCGGACCAATTGCTACACGTAGCGCAAGACCGAGATCAGTATAAAAAATATTATAAGCATGATAGTCGCCGACGTTCCGTAGGGATATGGCACTCTAAGAAGAAGAAGCAAAAACATAACAAGAATATTAAAAATGAAAATGAAAAACTGATAATCAACTGCTCGAATAACGAACTTAGAATAAACAACGCATTTTTTGAGCACAAAGACCAACACAAATATATATTTAATAATACCAATGGACAAAGATCTATGATAGATGCAAGGTGGAGAACATTGAGAACTGGGTAACAAATAGAAGAGTAGAATGGAACGATCATATCAGGCGAATGGCAACAAATGGAGTAGTAAAGATGGCAAGAGACGGTTCTCCAATAGAAATACGATCAGTAGGAAGACCACGAAAACGATAAAACGACAACTTACCCTAGGCACATTGAAAAACTGACAGAGTCATGTATACATAAAAAGAAAGAGAAGAAGAAGAACTAGTGTTTTATGGTATAATCTGTGTTTTACCATTCAAATATATATAATTTATTATATTTAGATTATCCGCACTGTATGTTACATTTTTCAGCTACATTTTAAATCTGTGTTTTATAAACAATTTTAAAATTCCTTAAAGTATGATTTATTTTATAGCCAAAGCAGTATATCTCGAACGTCTTGTTTACAGCTCTCGATATACATCACATTCGATCTTAAAACACCCACTGAGAGTCATATCTTCAGGAAGCAACATAGGTCAAATGATAAAACCAAGCATCCGTAATAAAACACGTTAGATAAAGTCACTTTTACAAGATGCAAGGAAGTGTATAAATATATTTTTTGGAGATTTGTGGTTCCTATATCATTCCCTGTTGATTAGGTTCAACGTTCTTTCTTTGTTTAATGTTGTTGGATGCTGATTGTAGCTCGAATTGATAAGTTATTACATTTGTTTTTTATTTTATGTTACGCAATAAAAATCTTTCAATAACTATTTGTAAACAACATTTTAAAACAGAAAAAATGCAGATTAAAAACAACTTCGACAAACAGACTACATGTGAATGTTTTCTTGGAACATTGGAAGAGTTTAACATTATAAACGTATCACTGCTTATAGACGATTTCTTGGACTACATTGCAAACAAATGAGTAATTATTTAGCCTAATTAGAAATCAAGCGAGCTTATATTTTATCACCATCATCTTTGTTTCGACAATCCTTTTTGGATCCTGGTTTACTCTAAGATTCGTCGACATTTTGGTCGGTTTCTGGCAACTTGCTGCCATCATCTGATATTTAATATCCCTAAGTTGGTCTCAACTTCATCCAACCACCTAATTCGTGGCCGACCTCTGTTTCGTCTTCCTACATGTATACCTATGATTGGTTCTTCAACAATCGTGTTATCTTGCATTTCTATTATATGTCTAGCACATCTAAGTCCCTGTATTTTAATGAAAGTTATGACGTCTGGCTCATTAAAGAGTTGGTACAATCCGAAGTTATATGTCGAACGCCTCAGCAGTGTTTTCTATACAATAAGTTTAATTCTTTTTCGGATGTCCTTGACAATTTGTAATGTTCATTCGTCTTTTAATTTCTTTACTTGTTTTGTGGGGAGTAGTCACCAGCTAGCCAAGGTATGTGAAGCTGTCAACACGTTCAAAGATATGGCTTCCAAAGACTGTTTACCATTTCTCATTTGCTATAGGATTTTTAGTAATCAACATGTACTTAGCTTTGTCTTCATTAATAATTAGACTGACCTGCTTCGTGACCTTTTGCAATACTAGGAAATAATGCTTAACACCTAGCTTGCTACGCCCTATTATATCAATATCATCAGCGTCTGCTACAATTTGTATCGATCTATTGTAAGTACTAGTGCCGCGTCATCTTTACTTGTCCTGCCGTGTGTCTCGTAGAGCCTTTTCCACTTCAATATTAAATAGGATGCCAGCCATAATATCCTTCTCAATCGACCATGTGAAATAATTCGAAGTCGTGGAGTAAATGATTTATTGGTAGTGTCATCCTGGTGCAACATACACGCACCCTGATGGCTCTAAGGGCTCTGCGATATTTTCTTAAGACTCTGTGGCTGAGTTTTTTTTACCACATAACTGTTGTTGTTTTTCTTCGCCCTATAAGAGTAAACAACAGATCTCGTCTTTTTCAAGACGAGATCAAAAAAAAAGAGCGTTCGGACTAACATTGCGCCATATTGCGTAATATTACAAATTTACAACTAGTAACTATATAAATTCCACGTAGTTACTAGTTCCGATACGACATGGCGCCCAAAAAAATTCGAATCCACGACCCGCCTGAACAGAAGACATTCATGAAGACAGCGAGGAGATGCATCGGATGTTAGCACATCAGCTAACATGCCGATATCCGAGCCTTCTGCAGACCTGAGATCGCCGGTGTGCGGATACCTTTGACGAGCCAGCCCTTTTCAACGTTAGACGCCACAGCTGCCAACGTAGATCGCGGAGTAGGACCAGCCAGGCCCCCCCCTACAGTTAGGTGGTCGTTTGATATGGTTAGATGGGATCCTGATAGCCTAGAGGAGGACGAACCCGCCGAAGGAGTGAGTACATCGACCGAGGATGGACCTGCAGATGCTGTCACCACCACCGACCTCCTCCTGTGTAGTGTTTCTGTGCAGTGTAGTGTTTCAGTGCAGTGCAGTGCAGTGTAGTTGTTAGAAACTGTAAGTAATGTTAAATTTAAACAATTTTCTGCTTTATGTTTCAATTAGTATATATATGTTTTTGTAAAATTTTTTAATAAAATCAGTTTTTTTTTATCAGCCTTCGAGTCTCCAAAGCGGGGGGGATGTCATCCTGGTGCAACATACACGCACCCTGATGCGCATCGCTCTTCCTTCTGGAACTTTTTATTAAATTCTATTGGACGAGAGATCCAAAAATCTCATATAAAAGTTAAACACCTTTTAAATATGGGACATTTTCGGATCTCGAGTCAGTAGTTGCCTAGTCGAGGTCAGCCCCTCACGGGCGCTCCTAGAGCACTTTGCTCTAAGGGCTCTGCGATATTTTCTTAAGACTCTGTGGCTAAGTTTTTTTTACCACATAATTGTTGTTTTATTTCTTCGCCCTATAAGAGTAAACAACAGATCTCGTCTTTTTCAAGACGAGATCCAAACAAAGAGCTTTCGGACTAACATTGCGTAATATTGTGCAATGTTAGATTACAACTAGTAACTATATAAATTTTACGTAGTTACTAGTTCTGATAGGACAGTAGGTTCAAAATAATTACAGTCAACGTAACTTTTATTTCTTTTTCCAATGACATTTTTATTTTCTATTTTCTTTTGCTTCCTTTGGAGAGTTCTGCTGCGTGAAAATTAGGCACTGCTTTGTCAAATTTAAACTAATCAATCGCTTCTCTTAAAATTCACCCAAAGCAGATTCTAGATATCCGAACTTTAAACTCAGCAGACGCAGGGAAGGAACACAAACTATTACTAGCAAAAATGAGAATGAAAATAACACCAAAACATTTTCTACAAATTTAATGTAGAATCACTGTGGAACGATTCTACAAGAGAAATGTACCAAAGGAGGCTAGCACAGAAGATACAACTAAAACAAATAGACGACATCGAAGATATAAACGCGAGCTGGGAGAAAAGTAAAAACAACATTGAAGAAGCATCAACAGAAGCTCTAGGAAAACGCAAAGTGATCCTAAACAAAAGAAACAACAACATTATACAATGGTAGAGAAAAGAAATAAAAGGGAAATGTAAAGAGAAACGAAAGGTCTGCACGAAGTACAAAACATCAAATACTCCAGAATCCCGAGACATTTATAGAAGAATACGAAATGAAACAAAGCAGTTGGAAGAAGAACAAAAAATAAACACTGGGAACAGTCTACAAAATAAATGGAAAGCGACTAGGGTACACAAAAACAAATATAGAGATTCATAAGAAACCTACGGAAACAAATGGCAGAATTGAAGGAATACAATAACATACCAGCAAACGAATGGAAAAGATACTTGACGGAACTGTTTAAAGAAAAGGAAAATATTAATCAACACAATAACGTACCTGAATTAAGACACGAAATAAAAATCAGTTTTTACAAAGTAGAGATAGCCATAAATTCACTCAAAACCAGCAAGTCACCAGGACCAGACGAAATAACCAACGAACTTCTAAAACACGGAGGAAAAAGTACAACCCTTGAGATGGCAAAACTTATACAAAAACTAATACTGCACTGCAATATACCAGACGCATGGAGAAACAGCATAACGATACCAATGTTCAAGAAACAAGATAAAGAAGACCCCAACAAGTATAGAGGTATAAATCCACTGAACACCGCACTTAAGCTTACCACAAAAGTCCTAACCAACAAAATCAATGAACTAACAACTTTATGAGATAAACAAATTCAGATCCGGAAGATCCTGCATAGATGCCGTATTTGCACTAAGACAGATCACAGAAAAGGCCCTAGAGTACAATAAACCAGCATATCTATGTTTTATAGACCTGACAAAGGCTTTCGATCGCATCCAAGTCGAAGACGTCTTACACCTACTGTATAAAAAAAACATACCAATCAATATTATAAAAACCATCGACAACATCTACTTTTATAATCGAATACAGGCAAAGGTAAATGGAAAACTAACACAGTGTATACCAGTACAAAGCGGAGTCAGATAGGATAACTCGCTAAGCCCACTTCTCTTTAATATAATAATGGATGAAATAGTACAAGCAGTACGTAAAGGTCATGGTTAAAGAATGGGGAACAAAGAAATCCAAATATTATGTTATGCAGACGACGCCACATTAATTGCCGAGATAGAAGACGAGCTCCAAAGATTAATACACATCTTCAATATAACAGCCAAGAAATACAATATGATAATATCAGCAGAAAAAACCAAATCTATGACAATATCTAAATACTGACTATGATTTAAACTCGAAATTGATGGGAAAATAATAAAGCAGTCAGCGAGGTTTAGATATCTGGGAATAGATATAACTACTTACGGAGATGTTGAAGAAGTACGACAATAAAGCTTAATAGCCAGTAAAGCGACGGGATCTCTTGATGACACAATCTGAAAGAACAAACACCTAAGACAAGACACAAAAACAAGAATCTATAAAGCAGCAATTAGACCTGCGGAGACAAGACCTGACACATCTAAAACGAGATGACTACTAGAAACAACAGAGATGAAAAAACTCCGACGAATATAAGGAAAAGTCTGTTGGATAGATAGAGAAGCGAAAACATAAGAACATGCAATATAGAAGACATAAATGGATGGGTGAAAATCGGAAACAGAAGTGGAACGAACACATTAGTAGAATGGCAGAGGGTAGGATAGTACGAATAGCACGAGATAAGTCATCAAATGGACGAAGAAGTATTGGCAGGCCACGAAAAAGATGGTGCGATAATTTGAACAATTTAGGAGGCTAATATTAAAGAAGAAACAAGCTTTAAAGCTTACATACAAGAAGGAAGAAGAAGAAGAAGATTGCTTCTCTTGTTTTTTTTATTTCGCATTTATAGATTTTTAATGTTTTGAAATTGTAACCTTTCATTTAATTGATACAATAACTTCAAGTTCTTATAGGTGAGTTGGCTTTTGGTCTAGTAAAACATCCCGTAATTTTGGGTTAAATAGTTTCAAGTGTTTATTTTTTTAGTAACACTATTTCCTGTATGATGCTCCTCAAGTTTACTGTCAAGAATAAACTTTTCACATTATAGGCAATAATTTAAGGCTGTTCTTTGCATATTCGTAAGGATTTTTCATGATTGCAACCATCAAAGCCCTGAAGTCTTGTATCATTCTTCTTCTATCGGATTTAAGTTTCCAATTTTTACGATGAGGAGTATTATCTTTTATCATTTTTGCCATAGTATTACTAAGGGTATTCTAACACTATTTAATGCAGTGCTATTTTAATTGGGAATAAGTCACAATTATGTGACTTATTCCCAATTAAAATAGTAAATGCTTTAAGATGCCAAAAGAAAATAGCTTTAGGACAACTTTAACTTTAATGCAGTGGTTTTTCGTGGTCAATTACTGAGTGGCAGGTCTTAAAATTAAAAAAGTCTTAGAACAGTTACTTTTAGACGGGTAGGTACTTCTATATCTTCCGATGGTTTACGCCAAGCCAATTATCGAGATTTGCTTATAACTTAAGTTTTCATGGTAATTTTCCAACAGAAAATGATTCACAAAAAACCATATCCTTGTAATATGCAGACATTGAAAGACATAAAGTAAAACGCACTAGCGAGGCCGTGTATTTTTTTTTTAAACGATATCACAAAATACGCCTTGCAATATTTAACTTTTACTACGAGTATTATCTAAAACATATCGGACTTAAACGACCAATAAAAGTTCTTGGACACGTTCGCATCAAATAAATTGATGAGCGATAAGCCATTTAAAAGAAGTGGATTTACGCTTACTAGAAATCAAAATGGCAGACATACAACGACCAATAAATACCTAACTCCAAAGATGACTCCTTAGCTATATCATAGACAATTTCTTGTTGGAAAAAAGTAGCCGAGGAGTCGAACAGAATTTTAAATTTGTCGAGAATTAGCTTTCCCACGTATCAATTGTAATCGATTCCGAGAAAAAACTTATGAAATATACTGAGTGCCCATTGGCGTGCTCAGTTTACAAGATAACCGCAACATTTCATGAAATATGGGGGAATGCGTCGTATGGTATTAAACAGAAATAGCATTTTAGCAAACGAAAACTTACTATTTTCAATATTTAAGTACATTTATGTTATTTTACATATATTCTTACCAATATCAATGTAGAAAAGATAATATAAAATCTCTATTTATGTGGTATAAAGTTACTTATAAAGTTAAGTTACTAAACATGTTGAAGTAAATACAGAAAACTTTTAACCTTAGACATTTAGTTGTTAACTTTTTAACTTTTTAAGTAATTATGATCTTTAAAAAAGACGATAACACTAACGTCGAAAACTATAGATCAATACCCCGTTTATCTCATCCCTATAAGCTATACATGAAAGTGATCACAAACTGTTTAACCAAAAAACTAGATTTCTACCAACTGGTAAAACAGGCTGGTTTCAGGAAGGATTCAGTAGAATCGACCACCTTCGTATTGTACGAATTCTATTCGAGAAATGTACAGCATACAACGTACCGCTACATATGGATTTTATACATTATCAAACAGCCTTAGAACATAAATTATATTCTTCTTCTTATTGTGCCGTATCCTTTTAAAAGTTGACGATTCAAATGGCAATTGTAGCTTTGGAAACGACTGCACGAAAGATATCTGCGGAAAAGCGGTCAAATTATCTCCACAAGTCTTTCAGCCATGAGTCTTCTAACCGATTTGGTGGTCCAATTTAAACCTGGTCAGTTGTCTTTATATATAAAAATCTCGTACCTATTACTATGTTTGTCCAAGCTAGTATTCAAAAACCATTGAATCGATCGCAATAAAATTTTGTAAAAGTGTATTTGTTGGTCCAACTTAGGAGATAGGATATTTTTTATCTCGATGAATGACCCTTATTTTTTTTAATTGTACATTCAAAATGTTTTATACGACTTCACCTCTACAGTTTTAGTTCATTTGATCCACGTAGTTATAAAATATCATAAAATGACGTCCAACAAACGTCATTTTGTATTTTTATAAGTTTTTTTATAATAAATCGAGAACGACTGAATTGATTTGGCTAATTTAGGTTTTGAAATATTTATTTAAATTCCTAGGAAAGTCTGATAGGTGAGAAAATATGATGAAAGGAAATATGAGAAAATATAAGGAAAATAGTAGAAGCAACGGTTTTATATTCCCATACAAATAGTTACATTACACTCTTATACAAAAGGTTTTATACGATCTACTGTTACAGTGGCACTACAGCCCAAATCGGGCCTTGGCCTCCTCCAACAGGCTTCTCCAATCATCTCGAATTTACCGCTGTTCTTTTCTATGAACGCGTTCCCAGGCAGCTCCTGGCATCCTTATCGACTTCGACTTCCCATCTCTTTTTAGGTCTTCTAATAGGTCTTTTTTCGTGCATTCTTGCATTTAGTAATTTTCTGGGGATTCAATTCTCATGCATGCGGACCACGTGCCCTGCCCACCGTAATCTTTGCAGTTTAATGTATTGTGCTAGAGTTGGTTCGCTATATTGCTCGTATATTTCTCTATTATACCTAATTCGCCAGTTGTTGTTTTCACTTATTGGACCCAGTATCCTACGTAATATTTTTCTTTCAAACACATCTAATGCATTGGCAGATTTCTGTGTCACCCTGTTTCACAACCAGAACTTATGGGCCTGGTTATTGTTTTATAGACCCGGAGTTTTGTTTTCTTTTCCTGTTTAAATGGACTACCACTGTTACAGTGGTAGTTCATTTAAACATAAAGTGACTCGAAAAAATATGTAGCAATTGTAGGGAAAATAGTAAAAGCATTTTTATTTTCCCATACAAACAGTTATATATACTACCATATACCATCAGATATCAAGTTTTATTAGTTGTGTATAAAGTTTTTTAAAAAATGTGATTTTTATTCGAGAGTAAAATATTTTTATTTTTGACATTGAAAAATAATATTAACGAAATGTGTTTGAAATTAAAGAAATTTTAAAATGTTCAACATTATTTATTTACAATAAAAAAAACTATTTTTAAACATTTTCTCTGCAATAAAATTAAAAATTTAAGTTTGTGCATTAATTCAATACATTTTAATAATTATAAATTTAATGAAATAATTCTAAATAAACTTAAATTTTAAAAGCTATTGAGAAAGTTAACAAATGTTAAAATCTAATTGACTATACTAAATCCATAAAATTTTGCATATTATAATTTTGTCTTATGTATGAAGAAAGCCGCAAAAAGTATATTTTATAAAAAAATTTATAATAAGTAATTAACAGAAATGAATTGAACAGAAACATCTAAAAAAGTTTATCAAAAAATATCCATGGTATTCGCTAGAATAGTGAATTTTTTTTTATTTATTTATGCCTCAACCTCATAGGGTCATTGGCGTTGTACAATTTAATGTTTTACAATTTATTTAGTACATTTATTTATTTAAGTATGATGTCAAATTTTTCATATCAGTTCCGTCACTTAATATTGCCTGTAAGGTATCTTGTAATTTATATTGAAGTCTCTCCATGCAATATGAAGGACATTCCAGTAAAATATGGCGAACACTGAGCACAATATCACATACGTAGAACTGTGGTTTTAATTCACTCTCCAGCAGATGTTTATGGGTGACGGCGGTGTGGCCTATTCTAAGACGAGATAGGATGCTTTGATGTATACGCTTATTTGGGGTTGATTTCCAAGGTAATATAGAATGTTTTACTTCTCGTAGTTTGGATATTGACTGATTCCACTTGGTCTGCCAATCATTCATTGTTAAGTTCTTGATTATAGGTTTTATATAATAGATGTGAAATGCTTCTGATTTCTACAGCTTGCGGACTCGAGATTACTAGTTTTGCCAAGGAATCTACTTTTTCATTACCAGCAATTCCGATATGGGAAGGAATCCATACAAAGTTGACATTTATGTTCATGGTTTGCAGTTGGCTTAATGCTGATTTAATAAGTAGTAGACTTGGATGGCTAGGATATAAATTATTTAGGGAAATTACAGAACTTGGGGAATCCCTAATAATGACAGGGTTTTTGACACTATTTTCTACCACAAAATTTATTGCATTGAGAATAGCGGTTAACTCGGCTGAGTAAATGGATGTTAATTTAGAGAGGTTCATTAATATTTTTGTTTTATTAGACATAAATGCTGCTCAAACTCCATCTATAGTTTTAGAGGCATCGGTATATATAAGATTATGGTTACTGTAGGTCATGAGTTCTTGGAGGACATATTGATATAATGCTTTGTTTGATCGGGAAAACTGTTTTGATATAAAATGAAGCTTATGAAACAAAGATAGCTGTTTTTTATTATTACCGTAAACTTAATATTAAAAAAGTTATTGCTGTTCGGAAGTAGACTTTTATTCATCGAATACAAAAATCCAAAAATATGATGTTGAATAACAATAAAACAGCAAGTTTTTCACGGAAAACTTGCTGTTTATTTTATATAAATTTGTTTATAAATCTTAAAAAAAGGAGATAAAATTAAAGTTATTTACGAAAAACCGTTTAAAAATAAGCTTTTTGACATACTTATGATTTGTTATCTTTCAGTCACGAATAACTCCAAAAATATTTACTTTTATAAAAAACAAAAATTGTTTCTCAGCGGACTAAAAGGAAAACACATATTGGCATATTGGTACATTTTAATTTTTGAGCTACTTTCTTTCTACTGTCAAAATTTCAAACAAATCCATGCATATAATTCTGATTAGAAAACCGTCATATCCGGGACTAAAAGAACAAGGAAAAAAGAAAAATAAAACGTCATAATAAACTTATTTTTAACTATCATTGTGGTTATTTTTCATTAAAAATAGTAGATAAGTTAAAAATGTCACAAAAAATAGTTTTAGAACCATTTTTTCTATAGGATTGTTGGTATAATCCATCTGAAAATCCCTATGAATATCCTCATTACTAACGTATTATATGTTTTTTAGTTTTCGTAATACTGTGTTTTAAAGTCACTATACTTCATGTCCATTACTCTGTTTGTTACAGTCGCATAGCCACACAGCTACACTGCTTAAAGTCATCATCATCATTGGTGCTACAGCCCTATAAAAGAGCCTCGACCTTCCCAAGTCTATTACGCCAGTCAGTTCTATCCATTGCCAACTGTTTCCAGTTTGCTGGCCCTATTTGTCTACCATCCTCATCTACACCATCCCTCCATCTGAGTTTTGGTCTACCCCTACTTCTACTTCCCACAGGTTGTGACATAAGGATTCTTCTAGGAGGGTTGTTCTGCTGTGATCTTGCCAGATGTCCTGCGCATCTTAGTCTTCCTATTTTTATAAAGGATACTAAGTCTTTACCACCAAATATATGTTTATATCTGTGATATATCTCGTAGTTGTACCTCCTTCTCCAAACACCATTTTCACAGATGCCACCAAATATTCTTCTCAGGATCCTTCGTTCAAATATAAGCAGGAGATTTTCATTTGCCTTGGAAATGGTTCATGCCTCAGACCAGTATGTCAACACTGGTTGTATAAGGGTTTTGTATATGGTTATTTTTGTTTTTTGGCTTAAGTTTCTGCTTCTCATATGTCTACTCAGTCCAAAATAGCATTTGTTTGTTAGGATTATTCTTCGCTTGATTTCTTCCGTCATGACGTTCTCCTTGGTGATCAGGGAGCCTAAGTATGTGAATTTGTCCACCACTTCAAAGGTAGAATTATCAACCGTGAATTGGTGGCCGATGTTTCTGGCTCTATTGTTGGGTATTGATGCCATTATCTTAGTTTTATTTTCATTTACTTGCAGGCCCATATTTTTTGAGGCATTTGACAAGGTGGTATACATTTCTTCTAGCTTGCGTGTTGTGTGGGCAACTAGATCAACATCATCTGCATATGCCAAAATTTGGGATGATTTATTAAAAATGTTTCCTCCGCTGTCTATTTGGGCATCCCTGACCGCCTTTTCCAAAGCTATGTTGAAAAGGAGACACGCCAGCGCATCTCCCTGTCGCAGCCCAACATGCGTTTCAAATGCCTGTGATTGTTCGCCCTGTATTTCGACTTTGCAAACAACTTTACGCATTGTAGCCTTAACCAATTTTATCAGTTTATCGGGGATGTGGAATTCATCCATGGCTTCATACAATTTATTTCTTAGGACAGTATCATAGGCCGATTTAAAATCTACGAAAAGATGGTATGTGTCGATATTGAATTCATTGGTTTTTTCCAGTATTTGCCTTAGCACAACGATCTGGTCTGTTGTTGATCGACCAAGCCTAAAACCACTTTGATATTCGCCAAGAAGCTCCTCTGAATATTCACTCAGGCGACCATATAAAATCCTCGAAAATATTTTGTATGCTGTATTAAGGAGGGTTATTCCCCTATAGTTTCTACATTCTAATTCATCGCCCTTTTTGTGTAGCGGGCAAACGATCCCAATACAGCACTCTTCTGGGATTTGTTCCTCATTCCAGGCTCTCAGTATGATTTTATATATATGATTAGTCATAGTAGCACCTCCACATTTTATCCACGTGCTTAAAGTTCTTAGTGAATTTAACACTTGCTATATAGTAATCGCTTGTTTTGTAAAGACACAGTGAAATCTTGTCCC
Source organism: Diabrotica undecimpunctata (assembly GCF_040954645.1). Taxonomy (NCBI): domain Eukaryota; kingdom Metazoa; phylum Arthropoda; class Insecta; order Coleoptera; family Chrysomelidae; genus Diabrotica; species Diabrotica undecimpunctata. The sequence continues at coordinate 113,616,963 of NC_092811.1, read as the reverse complement.
CGAATACTAAGCAGTGAGAATTGCCAATAAGCAATGACAGTAGTGCTCCCACGGTATAAAATTTTTTGTGTGGTAAATGGTTCGGTAAATTGAGCTAAAATGGTTCACCTCTGTCTTGATCAGGTGTCAATCTTGCTAACCTCAAGACATGGATGTCCGATCTGTTCTACAACATACCTCCCTAGGCAGAGTTTACTACGTGTTGGTGATCAAATGACAGATAAGTTTTATAAAAAGCCAATTTTCTTACTAAATATAGTTCAATAAATGTTTTACTTTTTGTATGAACGTAAAAATTGTACTTTATCTTCGAGAGCGTTTTTTAGATATGCTAGAGAAGATAATGCGATTTTATCGTCGTGTGCAATACAATATTTTTTTTCTATAGCAAGACTTATAATTTCAAAGAAAATTGTAATTTTTAGCACAAAAATCGCAATTGTGTAGCTCAGTTGCTAGGGATATGAATTACTCAGTCAACAAATGTCAAACAAATGTTACGTTTTGGTTTTTGCGGAAAATATTGTTGCTTTTTGTGTACAAAGTGAATAAATACGAAATGGATGGAAAAGAATTGACACAAGAAAAGGAAAACCTGCCATCAGATGTAGAAAATGCAGCGTTGGAAGCAGAAAGTTTATTGTTGTACAAAAATCTAGTATGATGCATGAGAAAGAATACCAGTCTTTTAAAAAGTGGAAAAGCATTAAGAATATCAATGACGTAAGTCAAAAAATACTTCTGGCGTATTTTTCTGAAAAGTCGAAGAAAGCGATGCCATCGTTATTATGGTCGTATTATTCGATGCTGAAGCGTACTTTGTTGGTGAATGAAAATTGTGACATTTCTAAATTCAGCAAGTCAACCACCTTACTAAAAAACCTGAGTGGAGGATACAAAGCTAAAAAGTCTAAAATCCTGGAGTCAGATGACATTATTAAATTTCTGACAGAAGCTCCTGATGACGTCTATTTGTTGATGAAGGTTATTGCTATATTTGGTGTGCATGGAGCGACTAGGTCCGATGAATTGTACAAGTTAGAAGTGTTTAACATGGACGACAGAAAATCGGTGATAATCTTTTCATTATCTAATACTAAAAACAAGCAGGAAAGGTCGTTTTGTATTACTGACAAGAAAATTGGACTGAGTTCCTTGGAAATTGTGAGAAAGTATATTGCCTTGCGCCCCAAAAACGTACCTCACACTCAGTTTTTTGTAAATTACGACAGCAAAAGTGCACTATTCAACCGGTGGGGATTAACACCTTATATAATATCCCCAAGATTGCAGATTTTTTGAAACTTGCAAATTCAGACATGTACACGGGGCATTGTTTCCGTCGTTCTTCAGCTACTATGTACGCAAATTCTGGAGCTGATCTAGTAAAAGTTAAACGTTTAGGTGGATGGAAATCGTCATCTGTTGCAGAATCTTACGTAAATAAGCAATAAGATTGCTGTGTCCAAGTGTATACTAGGCGGACCAAAAAATCAATCCAGTACCTCGGATCAAGTGTTTAAGCAAACGAGTACAAGTTGTGATGCTCCAAAAATAGATATTTCTAATATTGTTAATTGTAAAATTTCAGTTGTTTTTAATCCTTAATGTGTTTGAATTTGTAAATTTTATTGAATAAAAAAAAGTTAAAACATTTTATCTACTCTTGCTGTTAAAGTGTCACTTTATCTACCCTTGCGGTTAAAGTGATACTTTATCTACTCAAAACAGTTGTTATAGCAACACTTTAACATTAGCTATGGAAAAAAGAAATATTTAGTAATATTTTGCCATATTTTTGTTATATGTACATTATATGTTTTTTTAAAGATTATATATTTTATTTCCTTTACTTTGAATTTTTTTGGGTATATATTTTGAATTATAATTACATATATGTTTTAAATTATTAAGAACCGGAACTTTTTTTATTTAATACTAATTTATTTATAGAAACAAAATTGACTTGATGTGAATTTGAAAATGAATGTTGTGACGCAAAACAATGCCTATACACCCCACTCGAGCAGTCGCTGTAGTCGTCTTCTGCCCGTATATCTTGACAACCTTATCGGGGATTTTATCTCCGGAGAAGCCGATATTAAAATTCAATAACTTTTCTTCCTGTTTCATAATTCATATTGCGCTGTCGGTATTGGTAGTATCGGTTTTTTTTTTATTCTTAGTGTTGCTCTCTAAATGGTTGCTTCTAACATACCAGTTTTGTAGCTACAAAAAGCGCTCTTTGGTATTTGTTTTCCATTCTACTAACATACCTGTACACCTACCGTATTTGGTGTTTAGTGAAAATTGTTTACCTTTTTGGTTTTAAACTCCTACATGATACGCACTTTGTAATAAAAAAAAAGATAGCTTTAGTTTGTTTAGGCAACCATATAAAATTTGCGGAAAGACAGATTCGTACTGGGAATTTATTTACTGAATTTTAATATTTTTATTATACGTATTAAATTTTTACATATTATATAAAAATCTATTTCCCCATTTTCTTGCGTGACCACCATATTTTTTTCTATTTATCAACACTATACCATTGAATAAAAACTACACATAGATAGCTCACCTCATGGCAACCAAAAGACGTATCGGGATTTCTTAGTCTGTATCTAACTTGCGATTAGTTAATAGAGCTGAACTTATCCTTTAGGTGTATTATCTACTAAAAGATGCGTATTGTGATTTTGTGACAAGTTACAGTGGTATTTTATACAACAATACTCACATTTGAGATAAAATGACCTGTGTAACAGATAAGTGTGTTTACGAGGGTGTTGTTTTAAAAGAAACGACAGAATCAATAATATTATATCTTTTTATAAGTGATATAAACTCTAACATTAGATCATTAAATAATATGATAACAAGCAGCATTAACTAATATCGGTAAAACTAAACTTTGTAATTATGTACAGTGCCTTGGTGGACCAGCGAAATCGCACTAGCTTTATCTATAACAAAACGCGCATTTAATAAACTTAAAAAGCATAATACGGAAGAAAGGAAGAAAATGTACTCAGTATTAAAATACAGGAACGAGATATCTCATAAAAAAAGCAAAAGAAATACATAGGATAATTATGTCTCTTCTATAAATTTATCGACCCCTTCATCTGCCATTTGGACTAATATTCGTAAACTCAAAGGTTTGAACTCTTTTGAACAAATTAACGGCTGAAGTGGACGAGGCCATGGAAAGACGAGACCTTAGAGATGGAGAATGGCAGAACAGAAAGGACTGGAGACGTTGGCTGAAAGAAGGAAGGCGGCGACAGCTGTAAAAATCCTTATATAGATAGATAGACAAATTAACATCTTAACTCTTGGTCAAACACTAATTACTTGTAACAAAGCTAGTGCAGAAACATTTGCTGATGTTTACCAACAAAATTCTAGTAATAATATTATACCTTAGGAAATGTTAACGCACAAGGAAACTATAGACTCCTTTATTATCACCATATACGATATTGATGATCCTTTAAATATCGCCATAACTCTTCAAGAATTAGAGTTTGCTATTTCTGATTTAAAAAACACCTCAGGCAGTAATAATTCTCATCATCAAGCCAAATAAACCTAAAAATAAGCCCACTTCTTACCGCCCCAACTCGCTTACCTGTAGTATGTGTCAAATTTTAAACCATTGTCTCATATGGTACTTCGAAAATAATAATCTCCTTTCCCCTTATTAAAGTGGCTTTCGAAGAGACAGATCGACGTCAGATAACCATGTTACTTTACAAACCTCGATTAATGAAGCTTTTGCAAACAACTAAAAACTGATTGCAATATTTTTTGATATAAGCCAAGGTTTTGAGAGAACTTAGAGTCACTGCATTTTAAAAAATCCAAGCGATAACGGGATTCAATGTAACATACTAGCATTTGTAAACAATTTTTAAATAATCGATTAATAGAAATTAGGATAAATGGTCTTAAAAGCTCAACAAGAACATTAGATAATGGAATCCTTCAAGGTTCCATAATAAGTCCATTATTCTTAATTGCTAGTGCTCTAATTCATGAAATTAGAGTACCTATTAAAGCCAGTATTTATGCAGACAATAACGTCGTTTATACCAAATCAAACAGTATAGATTCAGCAACTAAAATTTTACAAAATTTTTTAACTCGGCTTGAAAATTGGACGTTAAAAACTGGGTTTACCCTAAATCAAAGACAAACTTCTCGACAATTAAACATCTTTGTACAGAAATCATATCCCATTACCCCTTTCACTACTTACAAATCTTTACCGACGCCTCTAAAACCCCACATGGATATGCTGCTGCTTCTGATGAAGAAAACTACAGCGTACATTTACCTACAAATTGTAATATGCTCACTGGGAGACCACAGCTGTATTCAAAGTCTTTTTACTTTTTTCAAAACGAGTAACACGATGAAGTGCGTCCCCATTACAGATTTACTTAATGCGTTTTTGAAATTAAAGCAAATTTATACAACAAGTCGCATTATACAAGCAATAAAACATTAATTAGAAATAATTTGTTCCATGGGAAAGGACACAGCTTTTATTTGGGTACCATCGCACACTGGAATCTGGGGAAATGAAAAAGCAGATCAACTAGCAACTACAAGCCGTATCAACTTAGAAGATACTACTAAAATTACAAAATATCCTTATAAAATATGCTAATAGTGGCATTAAAGTTTATTTTAATACCATTTGGCAAAATTACTGGGAAAATTCAGTAACCAAATTAAACCCAATATGCCCAAAGATGAAAAGCTCTTTGAATACTCCCACAAATAGACGAGATTAAGTAATTATAAATCGTTTAATAATTGGCATACTGCTGTCACACATAAATTTTTTAACAGTAAAAATCCACCACTAATCTGCAACAACTGCTCCACTTCATTGACAGTGAAACACTCCCTGCGTGACTGCCCATGTTTCCAAAATCAAAGAACATCAAATATGCCGTTCCTCTATAACTTACGCAGTTAACAACTGATCTAGGTGAGTATTACATCTTCAGGAACATTTTTATGTTTGCATAAATCGCTTTGTCAATGAGAATAATATTTAAATTAAAATATATTTTGTATAAAATCAGTTGAGTATTGAGTGATTTATATATTTTTTTATAAAATTAAATTAAAATAGATTTTTGTTTTAAATATGAATCCCCTGTTAGTATTACTCCAAAAATAATGGACATGTTTGTTTTGCTTTATTTAAAATTACACATAAAATTCAATTATCTATTTTAGGTGATACCAGTCCGGTATGCCCTATAAACGTTTACTGCGGTACGAAACGTAAAAGATATACAAGTGGCGATTGCACAGTTAGAGCAACTTTATAGTCTAAGAGATCAAGTAGTATTGATATTTTACTTACACCTTTACCCACAAAACTTAAATCTTAATTAGCACAGTTTTCTTCATCCCAGTCGTCATTTCTTCTCTCTTTTTTTCTGGCTTTTTCTTTCTTTTTTATTAAACAGCAACTGTAACTACGGACGTCCTCTTTTCCTCCTTCGCGAGTGTAACGTTGTTTAAACCTCGTTTAGGCGGGAAGACTCTTCAAGATATGGGCTCCCTTGCCAGGGAGAGAGTTTGGCAAGACGCAAGACCAGACGTCAGTCTACGAAAGCAGTTTTATGTTTGTGAAGTTTGGCCGGGAGGAACGAAGCTTTCTTTGCGGGATAGGACCTCCTTTGCTCTGATGTTGGAGCTTGTGATGGTTCGTAGGTTCGTATCTTTTGCCGAGAGTTCAGATTCTTTTCTCTATAGTAGGTATATTTGAGAGTTGTTGGATTAATGCCGACGGATAGTCTGCACGTTTACTCATGATCTTTCTTAAGATTTTGCGTTTAGTGGCCATGATGGCGGTTGTTTACTGCGGAGTAAAAACAGCCTTGTATTCAATAATCGGCCTGATGTAGGTTTTGTAGGTATGCTGGAGAGTCTTACTCTGTGTCCCCCAAGATTTGCCTGACAGAGCTCCCAGGAGTCTAGCCCTTCTTCGTACTCTGTTGAGATTGAGATTTAGTTCCGTGTCCAATTGAGGTTCCTCTGAAATTAAACTTCTAAGTAGGTGACCAAACTTTAAAAGGGGAGTCTAGCTCCGTAGAGCTCTAACAGGTTGCCGTCGTCCCCAAACCGGGCAGTGCCCGGATATCTGATGGCCTGTGTTTTGGTTGGGTTGAGAGTGACTCTCCATTTGTTGCACCATTTGATGATCTTGTCGAGTTGGGCCTGTGACTTGTTGAACACTGAGCGGTTCCTCATCGTTCCGTTGACTGTGCCTGAGGAAAGTAGTGCAGTGTCGTTGGCGTAGAGGAGGATGGTTTTATTTTGATCTGTGGGACGGAGGAGGTAGCTATTATGAACTGTCTAAAGCATTGGCGCTAAAATTTAGCCTTTAGGTACACCAGATTGGAGAGTGAATGGTGTGGAAAATTTGTCGTTGATTCTAACTCTTACTCTCTAAAATCATAGCGGCCAAGTTTCTCGATCAGACCTGCGTGCCAGACCTGATCGAAAGCCTTCTTAACATCTAGAAATATTCCTTCTTCTGTTTGTTTTCCATTTTCAAGTTCTCAGCGGCATTCTTGTTTCATTTATCTTTCGCATATCCTAAGCCAAAGTAATTGTCGTTTTTCTATATCGTCATTTAGTTTCTCATTTAAATTCATTTGTTCTCTAATTCGTTTATTTAGCTTCTTCTTTAAAACCTCACTTTAATTGCATTTATTTGTCACCCACGTTTCTTAGCCATAAAGTAAGCAGCTTTTCACTATTGTGTTAAGTATAAATAATGGCCCTGGGATAAAATGGCCTCTATATTTGGGGGAACCTGCATTTCCGTTTTTCACACTTTCTTTACTCACAAACATTTGTATGGATTATACTTGTATGTACTTATTTATTATTGTTATTAGTTGCCTAGCATCATTCATGATACTTTTTTACAAGACCGTCTATTTTTTTTCTCTTAGGGTCGAAAGAAAAACAAGTATTAGTAAGACATGATTTTAATGTCATTCGGGTGTTTACTTCAACATTGTTGTTTGGTTAAATGTTAGCTTTTAAGCACGGTAGTGAAAAACCTTGTCATATACCTTGTTTAGTAATTGCTAAATTCAATTTCGTTTCAACTATACATGCATTAAATTATTTTTTTAAACCAATTGCATTTTAACTAATACAAAAATAAATCCAAGCAAGTAAAATATTATGTTAACCGAATTGAAAATAGATAGTACTGAAGGTTAAACATATGTTATAATGTATGTGACATTTATTATATAAAAGACTTAAACACGACGCTTATGCGTCGTGCATGTTATGTTTAAGTTGTAGTTGTATAGGCATTTTTTACTCTAAGGTACTTTATGTGTTTGACCACCAACTTTGAAACTATAATTTTTTATATTACTCACAGATACATTCTAATCTAATAAAATACCAACTTACTAGTTTGAAAATAAGTTCGCTTGCTAAAGGAAATGCTTAAGCCTAGTACCAATCTAAAATAAACTGCTAGACAAAATAATCGCGAACTGTAGTGATAAATTTGTAACGATATATTTTGCCTACCATAGGGATATTACTATAAGGGGTAGAAGAGGGGGGATAGAAATTCTTGGGGCGAAGGTAGGGTAAGCAAAATAAACGCTACTTGTGCGAACGGGCACTCAGGGGTTAGTTGGAGAGCTGCGGTCGTGGATAAGTAAAAAACAGGGCATGTCGAATTGGGGCAACTACAAAAAAATGAAATAAAGGGTCATAAATCTCTTGGGACAAACAAAAACAAAACGAACAGGAAACACCTCAAGAAATTTAATATAGGGCGCCACTTGAGGTGCCTAATTATACCTATTACAACCAGCTAGTTGTAACTGGAGATATAATTATTAAACATAAAAAAATATATCTTTTCCAAATGGAAACTCAAAAAAAGGGTTAGTTAAAAAAATAAACAAATGTTAAGAAACAAAATTTAACATTTATTTTTGTGTCACCACAAACAGTTACAAAACATAAAGAATACAAGAACGCTCAAAAAAGACAATACAAAATTATAATGACAATAGCTGCAAAATACAAAAATACAAAAAAGACTTACATGTGTCATCTGTTTACAATTTCCAGGAGTTGAAGATACTACAAAAACTTACAAAATTTACATGTAAGCTAACCTTTCTTTTAAAGAAAACAAAACAAATCAAAAATGCTAAAACGGGCTGTCATAAATTAACATTAAATTTAAAAAAAACTGAACAAATAAATTGACAGCTAAAGTCAAACCATAAAATTTACTACTTTAAATCTTACAAATTCTTTTTTGTATGAAAGCAATTATTACTTTTTTTTAAAAAATGTCTGCTTTACTTTAAATTTACACAAAAAAAATGTTACCTGGATTTCACTATTTCGCACATAACTCTGAAACAAAGGGCAACCATTTCCATAATCTGGAACGAAAATCTGACGTGGATGGAGTTGAATCCTGGACACGAACACACGAACAAAAGGGACTGGATCTCACTCTGCAAATTGGATCGACCATTTGAGGCCGAAGCCGGCACTGAGCACAAAACTTATGACTCTGCCTCTTAAACAACCGGAACAGGTGGAATTAGACGATTAACTGCTACTAAAATTGATTTCCATAACGTAAGACGAAGATTTCCCTGAAAAGGGACAAAAACAGAAAACTACAAATTCAAATTGAATTTGGACATGACGTTGGCCGCTCTTCACCGCGGCTCAAACGAAAGTGACGAAATTATCTTTAAAAATTGCTCGCATAAGTTAGAACAAACAAAGCACTTAGGGTATAAACTAAACACAACGGAAACTAAGACGTAGATTAATTTGAAAACGCAATATCGGGCGGTTTGAACAAAGAAATATCGAAGAATTTGCGCCTGTGACATAAATAAACAATAAAATTATTTATTATCGACGTCGGCGACCTAAAAGGAACGAAAGAGATTATTTGGGTTTTAAATTGAAGGATACGAACTAAGAAACATTAAAAAAATTTTTCGTTATGATAATGCATATATAAGGGGATTTCAATTAATACATATACGAGGGGATTCCAATAAATTTCAAATGCTACAAATTAACCAAAAATCTCATTCTGGTCCAGTATTTCGTTCAGTACGCTTCGATTCGGATTTATCGAAAACCAACGCCATATCTATAGACAAGATGTTTATAGGTAATTAGTGTTGTTTGTAAATAATATTGACTGTAAATAATAATTATAAATAAAGTGAATTTTTCGTTTTATTACAATAGGCAAAGGAAGATTCTCCTATGAAGGGGGATTAAACAATATGAATTTGTCTGAATATCCAAAATAAAACATATAATGCTGTCGTTGATAAGGAGAAATACAAAAAATTGTTTAATTTGCAAGAAGCTTATGGTTATTTTTATAAAGTGTATATCTTCATCGAAACAAAAAAAAAAACAATTACAGTATACTCACTCTATAACGAACACGGTTATTTGCGAGGCAAATTTGGTTATAACGAGAGAAAATAAGATCGAGAAACGTGTTTTTTTACGTTTTAGATCCGGCCGTGGTTATAAATAAATACCCGTTTTAACTATCCCGTAACAAACTTAACTGCCGCCCGCAATAAACTTCTTTACAATAAATACAACTGTTTCACATCTTTAGAAAATATGATAGATAGAATAATACTGGACAATTTAAAGCAGTCAAAAATGACAGATTTCTTAAAATTGCAGAAGAAATAGTTTATGTTATCCTTGAAAATACGCGCTTTATACAGATTTACAGAATACAAATTTTTTGTTTTAACGTATCATTGACAATAAAAGTAAACAAATGTTTTTTGTTTTAACGTATTTCATTGACAATAAAAGTAAACAACTTTTTTTCAAAAACTCCATTCAAACAATGTTTATTAGCATCTTATATTGCTCCGAATGTCTTCACTATAGGAGATTAATGTTTTAGAAAACTACATATTCATATGTATGCACTGATTATTATTGTTGTCTGATATAACGAGATCGGCTTATAACGAGGTAATTAGTCTGCCATTTCAGTTCTCGTTATAGAGGGAGTCTACTGTAATAAGGATAATTTTGGTAAAATTCAATGAAGGCAGGTCACACTTAACATATGGTTCTTGCTGTCCAAAATTTAACAAATATAGCTATTGTAGTTAAGAATAGAGTACGAGTTGAGTTAAAGAAAATCAAAATGCCAAAAAATTAATTCAAGATTAACGTTTAAAGAAACATAATCTAACTGCATTTATTCATAATAAGTTAGTGCAAAGAAAAGGTATGTATGTATGTATGTATCTTCTTCTTCTTTAAGTTCCATCTTCTATCGAAGGTTGGAAATCATCATGGCTATGCGGACTCTGTTGACTGCCGCTCTAAAAAGTTCTGCACTACTGCATTCAAACCATTCCCTTAAGTTCTTAAGCCAGGATATTCTTCGTCTTCCCACATTTCGCTTTCCTTGGATTTTGCCTTGCATAATAAGTTGTAATAATGATTACTGAGTTATGTATTTATGTATAGCGTTAATATGCTTTTAAGCCTATTGTTGGATGGCTCATTTCCTTCGTTTTCTGTTCTTAGCTATCAGCTGCCAATCTCTGATTCCCATCTCTCTGACATCTTCCATCACTACATCTCTCCATTTCTTTTTTGGTCTTCCTCTTTTTTTGTCCTTAATTACTCTCCAACCAATACTTTTGACTTTTCTATTATCTTGCATTCTTTCTGGTCTACGTTTTTTGACCACTTTTGTTATTGTAGAAATAGCACACAATTGGTACACTTCTGCATTAGTTCATCTTCTCCATTCTTCCTCTACTACTTTTCCACCAAATATTCTGCGAATATTTCCTTTCTCATGCTTCAAATCTTTCTGAATGGCTTTGTTTATAGTCCATGTCTCGGCAGCGTATAGCATTGTGGGTCTAATTAAAGTTTTGTATACTCTTATTTTTATATTACGAGATATACCTTTGGTCTTATTTATTTTGTTCATGGCTCCAGCACATCTGTTACTTTTGCTCAGTCTCAGGTTGATTTCAGTTTCTTTCTTACATGTCTGATCAATAAGAGTACTTAAGTACATAGATTCATCCACCTTTTGGAATTCTACAACTGATCCGTCCTCCACCTCCAATTTAAGAGAGTCCCTGGTATTTATCCCTTTTTACCTCGAGATTTCGATGTCCTTGAATTTATTAATATTAACTTTCAGTCATATTTTAGAGATTTCCCGAATCTGTCTTTTTGCTATACTTGCCAGTTTTTTTTTCATTTCTTGCAATGAGAACCACATCATCAGCATATACTAAGCATTGGTGCTCTTTATATAAACTAGTGCCGGACCTATTTATTCCAATAACCCTTACAATTTTTTCTAGAACTATATTGAATAACAAGGTGAAGAACGGGTCTCCTTGGCGAACATCTTTGTTCACTTCGAATTTTTGTGAGATTGTACCGTTGCATTTCACAGCACAAATGGTTTGTCTAATTGTCATTTTTACCAATCTTACTATTTTTTCTGGCACTTGAAATTCTTTTAGCGTTTCTATTAATTTGTTTCTGTCTATTGTATCTTAGGCGGCTTTGTAATCAATGAAAAGTACTTGTGCTGACATGTTGTATTCATAGCAATTGATCAGGATTATTTTAATCATAAAAAATTGATTGATTGTTGATCTTTCCTTGCGAAATCCTCCCTGGTATTCTCTCAGATTCTTCTCTACATATATTGTAACAGTCGTTACTTTTATTACAATTTCTATTACAATAATAAACAATTTATATTAAAATAATTTCAGAGATGTAGTATGGGTTGCCTAACTTTAAGTGTTCATTTGCCCATTAAGTGTGTATTTCTAATAATTTAAGTTGTCACTCTGATATAATTTGGTACCATTGCGAACCAAAGAGATGAAAGGAGATTCGGGGAAGTGGAAACTGGCTCTTAGTTAACTTGGTTAACAAACTGTGAATTACAATTCACTTTTGATCGAGAGTTTGAAGTGGTACAAAGGTGGTAGTTAGCGAAAGAAAATCCAATTAATGCATAGAATTTCCTTCACTTCAAGAAGTTAAATATTCTAAGTATAACCATAACAATTTAATTGACGGTGTTTTCGGAAACTCGGGAGGTTGAAGTGAAATTTCTAGCACGGAATTGATTAGCTATCTGGTAAATAATAATTTTTTTTTATATTATAAAAACTAACTTTTTGTTCCCACATCCCACATCCTTAAGGTATTCAGAATGACCTTGGGTCACGAATTCAAGCATAGTATGGCCGCTTACAATCATTCTGGCATGAATCTGATTAAAATTCTGAATTTTCCGTAAATCTTTAACATCTATTACAATTTCCACAAATATTTTAATGAACATTAGAGTATTTTATCCATATCCTATTATTCAGATTTATTATTTCATATTTTAATATAGTATTTTGTTCAAGGCCATTATATTTTTACTCTATGTGAAGCAAGGTCACGCTACATCCGATTGGATGGGTTTTTTTTTATCTACTATAATTATCTTTTTGCTCCGGTTTCTTATGCTGAAAGAAACTTTCCTCACTTCTTCTTTGATTTCTTTTTATCAATGTTGAGACTAGAAGTAACGGGGAATTGTTTTCAGCCACCTCCCATGGAATTATAAACTTCCCTCAGAACATCCGAGGGAGAGTACCACTTCAACTCTATAAGAATCAGGGTCATTGGGACAAGCCAGGGGGTATTGTCTACTCCACCCTCATTTTTTCTCCAGCCTGCACCTAGAGGTAGGGCAGGACCGTAATCATCCGAACTGAGCCAATTAGCACCAGCTCCGTGCTAATTTCGGACCTCAAGGAGGACTTCGCTGGGACACCGAAGCCATTCGGGAGTATCCTTCCAGACAACTGTTTCACCTAGGAGGACAGTTGGTTTTTGATTACTATATATATATATATATATATATATATATATATATATATATATATATATATATATATATATATATATATATCTTGTTTCACCAGTTATAGTTTTTTTTTATAACATATATATATATATATATATATATATATATATATATATATATATATATATATATATATATATATATATATATTAATTAATATAACTCCCCTTGGTGTAAGGTATCGGTAAGTTTGAGCTCAAATTCTACCCAGAGATTATCTTCCATCGTTTTTTTTTTGTATTAACCATTTATTTCATTATTAACTTTAATTATTTCATTATTTGTTTATTTAACTAATTTTTTTTATATTTCATCTTGCGTTATTAACTCCGGTTATTATCCCTTCAGGATAATATACCGTTTCAATTGTTTAACTTGGCTTGTTCCCATTTATGTATTATTTTGTTTATATTTGAATTTAGAGTTGTTTAACAATATTGTTGGTCATATTGTAGGTTAGTATAATATATTTACTTGGCTATACGTTCTTCCAACGTTAGCATTATTTTGTTTAAGGTTGTTTTTTAACCTAGATGTAGGTTGTACACGCTATATCAGAGTTATTCTGTGTAGTTTTCAACTTTTTATTATAGTTGTTTTCAACATTTTTTTTTAAATATTATATTGTGAAATTTTCATATACTTTTTGGGTAACTTAGAGATTGTCAAAATCTAAGAAGTTATATTTAATAAACTTGAATTTGTTTTGCATATAATTTTTTATTAATATTTCCTTACCTTTTTACATTTACAGCATTTTTGTTTATTAAATCAACTTTAATTAATATTAGCAGTATACGATACCTGGAAGAGTGACTGTTACTCTTTTTAGAGTATTATCCCTCTTCTGGCGCCCTCAATTTGTTTTCTTTGTTAATTTTCATTATATCTATTCATTTTTCATATATTCTTTTGTATCCATCATACATATTTTCCTGATTTACTGTCTTTAAAAGGCATGCAAATTGGCCGTATCCATCCTTGAGTTTCTAGTGGTCATTCTCTTGCCTACATTGCTAGCCTAGCCACATTCCGTTCAATATTTTTTTTACTTCTTTACTTAATTGTTGTCTATTTTACTTCTATCAATTTTATCCCATATATATAGACCACTCTTCTTATACCTCTTTCCTCCTACACACCTCAGTTTTTTGCTACAATATTTCTAATCGTTTTTTAATTAGTATGGCGAGCACTTTATATATTACCTCTAACAAGTATATTTCTCTTTAGTTTGCGCATTCAGTTCTATATCCTTTCTTGTGTGTAGGAATTATAATGGACTTGTTCCATTCTTGAGGCATTTCTTCGGCATCCCACGCTTCTAGTATTGGTTTATTATTCTCACTAAGTTGGTTTATTAAAGATTCTCCTCCATATTTTAAGTTATCTGCCACAATGCCGCTCTCCCGGCTTTTTTGATTTTTCATATCTTCAATTATTCTTTAACATGTTATATTCTATAACATTATGATTTTCTTCAGTAGTCACTTTAGTAATCATTTAGCATCTCTTCGAAATATTTTTTTCTACTACTACTAAGGATTTCAACAGTTTTCACTGTCTTCCTTCACTCAACCGTTTTCTCCAATTTTCCCTGTCATTTCAGTCTCCATCTCGCAGGGTTCTTTTCTCCATATCCTCGCCGATTTCATCTCTAAATGACCTTCGGGGTCTTCCTCTCTTTCTTCTTCCAATCGGGCTCCATTCTGTGATTTTGTTTATCCAGCGTCCTCTGTCCGCTCTTCTGATGTGGCCGTACCAGGATAGTCTCTTCTCCTCTATATAGTCGATTATGTCTGATTGCACTCCCATTCTCCGCTTAATCTTTGCGTTTTCAATTCTGTCTCTTTTTGTAAGTCTACAGCTTCTCCTCAGGAACTCCATTTCTACTGCTCTTATTCTACCTCTATTTCTCTTGTTTATTGTCCAGTTTTCGGACCCATATGTCAGGATACTTCTTGTCAGGGTATTATATATTCTCTTTTTTGTCTTTATCGTAATGTTCTTATCCCACAACACTGAGTTTAGTTGTCTTATACAGTTTCTTGTTTGTCTCAGTCTGTTATTTATATCTTCTTCTGTTGATGACTAAATACTTGAATTTATCTGTTCCATTTATTTGTCTTCCCTCGTCTATCTCTAGGTTTCTCATATCCTTGTTTTCTGTTGTTAGGTATTCGGTTTTCTCTAAGTTTATTTCCATTCCGTTGTTTTTATATTCTCCTTCTAGTTTTCTGAGCATAAAGCTGAGATCTTCTTCATCTTATGCGATGACTACTTGATCGTCGGCAAAACTTAAGGTGTATAGGTATTCGTCTCTTACTGGTATGCCCATTCCTTCTCACTTTCTCCTCCATGGTTTGAGTGTCTTTTCCAAGAATATTTTAAACAGAGTAGGGGACGTAGCACAGCCTTGTAGAAGTCCTTTTGTCGTCTTAAATGGATTGTAGGCTTTATTTCCACATTTAATAGCTACTTTGTTTTCTTTGTATAGTGCTTTAACTGCTTTTATTAGTGTTTGTCGGATTCCGAGATCATTCATTGCTTCCCATAATTTGACTCTAGGTATTGAGTCATATGCTTTCTTTAGATCAACAAAGGCCAGATGGACCGGTCTACCTTTTGCCATTTTCTTCTCTATCAGTTGTTCTAATGTGTACGTATGATCTAGGCATGATTTTCCTACTGTGAACCCTGCTTGGTCTTCTCCAATTTTTCCTATTATTTCAGTTTTTAGTTTTTCCTTAATAATTTTCCCGTAAAGTCTACCTACCGACGATATTATACTAATTCCTCTATGGTTTTCACATTTTTTCCTGTTTCCTTTCTTATGTATGGATGTGATGTATGCTTGTGTCCATTCCGCAGGTATTTCTTCTCCATATTTTTTTCACCTTTCACATATTTAGTCTACGTCCACTATCAGGCTTACTTGATTATCGTTTACATTCATCGTTCTTTTCTGATACCCAGTTTTAATGTATCTTACCTCCTTGTAAAAACTTTTTATTTTATTTTTCTTGTAACTTTTTTCAATACGATTTTCTTTATCATCCATATACTTTCTTTTCCGCGTCCTCAGGAATTTCTTTATTTTTTTTTCGTTGTTCGGCATACCTTTCTAGGTCGTCTTGATTTTGCGATGGTAAACTTTTTAATCTCAAATCTGAGATCGCAAAGAAAAGGTATTATAAGAAATGTTTATACAACTTTGAATGAAAAATGCCTTTCTGAAAATCTCTTAGAATTGAGTTTAGTTGATTTAAAAGAAGAATAGTCAAAAACGGAGTAACGCTTATATACCCAGACAAATTATTTAATTTACTTTTGAAGGCATTGTAATAGTGTATCATGCGCAGTCGAGTCAATTATACATAAAGTTATCCAGTGCTAGAAGTGTATTGAATATGGACAAGTAGCAAAACATTGTAGGAACACAAAAAGTATCTGCTCGAATTGTAAAAAAGAAAAAGACGACAAACATGAATGTAAAAATGCGCAAGATTGTTTGGGCAAACAGTGTAAAGGTGACCAGCATAAATCTATTTCTAAAAGTTGTCCTAGATTCATTGAACAAAACAAAATAAAAAAATTATTGCAGAATAAAACTAAACCTTGTTCGTACAATGTCATAAATTTTTTGGTACTAAATGATAAACGTGTCTTAGATTCTATTTTATTTTTTCTATTTCAGTCTTAAATTAAGATGTAGAATAACTATATGAGGCTTATAACCTTAAATGTGTTTCCTTTTGTTTATATACCTACCTTACCGTGGTATACCCAGTATTTGTTTAAAAAAAGCCCAGAACGACCCTTGGTATAGAAAAGTGTGACCCTTGTCCTAATCCCAAAATCCTTATTATGATATACTTTCCAAAAAAACTTGAAAAAAAAAATGTTTATAATCGTAACAAATTTTTCGGTCAGGCTGAGATAACTTACTTCGTTTCTGGCTGATTGGAGTAATCCTAAAATCCAAAAAAAAAAAACAAAAAATCTTTAATATTAAACTATAAGGCATAAATGTTAATAAAAAAAATTTTTAGTTGATTTTTGTATATATACAGGTGTTTTGGTGGAAGTTTAAAAAATATGTTGAGTTTAGCTAGGTTTTTTTTTTTCGTTATAATTACTCATACAATCACGTCTTTCATTTCTGATCCCTATTTTTGTTTCTCTCTGCTAATCTTATGTTGAAAACTCTTTTAATTATGTTTATGTCCTTACGTTTAAATTGTGTTAATTATTTTTTTATTTTTTTATTTATTTAGAAAAAACATATAATCCACATCAACCACGAAGGGTTATTAGTGGAGTAATGTACACAAAAGTTCATTTTATTTACATTAAAAAGATGTATATAAACGTAAATCTTTTAAATAATTTATTACATGGTCAGTGTTTATGGTTAAAGTGGTTTTGATGCCATCTCTGAGATTCCATATTTTCTTCTTGTTTCTTCGTGGTACTGGCAGTCAATCAGAATATGCTTCACCGTCAATGGGAGAGACCAGTTTCTGCAGGTTGGAGAAGGTTCTTTGTTGATTAAGAATCTATCGGTCAGTGCAGTGTGTCCAATTCTTATTCGGTTAATTATTACTTGATCCCTTCTATTGGATGGATTATTCCAGATGGTCTTCACAAGGGGATAAATCTCATAAAGTTTGGTTCCTGAATCTTTCCAGTAGTCTTGCCATATGTTCATACAGTGGTCTTTAATTAGGTTTTTGAGATCGGAATATGGGTAATTTATTGTTTTGGTTGTGTATTGTGAGTTTATTTGACTTGTGTTTGCTAGGTTGTCCACTTTCTCATTTCCAGCTATTTCTACATGCGACGGTACCCAGATAAATGCTACTTCTTTTCGAGTTGATTGAATTACATTTATCTCATTTTTTATAGCCCGAAATATTGGATTTGTAGGGTATATTTGTTTTACACCTAATAGAGCATTTAATGAGTCAGTGATAATGACACATTTATTCTCACTACGCGTTTTGAAGAAAATTAAGGCTTCCAAAATGGCTGTGGTCTCGCCTGTGAGGATGCAGCAGTTTGTAGGTATGGGTATAGTGTGAGTAGTGTATTTACAGTAGTATGCAGCAGCATTCCGTCATGAGCTTTAGAGGCATCACTGAAAATTTGGAGATGATTAGGATAATGAGATATCACTTCGGAGTACAAGTGTTTAGTGAAAATCGGATTTGTAGTTGATTTGGGGTATTTTGTGAGGATTAAATCAATCGTAAGTGGTTGGATTATCCATGGAGGAAAATTTACACTGACTTGTAGAGATCGATTTAGCTTATCCATATCAAAGTTAGAAGATTTTATTCGTTCTATAAGGGGAGTACTATTTTTAGTTGGTTTTGTAGAACCAATATTCGGATGGCAAATTTGGGAGAATACTGGATGTTGTTTCTGTGCTGATATTTTCCCTATATAGTTTAGGGATAATTGTTGGCGTCTAATATATAGAGGTGGCTCTCTCGCTAAAACTTGTAAGCTACTAATAGGACTAGTTCTGAAGGCACCCAGTGCTAATCTCAAAGCTGTAGATTGTATGCTATTTAGTTTTTTTAAAGCAGTTTTGCTTGCAGCACCGTAAGATATGCAACCGTAATCTAATTTACTTCTAATAAGTGATTTGTAAAGGTTAATTAATGTTTTACAGTCGGCACCCCAAAATTTATTAGATAATATTTTAAGTATATTTAACCGGTTTTGGCATGCTTGTTGTAATTTATTAATATGCACATTATGCATATGCACATACAAAAATTACGTATTGAGTTTTTTCTGCAGAAAAATTGAATCCGGTTTGTAATGCCCAATTTTGAAATCGATTTAACATAAGTTGTAATATATTTGTTGCTGAAACTAGGTTATTAGATTTGGTGTAAATAACATTGGATTCCAATTCTACTATATCGTCATGACTTGTTATGACATATATCAGATAATAAACAATATTTAAACTTAACTTTACCACTTAACACAAACTTTGTAAAACCGTAAATACACATTAACCTTCAGTTAACAAAATTTCTTTTTCCGTTTTTATTCAATTAAAAATTCAACAAATCACCTAAACATTAAACAGATGCAAGCTGAGAAAATGCAAATATTTTCAGTGTCTACATCAAACGTTGATTATTTTTGACGCGGGCTATTTCTGGCATTCTAATGGTTCCGGACACGATGTAAAGCCCAAAAAATATCAGACATAAATTATATCTGCAGTCATTTGTCTACGGATGCTTCTACAACAGCGACACCGTGACAGTGTACGGCGGACCCGGTAATTAACGATCTTAAAGTTACATTTTTCAAACGTGAACTGCTTAATATTTCACACAATAAATTTGGGGAGTGTCAAACGTGTATCCGACGATATTTATATACTACACAGTGTATTTCATAGCTAAGGAGCCAGATTTTTTAAAGTGCATTTAACAATAAGAAGAGTGTTATTTTTCCTCTTATTTCCTTTCCTTCAAAATTGCAGAAATTATAAACGTATAGTTAGAACAAATGAATTAACTGAAATGTTAATGTTCCAATTGGAAAGTTAATTATCATTGATGAGTGATGTCAGTTTAGAAAAATCATACCTACATAAATTAGAAGTGTTCGAAAGGTGGTGCTACCGAAGCTGCTGATACCATGGTTATACCGTATTACTAATAAAGAAGTGTTGCAAAAACTGAAACAAGAATATAAAATATTGTGAATAGTGAAAAATAGAAATTGACTTTGGTCATATAATGACGAGAATCAAATATCTAACTAATAATAGAAGGAAAAAGAAATAGCAAGCGCAGTGTTGACAAAATGACAATTTCTTGGCTTGGAAATTTAAGGGAGTGTTTTAATAGGAGTTCTTGTCAGTTATTCACAATAGCTGAGAATTAACATAAAATCGTAAATACGTGATATGATTCACATAAAGTGGAGAGAATGTTATGTTGCCATTGCGGCCAGTAATTCTTCAGTATAAACCAAAGCTCAGTGACGTATTAATACTGAAAAGAGATCCTGATCTATCCCAAACCAGCAACACCTTTTTTGGCTGGTGGAAAAAGATCTTCAAAAGACACCCCCCTCTAGACAGTACCTGAAGGTAGCATGAGATTTTTAGTCACTAAAAACCTTCACCCATTGAGAAGGACATGTAGTAGTATTTAATAGTACTTCGCCATGACCCTCTACCTTTCATCCGCTTCCCATCGCATCTATGCTACTTTGCCCCATTAGTAAACTATATTACTAATTTACAAGATTCTTGCTGCATTCTTGCTCTTCCTGGCCTCTCTCTTTAGCAAGCTCACACCGATCGCAAGAGGGACGCCTGAGGGAAGCCATGAGATGGCTTCCAACACAGACTCGTACGGGACATCCACACTTATAAAGAGCTCTCACACTTATTCACATATAATGTCAGATCGTTTAGGTAGTCCCTTAATAATTGAACGAAATAAGGAACCACTTCCTTTCATTGATCTTTTGGAGATCTTCCAAAAGAGAGCTGAACCAAAAGTGTTATTTATATCGGGTGTCACTAGAACACAATAGCTTATAGTACATTGTGTATCAGTGTTCGTTATCTTAGCAATCTATTTCACTTACGTCATTGCATAAACCGTCGATCAACCTCATCGAAAAAATATACGTTTCGGATAGGTCTCGCGCTCTCTTCAACTTTCGCAGTAGTATCTCGCAAAAAATCTTTCAAAGGCCTTTGACATTACTTTAAGCAAGAATCATCATCGTTATCTAGCCTTTAACGTCCATTGCTTAACATATGCTTCTGACATTTTTCCACTTGCACTCATTTTCGCCTGTTGCCACATGACCTGCCTAGTTTAAGTTTATTGTTGTTATTCCATTAATGACGTCTGCTATTTCTGATATTTTGAATATAGTAGCATTAGGTATTCTATTACGTAGAGAAAACCTGTAACATTATTCTACCCATTGTTCTTTCCGCAACTTGTAGTTTACTCACTGTTATTATTGAGTGTTACGGTTTTTACACACTAGATCATCACTGGCAGAATAAACTGATTAAATACTTTTTCTTTTAGATACATTGAAATGTTTGACTTAAGTATCATTCCAAATGCAACCAAGCTAGGTTTTCTTTTATTCTCCTTATTAGCTTGGTTGTTTGGTTGTCTTAACTTATTCTGATCTTTTGGCACAAATAATTGTGGGTCAACAGGAATCGTGGTTCATATTTTGGTTCCTTTGGCCCCTCTTGTTTATTTTTTGATTATAAAAAGCGTTCCTTCCTCCCAGACTTTCGCAAAAGTATCAGTAGACAATAACTTATATAAATTATCGATTTCATATATACATAAATTATCTTCCCACTTGAGATGGTAACCGATCTGGTTCTGGTGCTTTCCTGATGCCTTTAGTTCGGTTACAGCAGCTAAGAATTGATTTTTGGTTAAACCATCATAAGTATGATAAATCCTGTTATAATATCGCAGTACAAGGAAGAATACGTAATACTGCAGCTATAATAATAGTTTTCCAAAGGTTAGCCTATCTTTTATTATGAGAAATTTTCACTATGGTAGAACAAACCATTTATATTAAGTTATATGGATAATGAGGTTTATGTTAAATGAAAAAGGCTTTACAAAAAGATCTACAGTAATACTCTAAAATGAAGAAAATCATTATTTTCATTGTTTTACTATCTTTTGTAATGATATGATTCTCTAAATTAATAATCTCGAAATA
Organism: Diabrotica undecimpunctata; assembly: GCF_040954645.1. NCBI lineage: Eukaryota > Metazoa > Arthropoda > Insecta > Coleoptera > Chrysomelidae > Diabrotica > Diabrotica undecimpunctata. The sequence continues at coordinate 113,595,185 of NC_092811.1, read as the reverse complement.
TAAATTATCAAAATTAATACCACCAATATTACGCTGTTTCTCACCTCACATAATGATGTTCCCATTTTGAAAACATATTTGAATCTATTTGTCATATTTTTAAAACTCTTGCCGAGAATTTTAAAGGCCAAGAAAATGGTGAAAAATGTGGTTATTCAGAAAAAAGCCTAATATCTGTTTCGGAACTACATTGTTTACCTGATTAAGTTCCAAAGTCTAGGTATTTATGACGGTAGCAAACAACAATACTGTAGTCACAGATAATATTATTGGGTTAAGTTTTCTAAAGGAGTATTTTTCAGTATCAAGCAGAATATTCTAATGACTTTTTGCTTGCATTTGGCTTGAAACAGTAGAAGGTTGCGCTATATTTATAATATAATATCTTTCTGCTATTTCGGGATATCTTCCAAGATAAGACTTTTTGGTAAAAGGTAGAGTGGTTCTGGTTCGATAAAAGTAGTACTAACTCCTACTTTATCCTAACTGTCAGCAATAGCTCTACCAGAAATTTGTTCATGTCCAGAATTTTATTTGCTGACTCATTTAAATATGCTTAGAAATAGATTTTTAGGTTTTTAAGGACCAGAACGAAGGAAATACCGTTGTATTGTAAAACAGTGACCGTCTTGTGCACTGTTTCTAAACGGGAAATTATTTAGGAAAAGAACAAAAGAGCACTTATTAATCAAGGAGCTTTATCACTAAAGCTCTCACAATGTTTATAGATGACTTTCAGAGGTTTTATAGATTTAGAAAGTTTCCCTTCCATAGACAAATATTTTATGAGGATTTGAAAAGTTGCCACATAGGGCAGGCTACAAAAATCTTTCAGTGGTACACGTTTGGAAACGAAGGGGGTAAACTTAGATGCAGATCTGTAAACAACATTTAATTTATCGAAAAAGCTTTTTTGGCAACTTTTCTTTTCAGGAATCTTGTACTTATCATAGTCACTTATGCTGTTCTTTCTTGGGGTCACTCTTCTTACATTTATAAAGTGTTTGGATAACAAATAAAGTATGTTCGTATTAAATTTGGGCAAAATTTTTTAAATTTTCAAGAACGATTTCCGAATTAGAAATTGAAACGTCAATAAACTTATTGTAAAATTGTGGCTTATTCTCAATAAAATAGTAATTACCTTCACAATATTTACGAAGCTGTGCTTTATTGCAGGCACTTTACTTGGACAACGCCTATACTAATGTAAGAACAGATGAGCGGGCGAGAGAATCTAGTGTACCTTTTCTACAATACCCTACTACAATGACATTGCTATCGTAAAAATTACGATAATTAGTATTCTAGGGTTAAATATGGCAACAAATATGAAAGTACTATACAAAGTGTTTCCAACCTAATAGAGGAGCTGTATATTAGAATATACAGCGAAGGCTCTTGATAAATCCGTAAACTAATTATTGTCGAAACCAAATTCAGATTTTTGCTTTAATCTGTGCCTTATAAGAATTGCAAGGCAAAACAGATGTTTTTATTAAAGATGTAATTAGATACATGGGGAATCAAAATTGCATTCCACAACATATCTCCTCAACTAATCAAAAATCCTTAGCGAATTGGTTTCAGGTATAAGGTTTCAGAAATAAAAGGAAAGACAGTTAAGATTTGATTTCTCGTATAGTGCGTTTGTGTATCTGCTTATACGTATTTCATCCTAAAAAGAATCTTTGGAGCGGCTATTCACAAACGCTCTGAACGTGAAAACAATCTTTTTTGTCCTGTCCTGTCCTGATACACAAACGCACTATACGTAAAATCAAATCTTAACTGTCTTTCCTTTTATTTCGATATACTTTTTATGAGTACTAGAAACCAATTCGCTAAGGATTTTTGCTTAGTTAAGGAGATATGTTGTGTAATTCAATTTTAGATTCCCCATGTCTCTAATTACATCTTCATCAACGTCTGTTTTGCCTTGCAATTCTTAAAAGGCGTAGATTAAAGCAAAAATCTGAATTTGGTTTTGACAATTAGTTTCAGGATTTATTATCAGATGTCGCTATTGGGTCCATATCAAAACTATTTTATTGTTGCTTCTACTACGACAGAAAAGATTGTTTTCACGTTCAGACCGTTTGTGAATAGCCGCTCCGAAGATTCCTTTTAGGATGAAATACATCTAAGCGGATACACAAACGCACTACCTGTGAAATCAAATCTTAACTGTCTTTCCTTTTATTATATGTTGTTTTTAATCAAAAATGGCTTAATTTTCATTACCGCGTAAATACCCGTAAAGTCATAATACTGAAATATTAAAGATATTTCTCGTATGAGCTATTTATAATATATGACGTGAATATATCTGCCAGTTTCTAATATCTTTCATGCACTAATAATATTTTCGACTAAGTTCTTAGCTCAAATTTTGCAGATAATTACAATAATTCGTATTAGTATTTTACTCTACTGTTTACCTCTGAGCACAAATCACAACATGAAACCGCTTTAGATATTAGCCTCCAAACTAAACCGTTACCCGACACAAATACGTAAAGGTGTCCCAATGCGTGGTTGGAACTTCTGAATAATGTTTTCCAATTTGTTTTAAAGCGGAATCCCAACTAACTCTGATATTTCGGCATTCATGTTTAACATATTACGAGACGGAGACTCGTTCATACATGATAACAACTCATTGTTGCGGCGACCATATTTATTAAGACGATGACATTTAACCTTTTCAGACAATCTTTTCTTCGGCGAACAGCGTAAAGTAATAATAATAATATAGTAGCACATATTTTAAGTCTTTTGATATGAATATATTTAAAGCTGTATTGAATTAACATATTTATGGCTTGTACGTAAAGTTGTTCTTCGAGTTACTGTTATTACTTGATACCTTAAAGACAAATTCTGAATAAAGACAATTTATTGGGAATATCAACTGGAACACAGTTGAAATAAATATAAATTATGTTGTCTGAAAAAAGATCTTGCTCTTGCTATTATTATTGGTAACACGTGTGGTACGAAGCTAAAAATATGTACTCAATTGTTGCTTTTTGTACAATACATAAAAAAATGTTTTCTAACAGGAAAAAAACAATAACGGAATAAAAATAAATGGAAAATGAGATCTCAATAAGACTAATGAAAAACTCATTTTTCTATTGATAAGTTACGACGATTTTAATAACAATCGTCATGATTCGCCGGATCAAAGATGGGTTTTCAGTCTGTAAAATAAACACACTGAATAATATATCTATTACTTACATGAATTTTGTCATAGTAATTTCATATCAGTACCAAAAACTGGGTACTTAAAGGGATGGGAAAAACCTACCGGTTTTAATCGAAAACCGGTTTTTTTACTTCGCAATAACCGGTTTTATCGGTTGTTTTTTTGTCCCGGTTATAACCGGTTTTTTATTTTTAAAGTAAAAACCGGTTATTAGGTTTTTACGGTGATTAGGATTAGGTTAGGTATTATTTTGGATCCCAATCATAATTATTATTTTCAAGTAATTATTCCAAACAAAACCATAATTCAAATTTTATTTTATTTTATAAATACAGAAGCAAACTGAAAGTGCAAAGTGCAAACTCTCATCAGCCAGAAACAATTAAGTTTTATTATAATATTACGTTGAAAAGGTATTTGTAATCATAATATTTATATAAAAAGTGATCTGGTACATCGTCTATTTTTCACACTTGACTCTTGACATTAAAAGGTGAATGGCTGTTTCTGATTACCAAAAATAATGTTCTGACTATAAATATCGAATTACCGATTACAAATACGAATCTCCAAGGATTTCCCTACGTTTTCAAAACGATACACCCATACAGGAAGTATTAAATGAGTTAAAATGTACCTATTCCCTAGTCCCTACAAATGGTCAAACTTTTTTTCAGCAAAACAAATAGATATTCATATTTTTTATTTAGAAAGAAAAAATTATATGGCAATAAGAGCCTAAAACTAGTTTTTAGAAACAAAATTGTTTTAGAAAAAAAAAACAGTCAAAGCAAAAATATGTTTCGCAGGACTGGCACCGATATTTAGTTTTTTTGTTTTATTCTTCGCTAACTTCCTATCCATAAATGCAACATTTTCTTTGTAACAATTTGCACAAATTTGCCATTTCTTTATGTCATACAAAGAATGATTTTTAGTTGAAACTTCTTGTGGGTCAGTTTCTTCTTGTTTTGTCAAAGCTAAAAAGTCATAACAGGTAGAGAGTAAAAAATTGGTAGTGAAATATGTCTTTTTACCTTTTATGATGTTTTCCCTGAATTTCGTTATTGTTATTGTGTCTTTCGTTACTTCTTGATGTAATCCGAAAGCATTCACAAGAACAGCATCAACGATAAGTCCCACAGCCAACTTTCTATACCATTTCATGCTTTTTCGAAGAGAGGAATTATACGACTTTTTTTGATCTGAAAAATAAAAGTAGTTGTATAGGTACTTCTAATAGCAAAACTAATGTTACATAGTACAAACAATTCGAGTAATACGTACCTGAAAGATCGATATAACTTTTGTGTTTGTTGTATTCTATTACCGTTTTGGGTTTTTGGACTGCTCCTCTTCGTTTTTCAATTGTAATCATATCCGGAATGTATGTACTTAGTATTCATAATTAGGACATCTCTCTTATGCTTCCACTTCTCCACAAATATTCCTGTATCGCTCTCTTGCATTATCAGTTGGCCTTTCTGTAACTTGGTTGTTATAACTATATCAGGATTGTTTTTTCTGTTTTTGCGTAATGTACCCAAGAGAATAGTTTGATTTTCTAGCTTGCATGAGCAAGCTTTGCTCATGCTCTTCTAGAAATGCCGTCACAAACTTTGTGCCATTTTCGGACCGATGTCTTCTTATTCAACTATCCGGAAAGCCAGTAAATATTAACATCATTCAAACTTATGCCCCTACGGCCGATAAACCCATAGAAGAGCTAGAAGCGTGGTATGCTGACGTAGAAAAACTTATAAAGATGACCAAAAAACGAGACCTAACATTTATCTTAGGTGACTTTAATGCTAAGTTAGGTAGAGGAAAAGTTTCTGGATTGATTGGAGACTTCGGACTTGGAGCAAGGAACGACAGGGGAGAGAGAATGACAGAATTCTGCCAACAACACAACATGGTAGCGACAAATACATGGTTTAAATTACACCCTCGCAGATTGTACACTTGGACTTCACCACAACACAATGAAAACAGAGTAATCCGTAACCAAATAGATTACATATTGGTCAACAAAAGATATCACAATGCAATCATCAGTGCAAAAACATATCCTGGAACTGACATCAATTCCGATCATAATCCTGTTGTTACAAAAGTTCGCGCAAGATGGAAACTAGTAAAGAAACAAAAACTTCAACACCAACTATTAGACATCCAATTATTGAAAAACGACACCATACTTCAGACAGTAAATAAAGAATTAAACAAGAATTTAGGAAATATCGACCACAATAGAATTAGCGAGTACGATGTCATAAACGTTCTGTGAAAAACTATTAAAGAACAAATGAACAATGTAACGGAAAAACATCTAAAAGTAACACCTAGAAATAACAAACAGGAATGGATGACAGAAGAGATTTTACAATTAATGAACAAACGAAGAGAATCCAAAGGAAAAAATGACAAGGACGGAGAATACAAAAGACTAAATAGAATAATTCGAAAAAAAATAACCGAAGCAAAAGAGAAATGGCTGGAAACAAAATGCGTGGAAATAGAAGAACTACAACAAAGGCACGATTTTTTTAATTTACATAAAAAGGTAAAAGAGTTTACATCGACTACCAAGAGAATGACTTTTCACACCATGCTGAACACGGATGGCAAACTGCTAGAATCAACGGAAGACAAACTGAAAGAATGGGAAAACTATATTAAAATTCTTTTTCACGACATACGAGAAGAACCAAGATTGGAAAATAACAACGAAGGGCCAACAATTCTGAAATCTGAAATCATAAATGCAATTAATCATCTTAAAACAAATAAAAGCCCAGGTCCAGACGGAATATACCCAGAAACATTAAAATTAATCAGCGAAGAAAATATCGAAATATTTGTCCTTTTATTCAATCGCATTTATGATACAGGTAAAATACCCCAAGATTGGCTGGAGTCAATATTCATCCCACTACCAAAAAAGCCAAACCCACAACACTGCAATGAGTTCCGTCTGATAAGCCTTATGAGTCATGCAATAAAAGTCCTACTAAAAATCGTACATAATCGTATCTATAGAAAGTGCGAAACAATCATCGGAGACGATCAGTTTGGATTCAGAGCCGGCATGGGAACGAGAGAAGCCCTGTTCAGTTTACTAGTTCTCGCCCAAAAATGCTACGACCAACAGAAATATATATTTATATGCTTTATAGACTTTGAAAAAGCATTTGATAGAGTAAGACACGACCTACTATTAGAACGTTTGCAAGAAGTCGGTTTAGATGGAAAAGACATCAAATTTTTTAAAAACTTGTACTGGAACCAAAACGCCAGAGTTAGGATCGAAGGTTCCACATCCGCAGAAGTAGAAATTAGGAGGAGAGTTAGACAAGGATGTGTTCTGTCGCCTCTGCTGTTTAATCTTTACTCCAAGTTTCTATTTAAAGAAGCATTGGAGGATTCCAAGGATGGAGTCAAGGTGAATGGCGTAAATATCAACAGTATCAGATACGCCGATGATACAGTGTTAATTGCGGATTCCGGCGTAGGTCTACAACGACTCATCGACAAGACCAACTCGACCTGTGAGCAATTTGGTATGAAAATAAACATTAAAAAAACCAAAGTGATGTCAATCCGAAAAAACCAAAACGAACCTCAACCTTGTACAATAAATGGGCACATTTTAGAACAGGTCAATAGATTTAAGTACCTGGGATGTTGGATCGATAGCAGCCTAAATCCTGATCTAGAAATAAGATCGAGAATAGAACAGGCCAGAAAATCTTTCGAAAAACTAAAAAAACTGCTTTGTGATTCGAATAAAACTCGAAATTCGACTACGTTTATCAAAATGCTACGTCTGGTCGACTCTTCTATATGCAGTTGAAACGTGGACCCTAAAAACATCAACCGTAAATAAATTGGAGGCCTTTGTAATGTGGATCTACCGGAGACTGCTCAAAATTTCATGGACATCGCATACCTCAAACGAAGAAGTGCTGCATAGAATAGGAAAGGAAAGAGAACTTTTTAACACAGTAAAAGTTAGAAAAACATCATACCTAGGCCACATACTGAGAAATAATAAGTACCAATATGCCCAACTTATAGTGAAAGGAAAAATCGAGGGAAAGAGAGGCCTAGGAAGGAAAAGACTATCGTGGCTCAGAAACATCCGACAATGGACAGGGCTAAATTTTGAACAGCTAATAAAAACAGCTGAAGATAGAGAAGATTTTAAAATTGTAGTAGCCAACCTCCATTGAGGAGAGGGCACTTTAAGAAGATGAGCAAGCTCAACACTTGAGTAATAATTGTCCATACAAATTGCTCGTTCAGCATTCAGTAGAACTGTTTGTGAAGGTGCTGTAAGATCATGACCCCTATCTTCTTTGCCACAATATATTTTAGTGTTATATAGGTAACCACCATCAGGGCATACTTTGAACAATTTGGTGCCAAATTTGTGACAAATTTTTTATGTATTGTTTAAATTTCAAGCGCCTCTTGAATGGCATATAAGTTTCGTCAATGCAGATAAATTTTCCAGAGACAACTTGAGCTTGAAACGATTGGTTGAGTTTTTTTAATAGCTCACAGATTTTGAAAAGTTTATCATTTTTATCTGCGGCTTCATTATTTGCGAAATGCCACATTTTCAATAGTATTTGGAACCGATTACGTGACATAACCGAAGATACCATTTATATAGAGAAAATTTCTTGACCAATACAATGAAATCGCAGATAAATGCATAATACCCATCCACATAATGATTCCTAAAAATTTTTTCATCTCTACACGGCGTTTGTATCGACCCACCGATGAATTCTAGCTTTTATTTTTTGTGCTTTTTCTTGTTGCTGTAAAGCATATCGATTGGTTTCATTTACAAAAAAATTAATTAGCTCATCCGAAATAAAAAGTTTATAGAAATAATACGGCGACTTGTCATAGTTATCATACAATGACATTGCAAAACCAGAATTAGCAGTAAACGTTAAATTTCGTAAATGCTCATCAGTCACAGGACCCCATCTAAAATTGCTGGATTCATCACATACATTTTCAATGAATCAGTACATCATTTAATGTTTTCTAGCCAACAAAATAACGACATAGAAATTTTAACGTTTGATTTTCAGGAGAATCTTCCTCTATCAAAAATTCCGGCCGGCGAAGCCTTCTACAAACGACAACTATGGGTCTACAATTTTTGCATACATTCGGGAAAAACCGGCAAAGCTCATTTTTACATTTACGATGAAACAACCTCTAGAAAATCACCGAATAAAGTTGTTTTTTTCTTTATCACTACATAAAAAATATTCTTCCAAAAAATATCAAACAACTGTACCTCTTTTTCGATAATGTTAAAGCTCTTAGAGAAATCTTAAACAGAGGTTTAAGATTTTTTAACACCGGATTTTTGAATACAGCAAGGATCACATGGATACAATTAATGTGTCTGTTACAACTGGTATTCCTATTTTTGAATCGTACTACATTTTGAGGAAAAATAAAGATAATCTTTCAGTTGAAACTAACTTGTTGGTGGACGAGTCATCAATACCCGTAAAAAAGGCCAAGTGCAAAGACGTAATGCAGTTAGCTACCAACTACGTTCCAGCCAACGAAATGGAGTTTTACCAATCCCTTAAATGTGATGACGTTGGTAATGATAACCATGATTCCCAGAGTTCAGGCACGGATGACTACGACCAAGCAGACGAATAGACTGATTTTCTGTTTGAGTATAAAAGAAAAAACGTTTTTTTTGTTAATTTTTAATAATAATAAACAGATTTTGCAGTAACTTTTTTTTTCCAATAATAACTACAATGGATACTATTTTTTTGTAATTTTGGTGCAAGAGAGGGGCAGCTCCAAATTTTTTTGCATTTTTTCTGCAAAAAAAGCTTATATAGATAAAGAAAAAAGTTGGCAGGTGTACCAATATGATTATCTTTTAACTAAACTGATTTATTGTAATTAATACATGAGTAAATTTTTATAAAACATTTTTTCTATTTTCCCAAAAGTTACTATAAATGGAGCTGTCCCCTTCTTGCAGCAAGGTCCACAATTTTACATAAAAAAAAGAAAGATTTCAAACCATCCTCCCAACAAAAATGGACACAACAGCTATTTATGGGCACCACCGATATGTCTTGGTTGCAATTCTTTTAATTCTTAGTTTTCTCAACCTACCACAAATGAAAAAAGAAAAAGATTAGAAGAATTAGACCACATCATCAGAAGACATCACTGACCAAAGTCAAGGGTCCTCAGAAGCAGTACACAGATGTTTGTTTATCCCTTACCAAACGAACTCGGAAGTTGAAGAAATTACGATACTATTACCGCATACATCAGTATTATTAATTGAAGTCCAATAACCCAGCCGATCAGCAGTTTCGCAGAAAGGTCGTCAACGATTAATTTTATATAAATATTGTAAATTACTGTTTTAAAGTCAGTTGTAATTAGATGAATTAAAGTGCTGTTACTCTATTAGTTGTACCTTTAGAATGGTCTTTTTAAAAAGAACTTACCTGGAGTGACAACCAGTATGTAGCTGTAGTGAGAATAAAGGAGGATAGAATATAAAGAATTGGAGAAACGCGTGAAACTATTATTAATTGTGGCAACATTGAGTGTTATTTAAATACAACACCTGGACATAACCTAAAAAAAGTGTGACGTCATACTAATGTATAATACGATCCGGCGTATACCCTTGATACATAAATTATAATTTGCTATTAAAACCCATTATAAAATATTTATATTCGATTTTACAACCTCTATAAACGACAACAACTGGTACACTAGTAGTTATCTTATCCAATACTTTTATTAATATTATTATAAATTGTATAGATCTGACAGATCTAGATTAATATTGGCTGGTAAAAACGATTTGGTATTTGTGTTAGATACGGAATTCAATAAAGTTCAAGGCTTGCAAACCACCAATTAATATAGCGCATATTTTATGCAGTAGTGCTTTGGAGTGAATGTAATATTGCACTTTGTTTGTTATTCTAATTGAATAATAATAAATCAAATAGAGGCGGGAGTAGAAGATAATAATTAAAATTCGCTAAATAATTTAACATGATTTTAATTGCTTCTATGTGAAGTGGGTGATTATGAAATGACAATAAATTATATTTTGTTTTACGTTCGAGCAAACAACAATATTTTTTAAATACAACTTTATTGAATTTCATGTCAAATTCCGTTTCATTTGAGTTTTGTGCACAACGCCATTACCCATAAACATCTTCTGGAAACAAAAACGTAGTACTACTTATGGACGCCAGAAAATGTTACAAATGTAAGTTGTAGAAGACTGGACAGGACCTTTAAACTTTTTCAGCTATATATTACTCACCAAAACATTCAATTAAACAACCAGGATTTAAAATTATTTTTGATACACTTGGACCTAGGTTTATTTGAAAACTCTACTATAAAAAACCGAAACATTTGTGACACATCTTAAAAACGTTTTTATGCCAAATGACGAAAAATACTAAAAACTTAACAAAAAATTATTGCATTACTCGCAAAAGTCTTTCAACTAGAACTTCATGAAAAAATATTTACAAAAAATAAAGTAAACAGTATTATACAAGAAAACATATACCCTTATAATACGACCTTCTTACTGGAAAAATTCTTCAGCAACCAGTGAAATCCCAGTTTTTTAGGCCAATTGACGGAGAATACTACAAACTAAAGATAAAATTATTGCATTAGTCGCAAAAGTCTATCAACGAGAAGCTCACGAAAAAAGATTCACAAAAATAAATTAAAAAGTATTATACAACACAACATAGACTCAAAAAAGGCCTTACAATACGATCTTATTACTGGAAAAACTCTTCAGCAACTCCCAGAGAAATCCCAGGTTTTTACCTCAAATGACGGAAAATACTACAAACTAAAGAAAAAATATTTCATTCGTCGCAAAAGTCTATCAACTAGAACTTCATGAAAAAAGATTCACAAAAAATAAAGTAAAAAGTATTATATAACATAACATAGACCCAAAAAGGCCTAATAACACGACCTTATTACTGGAAAAATTCTTTAGAACTCCCAGTGAAATCCCAGTTTTTTACGCCAATTGACGGAAAATAATACAAACTAAAGATAAAATTATTGCATTAGTCGCAAAAGTCTGCCAACTAGAACTTCATGAAAAAAGATTCACAAAAAATAAAGTAAAAAGTATTATATAACATAACATAGACCCAAAAAGGCCTAATAACACGACCTTATTACTGGAAAAATTCTTTAGAACTCCCAGTGAAATCCCAGTTTTTTACGCCAATTGACGGAAAATAATACAAACTAAAGATAAAATTATTGCATTAGTCGCAAAAGTCTGCCAACTAGAACTTCATGAAAAAAGATTCACAAAAAATAAAGTAAAAGTATTATACAACACAATATCGACCCAAAAAAGGCCTTATAATACGACCTTATTACTGGAAAAACTCTTCAGCAACTCCCAGAGAAATCCTAGGTTTTTACGCCAAATAAAGGAAAATACTACAAACTAAAGAAAAAATTATTGCATTAGTCGCAAAAGTGTATCAACTAGAACTTCATGAAAAAAGATTCACAAAAAATAAAGTAAAAAGTATTATACAACAAAACATAGAACCAAAAAAGGCCTTATAATACGACTTTATTACTGGAAAAACTCTTCAGCAACTCCCAGAGAAATCCCAGGTTTTTATGCCAAATGACGGAAAATACTACAAACTAAAAAAAAAATTATAGCATTAGTCGCTAAAGTCTGCCAACTAGAACTTCATGAAAAAAGATTCACAAAAAATAAAGTAAAAGTATTATACAACACAATATCGACCCAAAAAAGGCCTTATAATACGACCTTATTACTGGAAAAACTCTTCAGCAACTCCCAGAGAAATCCTAGGTTTTTACGCCAAATAACGGAAAATACTACAAACTAAAGAAAAAATTATTGCATTAGTCGCCAAAGTCTTTCAACTAGAACTTCATGAAAAAAGATTCACAAAAAATAAAGTAAAAAGTATTATACAACAAAACATAGACCCAATAAAGACCTTATAATACCACCTTATTACTGGAAAAATTCTTCAGCAACTCCCAGTGAAATACCAGTTTTTTACGCCAAATGACGGAATATACTACAAACTAAAGAAAAAATTATTGCATTAGTCGCCAAAGTCTATCAACTAGAACTTCATGAAAAAATATTCACAAAAAATAAAGTAAAGAGTATTATACAACACAATATCGACCCAAAAAAGGCATTATAATACGACCTTATTACTGGAAAAACTCTTCAGCAATTCCTAGAGAAAGGATTGCAATTTCTGATAGTTATTTAACCCCATTAACGATATTAGGTTATTTCCCTTCATAATAAAAATTAAAACATATAACAATAATACTTAAGCCTGGAAAAGAACTAGAAAATGTACAATCCTACTATGCTATTAGCCTTCTTCAAGTGGTTTACAAAGTTTTTGAAAAGCTGACACGTACTAGGATATACTACAAAATGAAAACTAATACCATCACACCAATTTGGGTTTATAAAACAACATTCAATAATAAAACAGGTATATAGAGTTGTAGAGAGAATCAATGAATGAAGACTTTTAAAGTAATAGGTAATGGTTAGCGGTATTCCTGGACATAAGCCAGGTATTTGATAAAGTCTGGCATAAAGGTGCCTTAGATAAACTGAAACAGAATTTACAAACAACTTACTATAATCCTAAAGTCATTATATCACCAACACAAACTTTCAGCTACAGTATGAGAATGGATACATGAGCAGACAACAAATTCTTGCTGGTAAGCGCCAATCAAACGTCCTGGGACCCATATTATACTTTATATTTACTGTTAACCTACTTACAGATACAGATACAAATATTACCTCTTCACCACATTTGTGATCATAGCAACGAGTATAGAAGATCTACAACATCTTTTCGAAAACTTAAGTCATAGTGCTGAGATAGGAATTACTATAAACGCTAAAAAAACGAAGTAAATGCTAATTACAAAAAGACCACAAAATATACATCACCTATTGACAATCAATGGTAACGTGATAGAACAAGTAGAAAAATATCAGTACTTGGGAACTTTGATCAATGAAACCAATAAGCATACTGCAAAAATAAACAGGCGAATAGAGATTGCCATTTATACGAATGAAGTCACTCCTAACGTGCAAAAATCTAAATTAGGAGATCAGACTACGTACCATTCGCTGTTATATATTTTCAATACTATTATATGCAGCTGAGACATGGACATTAAAAAAATGCAATTTAAAAAGAATCGAGGCTTTCGAACTCTGGTTATACCGCAGAGTATTAAAAATATCATGGACTGATAGAATTACAAATAAAGAAGTACTGAAGAGGGTGGGTAAAGAAACAGAACTAATCACCACTATACAAACCAGAAAACTGGAATACCTAGCCACGTGATGAGGGGACCAAAATATGAAATTTTGAGACTCATCATACAGGGAAAGATTCAAGGAAGAAAATCTGTTGGCTGAAGGCAGAACTCATGGTTAAAGAATCTACGTGATTGGTATCAATGCAGATCGATTGATTTGTTTAGAGCAGCAAGTTCAAAAATAAAAATAGCCATTATGATTGCCAACCTCCGTAGGGAGACGGCACTCTAAGAAGAAGAAGACCACATTTGTGGATGATACGACAATACTATGACAGTGAATAAGACTCATATAATTCAAAGGTTAAAACGAAAAGTTTATTTAGAATTAATTTGAATAATACTAAATGTGTATAAATATATGTCAAAATGTAGTCAGTATTAAAGACTAAGTTTTAAAAAGGACAAATTTAATATGCAGGATGCCTCCTGCATATCATTTTTGAATTGTCAGTCCTATTACTTATTATTTGTGTCAGTCTTATTAAGTCTTATTACTTGTTTTGTCTTTATAGAGGGGGAATCTGGAATGTTCAAAAGACATCTCAGTTCAGGACGCTGCCTCACAGGTTTTAGTGCAGAATTCATTTTTCACAGTACCGGCGATAGTTTCCAAGGTAATTTAAAATGATTTATCGTCGTTGGATCTACAACAAACACTACTTGCTAAACCAGACTTTCCTCTGTCATCCAAAAATCCGGAAGCAGCATGGTAACTGTAAGGGAAAGCATCAACTTCTGAAGCACTACCTTCATTATTCACAAACTGTCAGTAAGGGTTCTTCCTGTCGTTTGTCCATATTTCCCACTTTTTGGGTTCCAAAAACTGGCTTTTTTAAGAAGAACCCCGTTCCCCAAGAAGCTCCTGAAAGAACTTTATCGCTCCTAGTACGGCATAATTTCCATTCGGATTTTCTTCTTGCCCACAGTATGACTGATACAGTATAACTCATTCATTCTAACTCACTTTTAGGCCTCTTATCAAAACGTATTTTCTCAAATTATAAGATATTTTCCTTTAACCTTTGCCGCTGGTCCAGCTGTGTTTTTTCCTCTTCTTTCTTCTTGATCACTGTACGGATATAGTTGTGTAAACTAATCTAACCTGCTACCTTTTCAATCATTCTCTCAATCATTTCTCTTACTGTAATAAAATTCACACCTGTCGCTCTTTCTATTCTGTTTGATTCTACTTTTCATCTGTTGCACTCAGTGTCAGCCTTTCTGAATCTGGAGAGGTAGGCCCTAAAACACCCGTGTCTTGTGACAACCTGCGTTAGAAAATAATCCAGTTGCCTGTAACCAATTTACTGAATCTCTTATGTTCAGGATCCGCATCTTTTTCCACTGTGCCACATTCTCCGTATTGCTCCATTCTTCTTGCCATCTTTTCATTGACCTTTGTCTTTCCTGTCTTTTCTTGGCCATATTAAGGTCTAGGTCTCTTCTCGCATATAGCTCTTTTTTTTATATTGTTAACACATGCAGCAGAACATATTCATTGGTGGCCCACAAGGCTGCCGCATACACAGTCCTGTAGGCGAATGGCACTCGCAACGGACCTGTTCTATCCAATCGTATCATGAGCCTCCTGTAGGCCGTTATCTCTACTGCCCCACTCCAGACTGGTGCCGCATAGAGAATAATCAACTGCACAACACTGTATAAGGCCCTCCTACTTTCGGATTTGGATCCCCTGATGTGGGGCATCACCCAATCCTACGCAACCGCAGTATTCGCAACCTTTTGTTCCACAATTTGTCTGTTTTATCCTTCAGTATGATGGCTTTGGTTTTCTCTGCCGTGAGTTTCAGTCCGTGCTCTGTCATCCATTTCTTCACAATGCCATCTGCGTTCCAAACTTGGTATTTGAAATCTGGTTCATCCTGCGCCACTACCAGCACAGCGAGGTCATCCATGAATGCGAAGGGGTTGTACCCTCTCTGAGGGTAACTTTAGCACATGAGACATCAGGCTAATGGTGCGGTAATCGCTGCATTCTCTTGCGTTTTTCTTTTTGGGGAGACAAATAAAAATCGACGTTAACTCTTTGGGTAATACGCCTGAACTATAAATTTGGTTCAACAGTGTCACTAAAACATCACTTCATTGTTTTTATCTGAAAATCGAGAAGTTATTTAAGACAGTTGTCTTCTTCTTCTTCTTCATGCGACTAGGATTACTCCTGTTTGTCTGCCCCTTATTCTGTTTCAGTCGTTGTTGACTGTACATTATCTTTCCACCTTTTTGGCGGCCTTCCAACCGGCCGTGTCTTTTGCTATACGGCTTGTTGTTTTTACAGATGTTCGCTAATCTATCTGGTCCCATTCGGTTTACATGTTCGTTCCAGTTTTTTTTTCTTATTTTTATCCACCATATTTCTGTTGGTTTGTCTTGTAAGATGCTTGTGACTTACGATATTTTATGGAATGCTGGGCAGAAAAATGCCATTTGACTGAAATTTTAAAAATATGGTTTTGAAGTTTTTGTCTATATTGTCGACAATATGGTTAAAGTGTATATTTAAAACCAACGGTAAAACACGAAGTGATCGTAATTGCAGCAAATTTTTCTTTTTTATAATAATACACTGTTATAAAAACACACCTAGGCAAAATTCTCCTATCGCAGCTTTAATAAAAACAAAACGCCGTTGTATACTTAGCAAATTTTTATGTCTTGTTCGCAAACAGCCATAAATAAGAGTGTCAACGCGGAGTTTCCCCGCGAGAGTGGATAAGTAAATAAATTCCCGCGGACTATTACTGCTCGTTGATTTATAACCGAAAGACACGATGATTTACATTTTCTAATCTGCGGAAAGTGAGTTACAGGTATATAATTCATTGACCGGCCATCCGGTAGCTCCTGCAGAACAACGTACTGCAGGATTCTTGCATGCGAAACCCTCAGGGACGTAACACTGTCAACAACTCAAGACACAGGTACACTGGCTGGTGCTGTTGCGTTTTTTTAGAGAAAGGTAATAAAAGTTAACGATATCACATCTAAACGGAAATCTTAAGATGTAGTAATAAATGTTATTAAGAAATGTTTGCAAATAAGTTTTAGTAATGGTAGTAAAAAACCTCCCATTCCTTCTAGACTATTCCACAGCTTGATCTTTTATTTTTTATTATTAATTTACTTTCTAGTAACATACTTTTCAGTTATACATTTTTACTTACATGCTAACACCAGTAAATCTAAGCAATAATATTTTAAGAATGGTCGAGCTAAGTGATATAAATGCCAAAATTAAATATTTGCCAGAAAAAAAAACTCAAAAAAAAAATAAAACAAATACATAATTGTTTAACGAAATTCCTTTTTACTAACAATACGGAAATAGCATATCAAATTTTTGGTGTTAATACACTGAAGAAACTTAGTAATTCACAATAAATGAAGAAAAAATGGAAATGATCCAAGTCCACTGAAATAATATATGACTAAAAATCTAAAATAGAGGTGAAAAATGCTTTATTTCCTGGTTAAAGAATTCTAGCATGGCGCGGTCTTTTTTCTTACTTTATTTATTCGCTGAACACCAGGAAATGCTAAGAGCTCCGTTGACTTTAACTTTTGGACATTCACACCTTTTTCAATTCACGACACTCCTCCCATCCCATTAAGTCACTGAAACTTTTCTTGTACAGTAGTATTTCTGGATCTTTTTTCGTCACACGTAACCACGGTGCTTGATTAATGTCAAGTTTAGATGTATCTATACATGTTTATGATATTTTATCGAAATCAAAGAAAGTACATTCTTCTATATCTAACACTTTGTAAGGCCTGGAAGGTCTAGCATCAGCAATTACGGCTTTTACATCGTTTATTGTTTAAAGCTTGGAACGTTTTGCACGTTTCTTAATAAGAGCAAAATCTCTATCTGAAGATGAAAAGCTATCACTGGAAACTAAACATTTATGATTGATGGTATCAAAATGTCCATTGGCTACTAAGAAAATGTTTCAGAAAATAAACGTTCGGTTTTTCAATTGCCCTACACAGTTGTCGCTCCATATACATAGTTTTCGCTTATAAGTGAAAGCTGTCCTGTACTCAAGGCTTGTAGAAGACATGATGCCATTTGGTTCCCACCACAACCCGACTGTCCTTCATACCAGATGCACATTATCCCATCTGACGTATCTTGCACGTGTATTCCAAAATTGCAGCATGACAATTGGCGGCTGTATTACATACTACTATGCGTCAATGTTTTGGAACGGCTTTTCCAGGTTTTTGTACCTTACATTTTGATGTACCATAAGGTTTTCCACTCAATCTAGCTTTACTCTCTTTTTTTCTTATTGATTTCGTATTCTTATTGTCGCCAAACGTACTAGAATCGATTTTATTTACGTTAAAACGCAAATACATACACAATAATATTCGATACTATTGACAACACGTCAACCTATATTCTGGCACTTAGATCAATTAGGAAAGTACATGATGCTTGACTTACAGGCGGGTTTATCTTTAAGCTTCGTTTGCAACCACTAGAGTGAAGTTGCCACTTAGATCTTATAGGGGGATATTGGCATTGGAACATAGATCATATTAATTAAAAAAAAACGAAATTCATGTTTTGGCACTCAGATTACTTAGCTTGGTCACTCTTCAATTGCAAATGTTTAATATATTAGTTGTACTATCTGTATGAGACAAATCCAACAAAGGTTTTCTTTACTCGTCTATATCATCCTATATCATTACAGTAACCTGTGGATTGTAGATTGTGTAACGTTGTAGAGGATTTATATTTCCTCTATATATGAACCTTACGATCTTTGGTGCATAATTCTAATCTAGCTGTGTAGCGTTTCGTTTTTCTAATAATAACGGCCCTTAAAATTGTTAATAATTGTGCTGTACGTCTAGTTTCAGTTCCTCCTATAATTTTTTCGTCTGTATTTAATTTATCTTAAAAGTACGTAGTACTTCCCGACATTTATATTCTTATCTACAACAAACACATAGAACCCGTACAAAAATTCCAGTACCTTGGTTGCTGGATAACAAACGAACTTGACTACGAAGTTGAAATATGTGCTCGTATAGAGTATGCTAGGTCCGCTTTTCAAAGAATGAAAAAATTCCTAATAAACTCTACCTTATCTTTACCTTTGAGATATGGGTTTTTCGAAGGATGCTGAAGATCTCTTGGACAGAGCACGTGACCAACAACGAGGTGCTGAGAAGAATGGGGGCTGAGAGAGAACTCCTAAATATTTTAAAAATTAGAAAAACGAGTTATCTAGGACATATTTACAGATGAGAAAAATACAACTTCCTACGACTATAATGGAAAAGAAAGTGGAAGGAAGAAGAGGTCCAGTAAGAAGAAAATGCTCCTGGCTGAAAAATGTAAGAGACTGGACAGGTGTGGACACACATTCGATACTAAGAACAGCTTAAGATAGAGAACAATTTGCTGTAGCTATAGCCGACCTTTAGTAATGGAGAGGGCACCTTAAGAAGAAGTACTTCCCACGAAACCAATTGCGTCTTATAAACAAAGCTGCACTTTCCTTCCCGAAGTACTTAAACATTATTTATATTAACGCTTAGTAAGTTGTCTGGCTAAAGGGTATGTATAGTACCCAGATGCCGTTTTTTGATTTATTTTTAGTTTGGTGTTACAATGGCTGTCGACGGTAATATTGTAACAAGTACCCGAATTTTTGTGGTAAGTCTTGTTTATTCTTATGTTTAATCGTAAAAAATAGAAATATTTTTTTATCTTTCTAGAGTCATATTGCCATGCCTTCATACAAAAGCTGCCTCATTCATGGTTTTCTTTTTGTCCACTAAGATAAGAAGTAATCTCGGTCTTTTGAGCGTCGCCGCCTTTTTTCTTTAGGGAAAATGCCATAAGGTTAATAATAAGAGTAAAATTACGTACGAATCAAAAAGCTGATTAGCATTTTTGTGCAGAATGAACCGTTCTCTCAGAAACAATGCTTGGAGCGACCGGCGATTTTAAATGTTAGTTACTTGCGCGAAATCAATTTTTTATTTAAATTTGTATCAACTCGAAGGTAAAAGTTTGAATCTTTTGATCAAAGAGTTCTATCGACAAATAATAAAACAATATTTTTAAGGAAAAGAGTGCACCTTTCATAGGCAAATTTTGCATTTTGCTGCAAATAAAGTTAGTTTCTATAAAGCTGTTAAATAAAATGTGCGATTATTTCCATTTTTGATGATTCTCATGAAATCAATAAAATTATCACTTTCATTAACCGTTTACTACAAAATTTCCATTTCTAGAGACTAAGTTTCAAAATCTATAGCCTGAAATTTCGATTTTAAATTTTGAAAATAAATATAACACATTCAAAATATGTCCAAAACGCGCCAAATTTAAACTAAATTACAAATGATCTCACGTCCGGAAAATGCTTCCACGACGGGCATTAAAAGGAGTTTGTAGCTGAAGTTGTGTGACTTTGAAAACTGTACTTGTGCAATCGAAAAGAAGGAGTTATAAACCGGTTGTAATAAGAAAGTTTAAAATTTAACGCTTTTTAGGTATATTTTAAATGAGAACGTTTTCCGAAGTGAAGACCGAAATGTCCAAAATAAACTTATTTTAAATTATATTGTGGCTAATTTCCAACGAAAACAGTAATTTTATTTATATAATCAAATTTTATTATTGTCATGACAATCTTTAAAAATGGTATAAATCGCGCAGCATTTATATAAAGCTTTATAAAAATCGACTTCATTTTTAACAAAATGCAAGAATTGTGTACGAAATTTTAATAAAAAAATTAATTTTTAGCTCGTAATTGACATTCAAAATCACCAGTTTATTTAAATGTTGTTTCGTAGAGAATGGTTCATTCTACAGAAAAAAATAGCAATAAACGTTTTTGTTAAAAATGATCTCAGCTACGAACATTTGTTGTTTAAACCCATCCTTTTTAACGGCGTACAAATTCGGGTACACGTAAACTCATCACCAATTACCATAAATACCCTCGTACATAGTACAAACTCATCACCGCCATAAAAGTAGGGTTTTCAAAATAGACCCTAAGAGATTGGTAAACTGATCACTGGCCTACCTGCACCCCGGATCAGGTATAGACCATAAAATTCCAGCAAACGGTTAGTTTTTGGTAATTTCACAGAATAATCCAAATCCAGATGTCTTAAATGCAACTGCAATTTATTGGTTTTTATTTGGGAATTCCACAAAATTCTATTAATGCGGACAAAAAATGATGGTGATGGTTATCAATAATTTCAAATTTCAATTGCGAAAGACTCTAAAAAAATCGAATTGCCTTTTGTGGACTTGTGCGACGAAAGGGTGTAGGGCTAAATGTCATACAACTGGTGAGTAGAAATTCTATACCGTTTTGGTTTAGTTGTTTCGCACTGTTTTTCGCGAATCATCCTGATTAAACAGAAAAAAAATCAGCGTAATTAAGTTCTTTAAGTTAACTGCATAAGATGTTTCTTGCAGGCAAGGCATAATATTACTTTGTTGCTGTAGATTACCTTTTCTGATATTACATTTTGAGATTTCTAATTAAATTGTTAAAGTCACATTGTTATATGTATATAATATATACATATATATATATATATATATATATATATATATATATATATATATATATATATATATATACAGGGTATCCAATTAAGTCGGCACCATATGTGAAACCTTTTTGTTTTTTATTTTATGAATTTTGTTACATATAATAATTATGTTACATAAAAAGTTTTGAATGATCTAAAACCTAGAATACAATGATCAGATATTGAATTTTTTTTAGTTGTATACGCGGTTTATAAAAAAAAATGAATTGTGGATATTCTCAAGTCTTAATAAAATCCATGTTGTTTAACGAACCGCGTAAATGACTGAAGAATACTAATATCTGATTCTGAAATTAATTGAAATGATTGAAATTCTATATCATTCAGAACTAGAGAATAAATTTTTTTTCATCAAACTTAATATAAAAACATTTCCATATGGTACCGACTTAATTGGACTCCTAATATAAGTATATATACTGAAAAAGCGATAAACGCCTGTAGTCAACGCTGATCAGTTAGACTACAAAACACAGCTACATATTTGGGTGTGCAGCCGAAGATAGGACAAAGAAGTACTCTTTTTAGTGTACCAAGCTTTCGCAAATCTTTATTTGCATCATCAGGGTGCTACAATAAACAAAATTAGTACAAATTACAGAATAAAAATTATTTTGTATCTTACACTAATTGAGGTTAGTTGTCATGATGTTTATAAAATGAAATGAACAACTCATTGACTCCTACAAATAATGGCGAAAACTAACCAAAAAATGTAAAAAAATTGCTTTTAAAAGCACTCTAATTGTGGGATCTTTGTACAAGTCATTAAAAAATAAAGTACAGGAAACTGTACTTAAGCATTTTGATGCATTCTGTCACAATAAATGCATTGCTGAATACTTTAAATTTAAAAATTTCCGCCAATGATGCCATAAAATGTAAAGCTTTGCACGTGTAAAAAATTAAGTTTCCTTCGACTTCAATGCACTAATAGCACACTCAAGTTTTTAGCTTTTCCTATTTTTCAGATATTTTATATTTACTAACTGTCCAAAATCGTCTATTATTTTCAAGATAGTCAAATAGCGCCAAAACGGTAAGACATAGACCGAATGTATGCTTAACAAATTATCTCGAAAATTCAATGAGAAATATAAAAATGCAATGAAAATCAAATAACGAAGGTGGGACTACTTCCGATATAAACAAAAATACCACATATTGACAAATATTTTCATTTTAAAGTTCACTATCGAAATCCTATGTAACTAAATTTTTAGATCTCAAAACCATTTAGAGTGGCAAATACGTATAATACGCCACACCGTGAGACATATTATTATCTCAGTTAAATTTTAAAGCTACTTGCTTAAAATAATTTCTAAATTTATTAAATTATCACATAAACGAGAAGTATAACAGGTAAGAGGCAATCTTTCGCATTAGAAACCAGGCAAAAATCCCGGTGATGAGTTTACCTATCTGCGGTGATGAGTTTACCAATCTCCAAAGGATGCCGGTGATCAGTTTACTATATCTCCGAGGGTCTAATAATTTTATGGGGGGCTATATAGTGATGAGTTCGTACACGTCCACAAATTCTTGGTAAATCTGTTTCCATCTTTTTCCTCCTACAAGGGGAGTTTTAGGGGGAAACCAGGGGATATAAGTGGCAGACTTTTTTTGCATCTTTTCTGTGACGTCAAAATTCACTTTTTCAGCAAAATTTGGACAATGGAGAAAAAATGAAATTGTAACGTGTTTTATACCTTATTGGTCCAAAGTATGTAATATTGTGCCACTTAAAAAAAAACTATCAGCCTTTTAATCTGTCTCAGTCAATTTTGAAACATTTTTTAATCGCAGAGCAGGCTGTTTTCATAAAGTTTTCTTTTGTTTTTATATGCACGGTTAATGAAGATTGTCTTCATTTATAATTGTCTTATAGTCCTCATTCGCTAACACAGTTCTAGATCATTAATGTAATTACCTGTTTAAAATCATAAATTTTAGTCAGTTCTGTATTGCTAACTTGGTAGTAATAGGCGAAATCAATAATAAAGGCGATACTAATAGTATCAACCCACCAGGAATACTGTACTATTATTTTAATTCGTTAGTGTAGAGACGGCGGAATTGGTTTGTTACTAATTGATTTTTAAGTACTTCCTTTGTATCGTTAAATTTGATTTGACACACTTTGTTAAAAAGGTAAAACCTCATGATTCACCAAGAATTTATTGGGCATGAGCATTTTGAAGGTTTGGCCTCTAACATCGTTTTTTGTAGTAGTTAAATTTATACACTAGTAAATTCTTAGATAGGAGTAATGCAATATTTTTAAGCACTTGCATTTTTAAAATAAAAACTTAAAATTTGAATTCTCTTTAAACTTTTATTATTATAATAACATAAATACAAACGAAACAAGCTGTTTTAAGTAATTCTAATAAAAATTTAACTTTTGAACAAAGAACTGTTTCAGTAGATAACAATTTAAAAATTAAGAAAAAAACGTAAGTAAATGTTTCTAGATTTAACAACTTAAATCATGTGTCCGGACAAACTGATTTTCTTTACAATTTTAATAATGAATCACGTGCTCGAATTACTTCGGTCACATTATGGGACACCTTGAAAAATATGATCTTTTACATCTGATCATTCAGGGAAAGATCCAAGGTAATCGCGGTCCTGGTAGAAGAAGAACATCATTGCTGAAAAATCTAAGGCAATGGTATGGAAAATCAACTACATCGTTATTTAGAGCTGCTGTCAATACAATAAAGTCACGATAGCGAATATGGTAGCCAACATGATATACAACGATCGATAACGGTCATGGAACTAGAAAAAGAAGTGCTCGAATTATTGCCTGAATTCTCTTTGGAATGCCTAAAATCAAATGAGAAATGTCCTGTTGAAGAATAAGTTCCCATTCCTATAAAAGATCATCTGTAACTGCAATGTAACTGATTTAAGGTTAAATAGGCAAGAACATGACTTCATATACTTCACCCAAGCATGTCCAAAACATGTTCGATTGGGTTTTTGTTTTAACTAAATGCTGGCTAATCCATTGTACGAATGTTTACTTCATTTAAAAACTATTGAGTAATTCTCGCACTCTGGGGCTTAGCATTATCATGCATCAGAACAAAGTCATTTCCAACAAAACCAGCATAAGGCACAATAAAATTTCATCCATGTACCTGGCAGCTGTTATGGAGCCTCTCGGAACGATGTACACATGTGCACGTGGCTATAGAGAAATTCCAGCCCACACCATAATACAGCCCCCTTCGTAGCATAACCTAGGACTGAAGGTACATTCTGCAAAACGCTGATGTGGTCTTCTCCATACCCTCTCACGGCTATCTGGAGACAGCAAGAACTTGGGCTCATCGGCAAATAGAATGTGCCCTTAATTATTTACAGTAAAATGAGCATGGTTTCTGGCAAACTGAAGCCGCGCAACTTGATGGCGCCTGAGAAGTTGTAGGCATATTGCAGGTCTGCCATCGCTTAAATTTGCTTCTTCAAGCCTTCGTCTAACTGTTCGTTTACTTACGTTAGTACTTTGAACGTTAACTTTGGATTTTTGCAGCCGTGACATGACAATCTCATAGATTTTGTAAGAGGATGATGCGATCATCATCACGGGCACTAGTTCTTGGGAGTGGGGGGGGAGGCAAAAACATAAACTTATTTCTCTTATTTCTACTTGCCGTTATTCGACTCAATAATAAAAGTACCAGAAATCAAAGAAAAAAGGTAGATAAGTTATCTGCAATAAGGTGGATCATAGATACATTCTTAAGGAATTGCAAAGACAACTACACTATTGGCAAATTTTTAAAAATTAATGAAATGTTGATACCTTTCCGAGGACGCTGTAGTTTTCTTCAATATTATCTCAACAAACACGCGAAGTATGGAATAAAATTTTATATTGTGTGATGCAAAAACATTGTACCTGTGTATCAAATGTTGAAGTTTTTACTTTATAAAAATAGACCTGTTAAATATTCGTTGTTTTGATTCCAAAAAACGTAACATTGCTTTTCTATGTATTGAAAACAAATAAAGGGGTTTTATTGATCTCAACGATGCACGGGCATCGAAATATAGATCCAGTGTCGAGTAAACCTGATATCATTTTACAATATATTCTTCTTCTTCTTCTTTAGATGCAAATCCACTAATGGATGTTAGCGATCACATTTTCCATTAATTCTCTATTTCTTGCAATATGTATCAGAGATTGTATGTCGTTAATCCCTGTCCATTGCCTTATGTTTCGGAGCCAGGACATTTTCTTGCGTCCCATTCCTCTCTTGCCTTCAATTTTACCCTCGATTATAAGTTGGAGGAACTGGTATTTTTCATTTCGCATGATGTGACCTAGATACGCCGTTTTCCTTTTCTTGATGATTTCGAAAAGTTGGCGTTCTTGGTTTATTCTTTTAAGGACATCTATATTTGTGATTTTCGCTGTCCATGGTATTTTTAGGATACGGCGATAGAGCCACATTTCGAAATCTTCTAATCTGTTTATATCCCTCGTTTTGAGTGTCCAGCCCTCTACGCCATATAGCAGCACTGACCACACGTAGCACTTAGTAAACCTTAGTCTCAGTTGAAGATCGAACTCTGAACAAGTCAGTACCTTCTTGAATTTTACGAAAGCTTGTCGAGCTTGCTCAATGCGACATTTTACTTCCCTGTCCGATGCCCAGTCTTCAAAAAGCCACGATCCCAGGTATTTAAATTTACTCACTCTTTCAATGGACTTAGTATTCAGTGTTATGGTGGAGTTTTCAAGTGCATCCAAGTTTCTGGAGATGATCATAAATTTGGTTTTTTTGGTATTAATCTCTAATCCCATTCGCTTACTGTATTCTCCGATTATAGTGACAAGTTGTTGAAGATCGACTATGTTGTCACAAATTAAGACACCATCATCAGCATATCGTATGTTGTTGATCAGTACTCCATTCACTTTGATTCCCATCTTTGCATCCTCCAGAGACTCTTGAAATATGGCTTCCGAATAAATGTTAAATAAAAGAGGGGAAAGCACACATCCCTGTCGAACGCCCCTTCTTATATATAACGCTACCAAAGGTGGGGTTGATACTGTTGATAAAATGTATGGCACATACTTAGTATCGAGAAGAAGAAGACGATGACACTTAATTATATTTTTCTAACTCAAGACCATCGCGGGAATTAATGGAAAACTTCTCTATAATACAACTCGTGTTAATGTAGCTTATAAGCATAGACGAGAATTTTTGAAAACGCTCTACTTAGGTTTGATGTAGCCATACCTCTCTGAACGTGCCAGCATTCAATCACTATCAGGTTTTCTAACAAAATATAAAAAACCAACAGAAGACAATGAGGAGCCACATGCAAAGATTAGAGCGAGATATTTCAGTTGCAATAGGTCAGTTTGCAAACAACATATGACAACAGTTGTTACATGCGATTTTTGCAAAAAAAAAGGAAGTAGTGAATAATATAACAGTCAGATATTGGAAGTTTTAATTTCAAGATTTTTTTACTATTTTCCTGAGTTATTCCTTTGATAAGGCCTCGTCTTTTTCAAAAATTTTATTTTTTAATGTATATAAAATTAAAAATGCATAAAAAACCACGAAATCATGTTTTTTATCCCTATACATTAATATAAATAATTCCTATGTATTCAATGTGGTGTATATTATACTTGTCACATTTTAACGACATTACAGTATGACCTCAACTTTTTTTAAAACATTTTTGTTAACATTGGTAGAAAAATAATACGAAAAAGAAAATTATCGATAGTTATGATTACCAAGTATGGTTAAACTATTGAAATCAGATCCTTCTTTCTCCGCCTCTGAGAACTAGAGCGTGTTAAGAAACGAAGATTCGAGAAGAAGAGTCCCAACGGCGCTAAACGGGTTTTGACACCGACAGTGGAGGAAAGAATATTTCAAGTGGAGGGTTGACAACAACTGTTGACGACGCGTCCACTTCCTCGGCTTCTTTAACACTTTCGTTTTGTTTGTCGGTTCTGCATGACACATATGAAATTATGCTAACGATGCACGCCAAACTGGATTCCTTATGTATGGATAGCCAGTTTCATATTTATTCATTAAGCAGAATTTTATTAAAGTCATTTGTAGAAAAAAAAAAACAGAAAGTAATATGTAAAACGATTTTTCCAAACAAAATTATTTTGAAAAAGACATTACTGTAAGATAAATGCGCAAAAATTGGAAGTACATAAATTTTAATTCTTGTCATCTGACAATTGAAGACATGAGTTGATAAAGGTGCTATGTCCATTTTTTTCAAAAAATGATTTATTTGTATATTTGGTTACCTAAAGTCGTAATACAACCCCTGAATAACTCAAGATTCTTAAATTATTAATAATAAGGATTATTTTAATTGATAAAGGTACTATGTCCTATGACTAAGTACCCTTTTTTATTAGATAAAGGTGCTATGTCCATATTTAAGGACATAGCACCTTTATCCACTAGATAGTGGGAAAGTTTTATTTACATGGTAGGTGCCATGTGACATTTTAAGGTTATGTTTGTTGTTTATCACATCTTTCAACATGGGTTCGAGAAGTAAAAGAATGTTAGAATTAGTAAAAAACAAGAAAATATGTGTTTCAAATAAAGGTAAGTCCGAATAGAGAATTTTTTTGTAGATAGAAACTGTATTTTGTACTTCTCTAGAGGTCAATACCAATGCGTTGATTTTGGAGCAGCCAAGCACTAGTGGACTTCAAAAGAAGGTCAACTCTAAAGCAGGTAAGCATATTAAAAAAATTTTTACTACCTTTATTAATTAATCATCTCTTTTTAATAACAATTTACCCCCTCTGCAATTCAATTTTTTATTTAAAAAAATATAGATATAATATACATTACTTGAGTTATTATTACATACATACCTACCTATGTACATAAATTAAATTTTTAGACTATATGGATAATTGTACTGATGAAAGTGTTACATCAGGCAGCGAATATTCCCCTTCCAGTGCAGAAGATTCAAAAGAGCATTCTGATAACTCAAATATTTCTTATTCGACGAGTCTCATAAACAAATATCCGGATGTTGATAGAGTCAAACGTAAAATGTTTTCTGATAACCAAGAAATTAAAAAGGTAAAGCTAAAAAAAGTTAAGATTAAGAAATGAAAATAGAAATTAGAAATAAGTATAAATTTAATAAATAACTAAGATATTTTTAAGGTTCCGACAAACAGCAGGGAAACCCCGGATAGGATTGACGAAGTGCAGGAGGAAATACCTCGGGAAATACGTATAGAAGAGAAATTGTTAAACCAGTTTTAAAAATAACTAAAAAAAGAGTCCGAAAACCTGATAATTGGAAACGAAATAAAGCTGCAAGGTTAAGACAACAAGGTAAAGAATATATTTCTCAAAAGACTGGTAAAGTGATGGAAGAAAAAACAATTAAAAGAGATTTACTGTGTAAAGAAAAATGTAGACTAAACTGTACTGAGAAGTTTAGTATTGCAAGCAGAGAAGAAATTCTAAGAAAATTTTATAAGCCAGATACAAATTCCAAAAATATTTTAATTTTTAAAAGTATTAAGATGCAGGAAGATAATCATCACCGCCCTCGTAAAAATATAAAAACGAAAGCTTACAGCTTTAAATATTTTATTACGTGTGATAAAGAAAATACACTAGTGTGTAAAGATGCTTTCTGCTCTTTATACCGAATTGGACGAAAAAAAGTCTTTAAAGCTCAAAATGACTTAAAATCTGGCCAGGTAATGCCCTCACCACATAAGCAAGGGCATCACAAAAATCCAAAAAACATATCCGATGAAGTAATAAACTGCATTGAAAATCATATCAAGCAGTTTTCTTCAGAAGAATCACATTATTCTATTACTAAAAACCCACATAAAAAATACCTTTCCCCTTTACTAAATTAATATTAACCGACTTCATCAACTGTATATAGAGGATTGTCAAACAAAAAAGCTCGAAACTAAATATTTCGTAAAGGCCTCTTTTTACAGACATATATTTGAAACAAGGTTTAACTTATCTTTTGGTGTACCAAAAAGTGATACTTGCAGTTTATGCGATGCTGGAGAGAACTCTTTAGAGCACTCGAATAATTTTCAACTTGCTTTTGCGCAGCAGAAAGTTGACCGCGAAGCAGTAAAAATTTCCAAAGAAAAATGTTACATAACAATGGATCTTCAACAAACGATGCCTTTGCCAAAGGTATCAACGTCAAAATCTTTTTACTTAAGACAAATGTGGCTATACAACTTTGGAGTCCACTGTTTAACCAGTTCTGGTCATAAGTCCTATTTTTTTACATGAACTGAGGATATTGCCAATAGGGGAGGTAATGAAATAGCAAGTTGTTTGCTACGATTTTGTCTGCTTCTTAAAGAAGAAAATCCCCAAATTGATCATTTAATAATTTGGTCAGATCAATGTGGGGGACAAAACAAAAACTTATCCATTATTAACCTTTTTCAATACCTAATATTAAATAAAATATTTAAGATCATTGACCATAAATTTCCCGAAGTTGGTCAGTTACTTTGACTCTGACAGAGACTTTGGAAGAATAGAAAAGGTTCTTAGAAAACATCAGAATATTTATATACCAGACCAATATCGGGAAATTATTAGATCTGCGAGTACCAAACAAAGTGTATGCTTTAACATGGAACATTTTTTTTATTGCTTTGAAACTCTACCTGCAAAACTTCATTTAAACAAAAGACTCACTAATAGTCTTGACCAAAAAATAAATTTTCGAGATAAAGTGAAGTGGCTAAGAGTAAGTTGTTTTGGAAAATACTTTTACAAAACTAGTTTAGATCCGTTTACCCCATTTATGGAAGTTGACTTACAAAAAAAAAAGAGAACTGATAGTACAAAGTAATCAAGTTGTTTTACAAAAGTTACCTAAATGCGGTGGTTTGACTTCTGAAAAAATTTCAAATCTACAAGATCAACTTACGTTTATTCCAGCAGAGTATAAATGGTATTATGATATTCGTTTAGAAGAATGTTTGAAAAACCCTAAGAAAAAACGTAATTCATGTTAAATTTAAATGTTTCTGTGTCTTTGTTTATAAATTTTTAATGTATCTTACTTTGCTTTTGTTAATCTGCAAATAAAATTTAATTTCCAGATTATTTAA
Organism: Diabrotica undecimpunctata; assembly: GCF_040954645.1. NCBI lineage: Eukaryota > Metazoa > Arthropoda > Insecta > Coleoptera > Chrysomelidae > Diabrotica > Diabrotica undecimpunctata. Next base: position 113,564,715 of record NC_092811.1, on the reverse strand, counting down.
TAGTTTTTTTTATTATTTTTTTAAAATTTAAATACATCATAGGTGACATAACACCTTTCTCTACTCAAGTTTATACCAACATCTGCATAAAATGTTGGTTGATTAAGGTGCTATGTCCATTAAAAGTAAAATTACTAAAAAAGTTTAAATTCTAGAAAAACAAAAAATATTATATAAAAAAGTACAAAACGATTCTAATCTAATAAGATATTGGTAATTTTTATAAAATTTATTAAAAAAAAATATATAAATGAAAACGCGTTTCCTTCAATTACTCAATATCTGAAAAAGTGGACATGGCACCTTTATCATCTCATGTCTTCAATTGACGATGGATTGTAACCAGAAGAAAAGGTAGAGTAACTCTATGAGCTGTTAATAAATTCACTTAAACGACTTAAAAAGGAAGATATAACTATTGGATAACTTGAGTGCCAAAATTTGTGAATTCAAAGGGAAAAGTGGTGAATTTATTAGTGATTTTGGTCTAGAAAAGAGAGATGAAAGGAAATAAAGATTAAAACTTGTTTAAGGAGAAGAATCATTTGCAACACTAAACAAATTCTTTAAACTACCACCAAGATGCTTGTATACGGGTCTCTCAGCAAGATCAACCAGGAAATGTAGTATGGAATTAAATTAACTACATAATATTGAACAGAAGATTTCGTAATGGATGCCTATCAGTTAAATGTTCTCCCGGTGCTAACATATCGTTAGATCATGTTCTTGTTAATGCAACTGAAGAATAGATTCAAAAACATTAGGTGAGGATGCAGCACCAACATGTTACCAATATCCTTTCATCTTTACCACCCACCGACGGGTAACAACTATAGTGTATTTTTATGTATGAGAGAGTAATAAAACAATGAATTATGTATGCAAATCCCTAAACTGTTGATACGGGTGACTCAATGAAAAACAGATATTTGTCAACAAGTTTACAGAAGTATATAGGAAAACAATTTTAAATTGAGTATGACCACCAGGTATAAAGGTTGGAGCAGAATAGAATACAATAGTTGTGAGGGTTACTAATCCCTAAATAAGGTTGCCAGTGTCGGAGTGATGGAGGTTAACAGGTACTAATGAATTTGCAAGAAATGTAAGATGTTTATTTTATTGGTTATATATAACCAATAAAAGTTTAATAAGTACCTACCTATTTGCAAAATAAAGTTTAATTCTTTAGATAAAATAAAACGTTTTATTTTATCTATTTGCAAAATAAAGTTTAATTCTTTAGATAAAATAAAACGTTTTATTTTATCTGAAATGAGTGCATTCCACGAAGTAAGGGTTTCAACAATCAAACATTTAATTCTTTAATTCCAGGAATCTACGACAGTAATTGACTAGATAATTACCTTCTAAACTTATTCCACAGAAAATGTGATAGTGGGTTTTTCCATTTTGTAGGAAGGTCCAAGTGGCGTATTCAAAATTCTTAACAGTTCACTAAAAGTAGGTACTTCAGTTGCAAGGTGCAGTTTATTGTGTATACTAGTGTTATGGAAAATATGGAAGTGCCGTGTAAACGCCGAAAAATTGGTCCTCTAACAGTTAATGAAAAAACATTAATATTTAATTGTTTTAAATCATTTACAGACAAACGTTTATGTGAAAGTGTTGATGAGACCGTTGAGTTAGTTAGCAGTACACGTGGTGTTGGGAAATCTACGATTTACAGAGTTATTAAAGAAGAGAAATGTGGTAGTTTTCAAATGCCACGTAATGCTCCAGGGAAACCAAAATTTCAAATAGAATATCATTTTAAAGAAGGACTTCGGCGGAAAGTGCATGAATTCTTCTTTAGACAAGAATTTCCAACATTGGATAAAGTTCTTGTCTCAGTTCGAGATGATAAGGATTACCCAGAAATGAGTCGAAGTACGTTATGGAAACTTTTAAAAGAAATAGGCTTCCGCTGGAAAAAGACTCCCAGAAAGTCTATTTTATTAGAAAGAAGCGATATTGTCATATGGAGAAGACATTTTCTAAGAACCATAAAGGAAATGAGAAACCAAAAAAGAAAAATATTTTATCTTGATGAAACATGGATCAACGAGGGTCATACACCAAATAAATTTTGGCAGGATGAAACTGTTACAAGTCAAAGGCACGCTTTTGTAAATAACTTATCTACTGGTTTAAACCCACCATCAGGAAAGAGACGCAGGCTGATAATAGTACACATTGGCAGTTCAGACGGTTTTATTGAAGGTGGTTTATTAACTTTTGAATCAACTCGTACCGGTGACTACCATGAAGACATGAACGCTGATGTCTTTCAAGAATGGTTCGAACAAATGATAGATCTTCTTCCTAAGAACTGTGTAATAGTAATGGATAATGCAAGTTATCACTCCAGACTTATAGAAGGACTGCCCACAACCAAGTGGTTAAAAAAAGACTTGCAGAATTGGCTGAGTTCAAAAAATATTACGTACCATCCCGGATCTATAAGAAAGGAACTTTATTCGTTGTGTGCCCTTCATAAAGAAAAATTTAAAAAATACGAAATTGATGAAATTGCCAAAAATCTTGGAATGACCGTACTTAGATCCCCACCATATCATTGTGAATTAAACCCGATTGAACTGGTATGGGCACAGATAAAGAGTGAAGTTTCAAGAAAAAATACCACTTTTAAAATTCATTATGTTAAACAGTTGTTTTTGGAGGCCGTAAATAATGTAAAACCTGAAAACTGGGAAAAGGCAGTAAATCACACTATTAAAGAAGATAAAAAAATGTGGAAGCTGGACAATATTACTGATAAAATGATCGAGCCAGTTATTATAAATCTTGGTTCTGAAAGTTCATCTTCTGAATCTGATTTGGATTTGTAACAAGTAGCTGTAAGTTTTATATTAATATTTTTATTCATCTATTTAACATACCTTAGACGGTTTTAAAAACTCTTTTTCTCTTTTGTAATTTTTAAAAATTAAAAAAAATGTGAATTTTTTAAAACCCTTTTTAATGTAGGCCAGTCAGTTCTAATATAGTGTGTGATAAAAGAGGTCACTTTTGTTTACATACACATAACACTTTATAACACTGAAATAATTCATTTATTTTTTACAATTATTCAAAGTAATTTTTCAATTAATCTTGAGCACGCCCATGGAGTGGTCGGAGCTACTAGTTAAAATTATGCTAATTACTCTCTCGTTCATAAAAATAAACTATAACATTAAAATAACACGCAACATGTTGGTTTTTAGTAGAAGTTCTGTAACATGTTGAATAACATTGTTGATAACATGTAATGTTAATAAATGAAGATGCTCCTAGAAAACTAAAAGGTAAGGAAACAAAAGAGAGAGTCGCAGGGATTCGGAGAAGGTAAATAACATGGAGTAAACATATCACTCTAGAATATATGTAAAAGCTTTAACAAGATCAGAGAACAACAGAACTAATAGAGAAGAAAGAAAAGAGAAAAAGTTGGATGAATGATAATATGCAATTCATGGAAAAAAGAAAATAATCAAAGGACAACAAAAGTTTGTAGAACAATATTCAAAGACAAATAAGAACCGGAATACCAAAGGCCAAAGAAAATTCGTTAAAATCACAGTGTAAAAAGATAAAGTTGATGAAATAAAAACACAATACGCTTACTATGCTAAAAAAGGTTAAACAAGCAAATGTTCTGCAGAAATTCAACACAGCTAGCAAACTGGACCAAATACATACAATAACAGCAGTGGATTCGAGATAGGCTCTCTTTAGCATATTAGTGCTGTGTCAACGATGTAGGGACGTGAAATGCGATATTTATGCATGCTTTATTGTTTGCCATAAACCGTTCGACACAGTAAAGCACGACAAGCTTATGGAGATATTAACAAAATATTGGAATAAACACCTATGATATAAAAATTATTAGTAATCTGTAAGGGAATAAAACATCGTCTATACGTACAGAGGCATGAGAATCCGATGATATCAAAATCAAACGTGGGCTCCAACAGAGATATGTGTACTATCACACGGGCTGAGCAACACATACTCTGAGGAAATCTTTCAAGAACCAGTAGAGGATGTTAAAGTTGGAACTGGAATTAACAAAGAATGTATCAGTAACATCAGATAGACGGACACGACCACGACACAACGACGACTTGGCTGATAATTATGAGGCCCTTCAGGAATTAATGAATAAGATGACAAAATTAAATCAAAGTCAGAGTTAAGGACTTTCACTAAACATTCATCATCATCATTATCATCACTAAACATTAGAAAAACAAAATGTATGATGATCTCTAAACAGTAATAGCAATTTCAAAGAATCACTGGGGACCTTCAAAAAATAATAAAACTAAAAACATAGATCTACCTTGGTACGAAAGTCAATGAAAATTGGGACCATTCTCTAGAAATAAAATGTAGGATACTCATAAAAATCAGGTTACTACAATGTTATATCTTTCTTATATTGATGTACGGAGTTAAGTGGTGGAGACTCACAGACGCTACCTGCAAGAAAATTAAGGCTTTCGAAATGTGGCTTTATCGTCGAATCCTGAAGATATCCTATACCGACCGCGGTTACTAATCAGGACGTTTTATTAAGAACGCAAAAAGAAAACGAGCTGTTAACCACAATCAAAACAGCTAAAATCAAATACCTGGCTCACAATATGAGGAACAGTGAAATATAGAAGGAAAATAACAACCAGGAAAGCATATGATATCCTGTCTGAAAAATTTACGTACGTTGTTCCACACAACGGCCACAAATCTTTTGAAAGCAGCAGTCTGCAAAGTACAGATTGCCATGATGGTACATTCGAAACAGATGGGTAATACAAGAAGAAAAAGTCTGTTTAAAGCATTTATTATATTTTATTTTATTATGAATAATCTTTGGGTATATGTCATCTTTTGTTAATGTACTTTTTGGAGATTTTTTCTTGTATATAACTATTTTATATCAATCATTTTTGATTTTGCATTGTGGAACACATATAGCATTCTTTAGCAATGAATTTTTAGATATCAATCACAATCACAATCTATCACAACTCTTCATTCAAATCGTAAATAACCTGAATAGTATTATTCACGATGTCGAATAATTTTAAAAATGAAAAGATATTAAAAGTCTAATGATGCTAATTTTTAATTTTTGTTTCAGGTATGTACTAAAATTTATTTATCCATGGCAAGTAAGTGTTTTAAAATTAATTTTTTACAAAAAGGAAAAGACAGTTGAGATTTGATTTCAGGTAAAGTGCGTCTGTGTATCCGCTTATACGTATTTCGGCCTAATAGGCCTCTTCAGAACGGCTTTCACACTCGCTCTGAACGTGAAAATAAATCTTTTCTGTCTTAGGAAGCACCTCTAACATGGCTTCGTATGGACGCAAATAGCGACATCTAATATTAAAATCCGTAAACTAATTTTCGAAACCAAATTTAGAATTTTGCTTTAACCTGTGGCTTCTAAGAATTGCAAGGCAAAACAGACGTTGATAAAAATGTTATTAAAGACATGGGGAATCTAAAAATTGCATTAATTTTTTACATTTATAGGTATGATTTATCGAGTATTAGAATAGTTTTTCTAATATCGAAAATTGTTTTTTGTGCTAATGAAATAATTTATCAATAAACTATTGGATATGTATCCCTTGTCGTTCTTCTTCTTCTTTTTATCTCGGCATGACTCTGTCTGTTTTTCAATGTGCCTACAGTAAGTTGTCGTTCCATCGTTTTCGTGGTCTTTCTACTGATCGTCTTCCTATTGAGAAACCGTCTCTTGCCGTGTATGCCGCGTATGTCATTATCGATAAATTCTATCTTTCGTTTCTTTCCCGATATTTTTATTTCTCCATATTGTTTCATTTAGGCAGCCTACGGCTCTGTTTGCTCTATTCACTTGATCGTCCTCTTCGGTTTCGAGCTTTCCGTAGCTAGATAATTCGATGCCTAGATATTTAAACTCCATCACTTGTTCTATTATCTGACCTTCCAGCTCCAATTTACATCTTAGTAAATTTTCTGTTGTAACCATGCATTTTGTCTTTTTTGGGGAAATTAACATGTTAAATTTTCTTGCGGTTATATTAAATTTTTGCAGCATACGTTGTAAATCATCTTCACTTTGAGAGAGTAGGATTGCGTCGTCTGCATAGGAGATTATTTTAAGTTGTTTTTCTCCCATTTGGTATTCTTTTTTAGTTCTTACTTTTTTTATTATTTCGTCCATAATCAGGTTGAACAATAGAGGACTCAGGGAATCTTCCTGTCTTATCCCATTGAGAACTTCAATAAGTTCGGTTAGTTCTTCTTCTACTTTTACTTTTATTGTGTTGTTTTGGTAGATATTTTCGATCGTTTTGATTATTCCTAGAGGTATCTCTCTTGCATACAGTAAGTGGATAATGTCTTTTAATTTGACCCGGTCAAATACCTTTGTATTCTAATGATTTCTCTTGCTCTTGCCTCATTATAAATATAGCGTCGGTTCATGATCTTCCCGACCTAAAACCTTGTTGTTCCTCTGCTAGCGTTATAATTTTATTTGTCTCCCTTTTTGATGAGAGGTATTAGGATGCTTGATTTCCATTCTTGAGGAATTCTGTTTTGTTGTATTATTTTTTGGATCAGTTTTAATAGTTGTTTGGTCAGATCTGGTCCTCCGTACTTTAGGAGTTCGTTCGGTATTCTGTTCTCTCTTGGTGATTTTCTATTTTTTAATTTCCTTAATGCTTTCCTTAATGCTCCCTTGCCGTTGTGACACTAAATATTTTTAGCTTGCTGTCTTTGATTGCTTGATTTTGCTACCAGAGTTTTTATTTGGCCTGGTCAGCGTGTTGAATTTTATTGCTTTTCAACTCAACTCTTCACAGGAGATGTAACATTTCTTGTTTACTAGTCGGAAGGTTATAGATTTTCTACTGGAGTCTCGTTTTTTCTATATAAGATGCTATAGTACTTTCGTTAGGGTTCCAATATTTCATCAGTATCGATCTTTAGATTATCTTCCTTATCAATCAACGTCCACACTTGAAATTAAAACTATCTGCTAAGAAGTTTGACCGGTTGAAGTAAATCTCCCTATTTATTTCTACAACCACGTTCTTATTTTTCTGCATATTTGAGAGATGTAATCCATTTTATATTTGCGGCATTGTCTCCCTAGTTTTTGCAATAAAAATCTATTCATCATTTGTTTCAAATGTAGCTTTATGATATTTTTTGTGTTGAATCATAGTCCAAGTGTCATAATTTATCCATGGCCTACATTTTGTGGAAACCGGTATCGCATAGTCTTTTGCATTCTTAATTATTTTGTCTTTGAGATAGATCCAAGTGTTTTAAGAATATTTGTTTGATCTAAAGAAGGGTTTTGTTGGAATTGAGTATTAATATTGAGTTTTGACGAGATCACAAATATGGTGTTTATAGCTGTCTTCTTTTAAGGATGTTTAATACTAACAGTTGATGGCTACTTCCACAATCTGCGTTCGGGTATATTTTACAGGTGATAGCCTAGGATTTCAATCTTCATCTTGACCGAAGGGGTTTAATATTAGTATAACACCAGATAAAAAATTAAATTGGAGAGTCTGACCTCGATTAGGGAGAAAAGTAAAAGAAAAACGATGTAATACCTATAACGAAGTAAGAAGGATGTAATAACAAGCTATTTTAAAATTAAAATAATATTGTTCTTTAATATCTTCTTCTGCTTCTATATAAGCAATTTTGCTTGTTCATTGGCGGATTAAGACCTCCATGGAAGGTTGTTAGTCCATCTTTTGCGCGGTCGTCCGATACTTCTTCTGCCGATTGGTGACTTATCTCTTGCTATTTTGACGACACGGGTCTCCTCCATTCTGCTTATGTGGATATTCCATTTTTTTTTCTATTTTGTGGCCATTTATTTATACACTGTACTTTACATTTTCTTCTAATCTCTTCACTTATCTTTCGATCTCTCAGCGTATTTCCCGTAATTCTTCTCAGTACTCTTATCTCTGCCGTTTCCAGTAGCCTTTGGTTTGTGGCTGTGTCGGGTCTTGTTTCTGAGGTATATGTTATTATTTGTCTTACACTGGCTTTATAAATTCTTGACTTCATCTCAGTGTTAATGTGTGTGTTTCGCTATAAAATGTTATTAAAGCATCCTGTCAGTCTATTTGTTTTTTGTACTTGATCTCTCAATTCTTTGTCCAGGTCTCCATTGCTGGACAGTATAATTCCTAGGTATCTTACTTTCATTACTTGTTCAATACTGGTGCCATCAATTTCTATTTTACATCGAGTGGGTTCTTTGCTGACTAGTATTGTTTTAGTTTTCTGAGATGAGATTGTCATATTAAATTCTTTTGCTTTTCTTAAATATGAGTATACTTATTGAATATTAAAATTTTTTTTTAATCTATTCTCTATCCTTCCATTGTTGGATGTAGGTCTCCCCCAGTTCTCTTCATCTTTCCCTATCTTGAGCTGTTCTCTGCCATGTGGGATCTCCTTGTTTCCTGATGTCATCTTTCCACCTCATCTGTGGTCTGCCTCTTGATCTCTTTGCATTGTATGGACGCCACTTTCCGGTGGCATTATTCCATCGTCCGTCTTGGAGACGTTCATTGTGTCCAGCCCATTTCCATTTCAGTTTTGCTGCTTGTTCTATCGCGTCTACTGTCTTTGTTCTGGTTCTGATCCACTGGTTACGTTTTCTATCTTTAAGTGATATACCCAACATTTGTCTCTCCATCGCTCTTTGTGCCTTCCTTATCCTATCCGAGTTGGCCTGTGTAAATGTCCATGTCTGTGCTCCGTAGGTGAGCACCGGTATTATACAGGAGTTATATACCTTGCTTCGTAAGTATAGAGGGATTGTTTGATTTTTTAGAACGTAAGAAAGTTTGCCGAACGCTGCCCATCCCATTCTTACTCGTCTAGATATTTCGGCTGTTTGATTTTCTCTGTTAGCTCTGATTGCTTGTCCTAGATAGATATACTCATTTACCTGTTCTATTTTTTCTGTTTGTATTTTTATTGCCTCTTGGTCTTCCGTTTTTTGTCATTATTTTTGTTTTGTTGAAGTTAATTTTTAGGCCTTTTTGCAGTGATTTTTCATGAAGTTCATTCAGCATTAATTCTAGTTCTTGTCGTTCCGAGGAGATCAGGAGTATATCATCCGCATATCTAAGGTGATTTAGGTACTTTCCGTTAATACATATTCCTCTGTTTTCCCAATCTGTTGATTTTATTATATCTTCGAGGGTCAAAGTAAACAGTTTAGGTGAAATTATATCGCCTTCTCGGACTCCTCGTTTAACTTTTATATTATCCGTTATTAATTTGTCGTCCAGAATTACGGTCATGGTTGCGTTTTGGTAAATATGAATCAATTGTCAGTATCTTGAATCTATGCTACTATTGACCAGAGCTTCTTCCACCGCCCAGTGTTCAATGCTGTCGAAAGCCTTTTCATAATCTACGAATGCTTAGTACAGCGAAAGGTTGTATTCATTGGTTTTCTCAATTAAGATTTTAAGCGCATGTAGATGGTCGATTGTGCTGTATCCTTTCCTGAATCCGGCCTGTTCCACTGGTTGATAGTTATCAAGTTTATAGGTTAGTGGGTTGTTTATTATTCTTGTAAAGGTTTTATATAGTTGTGACAAAAGGGAAATAGGACGGTAGTTATTTAGGTCTGTTCGGTCTCCTTTCTTATGTATTAAGATTGTTTTGGCATTCCTCCATTGTTTAGGTATTTTACCTTCAAACAGACATTTGTTGAACAGTATTTTTTGAATACAACTTATTGAATATTTAAATACTGAATATTAAATAAGTGTACTCATATTTCTTAAATACGAATATACTAATTCAATAGTTATAATGGACAAATTGGAAAAAAATCTTTAATTTTCCATAAACTTCAAAACCGCAGTCTTCCACAGATTACTTAGCCATACTCTAGCGTTGGATGCACGTTTGTCACCATTACACTAAGAGACTCTTTTTGAATACTTAATAGTTAATAACGGAGCTCGAGCTCACGATGTCGACATAAACGTAATAGATTAGTACTAATAGTACTTCAAATAATGACTTAATAGCTACAATTCGTGATTAACTTCACCTTACAACGTAATCACTTACATTGACTTTACTACAGTTTAATGTAATATTTTACTCGCTGTAATAATAGCCGTAATTGATTTTGATTACCGTTTATTAGCTTTTATTAAACTTGGAACAACATTCAGTACGATAGAAATATAAGAAGAAAAAGACTTGGCGTATGCTGACAGAAATTATCGCTTTTTTATCGAAGTAAACGCTGTTAGAGCTTTGTTCATACAATTATTTATATGTTTTTCTATGTAAGACAATCTTCTTTGTCAATTTAGTAAATAAATTGCATCTTGAGAAACTGATGGCTTTTCTCCGGTTATATTTCGAATCCTGAGTCTCAACTGAAAAGGCAGATTTGGGATATTCGACTGTCGTTGAAGATGGGACATTAAAAGTTGCTTGCCAAGCTCCGGATTGTAGCCTCTTCGAGATGTTATAATATTAGTATTAGTATAACATCCACTCCGCCGTTTGTGAGGTTGTAATCAGTAATAATCTCTGGCTTCATGGTATGCTCTTTGGTGTTTTAATCAATGAAACCATCGCTGTGTAGTGTTAAAAGTAGTAGTACATTCTTATTTTTTTTTGGCACATATGATACAAGTACACACTTGCTTCCATCTTCACCATATGCAAACATGCTACTACATAAAGGTCATCCTGTATCTGTCTGTCTTCCTTTTACATTTGTCAACTCAGGGGGAATTTGTTGTTTGTTTTTACGCAAAGTACCTATCGTTGTCAAGCAATGATCGTTTAATTAAGAGTTGGCTAAGGGTACAAAGGAAAATTAGTTACATTTCGACCGGTTCCACTTATGGGTCGCATAAGTCTTTTTACTAGACTAGATGCATCGTTGGGTAGTTAATATGGTCCTTCAGGTAGTTTGCCATATTTTGATTACCGTTTATTAGCTTTTATTAAACTTGGAACAACATTCAGTACGATAGAAGTATAAGAAGAAAAAGACTTGGCGTATGCTGACAGAAATTATCGCTTTTTTTATCGAAGTAAACGCTGTTAGAGCTTTGTTCATACAATTATTTATATATTTTTCTATGTAAAACAATCTTCTTTGCCAATTTAGCAAATAAAAAAAATATGACAAAAATACTTTTTTAAAGCATCAGTTTTAAAAATCTTCTTCCTCTTTATAAGCAATTCTGATGGCGGATTAATACCGTTGTGAAAGGTTGTCATACTTCTTCTGTCGATTGGCTTTTGTTTTGAAAATATATATATATATATATATATATATATAGGGTTTTTATCGCGGTTCTCAAAGAATTAGTTTGTAAGCATTTTTTTTAAATTATCTTTATTATATCTATTATGAAACACACATATATATATATATATATATATATATATATATATATATATATATATATATATATATATATATATCTAATATAGACAATGTAAATTTAAAACAAACTATCTTTAAATTGAAATTCTTATGTCACTAATTAAATTATATTAACAAAATTTGGTACCTTTCTGTCACTGAATGCCTAAATGAAACTGTTCTCCAAAAGATTTTAATCACCACTCAATGTCTTCGTTGTCAACCTCGGTTATCCTTCTTTTTGTAAACTTGCCTCACCAAATACACCACAATGTTTTAATTGTCAGCTTCCACTATTTTAGAATATTTTTCTTTTTAATAGTATTTATAAATCGGTAAAATATTGTTCTTTCTTCTTTTCTATTAATTCTTCTTTCTAATAATCTTTTTTTCTCTTCCAATCTCCAATCACCATATACATTATATAATTTTAATCTTCAATTAATTAATACTCTCTTCCATTCTCCAATCACCATATACATAACATAATTTTAAATCTTTAATTAATACTATCTTAATTCTGTTTCTCAATCTTCATCTAATATACTGAATCACTAATAACTGAGTATCTTGACTGAACTATACTAATGGAATGAAAAAGACAGAAAAAATTTGATTTCACGTTCAAAGCGTCTATGTATCTGTTGATACGTATTTCGACTTAATAAGTCTCATCAGAACAGTTATTCATAGACGTTCTTAACGTGAAAAATAATCTTCTCTGTCTTATTAGCAAGCAACAATAAAATGGCTTCGTTATGGACCCAATAGCGACATCTGATAGAAAAATCGGTAAGATAGTTTCGAAACAAATTCAGATTTCTGCTTTAATCTGGAGCCTTCTAAAAATTGCAAGGCAATTGAGGAGACATGTCGTGGAATGCAAATTTTAGATTCCCCATGTCTCTATTAACATCTTTATCAACGTCTGGCTATGCCTTGCAATTTTGAGAAGGCTCCAGATTAAAGCAGAAATCTGAATTTGTTTCGAAACTATCTTACCGATTTTTATACTAATGGACTATATTCTGACTTACTGAATTCAACATCTCACCCTTTTGAATCCAAATCACATCATATTTATATCATTTTTAATGTTCACGAATATTCTTGAAATAAAATATATTCGAATCCTTCTATTTCATAGACATTACAATGTTCGCGAAGATTCTACTGCGAACAAAGGTTAAATTCTTTCTATTGATATCTTGTTTTTATATTTCTAGATAATTCTTTCCTATTCTATCTAGAAGATTACTATTCTAACTAAAATTCTATCGAGAATTTTATGGAAATTTAGGCTTTTCAGATCAGAATACAAATTTATATATAGATTACATCTTAAATTAATAAATAACCCTATTTTTTAATCCATAATAATTATTTATCAAAGTTCCTACAACTGAATTTACTTGAGTGTATACTTGGTTGCCTACAAAGATGGTACACTCTAATATATTTACAATATCATAATTATTAAAATAAGCAAATACATTGCAACTTAAACACTTTTTAAACTTATTATTATGTTAATTCCTTAAGAATGCTCTGATATAAATACCCTTCATAATATTCTCTAGTATATAACTTATTAAAATAACCAAATACATTGCAAAATAAAAAACTTATTATTATGTTAATTTCTTAAGAATGCCCTCATATAAATACTTTTTATAATATTCTCTAGTATAAAACTTATATAAACAATTTCTTTAAACACTACCTTTGTTTCTCCTATATTTAATATCATCTCAATATATATATATTCGAAAGAGAGAAATAATTAGATTTAAATCTCTTGATATTGAGGGAATCTCAATTACAAATAACAGTCAAATAGCCAACGATTTAGAGAACGCATTTCAAACATATTCACGTAATTCCTTATATGACCCATTATTGGTCAAAAACAAAAAGAAAATAGAAAAAGGGGTCAAAATTACAGATTTTATCAGTCCGCTAAATGTTGCAATAAGTATGCAAGAACTAAACGAAAACTGCAAGGACTTAAAAACTTTAGCCCTGGACCACAGATGAAATTTCAAATTGTTTTTTAATGAATCTTCCTTTAGCTACTAAGCATCTACTCTTAGATATATTAAATTTTTTATTTTCGAGTAAACAATTTCCTAAATCCTGGAGTACCGCTACAATAATTCCTTTGAAACCTAACAAAAACAAGTCAAACCCGGAATCTTATAGACCAATATCCTTAACATCTTCCTTATGTAAATTACTAGAAAAAACTTTAAATAGACGGTTACAATTCTTTTTAGAATTAAAAAATCTAATAGTTAATCAGCAAAGCGGCTGTAGTAAAAATATAAGCACAACTGACAATTTAGTGTCGCTAGAATCGGCAGTTAATGAGGCATTTGCAACTAATCGATAAGTTACAGCTGTCTTCTTTGATATAATTAAAGCTTATGATACTATATGGAAATATGACGTTATTGTTAAATTACAGCATCGGGGCATAGATGGAAATTTTCTAGCATTCATCAAAAATTTTCTAGATGACAGAAATTTCCGAGTTAAATCAAATCAAGAATTTTCCGATAATTATACACAAGATCACGGAATACTCCAAGGATCTACACTAAGACTATACTTCTGTATATAGAATATTCTATATATAAGACTATACACTATATGCAGACGACCTCGTAATCTATATTTTTCATAAGAATCTTAATATGGCCTGAAATATTATTCAACTTTCTATTAATTCCGTACAAGAATGGTCTAAAACAGGACTGAAATTTTCTACGGTTACAACCAAAGTAATGTGCTTTTCTCGAAAACATCAAATTATTGCAAATCTTCCAAAATTAACACTGTATGAAAATTATTATAAAGATTCAATTTAAAATTGTTTGTTTTTGGTTTTTCGAAGACATAAGTTCAATTAGGTGTAGCAGTTTTCCAGCTTTTAGTAGACTTGAGGCAGCCTTGGCTTACGTGTCTTTAGTTTTTTGTAGGACTGTCTTTATTTGATTTGCTCATTTTGATTAACGTTTTTACTTTGGCCCAACGAATATCAGAACTGCATCTAAATATGACACAGCTTTAGCTGCTGATTTCTCTAACTTTCTCGTCTTGACTGGCTTTTCTCTGTCTTTGATGCGGATTTTTTAGCCCTTGTAATTTTTTTAACCGATTTTGCCTTTTCGCCAGTGTTTGAACATTTGGCAGCGGCGACAGTGTTTTCCTGATCGTGGCTTAGTAGTTTCAGAGAACCACGATGAGTTAGACGCTAACTTGAAAGATTCTAAAGAATTTTTCTTTTGATTGTACCAACGATCTACTAGCAACGGCAGCTTTTAAATATTTTTTAATAAAATTGCCAACTTTTTCATCAATTACTTTTTAAATAGCTACTAGATATTTCTTGATAGCTTGTAGAGAAGAACTATCTAGACAACATACGGTTTAACCCAAATACATACGGTTTAACGCAAATGACTTAAATAAAATGTAGCTCCTTACTAAGTTACACGGTATTTTACTGTCAAAATTTAAAAATTAATAAATTTTACGACTATTTGACATGTCCTTTCCATACATGGCATAAAATGTAGGTTTTTTTAAGTAAAATTTTTTGTTTCTACAATACTTTCTATGAAAATATCATACTCCTTATTCGTAACGATAGACATGATTGTTTAAGATATTTGACGTTAAAATGAAGTTATTTTGATTATTGTATTAATCATGTCGGAATTTTTGGGTCATAGGATTGCATTTATTTTGCAAAGGGAACAAGGTAACCACCAAAAACAACATAATGAAAAAAAAATTAAATGAAAACCCTACATAGAAAAAAATAGAATATCTCCCTGTAAATTAAACTAACACATAATGTTATATTTAAAACTAATAAGTTAACCTAAACTAACTAAAAATTACTTACGAGGAATAATTCAGTTTCTATAGCAACTACAAATAAACAAAAATCAGCCACATACTAACCTCCAGCTAGAAGGATTTTATTCAAAGTACAGATACCAATATCTACTTTTCTACTCCTCACAGAGTATTTATCACCAATAAACACTGGCCCCCTATCGATCTGGTGATTTAAGTCCTCCAAATTGCACTAAAAAAAATATAACTCTTAGATACCACCAGACCAATAAATATATACGCGGCAGAAACACGACCTTACGGAGGACAAAAAAGATGTTAGAAACAGCAGACACACAAACTACAGAGAAATAAGCGTAATATCAGGAAGATTATATGGGAAGATACTGCGAGAAAAGATAGAGCAAGCAATAAAAGGAAAAATCGGGGAGGATCAGGCAGGCTTCACAGCAGGAAGATCATGCATAGACCACATATACACACTGAAACAACTGTTGGAAAAGAAAAAAGCAAAAAATAGAGATATACATTTGGAATTTGTGGACTTGAGAAAGGCGTATGACTCTGTACCAAGGTCAGAACTATGGCAGTGTGTCCATTAAAATGGGAACAAGAATCATAGGAGACTTCACCACAACAAAAGGGCTCCTGCAGGGTTGTTCCACATATCCAGCCCTATTCAAAATATACTTAGAGAAAGCCTCGACTACATGGAAAAGAAAATGCGAAGGCATGGGAGTAACGGTACGGAACGAATACCTATATACGTTAAGCTTTGCAGACGATCAAGAAGTGATTGCACAAGACCAAGACGACCTCAGCTACATGATGAAGAAACTACAAGAAGAATATACCAAGGCTGGCCTAGATATTAACCTCGCGAAAACAGAGTACCTATCTACAAGTGAAGAAGACATAGAAAATCTACAGATTGATGACAACGTAACAATCAAAGGAAAGGATAAATTCAAATACTTGGGGTTTATAATCACAAAAAAGGCAACAACAGAGGAAGAAATTACACAAATATTAGGACAAACAAGAACAGCAATCCGACAACTTAACTCAGTATGGTGGGATAGACAAATAAATATGAAGACAAAAACACAGATTTATAAAACATTAGTGCGAAGTATTATGACATATGGGGCTGAAAATTTGATCATAAACAAGAAAAACAGCAGTAAGATAGTAGCAACAGAGATGGAATGCCTACGAAGATGCTGCAGAGTAACAAGAATGGATAGGAGAAGTAATGACGAAATAAAGCAAAGAACGTCAATAGAAACAGACATACTAACATACATAGAACAAAAAAGACTAAAGTGGTATGGACATGTAAGAAAAACTAGTGACAGCAGACGGATAAAGAGAATAACCGAATGGAGCCCCATAGGAAGGAGGAAAAGAGGACGACCCAAAAAATCCTAGAGGAACGAAATAGACGACGCCATGAGTAAGAGAGGCCTAAACTATGGAGAATGAGACAACAGAGAGAGATGGAAAAGTTTGAGCGAGGGAAGGCAGTGAATACTGTAGAATCCCTGAATATATATATATATATATATATATATATATATATATATATATATATATATATATATATATATATATATATATAGAAACAGTAGAGATGAAAACACTTTTATAAAAAAATTTATGGCATAATATTATGGAACAGAGCTAGAAGTACAGATATACGACGTAGATGCAAGGTGGAGAACATCAAGAATTGGGTAAGAAATAGAAAAATAGAAAGGAATGATCATACAAGCCGAATGACAACAAATAGAGTAGTAAAGACGACAAGTGACGGTTCCCAAATATTAAGACGATCAGTAAGAAGACCACGAGAACGATGGAACCACAACCTACTGGAGGCACATTAAAAAACAGACAGAGTCATGTCTACATAAAAAAAAAGAAAATACCAATATTACACAAAAATATACTCGTATATCAACAAAAGACTAATTGCAGTGCATAAGAAAATGTATTACACATACCTGTTGTTGTATTCCTTCAGGGTGGCTTCAGAAATCATTCCAGTCTACCTGTGAAATGGTGGCTTATAATTCTTCTTCTTCTTCTTGTGCCACTCCTGGAGATTGGAAATCATCAAGGCTATCCTGACCTTCTTTACAGCTGACCTAAAGAGTTCATTAGTGGTACAGCCAAACCACTCTCTCAAATTACGCAACCATGACATTCTTCTACGGCCTGGGCATATAATTATTTCCCGTAAAACACGGCATGAATTTGGCAACTACACAGAATATGCCTACAGAACCACTTCAATATGCCCAAGTTCTGTAACAT
This sequence comes from Diabrotica undecimpunctata, assembly GCF_040954645.1. Taxonomy (NCBI): domain Eukaryota; kingdom Metazoa; phylum Arthropoda; class Insecta; order Coleoptera; family Chrysomelidae; genus Diabrotica; species Diabrotica undecimpunctata. The sequence goes on along the minus strand of NC_092811.1, from coordinate 113,547,065 downwards.
AAGTTCAGGTCGATATCCCCAACGAGAATGAAATATACAAAAACGAATTGCCTGATCACTTATGATCCACTTCCAACCAAATAACAAAAATGACTGTCAACATAACGTACCAAAAGACAATTTTTGCCAGATTTAAAGGCTTCTATGGAAATATGACTAATATGATAAAAATTATTGGGGAAACAATCTGTTTTCTACAACGACTTTGTCATATCATGGGAGAGTGGAGTAATCTTGGACAGAAATAATATTTTATTTAGATGGTTGAATTTTTAAAACGAAATAGGGTGTTAGGCAGACTGCCTTGTATAAGTACTTCTTCTTCTAGTACCGACTTCACTAATGAAGATTGGTTATAACAATTGCAAACTCGTCTCTATCTGCTGCTTTTCTTAAAAGCGTCTGTGGAATGTTTTTCATCCAGGATATTTGTCCTTACCAGGACCCCTTTTTCCATCGATTTTACTCTTCATAATCAGCTGCAACAACTCGTACTTCGTATTTCTAAGTATGTGCCCCAAATATGCTGTCTTTCTCCTTTTAATGGCGGTCAAAAGTTCTCTGTCTTTTCCCATTTTGTGCAAAACCATTTCGTTAGTAATATGATCGATCCATATAATTTTCAAAATTCTTCTAAAAATCCACTTCTCAAAAGCTTCCAGCTTTCTCCTTAAGTCAATATAAACAGTCCAATCTTCGACACCATAAAGAAGAATAGAGTGGATATAACATTTTACCAACCGATATCGGATTTGCACATTGAGTCTTTGGTTACTCAGAAATATAAGTACTTATTACATGAAATTCGAATGGGCAGAGATAACCAGACGGTGAGCTCGCACGTCGCATAGGATAAACATGAGCCTGTGGTTAATTAAACTATGTATTTAAATCGGAGCTAGCCATATGCCTCAAAAGTAAAATCTTCACTGACCAATGTGTATTACCTGTACCAACTTATGAAGGGAAACACTTACAAAAAAGGAAGTTAATAAGATTTGCTTGACTCAGAGGGCTATGGAGCACCGGATGTTGGGTGTATGTCTGGGAGACCAAATCCCAAACGAAGAAATACGTCGTAGAACGCCATAGAGACGCTATCAAAAAATCACGTCTCTAAAAAGGAATTCGACAGAACAAGTTGCCAGATTATTTGACAACAGATGGACAAAACGTATACAGAAGCTAAGGACGTCCACCAACCAGATGGACTGGCGACCTGAAGCGTGCTAGCGGTAACTGGGTGCAAGCGGCACAAGACAGAGACAGATTAAAAGAGCTGAGAGAGGCCTATGTCCAATAGTGGTCGCGGACAGATTTATGATAATGATGATGACTGGGATTAAATAAGTATATTCTTTCAATTATTCTTTTTTCATTTGTATAAATTGTTAAAGTTAATATTAAATAGTTTACATACATATTGTATAAAAATCTTTTTTAAGTTTACCCACGCGGTAAACTAAATAAATGTTCCCAGTAACGTAAACATGCCATCCATTCTTCTTCGCTTTAAACTCTGATCTCCAGTTTTCAGTACTTATTGGTCCGAAAAATATCTTAAATGGTATCATCGTTGACGGTCGAAGAATACAACCTGGTCATTAAGTGTAAAGAATACCTTTACCTTAGCGTTTAAATGGATAAATAATATTCTTCGAGGCATTGCAAAATAATGGTTATTTTGAATAAAATGATTATGGGATGATTGTATGTTTCTTCACGTTTCTTAAATAGAAATAAAATTGAAAATTGAGAAAATGTTATTATTCGCAAAGCCGACTGAACTGTAATAATACTCATTTTCGAAAATTATTTATAATTTTAACAAGCCTTACGATTTGCAATTTGTACATGTTATACGGTGGATGTATTAAGTGCTAGACAATAGAAAACACATAACTATTACAGACAAAATAAAAACTCAACATATACGACATATTTTGATAATAGTTTATTACTTCACATTAAACTGGAATGGAATATAAGACAAATAGTTTCAAAAATAAATATTTTGTGCAAAGTACATCTTCATTATAAGCTCATCAACACCTATAACTACAATCTGGAATAAAGTACGTACACTAAAAACAAAACAAAGTTCAATTCATATTAACACTCTTTCTGATAAAGACAAATTAATATCTTTCAAACAAGAAATTAGTAATATTCTGTCAGATTTGTATAAGACAAATTTGAGCAATGTAAAGTTTAATCCCACATTTTTAAAATCAAAATCAATGTGAAATGATAGCAATACCTATAGAAGACTCCATTAACTATACTAGACTATACTCTATTAAATTTTCCTATCACATATCAACAATTGAATGAAGAAGCTCTGGATAAGTTAAAAAACAATTCATCATGTCTTGATAACATATCAATCATATTTATAAAAAAAAACTTGCTATACACAGGAAAATTAATTCTCTTAGACATTTTCAATCACATATGCCTTAATAAAAAATTCTCTTTAATCTGGTTTAAATCAACAATTATTCCCATTTTAAAACTTTACAAATCAAAAACTGACCTTCTTTCTCATAGACCAATTTCTCTTACGTATAAAGGAGGCCTACATTTTTTTTTATGATAAAGTGTTTTAAATTTAACAGGTGACTTATAGTAAATGGGATGTGCTGATCACGAATCTGTACTTAGTTTTTTTCCATCACGTAAGGTTTTCAAGAAAAGAGTGTTTGAAATTTTTCACAGAAACTGCCAAAAGTACTGAGAAAATATTTGTTGAAACTTTATTAAAAAATTACAGTTTTTCTTCAAGGTCCAGAAGTAATCAGCCATCGTCCAAGGAAACCGTTTATGACTTCTACGAAAAAACTCCATGCTTCAGATTCATCCTGGGTCATTGTACTCTGGAACAATCTGTTCGATTTTAAGGTTCAAATTTGAGAGCCTACAAAAATTCTATCTTTAAGTTTAGCTTCAGAAAAAGCAGGAGATTGGTGGCACAGATATTTAAAGCAGACACCCTGTTTATCTAAAGCTCTGACAAACTGCTTAATCAATCCTGATTTTATGTGAAGAGACAAAAGAACTAATTTTGGGTCAACTAGTGTATCCCGTTGCACATTTTTTTGTCTTGGTACAAGTCTTTCTTTGAGTGGCCACTCTTTCTTAACGTAATGTAAATTTCGTACTCAACTGTCCCACTCGCACAAAAAAACATGGATACTTTGTGAATCCAGACTGCTGACCCAAAAGCATTGATATTATTTGATATGATTTTGAGATCTCAAGTGGTGATCCCAAGATTTCGCCTTTTGGCAAGGGACCCTCAATTCTGCAGCATTTCTACAGAAGAAGCAGTCGCCATTTTAAAGGCATTAGTTGTACGTAAGAGTCATGCCAGCTATCTTGCAACAAATACAACTTGCTCTTTACCACCTACAAAACAGACACATAAACGTTAAATTTCTTTGAATACTGTCACACAAGTATTACAGGAAATAATAAAGCGGATAAACTGGCAAAGAAAGCTGCCACTCACTAACAAACTCAAAATAATGACAACAATTCCATTTACTGGACTGCAAATTCCAGAAAACAGAAGGCAACAGGTGATTATAAACCGATTAAGAATTGGATATACAGCGTTAACTCACCAGCATCTCATAAAAAAAGAGCTACCAACTGAGTATTCCTACTGTTAATGTTCATATATTAATTGAATGCCCTTTTTATTCCTACGAAAAGCGCCATCAATAACATATAATTCTACCAGAAGAATAAGCTCTGGTGAATTTTTGAAAAAAGGGCTAACTTGGGTTCTAATTGTTGCAGGAAATTGTATTTATTAGATTCGTGTCAAAAAATTCGAATAAAAAAAATTAACTTGTATACAAACTCTAAGAGCACTTTTATGTGCTTAATCACGCTGATGATGTAATGTTAGCAGGGAATTTTGATACAGAATCATTAAACGAAAGAAAGAAGCTGTTGAAACAGAGATGGTTTCACCGATATGGATGAAACGTAAGCAAAAATCAATATCTGTATTTTGTGTCTCTATGTAAATTTTGTCTGCACGATTTAAAATTTTTCCATTTCTATATTTAGATTTTCATTCTAGCTTCCTTTAAGATTTTTGTAATTATTGTTATCTTGTGGTGTCTTTGTATCCAGTACTCTTTTAACTTCTGTCTTTCCTGCTCGGCTACCTAGTTTTCTTGCTTTATGTCTCTATATTTTTATCCCTTTGCCCCATTTAGTTCTTTACTTCTTATTTCTAACATGTTATAATAATTGGTATATTTACTCAGAAATTTCTTTTACTAAGACTTTTTGCAATTTTCTAATTTTTTTTTGTCTGTGTTGTCCAGAATGCAAAGATTAAAAGTCTATTTAGTAATTTTATTTTTTGTTTTGTTGTACACAAAAATTTTAGAAGAATGATTTTAATCCGCAACATTACGTATAATGTTTGTATAATCTTCATGTTTCTTCAAACATAAACTTATATAGTTAAAAAACAATTTGCGCATATTATCTTCTTTACACTTACATCTTTATATTATATACGTATTTGTTTGCATACATAGTGTACGAATAGCCCGAAGCTGGTGGCCGAAGTTATTCTGACAGCTATCACTCTCACGACCCTGCCAGACTGCACGACTTGGCCCGTTGGCCCGATCCGAACTCATCACATAGCTCTCATTATGTTATGAAAACGACCCATCGCTGGCCGGTCGGCGTGTTACCGCCGTTTCGTGTTTGTTTAAGGCTAAGGTAATAATTACCGGTTCACTATCGGACCATCCAATGAAATAGTCCGTGAGCTTGACGAAAAATATTGGGAGTGTTTGTTTTATGGTACCTGTGACGCTTATATGAACCGTGAGAAGTTAATTAAAAATGATATCACTGTCTTTCTGAACAAAGTTGTGCTGGTTCTATACCAATTGTCGTGAATTTTTTAGCGAGGAATTTCTGCAACGTTCTGGACTCTTCTTTTACCATTAATATTATTTTGCGTGATAATCTTAAGCATTTGGTATTTTGCGTTAGGCAAATTGCCGAAAAAACCAGAAGCAAAAGTTTATGAAGATTATAGGACCATAAGCCTAATGAGCCATCTGTTGAAGCTGTTTTTAAAAGTCATCCGCAAAAGAATTTACCGGAAATGCGAGGAACAAATTACGCCCAATCAGTTTGGATTTGTGAACGCCGTTTGTACAAGCGAAGCTTTATTTAGCGTGTAGGTATTGATTTAGAAATGTAGAGATGTCAGCTGTAATGTTTTTGCATGACTGATTGACTACAAGAAGGCTTTTGATGGAGTAAGACATAAGCAAATGATGTAAGTGCTGAAGAGGACAGTGATTGACGGAAGAGCCCTAAAAATAATAGCTAACCTGTATTGGAATCAATCAGCGGTGATCCGAATACATGGAGAATATACAGATTAGGTTAAACTCTTAAGGGAAGTGAGACATGGTTGTATAATTTTACCACTGTAATTCAATCTGTACTCGAAGCACATTTTTGAATAGGCTCTAAAAGATATTGATGAACGTATCTTAATAAATGGAGTCAAGCTCAATAACCTGGAATATGCAGATAATACAATAGTGTTTTCCAACACCATAGAAGGGCTTCAAAACTTAATGAACAAAATAACGGAAACAAGTAGAATATATGGACAGGATATAAACACCAGCAAAACCAAGCTAATGATCATCAGCAAGGAAATTATAACTGGAACAAATCTGTATGTGAACCAAATGAGAATTGAACGTGTCTCACAGTATAACTACTTGGGAACTATAATCAATGAGAATTGAAGATAAAAGGGCCCCAGGACGAAGAAAAATATCCTGGCTTAATAACCTGGGAGCATGGTATAGAAAGACCTCAACACAGCTATTCTTTCTTTCTTTCTTTTTCCCATGGTGCTTATGATTCATATTTTCACTTAAAGATATAAAGTTTTTTTAGAGTAGTATCGTGACTACACAAAACAGTCTGTTCAGTCCCTTATATAGATTTAAATGCATATGTGTGTATACCTGTAGCATTTCTATATCAGTTCAAAAGAGATCTTAGAACATTGTTGCTGATGTTGGTATTGTTGTATTATGTAGGTTTAAAGTTTGATGGAATAAAACATAATAGTCTAAAATTTTATCCACAGTGGGCAATTTATCTGAAAATATGAAATTATTCCGTAGTACTGTGCATAGATTTAAAGATGATTGTAGCCCCATAATTTGTTAGTAAAGTCTGTTTCATTAAGTTAGTTCATAAAATATACTAAAACATATCCTGGAACTGACATTCATAGCGATCACAATCCAGTTATAATGGATTGGATTTTAGACTAATACATTTCTGAAGAATAAAAGAAGCCCTTGAGAAAATTTCAAGAATGCTTCTAGTACTTAATAATTTCCTTCTAACCTCAAAAGGAGGCTTAGCAGCTTCTCCATGTAGTAATTTTATGGAAGTAAATTTAATATTATTCGAACACAACTTCAAGACAGAATTCTGAAACATGTCAATTTTTCTTAGAAGATTTTTGGAACCAGAAGCGAAGAGAGTAGAACCATAATCAAGGGTAGGTATTTCGTATATAAAAGTGGTAAAAGATAAAAAGATGTTTCAACATACCCCACCATACACTAGTTGTCATTCTAAGAAAATTACTACGTTTCTTGCATCTATTCATCTATATGTTGTTTCGACTATATTTTTTATCGAGTACATTCCCTAAATATTTGACATCATTTATGTATTTGTCATGATTGATTATTAAGAATTTTATTTTGGTTTATAGGAATACTGTGTGTTGTAAAGATGGCTTGTAAACATCTATATATAAACAAAAATTTAAAGCATCCAAAAAGAATAAAGTATATTGTCACACTTGTAAAAGTTCGATATTAAAAAAAAAATAATACATAACATCCTGTCAACGTTGGTCGTCAATGTCTGGATACAACTTTTCCCCAAACAAAACAAACTGCATATTATATTATATATATTATTCTCAAAAAAAAATAACCTAACTGCAATTATCATCAATATTTCTATACAACCAGAAACTAAACTACACCTCACATATAAATTTTCTGGATATAATATTTAACGAACGTCTATCATGGAAAAATCATATCAAAAGTCCAACTCTGTTATGCCCACAATGGCTTAAATTTGTTAAGATGCTTAGCAAATAAGTCTTGGGAATCTGATGATCTGAAGCTACTAAAATGTACAGAAGTATCATTTGTTCGAGAATTGATTAGGGATGTGTTGCATATACATTTGCTCGCCCTTTAATATAAAAATGCCTAGATACTATACTCAACACCATATTAAAAATAATTCTAGGAACTTGTATATTAACGCCTGTAGAAAGCTTATACTGGGAACTGGGCGAACCATCACTAGCTTTCAGACGACAAATTCTCAGTTTTTCATATGCCTCAAGAGTAGCATTACTTCCATTAATTCCTGCTCATAAAAACACTTCTTGCAATCGTTTCAAATCAACTTTTCAAAATAGCACTCTCATCACCTTTTTGTATTAGTATTTACGGCTTCATATCAACGTTAAATCCCCAAAAATTTCCCAGAACATGGTTAGTGAATGGACACAGCATTCTTCCGTAGATTATCAAAACCCCACACGTAATATGATACCAATACACATCTTATATGTATATCAAAATTTGAAACAAATAGTCTCGAATTACAAAAATTACATTTACCATCAAAAATTTATGGGTCCGGTCAAATACTAGAGGATTGGCTTCAATCAACCTTTATACCAATCCCAAAAAAACCAAACGCTAATAGTTGCGACCAATTCCGAATGATCAGCTTATTGAGCCAGGTCCTAAAACTCTTCTTAAAGATAATTCACACAAGAATATACAACAGATATGAAAGAGACATTAGCCCCACACAGTTCGGTTTCAGCCAAGGATTTGGCAGAGGAGAAGCACTTTATAGCTTAACTGTCTTACTTCAGAAATGCAGAGATCAGCAAAAATATGTCTTCCTATGCTTTATAGATTACCAGAAAACGTTCGATTGTGTTAATCATTCAGAATTAGTAAGATTGCCCCAGGAACGTTCGATAGATGAGAATGGTCTTAAAATCATAAAGAACGTTTATATGAATCAAGTGGCACCTGTGAGAGTAAGACTGGAATCTACATCATATTTTTCAATCGAAAAAGGTGTACGACAGGGTTGTCTTCTGTCACCCCTCCTTTTTAATCTTTACTCGGAAACGATTTACGATAGATCCTTAACGATTTTCGATAGATCCTTAAGTGACACTGAAGATGGAATCAAAATCAATGGACAGACTATTAGTAATCTTCGCTATGCTGATGATACAGTCATAATAGCTGATAGCCAAGAAGCGCTACAACGATTAATAGATAGATTAAACACTGAAGGAGAACCACTGGGCTTGAAGATTAATATAGACAAGACCAAGTTAATGGTGGTTAGCAGAACACGAAATATGCAATTAAATATAAGAGTAAACAATAAGAACTTACAAAAGGTCATTAAGTTCAGATATCTCAGTTGTTGGATAACTGAAGATCTAGATCCAGAAATAGATATATGTAGAAGGATTGAGCAAGCCAGAACAGCATTTAAAATATGAGAACCTTGCTAAGCAACAGCAGCCTTAACTTAACGCTTCGATATCACTTTGTAAAATGTTATATTTACTCCATACTGCTATATGGTGTAGAAACCTGGACCATAAAGGCCAATATGATGAACCGATTGGAGACCTTTGAAATGTGGGTATTTAGAAGACTACTTAAAATTCCCTGGACAGATCACACACCAAATGTCGAAGTATTAAATCGAATGGGTAGAGAACGAGAATTGCTGCAAATAATAAAAAGAAGAAAAACTGCTTATTTGGCTCATATATTTCGAAATTTCAAGTACCAGTTTTCAAAGCTTACTATGGAAGGGAAGATAGAAGGAAAACGGGGCATCGGAAGAAAAAATACTCATGGCTTAAAAACATAAGGGATTGGACAAACCTCGATGTCCATGCACTCTTTAGAGCCACACAAGACCGAGAGGAGTATGCCAGAATTGTCGCCAATATCCACTAATTGAATAGGGCACCATAAGATGAAGTTGGATCGCCGGTGATCCTTGTGGCAGCCAATGTGTTAACAAATGTAACTTAGCAAATAAGATATAATGTACTCAAATTTATACTTTGCACAACTATTGTATTTTCTTTACCTCTTTACCTTCATGGTTAATGCGGTTATTTTCTAAACGAAAAAAAAAAAAAAAGATTTGTTAAAATTTCTTTACGCTTGTGTCTAAATTTTTCCGTACTTCTACTTACAATTAATGAAATCACAAACTCATTAAATTGTTTTCACTTTACACACTTCAACACTTCATCTAGTAAATATTAAATGCTGCGAGCTCACTGTCTATACGCCGTTTCCTCCTTTTCTAGCACGAGGTGGTTTTTATCAAGTGCCATAACTGATCATAGCCTTGCAATTTAATATTTTGCAGTTTATTGATTCTTTTCATCTATAATTATTGACAGTATCAGTATCAGCCAAACCATTTATAGAGTTTTAAACGTCGTTGGAATGTCCATTAACCGGCCATCGTAAAAATTGATATAAAATAAATTGTTTCATGTATCGGGTTGTGAAACTTACCAGTACGATTAAAACAGAGATAGGTGTGTGTATTAACATTACACAGGTAATTATAGTGTTAACGTAAATATTGTCAATAATATATGTTAACATAATATCATAATGAATATCCAATATGATATAAAAGCAGAATTTAATTTAATATACTGTATTTGGTATTGATGAACAGTTATAAATTTCAAATTACGTATGAAAATGAAAATTATTACAAAGGGAATTATTATTTTATATTTCCATATTCTCTCCGTGCGTAACCATGGTAGCGGTATCTTGAAACGATGCCAGCGTGCGTAGCGGCGAAATATAACAAAATTGGACCTATCTTTTTACGCATAAATTTGATCAAAAATGGGTGCAAACACACGTTGCGTATTTAATTGTGCTAATAATAGCAAAAATGGTGAGTCTAGTTTTTATAGGTTTCCAAAGATTACATATAAATTAGAGAAAAGAAAAAAGGTTCGGGGAAAATGGATTCGTCCTATGAATATGAAAAATTTAAATAATTTACCTTAAATGATATTTCATAAGGCTTTAAGCTAACTGCAGCCTGCCTGATGACTTTAACTTTTATATCATTCTTCTTCTTTTTTAGCCTTAAGTAATCCAACTTTTGACATAAGCCTCCCCCAAATCAATCCAGTGTTTTCTATTTTGCGCCACTTGCTTCCAGTTGTGTTCCGATCATCGTAATATCTAATTTCTAACCATGGTCTTTATTTTTGTAGTTAGTGGTTCCATCTTTTATCCTTTAGTCGGGCATTATGTCTTGCGAAGCTCTATTTTAATTTGGTGGCATGTTCTCCTGCGTCTTTTACTTTGGTTTTGCTTCTAATCCATTTGTTTGTTTTTTTGTCTATAAGTCTCACCCCGAGCATTGATCTTTCCATCGCTCTTTGTGCTTTTACTATTTTATTTTATATCATAACTGTTACTATTATTGTTTTTAATTACGTGCTTTTCCACATGAAAAATTTGATTTGCCAGTACCAGATTTTTTCCTTTCTTTTCTGTTTGGGATTAAAAAGATAAATTATGATGAATTTTTAAAAACCCAATTTTTAATACTACATTTAATAGTACATAAACTGAAAAAATATAATTAAACAACTAATTATTATTAATATTGTCAATCTCGTATGTATTTGACACATGTTTACCTCGAATTGGGAGGTCCAAAACTGTCAGATGAAGACGGTAGGTGTCACGTCAGTCACGCACGGAGCGAATATAAATATTTAAAATTGCAATTTAACTCAAGATTTCTTCATTTAACTTCTTCATTTTGTTAAAGTTACGAATACAATAAAAATGTGTTCTATATATAGGGTGTCCGGACGCAAATAAAATTTCAATAGTTTTAGTACGTTAGTCTTATTTGTATTAAAAACTAAAAGCTAAAACAACATAAAAACAAGTAATAAATAACTGAAACACAATAAACGACACTAAATAATGACAAACTGAGTGAGCAGTTATAACCTATTGAGAGTGAGATTAAAAGCAAAAAATAGAGATATACATTTGGCATTTGTGGACCTTAGAAATGCGTATGACTCTGTACCAAGGTCAGAACTATGGGAGGCAATGTTCAAATTAGAAATACAGACGGAACTCATAGAAGCTACAAAAGCTCTGTATAAAGAAAATAAAGTGTCCATTTACCACAACAAAAGAGCTCCTGTAGCGCCACATCTCCAACCGTATTTAAAATATACTACTTTTAATACTTTTAAATATACCTTGACTACATGAAAACGAAAATGCGAAGGCATGGGAGTACCGGTACGGAACGAATACCTATATTTAAGCTTTGCAGACGATCAAGTAGTGATTGCACAAGACCAAGACGACCTCAGCTACATGATGAAGAAACTACAAGAACAATATACCAAGGCTGGCCTAGATATTAACCTCGCGAAAACAGAGTACCTATCTACAAATGAAGAAGACATAGAAGATCTACAGATTGACGACAACGTAACAATCAAAGGAAAGGATAAATTCAAATACTTGGGGTTTATATTCACGAAAAAGGCAACAACAGAGGAAGAAATTAAGAAAAGATTAGGACAAACAAGAACAGCGATCCGACAACTTAACTCAGTATGGTGGGATAGACAGATAAAAATGAAGACAAAAACACAGATTTATAAAATATTAGATAAAGAGAATAACCGAATGGAGCCCTACAAGAAGAATAAAAAGAGGACGACCCCGAAGAAGACGACGCCATGAGTAAGAGAGGCCTAAACGATGGAGAATGAGACAACAGAGAGAGAGGGAAACGGTTGAGCGAGGGAAGGCAGTAAATACTGTAGAATCCCCTATATATGAGAGTGAGATTGACAAACCAAGTATTATAATGGTACATTAGTGCCATTGGGTGTCACCAGTCTGATGGATACTGCACTGAATAGTCAGTCAGCTGTTAGTATTGGGTTTATTGGAGGGAAATTATGTTAGTTAAATTGAATTTAATTTTATCTTTAATCTGCGACGAAACAAATACTACTTACATATTAGATACAGGTACGCTCTATAAACTAAGGTACTTCTGAGAATCACCTTCTCACTTAAGGAATACGCACTTCTCAATTTAAAACCTTATTGTATGTATGTTAACAACTTTGAACTTTTAGTATTTTTAGCAGTTGCTTAAGATTCTTAGTTATCCTTTTGTTCCTGTATCATAAAAGAACATAATTTATCATCTGAAGAGTCTGCCAACTCTAAACTTCCGGAATCCGTTTCTGAATAACTTTCATCTGGCTTGGTCTTTTTTCTGGGAGGGTGCTTTTTACAAGTAGCTTTACCAATATTTTGTATCACTTTATTGACTGCTGCTGTTGTGGGGGTTTTCTTACCTTCCATTTTGTAAGTAATATCTTTCATTTCTGGTGTACCAGTTAAAATGACACTTTTCCTTGAATTTGTTCTGGGTGTGGTCTTAGGAAAGACCCGTATGTTGAATGAGGTCCCAAACATGTTCTATTGGATTTAAGTCCGGGCTGTACGCTGGCCAATTCAAAACTTGTAAATTTACCTCTTGAAGGTACTCGGTAACGATTCTTGCGACGTGTGGGCGTGCATTGTCGTGCATTAAAACAAAGTCATTACCAATAAATGGGGAGTAAGGAACAACATGCATCTCCAAAATTTCCAAAAAGTTAAGGATTCTCCATCTAGCTGTACCAATTCGGTTTGACACCTAAGAGATATTCCACCCCAGAGCATAATAGATCCTCCAAAGTTTGTCGCCAGTCTTAGGTTGCATTAAAAGTAATGCTCGCCATCTCGTATATAAACTGGTATTCTTCAATCCGAAATGCATAAACAAAATCTTGACTCATCCGTAAAGAGTATGTTACCCCAGTCGTCGACATTCCAGTTTACGTGCTCTCTTGCAAATGTTAGACGTGTTACACCGTGTTCCCTTTTAAGTCTCGGGGCAGTGACAGCTACTCTGGCCCGAATTCCAAACTGTCTTAAGACGTGCCAAACAGTTTCTGAAGACACACGCACATTTCGAGTCTCGGCTAAGTCATGTTGAAGTTGACTTACAGTCACATGTCTTCGATGCAAAGCCTGAAGGACTAAAAATCTATTGTCCACATGCGTAGGTGCTCTTGGCCGACCTGTTATAGCTCGTCTTTCATAAAAATCAGTCTCTCGGTATCTTACTACCACTCGTGATACTGTCGACTGATTTACACCCACTAAATTTGCCACATACCTCTGACTCCTTCCGTCTTCAATGAGGGAAATTATTCTAACCACTTGATCTATCGTTAAATTTAAATTTGTATTATCACGACCTTCCGTACTCAGTATTTAATACGAAATTTTAAATTAAACGCAAACTGTATACTTTTTTCAAAATTAAAATTAAGACATAATATAAAAACCAGACAAAATAGCAATTAACATTTTTTTTTCTTTAACAGCTGTATTTACAAATTTCTTTTTAATTATTATTCTAGCCTTAATATTCTTAAGGGCCAGATATAAATAATTTAAATTAACCAAATGCTGTCAGAAATATTTGCAATTTTATTATAGTTTCTATTTACAAAGGTCGTACTAGTAACAATAATTTATATGTCGAAAAAACTTAATTCGTTTTACGATATAATAATTCTTTAACACTCGAATAGATTTTATAATCTTCTCGCCAGATATAGAAATAAACCAGTGTATCAAAAAAATCACAAGCAGAAGCAAGTTCGGAAGACGCTTCGCATGTAATAAAGCTGTACTGCGACTGTATAAAAGTGAAAATTTAACGGCGCTGTGCATGTGTATTGCTAATAGTAATGGCTCGACCATTGCAATAGATTCTACAATCATTGCATATTCATAGGCCTACACTAGTTTCACATGACTTGTAATTAGAATTATTTGCTCTTGAATAATAAATTGATTATCTGGTTTAACACGCAGGTCAGTACGAGTGCTAAGTGTAATAAAGGAATTGGTTATTTCTTTAGTATGTGATAATGGGTAATTGCTTTGAACAGATCAAAATATTGAAGAAAACGCAGATCGCAATTATGATTTTCAACTCTTATTCATAGTCATACAAGTTCTATTTCGTGTTTTTTATTCTTAAGTCGTATTGATCAGAGCTGAGATTTATAGGCAACGAACACTGAAGACAAAGGCGCCTATATAGGCAAAGATTTTTATTAAAAAAAAGCAAAACTCTTAATGTATAGGCAATATAGACAAATGGCTGATTACTTATTATGCAAAATAAATTAACTTAACACAAATATATTTACACAACTTAATATTAGCAACATTAATAACTAAGTAATTGTTAATTATTAATTAAATACTGTAGCCATTTAAAATGTTGTTATTAATAGTTACAAATAAATGCTTTTCAATATTTTCGATGTTGAAGCCATGCCTTCGATCACTTAAAATTAATTTTTACATGGAAAATGGACGTTATACATACATTGTCAGATATAATAAGAGCATATTTCAGAGAGCACAATAAATCTGGCTCAATTTGTACTTCCTCTGAAAATGTCCGATTCAAAATTTACCAATATTAAATAAAAACGAAAAACCTGTCAAAAACATATTTCGTTTTTTTGTTGCTGATTTAATTTTTGACACCAAAATATTTAATAATTTTACCGACTCACATAAATTTACCTCTTGTCTCTCTAATTAGGTAATTGTGCTAACAATTAATTTATAATTTTTATTATTTTTATGCGAAGCACTCAGGCGCTGGAAAAAGAACAGGCCTACTGGGGATAAAACGTTATACACGTTGCACTATGCAGATGACCAGGTAGTTATTGCCCAAGACAAGGAAGACCTGGAGTATATATCTAGAAAACTAATAGAAGAGTACAAAAAATGGGGCCTCGAAGTAAATCTACAAAAAACGCAATATCTTTGCTTAGGAGGAGAAAATACTTTAGATGACCTCGACTTAGAAGACATGAAAATTAAGAAATGCGATAAATGTATATATTTGGGGGTAAAACTAACAAAGACAGAAAGAACTGATGAAGCCATAAAAGAGAGAATAACCAAAGGGAAACGAGTGCATTGAATTCAGTGCTATGGTAGAAAAATATAAGAATATATTGAAACCAGTAATCGTCTATGGCTCAGAAGTATGGCAGTTATCACAAAAACTTAAAGGTAATCTATTGGCAGTTGAAATGGATTTTTGGAGGAGATCAGCGGGAAAGTCTAGATTAAAACATATGAGAAATGAGGACATAAGAAATCAAATGAATGTACAAAGATCAATTATAGAAGACATCGAAAAACAACAATTACCATGGTACGGACATGTTGCACGTATGGGGGAAGAAAGACTACCAGAAAAAATATTAGAATGGATACCACCAGAGAAAAGAAAACGAGGACGACCACCAACAACATGGATGCAAGGAATTTCAGAAGCCATGTCAGCAAGAAATCTATCTAAAGAAAACTGGCAGAATAGACAGGCTTGGCGAACGGGAACCCAAAGGCGGATTACGCTATGAACGGGATATATATATATATATATATATATATATATATATATATATATATATATATATATATATATATATATATATATATATCCCGTTCATAGCGTAATCCGCCTTTGGGTTCCCGTTCGCCAAAAATCTGAAACTAAAACAGCAACTTGCATAAATTAATACGCTATAAACGGGATAATATTTACGGGATAACGAGATAAATTTATGCAAGTTGCTGTTTTAGTTTCAGATTTTTTAATCTTATTTTTACTTCTTGAATGGTATTGCAAACATCATCATCAAATTCTGATATCCCTTTACTGCATCATGTTTAAAAACAACATACTAAAAATAAACATTTATTTTAATAGCAGATAAAGATGAATCAGTTTGTGCATGACGTTGTTCACTAACAATCAGCGTAAGTAGACTAAACAATCATAGATGGTGTTGGTTACCAGTATTGTGTCTTCTTAGTTAGGTAGTGTACACGATAAGCCACTGACACGTGCTTCAGATTGTTTTTGTTAGATGATCGCATACAGGCTTGTTTGCGATTTAGAGCTCTTTGCAGATGAATTGTAGCTAGGTCTGGATCTTTAGTAAATGCTGCTATTGCAGTGTCATCTGCGTATACACTCAATAATGATCTGAGATCGGTTGAAGTGTCGGCTGTGTAGATGGTGTACAGATAAGACGACAGCACCGCTCCCTGCGGCACTCCAGCGTCCATGATTCCGACCCCCGACAGGGTTTAGCCTATCCGGACTCGGAACCTCCTGTTGGCTAGGTACGATGTAAAAAGACATGTCATCGTCTCACTGTATCCACAGGGAGATCCTTCACAAAGCGGAGTTGGTGACTCGTTAACCTCCTTCTCTTTAAAATAATAATGGATGCAATAATACAAGCAGTACGTAAAAATCATGGTTACAGAATGGGGAATAAAGATATCCAAATATTATGTTATGCAGACGACGCCGCATTAATCGCCGAGACAGAAGACCAGCTCCAAATATTAACACATATCTTCAATACAACAGCCAAGAAATACAGTATGATGATATCAGCAGAAAAAGCCAAATGTATGACATCTAAATACCCACTATGATGTAAAATCGAAATTGATGGGAAAATAATAAAGCAAGAAGCAAAATTTGGATACCTGGGAATAGATATAACAAGTTACTGAGATGTTGAAGAAGAAGTACGACAACAAAGCTTAAAATCAAGTAAAGCAGCGGGATCTTTTAATGACACGATATGGAAGAACAAACACCTAGGACAAGACACAAAAACAAGAATCTATAAAGCAGCAATTAGACCTATATTAACATACACGCGGAGACAAGACCTGACACATCTAAAATGAGGCGACTACTAGAAACAACTGAGATGAAAATACTCCGACGAATATCAGGGAAAAGTCTGTTGGATAGGGAGAGAAGCAAAAACATACGCAGAGCATGGCAATATAGAAGGCATAGATGGATGGGTGACAAAATGGAAACAGGAGTGGAACGAACACATTGGTAAAACGGCAAAGAATAGGATAGTACGAATAGCATGAGATAAGTCACCAAATGGACGAAGAAGTATTGGCAGACCAAGAAAAAGATGGTGCGAAACAATTTAGGGGGCTAATATTGAAGAAGAAACAGGCTTTAAAGCCTACATACAAGAAGGAAGAAGAAGAAGAAGCAGTACTTATAGTTCGCATGAGTGTTCTGTTCTGAATACAAACTTTGCTTCAGGTATTCTTCCTGTTGCTATGTATTCCTCTTTCAGCCTGGTTATTATGACTCTTTCTGCAATTTTGCTGATTGATGATATTAAGCTTATAGGCCTGTAATGTTGTGGAAAGATCCCGTTTTTTCCTGGTTTTCCAATCATCATAACATAAGCTTATTATTGATAATGTTGGTGATATATATATTTTAGCTGGCAGGTTCTTGAGCGCTCTTTTTGTGATGTTGTCCGGTCCTGGTGCTTTCTTTGCGTTGGTCATCTTAATCTGTTAAACTGTTTTATGTCGTCAGGGGAGGTATGGATAATACCTATTCTGTCCTTTCTTTTTCTTAGATTTCTTCCTCTTCTTTCTACTTTTTTCTATGAAATCTAGATCTTTGTAGGGATGGGAGTTGTCCCTACATGTCAATTCTAGCACTTTCTCTTTTTCTTCTTCGGTGTATATGATTCCATTTTCTCCATGTAATGGTGGAATTGGTTTTTTTGTCCTTTCGCAAAATTTTTAAAAGCTTCCAGAACACCGCAAATTTGAAAGCAGAATCCAGCTTTCGTTTCTATGTGTTTGTAGTTGGTTTTTGACTTTCCTATGTAGTTCGTTAGCAATTATTTTGTCTTGTAGGGTTCTCATTCTGTTGGCTCTTCTTTTTTTCCTGTTTTTTTCCTGGATTAGATTTTTTAGTTCATTGCTGATGTCTCTGAACCTCCCTTTTTCTGTTGTGATTTCTTTTAGTTTGGAGCTAGCTTCAATAGCATTTTGAATTGTTTTTTCTAATTTTTTCACGCTTTGTTCTAGTTCAGCTATATTGTTTATAGTTGGTATTCGTCCAATATTTTCGCTCACTATTCTTTTAAAGTTTGGGCAAGTTGTTCTGTTCTTCTTATGGAATTGCAGGTGGTTGCTTTCTATTGCTCTCAGGGTTAATACGATTAGGTTGTGTGTGGAGTCGCCCTCATTTACTGAAAACATTTCATGCTGGTCCCACATTATGCAGGTAAACGTGGAAAAACTACCCACACAACGGGGAGTACGGTATTAAATACCAAAATTGTAAATAAAGTATTTTTTAATTATTTTTTTTTTGCAGTTACAAGCGTAGTAGTACTAAAATGATATACCTATATAACTAATGTAAATTAAATTTTCTTTTTTTGCTTATCTCATATGACACTTTCAGTGCACAAAAAGGCACAGAAGGGACAAAATCTTGGTTGATCTTTGTATTGAAATCCAACGATGTATGAGCTGATAGTAAGTAATTCATTGTAACAAAATATAATCTAAAATGCACCCCCATTTAATATTGCTCGAACCTTGAGTTAATCTCAATCCAAACTAAAGATTATCCATTTGGGTCCCAGAATCTGGGTTCACCTAAAGATTAAAATAATAGATATTGATAATGCTAAAAAATATGTTTCATTTTACTTACCAAACAAATATTTTCGAACATACCTATCTTATATAACTCATAAATTTAAATATATTAAGGTGCAGAAGCGACACCCACACAAATCTTATATATATTATAAAACCTACTGGAGTTCGAATTATATAAATCAGTTTTTATTAAAATCGTTAATCATTTAAGCAGGTGTTGATCGAATAAAATTTTTAAATTAATGGTTTGGTGTCCTAAAAATAACTTTTGTATTCGCACACCTTAATCAATTTTACCGTTAGTTATTGGACCAAAAAGAAGACGAAAATGATTTAGTTTTTCAATCTATAACAGGCAAGGTTTTTTTCTTGAAAATATTAAGTTCCTCTAATTTTTTGAAATAAATAGATTGTTTTTAGTTAGTCCAAATATCTCTACAAAATAGTTTAAGCAGTTAAAAAAGAAAAAGAATACAAATTTTATTTATGCCAGATGATGTTTGTATCTAACAGTTCCGTGTATTAATTTAATAATCGAAGTTTTACCTCTTTTGGTATTTTGTAAAAAACATTTTAATAAAACCTTACAGGAGGAGAGTATATTACGAAACCAAATAGATAAAACGAGTCCATTTCAAATGGATAAAACGAAATACGATTGCGACTTACAATCAATTTATTCTACCAACAACGACCGGTTTCACATACTACAATTTGCTATGCATCTTCAGGACAACGGTACGTGGTAAACTAAATGCTGAAAATATAATAAGCCGTATTAGGGTACTGTCTGGTACAGAATATACAGCAGTTATGCCAATATTTTATGCGTTTGATTATTAACTATGAATTTAAATTAATTAGCCTTCCGTCGATCGCAACTTACTCTTGTATACAAGTTGTCGCAATGTATCAAAATGATACAACTTTGACTTAAAATTGAAGTAACAGCAATAGTTTTTAGATCACATCCAATAATTCATTATGTTCCTCCATTTTTGTTTGTGTAAATACATTATGAAAACAAAAAAAAAACTCCGTAAAATAGTTTCGAAAAAAACTATTTGTGTATGTAAATCCGAAGATGTGACTTGCGGGTAAAAAGCTATTGACAGCAACAGTTGCAACGTATCTGTTTGATACGTGATTATAAAATTTACTAACACGCAGTCAGATATATAGGGTGTTTTAGTTGTTTTTTGTATTATTTTTATAATTTATTCTTTTAGTAGGATTTAAAACATTTATATATTATCATTATATATTACAAAAACCAAATGGATGTTAGTAAGCAAAACCCAACAACCACCACAGCAACTGATATTAGATAATGAAAGAATTGAACACGTGGATTCGTACATCTACTTGGGAACAACAGTTAACTCAAATTGGGATCAAGCGAAGGAAATACGTATAAGAGTAGAAAAGGCAAGAGCATCGTTCCCTAGCATGAAGCAAATTTTCACCTCTAAAAGCCTCACCCTACCTCTCAAAATTCGACTTCTGAAATGTTATGTATTCCCGGTTTTGTTATATGAAATGGAGGCGTGGACAATGACCGCAACATTGATGAAAAAAGTAGAGGCCTTCGAAATGTGGACTTATTGACGTATATTACGTATATCCTGGACTGAGCACGTGACCAACGAAGAGGTACTACGCCGGATAGGTAAAGAGAGAGAGGTAGGAATAAGTATAAAGAAAATAAAGTTGGAATACTTGGGTCACGTTATGAGACATAATAAATATATAGTACTACAGCTAATCGTTCAAGGGAAAATAGACAGCAGAAGGGGTCCAGGGAGGAGAAGACACTCGTGGCTCCAAAACTTGCGGCAATAGTTCGGATTGTCATCTGCTGAACTATTCAGATCTGCCGTAAACAAAGTCAGAATAGCCATGTTGATTGCCAACGTTCGGAACGGACAAGGCACATGAAGAAGAAGAATATATTATCAAAAAACGGTAACTTACATAGAAATATATCCTAAGTACTCGTATAAAATGATTTCATTTCTTACATTAAAAATTGGTATAAATAAAATGTTGCCTTCCTATATGAAGCAGACATTATATATTATTTTCTTATAGACATTTCAAACCAAAAAAAATCTTTATTTCAGTTGATTACCCTGGCGATCTGTCACTTATGTGTCACTTGAGTCTTCTTGTTCTTGTAATCTTGAGTGACATGATTTGTAACATAAAGCACAGCAACGACGCTTTGTTTGAGCTACATCTTTTGCAGCCACTCTTCCAGCTTCTTCATCGGGCTCTTCCGTTGGTCTAAATCTGCTGAGCGCTTCAGAAAGAGTTTTTTTTTGTAATTATGGTAAGGCTAACTCATGGCCGAGTTTCCGAAGAAAAAGGCGACGCCGTATACTCTCCTGTCCATTTCCGATTGAAACCACTTGGGTAATAATGCCTCCAACGTTCAGCATGGAAGAAAGACGACATGGGCTAACGACGTGTGTTTTTAACAACGCTGTAGGAACCGCAAAGCTTATCGACAACGTCGACACCTGACTTGGTTTTATTATAATATGTGATCATGTCTGGTTTCGTAGCTTATCATGACGTCTGATTTATGGAATCATCGTAATGCTGAGAAGATATAACAATAACATTTCGATTCTTTTTTGGTAGAAAACAATAGTGGAGTATTCTTCAAAACCAAACATAATTGACTGTGGTGGTCGCCCTTTTACATTTAGCAGATCTACTGGCAGTTCTCTTTTATTTTTTTTATTATGCCAACATACGACAGTCTATTACTTTTTAATTCGGTAACAAGTAGATTACAACAATGCCTTTGATAAAGTGCGGCATGATCACCTAATCAGACTCCTGACAGAAAAGAATTTATATAAACGAGACATCCGACTAATAGCAAATATGTACTACAATCAGAAAGCAGTAGTGAGAGTAGAGAATAATACCACTGAAGAAATTGAAATAAAGCGAGGTGTGAGACAAGGGTATACTGTCACCAACCCTGTTTAATCTCTATTTCGAAGACGTAATGAATAGAACACTCTCTGAGCAATCCGTAGGTATTAAAATAAATAGTGTTAGATTAAACAATCTGAGATTTGCCGACGACACCGTTCTGATCGCAGAAACACTTGAAGAGCTTCAGACATTGGTGAATAAGATAGCAGACTGCAGCGAAGAATATGGACTATCTTTGAACATAATGAAAACTAAATTTATGGTAATATCGAAATCAACACAAAATGTCCAAAATTTACATTTACACAATGAAATTATCGATCGAGTTAGCAAATACAAATATTTAGGCACTTTTATAAATGAAGACAACGATAGCTTAGCAGAAATCAAAATAAGAATAGAAAAAGCCAGATCCATATGCACTAAAATGAAGAGAGTGTTTTGCGGAAGAGATTTGAGCATTGAAATGAAACTTCGCCTGATGAGATGTTACGTACTTTCTGTGCTGTTCTACGGAATGGAATCATGGACGTTAAAAAAGATTGATACCAAATTGAAGGCATTTGAACTGTGGATGTATCGCAGAATCCTGAGAATATCATGGACCAAGAGCGTCACAAATGTCGAGGTCTTGAGAAGAATGAATAAAGAAAAGGAAGTCATATTTACGATCAAAAAACGAAAACTGCAATACTTGGGACACATTACAAGAGGCGAAAGATATGAACTGCTTCGAATAATTATGCAAGGGAAAATAGCAGGAAAAAGGTCCATAGGAAGAAGACGAAACTCCTGGCTAAAGAATCTACGGGAATGGTATAGCTGTAGCAACAACGAATTGTTTTGGTCAGCAGTTTCGAAAATACGTATAGCCCTGATGATCGCCAACCTTCGGAACGAAGATTGGCGATTGGAAGATCTGTAAACCTCATATATTGCGCCCCGTTCCATAAATAGGTTGTGCCAATCTTCTAACGACATCAGATGGTTTATTACTTTGTTCATAGGGTCCTTGAAGTTGCCTTCCAGCATATATTTCCAGGCTATAACTATAAAAAGTAACTGCATCATACATAGCATAAATTTTTACTCCGTGTTTGGATGGCTTTGAAGGGATATATTATTTGAACCTGCAATGTCACCTAGAAGCCTTCAGTTTTTCGTCAATAGTCACAGTGTCCTAATAAATAGCTATGTTTGCAATTATGAACAAAATCGTCGAAGAGTTCACGAATCTGCACAATGTTGTTAACAGCTTTCCTTTCAGGTCTTCTGATGCGGTCATCGAAACGCCGGCATCTCAGAAGAAACTTGGACCTTCTAAGATTCATAACCAGTCGAAATATTTCCACGCCGTGTCCATCTGCACTCTAGAGATCCTCTAACATCATTTTGTTGACGTGCAAAGTTCCTGTTAGATATAAAAGGCCTATGAAGGCCTTGAGTTCTGTCATATCCGTGTCAGTTACATCACGTTGTCGGTCGAAGCAATCCCTTACTTCAAGATAAATGTAGTATTTTTTTTTTGTATTTGTTGGTTTTTTATAAATTACTTTAAACAAAATAAGCTTTTCCATACAATTTTATGACTTTATTCGTGTCAAAAAAATATAAGTTGTAAGAAAGGAATAAATCCAAGATTTTCTTTATCGTTTTTCTAGATAATAAAAATGACTGGATGGTTTTTCTCCAATACAAATTAACTTATATAAACTGTACTTTATAGTAGATATCATTATTAAACAAGAAAAAATTTAATAGAACGAATAAACAGTTTTTACTGATTTCCCGAAAATCTACTTTTTGGATTCATTCTCTTCTTCTAACTGGTGGTTCTAAGTAATTTAAATTATTTACATAGCATATTTTAGTTTGTAAAGAACAAGTTTACAAATAGAATGGTATGTATTAACATTTTTTTAAGTTTTAAGGAGTTTTTATTGAAAAAACTGGGATAATAATGGTGTTAGTTAGACATTTTTGATGTGTGTACCTAACCAATAAGAATGGGACAGAAAAACAAATCTAAAAAAGTGGTCACAGCCAAGCAAAGAGTATTAAGAATCCAACACGAGATTAGAAAGTGTTAAACAGTTTAATACAATCAATTTGTACACAAATATATTTTCTGAAGATAGCTTAATAATAGGAAGCTTTAATTGCATAGGAGATCGTTTTCTTTTCAATTTAGATTTGTAAACAAACAGCTAATTCATTTATAAAGGCTTTAAAGGATTTGTACGTGTCGAAGATCTTAGAAATTTAAATAAAAAATCCATTTCTATTTGTCTAATAACAGAATTACTACGATTTGAACACGGAAATCTTTTTTATCATAAACTAAGATACATAATGTTTAATTTATGCATGTAGATCAGACTCTGCCCACTTATGTAAATCCCAAGACGATTTACGCAAGAGATGAAAAAAGAAACAGAACGAGAAGCTTTAGTAGCCCAGTCAGTCGGTATTTTTACCTTAGAGAATTAATCGAACCACACGTCATGAAAAATCCATTCCTAGAAAACGATTTAAAACCCATTGCTAATTGGAAATTGCCCATTCAGATATTATCTCTGAAAAATGGGTAAAGTGGATAGAGTGGCATGTGGATTCTGCGAAAATGCGAAAATTTAGAGAAACGGCTAAACAGATTGTCTGTAAATGCATGGCAATTTTTGGCCAAAGCCATAATTACCCGACACAGATCTATTTAGTGCCTCACTAGATATGTTTCCTACTATTAATATTGGCAATTATAGACTGTATTAGCTGACAATGACATCTGCTGACAATGAGAACATTGATAGAGAAGGCAAATGAATACCAACTACCCGTATTTCTTGCCTTCGTCGACTATGAAAAGGCGTTTGATAGTATCGAGATTTGGGCCATAGAACAAGCTATTAATAATTGTAGAATAGATTCGAGATATAGGCAACTAATACATAATATATATGAAAATGCAACTATGATCGTACAACTAGACGAAAATACAAATCCCATCCCCATTAAGAGAGGAGTGAGACAAGGAGACGTAATATCGCCAAAGTTTTCAACCTAGCCCTAGAAGACGTCTTTAAAACTACAAATTGGTCAACCTATGGCATTAACGTTAATGGCAACAAGTTAAACCACCTCAGATTCGCTGACGACGTAGTGATTGCGAGCACATTCGAGGAACTGCAAATTATGATGGGGGAACTAGCAGCCAGCTCCCAATACGTTGGTCTAAAAATGAATATGAAAAAAACAAAAATAATGACAAACACAGATGACCCCAGACGTATAACTATAAATGGCAGTGAGATAGAACAAATCCAGGAATATATCTACCTAGGCCAAATCCTGAGACTTGAAAAAGAGAACCAAAGTGCGAAAATTACTAGAAGAGCAAGACTAGCATGGGCAGGATTTGGAAAACTAAGTTGGATACTTAAGAACCGCAAAATACCCCAATACTTGAGGAGCAAAGTGTTCAACCAATGCATCCTTCCTATCATGACATATGGATGTCAAACCTAGACCCTAACCAAGGCAATCATGAATAAACTAGCCACAACAGAAAGAACAATGGAAAGAGCAATGTAAGCCATGTATACGACTGTCAGATAAAAGAGGAACGACTGGGTAAGATCCAAAACAAAACTCGAGGACATAGCAACAAAAATTGCCAAACTTAAATGGAGCTTCGGAGGCCACACTGCTAGACAAAAAGACCAACGTTGGAATACTACAATACAACATTGGAGACCTTACGAAAGTAAACGACCAAGAGGAAGACCACAGATGAGATGGGTTGATGATATTAAAAGAATAGCTGGAACAAATTGGAAATATGTTGCTCAGGATAGAGACCGATGGAAGGAGTTGGGAGAGGCCTATGTCCAAACATGGACGACAGAAGGCTAAGAAGAAGAGAGACTGTATTAGAATCCTAAGTCTGTTGGACTGAATAAAGATGCAGGACAAAAGTACTTTTAAGTCGCCATATGAAAAGGTCTGCGAGATCATTCGACTCCTTTGACATAAACAATCTACAGATCATCCATGGATATAAAAAAATGGCTGTTTTCGAATTATTGTCTTAATTATCTGATTAATTATGTAAGTTCAGTTACTTATTTATTGCTGTTTAAATAGCAGTGATCTGTATAGATGTAAAACGTTTTAGAAATTACGCTATAAGGATAAAATCGTCCTCCACAGACATACCATGTAATATGTAGGTGAACGGTAGTAAAACTACCTGTTGACTGGGCTATTATGCAAGAGGAGAAAAAAAGAATAAGAACGAGAAGCTCTAGTGGTGACCATATTTGAATGAACGGCAACCGAACGGTTTTCGAAATGTTGACAGTGTCGTATTGACGAAAGAGGACATCTGACCAGTTCGAAGGCCCACTGGTTGGGTTCGATGGTTTTTTCTTCTTTTTCACATCTTATATCAGCTGGTGTCGTATAAAATATGTCTGATATTCTATACCGGAGTTAAACATTTCTTACCTTAAGCGGTACACGCAAAGGAAACGGCATTTAAATGAGTTGTTATGTGTATTATTTATGGATACGTAATTTAAATTTTTATGGTTGGCTTTTATGACAATGTATATTTTATTATAAATGAAAAAGACATAAATATAAAATTACTTATTAAAAGCATTGAATAATGTTTTAAATACTAATTAATACACTATAAAGCAGTAAACAATGTGGCGCCGAATATATATCGCACCCTTAGTAAAGTATAGGCACAACTCAAAAAAGTAAAATGTTGGGAATTCGCATTTAAAGTTTTGCGTGACTAGGATTTTTAAAATAACTGAATTATATAATTCTGAAAATGTTTTAATACCGTAGATCATGTATTAACTATTAGATGTTTTTAAAGTAATAAAAATAATACTTTAAAAATTTAACTTTCCCTTGTCCAAATAAGCCGTTATATTACTAAATGTTTCGGATAGATATTGGTCTATATCAAATTCGGTCGATGTATTTTTCCTGGTAGTCTAAATTTGGTGTCATATTTCATAATAATGCAATATATTATGGAAGAAATAATGTTAAATACATTGATAGGCATAAATGACAAAAAGAGTAGACGGAAGTATAACTTTATTGTTACAAAAAAATACCAAATAATGCTTTTACTTGCTTAAGGATTTCCACAGTTTTCACTGTATTCCTTCACTCAACCGTTTTCTCCAATTTTTCCTGTTTAGCCAGTCCCCTTCCTGTAGGTTTCTTCTACTTATTGCTTCGTCCACCTCACCTCTGAAAGATCTTCGGGATCTGCCTCTCTTTCTTCTTCCTATCGGGCTCCACTCTGTTATTCTATTTATCCACCGATTTTGGTCTGCTCTTCTGATATGTCCGTACCAGGTTAACCTCTTCTGTTCGATGTAGTCTATTATGTCTGAGTTCATTCCCATTCTCCTCTTAATCTCCATCGTATTTATTATATCTCTTCTTGTTACTCTGCAGCTTCTCCTTAGGAATTCCATCTCTGTTGCTCTTATTTTGTTTTTGGTTTTCTTATTTATTGTCCAATTTTCACACCCATAAGTGAGGATACTTCTTGTCATGGTATTATATATTTTTTTCTTTGTTTTTATGCTAATGTTCTTATCCCATAGTACCGGGTTCAATTTTCGTATGCAGTCTCTTGTTTGTCCTAGTCTATTTTTTATATCTTCCTCCGTTGTTCCTTTGTTTGATATTATGAAACCTAAATACTTATACCTGTCTGTTCCTTTGATTTGTTTACCTTCGTCTATTTCCAGCTGTTTTATTTCTGTATTCTCCGTTGTTAGGTATTCAGTTTTCTTTAGGTTTATTTCCATCCCATTCTTTGTATATTCCTGCTCCAGTTTTCTCATCATAAAACTGAGGTCATCCTCGTCTTGTGCGATCACTATTTGGTCGTCGGCAAAACTTAGCGTATATAGATATTCGTTCCTTACTGGTATACCCATTCCTTCGCACTTTCTTTTCCATGGTTTCAGGGTTTTTTCCAGGAATATTTTGAACAAGGTGGGGGATGTGGAGCAACCCTGTAGTAGTCCCTTTGTTGTCTTAAATTGACTGCATATTCTATTGTCCGTTTTGATAGCTACTTCGTTATTCTTGTAGAGTGCTTTTACCGCGTTTATTAATCTTCGTGGAACTTCGATGTCTTCCATTGCTTCCCATAGCTTGGTTCTAGGTATTAAGTCATATGCCTTCTTAAAATCAACAAAAGCCAGATGGACAGATCTATTTTTGGCCATTCTTTTTTCTATTAGTTGTTCGACCGTGTAAATGTGATCTAAGCATGCTTTCCCCGCTGTGAAACCTGCCTGGTCTTCTCCGATTTTATCTTGTATATATATTTCTAATTTTTCTTTTATGGTCTTTCCATACAGTCTGCCTATAGATGATATAATGCTAATTCCGCGATAGTTTTCGCGGTTTATTCTATTTCCTTTCTTGTATGTTTATTTAAAATATTATATTTAAATTTAATAAAATTTCCTCTATGTTTATTTAAAAAGTTAAAAAAATATTACTGTAACTTTCTGCCATAGTAGTGACCGTATTACTGATCTATTAGATTCTTCTTAATCAGCACTTTCAGATCCTTTTTTTGAATCACTTAGCTTAAATGGGTCCAAATACGCTGTTTGGATAGATATCTCTGTATTTTCGAACATTTTATAGAAAAACGAAAAGGGCTGTCCTTTTATGAACATTAAGACTTTGATATCATTCCAAATGACATTGTCTTTTCCTTCATCAACATTAAAATTGTATCCCCAATATCTTGTAATCTCTTAATATTATAAAAAAATCAAACGTCAAACAATGGACTGTAAAAGGAGTACCCGTTTTCCTTGCTCTTTTTATTGTAGCCTTCTATTGAACAGGAGAATAAATAGATCCAATTTTCAATTTGGATAATGTTACGCTATTTGATTTGGTGTCACCAGATCATCTGGTTTATGTAAAAGATTAATAATTTTTTGAGCTCGTGATCCCATAATTCTGCCACAACACAATAAATTATATGCAGTTATTCGCATTATATATAAATATTTATGTGAATATTCATTAATATAGAGGCATTAAACTTTATATTTCATTATATTTTATATCTTACAGAGGCACAATTTTCACCTGACTTCAAGTCTGTGGTTTTGCTTTTGTAATACAAAGATATAATTGAAAATACACGCAGAAAATAAATGATTAATTTGTACTTTATAGAACCAATTTGACATGCGTCAAATTGGTTCTATATACATTATACCCTTAAGTTTTGTAATACAACGGCATAAAACTAAACACATCAGTTTAATGGAAAAAACAAAATTTGAAACTTACCAGAGTTTTCATCATACAATGGCACAATGCTGAATATGACAACACAAGAACGGTTTGCACTCGACGAATACTGATACGACACTTAATTTGTCGATATAGGAGGATGAGCGGGAGGGAAAATCGCATAGTTGAAAAGAAACACATATAGGTTTCTCGCGCACTATTTCATCTTTCTCGCTTTCTATCAATGCCATTGGATAGAGTATTAGGTTTTATGTCTATATCGGACTAAAACTCGAAATTCGAATTTTTTGATTTGTGCCTTTACTTTACTAACGGTGCGATATATTATAGGATTTTACCGACCACCCCTTTTTATTAAAGTCAGGGCCAACCGAAGAGGGCAAAAATACCTTTTTTCTGCTCTAAACCTCTACCGTTTCTAATTATCCTAAAGAAAATTTTTTTAAATCTCGCAGCAAAATATTTCAGATTATAAAACAATGGAGGTTTTGTAACCCCTAATGGTTTTGACGGGTATAATTTGGTCACTTATTAAGGTAAAATCAATAAATTTGATTCACCAAATCTTTGAGAACTCTTAAAATATCTACCGAAAAATAAGACCCACTCTAGAAACGGATGAAAAAGACAGCAACAACATTATTTTTCTTATCATAATCCTATGTCTTTATTAATTTGTTAGACAAATTTCCTCTTTAATTTAATATTACTGCGTAGGTTAAATAAAAAACGAAATTGTTCATAAAACTAATTACTGAATTCAACGACCAGGTGGTACTTTGCAGTAAAAAATCTAAAAGGCAATATAGAAATGTTACCAAGAAATTACATAATTTGTTTTCTGCACTCAGAATGATTTAATTATCTCCGCATAAGCAATAAAGACAGGTAGGTGTATTTTTAAATATCTCTTAAAAAGAACGCATTTTTAAATCTTTCAATGTTAAAGGTGCAGTATAGATTAGAGTTACAATGTTGCTTACACATAAATTAAGTCTGATTTTTAAAAATGATTGAAGATGTATAACGTTATTTATGACGATATAAAAATACTCCCAAACGAATCCCAAACGAAGAGAAGATACGTCGTAGAAAATAAACAACTATCAAAAAACTCAGTGAAAACAAACACAGATGACCCCAGACGTAAAACTATAAATGGCAGTGAGATAGAACAAATCCAGGAATATATTTACCTAGGCCAAATCCTGAGACTTGACAAAGAGAACCAAAGTGCGGAAATTACTAGAAGAGCAAGACTAGCATGTGCAGGATTTGGAAAACTTACTTAGTTGGATACTCAAGAACCACAAAATACCCCAACACTTAAGGAGCAAAGTGTTAAACCAAATCCTCCTTCCTCTCATGACATATGGATGTCAAACCTGGACCCTAACCAAGGCAAACATGAATAAACTAGCCACGACAGAAAGAACAATGGAAGGAGCAATGTTAGGTATACGACTGTCAGATAAAAAGAGGAACGACTGGGTAAGATCCAAAACAAAAGTCGAGGACATAGCAACAAAAATTGCCAAACTTAAATGGAGCTTCGCGGGCCACACTGCTAGACAAAAAGACCAACTTGGAATACTACAATACAACATTGGAGACCTTACGAAAGTAAACGACCAAGAGGAAGACCACAGATGAGATGGGTTGATGATATTAAAAGAATAGCCGGAACAAATTGGAAATATGTTGCTCAGGATAGAGACCGATGGAAGGAGTTGGGAGAGGCCTATGTCCAAACATGGACGACAGAAGGCTAAGAAGAAGAAGAAGAAGAAGAAATTTTCTCCTAAAATTTCCTATCCTAAATTTTTTCATATACATAATTTGCTATCTTATAAACCGTAAAAGTTAAAAATCCAAACCTTTGACATATTTTTTAAAATGCAATTCCGCACGGTGTATCATTTCTCTTCATTAGTCAAAGACATATTCAGTTAAAAATAAATTCATCAAGGCGCCATATTAAGTATTAATGTATTCACCTTCAAGAGGATGTTTCGGTAGTTTAAAATTAAATGATAACTGTGATATAAACATTTCTTTTTCAAATTTTGTAAGAGGATGACATAAATACTTATACGTGAGACGAAAATTTTTATTTTGACCTTCATATGTTCAAAGAGATTTATGTGTCATTCATATTCATTTAAAAATTTTAAAATATTGAAAACTTTGTGAACACGATAAAAAACGATTGTAGCTAATATATTAATCATATGTCCTTCTTTAGATGCCTCATGTATCATCCCCGTTTCTAAGTTGGGCTATCAGCAATTTTTTTATTCTGGATACAACTGCATTTTTTTTTAACATCCCATTTATTTACAATCTGTAATAAGGATTACAATAAGTAAATTGTTTAATTAGATTACAAGAGACTTGCAGGGGACTGTCCTGTGATAATAACCTATTAAATCGTAATTTTAGTAACAAAATTATTTGTGACTCTAATATAATGTTTATAATAAATAAAAAAAAAATTAAATTTAAAAGTTTAAAATCTTGTTGGTAGATCGCTTGGAGTAAGACGCTTTAGCCTTCTTTTTGCCTGGGGCCTCATAAGGCTCCTCGCTAGCCTGTTGGGGTGGTTTTGCAGTCGTCTGTCATATTTTTGGGAGTAACTGGCAATTTCTTCTTTGACAGTTTTCATCTGAAGATCGCGATTGATGAATTCATTGGGCATGTACCACGGTGCATTTGTGATAATACGGAAGGTCTTCGATTGGAATCTCTCCAGTTGGATCCCATAGCTCCATATTGGTTTTTATAACTGACTTGTATACTAGTATTTTATTGTACAAATTCAGTTGTGATCTTTTTCCTATTAGCCAGTACATTTTACTGAGTTTTAGACCCAACTGTTTTCTTTTCGTGAATATGTGTTTCTTCCACGTTAATCTGCGGGGCAAGGGCATACCTAAGTATTTTACATCATCCTTTTGTTGTAGTATTTGGTTATTTTTGAGACAGTTGGGCATGTACCTTTTCGATTAGTGAACGTTATATGTACTGACTTGCTTTTGTTAACTTTAATTCGCCATGTTTGTAACCAAATCTTTATTATGTCAAGATTGGTCTGGAGCAGTTGTGAGGCGATATACGGGTTTGAGTGAACCGCAAGCATTGCTGTGTCGTCTGCGTATGTGGCTGTGACGATGTTTTGACTTGTAGAAAGATCTGCTGTGTAAAGTAGGTAGAGAACAGGTCCAAGAACACTCCCCTTGGGTACTCCAGCTTTAATTGGACATAAGTTAGTTTCCTTTACAAGGAAATGCCGGTCGGAGAGAGAGGACTTGTCTTATTTTGTATAGCAGGCCAGTATGCCAGACTTTATCAAAAGGACGTGGTGAAAGGAGGAATCCACAGTTTTTTGTTGAAAGACATGTTCATCACACTGTTGGAGTTATGGTTTGGGGTGCTATAGCTTATGGTTCCAGGTCACCTTTAATCTTCATCAGGGGTAACATGAACGCGTAGCGTTATATCCAAGAAGTTCTAAAACCCCACCTTTTACCCTATCTTGACACCCTGGCAAATCCAACTTTCCAACAAGATAATGCCCGACCACATGTTGCAAGAGTCACAATAGACTTCTTTCAACATAATGATGTCACATTGTTAGCATGGCCACCAAGATCTCCCGACTTATCCCCAATTGAGGACGTGTGGGATATGATGAGTAAGAGATTGCTCAATTTGCAACGTCCTCCTCAGATTCTACAAGCAATTCTAGAGGAGTTGGTGGTTGCCTGGAATGAGATACCACAAGGACATTGACCATCTGATCAGAAGCATGCCTAGGCGCGTTGGAGAATGCGTAACACATCGGGGTGCATTCACACATTATTAAAGGTAAAAGGGCTTTAAAGCATTTTGAAATTTTAATCATTTACTTATTATGCTTCATTAAGTACTTATAATAATTTTATTAAAATAAAATCATTTAAACTGGGTGTTCGGATTTCTATGTCACTTAGTATAATAAAACCCTAACGGGCTACGTCACAGCACGTTTTCGGTATAACTATTCCATCATTAGTGCTATCTGGATGTACATGTTTAAAGCCACTAAATATATTAGTAAAAACCCTATAAATGTAGTTTGAGTAACTTTGAGTTACATCTTTGATAGAAACTATGGTGTTTAAGTTACGTCAACTTTACGTTGACGTTAAAGAATAAGAGAAGAATTTTCATCCCAAATATTAAAAAATGTTTAAAACTCAAATCTTAAGCGTATTTTATGTATCTTCTAGGAGACTTATTATAAGTAATCAACACATGTCAGTCTCTTTTACCTATTTTATGAGAACACTACATTAAATTCAAAATTCCATTAACTACACAGCTACCGTCTGACCGGAAATATAAAAAAATTACACTAAAAACACTTTCTAACCTTGACAGAAATCTGTTAACGCATTCCGATGTTAACATGATTAATATTTTCACCTAAGGCAAATGCCCATGGTTCATATTTTTAGGTTCAAAATCTTTCAATCAATTGTTCTGCTGTAAGCTTATCATCGATTTACTTATGTAAGCGGGAATTTTTCATATAGCGGCTATACAATGCTCCAAAAAAGCTTGCCAAGAAACGTACTTAAAATTAGGATAAATATGAATTGATATACATATATATATATATATATATATATATATATATATATATATATATATATATATATATATATATATATATCATCAGTTGGCGCTACAGCCCTTCGTGAGCCTTGGCCTGCTTCAAAACATTCTTCCATCCTTCCCTATCGAGTGTCTGTCTTCTCCAGCCCCTCACTCCAATCTTCCTCAGATCTTCCTGTACATCGTCCAGATATCTGAGTTTAGGTCGCCCCCTTCTTCTTCTTCTTCCGACCGGTCTGTTTACCATAGTTATTTTAGTGGGATCACTCTCATCCATCCGCATAACGTGGCCCACCCACCTTAGGCGGTTTATTTTGATGGTCTTCACAATATCTGCATCACCAAAAAGTCTATAGAGTTCAAAGTTATATCGCCTTCTCCACAGACCCTGTTCGTTTACTCCGCCATATATGGTCCTCAATACTTTTCTTTCAAAGACTCGTAGTAACTCTTCATCTCGGGTCGTCACTGCCCATGTTTCCGATCCGTATGTGAGCACTGGGCGTATTATTGTTTTATAAAGTTTGCACTTTGTTGCTATTGACATACTTCTCGCTCTTAGTTGAGGGCCCAGGCCAAAATAACAGCGGTTAGCCACGCATATTCTTTTTTTTTTATCTCGTTGGATGTGTTATTTTTGTAGTCTACCAGTGATCCTAAGTAGCAGAATTCTTCTACCATTTCTATCGTTTCGTGTTGCACCTCTAAGTTATTTTGTTGAATTGTTGATATGGCCGGCATATATATATATATATATATATATATATATATATATATATATATATATATATATAATGTTCGGAAAGATGTCCGCAGTTAGTACAATTAAACCGAGAGCTAAGATTAATACTATCATGAAAACTAATATGAAACGCACCAGTCTTCCGGGTTGAACTCCGTTGGTTTTTATTGCGCCGAGCTTTCGACATCTTCTCTGATGTCTTCTTCAGGTCTTCCGAGGTATCAGTCTCCCGAGCCCCCAGACCCTACTACAAAATAAATAGACAAAATAATAAAATTTTTTCAAATGTCCATAATAACCTATTAGTAATGGTTTCCTTGTTATGTATACAGCAATTTAATATAAATAATTTTTTTGAACATAAAATAAAAATCAATTTCTAGATACAAATAGCAAATTTCTGACCTCGGATCAAAATAACTCTTCTTAGAAAATTTGTTAGAAATATATTGGAACACAACCCACAATAATTTATCTTTGAAATAATTGGAAAAGTATAACACACAAATTAAAGCGTAAAAATTCTACAAGAATGACCAAAAAGGAATTCAAACCTAGGTTATAAATAGTTATAAATAGAACAGGAGAGATCATTGGTAACCAGGGCCAGATACTAGAAAGATGGGCAGAAATTTTTAAGGAGGGAAATGAGATCACAATAAGCATAAATTTAGCTCGAAGGCATGGATGACCAAAGACAGAAAGATAACATTTCAACAGAGAAAGGAGTATTCAAAGTAATACAAAAACTAAACGCAAACAAAGCTCCAGGAGCGGATGACATTCCTTCCGAGCTTTTAATAATGACCCAACAATCTTTTTTTTTTCGTCTTTATAGAGGGGGGGTCTGGAGTCTTCAAAAGATTCCAGAGCCCCCCTCTATAAAGACGAAAAAAAAATTGAGATTGTTGGGTGATGATGACCCAACAATCTGACCTGCTTTATAAGTAGGCTAGTAGAACTGATTTAAAAGCAGATAAAACTATTAGAAGACTGAATACTATTTACAGAAAGAGATACACAGAACATATATACATATATACAGATATACAGAACAGTTTATGATAACTACACAGGAATTACCCTCCCAAATGTGACCTACAAAATATTGGCCTACATTATTTACGCTCGACTATCGGAGTAATGTGAAAACATAATTGGTAAATAAGTGTGTGGTCTTCGCAAAAAAAAAATCAACTATCCATCAAATATTCCTTCTAAGACAAGCTTTGTAAAAAATATATGCGTATGGAAATATATATGGCTACGCCATTGATTTTTATGCTACCAGTTTCGTCTAAAAGTGCTTTTTTAAATATATTTTCGGAATATGTATTAAACAAGGATGGTAATAAAACACATCCCTGTCTAACACCCCGTTTGATTTTAATTTTTTTCCGTTTCCAATTTGTTCACACGTACTACGGTTTCCTGTCCGTAGTATAAGTTATTTATTATTCCGCGAATATAGTCTACAATAAAACCAAATTATCATAGGGCTGTATACACTTTTTACCTTTTGTTCTGATGCAAAATTTTCGTCAAGCGGTATATTTAAAATGTAAATTTTAGGCACGTTTTATTAATGAGCCCGATTGCTCTACATGTGTATACACGGTCATGATTATAATCTCTAACAGTGGTTTGTATGCCTATATATCTAATATCGGAGAGTGTGTTCAATGAATGATTCATTGTCGTAATTAATTATTATAAAACAACATTTTTAACCTGACTTGTAATGTTATCTAATCAAAGTGTATGCCGTGTTTACAGAATATTATACATACGAATAGAATTAGAAATATATCATAATGTTAATGTTATTCCTAATAAATCATAAAAGATTTATATGCTTTTTTGTTTAGTGTTTTATCATTTTCCTTAGTATCTAAATATGTTGCAAACTTTCTATTGTATTAATAGCTTTTGAGGTTAGGTCATCCCAGTGTAGCCCTAAAAGAATTATTGAGTAAACCTTAGTGGTCTACGATTAATTCTCCCATTCTGCGTCATAGAAATATACCTCTACTCCTTTACCGACATATCATACCTAAGAGTCTTCCTCTAAGGCCTTTTTCTGATACTTCTCCCAGGAATTTTTAAATCAACAATTCTTCGTATTGGGTGACTAAAATCTCAACGTTAATTGACATTAATAAGAATAACATTAATAAGAATAAATTTGGATTAAACACCGAGACCTGGTGGAATCCTACTTTTAAATAAAATTTTCAGTCTCTTCGAAAACTGTTCTAATACTAGTGGTTACTTCCTCCTGCGCGACTCTCACAATCGTCACATATTCATCGGTAACTTCTTTCTTATTAAGGGCACACTATAGAATCCCTATAGAAACTCTATCATATGCTTTCGTAATACTCGTAACATATGATCGTTTGTTTCTTTATTGCTGTATTTTTTCAAAAGTTATCATACAGTTCAGTAGCAACATCAGACGGTAGCACACCGACTTTCTCAGCTATTCCAACGCTCTTAACTTGATCTAAAATCAACTAGTAGGCGGAACAATAGCTGATAGAGAACCTTTAAGCGTAGTACACACTACCGTCTCTAAAACAGCCCATCATAGGATCAGAACTGTACGTAGGGTGCCAGTCCCAGTCTGGCATGTTATCGAAACCGGTTTTATAAGATCTGAATTGTATTATAAGAGCACAGAAACAGTGAAGATAGTTGCCAGCACTAGGTGCCTATATACTGCCTTTGGCGTTTAATGGGGAGGGACACCTAGACAGCTTACGACAATGTCCTTACTTTTGGACCGTCAAACCACAACAAAAATAGTCCTCTTCTAAAATCACTTAGAGAAGCAATGTTGTGCAAGCGGGACAACATCCATGGCATGTTCGAGAATACCATTAAATTCTACGACATAATTCACCCACATGACACAAAATAAACACCCAACCACCTTCTTTTCAAATTCTGCAGCCAGGACCCAATAATCATGAACCTTTCAGAAAGGTTAGACGACAGAAACGAATTCGTTGCTGACTACGTTAACAAATTAGAGAAAGTAGCCTACCTATATTCTACAAACCCCATAAATAATAATGTCCTCCAAAACAAGCTCAAAGTCTTCACTGGGGGCAAATACCTATCCATCAAAAACCGATCCAATTTCACAAATCTTACCCCTAGTTCACTGGCTAGCTATAATCCAGAAAACAACACAGTAACCTACATCATGCACATTTCTGCAGTCATTGCAGATTTAACTTCCTATTCAAAAACCAAAATCTTCTTCTTCTTTGTGTGCCGTGCTTGCATTTAAGCGTTGGCTATCGTCATATTGACAAGCTGATGAAGTGATTCTCGGTCGGCAGCTAGATGAAACAGTTCCTCGACCGTTCGACCTGTCCATTGTCTAATGTTACGCAGCCAGGACAGTTGTTTTCTTCCGACTCAACGTTTTCCTTCGATTTTGCCCTGAATGATTAACCGGAGTAGGCGATATTTAGGCCCTCTCATTATATGACCGAAGTATTGGACCTTTCTCATTTTGATGATGTTGATCAATTCTCGCTCTTTGTGCACGGTTTCTAGCACGCGATCGTTAGATATGTGTGCTGTCCACGGGATTATGAGCATGTGACGGTAACACCATAACTCAAACGCTTCTAATTTGTTAAGATTTTTTATTTTTGTTGTCCAGGTTTCACATCCATAGAACAAAGTGGACCAAAATCTTAATGAATGAAAATTTGAAGCCCTGAGAGTCAATCTCCCCGAATTCGATTCAGGGTTAATATCAGATCAGATTAAAATGTTACACTCCAAACCACAAAATATACACGATTGGACAAAAAGACGCAAAACAAACCTGAACAACTGAACCTGAAACTCAAACAAACTAACTCCAGCCCATACAACAGACACATAAGCTACACTCATACAAACTATCCCTGCAAGACCACAAAATCCATACAAATACCACATAGAACATATCCCACCTAACATTTATTAGCAAAATAATTTTAACATCACACTAAAATCCAATGTATTTCTGCCCAATAATATCGCTCATCTAAAAGTCTATCCGTCAAACAAAACTGCCTCGCTCAACACATATCAGCTCCTAAATGTTTACGAATTTCAGAATAAACTTCGAAATACGATGAGTAATAATATTATCACCATAGGTTCCCGATATTTAAATAACATCCCACAAAATTCTACAATCTAAAATCCAAACAAATCTTCATCTTGTCATAACAGACGTATCACAAAAAAACTCCGAAAACAGTTTATCTAAAGACAATTTTTTATGTATTAAAGTCGTCAGAATAATTCCCCGTTCCAATTAAATCTCAAAGTTCAATTTAGCACTCACAAATGGTATTAGGCTCATAGAGGAGATCACACATTGCGCGATTCCTAAATCGAACAATATTATCCTGTTACGCCCAAAGTATTGCTTGAGATACTGCCACATACGGGCATCATAATACACAATGATGACAGTCATAACAAAAAACCTCTATTTGTTTCAATAATTGCGGACAACACCATAAATCAAATGAATGTCCAACTGCTTTTTATATCAACTATCATCACTACTCCATGACACAAAAAATTACTACTTCAAAACAAAATCCCGTCGATGAACTCACCTTAGAAATGAATTCGATCATTGGTTTCATGTCTATGATAATTTTCAATACCATTCCTGAAAAAACGAGCGATGTCGCACATCTATGTAACGAGATCTTTCAAAATGTGTACGGACCCGCAGTCTCAACGTTGACGTACAACCACTCTATAAATCAAAGATTTATACAAACCAAATTCTAATCCTCCTTACATCCTATCTAAGCCACCAGCTGCCAAGAGGGCACTCATTTGCCGGTCATACCACAAAATCCAAACAATCTAATTGATCAACAATCCAATACATGTATAATACCATTTATTGGACAGTCAGTGCTTACCACAGGATTACTGAAGACAGCCAAACAATTCTGAAAGAAAAAGTTTTTTTTTGATGTGATTTGGTATTTTTATCCATGTCCAAAGTCCACAACGAAGATGCCCATCGATGTCATTAGAAATCGATCTACAAAAGACCTCGGCCGCGACACCGGCTCCTGTCTCACGTCGTTAACGGAAAATTAGTATATCTTAAAGAGGCAAATAAGTCACAAGTAAGGTTCTGACCTATCATAATCCTTAATTAACATTCATTTCTTCTCTTTTTTAGAGAAAAATAACTGACTGCATCCATCAGTTGCCTTAAAATTAAAATTAAAATTGCATCTTTACTTGCCTTACGTAAGACGAAACTGATTATCGGTTATTACGGTTTCTTTACATATCCATCTGTCAGTTGCTATCTGAGAGATTTTTATGGTGTAACTAACTTTTTAGCAAATTGAAATCGTGTAATAAGAATTTTTCTTTCTATCTATCTATACAGCCCTTGCTGTCCAATTTTGGACATAGGCCTCCTCTTCCTTCTTCTTCCACGTCTTTCTATTGTAGGCAGTTTGTATCCGCTTCGGGCCTGCATGTTTCTTCGAGTCATCCGACCATCTCATTTGTGGCCTCCCTCTTTTTCGTTTTTAACTATATTGTCTCCAGTGTGTAATCATCTTATTCCATCTGTCGTCTTTCTGTCTTATGGTATGTCTAGAGAACTTCCACTTAAGTTTTGCTATCTGCGTTAATACATCGGTCACTTTTGTTTTGTTGCGGATCCAAGTATTTTTTTTCTTGTCTGATAGCCTGATGTTCAGCATTTGCCTTTCCATGGCTCTTTGGGTCTTTGCTATTTTTTCCATGTTTTCCTTTGTAAACGTCCAAGTTTGAGAACAATTGGTGAGAACAGGAAGTATAAATTGGTTGAAGACTCTTGTTTTTAAATATTGAGTTCATTTTCTATTTTTTAGTATATAGGAAAGTTTTCTGACGGGTACCCAAGCCAACCGTATCCTTCTCTTTATTTATCCGGTCTGATTTTCTTTATTTTAATTTAACTAGTTGTCCCAAATATACATATTCTTTTACTTGTTCTATAGTTGTTTGTGCAATTGTAATTATTAATTATTATTCTGGTTGGTTGGTCATAATTTTCGTTTTATTATAATTCATTTGTAGATCTATTTTTGTTGATTCGATATTTTTAATTCATCCATCATATTTTGTAATTCTTCCCTTTTATCTGTTATATGTCGTCTGCATATCTCAAGTGATTCAAATATTGGCCATTTATGTTAATACCCCGTTTTTTCCATTGTGATTTCCTCATAACGTCTTCCAAAGCTTGATTGAATAGTTTGGGTGATATAGTGTCACCCTGTCTGACTCCTCGCCGTATCTTAATGGGTTCCGTTTGTTCAACTATTTTATTGGATGTTGTTGCTTGATCATATATATTGGAAATTAAGTCCGTATATCTATAGTCTATTCTCCCATTTTGTAAAGACTTCTTTACTGCCCAAGGTTCCACCTTGTCGAATGCTTTTTCAAAGTCTACAAATGCCATTATACATTGGGATTTAATATTCGTTGGCCTTTTTAATTAATATTTGTATCGTAAGCAGATGGTCGCTTGTACTGAATCCTTTTCTAAAACCGGCTTGCTCTCTTGACTGGCAATTATCTAACTTAGTTGTTAATCTGTTTGTACATTACATTTAGTAGCGTTATGGGCCTATAGTTTTTCAGATCTTTTCTATCGCCTTTCTTAAATAGTAGTAGTGTTATTGCCTCGTTCCATGTGGTGCGTATTTGTTTTGTGTTCAATATTTTATTTATTAGTACATAAAGGACTTCCACTGTAGTTGTCCCCCCATTTTTTAGCATTTCCACAGTTATTCCATCTTTTCCAGGAGATTTGTTATTCTTCATTTCTTTGAGTGCCTTTTTTATTTCATTTTTACTGATTTCTGGTTGTAGGTCAGAGTTAACGTTCTTTATTTTCAGTTGTTAACTGATTACGGATTTTTTGGGTTGGTTTTTGTTCTGTTTTATAGAGATTTGTTAATAAGAATTTTTACTAGCCCAATTTCAAAAGTTTGTACATACACACTCTAAATATTTCATGTTTAATGCAGTTTACTTCAGTAAAGTCATTAGAGTGCTTTATAATAATTATTGTTTCATGTTCCTACATCTCAACTGTCGATGTCATTCTTAATTTATGACTGTTATTCCTCATTAAAGTGTCTTTATATCTTCTACTTATTTCTTGTCGCAATGTTTATATATAGATAAAAAAAACGGTTTTTATTCAAAACCAACCATTCAAATTATGACATATTTTAAATTAAGTAGAACTTTAATAATTATGTAAATATATCTAAATTTTCTGGTGACATTCTTATCACATTATGAATAAATTACCAATTTCGCGCTTATTAGAGAAGTACTTAAGTATTCAGGTGCAAAAGCCACAGGTCAGTTGTTCTTTTAGTCCAAATTCAAGCGACCAATTAGAACGACTACGTTAAACAAACACCTTGTCAGTTTTAAATACTTTACGGCCAATAATTGTCATAAGTTATTTTAGAAAAGATATAAAAATTGACAGCGGGCGCAGTTTAAGGAACGTGTTGAAACATTTGATAGCACTAAAAAATTAATTAACAGAAAGTTCAGAATATAAAAGTCTAATATGCATTTATGGTTAATTTTTGATCGGAATATTTAAATGAAAGCGTCTTTAGAAGTATGCGACATCCTCAAAATAAAAGGTGAAAGGTGAAAATTCTCTTAAACAATTTTAAAGAAAATTAGTTAATTAAATTATTTGACGAAGATTAGATATATATATTTTTAAGATTTTTATTAAACTCATACAAAAAGTAACACCTTATTTAAGCTGTCAAAGAGACGATTATAAACGTGGAAAGCACCAGAAGACAAGAAAGATTAAATAATGCGAAATCCAATTAATTTCTTGTCAGTGAGAAATTAATATGGGATAATAATATAGGGTATGGTATAAAATGTACAGTGGGTGTCCAAATTATTAGGGACACTACATATATTTTTGTATTTTCTACTAAATGGTTTTTTGACCAAAAAAATTGGTGTTCATTTCTGTATTATATTTGGCAGTTCTTCTGGTATGATTATTAAGATTTTTGATAAGCCGCAACACTGGTAGACTGCTTATGTAATGTATAGAATGAAATAATAATTGCTGTTGTTGCATCTCAGTTGGTCATCGGCTGTTATAGCAGTGAGGCTTAAAATATTTGCAAGTTGTTTAAAACTTTTTTAAAGTGTTTCTGCCAGGTTTTCGTGTCAGATATATTTAACAGGTAAGTAATGTTTGTTATTTAGTCATTTTTGCTGCCTTAAATGACACGATTTTATTTAAAAACATTGTTCAAAATAAAAATTATTTTTTTAGTATGGGAAAAATTGCAGACTTGCCTCCAGGGAAAACTTGCCGTGTTGGAAAATGTGACAGGGTGTGGCACATCTTACTACGATGATAAATACCGAAAGAATTAATGTTTCCAGAAGAACAATGCGACGAAGACTCCATCCATCCATCCAATGGCACTACAGCCCAAATCGGGCCTTGGCCCCCTTCAACAGGTTTCTCCAATCATCTCGATTTACCGTTGTTCTTTTCTATGAACGCGTTCCCAGGCTGTTCCTGGCATCCTCATCGGCTTCGTCTTCCCTTCTCTTTTTAGGTCTTCCAACAGGTCTTTTTCCCTGCATTCTTGCATTTAATAATTATCTGGGGATTCTATTCTCATGCATGCGGACCACGTGCCCTGCCCACCTTAATCTCTGCAGTTTAGTGTGTTGTGCTAGAGTTGTGCGACGAAGACTGGCCGAACAGAATCTTATAAGTTACTAGATAATGAAAAAACCACGGCTCAAGCCATGAAGAGAAAGATACTCAAATGGACCAAGCAGCACCGAAGTATGACCGTTGAAGACTGGAGTCGAGTAAGTACAACTTTTTTTAACGAATGAAGTTCGTGAACAGCGAATATTTTTATTTTTTTAGGTATACTTCTCCGCAGAATCAACATTCCAGATTTTGGTGGACAAAAGTGCGTTCGTCCGACGACGTCCTGGAGTGCGGTTCCAACCAGATTGCATTGTGGAGAGGGTTAAACATCCGGTTAGTGTCATGGTGTGGTCTGTAATCTCGGCCAAGGCTATGGGACGCTTATAAGTCGTGGAAGGGACAATGAGACAGGACCAGTATAAGCGAAAACTTGAAACTCGGCTACGTCTCCAGCTCAAAAGAATTATTCCCTGGTCAAAAAAATTACATTTTTATGCACCATTGTGCACCGTGCCACAAAGCTAGAAGTGTAACTGCATTTCTGTCCAAAGAAAATATTGCAGTTCTGCCCTGACCGGGAAACTCACCTGACGTAAACCCCATAGAGAGTATGCGAGAGTTAACCAAACGGGAGATCGTCAAAGATGTTACTAAAACGAAGCGGCAGTTGATTGAAACTCTTATTAAAGAATGGCATCATAACCCAAAATTAAAACACGATGCAGAAGTTTGTATTCAGAGCATGCCCCGACGTGTAGAAGCTGTAATTGCAGCAAAGGGTGGCATCACTAAATAATATTGAAATTAGTGATTTTATGTAACAATTTTTTTGCGAAAAAAATAAATAGTTTTACTAACATAACTCATTGTTTTTGTGACCTTAATATCACACCCTTTTTAACAAAAAATAGATGCAAGTCTTAAAGCTAACACCTTGCTAAAAAAATCAGTTAAACTAGAAAATTAAGAAATCAACTTACTGACTCTAATAATCTGGCCACCC
Organism: Diabrotica undecimpunctata; assembly: GCF_040954645.1. NCBI lineage: Eukaryota > Metazoa > Arthropoda > Insecta > Coleoptera > Chrysomelidae > Diabrotica > Diabrotica undecimpunctata. Next base: position 113,502,777 of record NC_092811.1, on the reverse strand, counting down.
CCTATAGATAAATTAATTCGCGTATTCTGGGACAAAAAATAGTTCGAATAAACCTAACTTACCTTAGTACAAATATGCACATAAAAAAGTTACAGCCTTTTGAAGTTACAAAATGTAAATCGATTTTTTTCAATATATCAGTAAAAATGAACATGTGGCTTTATTATGGCAGGAATATCTCTAAAAAAAAATAGTAACAGTGAAATTTGTACACAAAATAAAAATTTTATGGGGGTTTTGTTCCTTTAAACCCCCCCACTCCCCAAATGTTTGTATACGTTCCAATTAAATTATTATTGTGATACCATTAGGTAAATACAATGTTTTTAAAACTTTTTTGCCTCTTAACTTTTTCGATAAGCAAGTTTTTATCGAGATGGGGCTATTTTTTTATTGTGTTTTAAAAATTATCTAGTTGGCTGTATAACACTTGTTGCTATGGCTACTATATATTAAATAGCAACATCAACAATAGATATTGTCAGTAATAAATATTACAATTGAGGCGGTAGCTAGAAGAAGGGTATATCTGCTAAAATTGTATTTTGAGAAACAAACATTCAAAGATTTAACATCCATGTCTAAGGTGATAACACTTGCACTGTTTTAGTTTTAACAATTTTCGATCGATTAATAAAATAACAGAGAACACCTTTATAAGATATGCCCTTTTTTTCAAATGAAGAGTATTAAAACAAGTTTACATCTGGAGAACACATTTCGCAGATTTCTGCAGAAGAAACGCCTATAACTGTTTACTGTTGTATATAGTCCTTTTCCACCATATTGATAGCACATTATGTATGCAAATCCTCAACAGGTCAAAAAACCGTAGGCGTCACCCTATACTTGTTTTGAAATAAATAAAAAAAATTAATATTTTAAGATGCCGTCAACAATTCATTATCTTTTAAAAAATCTTCTGTAAAATAAGTGTCCACTAATCTCACTATACCTTTTTTGTGCGTAAAAAACGTCGGTATATCTGCCACACCATTATTGTTAATTATACACGGGTGATTAACGAGAGAATTCAATGTTTCACGAAACAAATTAATGTAAACAGTAATTTAAAGGTGATTATTGTTTTCTATACAAGTTATCGCCTGACACAAAAAGAATACCTTCTTTGAACGATTACCTGGAATTACTGATAAGGCTTCGCTAATGATAGTTTAAGTAGTTTTTATGCCACATTACAGCTTATGCCAATAATATAAATTAGAAATTGTTTGCATCTTCCATTTAGCTTGTAGATGTACATTGTTCATGTCTTACCTACCTACGTTTTTGGTGTCCGTATTTTATTATTTGCATTTAAAAATGACGTCGACAACAGGTTTTATTCCGGTTAAGTGTAGTTTTAAAGGTGCCTTCAGTCTAAGAGATAAAAATATATTATTAAATGTACACGATGCACTTGTACATCAACGCCCTTTAAGTAATGTTCGTGAAATCGTTAACATGTGTTCAAATATGAAATGGGTTGGAGAAGCAACAATGTATGGATTCCTAAAGAAAGAAAAGGAAAAACTGTTTCATCTCCCAATAAGAGTGGAGGGAGTAAACCATTGGAAATTGAAGAAATACATAAAAACATGATAAGACGCAGCGTCCACTCATTTTTTTTAACAATGAATTTCCAACATTGGACAAAATCCAAACATTAATTAGAGAAAACGAAGAGTTACCAATCATAAGCAACAAGAAATTATGGGGACTATTGAGAGAGATGGGATTTCGTTGGCAAAAGAATAGAAGAAACTCCGTTTTAATTGAAAAAGATTACATTGTATGTTGGAGACGAGATTATCTAAGAAATATTAAAAAGTACCGAGAAGAAGGGAAAACAATTTTTTATTTGGACGAGACTTGGCTAAATGAAGGTCATACTGTACCATACCTATGGGTTGATACAAATGTGAAAAGTTCCCGTCAGGCATTCATCGAAGGTGTATCTACTGGAATAAACAATATTCCCGTTGGAAAAGGACGCAGACTCATAATAACCCATATTGGAAACGAATACGGTTTTGTCAATGGTGGATTATTAAGTTTTGCCTCAAAATCAACCAAAAATTACCACGAGGAAATCACTGCTGACGTTTTTGAAGAATATTTTGAGCAAATGTTGGATTTAATTCCAAAAAAATCTGTCATAGTCATGGATAATGCTAGTTTCCATTCAAGGCTAGCAGAAAAATTGCCAACAACCGCTTGAAAAAAAGGAGAGATAATCGAATGGTTAGATAAACACGCAATTGAGTACAAGGAGAATTCGACAAAAAAGGAATTATTACCTATTGTAAGGCAACATAAAGCAGCTTATAAAAAATATATAATAGTTGAAATGGCATTAAACCGTGATGTAATTATTTTACGTACACCCCCATACCACTGTGATCTGAATCTGATAGAAAATATATGGTCTCAAGTAAAGGGTGAAGTCGGAGGCAACAACAAAACTTTTAAATTAGAAGACTTACAACAATTATTAGAATATTCCTTATCAAAAGTAACTCCAGAAAATTGGAAAAATGCTGTTAGTCATACTTACAAGGAAGAAAATAAAATGTGGAATTTGGATAATATGACTGATGCAATGCTGGAACCGGTAATAATTAACATTGGAGTTGAAGATTCCTTAGATTCTGAAGAAAGCAGTGAATCTGAAATGGAATTTGATTAAAATAATATTTATTTTTTTACAAATCGGCCCCTGTTACGGAAACAAATTATTTTATATATAACCAATAAAATAAACATCTTACATTTCTTGCAAATTCATTAGTACCTGTTAATCTCCATCACTCCGACACTGGCAACTTTATTTACTGATTAGTAACCCTCAAAATTATTGTATTCTATTCTGCTTCAACCTTTATACCTGGTGGTCATACTCAATTTAAAATTGTTTTCCTATATACGTCTGTAAACGTGTTGACAAATATCTATTTTTCATTGAGTCACCCGTATCAACAGTTTAGGGATTTGCATACATAATGTGCTATCAATATGATGGAAATGGACTATAGTAAAATACAGTTATATATTATAGTATACAAAGGTTTAAAATAATAATCAAGGTCTTTAAACAGCAATAAAACTTGTATTTTGTTTACACTGCATTATATTTAATATAATTTTATGCTAAATTTCCTCATCATCTGAGTCATCAGCACTACTCTCATTGTCTTTTTCAATCGCTGTGCTTTCTTTAAATCAAAGTTTGTAGAAATTTTTACTGTCTTCTCTTAAGTACTGAAACAAGTCTCTCACCTCTTTTTTTTAGACTGATTAATAAAAACCCGAGGTAAAGGTGTAAGAGTAAGATCAACTGGCAACGTTTTTGCATATTTAAAAGGTGTTATACATTTTCAAAGTAGGTTTTAGAAGCAGCTAGTGTTAGAAGCCAAGTAGAAGGAGTTTTTCTGCACTGTACAATTTTTTCTAGGTAGACTTTGGGTTCCTCGACATCTTGAACTCTTTTTAAGGCCTGTCCTATAACCCAAATATTTCTGTCAAACTGACTAAAGGAGTGTCCACGAACAGAATAAATTTGTGTCACTTAAACTCCGTATACTTTTATATATATACAAGGATTTCCACAGTTATCACTGTATTCCTTCACTCAACCGTTTTCTCCAATTTTTCCTGTTTAGCCAGTCCCCTTCCTGTAGGTTTCTTCTACTCATTGCTTCGTCCACCTCATCTCTGAAAGATCTTCGGGGTCTGCCTCTCTTTCTTCTTCCTATCGGGCTCCACTCTGTTATTCTATTTATCCACCGATTTTGGTCTGCTCTTCTGACATGTCCGTACCAGGTTAACCTCTTCTGTTCGATGTAGTCTATTATGTCGGAGTTCATGCCCATTCTCCTCTTAATCTCCATGTTATTTATCCTATCTCTTCTTGTTACTCTGCAGCTTCTCCTTAGAAATTCCGTCTCTGTTGCTCTTATTTTGTTTTTGGTTTTCTTATTTATTGTCCAATTTTCACACCCATAAGTGAGGATACTTCTTGTCATGGTATTATATATTTTTTTCTTTGTTTTCATGCTGATGTTCTTATCCCATAGTACCGGGTTCAATTTTCGTATGCAGTCTCTTGTTTGTCCTAGTCTATTTTTTATATCTTCCTCCGTTGTTCCTTTGTTTGATATTATGAAACCTAAATACTTATACTTGTCTGTTCCTTTGATTTGTTTACCTTCGTCTATTTCCGTCGTCGTCGTCGTTATACTTTTGATATCCAATAAAAAAACCGTAACAAAGTCTGATTTTTATTTTGGCCTTCAGCTGCATCTGATAGAAAAACAATATGCTCGGTATTAGGATAAACTGTTAATTTATTGTGTATACAGTCAAAGATGAATGAAGCAACACTACTTGCTCCCCTTTTACTTAAGATTCTATGAAGAAATATGCATATGATGATTCATCATTATGCACGTGTATATTGAATACCTCTTCTTCTTTGAGTACCGTGCCCAAATTTTAGGAGTGGGTAGCTTCCATGACGATTTGACGATATCTTGCGTGACATGAAATAATTCATCTGCTAATAAGCCAGTCCATTGACGAAGGTTTCAGAGCCATGAGTATTTCTTCCTACCAATTCCTCTTTTTTTGTCGATCTTTCCGTTGAGTATCAACTGTATTATCCTGTATCTGCATCCTCTCATTATATGCCCCAGATATTCGAGTTTTCTTTTTTTTATCATCTTTATTAAGCCGCCTTCACCTTGACCTTCTCTGTTCAAAACTTCTCTGTTTGAAATGTGTTGAACCCATGATATTCTGAGCATTCTACACTATAACCACATCTCGAAGGCTTCTAATTTGTTCATTATGTTAACCTTCATAATTCAGGTTTCACATCCATACAGTAATACAGGATACACATAATATTTTGGGAACTTAATTCTCAGCTGTAAGTTCAGCTGAGAATTGCTCAGAATAGATCTAAATTTCATAAATGTTCCTCTTGCAATTTCTATACGAGTTTTAATTTCTTCATCCGGATTTAGTGTCTTGTTTGTCCAACATCCTGGGTATTTAAAATGGTTAACTTTTGTTATCGGTTCATTATTGACAATCAGTTATATAGCGCCGAGGTCTTGTTTACTAACCACAAGTAAGTTTGTCTTTGTTGTATTTATGCTTAGTCCGTTATTAGAGCATTGTCTAGTGACTTGATCTATAAGGAATTAAAGATCTTCGCTACTTTCAGCCATGATCGCGGTGTCATCTGCATATCTGATGTTGTTAATAGTTTCTCCCCTGACTGGAACTCCACATTGCCCTTCCAAGGCTTCGTTAAAAATTATTTCTGAGTAAACGTTAAAAAAAGTTGGGGACAACACAAAACCCTGTCTAACACCCCTTTGAATACAAATTTTGTCTGTTTCTTTGCCGACTACAGTCCATCTAATTTACATACCGTTGCACGTTATCGGTGTCATAGCCCGTGACGTCACATGATACCAACACGAAATATTTAGGCGGTAGGTATGTTCTTTTTTAGAATCACTTTGCCGAGTACACTGGCATTACAGCCACTAGACATATTTTATTATATACGCGTAGAAATAATATTTAAAGATTTCTATTATTGTTAACTTGAAGAAATACACAATAATATATTTCATTTAATTTATATAAATGCATTATAAAGCGTTTTTATAAAGAACATTTGTTCGGAACACACTGTAACTGTAATCGAATGAAGGTGAAATTTTGGCATAAATTGGTAACACTTATTTGACAGTTGCGGTGTTGACACTTTAGTTTTGTTTTTATTATTTACTATTAATTAAACTATGTTGTTTTTTAAACAAGCGGCTCAAATTGTTTTTAACAAGATTATATTTTAACTCTTGTTTTTTCTATTTATTTACGTTAAATATTAATTTATTTTGTTGTATACTGTTGTTGTACACTTTTGCAATAATTATGTGACCTATTTGATTTTAAATGGATTCAGGAATTTTTTATACTTTGGCAACTATGTCAACTTCGATTTCTGACGTAGATAATGACGTGCAACGGTTTGTAAATTGGATGGACTGTACCAGAATTGAATACGTACATCCATAAAGAGCTTTTATAGAACAGTTTTGTTATGCTAAGCTTTGACAGCGGTAGATTTTGTGCGTAATCAAATTCCAGGACAAGAATGCCACTATCATCTGTTCTTTTTTCATGTAATCATTTTTTACCTTTGAATATGCCTCGAGTCTCTTTTAATGGAGATTGTAATAAACACGGCATTCATCATTCCAGTTCTTTTCTATTTTGATTTCACACTCACGACAATAATTACATGTGTCAGCCTTCGGTTTTTTGAACGTAAAATTAGTTTCTCTGAAAAACTTGAAATAGGTCTTGTATTTCATGGTAAGATTATTCCCAGTAGTGTCTTTAAACAACTTTTGAAACTGCTCAAAATTGTTTTTAATCGTTAGGTCTGGGTGTCTGGGTTGTCGAAGTACAATCTGTTTATTTTTCCAGGTGTGTAATGACTTGGTTTATGTGAAATATATTTTAACTGTTCTAAATCCATAAAATAAACATCATCTGAAATTTTTCTTTGGTTTCAGTGTTTTTCACGTTTTTCATCAAGTGGAGTTTTCTTAACAATTTTTTTCTGTAATATTCTTACACGCTTCACTTCTACTTGATATAAGTTAACAAAAAAGAAACGGCCCACGGGCACATCCCAACCAGCAGTTTTAAGCTTGTATTTCCAGTGATACTGTCTGCTAAATATGGGATTTTCTATCTTTCTATATTTTTCTGGAGGCTCCTCTAATGCCAAACAACCTGCTAGAAGAGTGTCTTGTTCTTTTTTTAAACCATTATCATAAAAAGAGTCAAATAAATGCTTTTGATTTGGCCAAGTTATTTTTGCAAAACATTTTTCTACACTTAAGAATAACAGAAAATACCTTACTCTGTATAGTTTTTCCTGTAAATTTTGATACATACTCCTGTTTACCCTGTCTCACATTTTCTTACCAATGGTCTTTCTGAATAATTTTCTTTTTGACACCTTTTGACACCGCGTTATCTAAAATAGCTTTACGACTAGGTATTGCCTTAAAATACACTTTAACTTACAGATTAAAATATGACATAACCTCAATCACATTGTCAGAAATTTACCAAAACAGAGTTGATTTAGAGGCACAAATCTTTCTCAGCTGTGCCAACACTTCACTAAAAAAGTCTTGTACCAACGTAAAAAACCGTAATACCGTAGAAAAAATTGGTAATAACAACATAAAGAGTTTAATTTTGTGGTAAAACAAGCAATAATATAGCAAAAACTGGTAAAACAGTAAGACCAGACGAGATTTATTTTGAACTCTAGGTAATACTGGATAATATATATATATATATATATATATATATATATATATATATATATATATATATATCTGTTTTGGTACACCTGTTTAATTATGTATATATAACTGTAAGAATTACAAATAAAGACTCATCTCCACCTTTTTTACCGATCCAAAGCAGCAGTAGTATTTGGACATAGACAAGATATAAGGTGTATTATATTATATAATGATGTTACATTTGATTCATTTTCTAAAACAATTCTTCGTTTCAGCAGCAGCACGAGCAGTATATTGGCCCGGCGTATGATCCGTCACGAGACCTCTCGCCGAATCTTCCTTCGTGCGATTCGTCAATGGGGGATCCCGAACAGAGCATCTCCAGTGGCAGTTCTTGCAGCACTCCATCCAACAACAACCATCAATCGTGCGGATCAGAGATTTGCAGGCCGCCACACGGATCTTCGGGGCTGTCTCAGCACCAGACGCAAAGGCCACTTACGCCGCCAGATCTGTGTAGGCCGCATTCTTCTTTTGAACAGCATATACCAAAGATAGAGCCTTTACAGTCTTCCACGCCTCCGGAGAGTCCTGCAGCTAGCTGCGTAGAAGAGAACGGTAAGTAAAGGGTATCAGAGAATTATAGTGTGGCAAATGATTTTGGTTATTTTTATTTACGTATCCATAAGGTAATTATCGGATTTTTTCGCGAAAACTTCTATTTAAATAAAGCAGATAATCTCGAGAAACAAAAAATTCAGTTAACTTCGACATCATAATCAAAAAATTGTAGAATTTAAACAATTTTAGGCATATTGAAAAACTTCTCCCATCTTTGGCTTTATATAATATATTAATAATAAGGAATTATTTTACATATATACATGTAAAAATCTGGACTGCTGTTTTTAAACATTCTATTATCTTGAGTTGGAAGAAAATCGGTAAAACATTCACCCCACCCGTGTCTCATCATTATCATTATCTAGCTCATCTACTACATGACTGTAACATCATAAAATCTCAATTTTAATCTTAAAACTCAAATCTCAATTTCCAGTTTTTAAGGGTTATGCACTTTGGTCTTTATATCACCGAATACAAGCACCAATAGGGTAAACTCCTATTCAATTGAACTGAAGCCAATTTCCAAAATTGACTTAGATGGTGCTGGTGTAGGAAATGAGGCATAATTTAAAATAGCTGACCAAGTCATGAGTAGAAGGTATCTCCGGTGTTACCAGTCGTACTAGAAACGGTTTTGAATTAGCGTTTTTGGCGTGCAGTTAGTTTATCTGAGATATTTAAGGGGAGTTACTTCGAGAATATTGTTCATCAGGAAGTTCGTTACCAGCAAAGTGTGGAAGCTTGGCCGGAGGGAATGGAACTTTTGTTAGAGGGAGCCTGTGTGGTCAGTATGTGTCCTCAACGCTAGCAGGTATTCCTTAGAGTTTACTTAGCTCTGTTGTTGGAGCCAGCTATTGTGCGGTGGACGTATCTTTTGCTGAGAGATCGGATTCTGTCCTTTATTGATGTTATATTCAGTAATTTGGTGAATTAGTGATAACGGATAATCTACTCGTTTCCTGATGCACTTTCTGAGGATTTTCGTTTGTGTTGCCACAATGGCGTTGGATTAGCGAGAGATTAGTGACATGTAAACACACACCTTGTATTCGATGATAGGCCTGATGAAAATCTTGTAGGTGTACAAGAGAGTTTTATTAAAGGTATTTTCGAGTTTTCCAGACAGCGCGCCCAGGAGTCTAGTTCTTTTTTTTACCTTGTCTAGGGTGTCTTTGATGTCAATGTCCTAGTTGAGAGTCCTGCTAAAATAAACTTCGAAGTAGGAAACGAAGTTTCTGTGATCATGAGAGGATTTTGTGAGAGGATTTGAATAAAAGTAATTGAATTTTAAACGGATTGAGTGTGACTCTTCATTTGTTTCACCACATGACAATTCTGTTTAACTGGTCCTGTGCTTTGTCGAATACAGACGCATGTCTTAGCGTCCCATTGTAAGCTCCTGCACAGAGGAGTGCAGTATCGTCAGCAAATAATAATATTGACTCTGATCTAGTCAACAGATGAGGGATGTCACTGTTGTAGACTGTGTATAATATTGGTGCCAGAATTGAGCCCTTTGCGACTCCTGTTTGTGAGGTGAATGGTGTTAACAGCGTGTTAGTGACTTTAATACGGATTGTCTGATTGGAGAGATAGAAACGGATTATTTTTACGAAGGGAAGAGGGGTGGAATTTTTCCTAAGCAAACCTAATCGAAGGCCTTCTGTCCATTAAGAAGATGCATATGGCGTATCCAGTTATTTCATTGGGGGCTTGTGATATGAAGATTGCTGCTTCAATTAATGCATTTTGTTCCAAGTGTTTAGCTCTGAATCCAAATTGGAATATGAGAATGACAAGATGTGTGCTATGAATTCTATGAGTTTCTCCTTCAGGATCCTCTCGAAGAATTTAGCTAGGGTGCTGAGTAGTGAGATAGGTCTGTATGATTCAATACTACTTGGGGGTTTCCATAGTTTGAGAATCATGACTGTGTTGGCTACCTTCCAAAAAGTGGAAAAGCACTTTAAAGGGGCACGCATTGATTATGTTTGTAAGCAGCGGGATAATACTTTCTGGGAGTTTTTTGGTACACCTTTTGTAAATCTCTGCAGGGCCAGGAGTTGTGTTTGTATCTAAGTTATGCATCCGCACGACGGTGTTCTCTAGCATAGGTGCCACCATCTGATGAGGATGTGGCTCCATGTACACTGAAGGGTAATAGAGTAGGTCTTCCACTCTCCTTTCGGTATCCCTTTCAAATCGCTCGCTAAAATTGGGGTTATATATTAACGAGAAATAGGAAGGTACTTTATAAATATGATCTAACCAAAGCCTCATTAGCCTTTTATGTATAAACATATCTTCTTTCAGGTGCTATATGCGCTGGCTGTGGAACAAGAATAACTGATAGGTACTATCTCCAAGCTGTAGAAAGGAGGTGGCACACATCTTGTTTACAGTGTTGTCAGTGTAGAAGGACTTTGGAAGGTGACAACTCCTGTTTTTCCAGGGATGGTAATATTTACTGCAAAAAAGACTATCATAGGTAAGTCTGCTTTATTTACATATATATTTTGTCATTCATATTTAGTAATATTTAAGAGGAATATCAGAAAATCTGTATGTAAGTAGTATTTAGAAATTATTTCTTCTGTTAGTTTTATTTTTTACTTCCTATCTAGAACCATATCCCTAGAGCCTATTCAAAAAGTAAAATTTATTTTACAAAAACAATAAACATTGTAATGTCTCATAGGTATAGGGTAACGTAAATATCTGGATTTTTGTCATTTTAAATACACTTATAATGCAAATTAGATTTTTTCATTTTAGATAGTTGTATCTTAACTAAAGCGTTGCTACCTAAGGTCGGTGTAGAGACTACTTCTCCGAACCAGTAACTCTTGTTCGGAGTTTACGTTGCCATGAAGTAATCCTAAATTCTACAAAATTATCAGCAACCGTGTAATCTAATATCAATGAAATAACATTTAAAGGGTTTTATTATAATTATTATTAATATACATAAGTATGGGCAGAGACACAAGTTTCTATTATACTCAAAAACAAAGAAATTGTATTAGTAACCTACTAGTAAATTACAAAATTACAAAAAAAAAAATACAAAATTACAATTTTTGGTTTAAAAAAAAACAATATTTTAACTATATATTATAATATAAAACGGTCAAGCCTATTTTTGAACGCGTTGGTAGAGACATGTTCTCATTAAGCTTATTCTTCTTCTTCATGTACCATGTCCTTTCAGAACGTTGGTTACCATCATAGCTATCTAATTTTATTCACTACCACCCTAAATAGCATGCTTGTATCAACACCATACTAACCTCCACTAAGTCTTGAACCATGAGGTTCTTCTTCGTTAATTTCGTTTGCCTGCTATTTTTCCTTGCATGATATTTTGTAGCAACCTATATTTGGGACCTCTCATTATATGTCCGAAATACTCCAGCTTTCTCTGCTTGATACTTTTTATGATCTCAGTAGTCTTGCTGAGACGTTCTAGCAGTTTTGAATCTTCTCCACCCAGAAAACTTTTAAAATTCTTGTATAGCACCACATTTCGAAAGCCTCAAGGCGATTTAGATTGATTTTACAATAGAAATATTAAGTTGCTTTGCCACCACCCTGTATTTTTCGTATGAACAGGGAGTTTTTCGATTTTTTAAAATGTTTTCTCTATGCATTAAAGAAAGGCTAAGATCGCTGGGTAAGTAAAGTCAATTGGGAGCATGTTCTCTTCTGTCCTATAAGCGTCAATGATAAATTGACGGCTTTTAGGACATAATGGTCACGAATTACTTGGTTATTCAGTTTGTTATGTTTAATACACGTTCCTGTCTTGTCTGGTGGAGGTGCGATAGAATTTTGTAAAACTCCTAATGTATGTCGAATAATATCACAACCTTTATTATATCCTAAGGTACTAAGAATGATTTGAAGCATGAAGCAATAAATGAAGCACTAAAACACTGGAGAAGATCGTGTTCAGGAATGGGGATCCAACTTGACGACGATACAACATTATACACTCTACATTTTGCGGTCGACCAAGTAGTAGTGGCAGCAGACAAGGAAGATTTAGAATTCATGACGAGACGGTTGTTTAAAACATATGAAGAATGGGGCCTCTCTGTAAATAGAAACAAAACGCAATACTTATGCATCGGGAATGAAGTAGAAGATCTAATGGTCAACGAACATGAAACAATCAAGAACTGTGAGGAATATATATATTTGGGAACAACAATCAACAAGAGTGGGCGCACCGAAAAAGAGATAGAGCAAAGAATCGTGAAAGGAAAAAGGGTGATAGGATGCCTAAACCCGATGCTATGGTCAAAAGAACTATCAAATCAAAGAAAGCATCTCCTCTTTAACTCCATCTTTAAAAGTATAGTGCTCTATGGATGCGAAACATGGCAACTTACTAAATCCCTTGAGCGACGCCTACTTGCATTGGAAATGGACTTCTGGAGAAGATCAGCTAGAAAATCAAGGCTTGATAGAATACAAAATGACCATATCAGAAATATAATGGGAGTCAAGTCAACCATCATTGACGAAATTCAAAGGAGACAACTGATCTGGTATGGTCATGTGAAAAGAATGGACGATGAGAGGCCGCCAAACCAAATTTTAAAATGGACGCCAAGGAAAAGAAGGAAGAGAGGAAGGCCAAAACAATCCTGTCTGGGCGGCATTCAGAAGGCAATGTCGGAAAGAAACCTTCACGCTGGCGAATGGAATGACCGACGTAGCTGGAAACTGGGAACCGGAAGGCGGAGAACGCTATAAAAAACCGGAAAAAAAAACTAAGAAAGAATACCTTACAAACTTTCTGCATAGTACATCAATATCCTTAAGCAATGAATGTGACTTGTTCCTCTTATGTGGTTCAGCACTGGATTCTGTTGTTCTTTGTTTCACAGAATATGTTGAAATACGATGCAGTATGAAAGCTTTTCTCTCTTTGGAAGATTCCAGTTTCCAGAATTCTACATTTAAAACTAACCGTCTTTCTTCTAAAATGTTGCTAACACATATTAGTCTGTACTTATTTTCTGAGCAATTACGTTTGACAGAATGATTTTCTACCATTCTACGAAATTTCAGTTTTTTCCTGTCACCAACAGATAACTCAATTTTTTTTCTTTTTCTTACTGTACTTGTTTTAGTAATATCAAGATTAGTATCAACATTATTTACGACTTCATTTGTTACAGCTATGTTAGAAAGCCCTGTTTCAACTGCTTCACCTTTATATTTGTAGATCGTCTATTCACCCTTAAGCTTAAAACAACTTACAAATTTTTAATGACACGAATATCCTTGTCATCTATTCCGATATTTTTCAGTATTTGCATTAATTTTACATGCTGTACTTTATGGAATGCCTTTTCGAAGTCCAGAAAACATGCAAATACATCTTTTCTTTGGTCACGGCATTTTTGTAATAGGATGTTAAGCGCAAAAAGTGCCTCCTTGGTTCCCATAGCATTTCTAAAACCAAATTTTGTATCTTTGAGAGCTTCTTCGCATTTGCGTCTAATTCTGTTATGAAGTATTCTTAGGAAATTTTGAAGAGTGTGGCTCATTAGGCTAATTAATCGATATTCTGAGCATTTTCCCGCATTGTGTTTTTTAGCTATTGCGACAAAGATGAATTTGAACCAATCTGTGGGAATCACTCCGGAGTTATACATTGAATTAAAAGGTCTTACTTCTACCTTTAAATACGCATGTCTAGATTATTTTATATTATTCTCTAAGCCAAATTAACTTATCTCTGAGATAGGTTAGTTTTGCTTAGGAAAATAGAGGTGTCAAATTGACAAGGTTTTCCAGCTATTTTTGAGATATGAGATATTTTATTAGCAGTTTTGAAGCGGTTTTATGTGAGATACGTCTATTTCCCTTAGTAACTTTGATGCGTATAAATACACTCATTGACAAAAATATCGAATATTTTGGAATTTTCCAATTTTTTTTGTAGTCACTATTATTTCAAAATAATTTTAGATTACTGATAATACTCATATAGTAAGCTGATGTACTCAACTTGTTTGAAATATTTTGATGTTTATTTTAACGTTTATTCAGTGGTTAGTGTCATTCGAACATTTTATCATAAAAATCCTTCTTCACGTAAAGAAAAATCATACTAATTCGGTTATTTTTAGTTTAATTTATTAAGTTTAATTAGATATTGTTTTGATTTAACTAAGTTTAAAACAAGTATCCCGCCAATTTGACACTGCGATGAAGTCCAAGTAGCACATATTGTATTTTTGTACGAGGAAGGATATGCACAAAAAGGTATCGCACGACGTCTCAGCAGAACTGAATCTATAGTTTCGAATACTCTAAAAAGGTACCGCGAAACAGAAAATTTTGTACGAAGGCCTGGTCAAGGACGCCCAAGGTGCACAACAGCAATTGATGACAGTTTTTTGGTTCTTATTTCTACACGAAATCGTTCATTGACATCGATGCACCTCAGAAATGAGCTATAAAAAGTTAATATGAGCTCACAAACAGTTAGACGAAGATCAAAAGAAGCAAACTTAAAGCCCAGACGCCTCGCCAAAGTTCCACGTCTTCTCAAAAATCATAAAGCTCGTCGTTTGGAATTTGCAAGAACACATATTTAGTGGAATATTGACAACTGGAAAAACGTTCTTTTCACTGATGAGACCAGAATCCGATTATGGAAGCCAGATGGTCAAAACTACGTCTACAGATGATGATACGACAAAGAAATCCCGTTCCAAATACGATAGATCAGCTTCGGCTTGCTGCACAAGATGAATGGAATGCAATTTCCGAAGGATATGTCCAAAATTTACTTGCAAGCATGCTGAGAAAGACGCAAGCGGTAATAAGAGCTAGTATTAAAACTACTTGTTTAAGCAATTTAAATTATCATTTAAGTTTAGAGTAAAATAACCTTATTTACCTAATATTAAACATTTATTTTTTTCACAATTTTCTTCGCATAAAAACTTAAAATTGTTCAATAAACATTGTTAAAATAAACTCTATTTTACAATAAACGGTTTGATTGACCACAATTTATTTTGAAAAAACAAAAATTTAAAAATTCCAAAATATTCGATATTTTTGTCCATGAGTGTATAAAGACCCTACACAACCCTTGACGCAAAATTTGCAAAATATTGAGTTACGTCATTTTGGCTTAGGAGGGTAGTATACCATACAAAAACTTTAATAAAAGTAGAGCAATTATTTTATCTAATAAAATGTTTCAAAAAGATAAAATCTTAAATTAAACACAATACTTTATTATTTCCCAAACCTTGTTGTAGGGACATTTTGTCAAAAGAAAAATCGACCGGAAAAAACAAGTAATAGTTCATATCCCATAAAACTGTTCACTCTTGACAACCTTTAGAGGTTATCAAAGTTCAATCCTGATTTATAAAAATAAATTTTAAATTTTACTATCAACACAAAAATATATTGTATATTATTTTCTGTTGCTTCGAAACATAAAAAAATGTATAAAACATTCATGTTTCCTAACATCCGTTTATCTAATTTTTACTTCGATATTTATGGAAATATCCTTGGATAAGAATCTCTGATATTAGGCAATAAAAATTACTAAACAACTAATGTATATTTAAATATTACTGACCTAAAATGATTTCACATTGTTATGAATATGTTATGCATATGTTTAAATCCTTTAATTTTGGCAAAATCAACAAATCCGGGTGTTTTCACAAGGCTTATCTGTACATTTTTGAACCTTTCATTGATCTCTACTATATAGACACAACAAACGATTAACAGTAAAGTTATTTTGGAATTCTGTAAGCAATTATATAGGTAGACTTTATAGGAATGTATTTAACAGAGCTTGTGAAAATTGTGAACTTTGGAATTATCAGTAAATAGTGAGAATAGTTTCTATAATTAAATATAGTTGATTTTAATTTAATTTTTATTAGTCTGTCTGTTTTTCAAAGTGCCTCCAGTAAGTTGTCATTCCATCTTTTTCGTGGTCTTCCTACTGATCGTCTTGCTATTGGGAAACCATCTCTTGCCGTCTTTACTACTCTATTTGTTGTCATTCTTTTTCTATGATCGTTCCATTTTATTCTTCTATGTCTTACCCAGTTCTTGATGTTCTCCACCTTGGATCTACGTCGTATATCTATACTTCTAGCTCTGTCCCATAGTACCTTACCATCAATTTTTCTAAGTGTCTTCAGCTCTGCTGTTTCTAACATTGTTTTGACCTCTCTGTGTCAGGCCGCGTATTTCATTATTGGTCCGATGACTGTTTTGTAAATTCTGCCTTTCATTTCTTTCCCGATATTTTCATCTCTCCATATTGTTTTATTTAGGTAGCCTGCGGCTCTGTTTGCTCTATTCACTTGATTTTCCACTTCAATTTCGAGCTTTCCATAGCTAGATAATATGATGCCTAGATATTTAAACTCCATCACTTGGTCCATTATTTAACTTTCCAGCTCCAATTTACATCTTGATAAATTTGTTGTTGTAACCATGCATTTTCTCTTTTTGGGGAAACTAAGATATTAAATTTTCTGGCCTTTATATTAAATTGGTGCAGCATACGTTGTAGATCGTCTTCACATTGAGAGAGTAGTATTGCGTCGTCTGCAAAGCAGATTATTTTAAGTTATTTTTCTCCCATTGGGTATCATTTTTTAGTTCATATTTTTTTTTTTATTAGTTCATCCAAAATCAGGTTGAACAATAGAGGACTCAGGGAATCTCCCTCTTTTAGCCCATTGCCAGCTTAAATAGGATTCTTCTTTTACTTTTACTTTTATTGTGTTGTTTTGGTAAATATTTTCGATAGTTTTGATTATTCCTAGAGGTATCTATCTCTCTTGCATACAGTAAGTGGATAATGTCTTTTAATTTTTGTTCCACTGTTCTTCTTTTTTCTCGTGGATGTTGTTTTCTTTAAGTAGCTTTACATTTATTGTGGCCTAATTTTTTTATTAATTCTTTTGAGTGATATGTTGATCTTTGCAACTATTGTCTTTGCTGAGGTTATATAATTTCGAGACCTTTTTTTATGTTGATTGTATAAATACCATTGTTAAATAGTATCTATCAATAATAAAAAATTTAGAATATTTTTGATGTATTGTATTCTATGTATTTATTTTTTTTTACTTGACTAACTTTTATCTCGTTCTAATACTCATACTAACAAAAAAAAAGTTTGTTATAAAAAAAAGAAAAAAAATGGAATCGTATTTTCTTACTTAAAACACGATAAATTAATATGTGAAGGTTTTCAGCTATATTACAATTTACTATCTATAATTTGATGACAAATCAGGCTACATACTGAGGATCAAGTCATCAGCTTCCGATAGGTAGATGAACCTCACTTACGGAAGTCATTTTAACTTGATTTTCCGGTAAAATCGAGAAAAAAATGAAAAAAACGTCGATTTTAGGGACTGAATAACCGCTTGCCACGCTTTGAGCAGGTGTTTCTTGGTTCTTCAAAGGGTCAGAATTCATTCTGGGGATCAAGACGAAGCGATTGATACCTAATATGTATGTGTGCTCCAACTATAGAGGTATCTTTTAATCTATTTTCGGATAAAGTCGCGAAAAACTGAAAAAAACGTCGATTTTAGGGACTGAATAACAGTTTGCCACGCTTTGAGCTTTTTTTTTGGTTCTTCAAAGCGTCAGAGTTCATTCTGGGGACCAAGACGAAGCGACTGGTATCTAATATGTATGTGTGCTCCAACTATAGAGGTATCTTTTAATCTATTTTCGGGTAAAATCGCGAAAAAATGAAAAAAAAACGTCGATTTTAGTGACCGAATAACCGTTGCCATGTATTTATTGGCTCTTCAAAGGACCAGAGTTCCTTCTGGAGACCAAGACGAAGCGATTGGTATCTGATATGTACGTGTGCTCCAAGCATAGAAGCCTCTTTCACTCGTTTTTCGAGGCAGATCGCTAGAAGAATGAAATAGCTTTAGCGAACAAATCAGTTTTTTGTTGGAAAAAACTTAAATTTGCCTTTTTTTTAGGCTCGCACCCGAAAACATGTTGTTTGGTATCAACCTACAGAAAAAAATTGTTACTGCGGGGTACGGGCAGCAAATTGCAATATCACCATATTTGGCTCCAGTTAAGGTGCGAATTTTTGTAGAATTCCCCATATGACTCTCAATATCTAGAACTAAACTATGAAAATAAATTAACGATGTCAGTTCAACAAAAGCAGTGAAAATACTGTAAAATTATAAGTCTGTTCTACATCTCATTGCTCAAAACATTTTTTTGAAAAAGCTCTAAAACCATTAAGAAAAACTTTTTATTCACGTAACCGGTAAACTATAAAATCTTTGCAACAAAAAAAAACAACATCCATTTAGTGACACGTAGCATATTCAATTTAATTTACAAAGTAGTACAAGCAAATCAACCAAACCTGTACTTAATGATGTAAATATTCATGTAAAAATATATTTATATAAAAGCATAAAATCAATTCGAAACTACAAAATTATTTTCGTAATTTGCATATAAATTAATGTTTTCATTAGTCAGGAAAGATGATGGATGGCTTTCAATATTGAGACTTTTCAAAATGGCGAATTTTAACATATTTATAGTGACATTTATTATACAGACAGTCACTTTATTTCTATCTGTATTTCCATAGAACGTAGCTGTATTTGAATAAGACATATTTTACTGGTAAAATTAGAAAATATATATAAATCTTAACAAAAACTTTCATGTTTTACCGTAGGTTACATTTTTATTATTTTTTTATAAATACATTTTACCCTGGAAATTGAAGCCACAATAATAAAAAAAATTTTAAAAGTTTTAGTTTATTTTTACACGATAGGGTAAGGTACATGTATTTACATGGGTCACTAATTTACGTAAACTTGATAGAATTGAATATAAAGCTTTGAAAATTGTATTGATGAAAAGTACCTACTCCAAATAAAGCCCACGCTGGTTCTAGCCTCTGAAAACTCACTCTCATTACGCAGAGAATATCTAGCAAGCAAATATTTCCTAATCCAGCATTATCGGTGCACCTACAATGCTAAAATAATTAATCAAATAAATACATTTAGCTGATTTAACAATTACATTCTTTTAGAAAAGAATTTCCCACCACATGCACAAGCATTTGTAACTTGCAATGAACTTAAGTTAATAAATTCTCCTTATAATCTTATTTATGAATCACTGGACATACCATACCTGACAAGTGTTCTATCTACAAACATTATTATTCCTAAATAGCAAACTGAATTTTGTCATAGTACTCTTAAGGAGATTTTTCTTAAGTAAATATTCAGATTACATTGCAATCTATACAGATGGGTCAAAATTAGTAACATGTACAGCCAGTGCTTACTTTGTACCTAAAATGAAAATTAAAAAAGCATTTACTTTAAATAATCAATCAAGCATTTTTTCTGCTGAAACTTGTGCTATATATAAAACCCTTGTGTACCAATTTATTGCCCACCTATCTAAACGTTGTTTATGTCTTGTGTGTTATAATGAAGTCGCTCCGATGAACCCCTGAGCGTAAAAAGTATCCTCCCTGTACAATCCTGAAAGAATAAATACTAATATGTGTAAGTAATTACGTGGCTAAAGGTTCTAAACCAAGGCTAAAATGCAAACAAAAAATTAACAGGATATTTAACTAAAAAATGTCACACAAATATGCATATTTAAGCAGACCGCTTACTTATTATTGAGAAACTTGGTATGGTGTTCATTTTTATTGATAATAAGTAGTCAACTGAGATCCTGCATTAAAAAGACTTAAATTTTTGCAGTAAATGAAAGTTTTAACCATTTTTTCACATCAGAATATCCCATTATACTGATAAGTACTTCTTGAGCAATCAAGATGATGAGCAATGAAATGATCTCAGTAAAAAATGTGAGACGTTTCATAATTTTGCTTGTCATCTCTATGCAAGGATCATAGTAATTTTCGCTATACATTCAAATTTCATTATATGCACCGCCCAAGCAAGTACGCATTGTGGAATTAAATACAGAAAATAAAAAAAATTTAATATTTCCATTTAATTCCTTAGTTTCTCCTTTGCTCAACTAGCACTAGAGGAGTTGTGATTTTTGCGTTATGTTCTATACCAATTGTTACAATTAAATTTAACTGCCTTAGCTTTTAAATACGGCTTAACAACTTCAATTTATTTCCACCTTAGAAGAAGATAATCATGTCTTAAAAAAAAGTGGAAAATGGACTATGTTAGTGATCAGATTTTAAATAGTCTATATTTTTTTATGTGATGACATCATAAAGTTAGTTAACGACTCTTGCCGTCAGATGGTAAAAGTGTCCTTATTGTTATTCATAAAGCTGGTTCGATATTTTGCAAAATATTGTCATATTTCAGTTGCTTCACTTCACAGATATCATGCTAAGTGGATGAACTTGATCGGATGTACTTGATTGACAATGTTAAACATGATATCATGATGGAACTACTACATAGGGCCAACATTGACCAGAAGGAGATCAGAATTATTCAGAATCTATACTGGAACCAAATGGCAAAGGTGAGGATTGATCAAGATCAATATAGGGATGAATTTGAAATCCGGAAAGGTGTCCGCCAAGGCTGCATACTCTCTCCGATGCTTTTTAATTTATATGTTGAAAATATATTTGCGGAAGCATTAGAAGACACGGAATTAGGCATTAAGGTGAACGGCATACCAATTAGCAACCTACGCTATGCGGACGACACAGTGATTATAACTGATAATTTGGAAGATCAGCAGTTATTACTTGATAGAGTGAATAGCATAGGTAAAAAATATGGCCTCAAAATCAACATTTTGAAAACGAAATATATGGTCTTTAGCAGAAACCCTCCAGAAAACCCAATAATATGCATAGGTGACGATCGCATAAAACGCGTGAAAACTTTTAAATACCTTGGCACCACAATCAATGACCAATCGGATCCACAACAAGAGATAAAAACCCGAATACAAAAGGCAAGACAAGCTTTTGTGAAATTCAGACCGCTCCTATGTAATCAAAACCTAAATTTCGAAATACGCTACAGAATGGTCAAGTGCTACATATGGTCCATCTTGCTTTATGGCATGGAAACGTGGACTTTGAAAAAAACATCTATCAACAAACTTGAAGCATTTGAAATGTGGTCATTGAGAAGAATGATGCGCATACCTTGGGTGGATAGAGTTCGAAACGATGGCGTCCTTAAAAGAGCCGGCGTGGAAAGAGAACTCTTTGAATTAATTAAAAAACGCAAGATTGGTTACCTTGATCACATATTGAGAGGAACAAAATATGAAATACCACAGTTAATCCTACAAGGGAAGATCGAAGGTAGGAGAGGAGCCGGCCGCAAACAATTATCCTGGTTAAGGAATATTAAAGAATGGACAGGAATACACAATACAGGCGAGCTGTTTCACGCCGCCAAGAACAGAATTCTAGTAATGAGATAGTCGCCTACGCACTTTAGTGTATGGCATTTTAACAAGAAGAAGAAGGATGTACTTGTGTTGTAGAAAACTGCATCTTTTTAAGTTATGTCAGTATTTAAAAAGAACACTGAGTATTATCACATTTTATTTAAAGAACAGTGTATTCTTTTAAGATATGCCATCCTTACTCAAAAACACAATAATACAATACTTTCTGTAAAGAATTACGCATTCTTTTGAGTTTTGTCAGTATTTTAGAAAACTATTAAAAGTTTTTGAATTTTTTTGAACCAAACTATCTACAAATTATGTTAACTTTTGACTTAAAAAGAAATAAATCCAGTTGAAATTGTTTCGACTTATAAAAATGTCTCAAGGATTTCTTCTTCTTCTCGTAGCACTACAACCTGGGGTGGGTTTTGGCTGACTGCACAACTTGCTTCCATCTTGAACGGTCGTCCATAGTAGTTGGGTCAGTGGGTAGCCCCATTGTTTTTAGATCTGACCATATGTTGTCTCTCCATCGCATTCGTGGACGTCCTAAAGGCCTTCTTCCTCCCATATTAGCTTGGCTAGGCGGTTATTAGGGAGTCTATGGACATGGCCAGCCCATCTTAGACGTTGGGATTTAATCTCTTGGACTATATCGCTCGCTCTATACACCTGCTTGACCTCAGCATTTGTTCTCATTCGGTATTGGTTGCTACTAATGTCGTGATAATGCCCAAAGATTCTTCTGAGGATTTTCCTCTCAAAACATCTAAGTTTTCTTTCAGTTTCTTTGGTTAGGGTCCACGTCTCACACCCATACATGAGCACCGGTCTAATCACCGTTTTATATATTCTAATTTTTGATGTTCGTGTTAGGCTTTTAGATTTAATAGTATTGTGGAGGCGGTACATACATCTGTTTGCTACCTGAATTCTTTCTTTAATCTCTTCTGTGATGTCGTTATCTGCAGTGATTGTTGCTCCGAGATATTTAAAACTATCCACTCTTTCAAAGTTATATGGGTCTATTGTAACATTTTGCCCTATTCTATCTCGTCCCTTTTGTCTGTTGATGCACATGTATTTGGTTTTCTCTTTATTTACCCTTAGACCAGTTTTCTTTGCCTCTACCTCCAATTTATTAAAAGTCTCCTTCACATTGGTGACTGTGTTTTCCACAATTTCAATGTCATCTGCGTATGCTAGTAGTAATTTTGGTCCATTTACTGTCAGTAATTCTGTTTTAAGTTGTGCTGCTCTTACTACTTTCTCCAGGATGATATTAAAGAGTAGAGGTGACAGCGCATCTCCTTGTTTCAGGCCACTGCTTATTTGGAAAGGTTCTGAGAGTTTGTTATCTATCCGTATTCTGGATCTACAGCTTATCACACATAACTTAACAAGCTGGATAAGTTTTTTTGGAACTGAAAGTTCTGCCACACATTCTACATTTCACATCTGATCCCTTTTAATGCTGTCGTACGCTTGCCGGAAATCTATGAAGAGATTGTATCTCAAGGATTTAGGGATTACATCTCAAGGATTTAGGGGTAGACTTATGCTCAAGTTGATTTTTGTCAAACCAATGAAGAGACTGTGCTGTGTAAAGTTAACGAAGTAATTTTGAAATGAAGAAAAGTACATTTTTAACGAGAATTTACTACAGAATGACAGTATTTTTTAGTTTGTACACTATGGCATCTTGGTCATTATTTTTGTGACAAATGTACATTTGTAAAAGAAACACGTGAAATAATTTTAATAAGAAAGTTAATTATCTAAATCTACCTAACTATTAATCCTAGAACACATTTTTTTAAGAAGAATGCTACAATTAAAAAATTATATGGCCTAAAAAAGGATTCAGAGAGTATGGGACTGACTATACCCTTTGTTAGGCTATTACACACCAAAGCTAAAATATTAGCCCATTTGTAGTTACGGGTAAAGCTTTATGATATTTTTAAAATTTATCAATGTTTTAAATTCCCATTTCTGAAAATTGTCACATTTTGACAAATGACCGTCTTCTTCTAAAGTAGCGATATATCTTAATAAATGTTTAAAACAATTTGGCACAAACGTTTTGTCTTCTTCTCCTTCTTCTTTTTTTTTGGCTTTTACTCTACTGAATAATCAGCCAGTACATTGTTTTGTTAATTTTTGGGCCACTGTCGTGAGTCTGAAAATATATCTCATGCCCTATTATCAGAGAATATAGACGCATATGCGTCTGTATCCTTTGCTATTATCAAAGAATATAGACGCTTATCTATATTCTTTGCTATTATGTTAGGTCCTTTGGTTTGAACTGTAAATATGACTACATTTTATTTATGTTTTTTTTTTGTTTTCTTATAAGTGGTTTAAATGTTAATATTTGATAGGTTACTATGAAGGTTATAATTTTATATGATTGATCTGTAGAAATTTGAGAAGAATTTTTATAATTCTCTTGTTGTACAGCATTTTCAACATTAATTTTTCACGTTTTCCTTTAATTAGCATTTGTGTTGATGGCTATATATTTCGTTACCCTATTAAATACACAAATTAAATGCAGAAAAAAATAAAATATAATCACAAAATTGCAAAGTTTTTCTTCTCGGTGATTATTTTCCAATTACCACCGTCTTCAACAAATTACAGTATATTGTCGCCAAGTTTTGCATTCCCATTAAATAGAGATTTTCCTGTCTTTGACTAAAAAATCAGCTCGACCGTTTAAAGCAGATTCTTGTTGGGGCTATTCGAACGATTCAATGTTTTCTTGCATACCTTTGTCGGATCTTTGTACGAAGCATCCGACAAATATTTCTTCGCTACTGTTTAATATGACTCTTTGATTAATTATATAACGAGGCATATTAAGTACCTGAGTGCCAACTTGGTTTAAAAGGGGGGCGACCGGCGTAAAATTAAAGCCTATATTGTCACCGAAGGAATATTTTATATATTGTTTTATTATATTATTATACTATTTACTATTTTAATTGTAACTTTACTTTAAAATAAGTTTATTTGACGTTTCGATCTCCACTCTGGAAATTGTTACTTGGTGAAAAATTCCTCTAATAACTTTATTTTTTTCTGACTTATTCATATTGACAATTTAGACATATTATTATACATTTTAGAGTATATAACTTTAAAATGATATTGTCTCAAATATTTTCGAGTTGCGTTTCTGAGACGACTTTATTGGAAGATAGTTTGTTTGATATCATGAAATCAACTTAAAATATTTTTCTGTATGATTAATACATCCAGAAATGGTATTGGTAATGTTGTTTTCTTTTTCATGGTAAATTTAATTGATTCTTCTTTACAGTTTTTGTCCATCAAAAATTTATTCAGTGCTTCTGGTCCATGAGGCTAAATGTAAAATATAATTCTTATTACAATTATTTTTGGTTTCATCCCACACAAAATAATATTAAACCTAAATATGCCACAATAAAACAGATTCAGTACCTCTTTATCCAGTCCATAATCTTAACTGATCTATAATATGCGGAACACTATTATTTGTAAACTCCCCAAAAACGCTGCAAAATACTACTGCCCCATCTTCTTCTTCTAGTGCCATCTCCGCTAATAAAGGTTGGCTATAACCATTGCAAATTCGTCTCTATCTTCTGCTTTTCTTAAGAGCATCTATGTGTTTAACCCGGTCCAGTCACCAATGTTTTTCATCTATGATATTTGTCCTCTACCAGGACCCCTACCCCTACCGTACTTATCATTTCTAAGTATGTTTCCCAAATATGCTGTTTTCGCCTTTTAATAGTGGTCATAAGTTCTCTGTCTCTTCCCATTCTGTGCGACACCATTTCGTTCGTAATATGATCGGTCCATGGTATCTTCAAAAATTCTCCTAAAAAGCCACATCTCAAAAGCTTCCAGCTTTCTCATTAAGTCAACATTAACAGTCCAGACTTCGACACCATAAAAAAGAATAGAGTGGATATAACATTTTACCATCCGATATCGGATTTGCAGATTGAGTCTTGGTTACTCAGAAATTTCTTCATTTTCAAAAAGGCTGCTCTTGATTGATCTATTCTTGAGCGAATTTCTGATTTCAGATTCAGATCTTCCGTAATCCAGACTGCTAAGTATTTCATTTTGTCCACTTGCTCAATATCTTCATTTTTTATCTGGATCCTTGTAATGACTTTGCCCCTCTTACTGATAACCATGGTTTTTGTTTTCTTTATGTTTATTGTTAAACCAAACTGTTCTTCAGTATCACAAATTGTATTTAGTAACGAGGTCTGTCTCACTTTCAGCGATAATGACTATATCGTCAGCATAACGGATCTTATTTTATATTTTCACCATTTATCTTGATCCCTTCTGTACAGTTTTCAAGTGCTTGCATAAATAGCTCTTCAGAATATATATTAAATAGTATTGGTGAAAGTACACAACCCTGTCTCACTCCTCTACTTATCTGTTGCGCATTCGTGCTATTTCCATCTAATGTTACCACAGCCTGTTGGTTCCAATAGAGATTTCTCACTATGGTAATCTCATTTTTGTTGAGTCCTTTGCTCTTTAGACATTCCATGATAGTTTGATGTTTAACTTTGTCGAAAGCTTTCTCATAGTCGATAAACACAATGAAAAGATTTTTTTGTTGGTCTCGACATTTTTGGGCAAGAGTTGTGAAACTATACAGAGCTTCCACTGTTCCGAAGCCGTTACGAAAGCCAAACTGTCCATTACTCATATCCGGTTCGCACTTTTTGAATATTCTTGCATGTATAATCTTTAAAAACGTTTTTAATAAGTGTGACATTAAGCTGATTAATCTATAGTGATTACAGTGTTTGGGGTTCTTGGTTTTTGGTAGCGGAACAAAGGTCGATAGCAGCCATTCTCTAGATATCTCACCAGATTTGTATATGTTGTTAAAGAGTATAGTTATTGCCCTTAAGTAAATTGTCTTCGACTATAAGTTTAATCAGCTCGATATGAACTTCATCTGGCCCAGGGGCTCTGCCAGATTTTGAGTTGTTTATAGCATGTTGGACTTCAGATTTTAATATTATTGGAGCTTCCTTGTTATCAATTTGTGTTGGTATCGTTCTTGTCCCGTCAGAATATCTAATATTATTTAGATGCACTCCGTAGACTGATATGTTTTTCTCTTGTTCTTTCAGCGCTTGCACAAAAATATGTTTACGATATTATATGTTCTTAATAATAACTGAAATTACATGCACCCTTGTATTACTCCTCTATTTATCGAGATTACATTTTTGTCAACCCATCATCCACTTTGATGTTGTCAGTTTGGTTAGGGTAGATCTTATAGATAATTCTTAGGCCTTTATCATCTAAGTCCGCTATCTTCTGAATTGTTCTGAGCTTATCATGGTTAACTCATTCAAGTTGAAATAAAAAACTTAAAATAAACAAATGCGCTTTCCTTATAGAATCCAACTTGTCTTGCAATGAAGGATTAAATATATCCTTAGACACCACTAGAGCAGTGCTAAATGGTAGTGAGAGATTTTTAATGCCTAAAAACCTCCAACCACTGTGTGAGTGGTTCTAGGAGTAACTACACAGGTTTGGAATACTGTATAGATCTTGCTGAAGATACAAAATGTAATAGAATAAATAATATGCACTTACTGTAAATTACTCACTTAATTTAAGTCTAAATTGTATTATAGGCTTTTCATGAACAGTATTAAAACTGAATTCATATTATACTGTAGATCTCTATTGGTCTCTATTGGTCTCTATCTTTTCTCTATTGGTCTCTATCTTCAGCTGCTCTGAGAGCTTCGCAGAATGAGTTTTTAGCTAAATTCTTAATTTGGTTGGACCATCTAGTTGGTAATCGTCCTCTTGATCTTCTTCCCGGAACGTTTCCAGAAACAATTAATCTCCCCAAACTATCGTCACCTTTGAAAACCACGTGACCGAAAAATTGGAACATACATTGCAGACATATTGTGGTCAGTCTTTTGTTAATCTCGAGTTCGTTTAGAATGGAAACGTTTGTCCTATGAGCTGTCCAAGATATGCGCAGCATTTTTCTCCAGTACCACATCTCAAAGGCAATAATTTTTTAACGCTCGCGTCCGGGAAGAGTCCAAGTCTGCGCCCCATATAGAAATATTGAGAATACAAGGGCATTGATTGGCGAATGGATTTAGTGTCCGCAGTCATATAAACACAAACAAACAAACAACAACAAGGGCATTCACCAATCTCATCTTGATATTTTGAGAGATATATCTGTCTTTCCAAACTTTGGTTAGGCGACTCATCGCATTTTTTGCCTTACCAATACGTCTCCAAACTTCTGCTTCACAGTTATCATCATTAGTTATACTAGACCCGAAGGAGACAAAACTGTCCACTATCTGGTATTCATGTAATATGTTGAATGTAGTCAGTTGACGCATAGTATGCGGCAGTTGGGCCAGATAGTGTGACGTCACTGTCGGTAAGCATTGGATCTATATTACTGACCTAGCAGTCCCCACTTAGTCAAGATCCTAACCCCAGGTCGTAACTGCCAAACAGCTTAACGTAGGATAACGTGTGAGGAATTGTTGGAAAGAAGATGAAAAATGGGGTTGAACGCAGTATGTGCCGTGCGCATCTGAGTATGCCAAAAGGGCATTACGTCATATCTTAGCTTCTATTGATCCAATCATGACGTACGAGAGCTCGTTGGAACGGGGAGGAGGTAACTAACACGCTGAGGCAAAAACAAAGACAAAGCCATTGCCAAAACAGCACTATAACGTATCTTCGTTGCTATTGGTCCGATCATGACGTACAAGGGGTTGTTGGAAAGGGGAGGGAGTAACAAATATGTTAACACAAAAACAAAGATGGCGACATTGTCAAAACATCACTAGTGCGGAATCTGCCGACCACCATTATTTTTGTCTTAGCTTTATTGATTTTCAGACCAACTTTATTGCTTTCGTACTCAACTCTTTGCAGGAGATTAAACATGTCCCGCTCATTTGCTGTTATAAGTGTAGTGTCATCAGCAAATCTTTTCCTGCCAGCCACTGTTACTCCACCGGTCCGTCCATCTTAAGCCATCCTCATAACATGTTCATCTTAAATGTTGAATAAGTCAGGTGACAACACGCATACTTGTCTAACACCTCTCTCGGTCTTGAATTGTTACCTCGTTATTTTTATATAGCTCTTCACAGTAGTTTCGCCGTATTTCCAATATTTCGTCAGCATTGGTCTTTACATTACCTTCCCTATCTGTTATAGACCACGTTTGATATTTAAATTCTTTGGTAAGGAGTTTGATCTTCTAAAATAAATCTCTCGATTCATTTCGACAGCCATGTTCCTCTATCTCTCTGGGTATTTGAGAGATGTCACTATTTACTTGGTCTAAAGAAAGAGCTTCTAGGTTTTTTTGGAAGTCATTGATTTTTGATAAATTTAGAGACATGACTTTTCTCTCTTCTTTTTTGGGGACTTTAAAACGAAGCCAAACGTTCAATACCAGCAGTTGATGATCGCTTCCCCAGATATGTTTTACAATTGATGACCGACGACGTCCATTTTGATCTTATTAGTATATAGTCTATTTGATTTCTTGTTCATCCCATCTGGACTGCGCCATGTGTATAATATCCGTGGATGATGTTGATAGAACGTGTTTGTAATTGTAAAATGTTGTTCTTCACAGAACTCCACTAAATGGTCGCCATTCTTATTTCTCTGTCCCAGTTCATTCTGTCCAGCACCTTCAATATTTTCATTAGATGACTGACTATATATTAGTTCACGATTCGGAAAACTATAGATACCTATTTATTATTTAAAATAATACTACTAAATCATAAGTCATATCTCCGGTTTCCCCTAAGATTATCATTTTAATAGCTGATGCAAGGTCAAGTATTTCAAAGATTTTTCGAGTAAAATCTTTACAACATGGTTTTTTACGACTTTCATACGATTTTGTTGCAGAATGTGAGAAAAATTACGTGTGAACGCTTTCGTTTCAAGCACAAGATCCAGATAAAGCCATTTATTTGAAATGTTCTTGTCAGATGATAAAGTTTTTCTGATTCGGTTATACATCAGTAAATGTAGTAATATGGGAGATTTAAGACAATAACAAAGAGAGTAAAATAAATACGTGTGAAGGTTATAGTTTGTCTTAGGTCAAATAAATCGTCTTAAGTACTTATATCACAGTAGTTTTCACATTTGTTTGAGTTTTATAGTAAAATCATATGCTGCTACACAAATAAGGTATGAAAATAAAAATATGTTTTTTCTGCAGCCGTCCGGAAAATAAAACTTTCGGTATGATTTATTAAATCGAAAGTACCATTTTATACAACTCGTACCAAAAGTAGCTAATTTCGGGACCAATTTTTTCACTTTCGGAACGATTTTGGGTAGTTAGGTAACGGTTTTGACAATAATATCAAGTTTGTATTTTATTGCTTGTCATATCTCAAAAAATAGTAAAAGTACTGACAGGTTTAACACTAATTTCAATACTGCCACTTCTGTTAATATTCCTAACAATATCAATGTATATAATTGTTATAATTGTTTGATATAAGGTTGAATGCTCGAATAAATAAACTTTGATCAAATTCAAGGCAAATATCGAGCACAGTTTATTAATTAAACCTTGCCAAAGTACTTTCGCTTCCTAGAGCATCTTCAGGGGAATTTCGTCAATTTTGGCATATCCAACAATCTGTTGAGAATGTCATAAACAAAAAATTCTACATTAAACTACACTACATAAGGACAAACAGTTTAAAATTTAATTTAAAATCAGGATAGAGAATGGCTTCTGATCTTAACGGAAATGTTAACCCTTTGAGACCCTGTGTACATGTGTATGTACATAGCTTTTATTGTTTTGTTAAATACCAACTACTCGCTTATCTATACCGAAATAGCATTCAGTCACTCAAATATACATTTACGATCCACATTTTTAACTTCTGCTTCCATCTAGTGGTCAACAGGTAAAGTTGTCAGCGATTTTGTTGTAGAGTGTCAGCTGTTTAGTTGGTAACCGATACTGCTAGTTTTATTTTACAAAAAACTGTTATCTTTTGTGAAACGAAATCGATCCAACTTTTTAAGTGTGATTTATAAGGTAAGTAGTTTTTATAAAGTACAAAACATTGCCATAAAAACGATAGTTTTGAAATAAACAAACATTTTTTAGATGCACATGAGCATGTACAAGTGGTCTGAAAGCATATTTCTGATTGTACATCTGTATGTACATATGGTCTAAACTTGGGTTTTAACTTAGTATTGTTGATTGCAGATAACATGGATTACAAAAGAAAAACATATGATTTCGACAACCCAAAACATCTCCAAGAGTTAATTGACCTGATAGAGGACGGTAACGTATCAGAAATAGACAATTTGGAAGTTCCCGGACGAGAGAGTTCTGACGAGGATAGAATTGACACTGGAAGAAGGTGATGACAGCGAAAATGATAATGAGGAGTTAGGGAGAACTTATGATTCAGACGACGAATATATACCAGATGAAGTTGCAGGTTACTCGGGTACAAAAAAATTAGGAAGTAAAGTATGTTTCTCAGAAAAGGATTGTTCTAAAAAACCAAAACAAAGAGAAATTAAAACAAAAAAGAGAACCGTAGAGTGGACTAAGGCATCGATAGAGACTCCTTCTACTTCCCCAAATACAAGTCTTACAGAGCCACTGTACCCAATTCAGTATTTTTCGAAGTATATTTCAAATGATTTGTTTAAAAATATAGCAACATTTACAAATGTATATGCCATACAGAACGGAAAAAATTTTAGACCAACTAATGAGAGAGAAATTAAAATTTTATTTGCACTTCATATAATGATTGGAAATTTAAACAAATTTCCCAAAATTAGGATGTACTGGGAAAGAAGCCTTGGTATTAGAATGTTCCTAGATAACATGTCTAGGGACAGATTTTTCCAGCTTAGAACATGTTTACATCTAGTGAACAATTTGGAAAGACCAGCAGGTGATACAGATAAATTTTATAAGGTTCGTCCTATCATCGACGCTGTCAAAAAGAGATGTTTACAGCTTGAACTTGAGGAAGTACTTAGTGTTGACGAGCAAATGATTCCTTACACAGGAAAACTTTCCGTAAAACCATATGTGAAGGGGAAGCTCTGTCCTTGGGGAATAAAATTATTCGTCTTGTGCGGAAAAAGTAGTCAGGCTTTTGATTTTGTTTTTTATCAGGGTAAATCTACAGAACTGAATGCAGATAATAAAACAAAACATGGATTAGGGGCATCTATCTTTATTCAACTAGCCGAAAGAATTTCCACCAGTGAAGGCCACAAATTATATTATGACAATTATTTCTCATCCTATGAACTACTTGAAATATTATTGGCCAAAAAAATATATGCTGGAGGGACTATTCGAATAGATAGATTTTACAAACCTCCTGTGTTACCAGACAATGAAATGCTGAAACTACCGAGAGGTTCCGTAGATGAAGTCGTCAATAAAGAAAAAAATGTGGTGCTAGTTAAATGGTTAGATACAAAGACTGTGAAATTAGCCTCCAATTATGTTGGTGCAGGTAATTTAGACATAGTTAGAAGATGGGACAAAAAAGCCTCTTGTTACGTAGATGTTAACCGACCTGAAATTGTCAAAGATCATAATTATGGAATGGGCGGAGTTGATCTAATGGACCAGATGATTAATTATTATCGAATATTTATTAGATCGCGAAAGTGGACATTGCGTGTTATTATGCACATGATAGACTTCGCTCTTACCAACAGCTGGCTGGAATACAACCAATAAGGATCGAATGAAATTTCTAGACTTCAGAGTCAGAGTTGCCGAAAGCCTAATAAATACGGGCAATTCAGTAAGTAGAAAATGAGGAAGACCAGCATCTTCACCTCTTAAGCCTTCTATTTTAACATTTAAAAGACGAGGAGAGACGAGACCATTTTTGGAAATACAAACGGACAATTTTGGTCACATACCGGAGTTTGATTCTAAGAAGGAGGCTACTAGGTGTAAAAACACAGATTGTAATGGACGTAGTCATGTGTTCTGTACAAAATGTAAAATACATCTGTGTTTAATTAAGGCTAGAAACTGTTTTGCAGCTTTTCATGAACAATTAATATGTAATAATAATTACTTTGTAGTAAATATATTTTTAGTGTTGAGTTTATATTTAAGACCATATGTACATACATATGTACAATAAAAATTTTTTTTTTTTAAAGCGTACACAAGTTTTTTTCATTTTATCTTACTAATTGAAGACTTTTGAAATATAAAAACACATTTTTTTTGAAAATAAAAAAGTAAGGTCTCAAAGGGTTAAGGTGACAAATTAAAGTTTAAAAAATATCATAGGGGTCATAATTTGCAATTCATAATATGTATATATATATATATATATATATATATATATATATATTTCATCAAAGTAGAATTCAGGTTTTCCCAATCAAATGCATTACCACGTAGACTAAGATATTACTACCGCTCCAGTTCTGATATCTCATTTTTCCTTTAAAGTTAAGTTTGTCTCGTCAACCTGCATCAATCTCAACGTTTGTATATTTATAAGATGTTATCTTAGGATTAGCGCCCATTTATATTGAATACAGTTATCTGTAAGGCTGGTTTTAGTAATAACATTAGCATAAATAGAAGATAATCAGTTATACAAAAAAAAAAAAAAACAAAATTGTAAATAAAAGAAAACTTTAATACGTATTTGACGTAATAAATGGAGACAAGCATTTTATGCCTATATTATAAGTAAACAATAATATTACAAGCAATAATAATTAAATTGAATTCTAGTACCGAATTACTTAACAACACGACAGCGCCGCTAAGATTTTTAAACAATTCCAAGCTATGGATATTATTTTTATAACTCCTTTTCTTTTGGTTCTCAATTTTTTTTTAATAATTTTGTTTTAACTTTAACTTTTAGTTAGTTAGTTAGTCATGACTGTGAAGAGTATAGGAGTCGGAAGTCGGTGCTTCATAGCTTGCGAATCAAGTTTCGGCAAAATAAGTTTGCTTATACATGTACAGCCAAGGAGGAACCTTCATATGTCACCGCCTAAAACTGATAGTCAATAGGTTTGTAATATTATGTTGTTAACGTTTTGAACAATTGGAAGTAAAGAAAAATTAAGCAAAAGGGGCATGCAAAACGCATTATTTATTTATTTAGTGCCTCTACAACTAAGGCCATTGGCACGTTACAGTTGGTTACTCTCCTGGTTGAAGGCTGCACGATGAGGGCAACCAAGTAAAGCTTATAAGATCTTTTAAAGTAGTAACTGCTCATCTTACTCCGCAAGAATTTTTGGAAACATCAGTGAAAAAAACCAAATCAAAAGGTGTTTTATCTAGTATTTCTAGGAAGGCTTTCTTTATAAGAGTAGGGGGTGTGTCACATTTGTTGTAAATGGTGTAGTTCAATTAAGAAAAATTAAGCATTAAAAACATTGGTGTTTGGTCCAGAAAGGGGGACACAGGGGAGGCATGGGCAAAGTGAAGAATAGGTCAGTGTTCTTTAATAGATGGGCGAATAATTGCAGGAATGGCTTTATAACCGTGCAAGCCGTGTTAGTAATAAGTAATATGGTAAATGTGGTTGGAAGGATTACTTGATGTAGAAGTAGCATTTACAGAGGAGAAAAATACAACTTCCTACGACTTATAATGGAAGGGAAAGTGGAAGAAAGAAGAGATCCAGGAGGAAGAAAATGCTCCTGGTTGAAGAATGTAAGAGACTGGACAGGCATGGACACACTTTTGATACTAAGAACAGCTCAAGATAGAGAGCAATTTACTGTAGTTATAGCCAACCTTCAGTAATGGAGAAGGCACCTTAAGAAGAAGAAGTAGCATGTGATAGAAGCAAATTTTGTCTTCTAAAAGATAGAGGGTGTCCCCTATTTTCGAAGAAAAGACTTTCTTGCGGACTGGAGCGAATAGCTCCGAGGCATAGACGAAAAGCAGTATTTTGAAAAGAATTTAATAGTCTTAGGTCAGATTAAGAGAATAAGTGGGATATAAGATCTATTTTGGATTATATTAGAGATTTGTCTAAATGTGAAGGAGTTTTTATTAGGTTGAGTTGCTTTAGGCAGTAGCCCGTTATAAGATTTATGCGATGTTTCCAGTTTAATCAACAATCGTAGATCATTTCCAAAATTTTACAATTATCCACTACAGGTACAAGGTCGTTGTTGATTAAGATTAGTGCAGGGAGGCAGGTGGCTTTTCTGCTCAATTTAATGACTTAAGATTTGTTTGGTGATAGGGATAAACCTAGGCATTAAATGCTGTTTTGAAGAAAATCGACTGAATACTGTAAGGTAATAAGGTCATCGACATATTCAACGTATTGAATTGGATTAGAGAAGTAATTGCATCAATTGAATCATTCATAGCAAGAATAAAAAGGTTTTATGGCTTGTAATAGAAACTTGATGTACTCCTTGACCCTGAATACAGATTATACAGGCCTTTTCATTTACATATACTTTGGATCTAGGTTGCAGGAACTTTTCTATAAAGTAAAGAATATTTCCGTTAAGGTTGCGATGACGCAGTTTATTTAATATGGATTTTCCAAAAATTGTATCATAAGCATTTTCAATGTCAAAAATAGCTGAGACGCGTTTTGTTGGCCGCTGAGTGCTGTTATAATGTGGGTTTGTGAAAGGGCAAGGTTGTTCCGAGTAAATTAATTACGACTAAAGCTGGATTGAAAAATTGAAATGTGATTGTACTTTTCCAAAAACCATAGGTGTTTTTATTAACTATTTTCTCAAGAAGTTTACAAGTAGTGTTAGTAAAAAAAAATAAAGTTAGTAATACTGTGGTAATGAGAAGGGTTAATCCTTTGAGGATGTATTTAACAGACAAGAACCAGATACCTTTAAAACGTTTTCAACAATTTTACCTCTTCCAAATGTACTGCTGGATCCTCACGTAGTATGCTGCAATGGTTGGAAAAGCTGAAAAATAAGATAAACCAATTCTTTTTCTTCTAGTTTATAGTCGGGAGGAATATATAGACTAAATATAGTAAGTTTGGTTGGACACCATGCAGTAATTGCTACGGCTTCAAGGTGGTAGGAGGAAAAAAGAGAGGAGTATATATCGCTTGAAGCTGATATCGAAACACCACCACTGGCTCTAGAACAGTTAGTACGTATGCGATGATGCCCTTCAAAATTTTTTAGGCGACCACAATAATTTATTTAGAAATTGGTCTCTTGAAAACAGATAAAGTGCAGATTGTGTATTGAAATTCTTCTCTTCTTCTTGATGTGCCTATCCGTTACGAATATTGGCGATTATCATATCAATCTTTATCTTACCTGCAGCAGCGCGGAAAAGCTGCACAGATGTTGTATTGAACTAGATTCTGAGGTTCTTTAACCAAGATGTTCTTCTTCTTCTTCCTGGACCTCGTTTTCCAAATATTTTTCCTTGCAGGATGGCTTAAAGAAGAGCATATCTGGATTCATTTCGCATAATATGTCCGAAGAACTGTAACTTTTGGGATTTAATGGTGGTCAGTACCTCTCGGTTCTTATTCATTCTTCTGAGGACCTCCTCATTTGTGACTCGGTAAATCCATGGGATCTTACGCATTCTCCAATATAGCCATATCTGAATTGCTTCCAGTTTTCTGCAGTTTTCTGTATTGAAATAAGTTTTTGTAATCTTTCTATGCGAGGATAGAATCCATCAGAGTTCCATTGAAGAATGGTGAACGCTTTATTTATAAAAAAAACTTAAATGATGTAGTGGAATTATTGAGATACTAAGGAGGAGTCAGTGGAGTAGCTTCTTTGGTGGCAAGAACTCCAGAAAATGTGTAAGAGTCCGGGTTCAGTTTACATTTTTTTTTTGTTCTAAATAAGAGTTAAATGAATTTTTAAGCAACAAAGTTCATTAGAATCGTTATAGAGCTTATTTAAATCTTGTAGAAGAGCAAAAAATATCTATATTAAATTTATACGCTTTAAATAAAGGGTCAGAGTTACCAAAAGTGTTCTCAAGAAAAGCAATTACTTACGTTTCATGAAGGGAGAATATGGTGTCAGTTTTAGCATCTAATCTTTGAATGGTAAAGCAAGTTATGTCGCGTATTATTTGATTTCGTTTTGATCATTGAGTTTTGCTCGTAGTAGATGTGTTTTGGGGTGGTGTAAAGAGGTTGATTGAGATTTACTTTTTGGGATGGAATCAGGGGACACGACAGATTGATTAGACATGGTGCGATTCTGGATGCCAAAATCCCAACACTTGGAAATATAATAAAGATATTTATTTTATAGATCAGCCATACTCACTGGACCGCATGTGGCCCTCGGAGCGATTTTTTGCGGCCCTCAGACTGCTAGGCAGTAAAACAAAATTTGCGAGTTAGAATATAATTATGTTTCTGTTTATGTACTTAATCAGATTACAGTAGTGTAGAGCGGCGCCGCATTGTACCGCATTTCGCATTAGTCATCTTTACCCCCACCACAGTGGCACTGGCCGGCCAGTAAAGATGTTTCAAAACCTTTTTTCTGTGTGTACTGATTGTTGCCCATCAATGTTGGGGCGAAATATAGGGTTTGTTCAGCTGTTAAAAAAACACTTGGGAAATGATAACTTATTGAGTTTCCATTGTATCATTCATCAAGAAAGCTTAGTTGTTAAATTTGGTGAAAATTTCAGCTGTGTTATGAAAACACTTGTAAAGATTGTGAATGTCATAAGATCAAATGAACTAAACCACAGAGAGTTTCAACAATTTTTGAAAGAACTTATGTCGCAATATGGGTACATTCTTTACCACACAGAAGTGAGATGGCTGAGTAAGGTTAAAGTTTTGGAACGTTTCTTCAGCATTCGACATGAGATTACTTTGTTTTTGGCTACAAAGAATAAAGAGTTTCCTGATATTCATAATTTTAGTTGATGGCTAAAAGTAGCGTTTCTCACTGATACAATGAGCATTATGAATAAAACATTGACCAAATTGCAAGGAGACTACAATAACATTGTAACGAAAATTATAAGTATTGTGTTTTCACTAAAGCAGAAGCTGAATATGTATATTGAAGAATTGTCAAATGAAGATTATTCCAGCTTTCTTTCCGTTAAAGCACTATTTGATGAAAATCCAGATGAAAGTCAAGAGATTTCTGACCTTCTGAAGCTGTTAGCAGACCTAAAGGAAAGGATGAAATGTCTGTGAGGTTTAGTGACTTCAGGAAGTTCCAAGAACCATTTCGCTTTGTGGAAAATCCATGAAAAATAATAACAGCAAATGTAGCTCATCTTTCTATTTTTGGATACGAAGCTAGGGATTTGAAAAATGAATTAATTGATCTTCAGAATAATACAGAGCTTAAAAGTATAAAGAAGAAAAAAGCTCACTATAAGTTTTGAGAAGCAGTTGAAAATGACAAATTTCCTAACTTAATTGACTACGCTTAGAAAATTTTGTGTATTTTTGCATCTACATAAATATGTCTGTGAATCTCCATTCAGTAAGCTGAAGTTCATAAAAAACAAGTACAGATCTAGGCTAACTAGTGAGAACGTTGAAAACATTTTGAGAATTTCAGTTTCTTCCCAACCTGCTAACATAGATGCAATTCTAGAGAGCTCCGAAAGATTTCGCCCGTCGACTTCCAAGAATTAAAAAATTCAGGACTTGACATTCCTGGAGTCAAGTAAAAGACATTTTCCTACTTTTTACATGCAAAACAGTCCATATAATTTATATTTATATTGTTTTTACGTAACTTGTAATAAACCTTGTTATAGTTATACAATTTTAAAGTTATTTCATACCACCACTTGTACTTGCTGCTCTGAGAAAAATTTCATTCAAACTATTAGGCTCTCAACGAAATCCTAGTGAGGATCACTGTTATAGATATATAAGATATATAGAGATTTTACCAATATTTTTTCGACAAAAGTTAACTTACTGCTGGCGGCCTATTAAGTGTTTCTTGTCACAATAAAAGAAGCCAGGTGTTCACTCGTTGACTTCTCAAATAGGACTGAACTGTGTTTAGGACTTCTTAAATCACAAAAATTCGCGGATAACTTTGAAATTGTATTGAAGTGTATTGACACTTGCAAAAACGCAATAGTAATCACCAAATTAATTGCGGAAAAATGGCCACAATAAAAATTATTCTTTTAAACAGCGTCATAACAAAAATAATGATATATGTTAAATTAAAATTTTAATTAAAAGTGAACTGTTTTATAATATCAATATGAAACATTTTATTCGTTATTAATTTTATATAAGTTGATATATAGCGGCATATAATTATAATAATAACCATATGTTATTTAACTTAAGTACCCCTAATTATATAGTGTTTATGTAGATTTTTCCGTTTTTCATTACTTATGACAATATTAGTGACAAAAAAATAGAAAGTCAATTGGTACCCTCGTTTAATTAAATCAATCATGAACAGGATATTTGCATAATAATATTAAATTGCGACAGAAACACTGTTACTGTTTTTACACAATTTATTAAATTCACCTGTTTTTAAAATATTTCAAGTTTATTCTAGATCGAAAATTAAGATAATAAAATGTAAGACGAAGGTAAAAAATTGTTTATCAATCATCTGTGTCAATGTGTATAAGAATAATGTATATAATAATCTAATACGATCTGTATGATACAATTTTATAATAACAAAAATATTTTTGGAGCGATATTCATGTTAATTTTCTCACTCGCTACAGTGGTGTTAAAAAGTCCTGCATTACCTTACGAAATACATGAAAATGGAAGTTTAACCTTAAATATTTTTTAACCATTTAACCAAGCACTTAAACACAATATTATAAAATGGAAACATGCAAAAATTTTGATTCATAAATAAAATGTAGTTCGGAAATTTTTTTATTCAATATTACAAAAATTAGGCTATTTACATCAAGACGATATTGTACCTCACATTAAAGTAATTTTACTAACTAATTTTAATTTTAATATTTAGTTGGCCAGTCATTGTTTTTAATAACTAGTTCACATGTTTTGGGCATGGAATTTGTTAATTTTTGCAGTTCCTCCATGGAAATACAGTGATGCCAAGCGTGGATTAGAGATT
Source organism: Diabrotica undecimpunctata (assembly GCF_040954645.1). Taxonomy (NCBI): domain Eukaryota; kingdom Metazoa; phylum Arthropoda; class Insecta; order Coleoptera; family Chrysomelidae; genus Diabrotica; species Diabrotica undecimpunctata. Next base: position 113,463,166 of record NC_092811.1, on the reverse strand, counting down.
CGATTAATTTCGTTTTATTTGTGGGTTTGCTTTTGGAAATGATCTTGATATCTTTTGCTACAAATTCTCGATGGGATTGAGGTCCGGGGATTGCGCTGGCCAGTCCATCTTATCAATTTCATTACTCTCCATCCAAGCTTTAACCAATTTTGCTCTATAGCAAGGAGTATTATCATCTTGAAAAATAAATTTTTCTTCGCCAAACAGGTCTTTTTCACTACGCAACATCTTATTCTGTAGTATCTCAATGGATTTGGTAGCATTCATCATCCCAGAGACAACGAGTAGGTGACCAACTCCTCGAGCGGATATGCAACTCCATATCATAACGGAGGTTGAATGTTTAATTGTGGGAAGAACACATTTTGGAGAAAATTCTTCACCAGGAAATCTTCTGACGTAGGCATTTTCAGCATGATTATTAATATTGAAAGTGGATTCATCACTAAACAGTACACTCTGCCACTGCTCGGCTGTACAGATTCGATGTTCCTTGGCCCATTTCAAACGGTGCAATCTTTGATTTTCTGAAAGCATTGGTTTCTTCCGTGCCTTACATCTTCTAAGTCCAAAACTAAGTAGTCTTTTTCTTAAAGTGGAAGTGCACACGCTTACACCTGTAGATTCAGACCACAGCTTCGTCAATTGGGTGGAATTAAGGCTTCTGTCTGCCAGACTTGTTCTTCTTAACGCAGCGTCATCCCGAACAGAAGTTTTCTTTGGTCGGCCACTACGCGGTCTGTCGTCGATTTTTCCTTGTTTAGCATACTTCTTAATGACTCTAATTACTGTAGATTGGTTAGAGTTTACTGCGGATGCTATTTCACGACTAGATTTGTCGTTTTTCTGTTGAAAAATATTTTAAAAACTCTTTTCGTCCGATAATTTAGTTTTTTGGTCTGGGATGACATTTTGAACTTTTTATCAAAAATCAAAGAGCGAATAAATGTGTTAGGGTAACTACAGTGTTTATATAGTCCAAATATGTGGCAAATTTGTCATTAAGATTCAATTTAGTAGTTTTTTAACGACTTAATAATCACCTCATAATTTTCTCGGATTATGGGAAATCCCTTCAATCAGAATATTTTAATCTTTTTTGTAGAATTTTGAGCTAGTAATTAAAAAAACCTAAGTAAGTATACCGATAATGCTAATTACAAGCACAAACTTAAAATGAATTAGCGAAAATATACAAAAAACTTGTGTTAAACCTCAAAAACTAGGCGCTTTGGTGATGCAGGACTTTTTAACACCACTGTAGGAGTGGATCTCAAGATCCTTTTTTGGGCTCTTCCAGCCTCTTTAAGATATGGAAATGTGATGTTTGTCGAATGGCGAGATACGGCTTTCGAGGCTCAGGAAACGGCAGTTAGTAGGTGTCTTCTCAGTCTAGTTGTGTTCGGTTGGGTTGAGATGCTTCTCCTCTGACGGGTAGGTAGTTAGTTCAAGTTTGAATTATTAAACGATTCTTAAAAATTATTGAATATATGTTATTTTCAAAAAAAGCTTGAATGGTGTTGTAGCTATCACCTTAATTGGGACTTATGTCGTTGTGAAATATTACTCGAAACCACAGAAAACCAATATCTCTTTGTCTTTTGTATTATTGATTTACGGTACTCGTAAGAATTATTGTCGAGAACATCAAAGACCCTCTATTTTTGCGGACGGATGCCATGAAGTTGTACATTTAGGAAATCTGAAGTAGATACCCACTAGGGGGCAAGGCGCTTTGAGGCCTGCTGTTAGGGCGCCGAATTATCTTTAAAACGTAGTTTTGGATTAGGTATTAAATTCATTGAAAATTTTGCGAAAATTTTGGGTAAAGGTTTGAAAGACTACAAATCCTTAAATAATTGCCGTTGAGAATTTAAACCACGATTAAGAAATTGTAAAGATACTAACGGTGAAATTCTACATGATAAAAACTCAGTTCTTAACAGATCTGCACAATATTTCAGCAAACATCTAAATATAAACGATATTGAAGGAGGTTACAACATAGACAATCAACAAAATCTACAACGTCAACTACATAGTGAAGACACAACAAGACAAGAAGTGTCAAATGCCATCCTAAAACTCAAAGAAAATAAAGCCCCAGAAATCGATGAAATCGGTCTGAAAATGTATAAAAAAGGTAGTGATCAACTTTTTGCAGTAATCTATAATTTAATAGTATATATATGGCAGAATGAATTGGTACCAGAATGGCTTAAGGGAATAATATGTCCATTGCATCAAAAGGGTAATCAACTGGGGTGTAAGAACTATAGAGGTACTACTCTGTTAGCATCTGCGTATAAAATCTTCGGCAATGTATTGTTTGAAAGACTTAAACATTTTACAAAAAATATTATTGGTCAATATCAATTCGAATTTACTGCTGGAAAGTAAACTTCACATCAAATTCAAGCTCATAGAAAGATTCTAGCAAAGTCACTAGAATATTACATAGATATGCACCATCTCTTTGTCGACTTCAAAGCAACCTGTGACAGTGTGAAAAGAACTGCATTATATAATGCAATGATAGACTTTGGGATCCCACCCAATTTATTTAAGTTGGCCCAACTAACAATGCAAAACTTAAGAATTGAAGGTCATGCGTTAGAATTGAAGGAGAAAACTCTAAGTTCTTTGACATTAATAATGGTTTAAGACAAGGAGACGCGCTGGTGTGTCTCTTCTTTAATATTGCCTTGGAAAAGGCAATCAGACAATTACATATTAGAATGAATGAAACTATTTTTAATAGATCGACGCAAATTCTCCTATTCGCTGACGATATAGTTATAGTGGGCAGAAGTATGCGAGACATGGTGCAGTGTTTTACAAGGTTTGCGAATCAGGCAAGTAAATTAGGACTTGTGGTAAACGAGGAAAAAAGTAAATATATGTTGATTTCTAAAAACCCCCAAGATATCCAACAAAGAATTTTAATTAACCACCATACCTTTGAGCAAATCAAAGAATTCACATATCTTGGATCGCTAGCAAACGCAACAAATACGACAAGCGACGAAATAAAAAGACGCATAGCAATAGCAAACAGAACTGTTTACGGTCTATAGAAACATTTAAAAAATAAAAATATAAGTCGAACATACAACTTTGAACTATATCAGTTATACACCGATCCAGATATTGTCAAATTCGTCAAAGTGGAGAGACTTAGATGGGCTGGATACATTGCTAGGACGTCAGATCACTAATAGACGAAGAGATTAACATTTTTAAAACCAGAAGGCACAAAAAGTAGAGGATGACCACGAAGGAGATGGATTGATGATGTGGAAGAAGACCTACAGATTCTAAGTTGCGGAAAATGGAGGGAAGTTGTCAGAAATCGGCAGAAGTGGCAACTTCTTTGTGAGTAGGCCAAAGTCGACAAGGAATTGTCGAGCAACTTATGATGGTGATGTTTGGAAGACCGATTTGTTTTTAGCAAAATTGATTGCGCTTGGCCAAACATATTATTTTCTACGTCATTACTGTGACCTCGTCAACTCTTTTTGGAAAGATGTTATAACCAAACATGGACATAAAGTGGATAATTATCTTCATACACGAAGTAAGATCGTAAAGAAGGGTTTCATCGTACTGATGGATTGGTTTGTTTGGGGCAGTTGAATTATTTTATGGCTAGGGCATTTCGGAAATTATACAAGGTACTTATTTGGCAACTAAATGTGTTTTTTACTCTAACTAACTAAGTAACTAACATTTTGGTATACTCGTCGTTGGGCATGACTGTAGTTTGCGATGAAGTGTCTGCTTTTACAGTACATTAAGCAATAGTTGGACTCAATATAAACGTTAAGAAGACAAAGCTTATGATAATTAGCAAGAAAAGAATAACAGAAGGTCAACTCTACGTCAACCAATCCCCTGTAGAAAGAGTGACGCACTACAACTACCTCGGCACCATAATAAATGAAGAATGGACCAACAACCAGGAGATTAGAGCACGCATCGAAAAAGCTAGATCCACCTTCATCGGATGGGGACCTTCTTCAAGAGTCACAACCTCTCTCTTGATACAAAAGTAAGAATGCTGCGATACTACGTCTTCTCTGTCCTTTTTTATGGTGTTGAATCGTGGACCTTGAACAAAGATATGTGCAGAAAACTGGAAGCATTTGAGATGTGGCTATATCGGAGAATGCTTAAGATCCCGTGGACTGAGCGAGTCACAAATGAGGAGGTCCTCAGAAGAATAAATAAGAATCGAGAAGTACTGACCACCATCAAATCTCGAAAGTTACAGTTCTTCGGACATATTATGCGAAATAAATCCAGATATACTCTCCTTCAAGCCATCCTGCAAGGAAAAATATTTGGAAAACGAGGTCCAGGAAGAAGAAGAACATCTTGGTTAAAGAACCTCAGAATTTGGTTCAATACAACATCTGTGCAGCTTTTCCGCGATGCTGAAGATAAGATAAAGATTGCCATGATGATCGCCAACATTCGTAACGGATAAACACATAAGAAGAAGAAGAAGCAATAGTTCTGTCGGAGAAAAATAACATTTTTTATTTAAGAATCTCACAATTGGCTACATTTCTGGTATGCCCCAGTTGGCTTATTATACAACTTTCATTTACTCATGATACCGATTCCACAATTCTGTAGTCTATTACCAGCTTGTACAGTTTCAGTAGGTTGGTGCCACATGCTATTGGAGTAAGATGATAGTCTCCAAAAAGTTTTTGCCACCTGCGATCTAATAACTTGTACTTACGTAAGATATAGTTGACGATTTTAGGACTATATATTTTGCATATGCTTGATCAGGTGTTCTTTCCTAGTGACAAGTATATTATATCCTCTGCTTTTAAAGTCTATTAAAAATTGTTTCAAGGTCTATAAAACATCTGAGAAAATCGGAGTATTTAAAACGAATATAAAGAATATATCGCTGTCAGATCCATGCTTTCTACTTCCTCACAGAGCTAGCTCATCACCTACTTTTTTTTTTATGATTCCAATAATGATTGGCTATATTTCTTAGAAGTTCGAGCTAAAATACTATTAAATGCAACAAAGATGCATTCTGTCAATACTTTTAACATTCTCTGATGGCTTATGGTATCGAACGATTTCTCGTAGTCTACGAATATCAGTGCCAATGGTTGGTTGTATTCTGCAGACTTCTCTCTCAGCTTCTTTATTATTAGTAAATAGTCGTTAGTGTTTAGTAGTCAAGCCAAAGTTTCACAATTATTACTTCAATATGTATAATTGTTTTTTATACCATTGGATAGCATTTTTTATAGTATTTTCAATGATGTATCACAAGTAGGGTTTTGAAATTTAAACTTTTTGGTTGTGGTGGGTGGGGCCTAGGGGGTTGATGGGGGTGAGTTCTCTTTCATGTCATTTTAATTCTCCCTTACTATCCCAGAAACGGTTTTAAGCATTTTTCGATATCAGCCTTTGTTCGTGAGATATAGCCCATTGTAAGTTTTAAAATTGACACACTGTAAGAGGAAATATAATATGTAACTCATATTTTCAGTTATTAGTTCTCAACAAACAAACCAGTTTGACCAATAATTTATTCTATTTTTGATAAAACTTATGTTTCCTTGAGAAACTATGATAAATAAAATGTTACAAACTTTTTGTTGCAAAAACATAAACTATTAGAAGCCAGTAAACGCCGTTATTCCCAACGTTTCCATTTACCATACATAACCCATTTCTCTCCTGTCCATTCTCAATACGGTGACAGCGACTGTATAGCCTCAGTTTCTTTACAACCACAGGGTTTTTCTCTTTTATGGTTCTGATAGTTTTATCCCATTGACCATTGACAGAGTATGTGGTATTCAATGGGTGCTTAGTGTGACCAACCGAGACTGACTCTTATTTATTACATATTTTTCTCTTTTTAATCGTTGCGACATATTTGGAATATACTTGAGATGCTCGATATAATTTATCGGCGATATGTTGAACCTGGGGGCATTTTAACGACGTAACGACATTGTAATGGTACTAAGAGGATTATCGTACTCCAAAGAAATGCGCTGTATATACATATATTGCTATTTATAAGCATGAATATTAATAAAAGCCAATCATTTGACCACATAACAATTGCATTTTTTTAATTTGTATAAGATCGAAAGCCAGTTTTAAAATGATTTTTTTAAAAATTAGATAACACGTCGTACTAAAAAATTTATCACTCACATACTCTCACTATCTTACAAGATTCTTATTTTCAAAATATTTAATCTAAGCAAATAAACTTTTCTTCAATAAAGTCTTTTTTTTGGCTTTTTATCTTGATGTCTGATTTATTTTTTATTATAGTTGACAGAGTACTCATTAGAGAAATATTCAATGCAATGAAAGAGCTAGGAATACCAAATCAGTTGGTATATTTAAAAAAAATTACTCTTAAAAATGTAGTAGGAATTTTGGGGGGAACTGTCTGAACCTTTTAAAACAAATAACGGGATGCGATAGGAAGGCCCTCTCTCCTATATACTGTTCAATCTGGCTCTGGAAAAAAGTTATACGTATGTCACAAATAATCACAACCATTGGTTAAATATATAATAAGGAGCCGTGTGTAGCATTAACAGAATCAGTTACAAAAATGGATTTAATAATAAAAAACAACACAACGCAGTATATGAAAATGAGCACGCAACCACAAATCCTACGACCAGTTAACAAATTTGTATACCTGTGAGCAAATTTGCATAGTGAACAGATGCTATTTTGGGCTCAATCTACTTGTTACATACATAATTATATCAAGAAATACTAAAATAAAACTCTACAAAACAATAATATGCCCAGTCCTAATATATGGGACAGAGACCTGGACTCTAACATAAAGTAATGAAAACATGTAAGGATCTTTCGAAAGAAAAGTACTAAAATGAATTTATAGAGCAGTGAATGACAATGGAGTGTGGAGAAGGTGATAGAACTCAAACATATTAAGATAGGACGTCTAAGGTAGATAGGGATGTAATGCGGATGGAACAAAATGATCCAGCTAGAAAAACGCTCCTTGATAGACCCATTGGCCAGAGAAAAAGAAGAAGACCTGGAACAAGGTTCGTTGATAACATCGATGAAGACATGAGAAATATATGTGTTTGGCGGAGAAAGGGTAGGGTTGTAAAGCCAGAATGATGATAATATATCTTTTAGTCCCAAATTTTTATATAGGGCCTTATTATCACCAAGTTCACATTAAACCATTTTTCTACAACTGCACTCCACCCACACTACAGTAAACAACTTCAAAAATTACCCTGATCTTTTAATAACAATAACTATTCCAGAATTCATCTACAATAAAATCTTACAACACAATTCATATTCATACCCAAGTAATATAACCTTCCAATAACATTTTTTATCTTAAATCATATCTTCTTTGGATTTTTCCGTCCACGTTTGGGCATAGGCCTCTCCCAACTCCTTCCATTGATCTCTATCCGGCTATTCTTTTGATATAATCCACCCATTTCATAATGTGGTCTTCGTCTTGGCCGTCTACCGTTGTAAGATCTCCAGTGTTGTATTGTGTCGTTCCATTGTTGGTCTTTTTGTCTAGCAGTGTGGCCTGCTAAGTTACATTTGAGTTCGGCAATTTTTCTCGTGATATCCTCAACTTTTGTTTTTGATCTTACCTCATCATTCCTCTTTTTATCTGACAGTCGTATACCTAACATTGCTCTTTTCATTACCCTTTTTGTTGTGACTAGTTTATTCTTATTTCCCATGGTTACGGTCCAGGTTTGACATCAATGTGTTATGAAGGATGCATTGGTTGAACACTTTGCTTCTTAAGTATTGAGGTATTTTGCGCTTCTTCAGTATCCAACTGAGTTTTCCAAATCCTGCCCATGTAAGTCTTGCTCTTCTAGTGTTTGACAAGTTTCTTTGACTAGTTTCATTTATAATTCCACCAGCATTATATTTCTTTAATTATTCCGTTCGCTTTAACACTTTTAATTATACACAATGGCTATAGTCACATTTAGACACATACTTTAGGTTACATTGACTGTTTTGTTTAAACTTCTGTCCTAATGCGTCATTTTGGTCAGTTACTATCATTGAGTCCTCATAGACACCTAGTCTAAGGGCTAGCAACTCCAGTGTTGGAATCCTACGTTGCTGTAAAGTTAATTCCGTCTATAAGTTAAACATCCTAGTATTTTATCGTCAAACATATAACTTAAAATTAATTTAACTTTTGTGGCTTCAAACGTGTAAACCTAGTAAGTAGTAAAACACATTGTTCTTATATTCTTAGTCAAAATTTTAACTTTCACGTTTTGCAATTATTGAAGTGGTGATACTTATTTTAAAAAAAGCACTGATGATGAAATAGTCATTCCGAAAACTTTCCGTGATGTATGCCAATAGGGTTTTTATATTAATATTTTATATTTTTATAGTGAAGCAAACAGACAAAACTTTCAAACAAAGTAAAGTCAGTTCCAAACACGTAGACAAAGACGATATAGTGGTCTTCTACTTAGTAAAACATAGCGATATAACATCTTATTTTCAAAGCATCGGATTCGATGGTAAAATCTAGCGATTGCTAAAAAATACTGCATATCCAGGTTCCCCACATTAAAGCTGTTTAAAAATAAGGTATTACAAAAAAATCTAGCGTTGCAAGTAGTCAAATCCAAAATTATAATCAAAAATTGATTTGGTATGGGTTGATCCCAACAACTTTGTTAAAATTTGGAGGTTTCCTTCGCCAATCATATGATTAAAAATATACACAAAATACTTTCCCATAGGAACTCAGAAAACATCCTGCCAGGAACAAACATGTAAATTAGAACACGTATTTCCTACACATACCTAGAAGTTGATTTTGATATAACAGGGAATGACGACAGAGCAAACGCAACAAGAACAAGAGGCTGTATGTTGCTTAAATTGAATATCTCCATTAAAGTGTTGACTGAAAAACAAAGGAAATATAACAGCTATGAAATTTTTGCCGAGATAAAGAGAAACACGGAAAAGACAAAAAGACATCTAGAGGTTATACAGGGAGGTGGTAGCTCATTAGCAACATATATATTGAGAACAAACAGCTTATATGGTATAGACATGTATAAAGAATGGACAAAAGCATATTTTCCAAACCGAAAATAGAATGCAGAATGAGGACCACCAAACTGAAGTAGCCATAGTAGACCTTTAAGGGAAGACCAAGGGTTTCAATGAATAATTGAAATCAGTGGTAGATAGGTATCAAACTTTTTCGAACGCTTTGAAATCAATTTTTTAAACCTAAAAGTTCCCGATAAATTTTATTTCATATGACAAATTAAATCTTCTTACTGTAGATCTTTTCTAAACTTTTCATACACACAGAGCTTTTCTCGTCCTATTAAAACAAAGAACAGTAAATGTCAAGGTTTTAAATTAATGTTGAACATTCAGTAGCAAGATAATGTGATCCCTGCCAGGTCTTTAATTATTCTTTTCTTAATCTTGACATATAACACAGAAAAAGACAATTATTGTTGCTTTATAATATTTTAAAGATGAAACGTATAGATCAAGTTATTATCCTCATGTGTAGTTGTTGTTCTTATAGTAATTTTCTTTTTTATTATAAGGTAGGAAATACAATTATAGATCTGAAAAAATCAATTATTTGATTGGAGAATTTTGTCAAGTTTTGCAGCATGGTCATCATTGTCATCATCCTGGATGTTTAATTTGATAGTTATCGCAAGGCTTTCCACATCTTTATGCCGTTACCCATTATATTGTAATATTTTTACAGTTGTTACAATTTTAGTAATTTGTTGATATTGTAGAAACTATTACAGCATTATCAGGTAAATAGTATCAATTTTATCATATATTCCACTAACTTAAATAACAAATTACTTAGTATATCTTCAGGTACAAAACCTTCATACATACAACACGCACAGTATGCAGATAAATTGCACATAATATGTCTAGTTTTCTTGAAAACAGATAAAAAATTGAAACCTTGTCATTTGCAAATCAATATAATTATGTAAATTATAACTTGCACTGAAAATTTCAGTGTTATTTACATAATGTGCTTGGAAATTACATACTCATGAAATAACTTCACAACTTCTTTTTTTTTTTTCATTTTTAAAAGCACCTGCAGACTTTTCACGACAGTATAATTGTAGATCGTTCTTCTAGTTATTTTGGGACCTATTTACACTGTCTCAATAATATATAAGTAACATACCGAATTATTTGTTAGGTCGTTTTGATATTTGAATATAATACACCATAGTCACGTGTATCTTTAAGTTCTATTAATAAAGCTTTAGGTATTTTAATTCTTACGTTGATAACAGGACAAGAAGCGAGTGGTTAAATTTAAGAATTTTTAAGAAACCAGATACTGACACTATCACCAAGAGAGAATGAAGGATACTACGGCCACTTATCCAATATCACGGTTCCTTTCATTCAGAAGAGACCGGAGCAAGACTAGCCTGTTACTACTACTACTACAATGTTCATTTAGAGGGATAGTTAAGGATTATTTATTGCGATAGGATGAACATGTGTGTCCCTGTTTAGGATCATGCGATCCTCTTCAGGCTAGCTTTGAATGTTGTTGTGGTAAAGCAGAACAGCACCAAAAAAGACACTGTGGTACTGGCGTGTGCAGTGGAGCATCTTGGAGGCTGTTAAGATGGAGTCGTCAGTTAAATCAGAGGTGGAAGGCTTATCTGGATGTGATGTTCTTTCCAGAGTATAGTGATTGTGTATTTGAGCTAAATGGGACAAATCGGGCCTCGTCAGCTTTCGAGAGGCGGTTTGCCACAGGTAGCCCAGTGTGAGTGTGTTTGTGATAGCATGACAGTGATGGACCATTTAGATGTTACTTTAGCTTCATCAGTCGCTTAGGCATCCTCAGCCAACCCTAGAATTTGTGACGGGCGCAAGGTTCAGTTGTCGGCCAGGGGACCAAGCGGCGAGGTTACTTCGGTAGCAGAAAGAGGCCTCCTTTTACCGTCATGCCAGTGTGAGTGTTGTATGTGTAGGTGTTTTTGAGTGTAAATGTGTGCGAGTCTAAACCGGCAAAGATGAAAACTGTGTTCTCTAGTGAGCATTGTTCCTGTAGCCATTTTTTTTTGTCTTGATATGGGAATTTTAACGTCAGCTTGCCAATAATAAAAATTGTAGATATTTTTATTATATATTGTAAGGCACGCGACGACATCCCCCTTCTTTGAAGACTCTATGGCTGGAAAGAAATTTTTTAGAAAACATATTTATAAAACCAGAATACAATTACATTTGCACAAGAAAAGGTCGTTAAAAGTTTATAAAAGCAAGTACATAAAAAGTGTGTAATAGTTTATACACAAGATACAATATGGCACAGTAGCTTCCGGAGGTCATCTTTTTCTTCTGCAGGTATCGTCTTCAGTCGAAGCACCCTCGCCTTCGGCAACTTTGTCCTCCTCTAGATCATCAGGAACCCATAACCATTTACCAACCGGTTTTCTTAGTAAGGGGTATGCCTGCGCTTACGTGGTGTTCGTACTACATACAGTAGGACAAGGAGTGACCCCGTGGTTACTCCAGGGGGCCTGAGTAGCTACTGGACTGGTGGCTTTGGGGACTTCTCGATATCTGAAATCTCCGGTAATGGAAAGTGTTAGGAACTGCAGAACAGGTCGACGATAAAGTTAGCTGCTGGTGTGAAGCTTGCAATGTAGCTCAGTGGGAGCCTGGGTCCCAGACTCGATTTTTATGTTTCGCGCCATATTACCAAGAGGGAAGGAAGGGCCTTAAATACTATGAACACATATTCATTCTCACAGTGCCTTACCGAGTGACTTCGACCAGTCAATTCGAAGTACTTTCTGCGTAGATTCCATCTTTGGTGAATTATCGATAATATCTTATCTTTTATCAATCTTTATCTTATCTGCAGGAGCGCGGAAAAGCTGCATAGATGTTGTATTAAACCAGATTCTGAGGTTCTTTAACCAAGATTTTCTTCTTCTTTCTGGACCTCGTTTTCCAAATATTTTTTCTTACAAAATGACTTGAAGGAGAGCATGGGTAATGAATCTTACATGGGTAATGACATAAAACACATTTTTTAAGGTGGAAAAAAATTCAGCCACGAGTGTAGGTTCATATAACGGGAGCAGACCCCAGCAAAGGGCTTCCAGGGTACCGGAGACCCTATATGAGAGCCGCAGCAAGACTAGCCTGTGACTTGAAAATGTACCATATTTATACATCTCCTTTTTCCTCGATCATCATGATCATCATGCAACCTCTTCTGTTCTCTGCTGGACATAGGTCTCTCCCATTTTTCGCCACTCTTCACGGTTCTGTGCTTCTTGTTCCCATTTCTTGGATATTCGTCTAATGTCGTCCATCCAGCGTGTTGGTGGTCGTCCTCTGCTGCGTTTGTCTTCTCGTGGGCGTCAGTCAATTAGTTTTCTGGTCCATCTTGTGTCTTTTAGTCTCGCTATGTGACCTACCCAATTCCATTTCAGCTTGGCTATACATTCGACGATATCACTGATACCTGTTCTTAATATGAGTAGTTAATTGTTTTTAAGTACCATGTACCTAAAGACAATGACCGTCATCATGTTTACAATTTCGTATTCTTTCTGTATTGGTTGCTGTGCAAAATAATTCGTCAATCGTAAGACCGCACCTATCTGTCTATCTATTTATCTATCTGTCTATCCATCTAACAGCCTTGAAACATCCAATATTGTTGGTTGGTTTTCATTTATATGTTTAGGATCTCCAATCCCTAATATTCCTAGTTCATTTTCCAACGTCTTGTGTAATAGTATGAAGGAAATCTGTTCTCCTTACCACATATAGTCTGGTAGTTCTTTTTGCGTAATAAATATAGTGTTCATATTGCACGTGTTTATTGCTCTTTGTTTTTCCTTCTGTTAAGTGAATAGTGTAATAAAATATTTCCTGAACATGTCTCCTTTTTCATTTAGAAGAATACTACCATATAAGGTGTCACCTTTCAATAACTGCTGTAATAGTTTGTAACCATCGAACGACCCATTAGAAGCAGTGGACGCCAATGTGTAAAAATAAAACTACTCTTTGAAAGTTGGGAGCCAATGTATAACAATAAAACTTACAACTTTCTTTGGGAGCCAATTATTAGTCTTCGTCTAGCAGAGTCTCTCAGGTGTGAAAACGTCTTATCTTAAATGTAAATCTGAAAAATGAGTTCGCCTGGGACAAAGAAACCGCCATATTACCTAATTAAATTTATGGTACAAAAAAATATAACTAAAGTTTTAATAGTATTAAAAAAACAAAGCAAATTCTGGCTAAAGCTTTACGAAAATTATTGGCTTCAAGTAGTTGGACAGGATTACTTCTGTAGCTGAATCTAGATGCTTGCATGTATGTATCTTCAGGTAGTCCCCCTTCAGTTCTGAATAGCAGCTGCATTTGTAATCCCATGGTCAACCATTTGCCTTGGAATGTCCTTAAAAGACCAGGAGACTCAGAAAGTTCCACATATATGGTTTGGATATGTCTCAGCAAGAGGTGGACAAGAAAAACTTAATAAAACCAAAAAACTAGAATAATAAACCTTGAGTTAGCAACATCATAACTTTTTAAATATTTCCTTGTCACATTTAATAGAAAATTGCAAATAATTATAATTTTAGGACAATAATAAATAGAAAATAGCAAATTGGCAAATTTCCTACAAAATCTCGACACAACTAAACTATATACCAAATTATTAAGTATTATTATGCAATAATATCTATCTTACTGCCTGCGAATGCATATTTATGTAAATAAAAGTCATTTTTACTAAAAAACCTAAATTATAACCAAAAAAAGCTGAATGCTTACAATTCCGGCTTTATTTATTACTATGGATTTGAATATAACTATTTGCCAGTTAAGAAAAATAATAATAGCACCCCTCTAATTATTCCCTCTACTAACACCAGCTTATTGCGCCTAAACAAATCAAAAACACCATCAAGTCAAATTAATCAAGAATTTCTTAAAATATTAAGCAAATATGGTAGCTGTTTTAAAGTTTACACCGATGCCTCCAAAAACAAAGACGAACTGGGGTAGCAATATATTCAACAGATTATACAGAAGCTTACAAATTACCTTCATATACAAGGACGTTCTCTGCTGAACTCAATAATGACATTAAACCAACTTTACTGTAATAATCCACTACTCCTTCTCATTAAAAAGGAACTAAAACATGCAAAAAATATGAACATTAAAGTTAATTTTATATGGGTACCGTTGTCATCGAATGCCATAGTCTGTGGACTAGTACGCATTTCGATGCGCATCGCCCCGCCTCGAATTTTCCCATTGGCTCTTGACCTGGAAATCCCTATTTATCGCTCGAACAGCGCATATAAATATTGGCGATTTTCAGGTCAGCAGGTCAGTCCCTCACGGGCTCTCCGAGAGCTTATTGCTCTCGGGGCTCTGCTTCCTGCATTTATTTTCCATACTCTGTGGCTGAGAATTGTTTCAACTTAACTTGGTGTTTTTATTTCGACCCGAAGTCCATAACCCGAAAATGGACTTAAGTAGATGAGCTCTCGACAGTATATTCGAAGCCCTCTACAGAGCACCCGGGGATATCAGAAGGTGGTTAGACCCTTATTTGTTCCCCCGAGGTGACACCGTCACATACTTTAATCGAAGAAAACGAGGTTGTAAATAGCAAAAAATGCACCTACTAACCCAAACGCAGAAGAGAATACGAAATCTCTTCAAACCGACCTGAAAGCATTCTTTAAAGAAAAGATTAATTGAATATGGTAGGAAACATGGAAGAACTCTCCAACCAAGCTGTACGAAGTTGATATTAATCATTAAAAATTCCCAAAATTTGATAATAGAAGAGAACAAGTAACCTTCACTCGCCTCCGGATTGGTCATACTCGGTTATCACACGACTACCTACTAAAACGTGCTGATAAACCTGTGTGTGACATGTATAAAAGTGTCGTACCGGTAAAACATTGTTTATTGCAGTGCCCTAAGTATGATTTGCAACGCAAAATGTATAACATGCCATCAACATTAAATAGTGCTCTTGGAAAAGACAGTCATACAAAAAATATTTTCGCCTTTCTCAAAGACTGCAAGCTGTTATCAAAAATCTAATATTTTACTTTGTATAGATTTAGGTTTATTTCTAATTATGTATTGCTGTGGTTAATATTCTCTTGTCAAGTTCTAACTCTGTATCACAATCCATACACGCTAATAACCCTGCTTGGTTGATGCGTCATGTAAGGAAAAAAAAGGTTAAAATATTAATGTGAACATTTAGAAGCACACAAATAAAACAAAGGGGCAGTACTGCTTACTGCAAAGTTACGTATTCATCGCTTATTTGAAATAAACAAGGTTTACTTTAAAATTCGTGCAGTTCGGGAGAAAGTTTCTATCTTATGAAAAATTGCCTATCGATCACTATAATCGAACAAAAGCAAAGTTGATGTCCTGCGTCAGTTCGCTAAACAGCACTTATACAACTGTCATTGTACCTCACACAGCCAACTTGTATCTCGAATCTATTGTGTGCTGACATGAAAATTCGAACGGCGGCAATTTATCCGCGATAAGTCTCTCTGCCGGAGGTAAATGGCCAAATCGTGACCATTAGTCGGTCCGGGGGCCCGTTGGCTCAGGGGGCCTCGGGACCGGGCTCCATCTTCAACGGGGAAACTCTCCACCACCGCTAATTGATTTCCTTGCGTTGTGTAATTTCGGAACACGCCATGGACGGTGCAACAGGCGACAAATACAACAAACGGGGTTAAAAACATAGCCAATATAGTTTAATACAAAATAAAAATATTTCTAATAACTAACGAAATAGAGTCTGTACGTAATGTCATGTCTCCATTTTGGCTTAAATCGAGATATGCAATAACGCTACGTTAACAACGTAGTAGAAAAAGCGAGAGATCGGCCCCAGCGGGAAAGCGTTTAGTGGGAAAACGAAAAAGCAGAAACGATTAAATTTAAAAGCACGTTCAAGAATAGGCAAATTATATGCCTATTTTAAAAAACACGGCGCGTTGCACTTCTGCAGTGCCGACAATAGTGAATACTTCTTATAGCGCGTTATTACTATATGTGGGTTAATTTAATTTGATGTCTTATTACTTAATTGTTTATGTTTTTTTTTATAACACCACACATTTAAGTTCTTTAAAGGGTGAAAAATGTGAATAATTTTGACAATTTCTGTTTTTTTATAATTTAATTACCTAATTTTCATTTTGATTTTGTCCATTCGTAAGGCCATTGCTTGTGCATACAAAGCAAGTGAAGGGATTTCTTTTGGGTTTCTTCCGTGACCTTGAGCATTTGACAAACAAATTCTTCTTCTTCTTCTTCAAGTGCCATCTACGCGGCGGAGGTCGGCAATCATCATAGCTATTCGGACTTTTGAGACGGCTGCTCTGAAAAGTTCATTTGATGTACATTCGTACCACTCTCTCAGGTTGCGCAGCCATGACATTCTACGCCTCCCTATGCTTATCTTTCCTTTGGATCTTTCCCTGAATAATCAGTTGGAGCAAGGTGTATTTCTCTCCACGTGTAATATGTCCGAGATATTCCCATTTTCTTGTTTTAATTATATTTAGAATTAAAAAGGGAAGGCAGTGAATACTGTAGAATCCCTAAATATATATATAAAATTTCTATTTCTTTATTCATCCTTCTCAGAACCTCTTTGTTTGTGACGTGTTCTGTCCACGATATTTTCAGAATACTTCTATACACCCACAGCTCGAACGATTCCAGTTTTTCATTGATATTGCATTC
This sequence comes from Diabrotica undecimpunctata, assembly GCF_040954645.1. Lineage (NCBI taxonomy): Eukaryota > Metazoa > Arthropoda > Insecta > Coleoptera > Chrysomelidae > Diabrotica > Diabrotica undecimpunctata. The sequence goes on along the minus strand of NC_092811.1, from coordinate 113,446,297 downwards.
AAGGTCCAAGATTCCATTCCATAAAATAAAGTCGAAAAAACATAGCACCTCGCCAACCTAACTCTTAGTTCCAATTTTAAATCCCTTGTACATAGCACTTTTCTCATTTTGTTGAAATTTGCTCTAGCCTTTTCTATTCTGATTTTGATTTCTTGATTCTCGTTACTTCTTTGAGTTTTCGATATTCTCATAAATTTCGTCTTCTTGGCATTCATTGTTAGATCATACTCTTTTCCATACTCCGCTATTCTGCTCGCCAGTTTCTGAAGAACTTCAATATTTTCGGCTAAGATCACAATGTCATCCGCATATCTAATGTTGTTAATGGGAATAGTATAGTTTTTGTAATTAAGAAAATATTTTAAAAATCTATATATTATAACATTCTTAAATTCGTCTAAAAGACGTATAAAAGAATACAACTTAAGACCAATAAAGTACTAGATCAAGGATGTAGTTTGTCTTCAATTATTCCCCAAAAATCATGTGACCTTGACGTGATAACGTGACTTTCCATGCAACGTTATGTACACTAATTCTGTTAATTACTATTTAAATGGGAATAAGCCACAATTAAAGGTCAAAATACTGTTTGTATTTTGAGATCGATTTCCGAAGTGAAAATTGAAACGTCAATAAACGTATTTTGACCTTTAATTGTGGCTTATTCCCATTTAAATAGTAATTAATTTAAAATTCCACAAGAAAATAGCTTCAGAACAACACTAATTCTGTGGTGAGACCAGTACCATCTTACGAATATTAAAGACGGCACTAATCGGCTTTTCTGGCAACATTAAACTTGATATTAGGCTTCTTTACCATGCGAGACATTTTAAGAGTGAGCATTCAGTATCTAGCTTCTCTAAGCTCAAAAATAAATGTCAACAATCCTCAGTCATCTGGAAACTATGAAAGTGCATTCCGTTTCAGTGTTTACGTCGTTTATGTGACAAATTGTTAGATTCCAAGTGATGCGAGTAAATTTCTTAGTAGTACATAGTATAAGTTAGATCAGTGCTTATAATATTGTATTGTTATTAAATATCATAGTAGGTGATTATAATAAAAAAAATGTGCAAAACCCATCTCGTAACGACGCCAATGTTGTCGAATGTTAGCTTACGTCTTGCGGTTCTCCTCCACGAGATATATCTTCTGCAATAGATTCCTATCGCTGAAATTCATTTTGGCTTTACGTGTTTTATGAGGTAAAATACGGATCTTTAGGTACTTGCAGTTTACAGCGTGGCGAGCACGTCTGCAATGATCGCAATTAGCTATAGAACGGTCGTATCTACCTGGAAACTATTAAAAGTTGCAAGAATTGCTATATTCGCTTTTTTCTATGTCAAAGAGTTTTTTATGTTTAACACGTAATCAAACTGAACTTTTTATGTTATTGCTGCACAAGTTCGGAGAAAGTTTCTAATTGCATGTCACCAGCTACACGGTGTATGTCAATATTATTCTAAGAATCTTACCGTTTCTTTGGGAAGAATATTAATATTTTGTTAATGATTTTACGAATCTTCGTGAGTAAATGTCAAACGTGAGGATAACAATCTAAAATAGAGAAAAAGTCGTAAAGGCGTAAATAAAAATACATTGCATTCATATCCATTATATTATTTATATATTATATACAGAAGAAAAAAGGTTATTTACATTGTTTGCTTGATGTTCTAAAATTTTAATATTTTTCGTAAAGTGTTGTTTAAAATTTGTTTCTCCTATCCTATTATATCATAATTGTTGAAAATTGACTTCTTCTTCTTAAGGTGCCATGCATTTCTGCGTAGGCGTCCACCGTACATCGTCTTGTCAGGTGAGATGTTAAATAGTCAGGATTAAATAATTCTGTTTTTAGCAGCATTGCGAAGCATTTCATAGCTGTGGATTCCTGTCCATTGTCGAATATTGCGCAGCCATGACATTTTTTTACGTCCGAGACCTCTCCTACCCTCTATTTTCCCTTCGAGTATCAGTTGCTGAAAAGTGTATCGTTCTCCTCGTATAATGTGCCCCAAGTATGCAGTCTTCTTACTTTTTACATAATTAAAAAGTTCCCTATCCTGTAAGCCCGCTCTTCTGAGTACTTCCTCATTTCTGACCCTGTCCGTCCATGATATTCTGAGCATTCGACGCAGGCACCACATTTCGAACACTTCAAGTTTGTTAATGGAACTGGCCTGAGGTTAATTGACTAAAAAATAGTAAAATTTTGTGTACATTTTCAAATTTACTGGTAAATTGGAAAGTATCTAAAACTAACCAAAAAATGCAAGCCAAATGTTTTAAGTGTTCTGTAAACTGCATTTTTAAAGAGCCTAAGAACTCCGGTGAAGTGTCTGGTTACCCATGTGATTTTTGCAAGAGGGTGATGCCTTACTTGTGTAAGGATTGTGTACCTGGGATTGTGAAGTGAAGTGAAAATTGCCAGCACCCAGAATATTACTGAATTAGAGGAGGAAATTGATAAGATAAGCGTGGAGATGAAAAGTTTAAGAACAAGTTTTGAAACAATCTATGATGATCTAAAAAAAGATCTTAGGATAATTAAAGACTCTACCACTGGCAACAAATCAGTAAATAGTGCTGGAAATAATAACATTCAAAATTATGCATCTGTCAAAGGTACCGATGTAGTTTTTGAGGAGATACAGGACAGGATCCGGAGAGCCACAAATATTATTATATATAATGTACCTGAAAACCATTCCAATGAATCTAACATCCGTACTGAACATCATAGAAATGAGGTACAAAGAATTCTCAATAAAATAGGTGTAACGAACAGCACATTTAAAGCTTTTCATCTGGGTTGACTAACAAATAAACCCAGACCTCTTAAAGTCGCATTTATTGATTCAGCAATAAAATTTAAAACATCGTAGATCTTTAATGGGTTCTAATTTGCACACTGGAGCTGATCTTACCCCTTTACAGCGTGAGAAAGTAAATTCAAAAAAACACAGGGTGAGAATAAGCTGAAGATCAAGTACTTTAGTGGGGTACCCAAAACCATTGTCATTAAATCCAATAATTCAAAAAACGATCATTATGCTTATATTTTCAAAATGTTGGCGGTATGGTACGTGCACTAAACTTCAGAATTTTAGACAAGTTGTGAGTCTCTCTAATTATGTTAGAGATGTAATTATTATTATTGAAACATGACTTACATCTAGAATCTTAGATGCTGAATTGGGATTGAGTGACTTTAATGTAGGTATATAAACATGACAGGGATACTCAAACTAGTTCAAAGACTCGTGGTGGTGGTGTTCTTTTTGCTGTTCATAAGCGCCTTTATTCAATGTTGGTTACGTCTATCGATTCTCTGTGGAACATGTTTTGACACAGGTAATGTGTGGTACAAAAAAGTTAGTCATTGGTGCAGTGTATTTTCCTACATGGTCATCTGGGCCAGTATACAGGAGCATTCCACTTGTACATTGGGCTTAGCGGATAGATTTAGTGATTGTGAATTCTGTATTTGTGGTGACTACAATCTACCTGAGGCATCCAGGGATAATCTTAATAGTGGTGTTACAGTTGAGTGTCCGCATCACTCTCCAGCAAATACTATTTGTACTTGCTACAATTTTCAAAATATGTCACAAAGAAAATGCTTTGCCTAACCTTAGAAATTTTTCCTAATAAATTTTTAGATTTACTTTTCTGTACTCAGAGGGATGCAGTTGTGTTGATTTCAACTGATATTCTATTGAATATTTCGCAACATTATTCAGCTTATACTATATTGTTACATGCATACAAAAAAATGTAATTATTAAGTTTTAAATGAATATTTGACCTCAATTCCTTGGAACAAGGTATTAGATGAACCAAATATTAATTACTACATAGAAAATCTTTACCATATTTTATATGATGCCATCAATATATTTGTTTCTATCAAACGGTTTAAATCAATAAACTTTCCAGTTTGGTTTTCGCGAGGATTAATTGAGCTTGTCTTACCGAAAAAAGTAGCTCACAGGAATTTTAAAGCATCAGGCAACTCATATGAAGAATATTCGGTGTAAAATGTAAATCATTACTAGCAGTGTGTTATAAAAATAATTTAGAGAATATTCAAGCAAAGTTTTTAAGTAATCCCCGGTCTTTTTAGAGGTATGTTAGTGCTACACGTGGGTCTGGTGCTTATCCTAATGTAATGTCTAATAAAGGTGGAGATGTAATAGCTTAGAATGGTGATGAAATAGTCAATCTATTTGCCAGTTATTTTTCAGGTACATATAATGATAGTGAGTATAATTTACCTAATTTTGAATTGGACTCTAATGTGGATTTCCAGATTCTCAAATTTAGTCTGACTGAGGTTTTGGAGGGGATTCTTCTTCTTCGCGTGCCATATTAGAATTATCCAACGTTGGCGATCACCATTGCAAGGGCTTGTCGATCTTCTGCAATATGGAATAATTGTCCTGCATTTGATATTTAAGTCTATTCACGAATGTTTTTAACCAAAAAACTTGTTTTCTTCCTACACCTCTATGGCCCTCTATTTTGCCTTTTAGGCTCAGTTGTAATATTTTATATTACTTATCCTTACTATATGTCCCAGATAAGACATTTTTCGATGTTTAACAGTCTCGTTCAAGGGGATTATGAGTTTAAAAACTACATATTCTTCAGGTCCTGATAGTATACCTGCAGCACTTACTAAGAACTGTATTTTTTCCCTTTGTAAACCTTTACAACAAATTTTCAATTTATCATTGTCATCATCTGTATTTCCACAATATTAGAAAAATAGTTTTCTTACACCTATCTATAAATCCGGCAATCGAGAGTGTGTTAACAATTATAGAGGTATAACTATTTAATCAGCAATCCCGAAACTTCTTGATAAATTGGTATCGATAAATCTTACCTGGGGTAGCAGAAACATAATTATTCATGAACAACATGGATTTTTTAACGGGAAGTCAACAGTAACCTTGTCAATTACCAACACTACTTGTTGGGGGCATTTGAGAATAAAATTCAGGTCGACAGCATTTACACTGATTTCTTAAAGGCCTTTGACCAGGTTAATCATAATCTTTTGGTCCACAAACTTCTTTTTCAAACTTCTTCAAACTGATTAACAGTGGTGACCCCATTGTTAATCAGATAAACAGTTTTCTGATGGGAAGTACACACCAAGTTCGTATTAACAATTATATTTCAAAAGAATTCCAGTCTTGGTCTGGTGTCCCACAAGGGTCTCATTGTGGTCCCTTTTTTTTTAACTTATTCATTAACGATATTGGTAAGGCTATCAAAAACTCACACCCTCTGCTATTTGCTAATTATCTTAAGTTATATTGTTTTATACGAAAATATATAAAAAGAAAGACGATGTTGAAAACGCAGAAAATGAAGAACAAACAGAAAATAGGAATGGAGAACAATCAGAGCTTCCCTCATACAGCAAAGTATTGGCGACCATAAACAGATTAAAGACAAGGAAAGCAGCAGGACCAGACGACATTATAAATGAGTTCTTCAAGAAAGGGGGAGAGGAACTAGTCCACAGAATCCACAACCTAATAGAACGAATATGGGAAGAAGAACGCATGCCGAACGACTGGAATTGTGGTCTGATGTGCCTAACACAAAAAGATGAAATGAGGTTGGAAATCTTAGAGAGAAAGATAATTCGACGAACAATGGGACCGGTGAGGATGAGTGTAGGCGATTTTAGAAGATTAACCAATGAAGAAATTAAAGAAGTCATCGAGGGTGAAGACATAATCAAGTTCGTGAAGACGCAAAGGCTCAGGTGGCTGGGACACACAGAAAGAGCTAACCCAGACTCTACGCTAAAGCGAATAACTGGATGGAGACCAACAACAAAGAGACCAAAGGGGAGACCCAAAACAAGATAAAGAGATCAAGTCTTAGGAGACATAAAGAAGCTGAGAATCTACAATTGGAAGGAGCGCTGTAGGGACCGGAAAGAATGGAGGAAAATTGTAGACAGGGCCAAGTCACACACGCTGCTATTATAATAAAAAAACAACAGCGGACTGATTCTCCGCAATAAATGAATCAGAGAGCCCAAAAGGGCGGCAAACACTCCGCCAGGAGTGAATAAGCCATGATGATGATGATGATTTCGTTTTATACATGATAAATCGAATAGACATCTCTTGCAAGATGATGTAAATAATATAATATGTTTATGGTCAAGACAAAATGGTTTAAGATTAAATCCAACTAAATGTTCTTGTATTTCTTTTGGTCGTATAAATCATCTAATAGCTAATATATATGTTTTTAATGATGTACTCTTGGATTCAATTACTGAGATAAGAGATTTGGGTGTATTATTGGATTGTGTATTGACATTGACATTTGGAAGCCATTTTCTTAAAATTAAGGTAACAGGATTTCCTAACCTTGGTTTTATTTATCGTAACAGTCACGATCTCTCACCTATTGTATTCAAATTATTGTATTGCTCTCTGGTACGCTCAGGTCTTGAATAATGCTCTGTTTTTGGTGTTGTTGTGTTCAGCAGAAGTTTCTAAGATCTTTAGCTTTTAAAGCACATAATATTAATAAAAGAAATACTGAAAATTATTTCATAGATTATTCTGTAATAATGTCTCAATTTAACATTGCTACACTGAAGAACCGTAGGTTGAGAGCTGATATGTTATTTTTGTTTAAAATTCTAAACAACGTTGTTAATAATTGTGCCCCGTTATTAGCCAATTTGTACTTAAACACAATACGTAGAACTCGACACATTGTACTCTTTTATATTCCTTTTTATAGGATTGATTATGCTCGTCATTATCCCTTGTCGAGAATGCTCAGCTCTTGCAATGACCTTCTATTGGATCCATTCTGTCCAAACATTAATGTTTTCAAAAGGCAACTTAAGAGTCTAATTATTAATCTAAATATGTGATATTTTTTAAATTTTGTGATTTGATATACTGTTTAAATGTACAAATTTTTACTGTTTAATTGTTTCTTTCTCATTGTTTTGATGTGTATTGTGCATGATCTTCACTTTTTACTATTTGTTGTATTTTATCGAGGGGTTCGAGCGAAAACCCGATAACTAACAAAATCATTGTTCGGAGATAATCGCGATTAAAGATTTTCGTAATATTGAAGAGGCTTTAAAATCGTCATAGGAAGTTGTTTCAAATATTAGTTAAAGCCAAACAGTAGAGAATTTAATGTTTAGTTAGAATAATTTATTTTTAGTTTAACTTATTAAAAGGTATTTACAAAAAAAAATAAAACATGATATTTATCGGGTTTTTCCTCGCTGGATGAGTACAACATTTGATTTTATTGGTTTTTATTTTTAATTTTGTTAATTATAAAATAAAAATAAACTGTATTTTATTCAAATAAAACAAATAATAATCTACATTCTTTTTGGGAAATTAAAAGGTAATATCTTCTTCTTCCGATTCTTCTCCCATCATTATATCTGGAATTCGATCTACGACATTATTCCCTATTTTTAAATTTGATATCCAAGCATGCAGCTCTTCCGGAAAAATGTTTTCTTGGCACATCTTTATTAAATCTTTTTTTTTGCTTCGCTTATTGGAAGAGTACTTTGTATAACTTTGGTAAATTACCCGGAGTTGGTAAGTCTAGGGTTGCTTTTTGGGATAAAATTTGTTTTGGCCTTTTAGACCGTAGAGTAGGAGTTTTTTTTTTTAATTCAAACCATATCTTCTGATATGTTTAAACACTTTAATTCTTCTGAGAGATCGTAGTTGAAAAAAATTTTCCTTCTTTCACCTTTAATATATTTTAGTCTCTTGATTTTTAACCACTGCACAGTATTACCGTCAGAATCTACTGTTCTGTTTTGCAATATATTTGCTGAAAGTGACTTTAAATCTAAAAATTCATTATATTTTATTTCTTTTACCCTGTATGGGCCTATATTATGTTTCACATTGTCTACTGTCTTCATTTTCTGTTTTCGTGCTGTTTGAAATATATTTTTCCAGTCATTCATGCAAGTTACATTTACATGTTTACTTGCAGATTCTATTGCCGAGTGCATAGAATCCACTTCCATATAAGTATGTCCTGCTTCTAAGAACTTTTGTTCTATAATTTCCAATTGGTCAATATTTTTTACGATCCACAACAGCAGTACGGCTATAAACTGATTACGGTTTTCACCGCCACTAGTATCTGAAAAAATTGTTACATGCTTAACCTCAGGTCCTAAGCATTCACTTAAATAGTAATACATGCAAGTTCCGATTTCAGAACTACCCTTTTTGCCATTGATTTCATTCCAGTACAAGCAATGTGCGTTATTGGGTAGCGGTGATTCCCAAATAGTAAGATTGTATACTACCAATTTTCTACGATAGTATAATTGACTAATAGATCCTTTGGGTATTTGTAAAATTGCTTGTAAATCCAATGTTACAGACATAAATGTCTTGTCTTTATTTTACTTGCTTTGTCTTTATCTATTCTTTTAGCGGCCTGAAAAATTTCGTTTCTTTTTCTATGTTCTTCGTAGATTATTTCAAGGTTTTTTCTCTGCTCTAGATCAGCCTTAGCATATTTGGCACAGATAAGACACTGGTCCTTTTTGGGCGTGAAAAAACTTAGATTATACTCTTCACAAAAAATAGATCGGTATTTACGTAAACCAACAGGGTCTCTATTATTTTCGATGCAGTTATCTAAGTAAAGCTGGTACATTTTTTTGATATTTAGAGTGGGATGTAAGTATTTTCTAATGGTATCCTTTAACAAATAGAACATCTTCAGCCTTTGTTTTGTTAACTGGTTCCTGTTTTCCGCGATTATCTTCTTTAGAATAGCAACCAGTAGAATAACTGTTAGCTACAGCATTTATTATAACATCTGGGGATATACACAGCGTTTTTGTAAAAAACTTTTGGCACACTGGAATCCGTTCGTTGTTAGCTAGTGGAAAAAAACATTTCTTGCTAAATTTTCGTTCCTTTCTTTTGGAAGTTTTAAGGACAAGTCTAGTCCTAATTTGTTTTACAGTTATATTGCGCAAAATAAAATTTTTTCTAGATTTAAAATCTAGACTCCAGTAATTTCTACAGAGTTTGTTTCTATAATCTTCAGAAAACTTTTCAGTACACTTAAATTTACATTTATCACAATTGACTTGCTGGTTGAGCTCTGGTTTTGTTTTTCGTTATATATGTGCTCCCTTCTGACCGTCTTTTTTTCGCAATATTCAATTTCCATTCAGCGGGATTACTTTTACGCCACCTTTTTGGCTTTGTTACCTTACGCAGTACTGTTTCCAAAATGCCTTCAATTATTAATGTCACTAAAGATGTAGACGTCTCAGAGTATAAAATTTTCTTACGTTGAACCTTTTTTTTTGGTTTACGAGATCATTTTCAGATACGCCAATATCTTTAGAATCCAAAGATGACTTTGTGCAGTAGTTTGGATCTACGTCAGAATAATCACCTCCAAATAAAGAAGTAGTATCGTCAAATTAAATCAAACTATACTTTTGTTAGAGAACGCAACGTCCGTAATAATGTCCAGACATGAGTGAACTAATCAGAACTACCGACCCAAAAAGGTAAATCATTGTACTTCGTGTAACCTAAAATTGGTTTACTGGGTTTTCGCAGGACAAAAATGTGCTGAAATTTAATAAAGTATCATAGTATAAAATTCTTTATTGGATTTTCGCATGAATATATTTTGTTAAAATTAACAGCTTTGTAATCTTCATATCCGATAAATGTATTTATATATTTTTAAAATCTTAACTTGTGAATTTCTTTTAGAAAGAAAGCAGTTAAGTTGTTCTAGCTTATTTTTCCTAGAACTGATTTTATAGTTCAGACATTTATTATGAATTTCAATTTTCGATAAAATTAATTATCTGTTTTTAACTCAGAAATATTTCTAATAAAATTAGTAACTTTACACAGGAAAAGATGATAAATGATTCTACCGGATTCTCATATTATAAATATGTTTACTTCAAAGTATTTTTATTAGTAAAGTTATATTATCGGGGGTGTTGTTTCACCTTTAACTACGGGCTACGGTGTACACAGTCCTTGCCCTTTCTTAAAACTATTTTCTGCGTTTACGGCGCTCGACGTAACCTATCAGTATAGTATCAACCATTGTCTGTTACAGTCGATCTGTGATTTTTAATCGAATAGTTGAGTTGTGATAAAAAATATGAAAGTGAGTTCCCGAACGGTGCCTTCAGTACACCACGCACATAGTTATGTAAGTAATTTTAACGAATGTTAAACTTTAAATTACCTGCAAACGAGTTATTTTCTGTGTAGTAAATGTTACATTGTACTTTTTATACAAAAATGTAAAATGAAAACTTAGGAAAAATATTTTTTATAGGGATCGAGTGCGTGTTAGAAACCCTAAAAGTCTCACACAAGATGAGCTTAGAGCTATGGTTGAAGCATTGTTCGAAAAAGAACCTGAGAAAGAAGTTAGGGGAGAAGAGGATGCTAGTTCGTCAGAAAAAGAGGAAGAAATTACGGAAGACAACGATTATAACACTAAGTCGGAGATAGAACTAAATGATAAAGAGTCTTCTGATTCAGATAACGAGAGCGATGGTGAGAGTTTAGAAAGCGATGAAGATGAGTATTTTATAGCGAAAGATAAACAAACAAAGTGGTATAAATATTCAGTGGTGAGCAAATGTAGCAAAACTTCTAGCAACAATATTGTAAAAATACTTCCTGGGCCAAAGCTGAGTGCTAGAGATATTACCAATGAGAGAAGTGCTTTCGAAAAAATTTTTAGTGACGACATTATTGAAAATATAGTTGAGTGTACAAACTTGAAAATTGCAAATATGCGAATAAAGTATAACCGGCCGAGACGGGCTAAAAACACAACAAAAATAGAAATTATGGCATTTATCGGACTACTACTTCTTGCAGGAACTATAAAGCAAAACCATACACATTTTCTTGAATTGTGGACTAAAGACGAAACCGGGTCAGAAATATTTAGAGCGTGCATGAGTGCTAATCGATTTTTATTTTTGCTTGCTGCTCTAAGATTTGATGAAAAAAATAGTAGAGGGATACGCAAGGAAACTGATAAGCTTGCTGATTTTCGAGATACACTGGATCGTTTTGTGGAGAACTGCAACAATAACTACTGTTTAGGAGAAGAAATAACAATTGACGAAATGTTAATACTTTTCAGAGGTAGATGCAGTTTTGTTCAATATATCCCGTCCAAGCCTGCAAAGTATGGGTTAAAAGTATTTGTATTGTGTGATGCCAAGACATTTTATGTTACAAATTTAGAGGTGTATTGTGGTAATTAGCCACAAGGACCTTACAACAAATCAAATAAACCTGCTGATATTGTACATCGTTTACTTCAAGACTGGAAATAGAAAAACCGGAACTTGACATGTGATAATTGGTACACAAGTTACTCATTGGCCAATGATCTTTTGAAAGATAAAGTAACAATGGTTGGCACACTAAAGAAAAATAAACGGAAGCTGCCGTTGGAGTTCCTACCACATAAAGAAAGAGAAGTTGGATCGTCCCTTTTCGGATTTCAAAAAGAGGTAACTATAGTGTCATATGTCCCTGCAAAAAATAAAGCTGTGCCTTTGATATCAACCATACATAATGATTCTGCAGTGGATCCGAAGAAAAAAAAAGCCAAATATAATTTTAGATTATAATTCTCACAAAGGAGGTGTCGACACAGTAAATAAAATGCGCGGTACATACTCGGAATCAAGGAGAACGCAAAGATGGCCGATGGTTATATTTTTTCAGCTCCTAAACATCGCAGGAATTAACAGCCAAATCCTGTATAATGTTGCAAATATAAACAATTCTCAAAAATATAGAAGGATATTTATAAAGGAATTATCTTTATCTTTGTTGAGACCACACCTTTCAGACCGAGCTGAAATACAGAGTTTGCCCTTAGATTTAAAACTATTCCTGAAGAAATATAAAGCTACTGTAGTGGAAAAAGAAGAAAAAGAACCACCAGCAAAAATACGAGGAAGGTGCTATTGCTGCGGAAGGCGTAAAAATAGAGTGAGAACCATTTCGTGTCAGACATGCAGGAGAATGGTTTGCAAAGAACATTCCACCAATATTTGTCATGAGTGTATTAATTCAAATAACCAGGAAGAAGACGAAAGTGAATAAAGACTCGTATGTGTTTATTTTTCTACCTAGTTAAAAATTTTCGCAAATTTTTTTAGGTTGGTGTTTCAATATGTAATAAATTACTGTTTTCGTTGTTTCTTACTGGTTTACCATTTTTTATTATTTTTTAGTTTTATTTTTTATTATATAATAACTAATTATTGATTAAACACAAGTTGTGCAATTTAATATAGTTCTAATTATTAAAGAAATTTTGTTTCTGTAGCTATTTGTAACTGGTGTATAGAGTACACCGCGCCCGTATTTGAGATTCATGGTTGGGCGCCCGTAGTTAAAGGTTAATATGAGTTAACGGTTTTTACCATGTTTGGTTTTTATCAATTATTGTGCTTAAAAATGTTAATATCAATTTAAAAAATTTTTCAGTGATAGAAGACGTGTTTTTAATACAGAAGAAATAAAAATACCGGATTTCATAATTTTGTCATTTATCGGGTTTTCGCTCGAACCCCTCGTTATTGTAAATGGTTATACCGTTGAAATAAATAAATAAATATATTAATGGCATAATATTTGGGCTTCAGAGAGAATTAAAAAAAGTAAAAATTTTTTATTCGTTTACTTTAAAATAGATTTAATATTCTGTTAAATATTTATTAATAACTATCCACTAACGACCGACGTTCGATATCAATAACCGGTTACGAGATGTATATTCGGATGTTTACTACGAAGGTGTAGTGTAATAAACCGAAAAAACCATCAAAACCGATCCACTTTTACTTAATAACTATAATCTTCTTTATGTTATATTACGACCATATTAAGGCAACTATTAACGTTAATGTGGCTTGGATAATGCTACATGAAAGCTTATTTTATTCGGAAGACATAAAACTTTTAATATTCTTATTACGAAAACAAACATGGAAATAAAAATATGATAGTTGTGTGGTCGGATCTTGAATATATTAAACTTTGAAAGCATTGAAGAACAACTTATTTTCTTTAAAGTATTAATTACTTACAGTATAATGACGATTAAGTGAGAAATGTGTAAGACTACAGAGAGTATGTTTGGATTGAAACCCTCAGACTCCAAAATATAAGAAACATTCATCATTCTTTCTGCTTTTGTCGATATACCAGATCAGCTTCTTTTACACTTATGTTAAATATGAGGACCAGCCTTTGTAGACTATCTTTATCTTGGGCTATCAATATTGCTTCGTCTGCGTAACAGAGTATTTTTATTTCTTTGTTTACTATTCTGGTTCCTCTTCCTTTGTTAATGCTTTTGATGATTTCATCTATAATCAAATTGAAGAGCATGGGGCCCTTGTCTTATTCCGCTGCCTATTTCTATAGGTTCTGTAAGTTGTCCATCTATTCTGACTTTCATTTTGTTGTTTTGGTAGATGTTTTCGATAGTTTTTATATTTAGGGAAACTTCTATACAGAAGATGGATTACATCTTTGACTCTTACTCTGTAAAACTTTCTTTAGGTCAATCAGACACAGAAATGCTAATTTATATGCTATTGTACTCTAGTGAATTCTCAGTAATTTGCTTTATAACGAATATTGCATCTGTACCCGATCTTCCACTACAAAAGCCCTGTTGGTCATCTGCTAAACTTATTCTCTGATTAATAAGTACTTGTAAAATTTTAGTTTTAAGTTTTAGGGTAGTATTTAATAAGTTTATACCTCTGTAGTTTTCTGGCAGTTTTTTATTCTCTTTTTTGAATAGTAGAATTAGTCTGCTCGTTCTCCATTCTTTCGGTATTTTGTAAGCTGACTACAATAGTAGTCAGCAAAGAACCAACCAGATGTAAAATAGAAATTGATGGCATAGTATTGATCAAGTAGTGGAAATAAAGTACCTGAGAACTACATTGTCTAGCTACGGAGACCTGGACAAAGAAGTGAGAGATCAAGAACAAAAAGCAAATAGACTGGCAGGATGCATTAATAACACTATATGGCGAAATAGATATTAACACTGAGATAAAGACAAGAAATTATAAAGCGAGTGTATGACCAATAATGACATATGCCTCATAAACAAGACCCAACACAGACACGACGCAAAGGCTACTGGAAACGTCAGAGATAAGAGTATTGAGAAGAATAACAGGCAATACGTTGAGAGATCGAAAGAGAAGTAAAAACATCAGAAGAAAATGTAACTTAAAGTGTATTAATGAATAAACACATAATAGAAAAAAGATTGAAATAACCACATAAGCAGAATGGAGGAGACCCGTGTCGTCAAAATAGCAAGAGATAAGTCACCAATCGGCAAAAGAAGTACCGAACGACCGCGCAAAAGATGGAGACAACTTTCCAAAGACGTATTAATCCTTTATTGAATAAACAGAATTGCTTATAAAGAGGAAAAGGTAGAAGAAGAAGGTTTGTTTAATTAAAGTTCTCCATACATTTCCGTAATGTGACTATACGACTTTTTCATGTTTTCTTTGCTCTTTCTGTCCTACTGGTGTCAGGAACTTTAATTATATATTATGTCGATGTTGAATGTACACTAACCACCCTAGTATATCTAATGATGATCTTGGCATCAACTAATGCGATTCCTAGACGTTCCCTAGTGTAGACTCTACAATTCTATTTAAGCAATTCCATTTCCGTCATATGCATTCATTGTTAATATTTATTTTTCACAGCCCAATATTCCTCGTCGAACATCGTAGCTGGTCCTATGGTAGTTTATGTATGTTTTGCTTTTTTTTACTGTAGATTTGTTTTTCAGTAGTAAAGTAAAATGAATGAGACTCCACAAAGATTGCGGTATTAATGAGACTGCCGCAATCTGGGCTACGATTGATTAATTAATCAGCTAATCCTTTAATCACCAGTTCAAAATGGTTCTGTCAAAATGGCCTTCAGAATGGTTTTCAGAACCAACTGCTCTAATAATATCTATAAATATTGGATATCTATCTAGAGATAACACCTTTTACTATCAGACATATGTACTATACACAAATTTAACGTGCTGCTAGTGCAGGAAACACATATAGACCTGATTTTTCCCAAACCTAGGATATTTAGTATAAAGCGGATCGCTGAAAGACCACATGATAAATATGGAAGTGCTATATTAACCCAACCTGAAATGAACAAAACATGATCTGATATATCAGTGAACACAACAACATAGAAATTATGACCATCTGCATACCAAGCTTCTCTGTGACATCTGTATATAAGCTTTCTAAGGAAGATTTCATTTTCACTAAACCTTACAATTTTAACTACCATAACACCAACTTAGCCCTTGGCGATTTTAATTGTCAAAGTACTGCATTTGGATATAGAGAGATTATTGACAAGATAGAAGGTTGAAGCTGTGTGCGGATCAAGGCCAACTACAACTGCTGTGTGCGGATCAAGGCCAACTACAACTAATACACAACGCCAAACTTCCCTCCTCTTTTAACGGTGCTAGGTGAAAGGGAAGATGCAATCCGGACATTATTTTTGTATTTAGGCAAAAAAGAGCTCAGTGGAGAATAAATATCGGAGATACAATTCCTCGTACATAATACAAACTACTTAATTATACTATGGGCGTTGTAATAACATCAAAAAAGTGTCTTGGGCCCGACCTATGGAACCTGGCATACCTAGGTACCTAGGATTGACATTGCACCAGAATGAAAAATGGGGGAGCACGTGTGGGAGGTAGCCCAGAAGGCTGCAAATAGTGCGGCTGCGTTGAGGAGGGTGATGCCCAACATTAAGGGACCCAAATCACGGTATTGTATAATAGATCGTCCTCTAGTCGATCGCACCAGTCAGAGCGGGGCGGTAGAGATAACGGTCTATAGGAAGCTCATGACACGAGTGGACAAAACAAGTCTGTTGCGAGTAGCATGCGCCTACAGGACTGTGTCTGCGGCAGCCTTGTACACCATCACTGGATGTATTTCGTTGCATGTTTTGGCGGTGGAAAGAAAAGAGTTTATGAGAGAAGAGGCCCAAACCTTACTATGGCCGAGAGAAGACAGGAAAGGGAAAGGTCAATTGAAAGATGGCAAGAAGAATGGAACAACACGGAGGATGTGGCACAGTGGAAGAAAATGCTGATCCCGAATATAAGAGATTGGGTGGACTGTGGCCACAGGCGACTGAACTATTTCATGACGCAGGTGCTCACAAGACACGGGTGTTTTAGGGCCTACCGCTCTAGGTTCGGAAAGGCTGACACAAATGAATGCTTATACTGTGAACACTCAAACACTGTGACACATACGATGTTAGATTGCGTGTGAATTTTGTTACAGTGAGAGAAATGATTGAAAATAAAGCAGGTTGGACTAGCGCACACAACTATATGCGTGCAGTGATCAAGAAAAAAGAAAAGGAAGAAAGACAGCTGGACCAACGGCAACGGTAAAAGGGAAAGTTACTGAAAGTTGAAGCTAGAAAATTGGTCAGACTGTATGAGTTAGAATGCGTGAGTCAGACTGTGGGGAAGGAGTAAATGCCCGTCTGGGAATGATGCCGTACTAGGAGCGATAAGGGTCTTCTACGCGCTACCTGGAACGAGACAGGGAGCCTCCTTGCTAATGAATGGAGTCTGGATGTAGATAAATAGAGAATGAATGTATGAAGGTAGTGTTTCGGAAGTGATGCCGGCCTTACAGCGGCCATTCCACTTTCGGATCGCTGGATGATAGAGGAGGGTCTGGTTTAGCAGGTAGGCTTTCGACGTAGACTCAGCGACGAGAGGGCATTTTAAAGTACCTCAGGAACTATCGCCAGGAGTACGAAGAACGAATCCTGCACTAAGGTCAGTCAGGCGGCGTCCTGGACTGAGATGTCTTTTGAAGATTCCAGACCCCCTCTATAAAGACAAAAAAAAACAGAAAACTATGACATATTTAATAACATTGTGAAAACTGTTTCTAAAATAAATATTTCTCGTGGATGCTAGACTCACTATTTTTAAGGACCAGACTCCAGACTCCAGACTCCAGACTCCTGAATGTTCCATTGCTCAAACGATGTCAAAAATTATAAGATAAAGACCTTTGCAGTGATGATACTTACCTAACTAGAGAAATATTGTGTGCTGCGCTCTTCCAACGAAAACCAACGAAGATCCAAATGGTTCAATCTTATTAAAAACATGAACATGGCACAAAATAGTAGACCTGCTTGAAAACTACCAAAGAATCTTAGCCAGGATCCTATTAAAAGAGCTAACAATTTCACATTAGTTACTAAAAACCAAGTGCACCTGGATAAAGAGGCAAAGAAAAACATAAAATGGGAGAGGACAGAACCAGTCAGCTAAGCTTAGATTCGCCATCTACATAATAAAAAGTAATAAGGCTCCAGGCATTGGTGATCTGCGCACAAAGCAAATTAAGCAGTTTGGACCAAAAATACTACAATGGCTCCTCCAGATAATGAACAGCTGTGTTCAAACTATGCATATACCCAAACTCCGGAGACAAGCCTGTCGTTGCCTTACTTACAGCTGGGAAAGGGCTTAAAAACCTCAAAAGCTAAGACCAATATCATTGCTTTATTGACTATTTTAAATACTTGAGCTCATACTGCTTACTAGAATTTCATCCAGAATACACAAAAACCTCGTAATAGAACGTAAGAGAACAAAGTGACTTTAGGTTAAGGACATCATATATATCATAGATACTAAATCTTGTCCAACACATCAAAGATGGGTACGAAAGATACAAGGTATCCGGAGCGGCATTTGTAAATATTATCACTGCCGCTTACGACACAGTAAATCACAGGAGACTTCTTTAAACATTATACAGTGATGAGTGCCTTAAGAACCGGCAAAATAACGCAAAAGATAGAAAACATAATACGTTGTGAAATAAAAAGAGATGAAAGTAGTAGAGGTGGGAAATTATCGATAGAAACCTCTAATTTACATTACATTACATTACATTAGGACTATCGATAGTTTCCCACCTTTAGACATTAGCTAATGAGCTAGTTGAATTCAGTCAAATTTTTTAAATTTCGCATAAAGTAAAAACTGATTGAAGGCAATAAAGCAAATGTAAGTAAACAGTTTAATTAGTAGTAATTTGATAATTAATTCTGTGTCTCAAATCACAGTTTATTATTGATCAATACTTTAATTTTGGATAAAAATATACTCGTACTTAAACTGTTTTTACTTACATTACGTGATAAGTATTACTATGACTGAAGTCAACCAGCTCATAAGCTAACGTCTAAAGGTGAGAAACTTTCGATAGATCTAATGTAATGTAAAGTAAATTATAGGCTTATATCGATAATTTCTCACCTCTACTACTTGCATCTCTTTTTATTTCACAACGTATTATGTTTTCTATCTTCTGCGTTATTTTGCCGGTTCTTAAGGCACTCATCCCTGTATAATATCACATAAGACAGTAAACTCACTTGTCTTAGACGCGTCTTCCTGCAATATAACATCTTTTACGTATATGTCAATGGTAAGAATAGTAGGTAGAGAATAAAGAAGAATGGTCTCACTCAGGGCACCAACAGTGTAGAAAATTTTCACAAACGACCAACTCATACCAGTAGATACAAGAACTTTTATATTTACAGACAATGCAACTGTTCTTAAGCAAGCACAAACTTTTGCAGAAGTGAAAAAAACACTTACTGAAGCCTTAAACACAATTACAACATACTATGAGTCAAACTATCTTAAGTCTTACCCTGAAAAAACTTAAACTCAAAATTCAATAGTATGGTGAGACCCTTGAACACTGTACCTCTCCTAAATACCTAGAAGTCACTTTGGATTGCAGGTTATCATTCAAAGAACATTGTTTGAAACCAAAAGACATACTAACGACCAAAAACAATATTCTCTGCAAGCTTGTAAACCAAAAAAAAGGGGCCACATTTTTCCACCCTTAGAACATCGACACTTGACTCTGTATATGCCCGAATATGCCTCGCCAGCATAGAAATTATAAGCATACTAGAAACGTAGATGCTACTAATGAGCCAGCAAGAATCATCAGTGGATGTTTGAGATGCGGCTTAGATATGAAATGAAAGAAAATATTTAAGTAAAGAATCTACATGAAACTTTATGAGATCGAATTCATTTTAGTTCTTTTAATCAAATTAATCTTTCTTAACACTTTTGTCTATTTTACTCTTTAATTAGAAGTAAAAATTTTAGTCATTAACAGCCTGTCAAATTAACAACAGCTAGTTTTCTTGCTGAATTACATTTTTTCATCCTCCAAAACAGGTTTCATGGGAATGCCACTAAAAATATTACTATTCTAAGACCTGCTAGACCGCGCAGTTTTTCTTGTTGTAGACTGAGCTATCTGTAGATAAATCCTCAAGGAAAGAAGCACAATACTATTTTAGATCATTATATAACTACTTAGTTTACTGAGAAGTAAAAAAAAACAAAGTATATAGATGCTTATTGCAGAAGGTAAACATTTTGAATTATTTGGGGACGATTTTCTCGAATCTTGGCAGATCAGTTGTCACGTTGCTAGGAACTTACTTCATAGCTTATGACTCAGGACGAATTTGCATAGACTAGACTAAAATTTGCAACTTTAAGGTTTTAAGGAAAAATTATTTATGCCACATAAAGTTTAATCTACCCACTATCTTAAAGCCACATATATTTCCTGATATGATCACCCTGGATAAAGCAGTCGACATAATACTAGAGATATCATAGATGGTCATTGTTTGACAATTATATATTACGATCTCTCACATGCTGTGTTAATATACTTTTTTATCTAAAGGTTGGTTAGAGCTTATTAGTACAGTAGTACTATGAAAATAATATACACAGTTGTCTCAGTTAGTTTGGGATAATTTACTGCAATTATAGATGCTGTAAGTCGTGGTTGTTTAGCAGCAATACCGCTAGTTGCTTTTTAAAACATCTCACATGTTTCACAAAATGAATTTCGGATTCTACAAAATGCATCTCCATTCACTTTAAAGATTTGCAACACCTTTTACTAAAACTAGAAAATTTACAAAAGAAACAGCAGCAATATAAATGAAATGCCTTCGGAGATACTGACATCGCTAAGGAATGGAAAATTTGGAATTTTCCAGTCGAAAGAAAAAGCATTGAGTCGGTAAAGATCTATAAGAAGAGCCAGTAAAACCAGATAGATAACAGTATTAAAAGAAATATCTCACAGGTAAAAGGAAATGGCTTCATCCTGGAAGATTCTGGAGAAACCGATTACTCCCTTAAAGAGAATTTCTCTTTATAAGCTTTATTACGAAAATCAGTAATCCTTTAGACTTGATTGATCATGGAGTGATTGTTTTTAAAGACGAACTGATGTGGAGAAAATTTTTCCTTAATCGGAAATCGAACATAATGTTTCCTCTAATATATAATCAATGTAATAGTAATAAAATGTCCACATTGTCAGTAAAATAGAGGTAGTTAGTAAAAAGTCAAGAGAAATATTGATACCCTAATGCTGATAGGTCGTAACCCAATTTTAGAAAATTTTACAAGAGGCACAAAAAACTGTATAGCATAATTATAAAAGATTGCTTGTGTAATGTTTTCTTAAATAAATAATTATGTAATGGCTACTAAGTGAGTTTATTGTAAAAATATAAATTTGTTTAATTTTGATCAGGGTACTAAATGATACGGCATATTGTAACCAACGTCATGGCGGCTTACGAGTATATCGAACTCTTAGAAAATGTAGTAAGATATTATAACTCAAGGTGTTCTCATAAAAGTGTGGTTTACGTCATTTTAAATCATAATCCTTATTTTTTTATTTTTATTAATTTCAAATAAAAACAGATACAAATGTGTGTTTACTTTAAATAAAATGTAGCAAACTAAGCGAATACCATTTAAACAACGTTACAGTTAACATTTTTAGGAATAATTAAAATAAAATAACTAAATAATAAGTTTAAATCTTGGCTTTCTTTTTTTGATTTTTGTTATTGTCTTTGGTGATTAAGTCTTCGTGAGGCAGCGTATCATAGAAGTAGTGCACATCTGCAGGTGATACAGACTTTAGATCTTGAAGGTACTTCTATTTCTTTGTGGTTATTTTTAATCTATTCGAATAAAGTTGATCGTAAACCAAATCGTGATTGACGGTGTTCTTTCTCTGAGGAAGGAGTTCATATTTTTGATCATGGGCCACTTTGTATAATATATTCCCATTTGGTAGGTATTTTAAGCCTCTAAGATCTGTTACCTTCAAATCTCCAAAGGTGCAGGATTCTTCCTGGCTTCTGATATTACCGAAATATAGTCTGAGGGTAGGAATATTTGCCGATTTTTTAGTCTTTGTTCAATTAGACTGTGAGTAGAGTCACACTCCATCTGAGTGTGGCCTCTTTCTAGAAATTTTTGCTCAATCTCGACTTCATACTTGGAAGCTAAAACCGATAAACCATTCGCAAGGACGACATTCCTATTCTGATAACCACAGCCGTCCGAGAATATTATAACATTTTTCTTTTCAAAGGTCAAATATTGTTCTAGATGTTTTATTAAACACGTAGTGAATACAGATGAATCAAGGTCTGCCTCAGTCTCATTCCAAACGAAATTCATGCTGCGATGGTTTTCCAAGTTATATACTGTAAAGTTATGTACTTGTAGCTTTGTTTTATAGTACAAAGAACTAGCCTGTAACACTGGACACAATTTGACTGCCTGCATATCAACGACAAAACAGTAAATTTCTTTATGGATGGCTCTGGTTTTATCGGTTTCTTTTTCGACGCGTACTAGGTCTTTTGCTCTAATGTGGGATGCGTATTGTTCATCTGTAACCTGTTTCATCTTGTAAGATGAACATATATCACATTGGTCCTTGCGTGATTTAAACAATGCTAAATTCATTTCGTCAAATTCTGTAGAGAATTTACAATTTGATAATGGTACCTCCCTGTCTTTACATTGTTATTTATAAAGATTATATACTTCAGTTTTCGATTTGAAATTATGTTCCAGGTATAACTTTCCAGTAGACTTACAGCAATAGTGGCTCTCTATTTTAGGCACCCTGTTCAGAAACTCTCGTAAATTCTGTACTCGCAAAATGCCCTGTTTTGCTTTTGGTGTAGACTCTTTTTTTCTTTGATCCTTGTTTGCATCATGTCACAACTTTCTAGAAATCCATCTTTTCGTGCCGCACTTACCCAGTTCTGTACCATCTTTTCTCCTACTCCTAGTGTGTTAAAAAACATCAATTTGAAGACTTGTAATTTATCGCCTTTGACTGCCAGAAAGTATTCGTAGGTACCACTTCGCCTGGAAGGTCCATCTACATAACATCTTTTTTTCTCCTTGTATGTAACCATATGAGCGAAGAACATCCTTTTTTGTTCCCAGGACATTTCCCAAAATTTTAAAAATATTTCTTTTCTTAAGTTTTCTGATATTGTTTGGCAAAAGCGAGTCGGCGCCGTAGCGCAAAACTTCGAGACACAGGCTGGCTTCATTTTACGTTCAGGGCGTAGAATATCATGTTTCACAATGTTTTGTAGCTTTCTATAACCAGTATATTCCCTTCCTAACATTCTTGACTGTTTTGTCTTGTTTTTATCCCAGTTCTCCGGATTCGCAATTTTGCGCCTTTTCATTAATCGGACTTCTTGATCTTCTGAATCTTCGATGTTTTCTTTGAGCCTCTCACTTTCTAAGTCAATATCTTCGGGTTCTTGTACATTTCTTTGACCGCCCAGCTCTGCGTCATTAGCTTCTTCTGATCCTTTATCTTGTAAGTGTTCATTGTTGATTTCTATCTCGTGTTATTCGTTGTCTAAATTTTCATTGTCAGTTTTTCTTTTGGATCCTTGATCTTCATTTTTATAATGGGGTTTTTCTTCAAAAACTTCGCCAAGATTTTGGTCGGCTCTTTTGTTCTGAGGTACTTTATCTTCCAAATAGTCAGCAAGGAGTTGTTCTTTCAATCTTTGATCGTCTGGTTCAGTTGTGATATTATCGAGTTTGTCTACCGTTATATGAAAGTTCGTGTGATTGGATGTGCTATTCACGAGATTCAAGCTACACTGTGGGATAAGATGAGTTGGAAGTAAACAAACAACGCGAGCGGGTTAGGACTTGTTAGAAATCGCGAGAATGACCACCTTACTATTTTATTTAGGTTACGAGAATTTAACAGCATATAGGGATGCACGGTTGGTTACCTTTGACACAAAAATATGAATTTTCAATTTTTTGTGGGTTACGATCTGTCAGCATTAGGCTATCGATATGTTTTTTGTTCTTAACATAATCAAAAAACCTTGGAATTTAATGTGAATATAAACAATAAATTTTGATCTGGAAGTAAAAAAGAAATGTAGAAAGAAAAAAGTTTTTTGTTACCTATTATCTTATTTCATACATATTGTAGAAAATGCTTATGATCAGTTCTACAGTGAAGGCAATCAGAATATTAATTTAAACACAAAGCAGACATAGATAAAATGCCTGCATTAGAAATGTTTCTATTGACAAACAACATTGAAGTCGTCCCCTCGTTGCGATAAGAAAAGTATTCATTACTCGTTCAAACACACATTTTTAAAGAAATTCCAAAGATATTATCCTATTAGTTGCACCTTTGTCGAACACCTTTAAATACTTTCTATAAAATATAATGGTACGTCATTTAACAGTTTCAGATGCGCTTGCTACTGGCAGCCAACTGTAACCTGCTTGAAGGTAGCACAATGTCTTCCACGGTAGCATTAACGAATTACTATTAAAGCAAATTGAGCAGTGAGTGATTTGATGGTTATTACTTGTTGCACATAGACCAGATGTTATAACGAATTTTATTCTTTTTGTGGTAGAAATCGTAGATTGTCAGTACGGTAGTGATCGTAATAGCTGTTTTCCTATTTTAATAGATTTTTTAGATAGATAGGAAATTTTTTGCCGCTATATTAAAAGCCAAAAGAGAAGATATCCGTTAAGAATTGTATGGATGTTAAATACCAGCCTTTGAATGATTTATATTTTTAATAAGATGAGACATATAAAGTAAATTTATACGTTGATGTAATATTTTTTAATTGTTGAAATATTTCATGTTTCTCATAATAAGATCAAGATATTCAAATGTTTAAAACTTCTAGTTATTTTTCCAAACGGTTGAGAGTTTTTATATATGAGACATAATAAAAATGTTATGATCGTATTGCTGTAATACCGATAAAAGGTAACACTAGCCTCAAGGTTCTAAAGCAGAAATTAACAAAATATGGTAAAAAAGAAATAACGAAATAAATAAAGAAAGAATTTAAAAAATAACGATGAATACCAACAGAGAAGAATGACTAAGTTCTTTACAGAGTTATACATAAGTCGACAAAACCATAGTAAGCAATAAACTTCCAGATGAAAGAATAACGGGTCAGATTGATGCCATCTTAATAGATTTAAGGCATGGAACATACGTAATAAACTGCAGAAGTTTTAGAGGCGCAAACATAAACTAAGATCACTGCCTAGTAATCTGAACATTGAGGGTTAGAATTTTAAACACCAGTAAACATAAAATAGATAGAAAAAAAATTAAATGTGCAAAAGCTGAGAGATGCTACAATTGCAGAACGGTACTCAGGAAACATCACCAACAGGCTAAGGAATCAAAATGTAAATGAAGAAGACAAGACAGATATAGACTCCTATTGGACCAGAATAAAGGAGGACATTAAAGCAGCAGCGAAAGATAAAATAGGAACAGACATTTGTGCCCGTACAAATCATTGGTTTGACGATGAATGCAAGAATGCAGCAAAAGAAAAAAATTAAGCCTACCGAAAGATGCTTACCCGACGAACTAAAACAACTCTAAATAATTGCCAGATGAAGAGAAGAGAAGAAAAGAGGATACACAAAAGAAAAAACGAAAGCACTTAAATAAGGAATTTAAATATATAGAAAACCTCAACAGAGAAAAAGAATTCAGAGAATTCTATAAGAAAGTTAACATCAACACAAAAAATTTAAGGCAACCACAAGACAATGCATAAGTCAGAATGGCGACCTTTTAACAACAAGGAAAGATGTATTGTATAGACGGGTGGAATACTTTAACAAGGTACTTAACATATAGGAAGAAAAAGAAAACCTGGAAGAGAAAAGAGATGAGGTAAGGGGAACAGACGAGAGGGAAGAGGAACCACCAACAATTCTTGAAGTTAAAGATGCAGTTGAAAAGCTAGCCAAAAACAAATCACCAGGAATAGATAATCTTCCAGCTGAACTATATAAAAAAGGTGTCCATGATACCATAATCTTATTACAGCAGTTTGTAAAAAAAATTTGGATACAGAAATTCTTCCCCAATGATAGGAATATTGGAATACTTTGTACCATACGCAAAAAAGAGATATCTTTGAATTCTCTAACCATAGATTAATTACGCTTCTAAATGTAGCGTATAAAATATTTTCCACAGTACTACACTACTAGTACTACTAAAAAATCCTCTCTCCTGTATACTATTCAATCTGGTTCTGGAAAAAGTAATAAGTATGTTACAAATCACAACCACTTTTTTAATGTTTAATAAATCAGTGCAAATCCTCGCCTATTCTTATGATCTCAATATTATTGGGAGAACGGAAAAGGCAATACGAGAGGCGTATGTAGCATTAAAAGAATCAGCTACAAAAGTGGGTTTAATAATAAACACCAATAAAACGAAGTATACGAAAATAAGCATGCAACCATAAATCCGACGATCACTTGTTATAAAAAACGACGTCATTGAAGCAGTGAACGAATTTGTATACCTGGCAGCGCTCCTTATCACTGAAAACAATACTACCGCATTGATAAACCGCAGAATTTGCACGGCCAACAGATGCTATTTTGAGCTCACTCAAACAATAATACGCCCAGTCCTAACATATGGTTTAGAGACCTGGACTCTAACAAAAAATAATGAAAACATTATTTGATGTTTCAAAAGAAAAGTACTAAGGCAAATATATGGAGCAGTGAATGTCAATGGAGTGTGGAGAAGACGATACAACTTTATAGAATATAAAAGAAACCTGATATCGTAAAACATATTAAGATAGGACATCTGAGGTGGAAACGGTATATACAAGGTTCTACGATAACATCAATGAAGGCATGATAAATATGGGAATACGTGTTCGGCGGGAAAAGACGATGGATAGAGACGACCGAAGAGAAATTTTTGAGGAGACTAAGACCCACGCACGGTTTTAAAACCAGAATGATGATGAATAGAAGAGTTCTCTACAGAGATATATAGAAGTCGACAAAACCATAATAAGCAAATCAAAAA
The DNA here is from genome assembly GCF_040954645.1 of Diabrotica undecimpunctata. Lineage (NCBI taxonomy): Eukaryota > Metazoa > Arthropoda > Insecta > Coleoptera > Chrysomelidae > Diabrotica > Diabrotica undecimpunctata. The sequence goes on along the minus strand of NC_092811.1, from coordinate 113,419,803 downwards.
ATTCAGAAAAAAAATGTTAACTAGGATCGGAAGAGATGACTAAAATATCAACAGACGAAATATGGAACGCACTGAAAAAAATTAAAAGAAATATAGCTCCAGGAGAAGATAATATCGTTGTAGAAGCCGCAAAAATTTGAGAAGAAAAACATTTAGAGCAGAGGCGTAACAGAGGCTTCCGCAGCCGTGGGGCCCCAATATATCAGGGGCCCCATCTTGTCGTCTAATATATCGTCGCCGTGGATGTGAAGAGAGCTAACCAACAAAAATCAGTTTCGAGATAATGAGCATTTTAGATTACCATGTCCAGGAAAAAACACATTTTAGCTTATAACTTTCCTGCTCATTGAACTATTCCTAAAATTTTTTTAGGATTTATCAAACAAATTGTTACCTACTTTGTACTGAACCAAACACTAATAAAACATTGATTTATATGAGGGTAGAAGGGTTTCGTTCACTTAGCTCCATTCACCACTAGATAACTTTTCACGAGTCATACTGTTTTTTTGTTGTGTGAAAAGATCTAAGTCTACGAAATTAAATAATACAAGGTAATATTATGCTTAAAATGTTAAATTTTAGATACAAAAATAACACAAAAGTATAATAAATTTAATTTAGTTTTTAGTCTTTAACATTAAATATTATTTAACATTGAATATACAGAAATTTTATTATTTTATCGCTACTCGGATTCCGAATGGTCTGCAGCTATTCTCTCTATTGGTTTTAAAAGTCGGAGGTAGTAATCATGGTAGATGGCTGGGATAGTACCTGACCTACAAAGGTTTTGTAGATCTTTTAGTTTCTTAGGCTCTGTTTCTACAGCAGAAGGATACAGTTTCGGAACCTCACTGAAAACATTGTTGTCAACTCGAGTATTTCTACGAATGCACATTTGTTTGAAGTCTACCTGACTAAGTTGTATTTTATAGAAGATTCTATCAAGGTGTTCTTTTCTATATTGCAGCCATTTGATATTTAGCCACTTCATAACATCGCCATCGACTGTCTTTGTTTTGTTAATAATTAATTTTTTGCTGTAAGTTTTAAAATATATAAAATGGCTGTAATCTAATTCCGTAACGACGTGTACAGGGTGATTTACTTAGGCTGTTCTTACCATTGTGTACCACCCGTCAGGCACATATATATTTATTTTTCGTCCCCTACTTTCAATCGCAGAATAAACGCTGTCGCATTCCATTTCGGAATGTCCGGATTCCATGAATTTTTGATTAATAATTTGTAAATTATCAAAAGAAGACAAAGCTTTTATAAACATTGCAGATAAAATAGAATTTCTATTTTGACCTATTGCAGTATCAGAATAAAATGTTACTTCACTCACTTCAGATGGTAGCTTAGAAAGCATGTTCCATAAGCATGTAGCTATTTCTGATGATCCTTTTGTACCATTCAATTCATGCCACATGTAGTTAATAGCAACAGTAGTTTTGAGATTATACACCGTAAGATTATAGTTATTTAGTTTCCGTTTATAATATAATTGCCCCACTTCTAATTGGGGAGCCAGTAAAAGCTTTTTCATATCCATAGTAAAGGTGCTAAAAATATTATCAATTTTAGCACGATCTTTGTCAATTTTCTTATGCTCTCTAGCCCTCTTTCTTTTGAAGTTGATGTAAATTGTATTCATCTTGATGTTTTTCTTTTTCGTCTTCGGTTTTATTTGTGAATTGCGTGCAAAAGCTACATTGGTCTCTTTTTTTTGTTTATGGAAACCATAGTTAAATTCGGTGCTGAATATATGTTTATAATAATAAAACGACACTGAATCTTCCTGATACTCTTCGCAGTATTTTAAATACTCCTGGTAAAGTCGTTTTTCAGATAAACCAGAAGGTAAGTATTTCCTTTTGGTTGAACTTCGACAATAGTGAGAATCAATCACCGGTAGTGATTTAATGTGAATACGTACTACCTCCTTTTGATTATCTGGGATTTTATTATTTTATTCTTACTATTTATGCTGAATACGACATTGTACGTTTTTAATTTGATTAAACTTTTCTGTGCAACAAGATTTTACACACAAATCAATGTACCCAATCAGAAATATTATTATCATCTGCAGATCGTACACATACACCCACTTGTCTTAAACCTAAGCTCAATTACATAAAAATTGTATATCAATATAAATGAACAGCAATAAAAGGATCTTACGATTAGAACTACTCGCAGACAAAGAAGCTTTCAAATAAAATAAATTTAATACTTGTTACAATCGAGTACCATGAGATTTTGCTTTAACAGAAACCCCCAGCTAACTATAAGGTGACTAATCGACTGTGTTATAATAATTTATCTGTCTGTTGTTATTTGCACACTAAGCTCAAGCGTCTGATAGCTCTGTTCACCACTGACAATATGTTCAGTACCCGGTGGTGGTAAGTGGCATAGATCACTTCACTCCCAAAAATTAGGATTGTGAATTCGCTTAGCGTCCTTTCACACTTTAGAATATAAACCATTTGAAACAACATATTCACTTAGATCTCATCACTACATTATAAAATCTTTCTTTCTGATTGCGATGCTGCAGTTAGCTCATTTTTAAGAAAATGTGGGTTAGCTCTCTTCACATCCACGACGACGATATGTAAAAATGTTATTGTTATATTATTTTACGCATGAATACGCAACGTTTTTTAAGCAGTGCCTGGAAATCTTATTAAACTTCCCTCGATTTAGCAAAAAGCACTTTGTACTACTAACCCTAGGAGGTCTTCGTCATGTAATACAATACATACATGTAAGTTTAAATTTAAGAATGCAAATTTCTCAATAGACATAGTCGGTAAGGGCATCATCTCATATCTGCTTCTCCCATAAACAGAAACTTAATCCTTTTCTTTCTCCCGACCTTTTAGGATGAGGAATGTAAACTATATTGTTTAGTATGTAACTTTAGAAATATTTGAGAATTGCAATTTTGCTAACTTTGGAACAATATTTTTAGATCAAGAAATGCGTTCTGTTAACGTTTAGTATTTCGATACGATATTTGGTAGTAGTCTTATATCCTTACCCTGTTTGTTTGTTTGTATTTTCTGTTATTTGTGTTATTTTATGGTAATATTTGCATCGATTTGGTACTCACTTATTTATCAACTTTTGACGACTTTTCTTGTGTAATCATTGGACAATCTCTCAAAAGATAAACGGTAATATAAGGAAATTATAACACTTACACTTGTAATAATGCTCTTATTATAATATATCTGCAGGAGACAGAATGAGTTCTAAAAGGGAGTATAAAAGTGGTTCAGAAAAGCAAAACCTACGCAAAAATTACCAAAAATTTTTTTATTTTTTGTGACAACTAGTGAACTAAAACAGCAGCCTAGTGAAGCTGGTGAAGAATCAGTAGATGCAGTTGGTATTTGTCAGGAAATAAAAATTACAAATCATACTCAAAAGGAAAATGACAACCTAGAATTAAAGTTAAACGTCGAGCAGATTAATTACGCTCAATGCAGTTCCAGCTGAAGTTTCATTGTTATTTGTGTAGATAGACCAATAATAGACTGTTGCAATAAGGGGTTGCATAATGACACATAATGATTTTACTATAAGAAAACCAATATTACAACAGGTTCCATCTAAACCTAAAGGGCGATTCCCAAAAGACGCCAAAAACCGTTCTTTTTCGAAAAACTTTACTGTTTTAAATCTCCTTTTGGAACTTAATTACCGCGTTACTGGTTGTACTACTCGCAAAAAACAGATGTTGCATATTACGAGCCTTGCTGGCTTTTTTCCGATAAAACAGCATAGTCATATAATTCCCCATGTCTTAAAGAAGTGAACGATTGACAGGATCTTTAAAAAAAGTAAGATTCATGAAAAATCTTTAATTCACCTCCACGCCTCGGTTGCTTATTACATGAACAAAAATAACAAATCTTAATAGGGTTGTACGTAGAGTGGATTTCTTCTTCTTTTTCAAGTTCCGCTCCTATTGGAGATTGGAAATCATTCTGGCAATTATAATTTTGTTGGTTACGCGCCTGAATAGTTCAATTGAACTGCATCCAAACCATTCACGGAGATTGCGTAGCCACGAGATTTTACGTCTTCCTACGCTTCTATTGCCTTTGATTTTTCCCTGCATTATATTTCTTAGTAGTTCATGTCACCTCTCATGATGTGCCCCAAGTATTCCAATTTCCTGATTTTTATGGAATTTAAAACTTCGCATTCTTTTCCTAGTTGTTCGAGAACTTGTTCGAGAACTTGTTCGTTTGTTTTGCGATCCATCCATGATATTTTCAAAATACGTCGGTAAAAGTAGAGTGGATTTAGAAGATAAAAATCTTTTCAGGGGATGTTCTCAATGACATTTGGTAAATCCAGTTTGCTCTTGAGGTATTTCTCTTTGTAGGAAGATTTTCAGTCTCTCATTGATTATGTGTAGTAATATTTTGCTGGCATGTGAGATAAGGGAGATGGTTCTATAATTGTTGCATTTATGAAAGGTGCCTTTTTTATGTATTGCCGTTATTGTAGATTTTCTCCAATCGTCAGGTCATTGTGGAATGCCATATTTTGTTATCTTAATTCGGTTTCTTTTGTGGATTTGAGCATTTTTGCAGTTTCATATCTGGACCTGGTGCTTTGTTATACTTGAGTTGACTGTCTTACTTACGCACACCTAATTTGATAATATAGTTTAGTTTTGTATTGAGTATTGAAATCTTATTTTCCATAACTAGTTAATGATTAAATTCATTTGTTCATTAAAAAAATTTTTGTGCCAAAACTTTTAGAACATCCATTATTATAGAATAACATTGGCATTGTATATTCTACTGTCATCGCCAGTTAACTTGGCGGCGCGCACAAACCGAAAATTGCTTAGTGGCTTAGGTGGTGGTCTTTAGTCTCCTCCCAGTTATCAGGTGCGTAACACTTAAGTGATTTGCGGCTATTATTTTTCAGACTTTTTGATATTTCGGATAGTTAAGTGTATTTGTGACAATTTCTAACGATGGCGTTGAAAAATAGTAGAAAGAATAATTCTGTTATTAGTGGACAATCTCGGGAGATTATATTTAATGTGTTTAATTATTTCAAAAATATTAAACTCGAAGCAGAGACCCTAAAAACTGTGAAAGAAAAGACAGCTAAAGCAACAGGTAAGTTTGTACTTACAATAAATTAATTTTAATTAGACGACTTCTAAATAATAACAAAACCGCACTACGGTGGACTATTTGGACCAAAAATAACTCTATATTTGTATTTCATTTTAATTATCTATTATTTTTAAAACACAATAGTTCTATTTCTATTTATAAGGCATTTTCTTCCCACTGGTGGAAATATTTTGTTTGTTTATGTCTACCTTGTATTAAATTAAAATAGATCAAAAATAGGTGAATATTTGACATACTTAATAATGTTGATAGCTTACCACACTTACAAAAAATTTTAATTATATGTTATTTTACAAAAAATGATCCAGAGTTCAGCAAAATTCTATTACACATAAAATACAGAAAAATTAATCACGTGGATAGTTTCTTAGGTTTTTTGCTGGATACACAACTCACAGCAAGCTACAATATGATACATGTATATTTGCAAAATTTCGGGTTTCCCTTTTCGTACAGTATTTTCAATGCCCTCTTTTACCTATGAAAAAAAACCTATGATTTGTTGACAAACCTATGTATGTATGACAAACCTATGGCTTGTTTTTAAACCAGGAGGAGTAATTCAAATTTACCTTTTATTTTTTTTTACCTTCAATAATTTTATAATGCTATAATATTTATGGATAACCGTCGAAGGCCGTCATGATCAACCCAAAAAGAAGATATAATATATTTGCTGAATTTTCTAGCGACTTTCTTGGCTGTGAAACTTTTTAGTTTACTCCTCCTGGTTTAAAAACAAAACATAGTGGAGGATTAGGTTGATTTTGTGTCTGCATTCCAGATTATTGCATAACAGTTTGTCGAATATGCGAAAGCAAATATTATCCTCGACGGGTGTAATTTCCTCAACAAAATAATTGTTTGCCTACGTTTGGAAGAGTATGTCATAATCTCACAGGTATTTCCCTCACTATAGTGGAAGTTGTTATTTCACGTAGATTTTACTAAAAGACATTCGAGACATTATAATATTTACTTATTTTGTGTAAAAACATGTAAAATGTAAATAATAATATTGAAATAATACCTAGAGTTAATGGATTTTGGGAACAGCTATGACCTTGAAAATGCCACAAAGAATATAACTAAAAATCTCTTTTCTTACTCAAACTCTTTAAAGTCTTTTACAATATTTTAGAATCGAAGATATGTAATTATATTATTAATGTATTGGATTTTGACTAGAGCTATGCATTATACCTATTTAGTACACAAGTTTATGTGAAATGTTTAAGGTCATAGCTGTTCCCAAAATCCATTACCTCTACCTGTATAATTTGTTTACGATTAAAAAGACATTAATAGATTACGTCAAATTCAAAAAAATAATACTTGCTAATGACATAAGTATTTGTATAATACAGTTAAATAGCAAAACTGGTCAAATATTTTTCAGTATTTAAAATTTGGTATTTAAAACCCATTAAATTCATGAATTTCTCCTAATGACTGATTATGAAACCGGGCGTTAAATTAGTTAGGACTAGTGTAATATATTGTGTACTGTCTTTCGATATGGCAGTAAATATAGACATTTTTATATACCTACATCCTAGATAAAATAAATCACTATAGTTACTAATTCTTTTACAGGCATTTCCATCAGAACAATCGAAAGAATAACAAGCGAGGCAAAATGTTCTTTGAAAAATACCGGCAGAGTCCATTTTTCCAGTCCAGGCAAAAAACAAGTCAGTAGATCAATAATAGATTTGCCGGAATACCAAATAAGCGACATTCGCAGAATAATTTACGATTTTTATAAAACAGAAAAATGTCGGGTTACGGTAAAAAAATTAAAACAAAAAATTCACAACGATTTGGATATCACAATTTCACAAACATCTTTAAGGCGACTTTTACGCAAAATGCAATTTCGTTGGAGGAAAACCGAAAACAACCGAAAAGTGCTTGTAGAAAAAAGTGCAATAAGAGCTTTGAGAATAAAATATCTCAGGCAAATCAAATATTTTCGGAGTCAAATTAGGCCAATCGTGTATGTTGACGAGACCTACTTACACAGTGGTTATACTTCTTCAAAGAACTGGACTGACGAATCAACCAAGGGGTTATTTTCAAATATTTCCAAAGGTCAACGACTAATAATAGTGCATGCCGGTGGGGATATGGGATTCATAAAAAATGGATTATTAATCTTTAAATCAGGTTCAAAATCAGGGGCTTTCCACTCTGAAATGAATTCAGACAACTATGGAAAGTGGTTACAAGAACATTTATTACCTAATTTACCTGCTAACTCGGTATTAGTTTTTGATAACGCACCTTATCACAGCATTCAGTTGGAGCGGGCGCCTACATCAAACTCAAACAAAAATCAAATGATAGAATGGTTAATGCAGAAAAATATTTCATTTACACCTAGTGCTTTAAAACCTGAACTGTATGAAATAATTAAATATCATAAACCTCATTATGTAAAATACAAATTCGATGAAATTCTACGTGCGCATGGCCATATTCCTTTACGTTTACCTCCTTACCATCCTGACCTAAACCCTATTGAACTAATATGGGCTACAGTCAAAAATAATATAAGGCAGAAAAACGTTACATTTAAGCTAGCTGACGTACAAAAACTCGCCGAGGAAGAATTCACTAATATTGATGCAAATGAGTGGAGAAAACGATGTTACCATGTCATTAAGAAGGAAGATGAGTATATGGACAGCGAGATAGTTGCTGATAACGCCACGCAAATAGCTCCAATTATTATAAATCTTGACAGTGACTCTTCCAGTACAGAGTTTTCTTCTTCCGAAGATGAAGATGAAGAAAATTATTAACAATTAATTTATTTTTAAATAGATACCACTTTTCAACACGGGTACTTGTTTTAGTCTTATAATAAAACCAAAATATTAAAATTAAATAATTACTGTGTTGCATTTATTTATAGAATATCCTCCATTTAATTTGAAACACAATATCAACGTAGATTTGTGAATTAAATTCAGTCATTATTGTATAATTTGTTTACTAAGTTAAATAAATATTATAAACCAATGGCTTACTATTTAAATTGAATAAAACAAAATTACAATTTCAATTTCTAATAATATATTAAAGCTTGCGAAAAATATTACTTTTTTAATTGTGTAATAATTATTTGACCTATACCGCTACGCTACTGAATATACTTATCAGAAATAGTAAACCAATAGGATGAATCATAGGGCGTAAACATAATTTATTTCTCTGTGACGTTGTGCGTACTCTCTCGCCAAGTTAGCTGGCGATGATTATAAGTATAAGTGGCAATTTACTTTTTCTTTTAAAAATTCATGAAATCTTGTGATGGTCTTTATGCTTAATTGCTCATTGCTCACAACCTGTCTTCCTCTGCCCAGAGGAAATATATTAGAAGTCATTTTACTTTTCTTTTATTAAATGGCACAAAGATTAATTTTTAAAATATTGTGCAATGGATAATTTACATTCAAAGATCTTCCAAAACTCGTTAGATCTTCAATCATGCGCGTAAATAATAAATTTATAATTATAAACAACCTACTCCCACAAAATTATTCATACAGCTGTATTTAAGATTTTATCACATCACATTTACCATATTTTCTATCATTCGTATGCGGTTAATTTACGTATAATTGGTGTTATCTGATAGAAAACCTCTGACTTTGGTCGGAAGTTTTTAATTTGGTGGTATTTAGTGGTCGAATACTTGTTAAAACCATAGAATCGGAATGAAATGATAGTGATTTGGTTGGCAGCCATGCGTTCGACATCATGTGTGGCCCTGATTCGTAAAAGACAAAGCCAATACTATCCGGCTGCCTTGTACGATGGGCTCGACAGTCAATTCGAAGAAGTGATCGAACATCATCAAGCTTTTGATGTATATACAAGGTGATCATAAATAATTGCGAAGCAATAAAAAAAACTATTTTAATTACTAATGAGAGTTTGAAATTTTATAGATGTATCAAAGATTTTATTTGTTTATATTTCTTATAAATCTTTTTGAGATTTTTAGAATTTTATTTCTTTCTTTTTGAATATTACAGATTGTATCTTAAGGTATTTATTGCTGAAAACTCGAGATAAAGAGTATATTATTAACACTTTATTTAAAATAATATATTATTTAGTGTTATGATAACCGTTGATTGAATAAACTGTTATTCAATCAACGTGGTAACTCATAAAATAGTTCCTTTCTGAAACAATACCGTCTTACATTACTTTATTGGCACATAAAAGTAGTTTCTCCTTTAGTACTTACACATTTAGTACTACTTTCATTTTAATTTTTAAGTTAATGGAAAATGAAATAAATTGTCCAATCTGATATTGTCTGTAGGCCTAGGGAAAACTGGAAAGATTGCCAAGCAAATGGAAGAACTACTTTTTGTTTCTTTTTTTTCTGAGCAGGCTTTGAATGTATGTTATGCCTGAACGCTTTTAATGATAACATTTTTATGTTAAGAGTAAGATAGTCTCTTTTGTTACTATATTCTGACATTATTTACACTTTTGTTGTGGCGGTTCAATTTTCCTGATTTAAAATGTTGGTCAGTTCTGTACCAACCATAGTTCGTAAACTGTGACTACATCTGATGTTCAAATTCCTATGCCATTAATTTTGTCTGGTTATATATCTTCGTACTACGAATATAGCTGTACCCTCTTTCTTTTAAGTACCTAACAAAGACGTCTATATTACTCTAATTAGTCTGGCTGAACGTATTAAACATTTTTTTTATTAAGTAAACCGCGTCAACCATGAAAGGTTATTGGCGGGGAAGAGTTGTACATAAAATCAGATGTTTGCTTATAACAACTAAATAAATTGAGAACTTAAGTCCATTTTTATATTAGATTGTATAATTTAGTTAGTTTTAGCAACTTAGTCATTTTATCACATTTACTATAGTTCAGAGCACTTTTCAGATCACTTGGTAAATCACTTTGAAGTCGTTCCAGGTGATAGAGTGGGCAACTAACAATAATGTGTTCGATTTTCGGAGAATTATCACAAACATAGCACAGTTTTTGTTGTCATTTCTTCATTAGGTACTGGTGGGTTAACCTGATATGTCCTATCCTCAAGCGGTATTGTATGACTTGATCTCGTCGTTTTTGTGGCATTATCTCTTTTGGTGACAAATTTGGATTGATTCGTTGTAGTTTGTTGTCGTCAAGTTTTTTTCTTTTTTTTATTTATCATTGGAAGGAGTATTTTCCTGTGAAAATAATAAAAGTAATAATGAAAGTAATAAAACATAATGACGGTATTAGATTTTTGTTTTGATACAGGGCAGCGACAGCCGCTTATACGTATTTCGACATCTTTAGGTCTCCTCAGAGCGGTATAGCCACTACTCTGAACCAAAACAAAAATATTTTTCCCGTCCTAGACAATAGTTATCAAAATAACTATATACGGACGTAACTACGCCATCTAAAAACAAAAAGAGAAACCAAACGATTTCTACCTGGCGAAACCGAATTCAAATTTTTACCACTGTGCTTCCTAAAACTTGCGAAGGAAACAGCTTGATAAATTACTCGGCAAGGGAATCTAAAATTGCATTCCACATGCCGTTCATCATGGTCAAAATTCGTAGTGAATTCAGTTTCTGGTACTCCAACCGAAGTAAAGTAATAAAACATAATGACGGTAATATGGTAATATATTCTATTAAAGTTACCAGTGGATTTGGTAACATGGCGACGTATGACTCCACGTGAAGTTGCTGGTCCTGAGACGATGTGTCTACGAGGACCTGATGAAAGCAACTGAGTTGCTTTATATGCTTACTTAATTTCACCCAGTACTAATATATTACATAAGGGGAACTTTTAAGTAGTCATATTTGACATATTAAGAGCGATAAAGAATAATCTCTAGACACACGGTTATAAAAACTCTTTACGAAATATTTTGGTATAGATCTGTTAAAGATTTTAAATTTAAGAAAATTGAACTGTTCCAAAACTGTTAGCTACAGTTTTTCATTTACGATTATTACTGTTTTAAACATCAAGCAGTAAGCAATAGAGTCAAACTCAGCCTGTGCGACATACACACCCCTTAGAAAATGACATATAGCTGATACAATTCATTAATCTAAGTAGATTAGGAACCACTTCACCTCGCCCCAATATTCCAGATCATCGTCCACCCTCCGACAGTACGCTGATGCGCTACAGCGGCTACAAAGCGTCAAAATGCTTGTCATATGCGAGTATTGGCTACAAGGACTCCCACAGAGCGTGAGGAGTTATAATCCTGCTATGATCTTAATTGATCCCTGCTCCAAACTAGGCCCAGTTCGGCGCTCAAGAATTTAAGTACCTCTGTCCTGTTTTTTTTTATTTTTGTTATTGTTAACGCCATTTTGTTTTTTGTTGTGGCCAGTTTTTTATTTGTATTTTATATTTTTTGGAATCTAAATCCATTTACCTTTCTGATGCCTGACTCTGGTTAAAGTGTTTATCTTCTTGCGACTATGGATTCTTCAGATAGAGCTATGTAGTTATTTTAACATCTTATTATTTGTTTAAGCATTTGCTATTATTTGTTTCTTTGCTCTCAGAAGACCCTTTGGTCTTCTGTATTTTCATCCGTGGAAAACATCAGACTCTATTGATTCTCGCAGGATTTGGTTGGGTCATTATCAGGCTTAACAAATGTTTCCTTGGCTTTTTCGTCCATTATCTCCAGTACTCCTACTTGCTTCAGGTCTCTAAACAGAAAGCGTTCAGCTACGTATCTGGGACTTTCTCTATTTCTCTCAAGCATTTGATGTGGGCTATTTGTATTTTCTTTTTGTTTATTTTGTACGTATGCCCCCATAAAAGTGTTACCTATGTGATTATATGTAGTATGATGGATGCTATTTATTAACCTGATCTGTTGTTGATGTTAATCTGCTTTTTCTTCCTGTAAATATGCATAAAAATAGAATAAAGTGTACGCTTTTTAAAAGCTTCTTTTTTCGAGATAAATATTAAAAACGTGTCTGAAAATTTATATATGATATTTCAACAGTTACTTCACCTGTTTTGAGATAATCAATTCAAGAATATCTTACATAATTATAAATACTGCCATACTTCATATTTATATTCAGGTTCGTGCTCGTCGCCCATTAATACACCTTATCAGAGGCCACAAAAAAACATTAATTATCTATTCTACTGTATATACAAACTATGAACAAAAAAAAACTAGATTACTGCGGTAAAATATTTCTGTTCTTTGTGCGCAATAATTGCCGCAAATAAGTCATTATCTCATCTTCGTTTATGCATTAACACTTTTCGCAGAATAAGAAACGAAACTTGTTTGATCAGCGAGCTCATTATGCAAAGATGATTTAAATTGTAAAAAGAAGTAACATTAGTGTATATCTCTGATTAGTTTTATATATCAACATTAAAGTTAACGCAGTAATTTAAATTTGATATTTTTTGTATTTTTTCCATATATTTATATATAATTTTCATCTGTTATTAATGTATGTCGAAGATTACAAACACAATACGATAAGTATTATAACTCAACTTTACATTATTTTTAATTCATAAAGGCTCTATTTTGTAATTAAATTTCTCAACGTGAAAAATAAATCTTTCCTATCTTTAAGAAGCAACACTAAAATGGCTTCGAAACGGACGCAATAGCGACATCTGATAATAAATCCATAAAATAGTTTCGAAACACAATTCAGATTTCTGCCTTAATCTGAGCCTTCTAAAAATTGCAAGGCAAAGCAGACGTTAATAATGATGTTAATAGAGACTTGGGGAATCTAAAATTTGCATTCCACGACATGTCTCCTCAACTAAGCAGAAATCATTAGCGAGTTGGTTTCTTGTACTCATATAGAGTAGATCTTTTTAAGAATTTTTACTTAAATTTTTTTTAATTAAGAAATGTTATTAAACCCTAAACCTCTAGGTATCTCTGCACCTAAAACTACTTTGATTTTATTGATTAAATGAACCTGTCTTATAAATATTGTTCTAGACATGCGCCCCAGATCTCTGAATCATCTTATCTTAGATATTTTTACTCCTGCCACGAGACTTGGCTCCTCATAAGACTAGTTGACTTGCGATTAGATTGCTAAATAATCTAGTATATCGTTCTAAATAATCTAATACACTTAGGGGTTTAAAAATTAACAACCTACTTAATTTCTAAATACTAGTCGCATTTTTAAAGAAGTTTTATTAGATATGATATTTTTTTAAGCTATGTTTTCCTATTCTAGTCTATAAGAGTATACAACAAAACCAAATCGATTGTATTAACTTTCAGATACATATCGTGCTCATTTTCAATATGCGTGTTGTCGTTCCGTAATCTCCTCAAACAATCTGAGAACCTTCTGGGCTCGAAGCAATTTTCCTCTTCTTTTTTCGAAACAACTCTTTCGTGAAATTGTCATTTATTCTTAACTTCCGCCGGTCTGGTGAATCGACAAAAAATATACTTGCGAGAAAAATATAATTTTACTACCTGATTGCTACCATAGAACAGGAAATATCATTGAGGACGATTATCTTTGATTTGCTGCATGCAAATGTAATTTTACTGTGTTTATTGGTATGCTTAAGTCGTTTTGTTAATAGTGCGATCTGGCCCTGATGTAGCAATTATTTTCTTATCGAGAAAAGTAAAGCAAAAGGGTTATTATTTAAACAAGATTTATTACGAATATTCGAATTGTACCACAATATTGGTAATATGAACAAAAATCCATGAGGAGTATACTCTCAATAATAATAAAATAAAATAGGTATTGCAGCTTATTCCCTGTGCTGATTGTTCCATGTGCTTAGAGAAGTCCCTCCCAAATATAGGGCATAAAAAATTGAAAATAAGGCCTAAAAAACTAAAAGCTGAAACCTTGTGTTAGGGATAGCATGAATTTTAAATATTTCCTTGGCATAAAGTTATAGAAAAACAAAAATTTTTTTAAGAAAAGTAGGCAGACAGCACAGATTAAATGAATATAATTAATATTAAAATCTGTATATCGGAAGCAAACTGTCCTAAGTCCAATTTATCGATTTTACAGGAGAACGAATTAACGGTTTTCGGTGAATATTTGGCATTATTACAGATATAAATAAATAATAAATAACCAGTTTTCTCTAAGCAATTAATAGTACAGGTAGAGTATTATAATCCACCAATTTCAAATTTTTCCAATATTCTAATTTTAGAAAAAAAATGGACTTAGGATAGTATGCTTCTAAGTTGTATTTTTTTTCCCGAAAACATTTTTATAATAAGTCACCTGTCCTTATTGACAATAAGTAAAACGAATATAGATATATATTTTGCTGTTGAAATAGGCACTAGCCTTTCTCTACTCCACTTCCTCGAAATTCGTTGCTTGAAATGATGTTTTGTAGTACAGTATTTCTAACTGGTCTTTTCTATACTGCAAGTGAACTACGTTAGACAATAGGAACGGCTGCTTATTACGATTAATTTTTCGAGCAACGAAAGGTGCAGCATTTGAAGAACCACTTGCAACGGTATACATTGGATCAAAAGATTTAAAGTCGGCCAATTCTAAGTTTATTACTTTAAATTTTGAGGAACAGTGACGGATAAGTTGCTGCCAATCCCACGGAGTTACAACTGTCACTGTAGGGTTTTTTTTCGCTGTTTTTCTATTTGTGCATGAACGGTGTCAGCTTCCATGTGACTATGTCCTTTTAAAAGAAATTTTTGATGAATGGTTTTAAGCTGTGGATATTTATTTAGAATAAAATAAAAGCCAATTACGATGCTATTGTTATTATTTTGGCCAAAGCAATTATCAGACCAAAGCGTTATGTGCTCTATATTAGATCCAGGTAAGTTTAGATCTGCCCATTTTATCAAAACTAATGCCAACTCATTCCCACTTCTCTTACCTTTTGATTCGTCCCACATCCAGGCTGAATTATTTGAGGAATCAAAAATTGTATAATTTAAAGTCCAACGCTTTCTTTTATAAAAAGTAAGCGAATTGGTCAACAACGGTGTAGGTAAATATTTTTGAAGATCTGCTGTGAGATGAAGATGAACCAGCATTCATTCGGTGATTTTACAATTCTTACATCTCCAAAAGTGCCAGGCACATGCAGCAAGACATTCTTAGCTCTCACTTTCTCGCCTAGCTTTGGCATAAGGCTTTTTTGGCCATTTTGTAACTTTATTATTGCCCAAAAAATTTTACTCTTCTGGTCAGTCTCGGAATCTTTGTATCTTGCCTTAATTTTCTCTTCTGTGTCGGTGTCCTCTTGTTCTCTGTTATCCTCATTATCATCTTCCGTTATATCTGCTACATCAGCTGGATTCTCCAAGTTCAGGATTCGCTGACTTTATTGTTTGGAGGTAGAAGCGATTTTTTTGTAAATATAACAAAGAAATTATATAGAGGACATGATCGGATGCAATAAATCTCACAAATTACTAAGGAACTAACGACAAACATCACTAAATTAGAACCAGAAACATAAATATACCTTTACTATAGGTAAATAAAAAAATCTTTTGAATTTTTTTTTCAAATATCGTAGATCGGGAATTCTTACACAATCTGGCGCAACTCATACAGTAGACTAATCCGCCAGTCTCGGAAATTATCACCACACTACGGAAATTAGAATACTGGCTATGATGTTTCAGACGTGGAGATTTAGGAAGCTACTATAGCTCCCCTCCCTTGTTGATAAACGCCGCCTGTAGGCACACCAAATATCGAAGTATTTAATCTCACAATCTTAGATGCGCCCGACCGAAGGTTAAATGTGTCTTCCTTCTTTTTCTTTAACTGATTAAACATCTCGAATAGATATTTGGACTAACTTAAAGCAATAAAATGTTTCCATATTAAGTTTATGAAGTGGAGTTCCCCAAAGCTAGTCAGTGAAGTATTTTTTACTATTTGAAATCTGAGAATTTAAAAACGTACAGATATTTAGAATTTTATTATCATTTTGGTATTTAGTTATGGAATGAAAAAAAAAAGAAAAAGAAAAAATAAAACTTACCGATTTGCCGCGCACGATTTAGAAAATACTCCATCTGTTTCTAGAAAAAGTTTCTAATATTGTTAGATCTATGCACTTAACCTTTCATCTTTCTAAACGAACGTCTAAAAGTCATCTTTCTAAACGAACATCTAAACTTTTTAAAATGTAAGCTTTTTGCCTTTTCGGCTACACAACAAAACTAAACTTTTATATAGTAACTGACTGTACAACTGACAATTGTTTATTAAGCAAGGGAAAAAGGTTAGGGATTTTCCAATAGTTAAGCCTTAGGTCTCGACCAGGTCCATTTTCGTAAATAATATCATAAGAGAAAAAATTTTGCCTGCAATATTTTCGACTAGTATGAAAGTTTGTAGCCTAGCAATTTTCGCAAAGTAAATTTTGACAGTTAAATCACGACACGTCAGTCAAGTAATTTTTTCAAAATTTCATCAAATAGACCAAATTTATAAAAAAAATACCTGTGCAAAACACCAGAATGTGCAAAATAAGCCAAAAAAGCATCGTGCCTATAATCTGAGCTTAACTGATCAATGCTTTAGATGAAATACTTTTCACACCATATTAACCGTTATAAATTCCACTATTCTCATGCCATTACATTTCCAAAAGACCATCGTATTCGAGACTTTATAATTACAAATAAAAGCGAGCACTTTATTGCTGGTCTGTTGCGTTTGTAATAGGGAATGTGACTGTATCTGAGCTACATTACATATTTTCGTGCAATAACAATTACGTAGGGTAACTTATAATTTGGTATGAACTTAATTAAACAGATTATTGTTAAAATAGATACGTCTGAATCAGATAATGTGAACATAATAATGGCATTAGAGTGGAACAGTTACAAGAATATGCAATTTTATACAAGAGCGAGCAGGGACGCACTTGAAACAGGACATTTTACATTGTATTTAGGATATTTTAAAACTTAAAAATATACTTTAAAAATATATTAAAATGATTTCCATTGCAAAATATGCCTTTTCGTTCCTAATGGCTACTATTTTATGTTTTATCAGTCTTCGTTCCTAAAGGTTCAAGAAAACGGGACGACTAAAAAGCCGGCGAGTCGGCGAGTGCGCTAGTAGTCGATTACACACAAAATTTCTCACTCGCTAAGTAGTCAACTAGCTGGCACGTGAAAAAGACTTTAAGACCAAAGCTAGTAGCCACTTATGCAAAAGCTACTGTGAGTACACATGGCTAATTTACAAGTTAGTTTGCTCAAAAGCCAATGAGCGTCGTGCAAAGTCGCTTTTTCCAGAGCGTTTTTACAAGCAGTTTAAGAAGCCAGTACACTAGATTAGTTTACGAGCTACTTGTGAAAAAGCCGGCTTTTAGCCTACTTGAGCCCTCAGCTTTATTTTAGGCATCACCTTAGCGATGTCCTTCATTCATGTTATTGCCGTTTGTCTTTGTTTTCGTTTTTCTGTAGGAGTGCAGTTTAATACATTTTTAAAAATTTTACTTTCTGCCATTCGTCTGAAGGTTCCGTACTTTACAAGTTGCTGTTTTTCTACGTCTTCTATTAAATTCATTAGTACTCTCATAAAGATTTGAAGAACCTTGGAATAAGAGTTGCAGATAAAGAAGGCGAAGAGAGAGAAATAGATAAGCGGTTGTTGAAAATCAGCAAAGGAGTAGGACCATTAAACGAACTGTTGAAGGCAAAAATCGTGTCCAGGGTAGCCAAGATTCGAACTTGTATACACTTAATAATGAAACCAATAGTATTGTAGGCATGTAAAACATGGACAATAAAATAAAAAGAAAAAAGTAATGGGGAAAAGCGCAGACGAACAAACCAGGAACTAATTGTGCTTTATTAGACACCTACTCAAGAAGACACTCGTGACTCCAAAACTTGCGGCAATGGTTTGGATTGTCATCTGCTGAACTATTCAGATCTGCCGTAAACAAAGTCAGAGTGGCCATGTTGATTGCCAACGTTCGGAACGGACAAGGCACATGAAGAAGAAGAAGACACCCAAAATAACGCAAAACATCAGAGCACAGAGGGTAAGATGGTTGGGACATGTTTTATGAATGCCAAAATAAAGAAACTACCGAAGAGTCCTGCAAGCAGTAAAACAAGGAGAGAAAAGAAGACGGGACCAGGAAGAAAGTGGTCAAAAGCCGTCCAGACTGGTACAGAAGAAATGAAGAGAAGAGACTGGAAAGGCCTGTAGTGTTATTATATAGGGGAGACCGTCGCAGCAAGGACCAGCTAAGCAAAATTTTTTTCTGTTTATTGTGGTATAATCATAAAAAAATACTCTGTATCAAACTATAGCATATAAATGTGTTATTCTGTTACAAAATGGAAAATAAATTTTAACTTTAATATGGTTTCACCATATTAAAAATAAGTACGAAGATAATGAAGATAGTTAACATAAATACAATTTACAGATAAACTCATTATCGTCATCTTCTGCTCCAGAAGAACATTCTTCGTGGCTCCACCAATGACCAAATTTGCACCTAATCCATCCTTCGCCTTGTTTGCTTTCTTTATAAGTGCTATGACAAAAATAGACAATCGTCTTCATTCTTGATTTTACTATTGGTGCTTTGATCACTTTTCTCAATCATTTTTGCATTTTTATTCTTCCTCGTTATTTTATTTTTGTTTAAAAGTGGCTTTTTAAAAATATTTGCTAAGCTCTTTTCTTTTTTGGAGCCAAAGAAAACGCTTTGATCTTCTAAATCGATTTTTATTTTTTCTGCTGCTAGTTGAAACGTTTTTTTCTCCATTCTTCATAAAGCATCCCTAATAGGTTGCTGGTAAGGATTCTGGAATTTTCTTTTTTTTTTTACTTTGTCCCTTCTTTTTATTATCTAAAACTGCAACTGGCGATACGACTTTTAATACTTCTACAAATGATGAAGACTGGGCAACTTCTGCTTTTGAAGAACTGCCCCTGCACCAAATCCTGATGAACTTACCACCGATTCATTTGGCGGAAGAAAATTTAAAGTTGATGTTTGTGTTAATGTAGTAGCTTCGTGATTTGTAGATAAGTTTTCTACATTTTTATTGACAGTCGAAGGCAAGAAATCAGGTTCTTCGGAAACATCCAGGTTAAATGGATAGATGGATAGATGCTACTTTTTCGAAACCATTGGCAGCTTTATCTACTTGTAGCCATTTACTGGAATGCACCACGTCGTATATTGGGATCAGTTTTCCTTTATGACTTGTCATGAATGGTCGTAGCAGGAAATGTAGAAATGGTTGGCGAGATGCGGTTGAAACGATACTCTCGCTGAAAATGGTTTACAAGTCACGATTGTTGGCTTGAAGGGTTGTGAGAAGCCTTTAAATAACCAAAATTATGTACCATATTATTTTCATTGCAGCAATAAAAATCAAAACCACTTACAGGTTCGATAAGTCTAAGAGGTTCGAAGTTAAAATTAATAATGTTTTCTCCACACGTAATCCTCAGTTTGCACCCTTTATAAAATATGTAAAGAGTGCCAATTTTAACGCGAGAAATTTAGAAATATTAACAAATAATGAAATAAAAGAAAAAAGAAGATCATAGTATGTTAAAAACGTTAAAAATAATGGAAATAAAATATTAATTAACTTAAGTACTAAAACAACTTTTCCAAACAGGCTCTCTTAACATTCTTCTATATAGTCGGTTTAGCATGCTAGTTACAATTGTTCTGTAATTATTAGGGTGGTGTTTACTCCCTTTATTGTATATTAATGTTATCCATCTTTTTTTCCAAATCTATGGTACAGGTTAGCCATTTATGTACCTGTTAAATAAGAATATGATTATTCTTTTAATCTGGTGCATCCATTTTTAGGAGTTCTTTAGATATTGTTTTTTTAACCGTAACGACCTCTTTACTCTTTTAGTTAGTTGGTTGAATGTACTGTATCTAGTTTACGAGTATTTAAACCTAGGAATGACCCAGAGGAATTGTATACATACATCTATCTTTAGCAAAGGAAGAACATACTGAATTTAATATGAAAAACAGACAGAATTAACTCTGACTTATATGCTAGATATGCGGGCAAATGTTTTTTCTTGGTCTATAAATTCTTGGTACGAAATACAAGTCTGTACTTGTATTTCGAGTATTGTTTATGAGCCGCATGATAGACAAAATATAGTCATGAATGCTCTTTACTTTCCCGAATCCACAATCTGACTGCTACAGCTTACTGTTCACTTCTTTTAATAATCTCTGTTTCCATATTTTTCCATCTTTAGTAATTAATAAATAAAAAAATAATAAAGCATTTGAAAAAGACGGGAACGATTTTTATACTATAAAATAGAAGTCATCAGCATTTAAAGTAGAGTACCTTTAAGCCAAATCAGGACCTGTTAGAGATCGCAATTTAATAATTATAAAGGGATATTTCATAATACTATACATGCGGAATTTTTTTATTCACACCGAGCAGACTGGGATACATAACGGGACCGGACGGTGAACACAGACGTAAAACGAATTCAACGACCTTGTCAAACATGACTTAAGAAAAATGTAAAACTGGGCTTTGATGGATTTATGTAAAATAGACATACTATTTTTACAAAAGCTTTTGTAGAAAAGATGGTTTGATAATGTTGAATAATAAGTTTATCATAGGTCTCGCAGGTAGGGTAAACCATACAATTATTTAATTTACTTATTACAATTACTTTAAAAATTCGTTATTCACATTGTTCTCTGCAGATTGAATTGAAATTTATACAAAACGTAGTCTAAACTGTTTATTACAATATGGCTACAAGGTTTTAAAGAAAGTGTTAAATATTTTTTGTCAATACATATTTATTAAAAATAGTTACAAAAATTATAGTTATTGGACAGTTTATTTAGTTACAGGAAACTCAAAATTAGTTATTGGACAGCTGCTTTAACACAATAAAAAACAGAAACAAATGAAAATTACAAGAAAAACCAAAGATTTCTGTGCGGTATCGGGTACCTATATACAGTTGACACAAATAAATTTTATAATTGCTTCTGTGCTTCTTTGTATTGAGTGAAAAGTACGTCAATGTCTTCATCCTCACTGTCTTGGTTACTGTTATTACTTATTAGCATCGGAATCACTATCCTGCATATTGAAGTAATTGTGACATATAAATAGATCATTTTCGTTAGGTATATGCTGTCTATAGCCGAATTGACTATCGGTATATAAATATAATTAAACATATATACCAAAACGCAACAGCCAGTGTTAGAGTGGGTGATCGTCAAACCCAGAAATTCCCGATACAACGTGGAGTACGCCAGGGGGACACCATATCGCCGAAACTGTTCACTACGCTTTTGGAATATATATGTAAAAGGGCAAAACTGACCGACAAGGGCATAAACATAAACGGAGAAAAGCTTAGCCATCTAAGGTTTGCAGATGATATTGTACTAATAGCTGATAGGATAGATGAGGCCAAAGAACTTTTAAATCAGCTCTACCTTTCCTCGCTAGAAGGGGGATTGAAAATAAATATATCTAAAACCCAGATGATGACAAATCTTGTAGTCAGCGAAGATATATGCGTAGGAACAAGATCCATAGACCAGGTAATGGCCTATAAATACCTAGGTCATGAGATTCGCATAGGAAAAGATAACCAAACCGTTGAGCTTCTCCGTCGTATAAGACTGACTTGGGCAGCCTTCGGCAAGCTGAACCATATTTTCAAATCGTCTGATATACCAATATGCCTTAAAAGAAAAACGTTTAATCAGTGTGTTTTGCCAGTGTTAACTTACGGTGCCGAAACGTTGACCATGACAAGGAGAACAGTTCAAAAGATCCGTGTGTGTCAAAGGGCGATGGAGCGTGCTATGTTGGGCGTTTCACTACGAGACAAGATCCCAAATCGCCAGCTACGACAAAGAACAGGAGTGGCTGATGCAGTAGAGAGAGTAGCAACACTGAAATGGAACTGGGCAGGTCACGTGGCTCGAATGACAGATAATAGATGGACAAAGCGGATACTGGAATGGAGATCAAGAGATGATGCCTACCGAAGCAGAGGTCGTCCACTAACACGTTTGACTGACGATCTAAAACGTTGTCATAGGAATTGGATGCAAGAGGCACAAGATCGAAATAGATGCAAAATTATGAGGGAGATCTATGTCCAGCAGTGGATAAGCGAAGATTGAATGATGATGATGCTGTCTATGCTTAACAGGAATACAACATTCGTGATAATAAAGACTATAGTCATCGCATTTTAATTTATTCGATTGAATATCATTTGAGCAAATAGAACATTCGACTTTTTTTGAGTTCCTTTGTTACTACACTGGTTTTTGGTTAATTTTTCTTCTCTTTTCCGTTTCCTTTTTTGTTTTAGGTTTTCCTGCTCTTCTTTTAACTCCTTCTTTTTTCATAACATTTCTTGATATCGTGCAGATGTAATAGCAAAAGGAAGTCGTTCCGTGTTACGTTTATTTTTTCTTTCCGGTACAGTAAGAGAAGTTAAAAAATTACCCAACAATTCGCGTTTACCAATAATTTTACTTGTAGAGGTTAAGTCATAAACATTAGTTTTATATTGTTGAATGTGGATATCATTGGTACTACTGCTCTCAGAAATATTTACATTTTCAATACCACTTTGTTCTGATATTTTTATTTCAGTATTTTTAACGGGAAATGTGATAACTACACATATGTCCAAAAGTTTGGAATATTGGAATATTTAATCTTTTTATTGATTTTTATATATAAAATCATCTGAATAGTTAAACATCATTTTGTTTCAATTATCAACAATACTAAATAAATCTCAAAACCAGATAAACGATATGCAAAAAAATTATTTATTCTCTTGGAGTGAAAAACTTACATTTAAAAATAAATTAGTATAGAAAAAAATAATTTTTAATAAAACTAATAATTAGTATTTCCTCCATTGGCCTGTGTGCATGCCTGTAGGCGATTTAGCATGCTGCCGATTAACTGGTTGAGCTGGGCTTGCGGAATTCTCTTCCATTCTTCACGAGCAGCATCTTTAAGTTCTCAAAGTGTAATAGGGGGATTGTTTCGCTTCTTGATGCGTGTTTTGAGAATGTCCCAAGCATGTTCAATAATGTTCATGTCGAAGGAATTCGGGGGCCACTGTAATGTAGATATTCCTTCTTCTTCAAGAACATTTTGTACTGCTGATGTTCGATGAGGAGGTGCGTTGTCATGCATAAACACAAATTCATCACCTACTGCCCCTCGGAATAGACGTACGACAGTATTTAAAACTTCCTTGATGTATACAGCACCGGTGACTCTTCTCTCCAGAACCAGCAGTGACGTCCGTGTACCACTCATAATACCACCCAAACCATAATACTGCCACCTTCAAATGGGACACGCGGTTTAGCTGTTTCTAGTGAGGCTTGTCATCTTGGGGCCCTCCAAACCAGTGTTCTTCGCGAATCAGATACCAAGTCAGTTTTTGACTCATTAGAGAACATCACGTTATTCCAGTTAGGATCATGATGCGCCATTTCTCTAGCCCATTGCAACCTTCCTATTTTGTGTTGGTAGGTTAGTTTAGGAACACGTAGCGGTCTTCTACGATACAAATTTACCGCATTTAGTCTGCGTGTTATTGTTTGCCGTGAAATATTCAGTCCTTGAAGCCTAGAAATTTCTCTGGATATACCACTTGTAGATTCCAGACGATGTTTACGAGCTATAAATGTTATTTGCCGGTCTTGTGCTGCTGTTGTACATCGATTTCTACCACTTCTGAAACGATCCTTGACTTCATTTTTATCTTGGAATTTTTTTTTAATTTTCGATACAGCACTCTGAGTAACATCAGCAATATTCACGATATGACTTTGACTAAAGTCCTGTTGTAACAAAGCAATTACTCTGGATCTGTCAAAATGAGATATCACGTTTCTAGACATTTTTAAACGGCTTAATTAAAATTTAAACAAAGACGGAAATAATGTGTAAATACGCTAATCAGTTGAATGTGACCAAAATCATACAAAAACGATTCAAATTTTTTATCATTTTCATTTAAAAACCCTCTAGAATGAATCTCAACAACAATTTTAAAACCACCATAGGCGTTGATATATTATTTGTACGTATTCCAAACTTTTGGACATGTGTGTATATTTTGAATAATATTAATGTTTGTGTCTCTATTTTTTAGAACCATTGGGTTATCCGAATGTTTTGGATCATGTTAAAAAAAATTTCAAATTTTGAACAACAAATTCAAATTATCGTCGCTAGGTAGATTATTCTTTGGATTTTCTTTTAAATTCTCTAAGCTATGAACTTTTTCAGGACCTAAGATATTTACAAAAGTACTATAGTTCATCTTAAGTTTCTTAATATGATCTGAAATAATTAAATTTTTTATTACATCTTAACCTAAACATTTTGTGTAGTCAATAGCATCTGCTTTAAATGAAAATAATCCGCAAACCTTGAAACAATTTACTACTGGTTCAGTTTTACAGCTTTTTTGTAGCCAACCTTATTCACTACCCCTCCTGTATGCTGTTCTTCCCATTCTCTCACTGACTGCCGCCAAGCTTCTTTTAGTGGAGGGAAATAGAAACGTCACATGGTTGTAAAATTCTTGTGTCGTTAGGATAAAGTGCAATTACTTTAATCTGCAGTTCATTCATAATAGACTTAATTGATAACTTAAGTCACTCTTGTGCCCATCTAAGGTGGGGGTAAAAAACATTCGCAATATACTGATAGAATGTATCTGCCGTCATCCAACCATTATCGCTTCTGCCCACACCCCATTTAGGATTAATGCCTTTAGCAACTTTTTCTGGAATACGCTGATAAGGATAAATAACCATAGGCACGCAACTTTTACCGTCTGCTGAAAACGTAAACATCACAGTGACCTTTCTTTTGAACAGCTTTTTTCAACATTATAAACATTTTTTGAACCTTTTATAGCAAATATGTTTCCAGTAGATGGACATATTTGAAATCCTGACTCATCTTTATTAAAAATTCTTGATGGATTAGTTAAAACTTCTTCTAGATGTTTTTCTTTAACATAGTTTTTAATATCTTTAAACCAGTTTTTATGTATCGTGCAGATACCCAAGCGCTAGGCTGCCGTCACACCTTCACTTGTCCTTTTAGAAACCTCTGGATGTCGCTTAACTAATCCCTAAAAAAAATCAAACGATAAATACAGATTGAAATCCATTTTTTTCTCAGTGAGTTCCTCACTTTAGAGAATACAGAAAACAGAGTCAAAGTAAACAATCATGCATCGGACAAATTTATAGTAAACAAAGGATTAAGGCAGGGCGATCCTTTGTCATCATTACTCTTCAATTGATGCCTAGAAAAAATAATGCAAGAAGCGAAAATCAATAGAGAAGGACTGCTATATTATAAAAGACACCAAGTTTTGGCATTTGCTGATGATGTAGTGTTGCTGGCAAGAGGAAAAAAAGAGCTACAACAGATAGTGCAGAGAATAGTAAAAGCAGCAAAGAAAATGGGACTTTACATAAATGAAACTAAAACAAAATGTTTGCAGGGAACAGATCAGCTCAGGGATGGACAAAAGTTTAAAGTAGAAGTAGAAGAAAGATCGTCATACGAATTCGAAATGGTAGAAAGATTTACATACCTAGGTGCAATAGTATCACGTAAACCTAACATTAAAGAAGAAATACAAGCTAGAATAATGGCAGGCAATAGAAGTGTACATACTCTTAGTGGAATGTTGAAAAGCAAGTTTTTATCAAGAAAGGCAAAAATACAGTTATACAAAACAACTATACAAACAAAATTTACTGGAGATATTGGAAAGGAAAATCCTGAGGAAGATATTTGGAGGAATAATAAGGGACGGTTTATGGATAAGAAGATCAAATGATGAGTTAAAGAAATTATATAATCAACCTAATATAATAGGAGTCATAAAGGCACAGAGACTAAGATGGCGAGGTCACCTAGAAAGGATGCCGAACACGAGGACTCCAAAAAGGGTACTTAACTACACTATTGCTTTAAAAAAGAGAAAAGGAAGGCCAAAAAATAGATGGAATCAAGAGGTAGAAAAAGATATGGAGGAAATTGGACTAGAAGGCTAGAAAAGAAAAATGAATAACAAGAAGGAATGGAGAAAAATCACATATCGAGCCAGAGAAGATCTCAGTACATAAAGGAAAGCGAAAATGAAGAAAGAACAAACTTCTCAAGCCATGGGCCTCTAAGGCCTTTAGTGCTATTGTACGAGTATATATATATATAATTTTTAAAATACTGCTTTTTAAAATAAAAAAAAAATCTTCTGACAAATAAAGTTATTACTAAACATACCGTAAAACTACTGACATTAATATATTTTCTTTGTTTTTTAGGTAAGCAGTATGCCGTAATTTACGTAAGTAAGATTTTAAATTTAAAGCAGCATCCATTAACAAGTTCGTTTTTTTCTGTTGTTGATAAATATAGCGTGACAGTGAAAGTGAACACTTGACACCATTATATCAAGTTTTTTGGTATAATGTATCAATCTTTATATCGATATTGATGCTTTATGATAAAACACCCGTGTGATGTTGGGTAACAGGTTACACCTACATGTAAAGTAATACTTTGGAATCATGATTTATCACCTTACGAGAATTGATTGAACAACAAAATTTTTTTGTGTTTTAGTACTTTATACATACATATATATATATATATATATATATATATATATATATATATATATATATATATATATATATATATATATATTTAGTGGATTTTCTTGGGCTTAGGTTCATAAAAAAAATTTTGATTTATGCTAAGACATTTTCATATATTTTTTCGACGTTTCGGCAAGAAATACATGCCTTTTTCAAGAAGTAATATTGACTAAAAAAACATTTTATGACATACATAATACGGTTTAAAAGTTAAACTTTTGACTTACCAAGCATGTAAAAATTCGGTACTAACAAAATAGACGTCACAATTAAAATAATATTAAAAACATAGGACATACCCACTAAGTCATTACATGTAAAATGTATTTGAAATCTAATGTGTTGTTTATTGATGTTAGTTTATCGTTTAAACAATCAGTTATTTTAATATCATAGGCGTTCTGAGATTGTTTTTTTATGTGTTTTTAAATTAAGTTAAAATATATTTTGTTCAAATTTTTGACATCTTTTTTATCATTTATTGCATTATTATTTTTTTTTATTTGTATAGACTCTAGAAGCTCTCTCTTCTTCCTGTTGGGTTCACTTCCCAGTATCTTGGTTTTCTCAAAATCAAATTTATGTTTTTTTTTTCGTTTTCATGTTTTGTGAGGGCGGTTGAGTTTTTTTTGTCATATTTGTCATATATATATATATATATATATATATATATATATATATATATATATATATATATCTGTAGAATTTTAAGTGCAAGTAGTCATTAGCCATTTGAGAACACCACAGAACACCATTAGAATCTCTTGAAAAGGTCAGAAAATATATTGCTAAATTACCAGCTCGAGAATCGCACTATTCAAGATCCGATAGCCCTAGCAGAAAATACCTGGATTATAAACTATCAATTACCAAACTACATGAAACTTTTAACACATATTCTGATAGTAAAGTTTCATATAGGATTTTTGCGAAGGTATTCATGTATGTATGAGGTTACAACCTGCTTGAATAATTCTATTAAAAATCACAAAGATTCGCTACAAAGTTAAAAATTGTTTTATGACAGCGCATTTAGCCTTACCTAAAACTTACCTAGATTACGCAAAAGAAACATTTTTAAAAATATTGAAATACGGTATCCTACTCCAGGACATTCCAAGATGCCAGTGGACTAAGACTTTGGTGCCAATGAGAAGAAAAGACTGAAATTGGAAGTGATTGACAATCTTGAGACTTACGTTGAGCTGATCAAGACATGCAGAAAAAAGGAATTGCTTTGATGTTGTATTCGTTCAACACAGTCTGAGATCAGGCGGAGATCTAGCTCCAGGCGACAAAGTACTTATATTAAGAGATTATAAACAATCGATGAAGCCATATATCAAGACTTGCGTAACGTGTATGTCCAAAACTCAACTCGTCAAATTTGAAAGCTGGAAACCCATTCAAACCGGAGAGTCTATGACAGGAATATGTAGCAACATGATTCTTTCTCTTCTTCTTAGCCTTCTGTCGTCCATGTTTGGACATAGGCCTCTCCCAACTCCTTACATCGGTTTCTATCCTGAGCAACATATTTCCAATTTATTCCGGCTATTTTTTTAATGTCATCCACCCATCTCATCTGTGGTCTTCCTCTTGGTCGTTTACTTTCGTAAGGTCTTCAATGCGGTATTGTAGTATTCCAACGTTGGTCTTTTTGTGTAGCAGTGTGGCCCGCGAAGCTCCATTTAAGTTTGGCAATTTTTGTTGTTATGTCCTCGACTTTTGTTTTGGATCTTACTCAGTCGTTCCTTTTTTTATCTGACAGTCGTATACCGAACATTGCTGTTTCCATTGTTCTTTTTGTTGTAGCTAGTTTATTCATGTTTGCCTTCTTTAGGGTTCAGGTTTGACATGACTTTTTATAAAGCAGGTATGAATAGAAAAATTTTCAGCAGTCCAGTTGGAATATGGCAATAGATACTTAAAAATCTTCTTTTTCTTCTTCTTCTCTTTCCTCTTTATAAGTAATTCTGCTTGTTCATTGGCGAAATAATAACTCTGTGGAAAGTTATCACTCCATCTTTTGCACGGTCGCCGATACTTCTTCTCCCGATTGGTGACTTTTCTCTGAGAGTTGGAGAGCCGTCGCTTGAGATGTTGGGTTTGTAGAAACGCACTCGAGATGTTTAGGCGTCACTGTCACCGATCTACATCCCTAGTATCTGAAACGAGAGAGTCTCGGGGACCACTCTACTCTCATTCCAAGAGAACCAGGCAAGGTTGAACGAGCTGGGCCCGTACACACCTCTCTTGACCTTGCGTCAAGCATGGTGTTGGTGTCCCGGCATGTACCCGCCAGGATATTTTAGAGGGGTAGAGGAGAGATCCTCGGCGGCGACCTGTCTACGTGCGAGGTGGAAATTCCTCTGCATGCGTCACCTGTCCGCCCGTGAGAGGGGATAACGGATGGGTGAGGTAATCGCAACACAGGTACTAAGGGGGAGGTAGAGCCCCACGATGCGTGCGCGTATGCGTACGTGTCGCGCCACCTTCATTTTGGTGTCGGACTCGTAGGGGCAGTGATATCGCTAATGGTCGTATGCTGAAAGGTTAGGAAGGCCAGGGTCCTGCCAAGTTTTTATTTGGAAGGTACAAAGCGTTCGCAATGCTACTTTGACGACACGAGTCTCCCCCATTCTTCTTATGTGGTTATTACATTCTTTTTTTAATTTATCGTCCATTTGTGTATACACTGTACGTTCCATTTTCTTCTAATGTCTTCACTTCTCTTTCGATCTCTCAACGTATTACCTTTAATTCTTCTAAGTACTCTTATCTCTGCCGTTTCTAGTAGCTTTTGCGTTGTATCTGTGTCGGGTCTTATTTCTGAGGCATATGTCAATATTGGCCTTACAGTGGTTTTATAAATTCCTGACTTCATCTCAGTGTTAATGTGTCTATTTCGCCATATAGTTTTATTAAGGCATCCTGCCAGTCTACTTGCTTTTTGTACTTGATCTCTAGTCTACATCTTAGAATCCGAATGATCAGATGTTACGTTTTTTCTGTCTGACTGTATGGCTGTGAAAGTTGGACAGTGGACTCTGAAATAGAAAAAACGAACAGATGCTTTTAAAATGTACATATCCAGACGAATGTTAACAATTTCATGGGTACAAAGAGTTACTAATGTTGAGGTACTTCGTGTAAACAAAAAGAATTACTGAGAATAATCAAAGAGAGGAAAATTCAATACTTGGGTCATGTGATGAGAGGCGAAAGATATGAATTACTTAAGTTATATTGGAAGGAAAAGTACAGGGCAAAAGATCAGAAGGAAGACGCCAGAACTCGTGGCTGAAAAATCTATCTACCGCTGATCCGCAGGAATCTTTCGCGCAGCAGTTTCCAAAACTACAATTGCCATTTGGATCGCCAACGTTCGAAAGGAGACGGCGCCATGAGAAGAAGAAGACTTGATCACTCACTTCATTTTCCAGGTCTCCGTAGCTAGAAAATGTAATTCCCAGGTGTTTAATTTCCATTAGTTGTTTAATACTGATGCCATCAATTTCTATTTTACATCTGGATAGTTCTTTGTAGACTACTAGTTTAAGTTTTCTGAGATGAGATTATCACATTAAATTCTTCTGCTCTTATGGTAAATTTGTGGACCAGTCCTTGCAGACTATCTTCATCTTGGGCTATCAATATTGCGTCGTTTGTGCAACAGAGTATTTTTATTTCTTTGTTTACTGTTCTGTTTCCTCTTCCTTTGTTAACGCTTTTGATGATTTCATCTATGACCAAATTGAAGAGCATAGGGCTCAATAAATCCCCTTGTCTTACTGCGCTGCATATTTCTATAGGTTCTGTAAGTTATTCATCTATTCTGACTTCCATTTTGTTGTTTTGGTAAATGTTTTCGATAGTTTTTATAATATTTAGGGGAACAAAGGTAGTCAATTCCATATTAAAATTTTTTTTTTCTCATGAATAAATAAATTTCTAATTATGTGGTATCGTTTAATATATAGCTGAAATATGTAATTTGTTTATAATAAAATCACACGTGTTAGTTTTTAAAAGTCAAGATGTGGTAAGCATTTAAAACTTTCAAACACCTATCTCAGAAACATAACAAAGTGACTTAGCCACTTTTTGCACTGACCCCTTCAATTATATCCTTCTTTAATTTTATATTTTCCGCTCCTAGTTGTTTAATTTCTTCACGACAAACTTTTTATGTTTCATTGATTTTCTGAATTTCCAATAACATATCGTTTATTTTATCATTCGTTTCACTCATCATCTTTCATATAATCTTTCATTTTCCTTCATTTTTGCGTTTGATCTTCGTAGTGTTCTTTGGTTCATTTTGTTCAGTTTTAATTTTTTATTCCTTTTAAAGTTTGTTTCTTCATCAATTTTATCTTCTCTATCACTATTCCTCTTCTTCGGATCATCGTTATCACTCAGCATCATTTTAACTGTGAGGGCCTGCGTAGCGCAAGCGGTAGGATTCTTGCCTCGCACGCCGGTGGTCCGGAGTTCGAATCCTACCGCCGGCAAGAACAACTAGACATTTTAAAAAATGTCTCTAGGCCCCATGTCGACTCAGCCTGAATAAAATGAGTACCTTGGGTAAAACCAGGGGTAATAATAGGCGGTTAAAGCGTAGCACTGGCCATGTTACCTTCCTTGTATACCGTAGGCCCTAGATATAGCAGACTACCCTGCTCTACTCTGAAAGCCGCAAAGCGGTATAAAACGGGAGACTATTATATATCATTTTAACTACTTCTCTAATTTATAATTTAAATTATAAAGTAATAATTTTAAAGAGTTCGTCATAAAGTATCGGAATGTTTCTTGTGAAATGTACGGGTATAATCTTAAGTCTTAAGTTTTAGTTTTTAAACAGATTAAGACATGTCTTTCAAAACATTTGTATAAAATGTTACATATAGGGGTACTTTAGTTTTGACTTACATATAATGTCGTACCCTTATTCTGTGACTAACATAACTCCCTAGGACATACAGGTGAATTCAATGAATTTGAGTTGACTTTTCATTTCTCTTCCATTCAGTTGTGACAAATGGTTGGTTTAGAAACTATCTTTTTTTATTTTTTGAATAAAAAGTATGTTATTAAACCTTAAATTTTATTAATGTACATACAGAGAAGTCATGAGGAACTCTACATACTGCTACCTCGTATGGAGGCCCTCATGGGAAACAACAAATGACCAATAAAAAGTGTTGTTTATTAATACACACGACGAGTTGCAAATTTCTGATCCATGTTTGGATCAAACTTGGCATTACTACCACCTAATCAACTGATTTATTCAAACTAGAGAACAGTAAGGTCCGAGTTTATAAAATGACTTCGTTTTGTTTACACAGAAAATTTTCTGTATAAATCTTGTATACAATTTTTTAAAACCTCTACTAAGGATTTTACAAATTAGGCAAATAGGCAATTAATGTGGTATATTTATTTTTAGTCCAGTCGTTAGAGATTTGACCTTTAAAAACCATACGAACAAGCTGAATTTTGCTGAGAATGTCAATTTTTGGACCTCAAAAAGATGCAACAAGATTTACCAATTCTACCCTCTGGCCTTACCTTTAAAACGGCCCCTCGTAGGGCGAGAAAGACGCAAAAAATCGATTTACCAAGAATCTGTATGACGTACAAAAAATATTTTAAATAGAAAATATAGCCAAGATAATTTTAAACAAAAATGTTTATTATTATTTTTTGTGTAGAATGAACCGGTCTCTCAGAAACAACGCTTGAAGCGACCGGCGATTTTGAATGTGTTACGCGCTCGAAATCAATTTTAAAAAAAATTCGATAGCTTTTACTCGATCAGAGTAAGCTGTTGACTAAAATTAAAATGAGTTTAAATCTAGAACAGTGCAGCTTTCGTATGCAATTTTTGTATATTGCCGAAAATGATTTAAATTTTTATAAAGGTCTAAAATAAATTACCGTTCCGCGATTTTTGTCATTTTTTATGATTCTCGTGATATCAATAAAAGTTGGGCGCCAAACCATAACGTTGTAAGGGTCCAAAATAAAAGTTTTCAGTAGCGGAAAAAAACTGTTTTAGTTGAAAAATAATGACCGAAATAATTCTTAATATTTCTATTATTAAACTTTGTTTTCAATTAACACTATTGGCATACAAATTTGAAGTTTAGTGAAATAAAATAGTTTATGCTTTAATTTATTTATAAACACTAAAAAAACAATATGTTGTAAGTGCCATTATTTATGCAAGTCATAACCTTGTAAGTGTGTATTTACTTGCATTTAAAAGTCAAAAGAAAAAAATTAAATTAGCAATAATTATAGGAAAACTAAAGCTAACATTTATTTATTTACTTAAGTAACCTTAATTTGTAGGTTTTCGTAACAAGTTTTTGCTTCTCCTATTAAATACCTTCGTCTTGATTTCCAACTCCTCAAACAAACTTAAAACCTTCGCCTTAGTGATTCCAGGTTTAATTACTACAGGTTTAAGCCATGTAGCAAACTCTCCGTAACTTTTCTTTATATAAACTTCACCAAAGTTTTCAGATGTTACACAAATCATAGCAGCTGAAGATATCTGCAAATTTTTAGTGTTTATGATGGATTTAGCTTGATTCATCCAGTCAAAAAATGTTGTAGTATTCACTACTAATAACGGAAAAACAAACTTTTGCAATCAAAACGAGATACATAGCAAGTAGAGTCTGTGGATAAATTTCTCTAAGAAATGTATCCAAGTGTTGCTATGCCACCGGTAGCAATTAACTTACACGTCTTAAATTCTACCTGAAAGCCGAAAATGTATTCAAAAGATATTTTTACCCACAGATTAACTTTCTCCGACCAATTCCCAAAATTTCCCTATCTAAAAAATTTAATACGTGAGTTTTACCTACCTCTGTATAGAAATATCGAAGTTGTCCCCCGTCCCCCACAAATCCCTTGCAATAGTCAAGCATTGCAATAAGAATTTTAGTAGAAAATTTGTCTCCCAGCTGAGCTGGTCGCTTTTTGTTTAGATTTTAACTCTCGCATTTTAGTTATTGTTACATAGCTTATAATTAAAAGCTGAACGCTCATTATTAATCAAGTATATTCATATTGAAGAAAACGTCCTTAGTTGAAGTGATAATTATTAGTAACATTTGAATCTGTATCAGTGCTAGTGTAGTGTGTCGCGGACTAGTATATGGACAATGATCGGCGGTTTCAATAAAAGAACTTGCGCTAAAACTTTGGCTAGATATTAACTTAGTTTTAGTAACATTCAATTTTTTAATTACGTATTGTTTGAACTGCTTGTGTTCTTATTTCCCACGCCAGTGGGTGCTCCTTTGATTTGGAAGTAATTACATGACTTAGTACGTTCTAAATGGTAGGAAGAGCGCCATCCTAATTTGTTGGATAAATGTCCGTTTAATTATACCAGTCTGGTTCTTATTTTGGCCACCACAATTATCTCACCAGAGAATTAGCTTTTGCTTATTTGCTTATTTGTAGTGAATCCTATTTTGCTACTGGTAAAAAAGCTGTACAGACAAAAAGATATCTCATTAGACCCCCTTTGCCCGACAGTTTCATTTCAGAAAAGCATGATGCCCTTCCTCCGTCTTTTCGTCATTTAGAATACCCATATTAATACAGGCAAGCTGATGGCTGTAGTACATTTGGGTATGAGTTAATATTGGAAGATACATCTGTTGTTGGAGATCAAACTGAATCATTCGCATATCTGAGTTGTTTGCTCTGGATTCTATGCAATCTTTACTCATTTGTTGTCTTGCCACGTCAGCTTGCCTATGGTGAATTTCTAGTTTTTTCTTATGTCGTGTTAACTCGAATGGGCTTAAATAAAAGATTAAACTCTGTCAAAAATATATTATTAAACTACTGTAGATACTGGAGAATCAGCACAGTACTTTTCCAAAAATCCTTTGTACAGTTTTTAACTACACTAAGTTATGTCTTGAGATATTTTCGATTTGGAGCGCCACTTCTTCTGTAGTGACTTTCTTGTGCTGGAAGTGGCGATATATTAATTAATGATCTTTTTTTTTTAATCAGGCTTCGGTCTTTGTCTTTTACTGTCCCGTTTATTTTTCATACTTCTGTCTTCACAACCAATTTTCTCGGACGTAATCTGCACACGCCGTCCACTGACACCAAACGTCTCACAAAACGTCTTTTTTCAAACCTAAAAAAAATGTAAATTAATTCCTGCTTACAGAACACAATTTATTACCTAAAGTTTTAAAAGAAAGCTTCTGAGTTTTACATATCTGAACTTCAGACATGCCTCGAAAGATTAGCATAGATTTGTATGTCCGCTGTCGCCGGGTTTCGTCTGCATCATCGTAACTACCATGTCTCCTTATTTTTACTAAACAGAGTTGAATGAGGTTTTTAGATATATATTATGTTGTTTATTATAATCCCCCATATCCCAATCGTCACGAAAAACCTTTGTACGGTAATCTAATATTATATATATACATGAGAACTGGTATTTGCAGGACACCTTAAACGAAAATAATAACCAAAAAATGTTAACCCTAATCACCAAATAAATTGTATTTGCTTTAATTATTAATAAATAAAAACACTTTAAGCAAAAAATATAGCAGAAACCAAAGATATAGCGTTTTATAAATGGTACTTTAATATGACAACAAAAATATTTTTCATCAAAATTTACCTCCTTTGGCTCATTTTTTTCACCTACTTGTTTATTTTTGGTATTTATATACTTAAGTCCTCTGTTTTGACTTCATTTTCTAATAAAATTTTTCTATTGCAATGTATTTAAAATACTTTTTTTAACGCTATAGTCACACACTCAAGTACTTCGTCTGCCATTTTGAGTATACTGATTGTAGCAACTGTGATTGCAACTGATCAGAATATCAGAATCAGAACAAATTAGAATAAAACTTCAATATTTTTACTTAAATGTGAAGTATATTTATAATAATGACGCTAAAGAATTTAAGAAAAAATGTATGTATAATAAAATGTCTGTATCTTTTTCTCAGCAGGAATGTCCAGGCACCAAATCCGTGGCCTATTTTGCAGGCGCCAGGATGTGGTCTGTAACGTTTAATGCACGTCGAAATTCGCAATTTTACAGTTTTTTCCTCGCGGCATTCTGACCGGCACATCCGTTAAAAAAAGAACAAACAGCTCTTCAGTCGTTTACCTGTATTATAATTTAGTGTGGATGCTTAAAGAGTGGCCGGTAGCATGTGTCTGTCAAATCAGTGTTGTTAACTGTGTGCAACTATAATTTGCACATCTACATGCAGTGTTTTGTAGGCTAAAGACATGGCAGGACGAGAGAGAGTCACGCCGGAATGGGGCGCGTACTCAGTAGGCCTAGGCAGGTGAGCCGCAAAATCAACAAACTCGTCGGCACGCGAACATTGATGCCATTATCATTGAATTTCTCTCGAGTACAGACATTTTTATATAGACAAATAAACGGTATAGATGCAAAAGTCACATTTTCCACTTTTTAAAATTTTATAGGAAATGAAACAAATATCTACAAACAATATTATGAACTCAACTATAACGAATTTTTTGTTTACGTTTAGAAGGTACATTAGTAATGGATTTTATAAAGATATGGTGGGGAATACACAGCTGGATACAAAAAATTAGTTATTAATTTGGATAATGTTATTTTTGGTACTAAAATTTGGAGAATGTAAGGTCTGCACTCTAACACGGTGGAAACAGTTAATTTGAAACCAAGCTTAATGGAAATGTTCAGATAAAAAAGTTCCATAATACTTTACGAATATAATCTAGGTATAAAAAATTCAGTTTTTTTTTTAAATTATTTTATTTTTCTCAAATTTTACTTTAAATTAAATTAAATTAAATTTGGAAAAAAGGTATCTCATTATCAGCAAGGTAAACATCATCATCTTCTTCAGTTGTAACTTCTTCTTCTGGATCGTCTAATACATGCTTGTAAAATGTAATTCTTCAATATTTCTCCATTCATATCCATAATGTTGCTTTAAAAGAGAATTTGCGTCGTCTTTCTTTTGGGGCTTCGCTATACAATTACCTTTAGCAATAGTCTCGGGCCGTAAGCTACACAAAGTTTTTCCTTGTTTAGTAATGCTTCGTGCAGTGACGGGTGACGTTTTTTACCTTCTTTTGAATAAAGTAAAGTCGCTTAAATGACTATATGCCAAAATACAAAGAGCCAGGAACTTTTATGACTTCCTTTGTTATCGATTTCCAATTTGCAACTGTTATATCATCTCCAAGCTTTTTAACAGTAGTAAACCTGTCTATTATTTGAATATATTTCTCAGGGCTAACAATTGTCTGACGCTTTCTAATTGCGCTTTTAGTATTTCCAAAAACGCTATCATGAGCGAGAAAGCTGTGATATGTTATTGGAAAAACGATCTGGAACTCCGTTTTATGATTTGACGTATTTAGCAACGATTTTGCGATCATGCCAAATAAAATATTGTGTATTTATTTTGAACTCCACACCCATCACTAATAAGACGACCAGACGTGTACGGGGTCACATCAATAGCACATAATAAATCAAATAAACATGATGCTATTACATCTGAACCTTTTTCAAACTCGTTCTCAATTTGTAATTAGAAAGTTTTGTTTTCCTTATTAAGTTAGGATTTTGAAGACACTTTTACAACACAAAAATTATTAAAATATAACTGTCGACTATAATAAGTGAATTGCCTGATTTTTTTTGACAATCAAAGCTTAAAATCAAAAGTCATCTTTGACCTCCCCAACAAGGTCATAAAATGCTGTATATTTTAACTTGTGACAAGCAAGTTAAACAAACATCTACCCGTGGGCTATCAAATCCCAAGTTATATTCTGTGATAAAAATATATCTTAAGTACTACTCTTTTGACGCATTGACTGCCGCATTGACTACCGATATATCGCATTGATTAAAAGTATTTACGAAACTGGTACAGCTTGTGTCCGCCTTCAAGAAGATACCAAGAAGTTTCGAATAGAACGTGGAATTAGACAGGGTGTCTACTGATAGCTGTCTTTGAATATATGTTCAAGCAAATGGAACGAGAGGATAACATGGGAATTATTATAAATGGGGAAGATCTGAACCACCTAAGATTTTCCGATGACATCGTTTTAATATCTGATAGCTTGATAGAGTTGATAAAGCTACAAAAATGCTGCACACGCTCTATAAAGTGTCAAAAACAATTGGTCTTAAAATTAACACCTCAAAGACAAAATTTATGACCAACCTTGTAGTCAGCGGTCAAATTCTGATTGAGAGCCATAGCATCGATCAAGTAATAGCTTACAAGTATCTAGGGCATGAGATTCGCTTAGGCCGAGATAATCAGACAACTGAAATACAAAGAAGCATAGGTCTCACATGGGCTGCCTTTGGTAGATTGAATAACATTTTCAAGTCTGTTATCCCAGTTTGTTTAAAAAGAAAGGTTTTTAACCAGTGCGTTTTACCAGTTCTTATATATGGTGCAGAAACACTGACTCTGACAAAAAGAACAATAGATAAAATAAGAGTTACACAACGCGCTATGGAAAGATCAATATTAGGTATTACCATCAGAGATAAAGTACCAAACCTAGAAATAAGAAGAAGAACAGGAGTCACAGATGCATTGGAAAAATAGCCATGGCTAAATGGGCTTGGGCCGGACATGTTGCCAGATTAACGGATGATAGATGGACCAGAAAGATTCTGGAATGGCGACCAAGGCAAGAGGCATATCGAAGCAGAGGACGACCACCGACTAGATGAACGGATAATATCAAGCGCATCACCATAAACTGGATGCAAGAAGCACAAGATAGGAATAGGTGGAAAATTTTACGGGAGGCCTACGTTCAGCAGTGGACAAATATAGGCTAATTGATGATGATGACTACTCTTTTACTTCAACAGTTTTGTCTTGAACATTCGAAAAAGTTTCCGTCAATAAGTTCAGCTGAGAGATACTTTCCACACATCTTATTTGTACAATAATTTGTTTCGCTGCTGTTGAAGCTATTCAAAAACGCATAACACTAACTTTTTGGCTGTAAACTTGTGAGAACTTCCGTCCTCTCCTCTTCTCTCTTTTGGCATTTTACCAGGAATAAAGTACCTTTGGGCTAAGCGATTCACCCTAAACCTGGATACATTTTGTCTTCCTCTATCTTTTATCCTTCGTAAGGATGTGGTGACGTTATAGTATTTGACGAATGGTTGCTATCCATTCTTCTCTCTCCTGGGCGCGGTGTGCTACCCCAGACAGAGAGTAACCGGTAGCGCACTTTATTTAGTCTGACCATCGGGTACATTTAAGTTTTCCAAAATGTAGTATAGCAAACTATGACATTTTCTTTTCATTGTTTCGTATAAAATATTTCGCTCTAGCTTGTACTGTATTCCTATTATTCTCAGGTCACTTTCTTTGGATTTGCTCCATAGTCAAATGTTTTAAGATAAAATTATCTTGCGGCATTGTATCCTGTATGGCATAAAACTTTGAGTGAAAGCATCTAATATCCTGGGCTGATATTTTTTAGCATAATAGTGCACAAGTATATGGTGGTTGCATGTCGGGAAGTTAGGGAAGCCTTTTGCATTAAATCTAAAAAAAACCGAAGATAAACATCGGTTAGATTGGCTATCGTCTATTTTTTATCTGAAAATTAAAGTTTAGCAAGACATCTTGATTTTACCAATAAACAGTTAAGATAAAAGTTAGGGTTAATATCTGCATTTCTTTGCCTCACTTCTCCTTTATTTTTCGGTGCCTTCACTCGTTTCCTAACAGTTTAACCAACACTTTTGTTTACTGGTGGTACACTTACATCCACTATTTTTGTATTTTATTACTTTAAATATCGAAAAAAACGACAATAACTTCGCTTGTGTGTAACTAATTCTAAATAAACTACGTCGAAAGGCGAACACTACCGCTAACAAACAGCTTAGGTTGCACGTGACCGTAACCCTCGAGTTCTGCAAGTTAATACGGCGGAGAATGTTAGTTTTGGGATAACAACGAGATTTATGTTGAATAATGTTAAAGAACTTTTAAATGAAATTCCCACAACAGAATATGAAGAGGAAGAAGAAGTGAAGGAAAATGTCGATCAAGAACGGATAGAGGAAAGACCGCCTAATGAAACAGAAATAAAAGAAATAATAGAGAAACTAAAGAATAATAAGAGCCCAGGAAGAGATGAAGTAACAGCTGAAATGTTTAAATATGGAGGACCAGTACTAATTAAGCATTTGGAAAAGTTGCTAAAAGACATATAGGAACAAGAAAAATTACCGAAGGAATGGACCGAAGCGACACTGTGCCCTTTTCACAAAAAAGGCAACAAAAGTTTATGCCACAATTACAGGGGAATAGCCGTACTAAATGTTGCATATAATATACTTGCAGTATATATAAAAGATAAGCTATCTCAAAATATAGATAATGACATAGGGGAATATCAATGTGGATTCAGAAGAGGGCGCAGCACAGTGGATCAAATTTTCCTACTGCGCGAAATACAGCAGAAAGCTACGAATATGGGAAACCTACAATGGCCCTATTCATCGACTTTAAGCAAGCGTTTGATAGGATAAAACGCAAAAAAATATACAAAGCGCTACGTGAAATGGGAATTAGTGAAAAACTGATAAGAATGGTAAAAGTGACACTCCGAAAAACAGAGAATAGGGTTAAAATAAATGGCGAAGAAACAGATAAGTTTGAGGTCAGTGAGGGGGTGCGACAAGGAGACCCACTGTCATCGCTGTTGTTCAGTATCGTCTTCGAAGTTACCATCAGAAAAGCTGGAATCAACAGGTCAGGACTTATATGTCAAAGAAAACACCAATGCTTAGCAAGAATTAAAAGAAATAATAAAAAGATTAGAAATGAAAGAAAGAAAGGGATGTACATAAATGAAGAAAAGACCAAATATATGGAAGAAATCCAAGCGAGAATTATGGCCGGTAACCGTTGTATTTTTGCACTAAACAATTTATTAAGAAGCAAAAACATATCTAGAAGGGCTAAGATAAGAATATATAAGACAGTAATAAGACCTAATGTATTATATGTCAGTGAAACATGGACAATGAACAAATCCGAGCAAGTCTTGCTGCAAGTCTGGGAAAGAAAAGTCCTCAGGAAAATATTTGGAGGTAAATTATGGAATGGTATATGGATAAAAACGACCAAAAATGGAATTAGAGGAGATGTATGGAGAGCCGAATATCGTAGGGATCATAAAGTCACAAAGACTGAGATGGTTGGGACACATCCAAAGGATGGAAAACACGAGACTGTAAAAAAGAATGCTAATGGGAGGAATAGGAGGGAAAAGGAAGAAAGGCAGACCGAAAACCAGGTGGAAGAAGGATGTTGAAAAAGACATAGAAAAACTTAAAATTTAAACTGGAAAAATAAAGCAACAAACAGAAAAGAATGGAAAAGAATAGTAACCCAAGCCATGGGCCTTCTAGGCCTGGAGAGCTAAATTATATATATATATATATATATATATATATATATATATATATATATATATATATATATATATATATATATATATATATATATATATATTTATATATATATATATATATATACATATTACGAGATTTGTATTCATTAATTTGTACAAAAAACTGTTACTTCATTGGTTATTGATCAGTGTAGTAGTGTCTGGGGACTCGGGAGACTGAGACTTCGGAAGCCCTGAAGAAGACATCTAAAAGGAACTCGAAAGCTCGGCGCAACGATAATCAACGCGGTCAACTCGGAAGACTGTTGAGTTTAATAGTAATGCTTGTAATAGTATTAGCCTTAGCTTTAGGTTTAATTGAACTAACCGCGGACACCTTTTGGAACCTTTCTCTACACCCATTTTGCGGAGTTTTGCACTATAAAAAAATACTGAAAAATTGTAATTTTTTTTGAAAAAATTGTTACGTTAATTCCTCATTTATTTTTTTACACTCCAAATTTGATGTAAATATTAGGCAACAATAAAATATTTACCAATAGGATGACGAGATAGCCACTATATTATATTACGGCAACTCCGCAAAATGGGTGTAGAGATGGCCGAGGGGTGGAAGTTAATTTAGCACAGGTAAAAGGGGTGCCTCAGGGCGGCTTTTATAAATCGTTTAAAGATGTGTTAGTTTCTACGCAAATTATAGAGTAACTTGCCTTATTTGTAGTATCTTGTTAAATAAGGATTTAATATGATTATAATTGTGTCAGAATTAAAACATCATTCGAAGATAATAATCGCGTTATTTGGTTTTCTTTAAATGAAAATAATAAAGTTAGCGACGGCTTAATCCTGTCATAATTTCTGTTCTCATAAATAAGTTATTAGTATCTGAAGTTAATATATTAGATTTTATAGGTATTATTAAAAAAAAAAGAAAATTTTTAAATATTGCTAAATCTGTGCAGGAAAAAATAAAAATTTTTAGGAAAATATAGAGCTGACACATCGCGAAAACACCAAGAAGTGATGAATTATCTCAGAACTCAACAAATATAGATGCCGACAATTAACCACTTAAATATACAAGAATATACCAGGACTATCGAAAGAATAGCAAATGACGAATTCAATAATGAATGAAATATCGGTTCATTATGACCATCCATTATCCATCACAGTTATTCAAAATATTGTAAAGTTATGGCGCTAATTATCTTCATGCCCAGATAGAACTTCAGAAAAGCTAACTGGCTTGCTTTCTCCAATAATTTTGAAAAATGCTTAGCCTAGGTTCCATCAAAAACGTAAACTACGAGTGATTGACGGGTTAATAATAACTGCAGTAAAAGCAACAATTCCTAGAATATGAGGCAAAGAGTATAT
Organism: Diabrotica undecimpunctata; assembly: GCF_040954645.1. Taxonomy (NCBI): domain Eukaryota; kingdom Metazoa; phylum Arthropoda; class Insecta; order Coleoptera; family Chrysomelidae; genus Diabrotica; species Diabrotica undecimpunctata. The sequence goes on along the minus strand of NC_092811.1, from coordinate 113,376,961 downwards.
TCCTGGATGGTTTGAGAAGAACGAAAAACTGTATGAGAAATTATCTGAAGATGGAAAGCAGAAAATTGCAGAAGAATTGTGTACAGCGTTGATACCGCTACCAATCTACTAACACCAAGATCTGGCATCTTTGATAGTGTCTATATCAAGATCACTCAAAAACTGCTCACACATAATTCAAGTTAAAAAAGACCTTAGGACTTTAAATCCACTTGTCCACTTGAAACATAATATTTCAAACCTTTCATCTCTGAAGAAACCATAAAAGTTCTTCATCATCATCATTGGTGCTACAGCCCTATAAAAGAGCCTTGACCTTCTCAAGTCTATTACGCCAGTCAGTTCTATCCTTTGCCAACTGTTGCCAGTTTGCTGCGATTATTTTTCTACCATCCTCATCTACACCATCCCTTCATCTGAGTTTTGGCCTACCCCTACTTCTACTTCCCACAGGTTGTGACATAAGGATTCTTCTAGGAGGGTTGTTCTGCTGTGATCTTGCCAGATGTCCTGCCCATCTTAGTCTTCCTATTTTTATGAGGGATACTACGCCTTTACCACCAAATATAGTGATATATCTCGTAGTTGTACCTCCTTCTCCAAACACCATTTTCACAGATGCCACCGAATATTCTTCTCAGGATCCTTTGTTCAAATATAAGCAGGAGGTTTTCATCTGCCTTGAAAATGGTCCATGTATCCGACCCATATGTCAACACTAGTTGTATAAGGGCTTTGTATATGGTTATTTTTGTTTTTTGGCTTAAGTTTCTGCTTCTTATAATGTCTACTCAGTCCAAAATAGCATTTGTTGGCTAGGATTATTCTTCGCTTGATTTCTTCCGTCATGAAGTTTTCCTTGGTGATCAGGGAGCCTAAGTATGTGAATTTGTCCATCACTTTAAAGGTAGAGTTATTAACCGTGAATTGGTGGCCGATGTTTCTGGCACTATTGTTGAGTGTTGATGCCATTATCTTAGTTTTCTCCTCATTTACTTGCAGGCCCACATTTTTTAAGGCATTAGACAAGGTGGTATACATTTCTTCTAGCTTGCGTCATAAAAGCTCTTAACGATTTTTTTTTATTTAGCATCCCAATATATTTACAATCTGTAATATAATTGGAATAAGTAAATTATCTGACAATATTTAACAACAGTTAATGGCTATCAATATAAATAAGCTAGTTAAATATTTTGGTGTTTTTTTTTATGCTTTCCAGTGCATTTTCTTCGTCACCTCAGCTGAAAACTTATTTTTTAAAAAGTAGAGAATATCTGACATAAGAATTATAGAAAAACAAATTACTGAACATCTGAAGATAAAAAGAAATATAAAAACTAATAATATTGAGAATATTACCACATTTAAAATTAGTAAGAAGCCACTTTACTTTTAATAAAAGGGAGACACGATATATTGCCAACTTAAATTTCTATACGTCTATAAAAAATACCATTTTTCTATAAACAGGAACTAACAGACAACTTGACTACAATAGAAAGAACAAAATCAATTCATAAATTTTTTAGATTTAAAAATTATCAGACTTAAAAACAAACATGAGTTCTCCGTATTTTATAAACCTACCCCTACTGACACGACTATACACAATTGATCACATGTTAGTAAAAGGGCAACACGAGAACGGGACATTTCCCCATGTTAAATCCAATAAGAAATCGTTAGGTCCATTCTGGTAATTTTTTGATCTTTTCGTTGTGGAGGCGCGACGGCTTATCGGATCGTAACGTGCAAGATATCGATGGAAAGTGGAGGTGGTAACGAATATGTTAAGACAAAAATCAATACTTTGCCAAAACGGCACTACGGCATATCTCCGTTGTTATTGGTCAGATAGTGACGTGTGAGGTATCGTCAGAAAGAGGAGGACGTAACGAATATGTTATCACAAAAAACAAAGATGGCGGCATATAACCAAAATGACACTAAGCTTGTAACGTCAAAAGGGCTCGACGTAGATTAATATGCAAGGTATCGATGGAAAGGGGAGGTGATAACGAATATGTTAAGACAAAAATCAAACGCAAAGACTTTGTAAAAACGGCACTATATCGTATCTCCGTTGATATTGGTCAGATTACTACTATTAACACGTTACATGAAAGAGGAGGGGATATTGAATACGTTAACACAAAAAACAAAGACAAAGACATTGACAAAACGGCGCTATACCGTATCTCCCTTTCTATTGGTCCGATCTTTGCGAATGAGGGCTCGTTAGAGATCAAATGTGTTATCGCAAAAAACAATAATGGTATAATTACCAAAACAGCACTATATTGGATCTTCGTTGCTATTGATCGGATTTTAGCATAATAAACGTTGAAAGAAAGGAGAGTAGTCCCTGAGGCTAACAGAGAAACAAACAAACATGACAACATTTTCAAACGGTGCTATATCATATCTTTGTTGCTATTGGATCTATTTTGACGTTTGATCGGATTTCGTCTATCACAGTTCCTCATCTCACCATATAAATCGCCACCTGTTGGCTACATCCTTTAACTATGCCCAAACCATCTAGAACCTGTCATCGTAAAAAGACACTCCTTTAGCCTATCGCCCTTCTCTCCCTCTCTCTCTATCTCTCTCTCTCTCACTCTCTCTCTCTCTCGCTTCCTATCGAAGCAATGCATAAAACGCGAGGTGACGTTGATAACGGTATAGGATCCTGGACACGCATATAAAAAGCATGGAAAACGGAAAGTCTACCTTGGACAGTTTAGTCCTGTGGTGGAAATTTAAGTCAACCTTGGACGAAAATTCGATACAAATTAAATGGGTCAATTCTCTGTTAGACATGATACAGTCTAGCTTGGACTGAGCTATTCTAAATAAAATTTCAATGATTACCACATTCAGAAAGTGTTTTTTTGTTATGAAAATAAAATACAATTAAAAAATTTTAATAAAAAATTATAATAGTTCTAACAATTTTAAAATAGTTTCTCTTTGCAGTTCGGCCTTTTTATTTAAACCTAAATTCATTAGTTCAGCAATTATGTTACGTTTTTTAACCATTTTTTCTTTGTATAATTTTCGTATCGCCATCCCATGTTCAGTTTTGTAAAATTGTCTTCTCTTTTCATTGGCTTTATCTTGTTTTCCAATACCTTTCTCACCTCTTTTACACTTACAGGTTGATTATACGTGTAGTTCATTATCTGATGTATATTTTTCTAAATTATTAACGCCTCTGCTCGCTAGGGCAGAAATTTCATTACATATACCTGCACAGAACTTTCCTCTCCAATGCAACCATTCTGATTTAAATACTCTTCTCTCGTAATGGGAGTGAGGTTTACCCAAAAGTTCATCTCCATCTCGACGAAGGGGTTTTTGACCATCAGCACAGGCAATGTATTTCAAAATATCCACACAATGATCCAAACAAATAATTTTTCTAAATGTAGTTTTTGGATATAGTCTTTTTCCTGCACGTTGTATTTTCTTCTTGTAAGCCAGCGTTGTAGATCCACCTGTAAAGTGAATTAATGCATGGAGGTGTTCGTGTGCAGTACTTGGATATAAATGGAATGGATGTAAATGGAATACCATTTTACATTAGGAGCACATACTAGAATGAAAAGTCACTCTCATTTAAGAGTAAATGATACCATTCTCTTGGTGACTCTTCATAATCCTTTGCCATATCCTCTGGTGAAAGGCAAGATAGCGAGATAGTCACGTTTTGACAAAATAGACCAAAATAGTTTAAGAACAAAGAACTGAACTCTCAAAACTGTTTCACTAGACTAAACGACTCTTTACGAAGTCGTTAAATTTAATAATAATAATAATACTTTATTTCCTTTTTGACAAATACAATTTGTAAAGGATCAGTCACAGTTTAGAAAACAAAATTAGTAAATATAAATGTAAATCTAAAATTACGCTAAACCTAAGATTACACAAAAAAGACAAACACAAATACACAAATAGAAAATGTAAAATTACTAAAATGTAAAAATTGTAGCATATACTTAAAATATTGTCAACTACTAAAATATTCATCAACAGAATAAAACGTATTCTGCAATAAAAAATCTTTTAAAGTTAATTTAAATATTTTCATATTCTTAGATTTTTTTATTGGCTCGGGTATCTTATTAAATATTCTTTGGCCTATTATTGCAGGTGAATAAAAATTCATATTTCCTTTAGAAAAAGGCACATGTAATTTTTGATTCTGCCTTGTATTTATTTTGTGAATTTGACTATTAGTTTTAAATTTCTCAAGATTTTAATAAATAAAAACACAAACTTCAAATATATATAAGCTCGGCACAGTTAAAAGTTTTTATCTAGTAAAATAACTCTTACAGCTAGTTATTCGAGAAATACCAGCAATACAACGGACTATTCTCTTTTGAGATCGAAAGACTTTACTGAATTTACAAGACCTACCCCAAAATACTATGCCATACCGCAAACGAGACTCCACCTGAGCATAATACAGCATAATTAGCTGTTTTTTTAGTATATCTTTGAGGTTTCGAAGTAGGTAGCATGCTGAGTTTATTTTGGAAATAATATCATCACATTGCATTTTCCAATTGAGACATTCATCAACATACAAACCCAAAAACTTTAGGCATTGAACTTTTTCAATTTGTTTAGAATATACTGATAATTCGATATCTAACAGATGTTTTTGTCTATTGTGGAAATTAATAGCATGCGTTTTATCCGCATTAAGATGTAAGTAATTCGAGGAAAACCAATAACTAAGGTCACACAAAAGTTCGTTACATTTATTTTCAAGAGATATATGTGATTTATCTGATATAAGTATTGAAGTGTCATCTACATAAAGTGTAAACTGTACAGCAGAATTTATTGAGACAATATCATTTAAGTAAATAAGAAATAATATTGGGTCAATTACAGAACCCTGCGGAACACCCAACTGAATGTAAATGTAATCTGATTTGCAAATATTTACTGATTGTTGGGCTACATCTGTTAAGGAGACATACTGACGACGTTCTGACAGGTAGGATTCTATCCATTTTAGAGTGAGAGATCTCCACACAGAGATCGGTAGCAATTCAATATGTAAAAGATATTATTGTTTTTATCCCTAATTAAGAACAACAAAATTTATCTGCCATTACAGATTTTACCCCCACCCTAATTGATTATTTCACGCATGCGCCATTAACACGGTCAAAAGTCAAAGTGTGCCTTACGATGGTTTATGTATTAGGTTAGGTGGTGCCTGCAAAGCGACCCGACGCATCGCAGTCACGAAAAAACGCATCACGTCAAAACGTGACGTTTTCACGTAAAAACATGACGTCTTGACGTCTGTGTACGTGTCATAGATGCTCTCTGCGTACCTCCGTGTACGTGTCACACATGCCAATTGATAAAAATCATCTTTGTTTTATTCCATTTCAAAGTTATATATTTCTAAAAAAAAAACACCCTTTAAAATGAATTTCCATCAAGTAAGGGTCAAATCTATCACTTATATACAGGGTTTCTTAGCATTAACCTATGTCTGCTACCGATTTAAAATAGATAAACAATTTTACGAAGATATTGCTTGTCTTTTATGGAAAGAGTTGGATTCTTTCTTGTGCTGTGGAGTATTTCAAAATAAAAAAACCGCCAATACAAAAAAAAAGTATAATTACCGGTTCTAACTATCGGAACGATCATTAGCAATTATTTTTGAAATCATTCCATAACAAACCTTGTTTATTTAAAAAATACTTTACTTTTACGATAATAAGTCATTTGTTTATTTTTACCCTATCAAAGTTTTACCATTTAATTGACATACTCAAATGGATACTTGACAATTATAATGATAAACGTCGACTTTTGATATAGTTATTAGTTATATCATTTTTACTGATAGCCGGTTTATGTCACTAAAATGGCAAATATAGCAAAAACTAGCTTTAAATTTTTTAACAAGCATACAATGTTGTCTTTACGTAAGAGTTACTGTAGAAATAAACGCCTTTGTATTACACTCGAATAAGTTTAGATTCGATATATTTTGAAACAAATACACAAAGATACCCAAGAAAAAGTTTTTGAATACATTTTTTAAAGTATTCAATATTTTGTAAAACTTTGATTCCTACATTGGCATACAACTCTCATTAGTACATAACTATACTTCTGGTTTACTTTTGTTTTATAATCAAAATAATTGACTAGAGAGACAAAACAATCTGGTACGCAGAAAAAATAGCCTAAGTGGTAAAATATCTGGGTAGCATATTTATATAAAGATATTTCATTGATATTTTTCACATTATCGATTTTGTTTATCGATGTCAGAAACACAATAAAAATAGATATAAAACAACAACAAAAAAACCGGAAAGAGAAAAACTTTTAAAAAAATGGCGCCTCTGCTTTTAAATGTTTATATCCTAAAGCATCAGAAATGCGATGTTCACAAAACAAAGAGAAAATGTTTTCGCGGAGCACACTAGTTCGCTCCCGTGGTCAAGCGGATTAAGTATTTATCTATTAAGTTCTAGGAAAATTAACACCAGGAAGTAGCAATCTTCTAATATCTCTACTGCAGGATTATAGGGAAGCCACAGTAATATACACGGACGCATCAAAAACAACAGAACGGACTGGATGCGCATAATTTTTACCTGCTACAAACGTAGAATTCAAGTATAAACTACCATATAAATTTTCAATCTTTTCAGCGGAATCAATAGCTATACTTGAAGCTCTAAAATATATTAAAAACACCTGCAATAGACATATCTTAATTCTGTCAGATTGCCTTTCAGTTTTGCAGAGCATAAAAAACATTGAATTGCCCTCAACATTTAGCAACCCCTGCATATTCGAAATAAAAGATCGATTGTATCATTCATCATCGACTGGAGTCAACATAAAATTTAATTGGGTCAAAGCACATATTGGTCTCAAACATAATGAATATGTAGATCATTTGGCTAAAATGAGTGTAACAACTGGCTCTACGTTGAAATATATGCTTAATACATCAGATGTTACTACGGTTTTCAAAAAAAATCAGCAACTTAGATGGAAAGAGCAATGTAAACATTACTGTTCTACAAACCATAAAAGGTATACCTCTTTACAACCAACTATACCTCAAACAACCTGGTTTCAGAATTTCAAAGTTCCTCGTAAATATATTCTACTATAAATCGAATACGCTTTGGACATGCATGCTACCCATGCCATTTATTTAAAATTAAAGTCATCGATGATGATAGTTGCAAACATTGCGGCAAGCTAGGTGACCTCGATCACATCTTCTTTGAATGTCCTAAATTTATTCAGCATTCAAACTCAATGTATATAAAATTAACTAAATGCAATACATACGCTCCATATAATAGGTATACAGTCTTTGTTAGCCATAGGTTCTGTAACAATATATAATTTAATTATAGAATTTTTGTCAGACACATGCATAGCTTTATAAATCTGGTACTCATTCATAAAAATTTTCATGAGCGTGTATAGGGTTAGACTTGTACCCTTTGTTTATCCTATATGTAACAATACCTTATCCGTGGTCCAGTATTGTTTGTCTGTTAAAATAAATGTCTTGACGGACCCCTAGACGAGAAGCGAGTGACCTTGTACTTTCCTTCGACGTGTTCTTCTATTAATTATTCGTCTATTTCGTTTTAGGGATATCGCTGTGCATTTGTCTGAGAAATAATCTGTACTTATGTGTATATACCTTCTTAAGGAATATATTATAACCGTTAGAGACTGGCTGAATGACGAAAGTCTATGCCACAAAAAAAAATTTCACAGGCATTGGTTGTACGCTTAAGTGATGAACTGTTTTCCGCCCACATCTCAGGAGGGAAGTAGGGAAGTCTGCCTCTTTAGAAATATAGTTGTCCACCAAGAAGTCAGCAAACTGTTGTATGGCTTGGTGTTGTGCTGGTAATATTTCACTAAAGTCTAAAGCAAAACACTCACTTACTTCTAATGGATCTAGGAAAGGTAGACCAAACATATATCTAAGGTATTATCCGACTTCATTGTCGTTTGAATACTCAATAGCCAGACCAACTTTTTGAATTTTTCTCCACCATGATTGTTTGAGATGAAACCTACATCCTTTTATTTTCGCAGATGGAAACACTTCACTTAGAGCTGCATCGCTTTTTCGAAATCGGCCTACACAACCTTGGGACTAAAATTTAAGTTTAATTTTTGACACTCCATCTTTAAACAATTTAAGGCAGTCACATATGAGTTTGTTAACTTATTTGAAAGCAAAAAGTATCCATTTTCGAATCCGTGAACTGTAATTAGTTGAATAAAAAATTTAGTGCAGTATTTAAAGGTTCCATCAACATAAATTGTTTCTAATTTACTTAAAAATGTTAAGTTAGATACACAAGAAAAAGCAACAAATTTTTTTTACCGGATCATTTTACAATAAAAATTGTTCTTTTTGGTTGGTTGTCACTTCCACGGAGTTTAACGAGTCATGTACTTCCTGCGCGCATCCATTGCCTTCCTCTTAACACTATTACTTAATTTTTGCCGGTTTAACACTGTTTTTTATAAACTTTCATGGGTATGGTTAAGACTACATTCGACTACACTGTTACAAATATTTAAAGTTTTAACAAATGCTTTGCAACTTCTTTCTATACACTGCCAACGTTTGAGATTATTAGCAAGCATTTTATGGAAGTTATACTTGTAAATGTCAATAACTAACATTGACTTGCCCTTTTCACTTAACATTTCACTTACTTCAGATTTATCCATGATGAACTAGATATAACGACATTCAAACTGGAACTAAAGTAATAATGTTAAGATTTGCATCACCCCTATTTCTTATCAGAAAATTTCAGGTAGACTACTAATTACCTACCAATCTTTTCAAAGAAATATATCAATTGCAACTTCTGATACGGAAAACTCCAATCAAATATTGAACAAGGAAATATGAGCTCTAACATCATAATTAGACTTCGGCAAATATGCAAATAAAAATGTAGAAAATATGCGCATAAATATGCACGTGTTTACCCGAAAATATGCAAATATTTTACAAAATATGCATACAAATAAATAAAAAAATCGTAAAATAGTAACAATTTTATTTAAAAAAAAAGTGTACATAACTAAATATTTCCTACTATTCATTAAGATTTACATTTATTTTAAGTAACTACATCATTTTTAAGTATGAATAAACTTATTTAGAATTATGGTAAAAATAAATGACCAAGTGGTGTTCAAAATTTTCTAACAAAAACTTGTGGCTTCTGTCTGAGTACATATATTTATATATGGAAAAACTTCGTTCAACATCAACTGATGTAACGGGAGCATTTTTCAAACTAACCAAAACATTTGGTTCTAAATTAATTGTTTCCGAAATATTTCCAGCTAGAACACTGACTACTTCAGAAAGAATATGGTAACCTTTATTTTTTTCCATAGTAGCTTCAAATGTTTTTAAAATATCTTTTCCAATATTACCTCTAACGTTCCGACAACATGACGCAAATTCTTTTATTAATGCTGTACTTTCGAACAATGACTGTTTTGGTGATTCTAACTGAGTAATTGTTTTTTGAACAAAACTAAAATTTGATTTTATAAATGAAAGTTCTTGTTGAAGCAAGTTACTCTAAAAAGTTTGTTTAGAATCCAAAAGAGATTGGGAACTTTCATCTGTTAACGTATCAATTATGTTCTTTATTTTAACAAAATGATCTGCATAAAAATTAGCTGCTTCTAACCATGTTTCCCATCGCGTTAAAATAGGTTGTGGTGGAAGAGGAATGTTAGGTAGCATTTCTTTATAAAGTTGAATTCTTATAGGAGATTTAAGAAATACTTTTTTGACACTGGATATCATGGTATTTACAAGAGGAAACTTTTTTCGTATTTCCTCTGCAGCTCTGTTTAATCCATGCGCTACACAAGTAACATGTATTAAATCTGGGAAAAATATTTTTAAATTTTGTCCTGCTTTCACCATGTAAGGAGCAGCATCCGATAAAATAAGCAGTAATTTATTAGAAGGAATAGTTGTCGGAAGAAAAAAAGTTGCTAATGTTTTTTGTATAAAACGCGAAATTGTTAAAGCATTTGTTTTCTCAAGTTGCTGGCATGAAATAAGATGAGATTTTGGTAAGGTATCTTCTTTAAGAACACCAATCAATAAATGAGCAATATACTTTCCTGAGGAATCAGTGGTTTCGTCTACAGATATGTAAAAATAATTATCTGCAATTTCTTCCTTAATATTAATTAACACCGACGAGTATAGCCCGTTCACATTATTTCTTCTTAGAGACCGATCACTTGGAACATTAAGTTTGCAATATTTTTTTAGAAATGAACTAAAATTTACATTTGCTAATTTTGAAAGCGGTATGTTTGCAGACACTAATGCGCGACACAAGTCTTCATTAAAAGTTTCTTGCTCATCTAATTTTTTTGAAGTAGATTGGAAACATTTAGCCATTGAAGTTTGATGTTTTCCTCTTATTTTTCCTTTTTTTGCAATGTGTGAAGCAGTTCTCACATGTTGGTCTATCTGAAATTTCTTCTCACATGCTATCTATAAATAAAAATAAAAACCTTTATTTTAACCCAACCTTTGAAATATAAAAATCAAGGTGTTTTTGGTTAATCAAATAACTGGTTTGGAAAAAAAACACTCGCTAAGTGTTTTAAATGCAGTATTAATCCACAAATTAGTTTTTGTTACTAACCATTAGTACATCGTATAACTTATTTTAAAATTCAACAAAAGTTTTTTTTTTGTTAATTCAATTACAATAAAAATAATTGTGTTTTAGAATAGCTGACTTCATAAAAAAAAGTAAAGGTGAAAAATTTTTCTAAATACACACCATTGTATTGTACCATGGACAATTTTTTCTCACTAAAGGAAGCTATTTTTCATTTAAAAACAACCTACGAGTACTAAATTTCAAGTAAATACGTTTATTGGTTTTAAAGTTATTGTTGTTATTAACTAAAAGAATTTAATTTTTTTTAATTTTAACACCCTGTATCTCGAAAAGTAAATAAGTTTGACCCCTCATTAACTATATCGTTTTGTTCAATTTTTCGAGAAGTATCTACAGTCAAACGTTGTAAGTGTCATTTGGAAACACCCTGTATGTATGAAATATTAGATATTTAATAGAAAATATTAGATACTTACAATTTTGCCACAGACTGAACAGTAGATTTTTCCCATATCCATAGACAGCTCTTTATAAGGTTTAATCCAAGTTGAAGCACTGGTTGTTTTAGGTATTATAAAATCACAATCTTCCTTTTTGTTACGCACAACGAATGTTTACGCTTTGAATATCAAAACAAAAATGATTTTCAAATCTGAGCATCAAATTAGAAATGTTTAGGTACCTAATTCAATAAACTGGGAGATTTTGGAAAATCCCTAAATTAGGAACAAAACTATTAGCCGTTTACCTGCTGTTAAGATACAATAAATTGTAGATAGATTTGGGGATTAGATCATAAAATGCAAATGAGCGAACCCTTAGCGATTATCCAATAACTGAATGCCTCAGTGACCGAGACTTTCTAAGAATGTTGAGGGCTACTTAAATTGATCTTCTTTGAAATTGTAAATGTTTTGTACCTGTAGACCTAAAATGACTACAAAATTTTATACAAGAATTGAAATAAATTGGTATGTTTAAAAATTTTTAAATACAGTATAAAAATCTGAACTTTTATGCACTTTATGCAAACTTTTAAACAAATATGACAAAATATGAAATATTTGCATAAAATATGCACAATATGCAAAATATGCAATATGCATATTTGCCGAAGTCTAATCATAATACTTTAGTGATATTATCGTTATAATTTTAAAATTTTTTTTAAGTAAGAAGTAGTGTTATATAGTAGCATTGTTTAAAAAAGACTCATTCTTTTTTAAACAATGATGGTAGTGTTGTATTAATAAGTAAATACAAAGTTTGAGAAGACATTATTCAAATATCTTTTCTAAGAAATATATGACCGGAGCGAATTTACCTATGCCCCTTTTCTGTGGGGTATTAAAATCTGACCGCGGGAGCGAACTAGTATACACCCGTCTTTCGTTTTATTTCGATATACTCTTTATGAGTATGAGAAACCAATTCGCCAAGGATTTTTGTTTAGTTGAGGAGATATGTTGGGGAATACAATTTTAGATTCCCCATTTCTCTCTTTACATCTTTAGCCACGTCTGTTTTGCCTTGAAGGCAAAATTAAATTCTTAGAAGGCACAGATTAAAGCAAAAATCTGGATTTTGGTTTTGTCAATAGAAATTTTCGGCTTTCTAGTTTCCTGATTTATATCATCATATCTTTTTAATTTTTATTTCCATCCAACAGAAATGAACTAATCAATATCAAAACAAGATCAGAATACGTTATATTGGACATAATATGATATTAATATCCATAAAATGATTAATCAAATCTACACTAATAATTTATGAAAGCATTAAAAAAACAGTTAAAACATTAAAATAAATACGTTAAAAGCAGACACTTTGTATAAGGCAACAATACAACGTTCGGTAACAGTTTCATCATAAGTTATTAAATAATAAAATTTGATGTTCAAACCGTATTTAAATATGGTATTTCTCATGCAAAAATTCCGAATCAACACATAAAAACAAGCTGACGTTAAATTTATTGCAATACATTTCTAAGCAACACATTCTCACAGTATTTTCAAAAATTTACATTAAAAACAAATTCTTTTCTCTGAATTGTCTGCATGTAGTAATCTTCACATCATAACTCATAAATTTATTTCCATAATTTTTTATTTTCATTATAGACGTCAGGAAACTCACAGCTATATGCTATTCACGGTTTTTATGGCCCATAGGAGGCTGTGTTGGGGTGCACAGTCTGGTATAGGTACATCATATATGTATATATATATATATATATATATATATATATATATATATATATATATATATATATATATATCTGAAGGAAATAGCAGGTATAGTGGTCTATAATAAAAATCTTTGTTTTTTTCTAAGACTCAATATTTCGCCATTTATTTTATAGCTTCATCAGGAGTAAACTGTAAAACAATTAGAAACATTACAAACAAATTATGTACAAATAGATTTAAAAAATACTCACAGAAATTAAAAGATTTCACAAATAAAACTAACATTGAAGCATGTAAACTTTTGAATGAGAAGATTAAACTGTCCTAAGCACGTTCCCCACAGCAGTACGATAAAAAAAATTAAAATTGTTTGAAATGTACAAATAAAAACAACAATACAATAAAAGAAACGTTAGAAGAATGATATTGCTTTGATGAATTATTAAGGTTAATTGTTATTAAGGTGAATGTTAGCTATTTTGAATATTAATAAATTTTGTTCAATACATTACAATATATGTTACTTAATTGTCCAGTGTCTGTTTTATAATTTAAAGTGTTTTTATTTTTGTTTATGTGATACATCTCAAGAAATAATCTACTTTTGTAGTTATCAGTCTGTGCCAAAATGCGAGCTTTGTTATAGTCAAGTATATGACCGGTATTTTCATAGTGCTCAACTACTGCACAAGTATTTTTTCCCAAGCGGCAATCACTTTTATGTTGTGTGATACCTTGTTTTAGCCATTGTGATGTTTGGCCAATGTAGCTATTTTGACATCCTAGACACGGTATTTCGTAAACAACATTACTTTTACATAGGGTTGGTACTGGGTCTTTGATTTTTGAAAATAGTTGTTTGCTGTTCATGGTATTATATTTAGCTATACTAATATTAGGAACATTTTTGAATATGGATATGACAGAATGAGTTAGACTATTAATGGTACAACAAAACATAAAAAAAACCACTTAAATGTAACTTATCCTAAGTACGTAAATAACCAAGAAAAACTACAAAATATAACTTAATACTTTGTATTACCTCCCATAGCCTCTATAACTGCCTGTACACGTTGGCTCATGCTGTCTATGAGGTTGCAAATATCATCTTGCTGGATGTTTTACCATTCCTCTTCCAGAGTCAAGCGAAGTACGTTAATTGATTCTGGTGCGACTTCGCGACCTCTATTATTTCTACCAAGCTTCTCTCGAACGTACTCTATTGGGTTCAGATCTGGCGAACACGCTGGCTAGTTCATTTTATTAATACCAACTGCCTCTAAATATTGCGTGACACACATTTCAGAAAGAGGTCTCGCATTATCTTGCATTAATAGAAAATCATCGCCGATATATTAAGAAAAGAGTACTACGTGGTTTGCTAAAATTTCCTCAATATACCGGTGTACAATCAATGAACCCTCAATAAATGCCAATTTAGTGTGCGCCTTTCTGGATATTTCTGCGCTCCTGTCCATACCATCACCGAACACAGTAGTTAATAAAATGGTTTAAGAATACTTTAATAAATTAAAACAGTTGTTTATCAAATTTTAGTAGAATTATTAGAAACTAGAGCACACATTATGTAACATGCGTGTCGGTTATAAAAACACATTCGTTGCATTGAAGCACAACCTTGCAAGCTCAGCATTTTAATATCAACAATAGTGGTCCTGGTAACGTCACAGATAAATATGATGTAAAAGTAGTAATTAAGGTTAATTAAATTAGATTATTAGATAGCATATTAGTTCATTAGTCTATCGTAACTGTAAGTAAACAGATGTAATCCTTGAAACTCGGGAAAAGTCACAACAGACGAATACAAGTTAAGCGAGTATTTTCGTCAACTAAGTATGACGTTAATTAATAAACTGTATAGCTGTAAATACTGAGATGGAACAATGAAGATGTAAGAATTGATTCGTTGTGTTCCACGAAGAGTTGGTACATTATCATATGGCCATCTCACACTATCATACTCCCATGTATGTTTTTAGGCAGAAATCTTGTGTTGGTTATGCCCAAGTCATATTCTCGACAGATTTCAACATATTCCAAACGCTGGGCGTCCTAAAATTGAAAACAATGTGAAACTTGATATTTTATTAAATATATATAACAATCTTCACAGTAGTTCAACACAAATGGGTGAATATGCTGGAGTTTCCCAACGATCGGTATTGTGTATTTAAAAAAAAGAAAAACACCATCCCTACAAAAGTCAACTAAATCAGCAATTAAACGACGACGATCCCGATCACCGACTTCAATTTTCTGAAATTATGCAGGATTTATGTATCCGCAATCCACATTTCATCAATGAAATCCTTTTTTCCGATGAAGCCACATTTTTTATACATGGTACCGTGAATCGTCAAAATTGCAGATATTGGAATCAAGAAAACCCACATTGGATGACTGAGTCACACACACAATATCCTCAGAAAGTAAATGATGAGCAGTGATCTTTTATGACAGAATCATTGGCCCTTTTTTCTTTGAAGAAAATCTAACAGGAGAACGTTATTTAACTTTTTTTGAGAAAACAACTTATACCTGTCCTTACTAAAATATCCGGTTCCAACAAGATGGAGCCCCTTCGCATTACGCACGTGAAGTACGTCAATTTTTAAATCATTTCTTTTCCAGGAGGTGGATCGGAAGACGAGGTTTTATAGAGTGGCCAGCAAGGTCGCCAGATCTAACACCTCTAGACTTTTTCCTGTGGGGTTACATAAAATCAAAAGTTTATGTCAATAGACCCAAAGCTTACAGGACTTGAAAGATAGAATTAGTCATGAAATGAGTCTAATTACTCCAGAAGTCATCCGCAATGTACTTGATGAATGTGTCCGTACACTTATTGTACACGATTGTACCCTTAAAAAAAATATTTAAGTTAAAAATGTAACGTCGGTTAATAGAGAATTAAATTCTCGTTTAAATGAGGTGTCGCATTATACCGATTTCTATTTAAAAAAATTAACGATTACGTCACTACACCTACACCGGTAACATCATCCCTACTCCATGTACGTTATAACATGGGTATTTTATAACAAAAATCCACCTGTTTCGGGAGTTCGCTCAAAATTCGATGGTTCTCAAAATAATGTTAATATTCCATAATTTAGTTGTTCACTGTTTATTTTTTAATAATATTGATACTCCTTTTGCTGCTCTTTCTAGTTTTTTAAACTCAATATATCTTCGTGTATATTTCCCAATAATTTATCTCCTTAACCCTTTTTTTCTTCTTCTTCTTGATGTGCCTATCCGTTTCGAATGTGCACAACATCTGTGCAGCGCGGAAAAGCTGCACAGATGTTGTGTTGAACCAGATTTTCTGAGGTCCTTTAACCAAAATGTTCTTTTTCTTCCTGAACCCTGTTTTTCAAATATTTTTCCTTGCAGGATGGCTTGAAGGAGAACGTTCTGGATTCATTTTGCAGAATATGTCCAAAGAATTGTAACTTTCGAGATTTGATGGTGGTCAGTACCTCTCGGTTCTTATTAATTCTTCTGAGGACCTCCTCATTTGTGACTCGTTCAGTCCACGAGATCTTAAGTATTCTCCGATATAGCCACATCTCAAATACTTCCAGTTTTCTGCACATATCTTCGTTCAAGGTCCACGATTCAACACCATAAAAAAGGACAGAGAAAACGTAGCATCGCAGCATTCTTACTTTTGTATCAAGAGAGAGGTTGCGACTTATGAAGAAGGCTTCCATCCGATTGAAGGTGGATCTAGCTTTTCTGATGCGTGCTCTAATCTCCTGGTTATTGGTCCATGTAGTGCGTCACTCTTTGTACAGGGGATTGGTTGACGTAAAGTTGACCTGTTATCCTTTTCTTGCCTATCATCATAAGCTTTGTCCTCTTAACGTTTATATCGAGTCCATATTGTTAACTGTAATACGTGATTTTGTTCATAAGAACTTGTAGGTCTTCTAAGTTATCCGCAAATACTATGGTGTCATATGCATATCTGATCTTGTTTAGTCGGTAACCAGTTAGTAGAATCCCTTTTTCAGTTTCGTGCAAATCTTTGATAAATATTCTTTCTTAGTACAGATTAAAGATTAGAAGATTACATCATGCATAATAATAAATAGCGACTTCTACAGTTGATTCTACAAGGCAAAATTGAGGGTAAGAGAGTTCCTGGACGTAGACGTATACCCTGGCTGGCCAATCTTAGGAAGTGGTCTAACGTCAACTGATCTATTTCGAGATGCTGTGAATATAATATGAAGACATTTAGAAGACCTGTATTCATTAAACCATTCATTAAACCTGTAACTAGTGCAAAAAATCTAGGTTTAACTTTAGATAATCACCTCAAATTTACAAAACATATTAACACCTGTGTGAGTAAAGCATTTCTCAGTCTAAAAACAATTTACCATAATCGCCGCTATCTGTTATACAAAGTAAAAAGAATATTGTGCGAAAATCTGGTACTATCAAAATTTAACTATGGAGATGTTGTGTATGGGCCTTGTATTAGTTCAGATGACAGGAGAAGAATTCAGGTGGTTCAAAATTCGTGTCTTCGTCTGATCTGTGGTGTAAGAAGACACCAGCCTATTTCTCACAAATTAAAACGTGTAAAATGGTTGAACATGGAAAAGAGAAGATTTCTACATGCTGCTTGTCTTTTCCACAAAATTATCAAAAACTATCTACCAGCATATCTTTTTAAAAAAATTATATACAGAACTGACATACATAATGTTAATACAAGATATAAAAATACAATTACAGCTCCGCCACATCGTACAGAACAATTCAAAAATTCATTCACATATCAAATATCAAAAGTATATAATGGATTAGCTAAAGAATTAAAATTAAAATCGATTATATCTTTTAAGAAATCTCTTAAATCTAAATTGCTAAGTGAGTAACACATGTGCAACTATTTGATGACCTGTTAAGAAGTATGTATAAACTGTGTGATAGTTTTTGGACAATATTTAAATGTTTCTATTGGTTATGGTTTTTAATTGATTGTTACATAACATGCAAAAAATATATATTATATATATTTTTTTCTCTCTTGCTTAAGATGAAAAGCAGAGGTACTGATTTCTTGAAATCGGCACCAACTGATCTTCGGCATTTTTTCTTTCTTATTGTATTTTATGCATATATAAATTATATATTTTGTGTATTGTATGAATTTGAAGGAAAAATAAAGACCTTTATTATTATATTATTATTATAAGAAGGTCCTTTTTTTGTTTCACTTAATACTGTGCCTAGTCTTTTGATTTCTGGAAGTATTAATTGGATCCTAATAATAGAAATATCACTGAAACGAATTTTTACGAATAATATTGACCAGCGAAAGAAGCAAAAAGGTTCAAAATTAAAAATACACGTATCAGTTTTATTGTTTCTATTCTGATTAGCAAAACTAAGTCTGTCCTATTAGGTTATAGATCTTTTGCAAAATTCTTCTCTGTAACTGCTGACAGTGTTATTATTATTTATGTTTTCTAATCGTCGTAATCTTTACATCATAAGTACTTAATTTATTCCCATATTTCTTTTTTATTTGATAGTTAGACTCCACGAACCACAGAGTGAGTCGAAATCTTAAAAAATTAATTTTACTGTTTATGTTTAATATTAGAAGGTACAGTTTTCATAATAAATTCAAGACTCGAAATCACGATGGTAAGATGATATCTATATGTATGTTGTAGAAACATCTTATGAGACAGCGGGGGTTCGTACGAATGGGAATTTTTTATTACAGTTTGTAGCTCAACGAGAATACTTGTAAATTTTAATACTCACATATTTTCTACTATAAAACCGTTCTGGTTTTGGTCTTCGGAATATGTAAGTAGAATGTTTTTTAAGTCTCAGATTGCAATAAAATTATGAGCCATTAACCCTACTCGTTATTAAAATGGTCAAACAGAGAGCAAAGAAAAAGCGGACAATTTTTATCAGATTACTTGTAGATCTACTAAGACGACAATATTAAAATATTTATGCTTGAAGAGGTTATCACAGTTTCTTTATTTATTGAAATCTGTTATCAATATAACAATAAACAGTATGTATCTTTGAAAGAGCTAGGGAAAATGACACGGTACTACATTAGTGGAGAACAGTCTTTACCTATATTTAGTTTCATCATCATCAGTGGCATTACAGCTTGATATGAGCCAAAGCCTTTTTCAGAACAATCTTCCATCCGCCCCTGTCTCTGGCAACTCTTCTTCATGCTTTAACTCCAATGGATTTTAGATCATCCTCTATGTTATCTTGATACCTAAGTTTTGGTCTTCCTCCGGCTCGTCTTCCCACTGGTCCTCTTCGGTCGAAAATTTTTCTGATCGTTGCATCTTCATCTCGCCTAATTACATGTCCTATCCATCGAAGGCGTACTAATTTAATACATTTTACAACGCCAGGTTCCCCAAAACATCTATATAACTCAAAGTTGTAGCGCCTACGCCACAAACCCTGTTCTTGGATTCCTCCATATATTTTCCTTAGAATTTTTCTCTCGAAACTTTTAAGAAATTCTTGGTCGTTCTGTGTAAGTGACCACGTTTCAGACCCGTATGTTAACACTGGCCTTATATGGTTTTATACTGGTTTTATACATGGTAACTTTAATTTTTCTGGGTAGTTTTGGGGCCATGTGCTTCCTCAAGCCATAATAGAACTTATTGGCAAGCACTATTCTTCTTTTAATTTCTTCGCTGACATTGTTTTCTTTGGTTAGCAGCGAACCCAGGTAGACGAAGGTGTCCACACCTTCCAGTTCCAGATCATCAATTAATAGTCTAGGTATCTGGTTGCCTGATCTAGTACAATACATATACTTGGTTTTCTGTGCGTTTATTTTTAATCCCATTCTCAGTGCAGACGCCCTTAGTGATCGAAATGCTTCGATCAGAGATTCAGTGGACCTAGCAATAATGTCTATGTTATCTGCATATCCGACCACTTCTACAGATTTATTAAAGATGGTGCCATTCGTATTAATACGGCACTCTCGAATTACTTTTCTAGTGCAAGGTTAATTAAGAGACACGACAGTCCATCTCCCTGTCTCAGTCCATTTTTACAATGGAATGGTCTTGAAAAGTCGTTTTAGATTCTGACTATACTCTCTACGCCTGTGAGTGTAAGTATCAGTAATCATCTTTGAAAGAGCTAGGGAAAATGACACAGTGCTACATCAGTGGCGAACACTCTTTACCTATATTTAGTTTACATTACCAAACTTCTGACTTTTGTACAAATAAGTAACTTCTATCTAGTTCCTAGCGGTAAAGAGATCTACAGAATTCAACCTTTTAAGTCTTCTAAGCAGTGGTGGAGTAAGGAGATAATGGGCGAATGGATCTGGATGAGATAATACTCTCGTGAAGTAGTTTGTCTACTGAGTGACGATTGCTTCTTTAACAGTTTCAGCATTCAGTTTAGGATTAGTAACATAGTTTAGTAACATATTAACCTCACGAAGGACATGCAATTACTTACTTATATTGTAACTATGGTATTTTGCCTACCATAGGGGTATTATTATCAGGGGTAGAAGATTGGGGATAGAAATTACTGGGGGCAAAGATAGGGCAAGCAAAATAAACGCTACTTGTGCGAACGGCACTCAGGGTTTGTTAGGAGAGCTGGGGTCGTGGATAAGTAAACGGAAAGGGGTTGAGATTGGGGCAACTACAAAAATATGAAACAAAAGGTCATGAATCTCTTGGGACAAAATAAAAAGAAACAGGAAACACCTCTAGTAATTTATAAAGAGCGCCACTTCAAGGTGCCTAATTATAACTATTACAACAACTAGTTGTAACTATGGAAATAATTATTAGAAATGCAAAACATATCTTTTTCAAATGAAACTCAAAAAAGATTTAGTTAAAAAAAAGAATAAACAAATGCTAAGAAACAAAATTTAACATTTATTTTTGTATCACCACAAACAGTTACAAAATAGACAATATAAAAACACTATATTAATAGTCACAATTCAAAAAAAAATACAGAAAAAACTTACATGTCATCCGTTTACAAACTCCAGGAGTTGGAGATACTACATAAACTTACAAATGTTACCGCATAGAGATTAACCTTAAAAAAAAACAAATAAATATCGAAAATAATAAAGCTAGCTGTCATAAACATTACATTTTAAAAACTGAAAACAAATAAAATAACAGCTAAAGTCAAAACCCAAAATTTACAATATTAAATATTACTATTCTTTAAATTTTAATGAAAGCAATTATTGTTAAAAAAAATGTCTAGTCTTTACTTTAAAATTTGATCAAAAGTTACCTTAATTCACCAAATCACATTTTGAATGTTCTGGAACCATAACTGCAACTTACTGGGGGTAGACCTGGGCTTCACTCTCTATGCAGCGAACACACGAACAAATCTATCTCCATACTGCCAAAAAGCCTTGGATGAAACCAGGGAGAAACAAAACGAGGATGGAAACGACGATTCTTCCAATCCTCACTTAAAACATTAACTGAACCATTTACTGCTACAAAACTACTTTTCACTGCTACATATTTCCATAAAAAAGGGGCCAAAAACGGAAAACCATAAATTCGACGGATGAATTTGGACATAACGCTGGAAATCACCGCTTTTCACCGCGGCTCCAACGAAAGTGACAAAATTATTCTTAAAAATTGATATAATAATAATTGATATAACGCATAAGTTGGAATAAACAAAGCACTTTGGGTATAAACAAAACACAACGGAAATTAAGACGTAAATTATTAATTTAAAAACGCAATATCGGGCGGTTTGAACAAAGAAATATCGAAGAATTTGCGCCTGTGACATAAACAAACAATAAAATGATTTATTATCGACGGCGACGTGAAAAGAACGAAATATTATTTAGGTCTTAAATTGAAAGATACGAACTAAGAAACATTGAAAAAATTCTTCGTTATTTTAATGCATATATAAGGGGATTTCAATGTATCACATATACGAGGGGATTTCAATATATTTCAAATGCTATAATATTACTGGCAATTATCCAGATTTGAGTCCCGTACGTCGATACCGGTCGTAGTAATTGCCTTATAGAGAAAAAGTTTGTTTTGTTTACATAAACCTAACTTTCGATTCATAAACCAATACATTTTCTTGTAAAGAATGCCCAGTTATTTAATTGCATTAATAAAATTAAAACTCATATAGTTATATTAACAAAAGCTGACAAAAAAATTGTCTTCTAATCATGTACAGTATTGATTATGTTCACAAAGTAGAATCTTTTCTATCCTCTACCTTTGTACCTAACAAAACTTCAATGAGCAAACTTATAAGTGGCCTAAAACCTAACATTTCTAATGCTACAAATTTGTTTCAAGAACTTAAAATTCGCCCCAAAACTTTTATTTCCACCAATCCCTTAATGCCAAGACTATATGATCTTCCAAAAATTCATAAAGTTAATGTTCCCATAAGACCAGTAGTTAGTTTTGTTAATATTTTACTAGTTTTAGTAGCAAAATTTATAAACACTTTCCTTCAAGATCTAATTAATTACACTTTCAAATATACTGTCACCAACACTTTAGATTTAACTTCCGAAATTTCTTCAGCTACTCTTCCAAATAACCTTATGTCTCTTTCAATGTAACAAATCTTTTCACTAATGTTTCCAGATAAGACACCATTCCAATGTGTTTTGGCTATCAACGGCCCATAAAAAATGTTTTAACACCTGGCGGGAAGAACATTTTGTACAAAACTTTGATAGATCCAAAAAGGTCCTCCTTTCACCTCTACACATCAAGTTAGGATTAGTTAAACTGTTTGTTAAGGCCCAGTTTAAAGATGGAGAATGATTTAAGTACTTGAGTGGAAAGTTTTCCCATCTCTTAGAAGCCAAATTGAAAAAAAAAGGTGTTTTTGTTGGACCAGACATTAGTAAAATGATGTTCGACTCCACCTTTGAAACCAAGGTGACTACTTAGTAAAAAGAAGCTTGGATTTCATTCAAAAAAATTGTAACCATGTTTTTAGGTAATATGAAAGACGCTAACGACGGGCTTATAGTAGCTAGTTTATTAGATAAGTTTAAAAATTTGGGATGTCTAATAAGCCTCAAAATCCACTTTTTTGATAACCATCTTGACTTTTTCCCTGAAAATCTTAGTGATGGCAGTGAAGAACACGGGCGAAAGATTCCACCAGGATACCAAGGTGATGCAGAAACGATACCAGGGACGTTGTAACACCAACATGATGGGTGATTACTGTTGGTCACTTTATAGGGAACAACAGCGTGCCTCGCTTAAAAGAAAAAGATAATTGAGAAGTTTTACAGAAAAAATATAAAGAAAATAAGAATTAGATAAAAGGTATTATTTTATAATGTATTATTTTAATGTATTTCGATATTTTGTCTTTTTTTAATAATTATTTTGTAGAATAAACCATTGTTATGGGCCTGCTTCAAGATGAAGCTAAAAAGAACAATGTCGCACCAAAATCAAAACAGGCTAGAGATTTCAAATCCGAAAACATTTTAGAGATGCATTAAAGGAAACTAGTATGTAAAACACACACAAGGCAACCCAGAAGAAATGTATAAAGGTTTCAGAAATGTCATAGAAACCTCTGTAGAAAGAACCAAGATTGAAAAAAATATCATCAAGAGAAAACACTGGATGACAGACAGAACGCTACAACTTCTCTAAGAGCGAAGGAGAATCAAATCTCTCATATTATATCAAAACGAGAGCAACAGAAACGAATTAGAAAAGTTAAATAGAGAGATTAAAAGAGCATATAGGGATGATAAAAATAAACATGAAGAATGAAGAATGCGAAGAACTAGAGAGACATACAAACCGGTATCAATCCCATGAGTTATATTACAAAGTCCGATATCTATCCAGGGAATTTAAACCTGTCACACAAACAATAATGGTTTAAAACAAACATATTATAATTGACGAGAATGGGATTGCGGAGGTATGGAGAAAATATTTTCAAGGTCTGTATGCAGATGATCCATCAGAATGCAAATCACGACGATACTCCAGTCACTGTGGAGGAAAAGAGGTCAATACCTCTAAATTTTTTATAACTGAATCGATTTTGCTAATAATTTGGAATTAGGCTTTTCTTGCCTCCTTCTTCAAAAGTTATATATGCGATAGGTGAGCTTTTTATTTTTAAGGGGTGAAATCACCCCTTATTGAAAATAATGAAAAAAATTTATATTAAAGCATTTTATGGATTTAAATCGTGCTAAATTAGGTAATTGAAATATTGTCAATTATATTAATGGATATTGTGTACATTCTCAACCCTTAAATAATCTTAAAAACCACCCCTTTTATTAAAAATTATTGTAAAAAATCGTTTAACAGGTTCAAACGCTTTTGTAGTGCATTTATATCATCTACAATGTAATTCTCTGCTTATATAAAATAATTTTGGTTGATTGCAACACTTCAACCCTTAAAAACTACCTACTATGTCAAAATATATAAAAAAATCTTTTTCAACAACTTCAAAAGTTTTTAATGTACATTTATATTCAAAAATTCCTTTCTTATCAATAAAATATTTTTTGATTGGTTGCTTATTTTCAACCCTTAAAAACCACCTCTATGCTCACGAAACAAATTCCCCTTTGGTAAATGTCTAAATAAAAAAATTAAGTATACTCATGATGTTTTTATTGTAAAAAATTATGCATGAAAATACTTTACATTAGAAAATATAGAAAATATATTTACAAAAATAAAAATTATTTACAATATATCAAATTATTCATTGTCTTAAGCGCATTCTCGTCGTGTTCTAACTTCAACTCTTCGTCTATTGCAGGACAGTTTTGACAATTGTCGCCAGAGCATGTTCCACACGTAGCATTGCAAAATAGACCTAGTCTACGCCAGCCACACGCTGAGCCGCAACCCTTTTTGCAATTGCAAAAAATCAGTTTCAATAGTTCTTCTGGTGCAGGTGAACTTTTCATTTTTATTGGTTGTAAAATATCATCACTCTTGAACCATCCCCAATCCGTTATATCAATCTCTTTGTTTCCAAGCCATATCTGAGTTTGTAAATAAACTCTTTTGATATGCTCATTCAGGGCACTTACAGTTGGTACAAGAGATGATAATTTAACTGCACTATTTTTAGTTGTGGCTTTAATAAACGATTCGTATCGCATTTGTTCAAGTAATGATGAATAATCTTCTACCTTATTCATTTTGTTTATGTGGGTGTCTTTGGCAAGGCCATACAGCAAAATTGTACAGTATCTCCCAGCTTCTAAAATGTCTTCGAGATCTGAAGTACTCCTGTCATTGGCACTCATTGGCAGCTTGCCCACGCAACTTCAAAGGAGTGTCGCTTCTCTGTGTTCGTTAGTTCTCTAGTTCTATGTATATAACATATATATATATATATATATATATATATATATATATATATATATATCTATATATATATATATATATATATATATATATATATATATATATATATATATATATATATAGATATGTATGTATGTATGTATTATATACATATTTGTGTGAGTGTTAGTGTGTCTGTTACCGGTTTTTCGAATATACTTGAATAAAACATTTATATGTATATACAGAAAGTAAGTTGATGCTCCAAAATATAAATAACATGCTCCAAAATTTTTTTAGAATAACTCCGTTAATTTTTAAGCTACAGTGCCAATTAAAAAAATATTTTGAAGGTAATTTCAAAAGCTACAAGACTAAGTAGATTAAAATATGTTAAAATTCTTTCTTTTTAAATAGTAAAGGGCCAAAGTGCTGATTACAGGTGTGTCAGCCGCTGTATCTCAAACTTCAATTGGCTATATCTCTATTATTTTTCGAGCTACAACAAAAATAAAAAAATCAAAATTTTTGTTAAGAAAAAAACTACATTTTGTATAGTATACAAAATGTAGTTTGTATAGTAGTAGTTTTGTATAGTATAGTATACTTATAGTTTTAGATTTATTTTGAAAAAATGTAAACTTTTAGATAATTAAAAAAAAGATTTTTTAATTTAAACATGATTTTTTCAAAAAATACGCATTTTAAACAGGCTAAACTTTTAAAACTTATAAATAACACTAAAATAAAATGAATTGTAGAAGATATACGTTTAATTTCAATTCTGATTGAAATAGTGTTAATTATACTGCTCGTTTTTTTTTTAACGCTAGAGTAATTCAAATTCTTTCCTTCGTATTTCGCTTTGTTTTAATCCAAATGGCTTTTAACATAGCTCATTTTATAGGTTTTTTCTAGCTCTTTAAAAAGTGTTGTATGAGTTTTTATCAAAAAAGATGTCTATTTTCCGATATTTGATGTTAAATGCATCGAGTATAGTATCCCAAAAATAAAAAGTCATCTTCAAACAATTATAAATCGCTTAGTATTGTACTTACAAAACTTAGTAAAAAAACAATCTCTTTGTTTTTTTATAAGCTTTATTTTTGTTCATTATAGATTTTTCAATAAAACGCTTTGTTTTTGAGTTATTCGTACAAAATCATTGAAAAACATGTTCTTTTTTGCGAAAAGTTTACTTTTTCAAGTGCGTATAACTCAAAAATATTAATTTAGCGAAAAAAATTTATATGACATTTTTTGTTTAAAATTTGATTCTATATCAATTCCCGGGGTTATTTTGAGTGTAAAAAGTTCAACCTTCTAGATGGGGTGCCAACCACCCCAGGGGTAGAAGCACACATCGGCACCATATAACTTATGTTTTTTGAGTAATTTACTACCCACTGTAAAAATTTCAGATAAATCGGTGCAGTTATAAAAAATTTAAAGGGAAAATGCCACAGTAACTGGACTAGAGTTCACTGCAGAGAGAGAACCAAACATTCTAAAGTCAGGCTTATGTGCTTACACAAAAGCCTTCGATAAAGTCAAATGGCAGCAGCTATGGTCCATACTAGCGGAAATAGGAAATAGGAAATAGGAAAGCGGAAAAGAAACTAGACGCTTTTGAAACGTGGGTATACCGCCGCATATTAAGAATATCCTGGATTGATCATCGCACTAACGTCTCGATATTAAAACAACTTAAAATAAAGGATAGATTACTTAAACAAATAAAACAGAGATATTTGCAGTATTTTAGACATATTGCTAGAAGAACAGGTGCGATGGAAAAACTGATAGTCTAGGGTAGAGTTGAAGGAAAGAGACCTAGGGGAAGATCTCCAAGCCTTTGGGTAGATCAATATTGATTAACCAAGAGTTACATGAAGCTGAACAACTAGCCCAGGACAGGGAAGGATGGAGGGAAATCGTGAAAAAACTGTAAAGGCCTGATGGTGTCACCACATACCAAAATGGATTAGGACTGACGAGGAGGAGAATAAATCAATGTCATATTGTAGGAAAACTATGGGTGATCCGTAAAATCTAATTTCAGATCCTTTTTAACGCTAAAATTATATGGGATTCACATACATTTGTAAGAAAAGCTTTAGAAATTTTTTTTGTTGGCCTGTGAATTTGAGGAAATGCAAAATCTGAAACAACTTACGAGTTAAAATTATTTTAGCTCATGTACTTTTGAAGATTCGTGATTCTCGAAACAAAAATGAAACCGAGTAGCTCACAATTTCTCCAAACACGATAAAGTAGTCTTTATTTATCAGGTATAAAGCATCAAAATATTCTTCTCAACTAATACTTGGGACTTTTTTATATACAGTAATCAATTGTTTTACATGTCGCACAAATTAATTGTTATTCTAAGTGTTAAGTTTAAGTACCTTGACAGGTTATTTTTATTTTAAAGCCTATCTAAATCTGTACCCATTTTTCTTAATACCGAACCATTTCAAGGACGGATCGGAGGTGACAAATATAAAATAAGTAAAAAATTAATCCTCTTACAGTTACAGTTTGCAGATTAAGATAGAGGTCGAGAATTATCTGCCAACTTTCTTGACAAATTGCTCAATACTTTCATAAGGGTCATTGGCAAAGGCGCAGCCACCAGAAATGATTCGTAGGTAATAATTATATTATCTAAAATCGACAAAAGAACATAAAAGAAATAGCTCAGATGAAATTCATAATATTTAAGTTTTGTGCAATTAACTAACATTTGTGGTATACTTAATATATTTTAAATGTGATTTCTAGTGAAATATAAAACTTTATTCGTCTTCTTATTGTACCGTCTTCTAACGAAGGTTGCCGATAACTTCTTTAAACGCTTCCCTATCTTTTGCAACGTAAAATATATGTTCAACACTGAAGTTAATCCAATCTCTAATATTCCTCAGCCAAGATTTCTTCTTTCTTCCCAAGCATTTTCTTCCCTCTACTCTTCCTTGCATGATGACGTACAGAAGAGAGTATTTCTCGTTTCGAAGTATGTGGTCCAGATACGATGTGTTCCTTATTTTAATTGTTTTCATAAGCTTTCTGACATGCCCCAGTCGTCTTAACAATTTTTCCTTTGAGATTTTTGCAGTCTAAAACTTTATTACACAGAGTTTATATCTGCCTGGTATTCCCGTATTGGACAAGCCTGTCCAATGTCGTATGTTTTTAAGCCAAAAGCACTCTCTTCGTCCTGGTTTACATTTGCCTTCAATATGAGCCTCAATTACGAGCTGTAGAAAATCTGTAGTTTCTCATTATATTTCGGAGGCCAGCTGATATTCGTAACATTAGTCTAAGTGACAAATTTTAGCATCCATGCTTCAACTGTATATTACAGCTCATATACACACAACCAAACTTATATGGAATCACCCAGTCTTTCCAATTTTGTATTTTTTTAATGGAAAATGAACTACATTTTATACTAAATCAGTTTAGTTACTATAAAAAAAAAACAATCAAAAAATGTTACAAATGCTTGAAATTAACAAAAACGCAAAAAACATGAACAAATGAAAACATTGCAATGGTTGACTAAAGAAAGATATAGTCTTGTTGTTTATTTTAATAGTCAGTGTTGCCACCTCTAGCTCTAATACAAGCTTCAATCCGACGGGGAATGCTTCTAATCACATCGTCAACTTGTTTTTGAGGTAAGTTTGCCCATTCTTCTAAAGCGGCTTGAATTAGCTGATCCGCACTACCTGGATTATTCCATCGAGCTCTAATCCTTCTTTTAATAAGGTTCCACACATGCTCAATGGGATTAATATCAGGTGAGCAGGCAGGCAAGCTCATAACAGTGACATCTTCAGTTTCCAGAAAGTCTGTGGCAACTCTGCTGGTATTTGGAGGGGCATTATCGTGCATGAAAATGAAAATATTTGCCACTGCACCTCGCCACAGTCTAACTATGGGTTCTAGTACCAAATCGACATACCGGTGGCACGTTAAACTTTGCCGTAAGAGACGCAAAGATTTTTTTCCTCCCATCATAATACCTCCCCAAAACATTACAGTTCATCCTTTATATTTTGGAACGGATCTGGCAGTTTGCAGTCTAGCTTGTCTGCCTCGATCTCTTAAAACCCGAATTCGACGCTTATCTGATCTCAGGCCAATTCTGGTTTCATCTGAAAAAAGGACATTTTGCCAATCTTCATTTGTCCAGTTCTGATGTTCCAGACACCAATTGAGCCGATCAATTTTGTTCTGTCTGGATAACTCGGGAACCCTCAACTGCCTCCTGCTAAATAAATTTTGGGAACGAAGTCTCTTTGGTACTGTTTCAACTAAAATGTCAATACCTGTAGTCTGCAAAAGTTGCGTTTGGAGCTCCGGGTGAAAAGAAGTTGGATTTCTTCTAGCTATTTGACCTAAAAACCGGTCTTGTCGATCACTAGTTACTCTATGACGACTTTCTCTAGGCCTGTTCTTGAGTTTATCCAATTCTAAAAATCTTGCATATGTTTTTGAAACAACGCTCTGCGAGACGTGTAGTGTAGCTGAAATTTGCCTTTATGACATTCCCTGCTCAACAAGAGAACAGTTCTTCCCCTCTGAACATCTGAGAAACCTACATAGGGCATATTGCCTTTTTTGAACACAAACTTTACTCTGATGTCTTAGTTTTACAACTTGACACAAATAATACAATTTTTCAATGTGTACTTGATCAAATTTTATCAATTATAAATCGTATTTCCAACAAAAACCTTTATCTCTTATCTGCAAAAAAAGTCATACATTTCTTATTATTAGTAAAAAATACTAGGTGATTCCATATAAGTTTGGTTGTATGTATGTACTACTTCACAAAATTGTATCTTAATGGAGATCAAGTAACCTAGTTGCGATTTAATGGAATCATATACTGTTTTAATGAAAACACGGTTTATTTAGAAAAAAATTATATTTCGACAAAACAATAAAGGTAAACTTACACTATTTAGTTGAAAATATGTCTGCCTTTGGCTGCAATTACTGCTTTTACCCGTTTTGTCATAGATTTTACGCGCTTCTGACAGTTCCCAGATATCCTTTTATTTCGAAACCAAACCTGAATGACCCCTTCTATTATTTTTATTTTTATAGTAAAATCGATTTTGCGCAGTCTATCTTTGCAAATGACCCATAAAGTTTCAATGGGGTTGATGTCTGGCAAATTACAGAGCCAATCTAAAACAATAATGCTCCAATTTTTAAAGAATTTTATTTGCTTTGACTTGTGACAGAAAGCAGAGTCCTGTTGAATCACTCCTCCTTTTGGCTGACATTTTTGGAGTTCTGTGTACAAACGCTGTTCCAACATGGATTTGTATTTTTGGCTGTTCATAATGCCTATAATTGGTACTAAAGATTCAATTCCTTATGTATGAAAAACGTCCCCAAAACATTTTTTTGACTGGATGTTTTACGGTTTGATCAATATAAGATGGTATTAGGTTTTCATTGTCAGACTTTCTGAAAAATTTCGACCGCTGTACCTGAACTATAAAGTAAGTTTTATCTGTAAATAGAATTTTTCTTTAGTCGTCTACAGTCCAACTAGAGTATTATTTTGGCCCACAATAGCCTTTGTTTCTTTATTTGTTCAGTTAGAAGCTATTTTTTCTGTGTGCGCATTGCCCTTCTACCATTCTCCAAAAGTTTTTTCCGAAAAGTTCAGTCATGAACCACTACGCCGGATGCTGCTAGATCTTGTTGGAGCTCTTGGCTTGTTTTTCTATGGTCCAATTTGCTTTTTCGAAGTAAAAATCTTTCTTTTGCTGGTGTTGTTTTTCTCTTTCTTTCGCATTTTTCTTTAACCTTTTCACATCCTTTGATCCCGTTTCTCGTTTACGTTTCAAAATCTTGCTTACTACCCCTTGATTCACTTTACACATTCTTGCGATTTCTCTTTGTGGCATAGAAGTGTGTTTACTTAACGTGATAATCTTTCCACGCTTCCTAGGCATAGTATCCATAATGGAATTAAACGAAACAAACTCCTAATTACCGAAAACAACAAAAAATAGTACAAAACAACACAAACTTGGTGGTAAATGTAGTAAAATACCCTCAAATAAAGACAGAAATAAGTAAGGTTATGTTTTCAATCATATCACATCACATTACTAAAGTTTTCACCAAAATCATACACAATAGAATATATAACAAATGCGAAGCAAATATATCGGAGTCACAGTTCAGATTCCGAAGCGCATTGGGCACAAGAGAGGCGATCTTCAGTCTGCAAGTTTTAATTCAAAGATGCAGAGACATACACAAGGACGTCCACTTGTGCTTCATCGACTTCTCCAAGGCGTTTGACAAGGTCAAACATGATAAACTCATGGAAATGCTCAGGAAGATGCATATTGATGGCAAGGATCTGCGCATAATAACCAGTCTCTATTGGAACCAAAGTGCTGAGATAAAGATGGGCAACTTACACAGTGGGAAGATAGATATTAAAAAGGGTGTACGACAGGGATGCGTCCTCTCGCCGCTCCTGTTCAATATATACTCTGAACAAATCTTCAGAGAAGCACTGGGAGAAGTTTCGGAGGGTATCAAAGTAAACGGAGAGGTAATCAATAATATTAGATATGTTGACGACACAGTTATTATCGCAAATGAATGCAACGAGCTTCAAAGACTCATGCAAAGCATACACACAGCAAGTCAAAAATATGGTTTAGAACTCAATACAACCAAAACTAAATGCATGCTCATCAGCAGAACACAACAACCTCCGATGCAATTGACATTAAACAACCGAAAAATAGAACAAGTGGAGACATACACATACCTTGGAACCACAGTCAACACAAAATGGGACCAGTCAACAGAAATAAGATCACGAATTGAAAAAGTGCGGAACGCGTTCAACAATATGAAAAAGTGGTTCACAAGCAAAATCTTAATGAAACTAAAATTAAGACTGGTCAAGTGTTATGTCTTCCCGGTCTTGTTCTATGGAGCAGAGGCATGGACCACAACGGAAGCCACCCTGAAGAAACTAGAATCCTTTGTGCTGTGGATATATCGCCGTATTCTTCGGATATCCTGGACAGACCACATCACTAACGCGGAAGTAATGCAGAGAATAGGCAAAAGCAAAGAAATAATCTTCACCGTAAAGAAACGGAAGCTTGAGTACTTCGGACATGTCATGAGGCATACTAAGTACCGGCTGCTACAGTTAATAGTCCAAGGAAGAATCGACAGTAGGAGGAGACCGGGAAGAAGAAGACACGCATGGATGCATAACCTGCTGCAATGGTTCGGACTAACATCGACCGAACTGTTCAGAGGTGCCGTAAACAAAGTCAAAATAGCCTTGTTAATACCCAACATTCGAAACGGATAGGGCAAAGGAAGAAGAAGAAGAATGTTTTCAATGCTTGGTCAGTTTTAAAAATGTGAACAGTGTTGTTAACTGTAAGTATTGAAAAATGTCACAATAATTCCATTAATTCGCGCAATACTGTATCACATGAAAGGCATGGTATTTTTAAAAAGTTTGCCCTGTTCATTTAAATTCGGGTTAGGATTTATAAGTCATGATTCATATTTTCGCTGAACGAGCTTCAATCTTGCTTGAAACAAGCTATACACATAGATGCAAAACTTCAAAATGTCTGTTCAACTAATAAGGTTGGTAAAGATGACAATTTTAAACGTCATATAATGTAATCGACCAATAATGACATACGCCGCAGAAACAAGACCTGGCACAGAGAGGACAAAAAGGATGTTAGAAACAGCAGAGATGAAAAATTAATGGTAAGACACTAGACAGAGCTAGAAGAACAGATATACGACGTAGATGCAAGGTGGAGAAGATCAAGAACTGGGTAAGAAATAGAAGAGTAGAACGGAACGATCATATAAGCCGAATGACAACAAATAGAGTAGTAAAGAGGGTAAAAGATGGCTCCCAAATAGAAAGACGATCAGTAGGAATCCCACGAAAACGATGGAACGACAACTTACTGGAGGCACATTGAAAAACAGACAGAGTCATGTCTATATAAAAAGAAGAAGAAGAAGATATAATGTAATCCCGATTTCTCTCATTTTTTCTTCTATTTATTTTGATGGTGATATATTTTTTTTTCTCTTCTCATAAGTTTTACTATTAAATACACACATATTTAAACAAATAATAAAAGCTTATTTGGCGAATCCGCCGATTTCAACTACTCTTAAAACAACTTTCTGGTCGGGTGCTTGCCACATCGACTTTTAATTTATAGTGTCAAGTATTATTATGTTATATTATCATATACGAAGCGTAATGCTTTTTCTAGTGTGACAACATTTTAAGAGCAGTCAAGAGATTAATTTAGATAGTTTGTCCAGATAACCGAATATAAAATCTACCATAGATATTAGAGAATAACAGTTGTCACCAAGATTAAATAATATAACCGAAAGCTACATAACTTATCAAACTATATAAAATCACTTTTCGTAAAATATTAATTTGTAGACGAATACAGAATGTTCATTTGTTTTTAAACTTTTTTTATCTAAATGGCTAATTTTTATAAATTTTTACTTACTGAGTTCAAAAC
Source organism: Diabrotica undecimpunctata (assembly GCF_040954645.1). Taxonomy (NCBI): domain Eukaryota; kingdom Metazoa; phylum Arthropoda; class Insecta; order Coleoptera; family Chrysomelidae; genus Diabrotica; species Diabrotica undecimpunctata. The sequence continues at coordinate 113,343,029 of NC_092811.1, read as the reverse complement.
TGGCTTCTTTTTTTTAATTACCCACAGTTTTTAAACAATCTGCTATTTATTATATACATAGGATACAGCAAACTTCAATATGGTTTCTGGTGAAATTAATGCTATATGCTTTTATTTATAATAACTGCTTAAAATAGTGATATATTTAAGTAATTTTAAATAGTTCTTCTTCTTCTTCTTCAGCCTTAAGTAATCCAACTTTGCACATAGGCCTCCCCCAAATCAATCCAGTGTTTTATATTTTGCGCCATTTGCTTCCAGTAGTGTCCTCCGATCTTCAAAATCATCAGCCCATCACATTTGTGGTCTTCGTCTGCTTCTTTTTCCTAACCGTGATCTTCATTGTTGTATTTCGTGGTTCCATCTTTTATCATTTAGTCGGGCAGTGTCCCGAGGAACTGCATTTTAATTTGGCAGCATGTTCTCCTACTTATTTTACTTTGGTTTTGCTTCTAATCCATTTGATTATTTTTTTGTCTATAAATCCCACCCCGAGCATTAATCTTTCTATCGCTCTTTGTGCTTTTACTATCCATATTAGACTTGGTGAGTGTCCACGTCTTACGTGGGTATAGGGAGGATACACTGATCGTAAATTCTGGTTTTCAAATATTGTTCTATTTTAGTGCTTTTCAAGATCCAACTTAGTTTTCCAAATCCTGCCCATGCTAACCGTATCCTTCTGGTAATTTCGGCAGTTTGATTTTCTTTGTTAACTTTCATTACCTGTCCCAGGTAGATGTATTCGCTTACTGTTTTTAAATTTATGTCGTCCAACGTTATTTCTCTAATGTTCGGTGTATTTGTCATTATTTTGTTTTTTCCAAGTTCATCTTAAGACCTACTTACTTTTTACGAACCATGCATCCCTATTTTAGTTTCAATATTTTTTTCTTTTTTACCTAATTTTGCGTTAAATCTCCCATAAGGATGATATACTTTGTATTATTTTCTTCTAATGCTGTTATCAAATCTTCGGAAAACATTTCATCTACCTCTTCCTAATGTATTGTTGTGGGAGCATACATTTGTATAACCTTGATCTTGGTTTTATTATCTAGATCTATTATAATATAAGCTAGTCTATTAGAAACGCTTTTATTTGTAGAAATGTATGGTGTGAGATACTTTTTGACAAGAAATCCTACTCCTCCATATGTTTCGTCTATTTTCCCATTATAGTATAAGATATTTCCAGAGTTTAGATGCATGCATTGTTCGCCTCTTCTTTTCACTTCTGACAGTCCTACAATATCCCAATTTATCTTAGATAGTTCTTCTTCTAATTCGTATACCTTTTCATCTTTAGCCATATACTGGATGTTGTATGTGGCTAGTAGTAACTGTTTTTGTTTCTTCGTATCTATTTTGGCGCGTATTGTTGAGCTTTGCCTCCCCCAGAATCCGTGAGGCTTACCGGTTTTCCGGTGTGGGATTCTGAGCTGCTAGCTCTACCTACCTGAGGTATCATCCCATTTTGTTTTAAGTTCAACATGTTGTGTTTTGAGGGGTATTTTGGTATTAAAACAACACGCTTGCCGGACGGGTTGGGGAGTGTTCGCAGTATAACAGTCGGTTAAATCAGTATTTGATTTTCGCCTGCAACGATTAAATAGTTATTATTATTAATACATTTATTACTATGTATTATAAATATTCATGGGCAGAGGGATTACGATTATACCTAAAAACCAAAAAAATTATATTCGTAACCTACCTACTAGTAAATTAAAAAAATTAAAAACTGCGATTTTTAGTTTAAAAGAAAAACAATATTTTAACTATAATATAAAACGGTCAAGTCTGTTTTTGAACGCGTTGGTAGAGTAAGCAGATACATTGTTATCATTAAGGTTATTCCAGCACTCAAAACTGGTGTTATATTTTCTCGACTCTGCTTTATGAGATAGAAGCATGGACACTTAACGCGTCGACTGCTAAAAAGTTGGAGCATTTGAAATGTGGGTGTATAGAAGAATCCTGAAGATATCATGGACCGAGCATGTAACAAACAACGAAGTCATGAGAAGAATCAACAAAAAAATGGAAGTAATGGAAACCATCAAGACACGAAAGCTGCAATACCTGGGGCATGTTATGCGTAATGAGAGATACAACCTACTTCAATTGATTATACAAGGGAAAATCCAGGGCAAGAGAAGTGTAGGAAGAAGAAGAATCTCATGGTTGCGTAACTTGAGGGAATGGTACGGATGCACATCAATTGAACTATTCAGAGCAGCAGCATCTAAGATCAGAATAGCCATGATGATTGCCAACCTCCGTCGCGGAGATGGCACGTGAAGAAGAAGAGCACTCAAAAACTCTATTTGGTATAAAGGTGTGTCTTGATCTTTTAAATCTCTTTTTTAAGTTTGAACTGGTGACCTCTGAAGCGTTCATATTGATTTATGGTAAACATTTCATCGAGATTTTCAAAATAGAATTTTAATATTTTAAATATGGTGATTAAGTCTCCACGTTGTCAGCGAAGTTCAAAAAAAGTTAGGTTAGCCATACTAAGTCTTTCTTCATAAGAAGGTCTTCTCGGTCCCAATGAGATTCAAGTGGCTTTTCTTTGAACGTTTCCCAACAAAGTTTTGTCTCGAACCAAATCAGGATACCACGTTGGTTCAGCGTATCCAAGAATGGGTTTCACGTAAAGAGTGTAAAGCTTACAGAATGACTGCATTGAAACTGTCAAAAAACACTTCCGAATAATATAGTCTGGAGTTCGCACGTTTACAAATAGAAGTAGTAAGGTCAGACCTAGTTAGGTTGCTGTTTACGATAACGCCAAAGTTGTTAACAAAGTACGACATAAGTAGTAACTGATAACACCAAGTTAAAATAGAGTCCAAGTTCGTTTGAAGGGTAAGCTGGTTTGTGATTGGATTGGCATATATTTTTGTATCATCAGCATAGAGCGATATTTTAGCTGAAACATAATAAGGAACATGGCTGGTATAGACCGTAAAAAGCAGAGGTTTAAGGACAGAACCCTGAGGTTCCACTAACCTGTCTTGTAAGAAAGATTCGCCAACTCTTACTTTGTAATGTCGATCTGTCAGGAAATGATCTATCCAACGAAGTAAGGTAACACGAACTCCGAAATATTCTAGTTTATGTAGAAGTCTGCGCTTGGATACACGGTCAAAGGTTATAGAGACATCTAGATAAATAACGTCGACTGGCTGTGAACTGTTAAGTTCGCAGTTTAGTCGTTAACACAATGTAGGAGATCGGTTAGAGTAGAACGACCAGAGACAAATCCATGTTGTTGGAATGTCGATTTTCGTTCATGGCCGCCAAAGCAGGTGGCACCTCTGTACGCTAATCACTGCAGTGGTTAAGTTTTAAAAGACATTCGTTGAACTTTCCGAGTTTAAATTTGTATCAGCCCAAGTGTCTGATGAGGCCGGAATAGGCCGAAATGAGTTACAAAACTTTATTGATACCGATTCGAGCATAGGAAGTTTAACGAATTTGTCCTCCTAGGCCATATATTTGGCTATTTAATTCAACAAAGCGATAGCAGCTTTTGCTAAAAGATTTATTCTTTTACATATTTCGCATAGCCCAGAGGACAAAAAACGATATTCTTATATCGTTTAGGATAGGAATAGGATAGGCTGGGATAGGCCAAAATGATTCATGACACTTTATTGATACTAATTACTATTTAAATGGGAATAAGCCACAATTAAAGGTTAAAATACGTTTATTGACGTTTCAATTTCCACTTCGTAAATCGTTCTCAAAATACAAACATTAGTAAATTGTATTAAATTATATAAACTTACTAATGTTTGTATTTTGAGAACGATTTCAGAAGCGGAAATTGAAACGTCAATAAACATATTTTAACCTTTAATTGTGGGTTATTCCCATTTAAATAGTAATTAATTAAAAATGCCACCAGAAAATAGCTTCAGAACAACTTTATTGATACCGATTCGAGCACGGGAAGTTTAATGAATTTGTCCTTCTAGGCCATATATTTGGCCATTTAATTCAATAAAACGATAGCTTGTCTAAAAGATTTAAACTTTTATATATATATATATATATATATATATATATATATATATATATATGATGTATGTATGTATGTACAAACCCTTGAGAAACATCTATGATGAATAACGTTGATAATGTTCGCTTGCCAACGAAATTTCCTTTTTACAGTGTTATTACAGTCTAGATGTAGATAGTGGCGATAAGGTGCATTAATAACAGCCATTTAAAAGGGAAACAAGCAATTTTTAATGTTACATCCAAAGCTTATGAGAATTATGTCAATTTATCAAAATGAATCAGACAAACAATAATTTACTTTAGACCACACACCTGACAGTAGCGTACTAGATTAGAAATTGAAATTTCTTGAATACCTACCTATAATTAAAATATTACTGGAATCAAACATTGACTTTATTTAGCCTTGTTAAAATAAAAAATAAATAATTATCGATAAAATTGATTACTATCGCTAAGTGTTTGATCCATTGAATATCTAGCTTTATTAATAAAACAATAAATTTATTTTAATTATATTGCTTAAATATACTGAACGAGTTCCTGTTTATTGCTGTACATCGTGGACATTTTTTATGAATACATACCGTAAACCATATTATCCCCCCATATAAGAGAACTGGTAGCAGAAAAAAGAAGAGCTCGACGCATATGACAACAAACGAGAAATCCACTAAATAAAACGTACCTTAACAGAATAAGTCAAAGACTAAATAGAGCAATACATGAAGAAAAAAAACGACTCTTTCCAGTTTTATATTTCGAACTCTCACATGAAGACCACTCTATATGGAAAGCTACAAAAAAATTTAAACGACCGACAATAACAAATTCCACTGGACAACTGGACCCGCACAAACGCAGAAAAAACAACAGTATTCGCAGAGCATCTTGCAACTGTATTCGCAGCACCAGATACTAATAACGATGATATAAGAATGTACCTCGAAACTCCATGTCAACTATCGCTTTCTCTGACAACATTTACTCCGACAGAGGTTCGACAACAAATAAACATGCTAAATCCTAAGAAAGCTCCTGGCTATGAACACCAATTCGGATTTAGACGCGAACACTCAACTATCCAACAATGCCACAGAATAATAAATATAATTAAAACAACTCTCGATGGGAAAAAGTTTTGCGCTGAAGTGTTTCTAGATATACAACATGCATTTGGTAGAGTATGGCATAAAGGTCTCCTCTACAAATTGAAATTACACCTAACAGACCAACTATACTTTATACTGTTGCCGAGAGGGGGCATTTGGGCCTGTAGGACCCATCGCCGGCTCTTCGGGCTTCTTCCTATCCCCGGAATTGGATCGGGTATTCACCATCTTTGGTTTGTCGCTGGTAGAAAGGTTAAATACTACCGCTGTTATAAATAACAGTTCCAGTGACAAATATCTGTTATAGGTAACGGTTCCAAGGAACAGTTACAAAGTATCAGAGCAAAAATGGAAAACAGATAGGTAAAAATGATCTAAGTATTCCTTGACTTACGGAAGGAATAACTTAGTAAACAATTAAATTAAATGGTATAAAAATATAATGCAAAGAAAAAAATGTTTCTAAGTGTTTCTTGACATACGGAAGAAACAACTTAGGACAGAAATATAGATAAATGAAATATGTAAATGTGAGAGTAAAATATGGAAATATTTCTAAGTGTTTCTTGACTTACGGAAGAAACGACTTAGAGTGGAAAAATAAAATACTCAAAATATAAAACGAGAAATGCAAAAATGAAACAGATTATAGAAATATGTCTAAGTGTTTCTTGACTAACGAAAGAAACAACTTAGAACAGAAAATAAACAAGAGAATCAAATATAGTAAAATAAATGCACAAATATTTATAAGTGTTTCTTGACTTACGGAAGAAACGACTTATAATAGAAAATAAGAAAAATCAAATATAGAAAAGATGTGAAAATATTGCTAAGTGTTTCTTGACTTACGGAAGAAACAACTTAGCATAAAATAGAAAATGAAAGTAACAAATGTATTAAGTATTTTCTTAACTTAAGAAAGAAAATATCTTAGATAAAATATCGGAAATAATAATGCAACAATGAATATAAAAATATTTCTAAGAGTTCTTTGACTTACCGGAAAGAACTACTTAGACAAAGTACAAATCAAAATATAAAATAGAAAAAGCAAGATAAATATTTCTAAGTGTTCTTAACTTACGGAAGAACAACTTAGACACAAAATACAAGAAAAATAAACAATCAGTACATGAACAAATATAGATCAATGTAATATCCTAACCTGAAAAGGTCTGAATATACAATAATGCTAAAATAAAAAGGTATACAGAAAATCAGAAATAAAACAATAACTTAGTTGGAACAATAATAGCACCGACTAGGTCTACAGTAGAAGAGGCAAGCTCGACTGATCGATGAGAGAAAATCTACCTGCTTTTATGTAAAACAAATCCTTTGTTTTACGTAGCGAAAGTGGAATTTCCCTGCATCGAATCAATTAGAAATTTGGATTTGGCCAAACTTGGAATTCCCAAGTATTTTGACCGATATCCAAATTCCTTGATGCGTCCGGCACGGCTGTCAGCTTCCGGCTGACACGCCTCCGGAGGACAATACATAAACCATATCTTACTGACCGTTACTTCCAAGTCAAAATTAAAGACATCTACTCAAATTACCACATCATACAATTTAGCGTACCTTAGGGTAGCGTTTTGGTCCCATTTTTGTATCTGATATTTACAGCAGACGTTTTAACCAGCAATAATACCTTCTTAGCTACATTTTCCGATAACACAGGAATTTTGGCATTGGATATCGACCTTAATGTGGCATCACAAAAGGTACAAAATCATTTAGATCAATTACAAAGCTGGCGTAAGCGATGGAAGATCAGTGTTAATGCTAGTAAATCAGTACAAATTACTTTTACAACCAAACAATCTACATGTCCAGAAGTTTATGTTAATAATACCCCCATTCCTATAAAACCAGTTGTCAATTACTTGGAATTGCACCTGGATGAAAAACTTATATGGACAACGCACATTAAAACTAAACGGAAACAACTAGATCTTAAACTAAAAAATATGAACTGGCTATTTAACAAAAAGTCTCGGTTATCTCTTGAAAATAAACTGCTTCTATACAAAGCTATACCTATATCAGTTTGGGCATATGGAATAGAACTATGGGGCTGTAGTAAACCTTCAAATACGAAGATACTTCAAACATTCCAATCCAAAATACTCCGTATTATAAGTAAAGCTCCCTGGTATGTATCTAACCAAACACTTCACAATGATCTGGACATCCCATTACTTAAGGACATAATAAAGAATCACTCAATAAAATATAAAAATCGCACTACTGATCACAACAACGAACTGATAAATAATTTATTCACCCAATCACTTGCCGAAAGAAGATTGAAGAGGGTATGGCCAGAAGACCTACCGCAATAATACTTAGAGAACCGTCAATGGACTCACATTAATTTCATCATCATCAATGGCGCTACAACTCTTTGTGAGTCTTTGCCGCGTTTATTATTGCCTTCCATGTTTGTCGGTCCTGTGCCAGTAATTCCCATTGTCGCACTCCCATTGTCTCTAGATCTTCTTTGATTGCATATTTTCACCTTTTTCTAGGCCGCCCTACAGACCTTCTTCCCTCTGGCCTTTCCCAGAACACATTATTTATAAGCCGATTGTTGTTACTGCGTATCACATGCCCTGCCCATCTGAGTCTATTGGCCTTTATATATCTGACTAGATTTTCTTTTCCGAATAGGGACTCGTTATTGTATCTGCTTCTTCATTCGTTTGTCACGCTGTCTCTGCAAGGGCCATCTATCATTCGAAGAATTTTACGTTCCCACACCAGCATTTTATTTATTTCTCTATTACACTATTCTCACATTAATTTACTTACAGACTATTTACTTATTACTCTGTGTCTAGAGTAGATTGTAAACATGTAATGTAACAATGAAAAAAAAAATGTTACGTTGTATTGTTTCAACTTCCGTACATTTCTTCGTCAGCCATGCTTCTTTTGCACCTTTTATCTCCTTAGATGTAGAAAGCTCCCATTTTAAATGTCAACGAATCAAACGTAGGTTAGGAATAGACCACTTGGGTATGCAAGACAGCAATATTATTGTGCTTAATTACAAACCTACCCCTTGTTATGTCTCATCTAACTTTATGCGTTAGAAAAAAATCAAAAAACTGTGACGCACTTACAGAAGGCTCCGAGAAAAACTCTACTCGTAGTTTAATATAATTTAACAAATTTTCTTTTAGAAAAAAGGAACAGCAATTATTGACTTGTTAACTTGTGTAAAATCTTAACTTTCTTGGTCGATAGAGTCTTATAAAATGATAACGAATAACCCACAACGGACATTACACGAGCTTAAAGCCAAAACAGAGCAGAATTGCAATGAATTTACCTTTGAACAGTGCATTTCCTTAGTCTAGATAATGCTCAACCAAATTCAAGTGGCCGTAACGTCTATTAGCGATGCTACTCCGTTTAAAAATAAATATTGGTTCTATGTCTCAATATTTAGTTGCCAACAAAATAAACATTCTTTAATAATATTAGAGTAAGTGTATTTTGTTTCCTGTTGCTGATTGGACCTATATTATTAGTAATTAACTGATTACAGAATCTATCTATCTATATATACAGCCCTTGCTATCCAATTTGGGGCATAGGCCTCCTCTTCCTTCTTCCACGTCTCTCTATTATAGGCAGTTTGTATCCACTTCGGGCCTGCGTGTTTCTTCAAGTCATCTGACCATCTCATTTGTGGCCTTCCTCTTTTTCGTTTGTAACTATATGGTCTCCAGTGTATAATCATCTTATTCCATCTGTCGTCTTTCTGTCTTATGGTATGTCCAGCGAACTTCCACTTAAGTTTTGCTATCTGCGTTAATACATCGGTTACAAAGTAATATATTAAAAAACATTTAAGTTAGAAAAAATAAACTGTTAACTATCTGAATTTTTAATGTATTTAGTTTGTCCCACTGTATAATTGTTGGGGCTCATATATCTAATTATATTTGTCGAAGGGTGACTTTTATTGTAGACGCATCTTCCTTGATTAGAGATATTAATTGTTATTAGTAAGAATAAAAATGCTGGCAAGACCAAAAGACTAAATAAAAGAATGTATGCACTAAAGAACACCAGAAACGGAAAAAGCCCGGGGCCAGATCAACTGCCTATTGATATCCTTAAAATAATAGAAAATGAGTACATTGATGTCCTCTTAGAGCTTTTTAATAAAATTTATCAATCGGGTGACATACCCAACGAATGGTTGACCTCAACATTCATTTGTCTCCCAAAAAAGAAAAATGCTAGAGAATGCACCGACCACCGTACCATAAGCCTGATGTCTCACACACTTAAATTGTTTTTAAAGATCATTCATAAACGCATTTACAAAACACTTGATATGGATATTGAAGAAACTCAATTTGGATTCCGTAATGGCGTAGGTACCCGTGAAGCTCTATTTGCATTCAACGTACTAATCCAGAGATGCTTGGATGTGAACCAAGATATGTACGTCTGTTTCATAGACTACAACAAAGCTCTCGACAAAGTCCGCAACAAAGAGCTAATGGACATCCTCAAAGCAAAACAACTACAACACAATGACCTTCGAATTATAACAAATCTATATTATAAACATCAAGCACACGTACGCATTCATGAACACACATCAGAAGAGTTCGAAGTTAAAAGAGGAGTGCGACAGGGGTGTGTATTGTCACCACTACTATTCAATGCATACTCTAAAGTAATTATGAAAAGAGCTCTTGAGGGAGAAACAGCAGGAATCAAGGTCAATGGAACACCAATTAACAACATTAGATATGCGGAAGATACTATCATAATAACAGACAACCTCCGAGACCTCCAAAAGCTAATGAACAAGATAGTTGAGTATGGAGAGGAATATGGATTATCAATAAACACCAAGAAAACCAAATTTATGAGGATATCAAAAACCCAAAATAATGGTGAAACCTGACAATTAACGGTAGTGCTTTAGAACAAGTTGAAACCTACCACTATCTTGGCACAATAATTAATCACACGAACGATTACTCCAAAGAAATCAAAGTTCGAATAGAGAAAGCACGTACAAACTTCAATAAAATGAGAAAGGTACTTTGTGCAAGAGAACTAAAATTGGACTTGAGAGTTAGGCTGGCAAGGTGCTATATTTTCTCGACTCTGCTTTATGGGATAGAAGCATGGACACTCAACGCGTCGACTGCTAAAAAGTTGGAAGCATTTGAAATGTGGGTGTATAGAAGAATCCTGAAGATATCATGGACCGAGCATGTAACAAACAACGAAGTTATGAAAAGAATCAACAAAAGAATGGAAGTATTGGAAACCATCAAGACACGAAAGCTGCAATACCTGGGGCATGTTATGCATAATGAGAGATACAACCTACTTCAATTAATTATACAAGCGAAAATCCAGGGCAAGAGAAGTGTAGGAAGAGGAAGAATCTCATGGATGCGTAGCTTGAGGGAATGGTACGGATGCACATCAATTGAACTATTCAGAGCAGCAGCATCTAAGATCAGAATAGCCATGATGATTGCCAACCTCCGTCGCGGAGATGGCACGTGAAGAAGAAGAACTTCTGAGGCTCATTGCGCCCGACGGTGTTGGAATTTATATCACATCAGCTGAGTATTTATTATAAATACCTTTGAGACTTAAAATGTGTTATGATAATGATAACTTTTTTAAATAAAACTCAAACATCGTTAAGGGCATGAAGCCGATTATACCATACACGGCACTGATTAAAGCGCGCGGTTCGGCGGAAACAATTCGGTGTCAGTCGCTAACTCGCACAGTTGGTTCCGGTCTGAGCTACTCGAACCGCCACTGATACTGTTGCTTCATTTGTTACGGTTATTTAACTTCAGATTATTTTGTCTAATATCGTGCTATGACTACTCTCGTAATGAATTCAATTATTAAGCAAACATCTATAGTGTCACAAAAATTACAATAATTACATAAATCAATTATTAATCTTTTAAAATGATTATATAACTATCTACGTGTAGCATGTTTAACAGACGCAATTTTTAGATGAGGTTAAACCACAATTATTTTTGTAAAAGGAATTATATTTTTTATGTTCATTTGGCGTTTTAATTTGTAATTCGGAACTAGTATTTAAAAATTTGTCGACTAAGAGAAAGCATTCGATACCATAAGCCATCAGAAAATGTTAAAAGCATTGACAGAATGCTGAATAGACAATCGCTGCACTAACATGAACAAATATATCTACCAAAATAACAGAGCTAGCTTAAGACTATCTGAACAAGAATCAAATAAATTCTGCATACAGCGAGGAGTACGGCAAGACGACACCGTCTCTCAAAAGCTATTCACGACGCTTTTAGAACATACTTTAAGACTTGTTTACACGAGTAGAGTTGTGAGGAGAGTAGAGTAGCGAGTAGAGTCAACTCTACTCACTACTCTACCAAAAATGGCTTGATACCGTTCACACGAGGAGAGTTACAAGTATAGTACTTATGCTAGTATACTGTGAAGTAGGTGTTTGTTTAGTACAAAATGAATTCAAGAAAAAGAAAATTGATTCAAAATTGTTTAGCTACTGTTGCAAATGCATTTGTAACTGAGGTCGCTTTGTAACAAAGAAAAGAGTGGAATAGAGAGTGGCTTAAAGGAAGGAATACACACGGGGTCTCAGCTCTTTTATCTTGATAAGAATACATTTTTTATTTCTTATTGTATTTTTTATTAACAAGTAATAAAACCTGTAACTTGCCCGTGAGCCTTCAGTTTTCTTGTTTCTTTTTGCACCTTTTATGATTGCTTCCATAGGAGTGAACCATTTCACGTTCGGAACGTATACATCGGCTGAACCTGAACCCCATTTTTTTGATTTTTGTATTTTTAAACACTCTTGATTATAAGTGCACCTTATATTCTTAATTTTTTGCTTGAGCTCGTTTACTCCAAAGCCCCCTTTTGCCATTCTTTCGACGATTTCATCTTCCGCAGCTTGCCTCATACTTTTATTTCTGTAGTGTACACTACCTAAATTCCATAAACACTGGTATTCGCCATACATCTCTACAAGTTTTAAAGTGAAAGTGAAATGAAGTTCATCTTCGGTGAACTTCATTTTCACTATTTACATAAAACACAACTCCAGACGGAATGACAGCGTCCCTATGTACTCTCCTACCTACTCTACTCTACCAGAATTGACCGTGTTCCATGGGTAGAGTGCGCAGGCGAGTTGATATTTTGGCGGTGGTGGTGGTAGTAGAGTAGAGTTACTTTGCCACATGTTGCTAGTCACTCTACTCTACCACGTTGTTACAGGTTTAATATTTCCTTTGTTTATTTTCCTTATGTGGTCAATGAAACTAGAAATAAAATAGACAATAAATTGGATTTGAATTTATTTTATAAAAACTTACTTAGTTATAGTTTCATAAAGGGCTTGGTTTTTCTTCTGGTAGTATCTTCATGTATCTTTCAAATTGTTCTTCTTTAGGCTATTGTTTTCTTATCAAATGTTTTCTTTATTAAAACTGTCACCTGTTAGGTTAATGGCAGGGTATGCTTATCTTGAGTAACATGACATTTAGCCTCTTCTTACAGGTTATTTGACATCAACTTCTAAAGGTCAATTTATTGGTTCATGAAACTAAAAGTTGTACTTTGAATTGTTGGTCCTAATAGGTTGGAGACAGGATATCTTGTCATCAGTTCGTTTAAAAGTTGGATTTGTGGGTTTTTTGAGTTTTTTTTTTGAGAAAAAAAGTTGAGATTTTTGGGTTCACATGTGCCAAGGGTACTGAATATACAGGAAATTTCTGGATTTAAAACTCAATTTCACCTCAACAGGATCAGGAATCAATTCTATTTGTAAAATAGGCGCTTATAGCGGATTAAATTCTTGATTGAGAATTATTTTACATTAAGGTCACCTTACATCAACGGTAAGTCCTATCTAAGACCTATTATTCCATCAATCACAACTTAAACACTTTCTAAGACTATTCTTTTACTTTCAGACCTTATACTTTTATTTTATATTCGTCTCCTCCTTCAAATCTTCTATCTGGTGTTTACTTTTTATTGGCTTCCATACAAGCTGTTCGTCGTTTGGATCTACAACTTCCAGAAGCTGATTGTAGGGTTATTGGATATAAAGAAGACCAAGCTATAGACCCTAAGAAGGAAAGTGAACAATAAACTTGGTGAGAATGAACCATTTTACCTTCCCTGCAACCATCTTGTCTACCTTATCATATTTGGGCTAATACTAGTCACATATTCAAATAGTTTATCTGTGGTTACATACAACTGATGTATTTATAATAACCTTCTCTTCCACCAGACGTTTAGATAATTGAAACTATTGATATCTGAAATAAAAGTAACCTTAAATTATAATTAGTAGTTTAAAGTATAATTAGATTAAGTTAGATCACAAGTAAAGTTAGATATTTAGTTACTAATTAGGGGTATAGATTACAAGGTTAATTTAATTTAGTTAAGTTAGTGTTAGAAACTTAGTAGGAATAAATTACCACAAAATACAAACGGTGTGATATAATATTAAGTTAGAAACTTACCGTTGATAAAGTAGTGTACACCTAAGGTATATATATATATATATATATATATATATATATATATATATATATATATATATATACGCTGGGGTTATTCAAATCATTGTAATAATCCATATTATTTGCTCTAAGCATTCTTACAATTAACTTCACTATTGAATAAAAATTTAAACTATAAACATAAAGTGTAGTTCTTGACAGGTGACAACCATAGATAGGTGACAACAACACCTCCGCTGGGTTATGGCTAATGGTCTGATACGCGGCATTATTCAATAAAATTGGGCCATAACATTTTACCCACCCCACTCTCCGGGTATATATTGGATTTAAACCAAATCTTAAAGAGCTGGTCCGACTACTTACCACCTTTAAATTTCAAAATAGAATATTTTTGTAACAACGTACTATGCACTCTACTTGCTACTCTACTGCGCTGAGCGTTTTTACGGGTAGAGTTACTCTACTTGAATCCTTACTCTACCCGTGTAAACGGGTCTTTACAATCATTTGAGATTTGCAGACGACATCGTTCTTATAGCCGATCGTATGGATGATGCAATAATAATATTTTAAAAATTATATCACGCTCCCTTGATGGTCGGACTAAAGATTAATATGAACAAGACGCAAATAATGACTAATCTGGTGCTAAATCGAAACAGTTCTGTTGATGGAAGGGACATTGTGCAGACTACATCGTATAAGTACATAGGGCATGAAGTTCGGTTGGGCAGAGATAACCAGACATGAGAGCTCTCACGTCGCACAGGATTAGCCTGGGCAGCGTTTGGTAAATAAAACTATGCATTTCAATCGGATCTACATCAGCCTCAAAAGGAAAATGTTTGACCAATGTGTACTCACTTATGAAGCGGAAACATTAACACTCACAAAAAAGGTAATGAATAATATTCGCGTGACCGAATCCCAAACGAAAAAATACGTCGTATAACAAAAACAACAGACGTTATCGAAAAAATCGCGTCGCTAAAATGGAACTGGGCAAAACACGTCGCCAGATTATCAGACAACCGATGAACAAAACGTATTGTCGAGTAGAGATTGACGGCCTGAAGCGTGTTAGCAATAACGGGATGCAAGCTGCACAAGACAGAGACAGATAAAAAGAGCTAAAAGAGACCTATGTCCAGCAGTGAATACATACAGGTTGATGATGAATTAAAAATCTATAAAATCTTCTTCTTCTTCTACCTTCTTGAATGTAGGCTTTAAAGCCTGTTTCTTTTTCAATATTAGCCTTCTAAATTGTTTAAATTGTCGCACCATCTTTTTCTTGGTCTGCCAATACTTCTTCGTCCATTTGGTGACTTATCTCGTGCTATTCGTACTAGCCTATCCTCTGCCATTCTACTAATGTGTTTGTTTCACTCCAGTTTCCGTTTTTTTACCCATCCATTTATGTCTTTTATATTGCATGCTCATCTTATATTTTCGATTCTCTCCCTATCCAACAGACTTTTCTCTGATATTCGTCAAAGTATTTTCATCTCTGTTTAAGCTTTGTTGTTGTACTTATTCTTTAACATCTCCGTAACTAGTTATACCTATTCCCAGATATCTACACTTTGCTTCCTGCTTTTATTATCTTCCCATCAATTTTGATTTTAAATCGTAGTGGGTATTTAGATGTTTGTATATTTGGTTTTTCTGCTGATATTATCATATTGTATTTCTTGGTTGTTGTATTGAAGATGTGTGTTAATCTTTGGAGTTCGTCTTCTGTCTAGGCGATTAATGCGGCGTCTACATAACATAATATTTGGATTTCTTTGTTTCCTATTCTGTAGCCATGACCTGTACATACTGCTTGTATTATTTGTATAATCTATAAAATAAAAAGTATAAAACGGTCTTATATACATTAGTCATGTTTGCAAATTTTGTGACATTCTATTGATGTATTTGCTACACAATTTGCTTTATAATTAATGCTTAAATTCAGTTACCTAGGAGTAGAGATCACTAGTGACAGGGATATAAGAACAGAGACCACAAGGCAAGCATCAAAAGCTGCAAGAGTAAGTGGTTGCCTCCGAGAAACCATATGGAGAAACAAATATCTGATCACGGAAAGCAAAATGAAAGTATACAAGACAACAGTAAGACCAATCGTAACATAGACAGCGGAGACAAGGGCCAATACAAGAAAGACGAAACAACAAATCAACAATATCGAAATGAAAGTATTAAGAACAATATCGAAATGAAAGTATTAAGATCAATAGCGGACATATCATTAAGAGACAGACAAACGAAGTATACGCGAACAATGCAAAATTCAAAATATTAACAGGTGGATAAAAACAAGAAAAAAAACTGGAACGAACATGTAAACCGAATGGGACCAGATAGATTAGCGAACATCTGTAAAAGCAACAAGCTGTATAGCAGAAGACCCGTTGGAAGGTCGTCAAAAAGGTGGAAAGATAATGTACAGTCAACAACGACTGAAACAAAATAAGAGGCAGACAAACAGCAGTAATCCTAGTAGCACGAAGTTATTTCGTATGATGGTAGCTGTTGCCTTATTGTTAGGCTCTGCTATACATGTTTGCATATCTCATCGTCATCATAATTGGCTCGACAATCCTTTGTGGGTTTTGACCAGCTCACAGAAAAGTCGCTACTTTCGTCGATTCCTAGTAATTTCTTTCCAACTTCTGATCCTTCAAATCTTAAGGTCTTTTTTATGATCAATCCATCTTCTACTTGGTTATCCTACACTTCATCTGTCATCTGGGTATAAGAACGTCAATCTCTTCGTGTACTAATTACCTGACATCCTATCAATGTGTTTAGCAAATATTAGTCACTGCATTATTTTCATTTATGGCCCCAAGAATATTAGCTTCTAATAGAGTTTAAAAGCTCAAAATAAAATTTGAGATAAAGGAATCCCTATCTAAGTACTTCTTTCTCTTCTTATTTAGCCATTCTCTATCTTTTTGATATAGCTTTAGTCTCGTTGTACTTTTCAAATCATCATACCGTCTTAGTTGCTTCCATCTTCCTTTGCTTCTTCTTTCATGTATGAATCATCAGCAATAACAATAACTGCTAAAAGACGTAGAAAAATATGGCTGGACTATATTGCTAGAATCATAGCCGATGAATCACTTCACAAATGAAGAAAGAAATGCCAAATTATAACAGATTAATACTGATAGAGATGTATACATATATGTTAGTTTTATGTATGGCACGCATTAATTATCTAGGAAACGGCCTGCACGATTTTTATAGATTTTGGTGTGTAATTGTCTTATTTAATCAGTTTTTCTTAAGGAATTCAAATCGTAAAAAACTTCAAATTGACCCATTTGAAATAAGAAAGTTCATTAGATTTACAGAAAAACAGAAAATCTGACAACAATGTAAATACCATATTAACGGGTATCTGTACCTATAAACGGTTTGTTATCTTACTTCGTCTTTTCCTAATATGACTGTACTATCATACACAGCAACTAAATTTGTTTAATACTAGACTTTATTTTCTAAACTGTCATAAATTCTTTTTCACGGTCTCGGCGTAATTCAATCCATTAACGAAATAAGTAAAGGTATAGCCGTCTCTGTGACAGGAGATACCCATAGAATAAAAATTCTCATGTGGAATAAGAAAGGCAGAAAGATAAAATTTTTTAAATATTTATTGAGTCATAATAAGTTGTCAAGACTATAAACTAAGTTGAATAATCGGGAGCTGCTCTCAATGACAGGTCAACCGACCTTCTTGTCCGTATCCCGCGGTCATCTGTAAGACGTTTAGACAGTGGCGCACACAATTATTCTAAAAAAAAATAAGCAATGCATACTTTGTGTTAATTTGATAGTATACCCCAGTTATCGACGCTACGAACAAAGAATAGGAGATCATAAAAACTAGTAAAATTCGAAATATTTAATATTTAGGTTGCATAGTAAGAGAGAATAATACCATAAATGGATTATGTAAGAAAATATATAAGCAACAATGAAACCCAGGCATACGCAGAATATCCTGGCTGATAAAAGAGCTCATTAGAACTCTTAAGAAATGAAACTAATATGTTTAAGATATCGATAACGATTTTCAAGCTGTGAAAGAAGAAGGAAGCTAACAACCTAACAAGCTGTGATAAAAGAAGTACAGTAGACTCCCTCTATAACCAGAACTGAAATGGCAGACTAATTACCTCGTTATAAGCCGATCTCGTTATATCAGACAACAATAATATTGTGCATACATATGTACGAGTATATGTAGTTTTCGAAAACATTAACTTCCTATAGTGAAGCCATTCGGAGCAATATAAGAGCTAAATTTTGTTTGAATGGTGTTTTTAAAAAAAGTTCTTTACTTTTATTATTGTCAATGAAATACATTAAAACAAAAAAGAGTTGTTTACTTTTATTGTCAATGATATACGTTAAAACAAAAAATCTGTACCAACATTTTTTCCAACTGCATAATGTATAAAGCATATTTTCAATGATAACATAAACTATTGCTTCTGAATTTGGAACAAGTATGTCATTTTTGACTGCTTTAAATTGTCCAGTATAATTCTATCTATCATATTTTTTAAAGATGTGAAACAGTTGTATGCTTCTTCATTTGCGTTTTGTCTTTGGATAAAGTTTTTTACAACGTTTAAAGCACTTTCCACGTCTTGTCTATTGGGACCTTCTTGCGTAAATTCACCGCGATTGTCTTCTCCTACTTCATCACTTTCGTGACTGACGATAACGCACCCCGCCGGCGGATTTATTACTTCCGCGATAATTTCACTATCCGTCGGAAGATCACAAACAATGACGTCATCATCAATGGTAATTAATTCAGCAAACTCGTCATCATTGTTCAGTTGATCGTCGTCATTGTCCATTTTCTGATGTTTTTTTTTATCTACGAGTGTCCATGCTTTGTGGATGAAATTTATGGCATCTAATAAAGTAACAGGGGATTCACTACGGTTTTCCACATTATTCAGGATCCGCTTAAATAAAAGTTTTCTGTAGTGAACGTTAAGGAACCTTATGATGCCCTGATTCATTGGTTGCAAAACAGATGTGCAATTTGGGGATAAAAAAAGAAGTTAAATGTTTTTTAAACCGTTAACTTTCGGATGGAAGGCATGGAGAGGTTGGTGATTGAAGGCAAGGTAGATGGTAAAAAAACCCGAGGAAGAACGCCACTCCGATGGTCAAACCAAATAAAGTGCGCTACCGGTTACTCTCTGTCTGAGGCAACACACCGCGCTCAGGAGAGAGAAGAATGGATAGCAATGAATGGATGGAGAGAAGGATAAAGGATAGAGGAGGAGGAACTTTAGGATAGGCTCTACATTGGTCGACAATTAAAAGAATCTTTCGATGTCCCAACTCTCTATCCCACTTCAACAGTTCTTCACTAAATATATCTGCTATCATCCACGATTTTTTATTAAATTGATATGTGATAAGAAGCTGGTTCACACCTCTGAAACATCGTGGTTTTTGGGATTTTCCAATGACGACTAACTTACTTTTTTCGGAACCTGACATGTTGGCACACTCGAGTGGAGTTACCTTTTCTTTTGATAAATTACACCTATACAACGTTCATTTTTGAATTTGAGAGTCTTATCGGAAGTAAGTTTAAAAAAAGGTCTCAGCTCGTCGGTATTCAAAATATTATCGTCACTGTAATTTTGTCTTATTGTAGGCCATGACTTCAACCACACACACACACACACACACACGCGCAGTAATCAACCCTGCCCCTAGGAACATGTGTATACCAATGTAAGAATGGGATCCACATGTCCGAAGATCAAACCGGTCACACCTCGCTAGTCAAAGTGGTACCTATCTGACCCCCAGGCTTTTCCACCACCCCTCCTCATCGTGTGACTTACGTGAGGAGGCTTATGATCTGAAATTTACTTAAGATGCCCTGGGTAATAGGACATCCTCGGTTTTTAGTGAATGTGGTTATGCCACCTAACTGTAGGGGTAGCCACATCTAGGCTTTTCTCCCTATTTACTTTACTGACTCAATTGATTTTACTCTAGCTTTACGTCGGGACTTGAGTCCCTAAAAAAAGAAAAAGAGCGTGTGTTCCGACCATAGAGCCATCAGCCTGAGCTGATGACTCTATGTCCGGAAAAGAGTGTGTGCTCGGTCACTCAGCCGCCGATTTGGCAAAATAAATTTTGTTCTCCTCGCCGGCTGAGCACCCGAGAGGGGTCCGGCCACCAAGCCCATGCATGCCGCACATGACCTCAGTGCTCGGATTTCGCGAGTAGATCTTTCATTTCGATCTGCCTTAAGGGCCTAGTCCGCGGAGCGGTATATAGAAGGCCTGGCGGGCCCCTTCTACATTTGCTATATAAGGTAAATTACGTTAAACGGTTTAATGAAAAGCATGAATGTATCAATATGAATTTACGTTATTTAATCAGAAAACACTTTTTTTTTGTGGACTTCCTTGTGGCGTCGGGACTATAAAATGCCTGGGCAACAATTCTTTCCTTTTTTCCTTAATCCTATTTGTGTGCGTGTATTGGGGTGTGCATTCCCAAGTGTATAATGCTCTCACACACCCCGGTGTATATTGGACTTATAATTACCTAAAAACCTAAAAACCTAAAAAAAAAAGCGTACCCTCTCGCCAGAGTTTTTTTTTGGTGTGTTTTCTGATTGACTGCATTTCTTTGTTCGTTCTTCTTGCAACCATCTCATTCTTTATTTATTCGTTCGGGTTCTCCCTATATCGAGCTATCTGTTGTTTTGGTCTTCTGTGTACCGTCCTTGTGTTTTCATTGTAGTTAGTCAGCTCTCTTAACATTCTGCTGGGGTGGTTTCTTAGTCCGTTAAAAATTTCATATGCTCTCTCGTCTAGCGTACGTAGGATTCTTGTTTGTCCTGAGTCTCTATATACATATCTCAAGGGTACGTACCTTGGTATCTTAAGGGCATCTCTGACTATTTGATTTTGAGTAGTCTGTATCTTTTTCCTGTTTGTTTTACAGGAATATGTTAGGACTGGCAGGATAACACTATTCGCAACCCTGATTTTGGTTTTAAATCGTAGTTTACTTTTCCTTCCAATAAGTGTTGAGAGCTGACTTTTCAACGCTTTGGCTTTGCGTATTTGCTGATTGATGTGCTCAGTGAACGTTAGCTTCTTATCTAGATGTACCCCTAGGTATTTAGCCTGGTTGGTCCAGTCTACTGGGGTGTTTTCGATTGTAATTTCGCGATTTGGTACACTTCTTCTGTGACTGAACATTACAGCCTGTGTTTTATCTGGATTTAGGGCTATTTTCCATTTTATGCACCATCTTTGGAATCTGTTTAGTGCTCTTTGCAGATGATTAGCTGCATGATCCGGGTTTCTCCAGCTAACAGCTATTGCTGTGTCGTCAGCGTAAAGACTCAACAGAGAGCCTGGCTCTTTTGGCGTGTCGGCCGTATAGATGGTGTACAGGTACGGCGACAGCACCGCTCCCTGAGGCACACCCGCCTCCAGGGTCCCGACTTCGGATAGGGTTGCCCCTATTCGAACTCTGAACCTTCTGTTGGCAAGATATGACGCAAGGAGGCATGTCATCGCCTCACTGTAACCAAATTCATTCATTTTATAGATGAGTCCATGGTGCCAGACTCTGTCGAAGGCTTTGCTGACGTCCAGAAAAGCTGTAGCTGTGTACATTTTTTCATTAAATCTTTTGGTGATGAATTCTGTAAGTCGTAGTACCTGTAATTCACAGGAGTGTTCGCTTCTGAACCCGAATTGAGCCTCTGGTATGGTTCCTATCATTTGTGATTCTTCATTGAATCTTTTTAGTATAACTCTTTCCGCTATCTTGCTTATAGATGATAATAAGCTGATAGGTCTGTAATTTTGCGGAAATGTGCCGTTTTTACCAGGTTTTGCAATCATTATTACGTGTGCCTCTTTCCACCTATCTGGGAAATATCGTAGTTTTAGCATGTTGTTTATTATGTTAGTGATATAAACAATAGCTTTTGTTGGTAGATTTTTCAGCGCCCTATTTGTGATGTTGTCGGGTCCTGGGGCTTTTTTGGCATTTGTCATTTTTATAAGTTCCTTTATTTCTTCGGGAGATGTATGTGTAATACCTATTCTGCCCTTTTTCCTTCTAAGTCTTCTCGCTGTTCTTTCTACCTCTTCTTCAAAGTCTATGTCATCGTCGGGGTCTTCGTTGTTTCTACACGCCCTTTCTAGTTCGTCCTTCATGACTTCGGCTTTGTCGATTTCCGTATGGACAATCCCGTTTACTCCGTGTAGGGGAGGTATGGGTTTCTTGTCCTTTCGAAGGATTTTAGATAACTTCCAGAAGGCGGATTTGTTAGGATTTAGCTCATCGATATAGGAGTCCCAGCTTTCATTTCTATGATTTTGAAGTTGTTTTTTCACTTCCCTGTCTAGCTCATTTGCAATCCTTTTGTCTTCTACCATTCTTGTGCGGTAGGCTCTTCTTCTTTTCCGGTTTTTCTCTTTGATTAGGTTTTGAAGTTCTATACTTATATCCCTGAATCTTCCTTTTTGTCTTGTGATTGTTTCGGTTTTGGAGCTGGCATCGATAGCATTGTTTATTGCTTGTTCTAGTTTTATTACACTGTCTTCTAGTTCTGTAATATTATTAATTGTTGGGATGTTACCGATGTTCTCGCTCACAATTCTTCTAAAGTTTGGCCAACTTGTTTTCTTTCTGTTGTGGGGCTGCAAATAGTTCAATTCTGTTGCGCCCAGGGTCAGGACGATTAGGTTATGTGTCGAAACGCCTTCATTTAGAGAGTGTATCTCGTATTGTTGACCCACGTTGTGTAGGATTGCAATGTCGAGATACATAGGGAGTTCTCCGTGGAAACATGTCGGTTCTGTTGGTCCGATGACATATGTGTTCGGTCTGTTCTCGAGATGGTTGCAGAGATATCTTCCGTTTCGGTTGGTCGTCCTGTCAAACCAATTGGGAGATCTAGCATTTAGGTCTCCAATAATTATAGTTGGCTCTTCTAAGTTCAGTATTAGGCTCAAATCTTCGTTGAAAATCGGATCTTGTGGTCTAACGTAAGCTGACACTATTTTTAGTGTTTCGTTGTTGGCCTTAAGTCGAATAATTGTGGCTTCCATTGTCACCAGTCCGTCTGGTGTTGGGATGTGCTCGTGTTCGAGTCCCCTTTTGACTAATATAGCTGTTCCTCCTGACACTGCTCTATGATCCGTTCTATAGATATCGTAGCCTGGAAATTTTGTTTTTTTTCTTTCCACTAGTTTGGTTTCTTGAAGGGCTACGATATCGAGCTCTAATCTGTTTATTATTTCATCCAGAAGGTTGATCTTTTTGAATATTCCGCCGGAATTCCATGACCCAATGCGTAGATCTTCGTTTTGGTTTGCTAACATTTTCGGACGGCTTCTCCAAATGCAGTCATCATTTTTGTTGCTTTGTCCATCATGGACATCATTTCCATCATTTTGTTATTATACTCTGTATGGAAGTTTGCAATGAGGGTAGCTGCGTCCTGTACCGACACTTCTTGTGGTTGTGCTGGAGATTCTGAGGTGGTTTCAGCGGATTTTTTCGCTGCCTGTGCGTAGCTGACTCCTTTGTTGATTAAAGCGCTGTTTATGGGTCTTCCTACCGGTCTTGTTGGGGCAGGTGTTTTCTTTTTGGGGGCCTTAGAGCATCCTCTATAATTTGCTGTGTGCGCTTCACCACAGTTTGCACATTTGGGGTCGGTTTCCCGGCTTTTCTCAAAATCGTTACTGATGTGGTTTTCTCCGCATTTTACACATCTGGATCCGCAATGGCAAGCCTTTGAGCTGTGATAGAACCCTTGACAGTTATAACACTGTAGGGTGTCTTTTGTGATTTTGAATTCATCCTCCACATAGATGCGCATGTAGCATATATCAGATATTTTTTTAATTTTTGCAACGTCTTCCTCTTTGAGGGTGACGATGAAATGTAGCAGTACTTTTTTATCAGCTTTTTTGGAGATCATATTGATCACCCTTGTTGCTTCTATTCCTTTATTGTATAGTTCGTCTTTAATTGCTACTGTGCTAGTAGTAGCAGATAGCCCTTTTGTAATGACTCTTTTTAGTTTATCGCTATCTATGGGATATGTGACTTCAACCAGTTATCGGTGACTTCTTTAGAAACACTCTTCGCTTCACCGCAAATTTTTCCACACGTAATTTCGTGCCTGGTCTTAAAACGGCTCATCCACCCACTCGATGCTTTAAAATTCTCATCACCACCTAGCGCCTGCGAGAACGGTGTTGCTTTTTCTTGAAGCAGTGGTCCACTTATTGGAACATTCGCATCCCCATTTGAGCATTGCAGTATCGAGTTCTTTATTAGTTGGGGCACGTAGTTCTTTCGATTTACCGGAAAAAGACGAACCTGCTTCGAAAATCTTGTGTTTATTTTTGACCATGTTTAATAGAGTGGAACTTAAAATTCCTTTTTCACGACAAACTTCTGTTTTCTTCTTATCGTTCTCAACATCTTTAAGGATGTTAATTTTTTCTTTTAAAGGAAATTCTTTTCTTTTAGGAGTCAAAGTGTGTAATCTATGTGACTATGTAATCTACAACACAACTTTCAAGACGCGAAAGCACAATCAGAAAACAAACGATAAACATCTACGACAAAAACAACTGTAAAATGAAATTCTGGTGAAACTTGTTTCATTTGTCATATTTTTAAGCAATGTGAATTATAAATTGTAAATTTCCCACAACACAATATCGGTCGGTGGATTAAACAGAAGAAGTTTATTGCGTGCGGCACTTAAAAAGGGTATTTATTTATAGCTATGACCTGGCCAAAAGGTAGCAAAACACATTTTTCTATCTTATTTTCTATCGTTATAACCAAATTTTCCTCGCTATAGAGGGTTATCGTTCAATAGAAATTTCACGGGACACCTAATGTACCTTGTTATAAGCAAAACCTCGTAATAACGGTGTTCGTTATAGAGGGAGTATACTGTATTAGCAAATTACCGATCAAATAATGATTCAAGTCATTTAAAAATAACTGTAAGGTTAGCCCCCCACATGCGATTTTTAGTCGCAGCGACAAAAAAATCGATGTCTTAGCGCAGTTCCGAGGTTTCACTACAACATAGACATAATATATAAAAAATAAATATGTCGTACAAACAGAACTAAAGGCTTTTTTCCTTAAAGCAAAAAATCCATTGATTAATAAAATGCTACAAATTTATCATATAAAGCTTGCAGCCTAACGGTAGAATCGCCTTTGGCTGTTAATCTAATTTATTCTAAATAAAAGATATTTTTATTTAAAATACTGCAGCAGATATTTTTTATTCTATAGCATACATTAGTTAATTACTTTTATTTATATTTATTTCTCATAAATACTAAATTTCTCATAATTTTATTACTATTATAAATATTTAATATGTTATAAATGTAAATTATTCTGTATAGTTAATATGTTGCAACAATAAATGCAGGTATAATTAATAAAATATACAATTATATGAATATTAAAATTACCAATACGAATAATTATTCATTGTTCGTAATTAGCAAATATTTGTATTATAAAAATATGAAAAACTCTTGGCTGTTAAAAAAATTGGTAATTTTATTATATACATTGTAATATACCTATAAGATGTAATAACGTTGCGTTATTACATCGTTATTATTGCGTTATTAACGCGTCCTGAACGTTGTAGGTACCTTAAAGGTAGAGGCCTAAAAGAATAAGAAGTGACGATTTAGAACTGGAAAGTGTTGACACCTTCATATACTTAGGCTCGCTATTGACTAAAGATAACAACGTTGGAGAAGAACTTAAAATGAGAATGGTGCTTACCACTAAGTGTTACTATGGTTTGAAAAGACAGATGGTCACAAATCTACCCATAAAAATTAAAGTAACAGTCTATAAAATAATAATAAAATAAGTGCTAACATATGGAGCAGAAACGTACTGAATATACACCGATACCTCCAAAATGGAAGAAGGCTCAGAATGTGGAACATACTCCAGATCACTGAACCTTTACAGAAAACTATAATAATCTGCAGAGATAGCAGACAAGCGCTGCTAACCTTGAATAGACCACATAAGGGTTAGTAATAGAGTGTTACGAATCAGTAACTCAAGCTTCAGATGGTAATAACATTATCCTGAGGTGGATTAAAGGACACAATAGGAGTAAAGGCAACCACATTGCTGACCAATTAGCTAGAAAGGTGCCAGGTATAAGACTCTTAGGACCTGGGGATCTTTTTCATGGGTCAACTACAACAATCGCGGATATTGTCAAATGTCTTTTTCACGCGCAAACATCTCTTGCTACTTTAACGAGTCTGTCCTATTCTGCATATGTGGTTGTTCCAATTTGTTTATACACTGTACGTTACATTTTCTTTTAATGTCTTAACTTCTCTTTCGATCTCTCAACTTATTTCCTGTAATTCTTCTCAGTATTCTCATCTCTGCCGTTTCCAGTAGCTTTTGTGTTGTGACTGTGTCTTGTTTCTGTGGCATATGTCATTATTGGTCTTACACTGGCTTTATAGTGTATTTACTGTATTTTGTATACTTTATTGATCTTATACTGGCTGATTCAGTGGTAATGTGTCTGTGTCCCCATATTGTGTTATTAAGGCATCATGCCAGTCTATTTGCTTTTTGTACTTGATTTCTCACTTTTTTGTCCAGGTCTCCATAGCTGGACAGTGTAATTCCAAGGTATTTTATTTCCTTACTTGTTCACTACTGACGCCATCAATTTCTATTTTACATCTGGTTGGTTCTTTGCTGATTACTGTTGTTTTAGTTTTCTGAGATGAGATTGTCATAATAACTTCTTTTGCTCATATGCTAAATCTGTGGAGCAGTCTTTGTAGACATTTGGGCTATCAGTATTGCGTCGTCTGCGCAACAGCGTATTTTTACTTCTTTGTACCCCATTCTGCATCCTCTTTTGTTGTCAACGGTTTTGATGATTTCATCATTGATTAAATTAAAGAGCATAGGTCTCAATGAGTTCCTCTATCTTATTCCGCTGCCTATTTCTATAGGTTCTGTAAGGTGTCCATCTATTCTGACTTCCATTATGTTGTTTTGGTAGGTGTTTTCAATAGTTTTTATAATATTTAGGGGAACTTATATATAATACAGAAGACGGATTTCATATTTAGGTCTTACTCTGTCAAATGCTTTCTTTAAGTCAATCAGACGCAGAAATGTTGGTCTATTATACTCTAGTGATTTTTTAGTAATCTGTTTTATAACGAATATTGTATCTGTACATGATCTTCCACTACGAAAACCCTGTTGTTCATCTGCTAAACTTATCCTCTGTCTCTGGAATGAATTTAAAACTAGTAATTTATTTTCTATGTCACACTTGCCATATATTCTAAAACGACCTGATCAAATAATAAGGTAGTTTTACCTGCCCAATTTGTACTTCCATTTTTAATATTTCTTTGACTATTGTTTCTTAATCGATTTTATGAAAAAAAATATAAGGGGCAACATCCTTGCCTCAGATCCTTGTTCAATTTAAAAGTATTGTAAGTGACCATATCGCACCTTGCTGCAGCTGATATTCTATTGATAAAAGTTTCCATTTTCACTGAGTTTGTCGATGTGTCTTTCTTGCAAGGGTTCCCAAAATTTATTTACTGGAATACTGTCGTAATTGCCTAAAATCTATAAATACTGTCCCATGTGCTATCGATTTTTCTACATAATTTATTTCATGAGTAACAGAACATAATAACCAAATTAAAGGAAGGTTAGTTAAAACGTAGAAAAAATTGTCAAAAACAGAAATATATGTAAAACAAAACAGATTATGATATCTAAGAAAATTGTTGACAAGAAACATGTGGACGGCGTTATGCATCACTAGACCAAGCGCCAAAAATTGATTTTGAGATATTTGACTTCAAAGTTTTCACTCTATTAAAATTCAGTATATTATGTTACAATAGTCGTAATTTTTTATTTTTGAAGACAGTTTTTTTATGTTTTCTCTAAGTGCGAAATAGTACCTTGCAGATGTTCTCTAAGTGCGAAATAGTAACTTGCAGTAATGTTACAGAAAAACGAAAAAAAAAAAATAAAAAGGCTTTTGGTCGACTTACGATTTTCGCCGCATTGTGTAATTGTGTTATAACTACATCAATAGACCAAGCGACAAGGAGGTCGTTTGGTCTAGTGATGCGTAACTAAAATATCACTTTTAGTGAATGATTAGTGAGCCACAAGCTATCTTTTTGAAGTTGCTTGTGAAGATCTACTTCAACTTCACTAGTGTTAAAATCAGTTTTCATAAAAATACTCAGTGGTTTATCCTTTCTTATTTCAATTTCTCTTGTTTTAAGCCAGTTTACCTTACTGTTTTCTATGTCTGATTTAGGGTTTGTATCAAAGTTTCCAACTTTTTTGTTCCAACGAATTCTTCTTTTTTCATTCTGTGAACTACTAGTGGGTTCTATTTACGGGATTTCTACATCACGGTATATAAACGTTGTTGAAATTTTAGGGTATTTTCAATATCTCCAAAATCACTATCATTGGGTAAAAAACTATGACCAGGAAAGTGATAGCGTAATGTAATTTTTTCAATATTAAGATGAGTTTCCAAAATCGTTTTCAGAATCAAAACTATTTTGATGTTGCGGTTTTGCCGCTACAAGAGTCTGACCACAAAATTACATGTTTTGCAGAAGTAGCATTTTCTTCAATGTGTTTCTTATGACAACTGCCTACTTCCTGGGCTCTCCGACCAGTTTCACCTTCTATATAAACATAACAATGACCTTTGTTATCCTTGCCGCTATGGATACCAAGATTGTAAATACATAATTGACGCTTATAATATACGATATTTGTTGGAATTATCGGAAGGGGAAGAGTTTTTTCTAAATCAAAACAAAAGGTTTCTACTTCTGGTTGATCGTTGCTCATCTTCATGTCTAGCTTTCTTCTGAATTGTGCATTTTTATCTTATTCTAAGTACACATTTTTTTCTTCCTTTAACTTGCTTAATTTTTCGTTATCAGCGCAATTTTTAATTTCTAATTCGAAACAATCACTCTACTACAAGTATTTTTTTTCAACTGTTTTCTTTGAAGATTAAATCGTGTTAAAAATATTTTTTTGTAAAACGAAAATTTAACAGGATCATTGTCTGCTTCTTCAATATATAATTCATACATTTTACTTAATGTTGTTTCTTCTGTTAGGTATTATCTTTCTGTGTTAGCTCTTCTGTAATGCGACTTGTACTTAGGGAATTTCGTTATGTGCTCAATTACTTTTTGTACACGATTATCGTTAATTTTATTATGACCTCCACTTTGACCACGACAATCTCGAACACCCATTGGACGTTTCATAGCTTTCAATGCTGCATTGACGTTGCAACTTAATATTCTTAAGGTCTGTAAAAAGAAAGGTTTACACACTGTCACAGCGGATTTGTGTATATCCTTGTAGTATTTCTTTTGTTACTGGTTTTTTTTCTTTTACGCTTTATTGAGACTTTGAAAATACTTCAATAAATTATAGCTCTCTTAATTTTATGAAAAAATTTAAGCAATGCCAAATATTCGATTTACAATCAATAAAACGCTCGCAAGAGGCGCTTGGTCGACTTATGCAAAACTAATACACAAAATTAGTCGCTTAGTCTAGTTATGCAAAATTCAAAATCAAAAATAAGAAGAAAGGCACTTGGTCTTTTTAAATATATCTGGTTAACCATTACTAACAGACTAATGGGATTTATTCTGTAGAGAGTTTATGCTATTTCCCACCAGAAAGCGCCATAATCCACAATTTGAGAAAATGGCGCTTAGTCTAGTGATGCATAACGCCGCCCATGAAGAAAAAAGATTCTAGGAAACTAAAGAAAATTTAAGATTATTTTATTGTAAACAAAAACTTCATACAATACATTATAAGAAACCTTATGAATATAATCCATTTATATAATCCAAATGGTGTATCGTCCAATTATTAAATAATTGAACATCACATAACGATTGCATTAACAAGGTGTCGCTTGTAATAAATCCTCTTTATTTTCCCATTAAATGACCCTTTCCGAGTAAAAACCACAAAAACCGTAAAGGTAATAAATGTAATTAAATAGTTATACACCACGACAAATGACACCTAATACTGCTGTTCAAGCTACAGCCACGCCTCCTTTTCATTATGAACTTAAACAGCTTGTTTCTCACATGGCTCCAAATACTTCCTTAATTCGTTTTTAATGAAATAGCCCCAGAATATTGCATAAAACGCGTTACAGCGAATAATAAAGTAATTTAGATGGATGTGGACGTTTATATACATTCGTACATAATTTATACACATTTTTTTCTTCCTTAACTCGATTTATATTTTTTGCTTCAATTTATTTTTATACGTAATATTATTGGCTGTATTAAAGTTAGGAAAATAATTAATTTTAATTGTTTTATTA
Organism: Diabrotica undecimpunctata; assembly: GCF_040954645.1. Lineage (NCBI taxonomy): Eukaryota > Metazoa > Arthropoda > Insecta > Coleoptera > Chrysomelidae > Diabrotica > Diabrotica undecimpunctata. The sequence goes on along the minus strand of NC_092811.1, from coordinate 113,312,784 downwards.
GTAACAAATTGTTTGTGCAAAAATTTTCAATTAGTATTGGAATTAAACTGTTTTTCGTGATTTATTAGTAGCGACACAATTTTGTGGAAATCGCATGTCGTTTCTTTCCATTCACGTCTCTGATAATATTGGGTGATATTAGCGACTCAGTTACTGGACTATCATAAACTGCTATTGCTTCTTCTTCTTCTTCACGAATGTTCCTCAACCAAGAAACCCGTTTCCTTCCTACACCTCTACGGCCCTCTATTTTGCCTTTAAGAATCAGTTGTAATATTTTATATCGACTTCCTCTTACTATATGTCCCAGATAAGACTTTTTAGATGTTTCACAGTCTTTAGGAGTTCTCTATCTTTGTTGATGCTCCTTAGTACTTCTTCGTTAGTTTTCCTTGCTGTCCAAGGTATCTCCAGCATTCATCTATAAACCAACATTTCCAATGCTTCAATTTTGTTCATGATCGATACTTTTAACATCCACATTTCTGCACTATACAAAAGTACGGACCAAACATAGCACTTCACCATTCTTTGTCTTAGTTCTACACTGAGATGATTATTGTAAAGAAATGACTTCAGTTTCATAAAAGTAATTATAGTCATTGCTATTCTACGTTTTATTTCTATATCTGGATCTAGTTGGTCTGTTATTACAGTTCCCAAATATGTCATTTTGTAAACTTTCTCAACTTGGACTCCGTTTAATTAAAGCTTTGTATCGGGAGATCTTTAATATTGTCTGACAGAACTACTGTATCGTGTATCCCCTAGCTATTGTCTGCATATCTAATTACATTAAGTAGTTCCTCGTTGATTTTTATTCAATATGGTTGTCTCTCAAGTGCCTTTTTAAATAACTGGTCCGAGTAAACATTTAACAATGTTGGCGATAAAATGCAACCTTGTCTAACTCCTCGTTGTATGAAGATTTCATCGGTGTAGTCATCTCCAATTTTTACGAAATGTGAAGTGGCCAACGCCTAGACGATGCCTTCACTGAATACTTGCGTGCCATTTGGTCAACTACATCAACACCGTATTTTGTCCCATTATAAAATACAATAGATTTCTTTTAGTTCATCATGCAACCTCTTCTGTCCACTGCTGGATATAGGTCTCTCCCATTTTTCGCCATTCTTCACCGTTCTGTGCTTCTTGTTGCCATTTCTTGGATATTCGTCTAATGTCGTCCATCCAGCGTGTTGGTGGTCGTCGTCTGCTGGGTTTGTCTTCTCGTGGGCGCCAGTCAATTAGTTTTCTGGTCCATCTTGAGTCTTTTAGTCTCGCTATGTGACCTGTCAAATTCCATTTCAGCGTGGCTATAAGTTCGACAACATCAGTGATACCAGTTCTTTTCTTTAGGTCTTGGTTCCTTATTTTGTCTTTTTTTGTCACGCTGAGAATCGATCTTTTCATGTGCCTTTGTGCCACTCACATTTTTAGTGCTGTTGTTTTTGTGAGAGTGAGAGTTTCTGCTCCGTATGTCATAATAGGAAGAACGCATTGGTCAAATGTCTTCCGTTTCATAGCCATCGGGATGTTGTTCTTAAAGATGTTTCTTAGTGAATCATACGCCCCCCCCCCCCCAGCAAGTGTGTTATTCGTCATTGATATTCACATGATTACCTTCCCCAGTGTATCCTTATTTACAGGGTCATACTGCTTGTTTGACCCTTGTGGACCCTTGTGGACCCCGAGAATGAAATAAAGAGCAGAGTTGAACAAGCCAGAAATGCTTTTTTGAGGCTTCGTAAGTTTCTGATTGATCGCAAATTGGACTTCAACCTCCGATACAAGATGCTTAAGTGTTACGTGTGGCCTGTTCTCCTGTACGGAATGGAAGCATGGACGTTAAAGGCCAGTTCCATTAACAAACTTGAAGTGTTCGAAATGTGGTGCCTGCGTCGAATGCTCAGAATATCATGGACGGACAGGGTCAGAAATGAGGAAGTACTCAGAAGAGCGGGCTTACAGGATAGGGAACTTTTTAATTATGTAAAAAGTAAGAAGACTGCATACTTGGGGCACATTATACGAGGAGAACGATACACTTTTTAGCAACTGATACTCGAAGGGAAAATAGAGGGTAGGAGAGGTCTCGGACGTAAAAAAATGTCATGGCTGCGCAATATTCGACAATGGACAGGAATCCACAGCTATGAAATGCTTCGCAATGCTGCTAAAAACAGAATTATTTAATCCAGAATATTTAACATCTCACCTGACAAGACGATGTACGGTGGACGCCTACGCAGAAATGCATGGCACGTTTTTCTATTAATCTTTTTGCGAAGTGAATTAATCTTCCCGGCAGAATATTCGACATATCTTTGTATCTTTGTCTTTATTGTTCGTGCTGATAACACTATTTTGGGTTCTGATAAGTGGTATGATGTTGTTGACTCGCCAGTATTTAACAATTGTTTGAAATATTCTCTTCGTTGTCGCTTAATATTCCTATTTTTCGTCAGAAGTTATTATCTCTTATGAATCCCGGACTATTAACTTTATTGCCCTTTAGTGTTTTAGCCCATAAAACTACACTGACCGGTTCTGTGGTTGCTCTGAAGTTGCTTTATTTAGTTTTCTTAATATAGTTTTTTTTCTTTCTCAAAACTTTTCTGGTTTTAGTTCTAATTCTACGGAAAGCTTCTCTATTCTCATCTGTTGGTCTTATTGGTAGCTTCATCTCTTTTTCGACTTTTAGCTATAAATTTTGTTCACATTTCTGGTCAAACCTCTATTTTCCTATTTTGTAGATAACGCGGAAGTTAAGGAACCCATAATAGATTTTTCCAAAATAAAATCAAAAGATTTCTAATTCCACTTCTATTTCTAGAGGTGTTTTTGCAGGAAACGATCACAATGTAAACGCGTTGCTATGTTATACAACCATAGCAGCAACAAGACACCTAATCCTCGTAGCAGGATCATTAATGCCGGCGACGCCTGTAATGACGTCGCTTGTACTGGGACAAAATCCAGGTATCACCTCACTGGCTGACTGCCCGAGCAATCAGTAGTTTAACTCAGCCTGAGAAACTTGCTCATCCCTTAGGTATGACATTAGGGTGATAAAATTCCTTGGAGCTAGGAGGATTAACTCGTGTAATCAGGAATCATTTCACCCCGCCCCAATCCACTTTCTTCCCGATAACGCTTTGATGCGCTTTTGAGGCTCTCTTATCAGCAAAGTGCTTGTCGTGTGGGAGTCCTAAGTACAAGGCCTTCCAAACGAAATCCTACCCCAAACAATGCAGGCCAGCATAAGACGCTATACTCCCGCTATCTCTAATGACTTATCACCGATCTGTATTGCTTGCTCGGGCCCCGAATCCCCGCTCTGGGCTACGCCCAGTTTAGTGACCTGCGCTCGAGGATGTGGGCCTTTTTTTTTCTTTTTTTTTGGAGTTTTGTTAGTATTTTCTGTGGCTTGCGCCTTTCGTTAGTGTTTTATTAATTTTTTTGGTGACCAAAGCCAAAAAGACCAAAAAAGATTTTTTTTGATAGTTGCCTGAAACATAGTAAATCAACATAGTAAATACACTGCTATGCCAAAGGTTGTTTTCTTTTGATGGAGCTACGATTATCTAGAGTTTAGACTATGTTTTTAAGACTTCGACTTCAATCTCTGTTGGTGTATATGGGATTACCTCTCATATAATCTCTCAATCTGTGAGACGATCCGTTTTCACTGGTAAAATTTCCCTAGCTGGTAGTTGGCTTTATGATTTCGCTTTTCACGTAATGATATGTAAGGTTAGATTTAAACCAGCTATTTCCCAATGCAATTAGATTAGATTGTAATGTAAATTTACCAATATTGTAATTGTTCGAAGTTTTTGGCAAGCAATTTCAAACTTCAGCAAATATATTGTGGTTTAAAGAGTAAAAGAAAATAATGCTACTGGTTAGTTCTTTAATCATCGATAGAATGCCGTTTTAAGAGCTAACGCCTACTACTGCTTCTCTGGTCACAGCCAGAATTCCAAGATTAATACCAATTCCCAAGATTAATACTAACCTTAGTGTATATAAAAAAAGTGGGACTATAACAGACCTGATCAAATAATCATTCTTAATAGAAATGGAAACTTATAAAAATCACTATAAGATATACACTGACGCATCCAAATCTTCAAACGGTGTTGGTGCAGCTATGCTCATACCCAATATTTCCTTAAAATTTAAATTCAATCCCATTACTTCATCATACACTGCAGAGCTGTTTGCAATATTACAAGCACTTATCCACATAAAAGAGTCGAAACAGTCTCCGTCTCTCATAATAACCGATTCACTAAGCTCTCTTCACACTATCAAACGTTTATATACCAATAATTCAATTGCATCACAGATCCAATCAAAAATAGAGAATCTAAATAATAGTAAGATTTGACTTTGATAAAAGTTGACTTCATGTTTGTTCCATCACATACAGGTATACAAAAAAATGAAGAAGCAGATGAACTAGCCCGCTTAGCAATCTTCAACCAGGACTCCATTCTTATTAATGAGGTTTCTTTAGATGACTTCAAGTCAGAAATAAAATATAAAGTGTTAAGTGCGTGGCAAAATAAGTGGAATGCATCACAAAATAAACTCAAGGAAATCAAACAATTAGTGAAATCGTGGCTCCAACCGACAGCGCCAATAGACACGACCAAGTGAGAGTAACACGCGACTAGGACACAGTAACTTTACACATATAAACACCTCTTTACGCGAACTGTGCCGGCAATGTGTGAAAATTGTCAAGTAACACTCTCCATGAAGCATATTATACTAACTCAGTGCAAAACATATGAAGCAGCAAGAAAGAAGCACATTCCAAATAATATAAAGGAAGCCGTAGAAAAAAACTTGAACATTAAAAACACAATAAGTTATCTTAAAGACTCAGGACTGTATCAATTATTGTAATTTTTTTCTAACCTTACCTGTATTATATATTTTAGGTCGCTAATAACCCTTGTGGTTACAGCGTAAATAAATAAAAAAAAATACATTAACCAATAACACTAGAAAAATTTGTTTTCTGTAAAATATTTTTAATTAGAAAAACAAATCGATATAAAAACACGATGAACTATAAATAAAGAAAATAGTTTTTCACCTAATTATACGTTCTGCGAGTAATTTTGTTTTGTGAACAAATCAGATTGCGTCCGGTAGGTAACTCATTTGTTTCACGCTATTGACACTATTCGCCGTGTGACTTACAACTGTACGTTTTTTTTTTCTCTATTATTATACGCTTGTCACTAATAAAGTCGTTATTTCGACGTTTTTTTTTTTGAAACTACCTTCATATAATAATGATAAATTAATGTTTTGTTTTTGTGTAGTCTTCTTTGTTGTAATAACAGTTTTGATACCAGAAAGTACGCAACTTCCTGTATTATGGTCATTTAATATCTAGTTAAAAGTAATGATGCAATTAGAAATTTATCGCCGTATGTGTTTATTTTTTTCGGTGTTGTAATGAAAGGTGCGTAGAAAGTTTTCATTTTTATAATAAATTGGGTCAGTTTTGACCGTTACATTATGGTTTTAGAATCATAATATAGTGACAAGGTATATTAACACTATAATTATAGAAAGTCGGAATGGCCAATTTGGCCCCTGTTGCGATTTGAAGTTATTGTAGTTCTTTTATTTGACACAATAATAATTTCATATTTTATGACTTTTAATATTTTGATACAAAGTCTTATTTAACGCAAAAAATATTGTTTACTAAATTTATTAAATGGATTTTCTAACAAACCTACCATAAAAGTCTGAAGGGGCCAAACTGGCCCTGTATTAATTATTATCGTTTTCTCGGAAATTTGACGATTTCTTTTAACTTTCTGTCGGATAGATAAAATTATGTTTATGTACGTTTATTCCTAGAAGGTATTTTGTTATATACTGTTTGTTCCTTGAAAGTATTTTGTTTATTGAGCGGTTTATTAGGTTCTGCTGACTCTCGTTTCTAGAATATTGAAACATTCGTTCAATTGTGAAAATTCAAGACGACTGTAAAGATGTCTCGTCGTGGACTATCAGAGCTTGAACTTCTTGAAGAAATACGAAAAATACAAGAAGATGTTTCGGGAGGTGAATCTGAATTTGCAGAAAATAATGAGTCAGACGATGAACAATACGTACCACCACAAAATAATGATTCAAGTGACTCTGATGCTTCAGAGCAGTTAGAAAGTTTTATTGTAGAAGACTCACCAATTTATGTAAACACTGCTTCTACAACTCAACAGCACGAGTCAGCTAATTTTATCATGAATCCAAGTGCATCTAAGCCAAGTCACAAGAGAAAAAGAGGTCAACAAGGAAAAACTATTTCAATCGGAGACACCGAACAATCGAAAGACGGAACAACGTGGAAAGTTATTGATTCTGGATCAGTACCTGGTAAGATTATGATTTTTAGTATCTTCATATTCATTGAATGTTTGCTCATTACAGGACGCCGCGCTCAGCACAACATTTATCGAGAGGAATCAGGTCCTACGTCGTATGCAAAAAGGAACGTGAGGAACAATTGTGTGGTAAGTGCTTGACATCTAATAATCAACGACAGCATGTTACGTCATATAAAAGAATGCACTATTGCAGAAGCACATCGATGTTTGAAAAATGACACATGGACTATATCTTTGGAAGAACTGGAGGCTGCCCTTGCTATTATGTACGCAAGAGGAGTCTACGGCGCCAAAAATTTCCCAACCAACAGCTTGTGGTCAACAGTATGGGGTCCTCAGTTTTTTAGGCAAACTATGCCACGAAACAGATTCAAGGATATTATAAAATATCTCAGATTTGACATAAAGCAAACGAGATCTGAACGATTGAAAACCGACAAATTTGCTCTAGCCTCTGCGGTTTGGAATGGGTTTATAGAAAATAGTGGTGCATGTTACAAACCGGGAATAAAACTTACTGTGGACGAACAACTACTGCCTTCTAAAGCCAGGTGCCCGTTCACACAGTACATATCAAATAAACCGGATAAGTTTGGCATAAAATTTTGGCTTTTGACATGCGTGGAATCAAAATATATTGTAAATGGTTACCCTTATACTGGCACTGATCATCTATGCAAGAAAGATACAAGTGTTGGTGAACATGTTGTTTTGCGGTTAATGGAAAATCAACTGGGAAAGGGCAAAAATGTTACGACAGATAACTACTTTACATCGTTAAAATTGGCCAAGGCATTGCAAAAAAAAATCAACAAGTCTTGTGGGTACTTTGAATCGCAACAGAAAGGAAGTTCCTCTAAGCGTAAAGAGTAAAAATGGAGAATTATATGTTACCCATATATTCCAGAGCGACGAAAAGATAACACTTACTGCATACCAAGGAAAGAGTCACAAAAATGTGCTTTTGTTGAGCTCATTACATCAATCAGTGGATGTTGCTGTCGATGGAAAAAAACTTCCTCAAACAGTAAGTTTTTATAATAAAACAAAATACGGGGTTGATGTAGTGGACCAAATGGCGCGTCTTTATACTACAAAAGTTTTCAAGACGATGGCCAATGCACGTGTTTTATAACATTCTTGACTTGGGAGCAATAAATGCATGGATTATTTATAAAGAAGTTATTGGAAGTAAAATCAGCCGTCGTAAGTTTATTCTTCAGCTGTGTGAAGAATTACGGGCTCCATACCTTGCCTCCCGAAATCTGGTACTATACCCAGCACCACCGGATTTACCAACTACCAGCACTGTTACTAGCCAAAAAAGAAAAAAATGTCAGTTAAAAATGTTTTGTAAAGGAAATCATACTTCCAATGAGTGCCACGGCTGTAACAAGGCAATGTGTGGCAAATGCCAAAAACTGCAAACTGTATGGTGTTCCAAATGTTTAAAATGAAACTAAAAAATTAAATCAAATTCTATCGTCAAGAGTTTATATAATTTCTTAAAACTGTTTATTTTTATTTTTTGTTTATTCCCAAATAAATAGTTAATTCTAAACTTTTATTGATTTAGGAACTTGGGGCCAAAATGATCCCTTCGGGCTTTCTAGGTAGGTATGCTAAGCCCGACTTTCTAGTGTTAAACAACCCGTCCTATTTCCTATACCATCTTTTTTATTTAAAAGCTATTCTCCTTTTTTTTAGATTAGTTCTATTTTTATTTATTATTTTCCTTAACAATCCGTAGTCTTTTATGACCGTTTAATCAAAGTTTGTATTTTGGGATATACAATAAAAAATTTATAAAATTATTTGTTGACATTTTGATTCATCTTTGTTTTATCTAATAAAATGGATTGAAGTAATTAAGACCTATATCAATATACTTCTTCTCCTTCTGTTTCTTCTTCTTATTGCGCCATCTCCTGAAGATTGGCGATCCCAAAGTCAATTGTAGCTTTGGAAACTGAAAATTTTGTTCTTTCCTCCTTCAAAATATAGATCTAGTGATTTGTTTGTGTTGTTTTGCTTAATGCTTGAAATATTTACTACCCCATGGCCTAGTTGATTTATATATTTTTTGATGTCTTCTCTATCTGTTAAGTGATGAATATTTTTTAAAACAACTCGGAAATGTTTGTAGGTATGGAATTCTGTTTTTTTTTGACGATAAGTGCTTTCATAATTAAGTATAAGCTTCTCTCGATTTGGGCAAAACTTTCACTTGGTCTAGTGCTTTGATTTAATAGAGGTCATCATCATCATTCCACCGTCACAACCCTGCGTGGGTCCTACCTTTCTCAAGAATTTCTCTCCAGTCGTCCCTATCCATCGCCTTTCTCCGCCAAGCACGTATTCCCATATTTCTCATGTCTTCATCGATGTTATCAAGGAACCTTGTTCTGGCTCTTTTTCTTCTTTTCTGGCCAATGCGGTAGTATTATTTTCAGTGTTAAGGAGCGCTCCCAGGCATACAAATTCGTTCACTGCTTCGATGACGTCATTTTCTATAGCAAGTGGTTGTAGGATTTGTGGTTGCGTGCTTATTTTCATATACTTCGTTTTGTTGGTGTTTATTTGTAAATCCATTTTCGAAGCTGATTCTTTTAATGCTACATACGCTTCTCGTACAGCGTTTTCCGTTCTCCCAACAATATTGATATCATCAGCATAGGCCAGGGTTTGCACTAATTTACTACTAGTGACTATTTGCACTAGTGATTTTGATTAGTGACATACTTATTACTTTTTCCAGAGTCAGATTAAACAGTATACAGAAGAGAAGGTCTCCCTAGCGTAGCCCGTTATTTGTTTTAAAAGGACAGTTTTCCCTGAATTAGTACTCTTCATTTAACTTTTACGAGAGTTACTTTTGTTAAATTTACCAACTGATTTGGTATTCCTAGCTATTTCATTGCTTTGAACATTTCTCTTAGATTCACAGAGTCGTAGGCTGCTTTGTAGTCTATAAATATGTGATGAGTATCAATGCCATATTCCAAAATTTGTTTCAAGGTTGCAATCTGTTGAATTGTCGATTTACCACCTCTGAAACCAGCCTGATATTTTCCTCCTATCCGTTCTGCATATGGTGACATACGGTGACATAGTACTGTGGAAAATGTTGCGTTGCATATAGAAGCGTAATTCCTCTGTGATTATAGCATTCAGAGATATCTCCTTTTTTGTGTATGGTGCAAAGTATTCCAATATTCCAATTATCGGGGAGGGATTTCTGTGTTCATATTTCTTTTAAAAGTTGCTATAATGCCATTATGGTATCATGGCTACTTTCTTTATATAGTTCAGCTGGAACTATTCTGGGTGATTTTGTTTCTGGTCAGTTTTTTAACTGAATTGTTAACTTCAAGAATCGTTGGCGGTTCCTCTTCCCTCTCGTGTGTTCCCCTTACGTCATCTTTTTTGTCTTCCAGGTTTTCTTCTTCTTCGTCTATATTAAGTGCCTGGTTAACATATTCCACCCACCGATTCAATACAGCTTTCCTTGTTGTTAATAGGTCGCTATTCTGACTTCTGCATTGTCTTATGGTTGCCTTGAATTCTTTTGTGTTGATGTTAACTTTCCTATAGAATGCTCTGAATACTTTCTCTCTGTTGAGGTTTTCTATATGTTTAATTTCCTCATTTAGGTGGTTTCGTTTTCTTCTTTTGTGTATCCTCGTTTCTTCTCTTCTCTTTGTCTAGTAATTCTCTACAGTTGATACATAAGTGCTCTGATGATTAAGTATAAGCTTCTCTCAATTTAGGCTAAACTATTTGATAGAAGCCTTGAATATATTGTTTAATAGCTCAATTAGCATGTTTATGTTTTGTATGCTAGTAATAAAAATTTGAGGTGGTTTTGATTTATTTTTTTCTTACAGAAAATACAAATCGCGTTAGGTTAGCATACTTTATACAAAACTCGAACACCATGAAAGCGACTGAACTCCAGAAAACTTTTTTGGAATAGTACAGGAAAACCTACATGAATATTTTTCGCTTCTCCAGGAACAATTAATTGACCAATCTTTAGACTTTAAAACATGGAAAACTCTGAATAGAATAAGAACGGAGGTCGCTCCAATAAAATCAAACATGACAAAATGGGGGAAAATGGACAAAAATAAAATGAGTTAAATTGTGACTGCGGGGAAATATGTCTAGAGAAAGGAAGACGTAAGATGTCCAGAGAGAATGTTAGAAGAGTAAAGAAACGAAGGAGATGACGACTAAGAAAAATTTGGACAAATGAAATTATAAAAGCAGGTAAAGCCAGATGGATGAAATGCATAGAAATAAAAATGGTATTAAGAAATAAAAAAGAATAGAAAAAGAAGACACAAATAAAAAAATCTGACACCCTAGAGGTTAAAAGAAGTTAGGAGAAGAAGGAAGAATAGATAAAATAGATAAATTTTCTTTTTGCTGTATCTCTAAAATTGTCTTAATATCAGTTTTATATTTTTCATTAAGTGATTTAAAAGTAAACGATAATTTAAACAAACACTTTAAACGGAACGAAACTTATCCCTCTTTCCGACCATCACAAAAATTATGTAAATTCTCAAGAGATTTCCATCAAAACCATTCTTCATATATTCACATGGTTATAACATGCTTGGCTGGGAATCGTGTTAGTTTTAGTACGTTCCTACATCTGTAGACGCATATCTGTTATAAATTGTTAAAATATTTATATATTATCTTTTATATGCAGCATATATAGCGCATTGTTTCTAGTTTTCGTAATTAATTTGATAAATAAGAACGAGTGTTACCTTGGTAGGATAACTTTGAACTTAGTAGTAGTGGAAATGACGTAGGAGTAACTCGAGTATAAAATGATGTCAGTCTTTATCATAAAACGGTATTTCTCCGGAAATGAGCCCGTTCAACCACCGGACTTGTACGTTTATGCATCTATAAACTTACACAAAATAATGTCGATATTAATGCAACGAAAAGCTTCAAACGTAAAAACAGAATTTTCGTTTTTATTCAGAAACATCGAAATAAAATCGTAAATTTATTTATTCGACTTGTTAGTCTATCCCCTAAACTCTTTACTGTTACACTTGAAGATATTTTTAAAGAATTAGAGTGGATAACTTTTTTTGTGTGCAAGAGTGGTAGTGGCGGATCTAGACATTACCCTTTTGAGGGGAACTTTTAACTTGGGACGGGGATTTCCAATGAAACACCAACCTAAAGACGTACAAAAGATAAACGCAAACTACTCAAAAGACGTAAATAATAGGTTTTCTTTAATTTTGGACCTTTTTTTTTCCCTACTTCCCCCCTTTGTATCCGCCCCTGGAGAGTGGTAATACTGCAAAGACCGCACCAGGTGAACCGTACCTGGTGTGAGTTGGATTCAGAGTATCTACTACCAACTAAAACTTTTGCGTTAAGTTTTAGTCGGTATGTTTTTTTTAGGTTTTCGCGTGTGGTTAAGACGTGCTGTCCAGATAATTTAATCGCGCGCGTAGTCTCCCATCTCCCTTTTTTGTTTATCTGTATGTTTATATTTTTTGATTTATACTTGTCTTTGATGTCTTCCTCTTTCCACAATGTCTTACTTTTTTACAATTTTTGTTATTGCATTCAAAACATCCTTAAATTCGTTCTCTCCAAAACGTTTTTGTGTTAACCACAACAAAAACATCCAAAATTAAATACCTCGGTCACATCATGAGGAACAGCGAAGGATATGGGTTACTGCAATTATCTCTTCAAGGAAAAGTAGAAGAAAAACGAGGACCAGGAAAGTGAAGAATTTCCTAGCTGAAAAATCTGCGTACGTGGTTCAACACAACAACCACAAATTTTTTTAGAGCCGTAGTTTGCAAAAAACAGATGATGTTCGCCAACATCCAAGACGGATAGGCACTACAAGAAGAAGATACCCATATTACCGTTGATATATTCCTTTTCTTTGGATAAGAAAGAAAGAAAAGTTTTCCAAGTCTATGCTCCAACAACAGAATATACAGACGAAGAGATCGAAGTCTTTTATGATGATTTAGGCACAGCCATCACAAATAACCGTACACATTTCACAGTTATATGTGGAGACTTTAACGCCAAAATAGGAACAAAACTGGATCTAGCAGAAACTGCTCTTGGAAATTTTGGAAGTCAGGGACGGAACGACCGTGGCGACACTTTTAATTCCTACTAGAGAAAAACCTATTCCTAATGAACAGTTACTACTACAAAAAGCCTCACCGCAGATGGACGTGGAAAAGCTCAGATGGGAAGACGACAAACGAGATCGATTACTTTATCACTGATAAAAGATACATATTTACAGATGTGACAGTGCTAAATAAATTTGCGAAATCAAGCGACCATCGTATGGTGAGAGCCACCATTGTGTTAAATACCAACTATGAACAACACAATATGATAAAAAGGAAGCAAATAAACATACGGACACATCCAAACAACAAACAAAATTTTGAAAATCATATCGGTAAATTCCTTCAAGAAAAATCATCAACAAATGATATTAACATCCTAAATGACATAATAGTAGAAGCAATAACAGAAGCTCAAAGAAATGCTGCCCAAAAAATGCGAAGGAAGAAAAAATTAGTCTGGAAACACAGAAAAAAATGGAACAAAGAAGAATACTGAGAAGCGACTAAAACTCTAGTAACGACGATATAAATAGAATAAACAAGGAAGTATCAAGAGAGATCAGAAAAGACCTAAGAAAATACAAAGATGAGAAAATCATCAAAACCATTGAGGAAAATAAGAGTATGAAAATAATGAGACGCAAACTCACAAATGGAAATAAACAAATAGTCAAACTCAAGGATAGAAATGGCAACATCACATCAAACAGAGAACATTTTTTGTTACAAATTGTGGAATCATTCTATGAGACATTATTATAGCAACCAATCGACTCTAGATATAGTTGAATATCAGCAGAGGAAGGTTCAAAATCAGGGTTCTGAAGATATCCCAGAAATCTCCTTGGACGAAATTTACAAGGCTCTAAAAAAGCTGAAGAATAACAAAGCTCCGGGGGAGGACGGTGTCGTCACGGAAGCGATAAAGTTAGGAGGCTCAGTACTGATAGCCAAAATTCAAAAGATCTTTAATCTATGCCTATGGAATCAAAATATCCCAACAAAGTGGAATAATTCAATAACTGTACTCTTACACAAGAAGGGAGATATAGCAGACCTGGAAAGATACAGACCAATCAGTCTTCTTAACCATCTTTATAAATTATACACCCGAATAATAAGGAACAGATTAGAGACAAAGCTGGATTTTTACCAACCTTGGGAACAAGCCGGTTTCCGCCCTAATTACGGCACAAACGATCACCTGCAGTGCCTAAAAACCCTGATAGAAAAAACTAACAAATATAACCGTCCCTTGGCATTGATATTTGTAGACTTTAAAGAGGCGTTTGATATAGTGGAACTACCGTCTATCTTAAGAGCACTACAAGATTGCAGGGTCGACCACAGATATTGTAATATAGTTAAAAATATATATGAAAATGCCACAACAACCATAAGTCTACATTCAGCAACTAATAAAATAAAGATAAAAAGGGGAGTCAGGCAAGGTGATACCATGTCACCAAAGCTGTTCATTACCGTTCTTGAGTATGCATTTAAAAGACTAACATGGCAACAGAAAGGAATATCCATCGATGGAGAAAGATTAAACCATCTACATTTTGCGGACGATATTGTGCTTCTGTCAGATAATCTGGGAGAGATCAAAGACATGCTCCAAGAACTGAATGACATACTACAAGAAACTGGGCTGGAGATAAATTTCGAGAAAACCAAAATGATGACCAATTTGGTTCCCAGCGAAGAGATACAGATCAATAACAACAAGGTAGAATTAATCGATAAATACACATACTTGGGTCATGAAATTAGAATAACCAGAGACAACCAAACCTGCGAGCTAAATAGACGAATCACGTTGGGATGGGCGGCATATGGAAGGATGAGAGACATTTTTAAAACAAATACCCCAATTCACCTGAAAAGGAAGGCATTTAACCAATGCATCTTATCAGTCTTGACAGAGACCCTAACTTTAACGAAAGCTACTGCCGAAAAACTGAGGGTAACACAAAGGCGAATGGAGAGATCAATGCTGGGCCTGATCTTGATAGATCGCGTGAGAAATGAGGAGATACGCCGACGAACTGGCGTAGACGATATTATACTGCGAATCAATAAAAAAAAGTGGAGGTGGGCTGGACATGTTGCTAGAATGGAAGACGGAAGATGGACGAAGAGAATATTGGAGTGGAGACCAGGAGCCGACAAGTAAAGTCGAGGCAGACCACCCACCCGATGGACCGACGACCAAAAGAGAATGAAAACAAACTGGATTGCAGCAGCTAGAGATAGAGAGAACTGGAGACGTTTGGAGGAGGCTTATATCCAACAATGGATGTGAAAATGGGGCTGGATGATGATGATGATTCCTTTTCTTTGTAGTACTTCTTTTTTAAGTCTATGTTTAATTGACTTTAGTAGTTCTAGGATCTTGCCCAAAGTATCTACTTGATACATTGGTCTAAAAGTCCCTTGTTCGTCGATTTCTTTTATAGTTTTTGGAATAAGTAACAGATTGACCAGTTTCCATTCTTCAGGAAATATTTGTGTTCTTAGCAGATTATTAGATGAGTTCTTTTTTTCCATTCAGCTTTTTCTTCTACAATAATTTTGCCGACCTTTGGTAGAATTTTATATGAAGCTGATGCTTTTCCAGCTTTTAATATGTTTCCTGCTTCCATAATTTCTTCTGCCGAAAATTCATCCCCAAAAAGCAATAAAAATAAATGATCAAGAAGTGGTGGAGAAACTGGGCACCACTTAGTGCTCTGAAACATGGGTGTTAAAAAGGAAAACAATAACTAACCTACAAGTACACTGAGGAGCAATAGGAAGAAAACTTGAAACAATAATTTTAAAAGAACTAGAGAAAAAGTAACAAATGGATTAGGAAGCTGAAAAAAGTCGAATACAAAAACGAAGAGTACATTCCTTAAAATGGAACTGGGACGGACGTATGGCTAGAAGTCAAGAAAGCTGAAGTAAAATTGTGACTATATTGAGATCATGTGGAAAAAGAAGAAGTGCAGGAAGACCACAACACAGACGGTAAAATAACTAAATTAGTACAAGCTGGCCCAGAATCGAGACAACTGGGGAGCAGTGAGAGGGACCCATATCGAAAAATATAGATAACGGCTGAAAAAAAAAAGAAGAAGAAGAAATAAGGGGAGAAACACCATAGGAATGGCTCTTAGTTCTAGAGAATCGCCCGTCAATGACAAATGGTTGGAAATTAATAGAATTAGAAAAGTTAAAAACGCGAAAAGTATTTTTACGAAAAAAATTTAATGCTATATTAAGACACGAAAACTTTGTGTATTAAATAAGAAAATAGAAATATGTTCTGACGAAACTCACAACCCAGCATTATCTATCTTTACATCAGAGTTCCAACTATTTAATGTTTGCTATTCACATGACTTCCTATTAAAAACTCAAATATGTATTTTTAAGTACACGAATTTTCATTCAAGTACTTCAAGCTACTTATAACCGCTTGCTACTCAATATTAGCTTAACTTTTTAGAAAAGATTTAAAAGAATGATGTCAACATGTACAATTTTTATGTAAAATGGCTTTATTAAAAAAGATCCTACAGTTTTCTAACATTACAGTGAATTCGTGGGTTGTTAATTGGTTTTAGCCTAAGAAGTTTGTAAAGTAGGACGTTACATTTTACAAAATATTTTATATTACAATGCAGTGGCGTTCTAGGGGATTTATTAAGTGGTTTATTTGGGAGTCGTGGCAAATTTAGTCCTTTAGAAAATAACAATAAATGTTACAAGAAAATAATTTTTAGTGATATTATTTGGAGCTAAACTTCACTTTATTTTCAAATTGTACAGTATGTCGTTTTTATTATAAAAAAATACCTACCTACTAAGCCATTAAGAGAATTTTACAGTCATGATAGTTTGTGGTTTTAACAATAACACCCTACGATAAAATAATCCATAAAAATAGCAAACAGTGGTAAAGCAGTAGACACAGATGAGATTTAGTGTGTTTTTTGGTGGACCCGTATTGTATATATCATCATCATCATCATTCAGCCTTTTGTGTCCAATATTGAGTATAGGGCTCCCCTAATTTCTCCCAGTTCTGTCGGTGTTGAGCTTCCTGCAGCCAATTCCCAGCGATTCTTTTGACGTCGTCTGTCCAACGTGTAGATGGTCTACCTTTGTTTCTTCTGTCAGCTCGTGATCTACACACTGTCGGAGAGGGTAGGTGTGGAAATTGTAGGTCAGAGGGCTTTTCACCGTCGACATTGATTCCTTTGGCTTCCCACAAATTTTTTTAAAGCATGTTCCAGAACTTGCGTAAAAAGTTTGGGAGATAACGTGTCTGCTTGTTTGATTCCTCTTTTGATTTTTATACAGTTTGTATTTGTGTTCAGTTTTACGGTCATGGTCATCAGTTTAGACAAACGATAATCTATTCGACTTTCCCCCAATTCTCTTATCACGCTGTTATTTTTACCGTATCGAATGCTTTGCAAAAGTCTATAAAAGCCAGAACTAATTGTATATATAGAACTGGAGTCATTCTAAAAGAATGGCTAACTCCACCGTTGTCACGATTCTTTCCAAAGAAGTCTCGTCCCAAACCTGTGATTAGTTCTGGCATGTAAGCCCAATGAGACATACCAGAAAAATTATGCATACCAGAATTTACAACAAATGTGAAAATAAAGCATTATATACACAGTACAAATTCCGCAATGGGTAGGGAACCAGAGAAGCCCTATTTGCCTTTAATGTACTGGCAAAGAGATGAGCAGATGTCAACCAAGTTATATATGTCTGATTCATTGACTATACTAATGCTATTGACAATGTTAAGTACGAAA
This sequence comes from Diabrotica undecimpunctata, assembly GCF_040954645.1. Taxonomy (NCBI): domain Eukaryota; kingdom Metazoa; phylum Arthropoda; class Insecta; order Coleoptera; family Chrysomelidae; genus Diabrotica; species Diabrotica undecimpunctata. The sequence goes on along the minus strand of NC_092811.1, from coordinate 113,295,384 downwards.
AGTTAATCAAAATCTTGCAAAAACCAAACACTTATTATCAAGATATTCAAATAATGTCAAGATATTACTGGGCACAAACAGCAAGAATAAAACTCAAAGGCTCACTATCAGAGGAACTTATCATTCAGAAGCGTGTATGACAGGAATGTCCAGGAATTTTCTCAACAATGCTATTCAACTTATACTTTGAATATATTTTCTATGAAGCATTAAAATATGAGACAGCTGCAATGGCAATAAATGGAATTCTTGTTAACATCAGATATGCTGATGATGCCATAATAGCCAACAATTGGAAGATCTCTAAAGACTCTTTGATAAAATGTCCATGGTTAGTATTACTTACGGTTTACATATCAATATCAGGAAAGTCAAAATGATGGTTGTTTTACAAAAGTTAACAACAATAGTAGACAATTATTTTTTAAAACATAATGACGGTATTAGATTTTTGTTTTGATACAGGGCAGCGACAGCAGCTTATACGTATTTCGACCTCTTTAGGTCTCCTCAGAGCGGGATAGCCACTACTCTGAACCAAAACAAAAATCTTTCCTGTCCTAGACAATAGTTATCAACTATATACGGACATAACTACGCCATCTAAAAACAAAAAGAGAAATCAAACGATTTCTACTTGGCGAAACCGAATTCAAATTTTTACCACTGTGCTTCCTAAAACTTGCGAAGCAAACAGCTTAATAAATTACTCGGCAAGGCAATTACCTATCAAGCTGTTTGCTTCGCAAGTTTTAGGAAGCGCAGTGGTAAAAATTTGAATTCGGTTTTGCCAGGTAGAAATCGTTTGATTTCTCTTTTTGTTTTTAGATGGCGTAGTCACGTCCTTATATAGTTATTTTGATAACTACTGTCTAGGACGGGAAAGATTTTTGTTTTGGTTCAGAGTAGTGGCTATACCGCTCTGAGGAGACCTAAAGAGGTCGAAATACGTATAAGCGGCTGTCGCTGCCCTGTATCAAAACAAAAATCTAATACCGTCATTATATTTTATTACTTTACTTCGGTTGGAGTACCAGAAACTGAATTCACTACGAATTTTGACCATGATGAACGGCATGTGGAATGCAATCTTAGATTCCCTTGGTAAGTAATTTATCAAGCTGTTTGCTTTGCAAGTTTTAGAAAGCACAGTGGAAAAAATTTGAATTCGGTTTCGCCAGGTAGAAATCGTTTGATTTCTCTTTTTTTTTTAATTATTTTTTAATGGTCAGATCATTGAAAAAGTTACCCGATACTTACCAACATTTAGAAGATTAGTTCAAACATTGAACAATCCCAAGCTCTATTCCTAAAAATAAACATTTATTGACAGTACTGTATCTTCCAATGCCTCTAAGAATCAAAATAATTAAGCGTTATATGGTTCTCATTCTCTATACGGTGTAAAAGTGGGACACTAAACAATAAACTTCTTAAAAATATAGAGGTCTTCAAATCTGGGTCTACAGATGCGTTCTCCAAATGTCCTGGACAGATAGTCATAAATCAGGCAGTATCGGAAGTACTATTGAAATTATACTTACTATGAAAAGGAAAGAACATGAGTTTCTTGGCCACGTCTCTAGAGGCACAAGATATGAGTTTCTGTAGCTTATAATTCAAGAAGATATAGTTAATTAAAGAAGCGTAAGATGTAGAAGAATTTCTTAGCTGCGAAGCCTGCGTGATTGGTTTGGATATATCGGTCGAAATATCACGTACAGCAGTTTCGAAAGTACCAATAGTCATGTTGATCAGCAACCTCCACAGCAGACACTGGGGTCCTGAGACGCACTTATACTTTGTTTCCTGCTAATTATTGTCTAACTAAGATTATAATATTATTCTATCCTAAACAATAGCAGAAAAACATAGGGTCCTATTTCCTCGTCGTGCTCAAATACCATCTCTTATCTTTTCTTATAGACTAGGTCAAAGTATCAATCTCGTTTTGCGTTATTAGTTTCAGTGCCTGTTATAATGCAATCAGAGTTTCGAACTCACCATAATTTTGCCTAACTTCTCTTCGTAAGTTGTCCCACAAATGCATTATGGGGTTAAGGTCTGGACTGCTAGGAGACCAGGCAGTACCCAAACACCAACATCTGTAAAGTATTAAATTTTTACCCTGGCCTTGTGTGGTCGAGAATTATCCTGCATTAGGAGAAAGTTTTCACTCCAAAAATACATAAAAGATACCACATGTTCTTCCAGATGACATTTCTTAATGTTACTCTATTAGTTACTCCTACCTCCTCCTAACATAAGACCTGTATATGCTTCCAAGGAAATGCCACTCCATACCATTATACCTCCATCATTAAAATGTACTATAAAAGAGAAACAACATTGAGCATAACTTTCTCCAGATATTTTCTACAGCCTTTGGTGACTAATATCTTGTAAAACGAGACTTGTCTGTAGACAAACCGCTCCTCCAATCTTCCATATCTTAATCTTCATAACTACAAAACAATTCCAAGCGTTTTCTTCGATGAGCTGTGTCCAAGAAAGAGCATATATCAAGTACATAGAATGATAATTTTTGTTCGCTTAATCTTCTGCATACTATGATACAGTGAATATTTACCAGTCTTCTAGTTAAAGCTGCAGCAGCAGCTCTCCGCTCTCGTAGTACTTGAAGTCTAAGAAACCTATCTTCCACCGCGTTCGTTGCCCTTGATCTTCACTGCCCAGGACTTTTTCAGTATTAACTAGTTTTTAGAAATTCTTGTAAAGAATCGGATATTGTACTTTGCTGAACACCAAGTATTTCATCGATTTACCGAATGGAACGCCTATCATTAGGCAAAGCAACAGCTTGCACTACGTAATCTGGCCTCATTGTAAATTATTCTTTGTAATTAAACTTTCCTTTTCTAAAAAAATATATTACATCAAACAGAAGTCAATTTAACAAGCATTAATTTAAAAGTAAATATCCTATTTATCAACAGTACCTCAACGAAAACTTTTTTTTCGCTCACAAAGCACGACAAACTTTTAAAAAGGAAATGGATAAAGGCAACTTATATTTTGGTACTTATATCTAATTATAAGACAAGGCAATTCATCAAAATGAAGTGGAGAATACTTTGCAATTTCATATATTTATTCTGTCATCCAGATAGATAGATATATTATGTGAGGTCGTTAAGGCCATGCGGCCTCACCGCACTTCGACTTATGCAGATCTTTTGTACATACCTTAATCTAGTTAAACTCTAGGATGCCAATACTTCTGATGAAGTTGATTAGCTTCCTAGGTGTAAGCTTGTCTCCTATGTCAGAGGACGCCAGACTGACCTCTCCTAGGAATTTTAGTCGTTTGCAGAACAGTGCTACGCAGTTGCATAGTATATGTTCTGCCGTTTCTTTTTCATTGTGACAGAAACGACAGTTCTTACTATCTGATTTGTTCATCTTCTTGAGATGATATCTCAAGAGGGCAGTGACCATTTTGATATATTTTTTACTCATTTCGAGAAGGCGGTTTGTTGCAGTAGGCGACACTTTTATGAGCCGTTTTGCTTGCCTTTGTCCCGATGTGTTAGACCAATATGATCTTAGTTGATTGAGTTCCCAGGTAACGAGTTCCCCTCTGATGTGGCTTTTCGATAGTCCACAGAAGGATTCCGGACCCTGCAATGGGGTATTAGCTCCTTCTTTTGCGAGGCTGTCAGCTTCCTCATTTCCTGCAATTCCCTTGTGACCTGGCACCCACATCACAGTTACATTGTTGCGTTCCGCCAGCTTCCTGAGAGATTGTTTATAGTCCCAAACTAACTTTGACTCACATGTAAATGACTTTAGCGCCTTTAAGGCGGCTTGGCTGTCTGATAAAATATAGACTTTTGCCCTACGGGTATCTCGGTTGAGACATTCTTGGACACTTATGTCTATAGCATGTATTTCTGCCTGGAAGATAGTTGGGACGTTTCCAAGAAATTTAGATTGCCTGATTTAGCCTGAAATTGGGCCCAGTAACTCCCACTCCTGCCTTTTCATCTATCTTAGATCCGTCCGTATACCATAAGAGTCAACCTTCTTCCACTTTTGGTTCAATTTCTTCACCAATTTGGTGGTTTTTTATGACAACTCTAAAGGGTGTTTCAAAGTCGAATTTGACTGGCATAGCATCTGTCGACATGTCCTTAGAATCCAATGGAATTTCTTCTAAGATTTTCAGGTGGCCAACTAGATCTCCAGGTTTCATTATTTGTGACTGTCGCAGTTTTAAGGCGGTAGTTACTGCCTCCCTCCTTATACAGAACTGCAAGGGAGGAAGGTTCAGCATCGCCTCTAGAGCTGCAATGGGACATGCTGACATTGCCCCTGTGATTCCCAGACAAGCTAGCCGCTGCACTTTTTGCAGCTTTGGTCACCATTCGAATGATGCGTATGTAACCATGGACCTAATTATTGTTTTATATGACCAGAGAGTCATTTTCGGTTGTAGGCTCCAAGTCTTTCCAAACGTCCTGCGGTAGGTCCAACTTGCCACCAAAGCTTCTTCTTCTTCTTCTTCGCGCGACTAGGATTACTCCTGTTTGTCTGCCTCTTATTTTGTTTCAGTCGTTGTTGACTGTACATTATCTTTCCATCTTTTTCGCGGCCTTCCAACGGGTCTTCTGCTATATGGCTTGTTGTTTTTACAGATGTTCCCTAATCTATCTGGTCCCATTCGGTTTACATGTTCGTTCCAGTTTTTTTTTTCTTGTTTTTATCCACCTGTTAATATTTTGAATTTTGCATTGTTCGCGTATACTTCTGTTGGTTTGTCTGTCTCTTAATGATATGCCCGCTATTGATGTTAATACTTTCATTTCGATAGTGTTGATTTGTTGTTTCGTCTTTCTTGTATCGGTCCTTGTCTCCTCTGCATATGTTAGGATTAGTCTTACTGTTGTCTTGTATATTTTTATTTTGCTTTCCGTGGTCAGATATTTGTTTCTCCATATGGTTTCTCGGAGGCAACCACTTATTCTTGCCGCTTTTGATGCTTGCCTTGTGGTTTCTGTTCTTATATCCCTGTCACTATTGATCTCTACTCCTAGGTAATTGAATTTCATTACTTGTTCTACAATTTTGCCGTCTATTTCTAGTTTGCATCTACGCGGCTCTTTACTGACCACTATACATTTAGTTTTTTCTACTGATATTCTCATATTAAGTTTGTTTGCTGTGATATTGAAGGTGTGGAGCTGCCTTTGTAGGTTATCTTCGTTATCAGCAATTAGTACTGCATCATCGGCGTAGCATAGTATCAAAGCTCTGGATAAAATTTTTTCAATATGACTATTCTAGGTGAGTTTTTGATTTTACCCCCAGATATTTTACTTCCTTGGAATAGTCTAATGTGATGCCATTCATAGTTGGAGCCTATAAATTGTATTTACGTCTCCTTGTGAAAGGTATCAAAGTCGTTTTACTGGGGTTGACACTTAAGCCCTCTTTCGAGCACTAACTTTTAATTTCGTTAAGAGCAGTTTGCATGAGACTAGATATAGTCTGATCATGCTTGCCCCTAATTGTAACAACTACGTCATCTGCGTAACCTTGAGTTATAAAACCAGAATCATGCAACTTAGTGAGAAGGTCATCCACAACCAAAGACCACAGCAGAGGCGATAATACTCCCCCTTGAGGGCACCCCTTTACCGCTGTCATAGTCACAGCTTTGCTTCTGTCATCCAGAATAAATAATTATTTTTAATTTTTGTTTCAGGTATGTAAGAACCATTACTATTATGCTTTTGGTAAGTGTTTTTGATTATGTTTAAAGTTTTAAAATCGAGTTTTAGGTCCTTATTCTTTTATTGTTACAGTTTTGGTATTTGCACTAGTTTGTCTATATCTCTATAGTTTTTTTTTAGTAGGTACAATTATGTTAGACTAGTATTTGTATATCAACTTTATCTTATTAATTTGTCTATATATATTTGACCCTTTTAAATAATAAATATTGCACCTTTTTTTTTAATACAAACCATACGATTTTGGCTGTTAAAATTAAATTTCTGTATTTTTCTCTTGTTTATTATAGAATTACCGTAATAGGAAACTCAAGTATGCGCATTTCTTATATTTCTAATTGATATATAAGAACTAAAGCATTTTTTATTTATTCAGAACGTAACAGACTGAATATATATTACTACAAAATAACACTTTTTAGATATTTAAGCATATCAGACGGGTTAAGGATTTTCCCTAATTGTTAATTTTTGCCTTGGCCATTTCCTGTGACTTTGTTTTAGTGCTTGTTTATTTTCATTTATTTGCTGTTGGTAATAAAAAATCTTATCGACTTACAAGAAAAATTCGTGATTTATGTGCACTTTTCAAAATAAACTGCGGTTTATTTTGCGGTTTCAAAACAAAATAGTTTATGGGTCAGTTAAAAAATCACAACATTCGATATTACAGAAACAGTGTTTCAGTTGTATTATTAGATTTTACAATAAGTCGCAAAATTTTAAAATATACCTTTTATACTTCCTTTAGTCTTATATTAAATATAATATAATATAAGACTTTTATACCATATCAGTGATGTAATAGAAATTATCAACTGAAATCTAACTTCGACTTTTTTCGATACCCGAATAACCCTTTAGTTGTTTGAACCTCCTTAACAAAGCCTTACCATTTCTTTCTGCCCTATGTTGTTGTTTCGAGAGTTGTAATGACATTTATCTCATTTAAGTCTCTCTTCACCTTGTCACTCCATTTCTATCGGAGGTGACCTTGGGGAATCTGTATCTAGGTTGTGTAGTAAAGATGATTTTCGTCATTACTTCTTGGTACATGACTTATTTAGGCTAATCCACAGGATCTTATAATATTTGTCTAGTAAGTGTTCACATTTACTTCTTCTTCTGGTGCCCTATCCAATTAGTGAATGTTGGTGACAATTCTGGCATACTCCTCTCGGTCTTGTGTGGCTCTAAAGAGTGCATGGGCATCTAAGTTTGTCCAATCCCTTATGTTTTTAAGCCATAAGTATTTCTTTCTTCCGGTGCCCTGTTTTCCTTCTATCTTCCCTTCCATAATAAGCTTTAAGAACTGGTACTTGGAATTTCGAAATAAGCAGTTTTTATTCTTTTTATTATTGGCAGCAATTCTCGTTCTCTGCCCATTCGATTTAATACTTCGACATTTGTTATGTGATCTGTCCAGGGAATTTTATGTAGTCTTCTAAATACCACATTTCAAAGGCCTCCAATCAGTTAATTACATTGGCCTTTATGGTCCAGGTTTCTACACCATATAGCAGTATGGAGTAAATGTAACATTTTACAAAGCGATATCAAAGCGTTAAATTAAGGCTGCTGTTGCTAAGCAAGGTTCTCATATTAGTAAATGCTGTTCTGGCTTGCTGAATCCTGCTACGTATCTCTATGTCTGGATCTAGATCTTCAGTTAACCAACTACCGAGATATCGGAACTTGGGGACCTTTTGGATATTCTTATTGTTTACTCCTATATTTAATTGCATATTTCGTGTTCTGCTAACCACCATTACCTTGGTCTTGTCTGTATTAATCTTCAAGCCCAGTCGTTCTGCTTGAGTGTTTATTCTATCTATTAGTCGTTGCAGCGCTTCTTAGCTATTAGCTATTATGACTGTTTCATTAGCATAGCGGAGATTACTAATAGTCTGTCCGTTGATTTTGATTCCATCTTTAGTGTCACTTAGGCTCTATCGAAAGTCATTTTAGAGTAAAGATTAAAAAGGAGGGGTGACAGAACACAACCCTGTCGTACACCTTTTTCGATTAAGAAATATAATGTAGATTCCAGTCCTACTCTCACAGATGCCACTTGATTCATATAAAGGTTCTTTATGATTTTAAGGTCATTCTCATTTATCGAACGTTCCTGGAGCCATCTTAATAATTCTGAATGATTAACACAATCGAACGTTTTCTGGTAATCTATAAAGCATAGGAAGACATCTTTTTGCTGATCTCTGCATTTTTGAAGTAGACCAGTTAAGCTATAAAGTGCTTCTCTTGTGCCAAATCATTGTCTGAAACCGAACTGTGTGGCGCTAATGTCTCTTTCACATCTATTGTATACTCTTGTGTGAATTATCTTTAAGAAGGGTTTTAGGACCTGGCTTTTTTGGGATTGGTACGTAGGTTGATTGAAGCCAATCCTGTGGTATTTGACCGGACCCATAAATGTGATTAAAAAGATCTACCAAGGCGTCTATTTTGTCTTCACTCAACATTGTTAGAACCTCTATGTAGATTTCGTCTGGGCCTGGTGCTTTTTCCCATCTGCTCTTTTTGATTGTACTTACAACTTCTGACTTTAATATTTTTGGGGAGGGTTCACTTTTATATTCACTTTTAGAGTTTCTTCTAGTATTGTCTGAGTATAGTCCTCTTTACTGGTTATTGTAAATTATATAGTTCCGTTGCTAATCGTAATACAGGTCTCAGATGGATTTGAGAATTTTATTTTCCAAGGTTACAAGACAATGTGAATCTAATTCATGCACCACGTTTTATTTCCATATGGCACCCCTGACTTTACGATGGTGTGGTATATAATAAGCTTTACTTTCTAGACAGGGACCGGTATTTAAGCATTTTATGTTGAGAACCTCCTAAAGAACTCCTGAAAAAACTAAAGAGACATACAAGGATACATAATAGACAAAATAAATCAGAGTGAGGTACTCAAAACAGGGAGAAGACTAACAAGAGGAGGATTTCATTATCTTCATCATCATCATCATCATGCGTCCACAGTCGGTTGTGGGCATTGGACCGCTTTAAGACGTCCTTCAATTTGGCCCTATCAAATGCCTTTCTTCTCCAACCTCTAATGCCAATTGTTTTGAGATTGTCTTCCACGTAGTCGAGATATCTTAGTCTAGGTTTTCCATAACATCAATTTTATTGCCGTCAAATTTGGATTATCGCTGCTTTCTTAATCATATCAATCGTTCAAATAAGATATAAATATCCATAGAGGATATTACTGTTTTGACAATACCAGGGTGGATCAACAATGTTGCTTAGCATTTACTGGGACATCCCAACGGCTGTAGGTCTAGATAGTTTTTAGTATTTTCTTATACAGAAGCAGCTTATTGCACGTGGTTAACTTTGAACTAGGGCCTAGCAACCAGTATAACTTTTTGTACTTAATTCTAAGCTCTGCGTTTCTTTTTTATGTAAGGTTTCCTAGGAAGCCTCACGTCGAGGGTCATGCCCAAGTATTTTGCTGTGTTAGAATATGAAATCTTAAGCTTGTTAATTGTAGCAGATATATAATTATCTTTCTTATTTGTGAAGTTTATATGCACGGATTTGTTCTCTTTTAACTTTATACATCATCTCTTATTCCAGGTTACAATTTGATCAATATAGGTTTGTAATTTTTTCGGAGCTTCTTTATGGTTATCTACCACTGCCAATACTGCCGTGGCATCGGCAGATGTAACCATTGTTTAATGTTAAAGATCAGGTATAGCGCTAGTGCAAAATAGATACAGCACCTGTCCAAGTACACTACCTTGAGGTACTACCGCCTTGATTTCTTTTAGATCGGAGTAAAAGTGCTCATGTTTTATTCTAAATTATCTGGCTGTCAAATAAAACTTAAAAAACGACAAGAAGACATTGGAACAAACGTTTCTTTCTTTTAAAAAATTTCCGATGGTATCAGTAATTCGATGAATTTGGTCTATTGTCGAATGACTCTCCTTAAGACCAAACTGCTGGGTGATAATCAAATTCTTATCTTCTATAATTGGTTGTAGCCTCTTAAACAGCAGCTTCTCGTAAAGTTTCGAAATAACAGAAAGTAATGGAATAGGATAAAACTTCGTGTGGCGATTTTTTTGGTTTAAAGTTCATAAGTACCTCTTACACTTTCCCCTGATACATACTTCAACTGAAATCATTAATTGATAAGATTACTAAGTTTAAGTATACCCTTTTTTGTAGTTGTTTAAGTACTTCTCCAGTTATAAGGTCAAAGACAATTTAGTCAGAGACTTCTTTTGATAAAGTAGGTATAATTATAACAATTTATGGTTCTGGTTATGGTTTCAGTCTTCAGGATCTTCTCCATTATATGGCTTGACAGTCGCCTGGAATTTTCTGCAAAACTTTTTGCTTTTTGAATATTATTTCGAGCTCAGGCTCTTTTCTACATGTCTTATTGGTAGATTTTGAAGAATAGGCCTTTTCAGTCTCTTTGTGACTTTTTAAAGCAAATGGTCTGTTTTGTTATTATTAGTGAGGTCACTCAAGTAATCACAAATTGATTTATTTTAAATTCGCTGAATTTTACGCTTCAAATGCTTGCATTATCCATGCATCCATGGCTGTTTTATCGAGTGGGGCTCTAGTATATTGTATTGTTTTTGTAAGTTTTCGTTTATCACAAATTAGGTATCTAATTTCTTTTGCAGAATTATTATCTTTTTTTCTAGGAATAGCTTCAGGATTATTATCCCATATGCGTGATAATACTTCTTACAAAGCGTTCAAATTTTTCATCTAGTTGATCTTCTGTTTATAAAAGAACTGCTGATTAATACTTTCTTCAATTTTAATATAAATCTTTGCCAGTCAGTCATTTAATTACCTCGACTTGGATAATTCTGTTTCTGAATTATAGTGTCACTTAATGTAAGCAGTATAGGTGAGTGATCGTAATTCATATCTCTTGCCTCTTCGACATGTCGAAATATTCCTCACTATGAAGAAATCTTGAAAGAAAGATTGGACGAAAAGTGACAAAAAAGATAAAAGTGACCAAAGGACTTCGCTAAGGCTGCTGCAATGCACCTACACTCTTTAAGATTTATTTGGAGGGGGTTTTGGATATTTGGAAAAGAAAATGTGAACCTATGGGTGTTAAAATTGGAGACCATACACTGTACAGCTTGCATTTTGCTGATGACCAAGTAATACTTGCAGAAGATCAAGATGATATACACTACATGTTACGAAAAATAGATGAAGAATATACTAAGTGGGGCTTATCAATTAATCCATCAAAAACAGAGTACGTAGTAGTGGGAGGTGAAGGAAAGCACTTAGAACTAGGAAGCAAACAAATTCAAAATACTGATAGCTATAAATATGTCGGTGTAAACATTACAAACAATGGTCGGAATACAAAAGAAATAGCTACTAGAATTGGTCAAGGAAATTCAGCAATACGTCAACTGAATAGTATACTTTGGAACAACCACATCACCCGAAACACAAAAATTAGGATATACAGAAGTATCATAGAAAGCATTGCTACATATGGTTCAGAGCTTTGGGTAATAAATAAAAATGACGCATCCAAAATAAAAGCTATGGAAGTGAATTATTGGAGAAGATGTTGCCAACTCACTAGAAGAGATAGAGTAAGGAATATTGAAATCAGAGAGCGTATGGGTATAGACATTGACATCCTGGAAACTATAGAATGCAAAAGGCTAAAATAGTATGGCCATGCAGAAAGGATGAATGATCAACGATGGTCAAAGAAAATGTTACAGTGGTTTCCCACCAACCGCAGGAAAAAGGGAAGACCAGGAAGATCGTGGAGACAAGAAGTAAAAGGTGCAATGGAAGATAGGGGTCTACAAGTAGATGACTGGAACGATCGCAAGCGTTGGAAGCTAGGTTGCGAGAAACGGCGGCAGCTGTAATAAACTCGTTATATATATATATATATATATATATATATATATATAGATCAGTGAGCCACTAAGTTGGCTTACGCGTTGATAATGTCTGATTTTTAAGCTGATTGCTTGCTGCCAGAACTTGCTTACGTTTAGCTGTGGTCAAGCTACTTTTCTAATGAATGTGCTTTGCGTTGAAGTCACGTCCTATGATGAATCTGTATTCTTGTATGTTAAGTGTATGTATTGCTCATTTTTTATTGAATTCTTTGGTGGGCATTACAATCCTGTTACTACAATTTCATAGGTTTTTACCTTAAAATTCACATGTGTAGCTTGTATTGGTTCAGATCTATATCATATTTCTTGGTTATGCAGTATGGTATGTTTTATAATAGTTGCAGTTCATCACCTGTATCTGAATAGCTGTAGTATATATACGTCATAAATCCCTTAAATCTTATATATCACTCATTGGTAAAATGTGTTTCGGCAATAAAGCACTTATTGCCAAATGTAGCTCTTATTGATGCTGCAGAAGTCCATTAGCATTCCATTTAGGGATTCTTAATTGATTAGCCATTTCTGTTTTTAGCGATTGCTCCTTGAGCACGTTTTTCCTATGATACTCTCATCCATCTTCATTAGTTTGCCATGATTAGTTAGTTTGCCCATGATTGGCTTGAGCTTAATATCAAAACTAAAATCCTAATAATAGGAAAATCATTTATGAAACCATGTTGTTAACAAAGTAATTATTAGATAATAAAAATTCATTTGTTTCCAACAAGAAGCAGGGTTGTTCCACATCTCCAACCCTATTCAAAATATACATAGAGAAAGCCTTGACAACATGGAAAAGAAAATGCGAAGGCATGGGAGTACAGTAGATAGACTATGTATATCTGAGCGCAACCCCTAAATCGCATCCCCTAAAATCGCAACCCCCGGTCGTAAGTTCCAAACGGCTTAACGTAGGATGACGTACGAGGGCTCGTTGGAAAGGGGATGAAAAATGGGGTTGAACGCAGTATGTGCCGTGCGCATCGGAGCATGCCAAAAGGTCATTACGTCATATCTTTGTTTCTATTGGTCCGATCGTGACGTACGAGGGCTCGTTGGAACGGGGAGGAGACAGGGACACAAAAAACAAAGATGGCGACGTTGCCAAATGGGCGCTAAAACGTATCTTCGTTGCTATTGGCCTGATTTTGACGCATGAGGTGTCAAATGAAAGCGTAGGTGACACACACACACAGAAGCCATGTCAACGATCAGTATGAACATTATTCTTCTTCTTCTTGTCCATACAGTGCCTAATAGAACGTGTCATTCGAGACAGGACGTGACATTTGACGTAGAACGTGAAATGCCACGTGACATTCGACGCAGGACGTGACATTCGACGTAGAACGTGACAGTTATGTGACATTCAACGCAGGACGTGACATTCGACGCAGAACGTGAAATGTCACGTGACATTCGACGCAGAACGTGAAATGTCACGTGACATTCGACGTAGAACGTGACAGCTATGTGACATTCAACGCAGAACGTGACATTCGACGTAGAACGTGACATTCGACGCAGGACGTGACATTTGACGTAGAACGTGACAGCTATGTGACATTCAACGCAGATCGTGACATTCGACGTAGAACGTGACATTCGACGCAGGACATGACATTCGACGCAGAACGTGAAATGTCACGCGACATTCGACGTAGAACGTGACATCTATGTGACATTCAACGCAGGACGTGACATTCGATGCAGAACGTGACATTCGACGCAGGACGTGACATTCGACGCAGAACGTGACAGTTATGTGACATTCAACGCAGGACGTGACATTCGACGCAGAACGTGGCAGTTATGTGTTAGTCAAGATGTTGCTAGACATAAAATGTGACATTCTACATAGGATATAGTTAGTAGTAGTATGAATCCCATCGAGTACATACATAGAGTAATAGAATTTCAAAGAAAACTTGATCGGTTAAAGATCGACATTAAATCATATGAGGATTTTAAACATATTACAAGACAATTAGATAACCTGCATTTTGACAACAAAACGTGGAAACCCGAAGAGTTGAATCTACAGCAGCAGCAGCAGCAAGACATCTGGGCCTGTAGAAAACTGCCACCAGCTACATATCCATTAAGACGTATTCAACCAATACCATGTTTGTCAGCAACAACAACAACAACAACACCACAGGTATCAGCAGCAACAACAACAACACAACCAGCGAGTATATGAAAAGTGAAATAGATAATGTCTTTACAATGTCCTGTGTAATATTAGCATCTGTATTTATCTTAATTTTAAAAATTATTTTTGAAATTGTAAGAAGAAAATTTGAATCTTCATGTAATATAAGACTCAATCAATAAAGATGTTTTAAATAAAAAAAAGCGTTTAATTTCTAATATATTTATTTATACATATACAAAAATTACAATGGTATTATGTTATTGGCAAACCAGTGACGTAGACGATCCACATTTCTTTCGGTGCATGAAAATAATCCAGCGGCATGACATGGGTTTGCAGTAGGGCCAACGTTTCCAGTAGCACGAGGCGTACCATCAAACTTGCAAACATCAATAATAATGGGAAAAACTCCAAAAACGTGACGTTTCTTATCCAAATATTCTGCTTTTTGTTCTCCTCGAACGTAGATGTAATCTGCTGCATACAACAACTTGGTTTCTAGTATTTCATTGATTTTGGACAATTCTACTTGCCCATCAGAGTATCGAATTCCAAGCAGTTTTTTCTCCACGTATGAGGCAGTCTTCTTATCCCCATTACTTAGCGCATTAAATGGTTTCTGGGGCAAAAAGATGTAATGACTTCGTTTAAAACCTATTTCAATGGTAAGTTCTTTGGGAACAAACCATCCGTCCACATCGAATCCCTGAATGTCTACGAATGCTACTCTCATGATGACTGCTCGTTCACTACTGACAATTTATGCATTTAATTTAGACTTTTTACAATTTCGGTGAGAGGGAAGTACTCCATTACACAATCATGAATTATAATGCAATAAGCCTTGGTATTTTCGGGAAAACCATTATTCGCTTCAATATCGAGTTTTACGTCAACAGTGGATGCTTTCATGCTTTCTTCTTGTTTCGAACAATCGATGACAAACAATGCGTGATTCTTGAAAGCTGAGAAATCGAGTAGAGGTCGCTTTTGTTGGGAATGTATGTAGCTAGGATAAAATTCGGTATAGTTGAAATAGGCCTCATTGTAGTCAGTTTTGCTAAAATCCAACTGCATTCTCTCGTTTGGCCAATATTCTCCATTTAAAGATAATCTGATACTTTGAATATCGACATTGTCAAATAAGGTGGGATCAGCTGAATTCTTGTCACGTTTGTTGGTTTGAAAGAAAACAATGACATAACGGGGTCTTTCCACTGCATTGCTAGTTTTTACAGCCCAAACTTCACGTCTAGCGCCTTTGGTAAGTGCTGGTAATTCATGCAATTCCCACTTTCTAAACGGAATAACTATAGGTTGATCTTGTTGAATGGATTTCATAAGTTCCAATTTAATATCATCATTGGGAAATATGTGCTTGACTCTGAGCTCAATATTGGTAATGTTAATCTTAACAGTAGTAACTTGGCCTTGAGTTTTTTCTTTGACAATTATGCAATCGTTGTCGTTTCGAGCTCGAACTAGTCTTATTGTTTGACGGCCACACGTAATCAAAGGATAATCATTGAAAATGTTGAACACATGCTTAAGAGGCATCTGTATGTTGAATGAATGATCAGCAGCGTGTAGAATTGGATCCCTAGGGTAATTCCAGCCTGCCATTGCCATATGACCGGAATCTTCTTGAGTATAACATGTCATAGCACGTACAGCGCTTACGATACCAGGATCCCGCACTGTTTCCATCTCCCTTGCGCTTTCGCTGTACGTACACGAATCGAAAAGAAAAGCACCAACATTATTTGCTAGTTTAACGTCACCAGTTCCGTTAATTGCGAGCGATCCTTTAATGCATAACAAGGTTTCGCTCATTGCAAAGAACGAGTCGACTTGATTGATGCTAAATTCCACAATGTCATTGCAATTGAATGATTTGATGAATGGTGCATATGTTCGGTATTCGGCTTTTCGAATCGACTCGTCAAACATCGGCTTACGATAAATATCAAATATTGGAGGCATTATGCTGTTTGAACGTGATCGTTTTCCATACATAGTTGTCATGTTGTTAGTTTAAAACCAAGTGATTGCAAAAATAATTTGTTTGCAAACGTAAGATGTTGCCGCTTAGATGAAGACGTAAGATGTTGCCGCTTAGACGGTTGCTCAACTAATGGTGTACTATGAGCAGTAGATTGCCTTATTAATAATCCCATTTCCCTCTTGATCTAAGTTCCAGCACCAATGTGCTCTGTTCTCCTCTAAAGTTTACAGGTCGTCCTTCTTGATCGACAGCCAACACTGTGATATTGGTAATTTCTCGTTGCGGTACAACAGGTAAATACAACAAATTGTGTGGAGTTTCGTCAATTGCGTACCCAGGATTTGATTGTATGACAAATTCGTAGATCGTGTGAGCAGGTCTGTTACCATCGAAGGCTCCGGTACTAATGTTGCATTCAAAGCGTATGCTAGATACTTTAATAATCCTAACAGGTCGATCTGAAGAATGCGTCTGTCCTGGATTTAGTAGTGCAGGAGAAAATCCCAATACTGTACCAAGACTGTCAGGTTGCTTAAACGAAATCTTATATTTGCTGAAAATTTGACACTGCAACGTGTTATGGTTAGGTTTTAGACTAAATATCGTTTCGGGTTTAGGCACATTATCAGCACCCAATTTCTGTTGTATGTATTCTTCAATATCGGCAATTTCATAACATCCATCGGGGATATCAAATTGTTGCAATTTGTTTTTGTCATTGTAGTAATAAAACTTGTTATTTTCAATGTTTGGTATACTGTTGTAGGAATGGAAAAATCGAAGAGCTATCTCATAATCTTTGTTCGGATCCAACACGATCGGTGTTGGAGGTTGAAATGAGAATATGTAATTGGTGCTGTCTACTCTCAACAACTGCGACATGATGACTGACTCACGTCAATGTATTAATAGGTTATTATATTAGAAAAAAACAACAATATTTACTTTAATAGTTTTACTTGTTCCAAAGCAAGTTTACAAAAATAACATGAAGCTTGAGAATCAGGTGGGCCATCCCAGTGAGTCCTCCAATCCGGTCTGTTATAATGTACGAAGCAAGGAAGTAGTATCTGTAGGTTAAATTCTCGTCGATATTCTTCAGGCAATTTATGCCATATTTGTAACAATTCGTAAGGTCGTACAGTTCGTTTAATATAATCTAGCGGTATGTATTTTAGTTCTTCTTCACTGAATTCTGTAAAACATTTTTTGTAAAACATATGGCCCATAAGCAGTTCTGTACTTTTAGTAGGCTCCATTATATAAAAACTTTAAGCATAAATGTCCACAAATAATTTGATTGTATGTTTGATACTGATGGTTATTATAGGAAATGTTGGCACGTGCACCACCCAGATACTTAACAAGTTCTTTGGTCGGCTTCAAATTACCAAATGAATCGAAATACTCTACGTTGTTGTTTATCTTTCTGTATGCTACCCAATGTGTTCCGTTATGTGTGGACACATCCAAGTTTACTATTGCACATTCTCGTTGTCGAGGACCGTCTCTAGGCAGAGCGTCATTCATGAAAACACCTCGAAAATGTGGTATTTTAAGGATCTTCTTCGCATAATGTGCAATCTCCACATCATATAGCGGACGATTGGGTAGCTTTATTGGAAGTTTTTTTTCAAATATAAGCCGAATCCACCGCTCGGTTTCTTACGTAGGTACAGACCCGAACCGATGTGTTCCATTGCCCTGTTATGGCGAATATCCTCCTCCAATTTCTTTTGAGCATTCTTAGCGTCGACTACTGTCTTCGCCACCCCAGCTGCACCCCCCGCTAAAGCCCCCAAAGCGGAAAGGCCTGCAAATAGAGGTATGAGGGGTAGAAAACCTCCGGATTTTAGTGGTAGCACTCGTGGAACATCAACTTCTTTACGACCGCCAAGTCTTTTGATTATGGATTTTGCTATTCGTACAGCAGTCAAAGCAGTATCTGTTAACGATGCTCCTCTTTTCATGGACTTTGCAATTTTTGAGACAACATCCCGATTGAAAGAGTAACGTCCCCGTCTTCCACGACGACGAGAGCATCCCATCCCCAACTTTCTTTTCGTTTTCATTCCGCCAGTTACAATTAAAGCAGCACTTTTTTCACCAAAGCTAGCGTCTTTCGACTTGAAGCGCTCCCAAGCTCTATCTTCCAATTCTTTATCGGCCTTGTGGCGTTCTTCGAGAGATGAATGCTGCGAATAAGCGATATCGTGTCGTTTGCAAGCTGCGTCTAATGGATTAATTCCTGGATCTCCACGTGCAAGACGTTTTTTTAGTTTTGTTCCAGGTCCACAATACTGATAACCAGGAATATGTAGTTCAACTGGAAGTTTATTAATTAGAGAGTTCACGAGACCTCCTCCTTCAACGACCAACATTGGACTGATACCATGCAAGTGGTGACATCTATAATATATATATTACCGTACTTATGTACTACACTTGCCACATGATGAAGGTCGTTCAGCAAGAGCAGACGCTACCAATTGATAATTTGGACATTGTCCAAAAAACAACCAACAGTAAACATGGTAAATTACTACCGAATTCATTCAGAGCGATTATTTGCGGTCCAAGTGGGTGCGGCAAAACGAATGTTATGCTATCTCTTCTATTCAATCCGAATGGCGTCAAGTTTAAAAATGTCTATGTTTATTCGAAATCCCTCTTTCAACCGAAATACCAACTACTGCAAGATGTAATAGCGCAAGTTAAAGGTGTAGGATATTACCCATTTAAAGACAACGAAGAAATTATTAGTCCCAGCGAAGCTAAACCTCACTCTGTGTTTTTATTTGACGATGTTGCATGCGATGGTCAGCAAAAGATTCGCGAGTATTATTCCATGTGCAGACATAAAGATATCGATGCCGCTTATTTATGCCAAACATATTCAAAAATACCGAAGCAGTTAATTAGAGACAACTGTAACATGATTGTACTATTCAAGCAAGATGAGATAAATTTAAAGCATGTATTTGATGAGCATGTATCACCCGACATGTCATTTGATGAATTTAAAAAAATTTGTTCTGAATGTTGGTGTGATAGGTATGGTACTCTGGTAATTATAAAAGATTTTGCTCTCAATAATGGCCGATATCGCAAAGGATTTGATAAATATATAAAATTGTAAGATAATTGTTTAGTTGTCAACACAATGTCAGATGATACGGTTGCCATTGCGCTTCGCAAGAAGAAAGTCGCCGAATTGGCTAGATCAATTCGCAAAAAATATTTGGCATTGAAATTAGGCCGAACAGAACAAGATGAGTCCCTAAATAAACTGTTTAAACCACTCTCGAAACCTCTCAAAGATATTGCACAATCATCAAAAACGTTACATCATACTATCACTAACAAGTTTGAACAAGTTAAAAAAGAAGAAGAAGTGAAAAAGGAGGAGGGGGAGGAGGAGAATGGTGATGATGATGATGTATTTCTTGATGCACCTGATCTAGCGGTACCTAATGAAAACATTATTCAAGAACCAATCGAAGTTCCGATGGATGCCACAGACGAATATATCGATCAATATCCTTCAATAAGTCACAAGTACATAAAAGAATATTTAATAAAAGACGATAAAATTGATAAAAACTATGGACCATTTTACGATTCTATTAGTGGCTGGATAATGGGAAAACGTCGAATAAACTTTGACAAACGCAATGGAGACATAATAATAATTCGAGAACGTGATTTAGAAGAACGTAGGTTAGGTGGTACGCCAGGTCTATATCAACTTTTATTTTATGCCAACCCTGAACAGTATAATGATGAGGATTTACAAAAGTATAAAACACTGTTGAAAAACACAGAGATTCATCTGGATACCTTAGGACGTCTTAAAGGTTCTAGTGGAGAAAAATACCATTCTATTATTAAACCTCTATTCAAACCATCTGATGCAGCAATGAAAAAGCATGCAACTCGATCCAAAAAAGAACTCGAACACAGAACGAAAACAACAGCAACAACAACACGATCATCTTCATCTACGGCCAAAGGAACGGGATTGGATGACTCTCGTTTAACATACAACACTGCTCCCATGGAGTATATTTATTGGGATGATCCAAATGAGTTAGTTGAACGTCTTAAACTATTGGTGGCTTCGAAAGACGCCGGCAACACATCTCTCGACAACGAAATCGTAGCAATCATCAATGAACTAAAAGAAGCTAATATAATAGAGTAACTGGGAATGTCAGTATCATTTCCACTATGAGTGTCGACAAATTCGGTCATCACTCTCGTAACAGTAGTAGTAATGCCCAAAAGGTGGCACGAGTTACATTTCCACATACGTCTGACGGAAATATTAATGCCGAAAATGTGAAAATTTGCAATGTCAAGGATCCATCAGACAATGACGATGCTGCAACGAAAAAATACGTTGATAAACAAATCAATGAGTTGCGTAACCTGCACTATCCATTAATTCAAACACATGGTGTGATATTGCAGCAAAAAACTAATGACATACAAGATATAGCAATCGGACTAAACGATGTGAGAAAGGAGCTTCATAAAACTACAGTTCCACTTCTCGAGCAAAAATTGCAGCAAAAAACTAATGACATACAGGATTTAGCAATCGGACTAAACGATGTGAGAAAGGAGCTTCATAAAACTACAGTTCCACTGCTCGAGCAAAAGTTACAAAAAATAATCAAAGATGATTTGAATACACTGAAAAAGGATATGGAGAACAATCTAAAATCTGCTGCAGAAACAGTTGCAAAGCATACGATGTACGATATAAAGATGGAACAGAGGATAAAACAAGTGGAACAATCATTAAAAAGCCTAGTAGATAGCGTTCATTCATGGGATATAGACAAACGTCTTAAGGTAGTGGAAGGTGCGATGAAAAAATAATGTCTAAAGAAAAGAAAGAGGTGGTGAACGAATTGCATAAACCAGCACGAAAAAACTATCCTCGTCGTCGAACAATAATCAAAGGAATCGATGACTTGTGGCAAATGGATTTGGCTGAAATGCGTCCTTATGCACATCAAAATAAAAATTACAAACTAATACTAGTTGTAATTGATTGTTTTTCAAAATTTGTGTGGACACGTCCTCTAAAAACGAAGACTGGTGAGGAAATTACTCGGGCATTTTCGGATATTCTCGCTCATACTCGACGAGTCCCAAAAAACTTACAATCTGATCAGGGAACCGAATTTTACAACAGAAAATTTCAAAATTTAATGAAAAAACATGAAATTAATCATTACAGCACCTACACGATCAAAAAAGCTGCTATTTGCGAAAGAGTTATTAGAACGTTGAAAGCAAAGTTGTACAAGTATTTCAGTTTACATGGATCGTACAAATGGTTAGATGCTCTACCCATAATCACCGAGGAATACAACAACACAAAACACAGTAAAACAGGATACAAACCGTCTCAGGTTAACAAATCCAACGAAAAAGCCATTTTAAACAAAAGTTATACTCATTTAAAGATTGCCGGTCCACGAAAGTTTAAAGTTGGCGACATTGTACGTGTATCAAAGGCAAAACATTTCTTCGAAAAGGCATACACGCCCAATTGGACTACTGAATTATTTAAAATTGTACAAGTTAAGATAACAAATCCTATAACGTATTTGCTCGAAGACATGCAAGGTGCGCCGATTAGTGGCGGTTTTTACGAAGAAGAATTGCAGAAAACATCAAGCCCTGACATATACCTGGTCGAAAAAGTACTCAGACGAAAAGGCAATAAGATGTATGTGAAATGGTTAGGAATGGATAGCAAACACAACAGCTGGATAAATAAATCGAATATAGTTTGAGGATCTATATTTCGATTCGCCGCGTAGACATACACTTTTCTAAAAAAGGCTTACAATCAACCACAAGGAGTGGGGAATGACAAAAGTATAAATTTAAGACAAACTACGATGTTCAGTTTACACCCATTTCGTCAACGGTATTCGAAACAAGAAGATGATGATGAGCTCTCAAGATAGTGGTTATGACAGTCAGCCTGTTAATTTCGATGATGATAGCAGTGAATTTAGTATAGAATTTGACTACGATGAAGATGGTCAACCACCTAGTCCTGGCGCCGAATTAGATCGAGTATTGGCAAAATTTGAAGCAGCAGCCACAAATGAAGTATATTGTTTATTGGAAACTACATATCCAATGAGCTCTCTCCATATAAAAATTGGTCTATCTCCAGCTCGAGATTTTTCACCATCCATCATTCTGTGTAAACATGGTAATTTTAACAGAATCAGTTTAAGCACATTCGAGTGGGAAGCCATAATTGAGTGGTTTAAAAAAAAAATGAGTGATTTTTTTCAAGCAGATCTACCGACTTATGCGGATGAGTATGATCCCATCGAATTTATGTGTGGTGATTTTTGCAAACTAAGACAATTGGTGATGGAAAATGTAAAGCTGCTGACAATCGAGAAATTTGGAGCCGCATTTTATTTGTGGGAAGATGACGTCAACCAAATTATAGAAGCAGACCAGAGCATGATGTCGCATAGAGTGGTGCTGTTAAAGAGTTTACAATTTCACGAATACTATATAAACATTTCAACTTTCATCAAGAACAATTTTGGTGCTATAGACTCTTTACATGGACCAGTTGAAGCCTTCGCAGCATATTGCAATATTTGTCCAAACACTTTGTTAAGTTTAGCTTTAAAGGAATTTGTATATTATTATAAAATTAAAGTTGTAAATGATTTAACTGAATAAATAATATTAATATAAATATGTTGTCTTTTATTTGTAATCTAACATAAATAAAACCAAAAAATGTAAGATTACACAAATTTATTATTATTAAAACTTACATTATAAAATTAATACTATTTTTTATATTTACAAAAACTACAATTTACAAAAACTTTGTGATAAGTGATCTTTTCTTTTTTTTTTTGATCTTATGAGTAGCCATATACTAAAAGAAGATAATTATTTATGCAAAGAGCATGTACATTGAACGGTCCAGGTAGTATCAAACAAGACATGATCAAATGAATTTTGACACCAATTATCTGCTACATCATACAAATATTTTATGGCATATTCATGATGTTCATCCCAACTAACAACCTGTTCATAGCCATAGCATTTATTTTTTAATTTCAGTACGTTTCGGAAACGTTCATAACAACCAAAACAAAAGTTTAAAGCAATATCATCTGCTACAAATGCAGAATAACGGACACAATACATATTAAATTCTCTTTCTTTATAATGTGATCCACAAAGATGAATTCTTTCTGCTTCACTTTCATGTTTTCTTTGTTCAAAATTCATTTGATCGCATATTTGTATTAGATGCAAATAATCAGATTCATATAATTTTCGAAAGCGATAAATACTATAATTATTACAAATTTCTAAAGTAAGACTCCACGGTAGAGGAGATATTTCAACAAAGTCAGTTATATCCAAAATATTTTCACAAATAGTTTTTATAGATTGTGTGCGTAGTGTTGGTACCATCCTGCTGTTTTTTTTTTCTGCAACAACAAATACATGTTATTCAACAAGATAATGTCCCCACGGAAGCGTATTAAATGATTTTGGTATTAAGTACCTCTTATCGTCATAAGGACTTAGAGCCGTTTTGGATTGCTCGATGCTGAATACTGAGTGTTGGTATGACCGAATACATCTTTGGCTCGCGGTTTGAAGTTTAAATTCTTTAAGACATTTTTCATAGTCTTCGTACGTAATTTTATTTCGAACGATGTTATATTTCACTCCTTTTGCTTTTTTCGTTATTCCCAAATTTCCTATGTCACATTCAATTCTCTCTTTGTTTAGTTGTTTTCTTTCTAGACGCTGTCTCTCTTTTTCCCTCTCCTCGTCAGTTATTTGCAGTTTAAATGTGTACATTTTTGATCGTAATCCAATAAAATGTGTAATTATTTTCCCATTTGCCTCGTCCTTCATTAATCCGGGGATTTTTTTATTTAACCTTTCTATTTCGTATGGGTTGTTTTCGGCATAGTCTGAGGTATCGAATTTACTTGGATGCGCCTTTAAAACCTCTCTATATGCATCTGAACATTGCAATTCATAAATAAAGCTATCTGTATCCATGTACAGCAATGAACAGTTTTTCTCTCCCATCGTTGGAAGCATAAAGTTGTAGTGAAAATCATACATACATAATTTGGATATATCGAGGATTGCTGCGCCTATATACAGGGGTTTATTAAAACATACTTCTGA
This sequence comes from Diabrotica undecimpunctata, assembly GCF_040954645.1. Lineage (NCBI taxonomy): Eukaryota > Metazoa > Arthropoda > Insecta > Coleoptera > Chrysomelidae > Diabrotica > Diabrotica undecimpunctata. Next base: position 113,271,279 of record NC_092811.1, on the reverse strand, counting down.
TTTCTTAAGTTCGATAGCTACCAAATTTTCGCTAAAGATCGTACGACTGTGAAATCGACTACTCGCAATCAAATTTTTGGCTCCGTACCTTCCATGCCACTTTTTACATAATTTTACAATACGATGACGTCTTTGATTCTCCATGGTCTTGCCGAACACAGCATTATTCATTAATTTGAACAAATTTTTCTCAAAACTGTTGGTGGCTGCCGCCCGTAAATTTGTATTTAACTCGATATACGGTCGCAGCCACGCAGATTGATTAAATTTCAAAACTTTATGTATTTTTGTTAAAATTAACCCGTTGGCTAATGCCTGTTTAAGATTTCTATAATGCATAATATATTTGGTTTTGTGATATAAAGTTGGTATTAACTTTGGCAATTTTGAACCGGGCGGAATGCGGTGTTCGGCAGCAAATGGAAAATCTTTATGTTTGTCGTGTAATTCGCGTGGATACTCCAAGTCAACTTGGAAAAAATAGCCCTCCTTTGCATCATCCTGTATTGACATAATATCTATATGGCCTTCGGGAAGATTACCAACACCAAATTTGGTTACGTCTTCGATCCACTTGAATCCTCCTATTGGTAAAGCTTCACTCATGGCCCAGCCATACAGATTGTTTACATCTAAATAGAGGATGTACTTAGAGGGCCGTGTGGGATCATACGACGAAATGTATTTGTTGTTGGCCTCCGAATATCTGTTGCTACAAACAGATATCCCACCTCTTATGGCTTTTTCCATAAACAAGATCATATCCACATCTTTTAGCAATTCTAATTTACATTGTGTGTATCTCAACATACAATCCCAAGTGTATCCTGGCATAGTATAATACCATGCTGGATCTAATTTATATGTGTCTCGACATTTTTGTCGAAACTGCTCAAACACATCAGCCAACAGCAGAATATCTGTTTTTAAATACAAATCGCTGTATTCCCCCAAATTTTTACAATTAAATTTCTGCCAAACATTTTGGGCATGAGCATACTTCTCTTCACTAATGTATTCATTATTTAACTTACAATAAAAATGGTTAATTGAGGGTAAAGAAGTTTCATCCAATTTTTCCAAACTATCAATATAATCGTAACAAAATACTCCTTTACAAGTTAACAAATTAAATGTATCATTATCTAATTGACTAAATTCTCGTTTTAAAATCTTCTTTTCTGATATATCTAAAAGAGATGCCAATTCATCGAGTGAAGCTCCCATAAATCTAAGTGAATCAATAAATCGTAATTTAATTTGATGTTCGTCAGATTGTAATGTAAATGAAATATATTTTTCTTTATTAATGGGAAGTAAGCTCAAGTGCCCATGCTTGCAAAGATCTATAATCATAAAATGCGAGTCGTAGCCACTAAAATTATGAAATACGATTGGGACGACAAACAATTTTTTAAAGTTCAAATTACATGCTTGGTGCGCAAATCCCCGTACTTGTCCCGTAAAATGATCGTGATCTACAACAATTGTATCTGTAGCCAAAAAGCGTTTTTCGCAAATATGGCAAACAGTTGCCATATTTGTGTTGGGCTTTTCGACCATAGGTACAATTGTCTTTATTTTGGAATTTACAAATTTGGAAATTTCGGCCATTTCTTTTGCGAACCACTCCATGCAATTTTCACCTCTATAGCTATTAAAATAAGATAAACTATCATCGTAAGCACATTTCAAATAATAACCTGCACTAAAAGGTACATGTTTCTGATATTTTGCTGTTTTACTCAATGGGACATTTGAATCTGTAAAATTATGTAATTGGCATTCAAAATCAGCATAAACTATAAACGGAGTTGTTTGTTTGTATGTAAAATTGCGAAAAGCCACATGGTCATATTTGGGAACAGTCATTTTGCATTTATTCACATCTGAACACATTTCTTCGTGCTCTGCTAGTTTGCTTTCGCTGTGAAAATAGTTTAAACAACGATCGCAAATATATTTTTTACGTGTGTTTTTGTTCAATTGTGATCTTACTAATTTTCCTAAATCTTTAATCCAACAATAATGAAGGCGTATTTCAGTCTGATCATCATCATCTTCTGGAGGAGCATCGTAATCGTTTAACTTTGGGAAATATTTATCCTGTATTAGGAGCAAATTAACATGCTTTTCCATCTTTTGCGGTGTCAGTCTGGCAGGTACTACTTCATAAAATTGTTTGTCCTTCACTACGTTTAATTCTAATGCAAACACATTGACAGATATGGCGTTTGATTTTTCAAATTTTGAAATTTGACTTAATGGCATTGGGCTTTCTAATTTGTCTGTTTGCAAAACAGTAGAATAATGTGGATATTTCGAAACTCTCTGTGGATCCTTAGTAACAGGACACAAAGCGCTAACTATTGACCAATAAAAACAAGCCTGATCAACGTTATGCACATTAATGCACGCTCGTTTTTTCTGAATCTCTATTGGCAAGTCAATGAACGATGAACCGTTTCCTATTTCTACTTTATTAATATTAACTTCTAATGAAATTACTTTAGACAGAGCAGCACCCGAATCTTTTTCTGCAAATTCAGACAGCTTTGTAAAAATTTTATCCTTAACATTTTCACTAAACCAAAGATGTAAATCGGTCGATGTGTCTATAATAGCATTTTTAGTGTTAAAATATTTTAAATCTAAACTTTCGGTATCACTTGATTTTTTAATGAATTCGCCGCAAAATGTAGTATTGACTTTAAGAATTCTATTTGTTTTTAAAATAATTTTAATTTTTCTGCTAAAAATAATAATAACAATCATTTAGGAACTGTGTTAAGTCCTTATGCACTAAATTAACTATAACTCCAGTTTTAATTCGACTAGCAAAACACGAAATAACATTTTCCCATTTAACTCTATTGTGTAATTTTGAATTAAGCCCCAACCCAACGTACTTATTATTGAAATTTAAAATAATTTGCCTAAAATGCTTAAAATGTCCTATGTAAGTTTGCAATTTTCTAACTGTTCCTACGGATAGTCTATTGTTTTTAATTACTTTACTACATCTAAAAATTTGACTATTTAACCGTCTTGTCCAAACTTTACGATCTCTTTCAGTGAATTTATCGAAAATTATTTTACTAAGCTTTTTAATAATGTGCATCAAATCATCAGACTGTTTAATCACTTGTTTTATATGCATGGCTATGGCTACTCACACACAAAATAAGAAGAAAAAATCACTTACCTTATTCAACTATCTTAAAGGATGCTAGGAGTCTGCTTTTTCCAATATCAACTTCCCCTTCGTATATCAGCGAATAGTTTCCGCTGTTGAGGTCCGTTATTGCTGCTTGGTAGGCTTTGGTTACCCGCTGTGGTAAGAAAACAACTTCAGCGCCCAAATCCAGCAGAACTGTATCCCCAAATTGTGTTGTTACCACCTTTGCACTGTGAATGGTAAATTTTTCTCCAATTTGCAGATCTTTAAGTTTTTTTATTGGCTTACGTTCTGCAACCAAGGATGAATTATTTAGTTTTGATAGATCCATCTACAACAACAATAGAACAAACTATAGTTTTTCCGCTTAACGTGAATGGAGAGATGCATTACATACTCGGCAATAGAGAAGAACCATATACTACAAGAAATCGAAATACAAACAGCGGAGAATACTTCTTATAAAAAATAGCAGACGTGAAATTTTTTTCAACACCCAAATAGATAAAAAGGACATAATAAATACAAAAAACAGTATACATTTTTCATAAAATACTGCATGAAAAACGACCAGAGAGATGTACAATTCTCATAAAATACAATGATAAAAAGGACATAATAAATACATAGAAATATACAAAAGACAAAAACCGCTTACCTTTATCAGATATATGTAAGTCACTGCACACCGTATTGACTACTGCGAACTTGTTGTTGTTGTTGTATGTTTGCGATGCGAACTGTGACACCGTATGCGCTCCTCGGTCTTTTAAAGAACAGAGCAGCATATCGCCCCACGCGAGCCCAAGTTGCGCCAACCTAATGCGCCTACGGTACCATCAACTGATTCGTTTCATTGATAAGCAACACCTTGTGTTCTAGAAATGCTTATATTTATATATTTATTTTTATTTCTTCAACTAATTTTTATGGTATACAATAAATAGATATTGCGGTAAGCGAATCGTTGTTATCAATTTAGAATTTTGTTAATGTGGTTGCTGTTATCATCATATATTTTACAAAATGTAGCAACTGCGGTTTTCTTTCCGGTGTACTTGTTTTTCCAATGATTAAAATAAAATTTGTTATCACACTTGTTTACGTGTTTTGAATTATGCGGTACCGCGTTATCACGAGGCTTCATCCTGTTTGCTAACAAATGCACTATTTTAACATATTATTATTATATTTTAAATATTTCAGTATATAATTCTGTTTTTGTGAATTTTGTATAAATAACTATAGTACCAATTTTTGGAAATTAGTATAAATCAAGATGCTGGTCTGTTTACATGTCTTATTGTTGCTCTCTGTGTCTGTGTGTGCACAGAATAGCACTCTGGAGTATGCTAGTTCTTTTCTTAAACGTTTCGGATATCTAAATACATCAAATAATGCTCTTTCTAGTATAGATATGGTTCTAGTTGCCTTTCAGGAAAAATACAATCTCCCTGTGACTGGAACATTAAATAATGATACTATAAATATGATGATGAATAAGCCTCGATGTTCTGTTGGTGACAATAACTATGCCATTCGTTCGAAGTGGAATAAAACGACTTTACGCTGGTATTTCCCTCAGGCTATTAGTAATCCCGATTATATAAATCTTGCTGCAGAAGCTTTCGCTAGATGGGAGACAATATCTAATTTAAAGTTTAAACAAGTAATAATACCTTCTCCGAGGCCTGATATTACTATAACTGTGGTACCAGATACTCATAATTTTCGAGCAAGTTGTCAAGGAACCTCTAAATGTTCATTTAATTTCGATGGTCCTGGAAAAGTATTGGCTCACGCATACTTTCCAAGCGCACACGGAGAGTGTACCGAAATTCATCTTGATGTTAGTGAACGATGGTATGTAGGAAATGGCAGCGCTCCCAATGGTGAAGTCAATTTTTTGGCTGTCCTAATGCATGAAATTGGTCATTCTCTCGGACTAGCACACAGTACTATTGATTCGTCTATTATGTATCCTTGGTATCAACAAGATGTACCACCTTTTGGTGATGATGATAAGAAGGCAATGAGCATGCTATATGGACCAAAAACAACACCCTCTTACATACCAACAACAACACCAGTTACGCTAGCACAAACACCACTTTCGCACAACAAGAACCATATGTCGAAAACATCTACCATCAAACACAGGACCTCTTTGCCAACAACAACAACGACCACACCTGCAATACAAAACATATTATGTCTAATTCCGTATCCAGATTTCATGTTTCTAGCTACTTCTCCTCAGTTTCCAAATTATAGAATGTACGTTGGATATGGTCCGTATATATGGAAGTTTGATTTAAATGAAATGCGCCTTCCAAAACATCCCGAATTAATTACCGATTATCTCCCTAAAGAGTTGAGGTCTACGCACGTTTCACATGTTTTTCAGAATTCCGAGGGACACTTAGTAACTATACGCAATAATCAGTATTACGCTGCATCTTTCCCCAATTTAAAACTTCAAAAACGTTTTATGTTTCCTTCTATACCTGCGAGAACCAAAATAAATGCATTATTTCAAACAAACAGCGGTCAAACGTATTTATTATACAATGATGATTCTTATATTGAATTTAATGAAGCTGGAGATGTCTTAAACCGTGGACCCATGAATTATCTCTTACCCGGACTACCAGATACAATAACATCAGCATTCCGCTATACTGATGGGTTTATTTACTTTTTTCAGAACAACACCTATTATAAGTACAGCGAATACACACGTAAAGTTGTAGCAGCAGGAACGTTTAGCTGGGAACTTTTTGGGATACCCTGCCCCAACGACGGGCTATTAAAACAATTAAGAACTTTGTTAAACAAAATTGTAACTATATACGAATAAAAATGCTCCGTTTATGCTGATGTTGTTTTTATTTAAATTCCATTACTCTGTATGTATGTTAAGCAACGTCCTGCGTTGAATGTCACATAACTGTCACGTTCTACGTCGAATGTCACGTCCTGCGTCGAATGTCACGTGGCATTTCACGTTCTACGTCAAATGTCACGTCCTGTCTCGAATGTCACGTTCTATTAGGCACTGTATGGACAAGAAGAAGAAGAATAATGTTCATACTGATCGTTGACATGGCTTCTGTGTGTGTGTGTCACCTACGCTTTCATTTGACACCTCATGCGTCAAAATCAGGCCAATAGCAACGAAGATACGTTTTAGCGCCCATTTGGCAACGTCGCCATCTTTGTTTTTTGTGTCCCCGTCTCCTCCCCGTTCCAACGAGCCCTCGTACGCCCCGATCGGACCAATAGAAACAAAGATATGACGTAATGACCTTTTGGCATGCTCCGATGCGCACGGCACATACTGCGTTCAACCCCATTTTTCATCCCCTTTCCAACGAGCCCTCGTACGTCATCCTACGTTAAGCCGTTTGGAACTTACGACCGGGGGTTGCGATTTTAGGGGATGCGATTTAGGGGTTGCGCTCAGATATACATAGTCTATCTACTGAGTACCGATACGAAACAAATACTTATATACGTTAAGCTTTGCAGACGATCAAGTAGTGATTGCACAAGACCATGACGACCTCAGCTACATGATGAAGAAACTACCAGAAGAATATACCAAGGCTGGCCTAGATATGAACCTCGCGAAAACAGAGTACCTATCTACAAGTGAAGAAGACATAGAAGATCTACAGATTTATGAGAACGTAACAATCAAAGGAAAGGATAAATTCAAATACTTGGGGTTTATAATCACGAAAAAGGCAACAACAGACGAAGTAATTACGTAAAGATTAGGACAAACAAGAACAGCAATCCGACAACTTAACTCAGTATGGTGGGATAGGCACCTAAATATGAAGACAAAAACACAGATTTATAAAACATTAGTGCGAAGTATTTTGGCATATGGTGCTGAAAATTGGATCATAAACAAGAAAAACAGCAGTAAGATAGTAGCAACAGAGAGAGACTGCCTGCGAAGATGCTGCGGAGTAACAAGAATGATAGGAGAAGTAGTGACGAAATAAAGCAAAAAACATCAATAGAAACAAACATAGTAACATATATAGAACAAAAAAGACTAAAGTGGTGCAAATCGACAGCAGATGGATAAAGAGAATAACCAAATGGTGCCCCATAGGAAGGAAGAAAAGAGCACGACCCCGAAAATCCTGGAGGAACGAAGTAGACGACACCATGAGTAAGAGAGACCTAAACAATGGAGAATGGGACAACAGAGAGAGATGGAAACGGTTGAGCGAGGGAAGGCAGTGAATACTGTAGAATTCCTGAATATATATAAGATTCATTTGAAAGTTAGTAGTCGTATATTATGTAGTAACAAACAAATTCAAAACGTCAAATAAAGACGACTGCACAAAAAAATTAATATTCAAATTACTAACAGTACCTACTCTGTAGGTCCTGCGAGATACAAAACCTTCATCTTTATCGACAAGCCACGATACGAGACCTCTATCTACGCCCCTGTCAGATAAATGTAGATAAAGAAAATACAGCATCACATATTCCTCATTTAAGTTGAATATCATCACGTCCAAGACTTCTGTTCTGTGTGGGCCCCCTGCAGAGTGGGGCCCGCGCTTCAGGAATACAAATTCCATTTTTATGCTCGACCATAAACATGGCGTAATGTGTCCTTTTAATTACTACTGTTTAAATTTTTTCGTTACTTGTTTATGACTGTTGAACATACGATTCATCGCTAATGTCACAGGGAACGTCTACTGTTTTATACTCACATAATTTTTTTGTTGATATTTATTTATTGCTCTAACGACGGCAATTACGCCTTTAAGATTTGTATATGACTATTTGTGTACATCTACAATGTACGAATGTAATGTTGTATAATAGAAAGTAGTAGGTGGGGGAATACACAAAATAAAAATAAATGAAACATCTGAAATCTGCCGGGATGGTTTGGGGTGCATTAAAGGGAATGATATTAGTTTTTTTGTAGGGGTCAAAATTTGTTGTCATATAAAAAAATGCAAAAAGTTGTAGATAATATAAAAATCTACCACTTTTATTATATATTATTTTCAATACTACCTCAAAATTACCAAAAAAAAATTAAGAAATCCGTCTTTTTTCGATGTTTTCATTTCTTTTTTGATTTATGCAAAAGTTACCTAATTTTGATAAAACTAGATTGAAATATACTTTATTGTGTTTTTAAGTCTCACATTTTCTTTTAGAATAAAAGATCTAAAAATTTTCGAGATATTCGCGTTTTTTTTTTTCGAAAAAAATCCTTTTTTTAAAGAAAAATTCCATAATAAAATTTTTTTCGGCTACTTCTGTTAGGGCTTATTTTTTTCAGTAATTATATACTGTTCGATAAAATCAAAAAACTAAGCAGATTTTATTTAAAAAAAAATCGGTTGCCTGTAAAATCGGTTTTACGGGCGAAAATTTTACGTGACAACGTCTTTTTCTCGGTAGAATATTTATTGATATGAATATTATTAAATTGCACAATAGGAACAAGGAATTGAATGAAAATAAGAATTGCACAAACTTTAACTATAGAAATATATTTTGTTTACTAAAACATTGTACATGTAAACTTAAACTTAACTAATTTCTATTTGAGTGATTTTCTTGAGGATAGGACGATGATAGGAGAAATATGAAATGAAAGGAAGTGTTTCTGCTGTAATGTGTCTTGAACGCCAAGAACGCTCGAGAAAGACAGAGGCACAAGCACGGAAGCACGCACCGATTCAACGCGCCTAATTCTCTAGTGCTGCGCGCGCAGCGGACCGATCATGTTTGAGTGGGAGAGAGACGCAAGGCATTCGCCGGTCCGGCGGGCCTCTCTCTTGTTCGGTGACTCACTGTAACAGACGTGAGCGGGCGTTACACTTTTTCATGAATGACTCCGAGCCACAACCTAATTTAAGACGTTGTCACGTCAAAAATAAATTAATTACTTGTTTTGTTTGAATTTTTGCAATAGATATACCCTCTATTGAATCTGAGAGTGCTTCTTTAAATACCGCTTTACTGTAGTCTTTGAATACCGCTTTACTGTAGGTAAACCTACAGGTACCGCTTTACCAGTATAGTTTAAATACCGCTTTACTGTAGTGAGGACAGCACGTAACCTTGGCGGACTGGTCTTTATATTTTGATATCTCAGGTATTTTGGTTGTCAACTCTTAGATTGACAGTTGGATTCCAATATACATTAGATATAATTTTTATTTCACAGCTGTCAATATATTTGCTTTTTAATATATCTACAAGTTTTTTATGTTTAACCCTATTAAACGCCTTTTTAAACTTCATAAAATATAAGCACATCTCCTGATTTATGTCCATGCATCTCTGAGTCATCACAGTTAAGCTGAACAAAGCATTTTTTGTGGCTATACCAGTTCTAAAGCCAAAGTGTATGTCTCTAAAGTTGTGCCACTTGACATTTTAAGAATTGCTACAAACGTCCACTGCAACCTTTGTCTTGGGACATATTGATAGTCTGATATATTAAATTAGAGAGTTTAACCATTACATCAATAATATTTTCATCAATAAGTTTATCAATTCGATGGGCAAATCATCTGTTCCAGTAGCTTTGGCATCTTCTGTATTTTTAAGAGCATAGATGACTTCCTCCCCGTAATATTGGTAATTTGGTACTCTCTGTGGTTTTTATTGGCAGTTCTTCTCTTTTATCATTAAATGGTTATTGGATGTAATTGATCCAGTGACAATCTCTCCTTTAGATTATTAATAATATCCACTTTAACATTTGTAAGGATATTCGTTTTATGCTATTTGTATATCCTGTAATTTCTTTAATTTTTTGTGTAAATTAAAGCAATCATACTTTTTATCCAGATCTTCTATTTCCTTGCATATATCGGAAAGCCACCTTTTTTTGTCCTTGATTTTCTTTCTGATATTTGCCTGAATTTCTTTGTATTTATTTGGGTCTTTTGCGTTATGTTTTCTTCGTTCTTCCATAAGTTCCAGCATTTTTACCATCATTTAAGTTATCGAAGTTTTCTTTTACTTCAAGTAGATTGATTTTAAATTTCATTTAAGCATATTTGTCGTGTTTAATCCCCCTTGTATCCATGGTTCATTTTTGAGATCAAGTTTCATTATAAGCGTTGACACATGCTGGAGCATAACCTTCTTGTTTCAAAAATAAAACTGAGGGTAAAAAAGATAATAAAGTCCATAAATATTCAGTGGCTCAAGAAAAACGAAATACAAGCTGAGGCTTCAACTTGTATAAATCAAAAAATAAAAAGATTTACATTAGAAATCAAAAGCACTGAAAATGTGAACATTATGTGGAGCAGAATTAAAGATTCTGGTATAAGGACACCGAAGGAAACTATGCAAAAGAAAGATGAAAGTCAAAAACCTCGAAAAAGTATGTCAAGAGATACTAGAAATTATGGAACAAAGAAAACATGCATTGAAATAGAGAAATTGCACAAAAAACATGATCAATATAATTTACGTAAAAAAGTCAGAGAACTGTCTCAAAAATTACGAACAAACATATCTAAAAAGTTAATTGACAAAAACAATAAACCTATTAATAATACATTAGTAAAATAAGAATGGAACCATCACTAATTGATAGCAAGAAAGATCCAATAATATTAAAATCCGAAGTCCAACATGTTATAAACAACTCAAAATCTGGCAGAGCAGCTGAGCCAAATAAAGCTCACATCGAGCTGATTAAACTTATGATGAAGACAATATAAGCACAATAACTACCCCCTTTAACAATATTATAAAAATTAGGGGAGATACCTACAAAATAGCTACTATCAACCATTGTTCCTCTACCAAAAACTAAGAATTCCAAACACTGTAATGACTGTTGATTAATCAGCTTAATGTCACAACTATTGAAAATATTTTTAAAGGTTATAAATGCAAAAATATTCAGAAAGTGTAAAGCGAATATGAATAATAGACAGTTTGTCTTTCGCAATGGCTTAGGAACAGTTCACACTCTGTAAACTTTCACAACTCTTGCTTAAAAATGTCGAGAACAGCAAAAGGATCTTTTCGTCGCATTTATAGACTATAAGAAAGCTTTCGACAAAGTTAAACATATCGTTTTTTTGGAATATCTTAAGTGAAAAGGACTGGCCAAAAATTATATTAACATAGTGAGAAATCTTTATTGGACACAACAGGCGCTGGTAACATTAGGTGGAAATAGGGATGCGCAACAGATAAGTAGAGGTCTACGACAAGGTTGTGTACTTTTACCATTACTATTTAATATATACTCCGAAGAGCTATTTACATAAGCACTTGAAAACTGTACAGAATAGATCAAGAGAAATGGTGAAAATATAAATAACATTCGTTATACTGATGATAGTCATTATTGCTGAATGTGAGAAAGACCTGCAAACAAACCTTAACATAATTTGCGATACTGTGGAACAGTTTTCTTTAACAATAAACATAAAAACAACAAAAACGATAGTTATCAGTAAGAGGGGTAAAGTCAACAAGGATCCAGATAAAAATGAAAATATTGAAAAGTGGACAAAATAAAGTACTTAGGAGTCTGGATTACTGAAGATCTTAATTCGAAATCAGAAATTCGCTTAAGAATAGAGCTATCAAGAGCAGCCTTTTTGAAGATGAAAAAATTTGTAAGTAACCAAAGACTCAATCTAAAAATCCGATATCGGATGATAAAATGTTATATTCACTCTATTCTTCTTTATGGTGCCAAAGCTTGGACTGTTAATGTTGACTTAGCGTAAAAGCTGGAAGCTTTTGAGATGTGGCTTTTTGGAATAATTTTGAAAATACCATGGACCGATTATATTACTAACGAAATGGTGTTGTACAGAATGGGAAGAGACAGAGAACTTTTGACAATCATTAAAAGGATAAAATCAGTATATTGGGGCACATGCTTAGAAATGAGAAGTGCGAGTTGTTTCAGCCGATTATGAAGGGTAAAATCGAAGAAAAAAGGGGTTCTGGTAGACGACAAACTGGAACAGGTTGTAGGTTGGAATCTACGTTCTAAGTTTAGGAACCTACGTTCCTACATTTAGGAAGTTTAAACAAGATAATAGCAATTATGAGCCTCATTAATACAGAAATTAACCAGCCTATCTCCACGTTAATTCCTCTTCCCGAATACATATCATTACACACAATTCTCAACTTCTGATTGGTCACTTTAGCATATCGCCGATTCTCTAAAGTAACTCTCTAAGTAGCTCTAGTTCTAATGTTTTGAAGTTATGATAAAATACTTCATTACAATAATTCTTTTTTTTCTACTTCTTGGAGATCTTTCGATCTATTTAATTCTGAAGCTGCCTCTGGTTAATTTCCTGAGAGGTAGATTGCCAACTATCCCTCCATCTTTTAGTTGGTCTTTCGGGAGGTCTTGAACCGAACTGGCTGTTTTCTAGGGCAATTTTTGGGAGTCTATTCTCATCCATTCGTCTTACATGATTGTACCATATCCTCTTACGCTGCCTTCCCCATCTTACAATATCTTGAATTTTGCACTGCTCTCTGACGTTTGTATTTCTCACCCTGTCTCTTCTTGTTTTGTCCACTATTGTTATTAGGGTTTTCATTTCGGCAACCCTTGTAGATTCTAATTTTACTATCTTTCACTACTAAAAAATTAGACATAGAGAAGCTTGGTGATGTATTGTAAATGTTGCAATATTATTTAGAAGCAGCAAAATTAGACAATTTTTACCAGATATTCTACATTCTCTATATCTAAGTCTACTTCATTCATTCATATTTCTTCATTCTTCCGTAAAAAAATAGTTTACCAATTCTATAAGATAGACTTTTTATTTTATTTATATTTTTTTAGAACTAATTACATCAACATAATACTTGGATACTTAAAGTAATCTACCAACTAATGGGCAATAACAATGGGATGTCCTGTTCGGCCTAGTCATCGATTATAATTTTTAATGATTATTAAACGGAATGTACAACCTTAAGTTATACTTTCGCTGAAAAAATTTAAATAATCCCAATGATGCTACAGCTCAAATCGGACCATTTCCTCCCCCAACATTCAAGCATCCCTTTTCTCGGCTCCTCTTCTCGAGTTATCCACCTAAATATTTCTTTAGCATCGGTTCTTACTTCGTTTATCTACGTTTTCCTTGGTCATCTTACTATAAAACGTCTTACCATAGCTTTACTAAGCGTTCTACTAACTGCTCTGTTATTATCCATTCTTATAAGGTGACCTAGCGCAATCTTTGTATTTTTGGATAATTTGCTATAGAGTGATCTTTGTAAGATTGATATAAATCGTGGTTGAACCTTATTTTTTCCATACCATTATCGCGAATTGGTTCCAATGTCCTTCTCAATATCTTTTTTTCAAATGTACCAATAAGGTTTTTTATTTTTGTTTCTCATGGTCCATGTTTCTGCGCTACATGTGGCTATTGATCGGATGGTAGTTTTATGTTTATTTAAATAGGCAAGAAAAGCAAAACATTTGTAAAATAAGCATTTTTATTAAAAATCATTAAATAAGCAAAAAAAGCAAATTTTTTTTTTTATTTCAACTTTAACGTGCTTGGCTACTATGGCCACACTTACACAGGTAATATAACATGAATTTTCATTACACAAACATTAAGTGTTACATTAAGAATATGTTACAATAATACGGAATGATGATAATATGTTTACAATGTCTAAATTAAAATCTACTTATATTTTTTGATATAAGTGTTCATCTCTAAGGAATTGTATCACAGCTTTGATTTGGTCAGGGTTGTTTAGGATATCTCGTACTTCACTTTTGAGTTTGTATTGTAATCTTCTGGCCAAATGTTGATGGCATTCAGTGAGAATATGTTTGATTGTCAAATATGATTGGCAGATTTGACAGGGGAGACGGATGCTAGAGGACATTAGGTAGCCGTGTGTGAGTTTTGAATGTCCTATCCGAAGTCGTCTTATCACAATGAGATCTCGTCTTGAGAGGGCTGAATAGTCAAATGTAGGCTGACTGGTTATTGACGGTTGTATTTCGTGTAAGATCGAACGGTTAGAGTTCCAATGCTGCTGCCAAAGGAGTCTGGTTCTTCTTTTAATATATGATTTTAGGTCCTTACAAATTTGAATTTTATCGGTGATTTCAGGTGATGCTTATATTATTATATAAGCAAAATCATATTTTCTAAAAGGTAAAACATCTATGAATCATTTTTGGGACGTAGATTATTTACCAATTATAATTAATTAAAATAAACTTAACTTACATATGAACAGCAAAATATTGCATATATTTTACTACTTTTGTAATCGAATTTACATTCTCAGTTTATACAACGTTTTTAATATTTGAGAAACCCGTATATTGCACAAACCTACTCGGCCATTTTAAGCATCTACCATTGTGTTTATCTCCCGACAGAGAATAAGAAGTAGAAACCGAACGAGAAATAAAAGAATCAATCGGCATTCTATTTGCGATACATTCAAGTGTCCCCCTGCAACTGACCGCTGCGGCCGCGATGTTCGGCTTGGGCGTCGCGTGGTGAATTTTACTCTTCTTTGCCAACCTTCTTCGAACAATGGGCCATTGTATGCTGAGAGCTCCCAATCTGCATAATCGGCCGGGCGGAGATGCTTTCTTTTGCCTTCTGTGGTGCTATGCATGTGCAAAAGCGCGAGAAATATAGTTTCAAAGAATTTGGAAAGTTGTAAGGTGTACACTAAGAAAAAATGCTCCCAACTAAGGTATGTCTCTTTGAACGACAATTAAAAATGTTTTTATGGTTTTAAAAATACTAAATTTTTATTAACATAAATATAATATAATATGCTGCTCATTGATGAGTGAGTGGACAGAGAAATCCTAGCTGGATAAAATTTGAAGTACCATATATACTACCTACACATATTAGTAAAAGTGACATTACGAGCAACAATAAATGGATGAAATGGTATTTTCAGGGACACGACAGCATCTTTTAGCGTAATAGAAGCGTGTGCTGAACGTTATTTATTATATTTGTACAATAAGTGTATTGTATCAAGTTTAGAAGGTAATGTTCTTTCTATCCAAAGTTATCTGTAACTTGGAGACCATTAACCTATAGATCCCAGATTCAATAATGTGCTTCCTTGAATCGAGATAAAGATATGTACTAAGTTTCAAGACTTTAGTCACTTTTCCGTCAAGAGCTATCGTGCAGACGGTAGTACGTTCTGGTAGTGCCTGTAGCTTGTGACAGCTCATCTGGATCAATCTCTGAAGATATTAAATTTTGAGAGATATTATGTGTAACATCCATTTTAGTTTCTACTTCCACGGTTTGCGGCATAAATTCCATTTTTGAATCACTTTCGTGTTCGCTAACATATTCGGGATCATATTCTGAGTCATCTCTACCGCTAAACTCACTCTCTTCTGCTTCTACAATACGTTGAGCCTATTGTTCAAACCTAGTACTATTTGGATCCATTTTTTTAATATGTGACAAGTCCACTTTTCTATAAAAACCGAAACATTTTTTTCTGAAGATATGTGCAAAAAAACGTAATAAGTGAGGTGGGGTCACACTGACCCCACAGCGTAGATATTTCAGTATAATTTGTAAACACTAACTTATTTATTTGCGACTATTTCTCTGGACGTCATACAAAATAGAGACGGAAGGTTGTAGCGGTCGAATAGCTGTGCCAAAGTAGGTAGAATGTAAATCATTTGCAAAATCAGGTGGGATCCCCATGACCCCACATTACCAGTTACGGGTTCTTCATCATCATAAGTGGCTCGACAATCCGTTGTGGATCTTGGCCTGCTCACAAAGAAGTCGCCACTCCTGTCAATTCCTGGCAACTTCCCTCCTTCTGACCCTTATAATCTGGTCGTCTGTTTGTAATCTGACATTTTAGCAATGTGTCCAGCCCATTTAAACCTCTGCACTTTAGCGAACATATCAAAATCGATCTTATTAAGGTCTTCTATATATTAAGCTTTACTGCACGTTTTATATTTTTATTTTTTAAATGTTTCTGGAGCAATGAACACACGCCCTCATCTGGTCAATACCGTAGCGAGATTAAATAAAACGAGCGGTTCGAATTGATATAAATATATTCATTTATAAATTTACAGTTCGGTAATATCTTATCAACTCTATTCTACTCATAACATTGTTACATATATATACCAAAAGTATTGTTCTAGAATCATCTGGAGTAGTCCCAACTCTAATTCGTTGTTTGACGGATCGACCTCTCCCGTGCTCGATACATCTGTGGAAAGTTCTCGGCGCTTTCGAGATGCAACCGTTACATGGGCCATGCCGAATGCATGTTCGTAACAATACTATCAAAATTAGAAAGACGTCATATATAGGACACATAATGCGCCATAGGGAATTTGAGCAGCTCCAGATAATATTAGAAGGCAAGATATTTCGAGGGTTTTTAGAAACCAACATATATTTGGTGTTTTCCTCGTTTACTACAAGTCCTAATTCACTTACTGCGTCCGCAAGCCTTGTAAAACACTTCACCATGTCTCTCATACTTCTGCCCACTATAACTATATCGTCAGCTAATGCGAGAATTTGTGACGATCTATTAAAAATAGTTCCATTAATTCTAATATTTAATTGTCTGATTGCCTTTTCCAAGGCAATATTAAAGAGAAGACACACCAGTGCATCCCGCTGTCTTCGACCATTATTAATGTCAAAGAACTTATAGTTTTCCCCTTCAATTCTAACGTATGAGCTTACGTTTTGCATTGTTAATTTGGTCAACTTAACTAACTTAGGTGGGATCTCAAAGTTTATCATTACCAAGATCTTCACACTGTCATAGGCTGCTTTGAAGTCAACGAAGAGATGGTGTGTATCTTTGTTATATGCTAGTGACCTTTCTAGAATCTACCTATGAGCTTGAATTTGATGTGTAGTTGATTTTCCAGCAGTAAATCCGCATTGATATTGACCAACAATATCCTTTGTAAAATGTTGAAGTCTTTTTAATAAAACATTGCCGGAGATTTTATACGCAGATGCTAACAGAGTAATGCCTCTATAGTTCTTACACTCCATTTTTTATTTTCCCTTTTTATGCAACGGACATATTATTCCCTTTAGCCACTCTTCTGGTACCCATTCATTCTGTCACATAAGTACTAGTTACGGGTAAGTTTATTTTATTTTGCACATTTATTTTAAAATCAATAATTGATATAGATTTAAAATAGTTATTATGGCTTTCAGTCATTTGTTGTATTGTGTAAATGAATGTCGTAAATATTAAAAGATATAAGCTTTAACCATTGAAATTGTCTTTTACTCTAAACGATTACTTCAGCAATAAATTTCGTTATTTTACTACTTACAATATTTATATCCAAACATCTACTTGATGGCCAATTAATATCATTTCCAAAGTCTATTCTGAAGGTTATGATATGACTAATATAGTGGACAACTTATTGTGAGAAACTGAGGAGCGGACAAGAAAACTTCTGATACGATCTGAAAGGTGATCCGTAATAAAAATATTCAACGGCACCAACATTAATATCATAAAAATTCTTAAGTCTTACTGGTGCTTTTTTATGTACTTGAACTGGAAGATTTAGATTCATGTCGCCGATGAATCTTTACCGTCTTCTTAGAATTGATAGTTAAAAGAACTGAAAATTTTAAATATGTGTAAAAATGCATATAAAACCCGCACTTGATGTTATTTTACGGGGAAGCATTAAAAAATGGGATATACTAATCTTTAATAAAATTTATACTCTGGTAGTAAAAAGTAATTTTGATAATACGAAATTATGGATATCTAGACGAGGCACTAAAAAGCACTAAACCTACTAAGTTTCTGCAGCAAGATGGATCGCTATGCAACTTTTTGCATTCGATTCAGGACGGTGTCAGGAAAAGTTCTGAACAAAATTCATGGTGGTAAAATGAAAATTGTACTTATATTATTATTATTGCACAAAATACAAATTTGGTTCTTGGTCCAATCGTCAGAGAGTTGACTTCTAAAAATCATGGAAACAAGCTGAATTTTGCATAAAATAATAATTTTGGGACCCAAAAAGTTTACCACTTTTACCCTCGGGTTTCTTCCTAAAACCCCCCTAAAACGCAAAAAAATCGATTTACCAAGAATCCCACGAATCTTTGCGCCGTAGAAAAAAATTTTTCAAATAAAAAATGTAGCTGAGATAATTTTAAATAAAAATAAAATCCGTAAACTAATTTTCGAAACCAAATTCAGAATTTCGCTTTAATCTGTGCCTTCTAAGAATTGCAAGGCAAAACAGACGTTGATAAAGATGTTATTAGAGACATGGGGAATCTAAAAATTGCATTCCACAACATATCTCCTCAACTAAGCAAAATTCTTAGCGAATTGGTTTCTAGTACTCGTACAGAGTATATCGGAATAAAAAGGAAAAGAAAGCCGTTCTGATGAGGCCTATTAGGCCGAAATACGTATAAGCGGATGCGCAGGCGCCCTGTACCTGAAATCAAATCTTGACTGTCTTTTCCTTTTTATTCCGATATACTCTGTATGAGTACTAGAAACCAATTCGCTAAGAATTTTGCTTAGTTGAGGAGATATGTTGTGGAATGCAATTTTTAGATTCCCCATGTCTCTAATAACATCTTTATCAACGTCTGTTTTGCCTCGCAATTCTTAGAAGGCACAGATTAAAGCGAAATTCTGAATTTGGTTTCGAAAATTAGTTTACGGATCAGTTGTCGCTATTTGCGTCTACGAAACCATGTTAGAGTTGCTTCCTAAGACAGAAAAGATTTATTTTCACGTTCAGAGCGACTGCGAAAGCCGTTCTGATGAGGCCTATTAGGCCGAAATACGTATAAGCGGATGCGCAGGCGCCCTGTATGTGAAATCAAATCTTGACTGTCTTTTCCTTTTTAAATAAAAATGTTTATAAGAAATTTTTGTATAGAATATACCGTTCTCTTAGAAACAACGCTTGAAGCGATCGTCGATTTTGAATATTAGTTCGCGAATGTATAGTAACACGCAAAATCAATGTTCAATAAAATTTGTATCAGCTCGACGGTAAAAATTCGACATTTTTTTAAAGGCAAAGATGGCAGCTTATGTAAGCAGTTTTTGTATTTTGCCGAGAATAAGCTCAGATTTCATAAAGGTGTTAAATAAATAAACGTGACGCGATTTTTCCATTTTTTACGATTCTCGTGAGATGAAAAAAATTGATCACTTTCATAGATAATACCAAAAATGATACCAATGTTCAAGAGATAAAGAAGACCCCAACAATTATAGAGGTATAAATCTACTGAACACCGCACTTACCACAAACTTACAGAAGCTTACAACAAAATCAATAAACTAACAACTTTATCAGATGATTCAGATCCGAAAGATTCTGCGTAGATGCCGTATTTGTACCAAGACAAATCACAGAAAAGGCTATCGAGTACAATAAACCAGGTAATCTATGTTTTATAGATCTGATAAAGGCTTTCGATCGCATCCAAGTCGAAGACATTTTACACCTACTGTATAAAAGACACATACCAGTCAATATTATACAAACCATCGAGAACATCTACTTCCATAATTGAATACAGGCAAAGATAAATGAAAAACTAACATAGTGTATACCAGTACAAAGCGGAGTTACACAGGGTGACTCGTTAAGCCCACTTCTCTTTAATATAGTAATGGACGATATAATACAATTAGTACCTAAAAGGTTTTGGTTACAGAATGGGGAACAAAGAAATCCAAACATTATGTTATGCAGACGACGCCGCATTAATCGCCGAGACAGAAGACAAGCTCCAAAGATTAACACACACCTTCAATATAACAGTCAAGAAATACAATATAATAATATCAGCAGAAAAAACCAAATGTATGACAACATGCAAATATCCACTACGATGTAAAATCGAAATTGATTGTAAAATAATAAAGCAGGAAGCAAGGTTTAGATATCTGGGAATAGATATAACTAGTTACGGAGATATTGAAGAAGAAGTACGACAACAAAGCTTAAAAGCTAGTAAAGCGGCGGGATCCCTTAATGACATAATCTGAAAGAACAAACCCCTAAGATAAGACCCAAAAACAAGAATATATAAATCAGCAATTAGACCTATAATAACATACACTGCGGAGACAAGACCTGACACATCTAAAACGAGACAACTACTAAAAACAACAGAGATGATAACACTCCGACGAATATCAGGGAAAAGTCTGTTGGATAGGAAGAGAAGCGAAAACATATGAAAAGCATGCAATATAGAAGACATAAATGGATGGGTAATCAATCGGAAACATGAGTGGAATGAACACATTAGTATTACACATTGTAGAACACATTGTAGAATGGCAGAGGATAGGATAGTACGAATAGCACGAGATAAGTCACCAAATGGACGAAGAAGTATTGGCAGACCAAGGAAAAGATGGTGCTACAATTTAAACAATTTAGGAGGCTAATATTGAAAAAGAAACAGACTTTAAAGCCTACATACAAGAAGGAAGAAGAAGAAGAAGACTTTTATTGACCAGTTGTAGTAAAATTTCCATTTTTAGAGTTCAATCTTTAAAACCTATGACATGAAATTTTAATTTTGATTTGTGGCAACAAATATTTGAAATATGAATAAAAAACGCAGAATTTAATGTTTTACATTAAAAACGATCACATGACATAAGAAATGCATCCAAGAAGATGGTTTTGGGTATAGTTTATAGCAGAAGTTTGGTTCTTTTGAAAAACGTTCTGGTGTAATTATAAAAAAAAGAATGTTTTAGATTGTTTGTTATGTGAAAGTTTAAATCCAGCGTTTTTTAAGTATATTTCAAATGCCTTCCATTTGTTGCCAAAACTCAAAACTAAAATTTCATGCTATAAGTTCTAAAGGTTAGGTTCTAGTTGTTGAAACTATCGATTTTTTTTGCGCTTTCAGCAAACTACGAGGGGGGTTTTAGAGTGAATCCTAAGGGTAAAAGTAGTAAACTTTTTTTCATCTTTTTTGGGGTCCTAAAATTAATATTTTTGGCAAAATTCACTTCTAAACGGTTTTGAAGTGGTGATGGGTGGAAAATCAGCCTACATAAATAAAGACTTTTTTAAAATTGGCTGGGAAACCACTTTATTCCAAGAAAGGCAGCTGGTACATGCCTATTACTGCTCGACGGACACTGATCTCACACTAACTCGCCGGACATATTAGAGATAGCGCTGAAAAAATCACTTTCTTCCCAGCCACACGACTTATTACCTACAGCCTCTCGACCAATCGTTTTTTAAACTGTTGAAGGCCAATTACCGAAGTGCAGCTATCGAATGGGGAAATGCACATCCTGGAAAGAAGAATGAACGCAGGCACTTCGGCCAACTTCTACAGAAAGCCTGGTCACAAGCTGCAACAATGTCTATAGGTTCAGCAGGCATCCGGACCTGCAGGGTGTTTCCATTTGCGCCCTCCTCTATTCCCGATTACGCCTACCTACAAGAAACCTTGGAGTCCAACTCTATGGACAAGGACGACAAAAGTGTTAGCTCAACCTTGGATCCTCAACCCAGCACATCTGGTTTACTCTCACTAATTTATTAAAAGTCTCCTTCACATTGGTGACTGTGTTTCCCACAATGTCAATGTCATCTCCGTATGCTAGTAGTAATTTTGATCCATTTACTGTCAGTAATTCTGTTTTAAGTTATGCTGCTCTTACTACTTTCTCCAGGATGATATTAAAGAGGAGAGGTGACAGCGCATCTCCTTGTTTCAGGCCACTGCTTATTTCGAAAGATTCTGAGAGTTTGTTACCTATCCGTACTCTGGATCTACAGCTATTCACACATAACTTACCAAGCTGGATAAGTTTTTTTGGAACTGAAAGTTCTGCCATTGCATTCCACATCTGATCCCTTTTAATGATGTTGTACGCTTGCCGGAAATCTATGAAGAGATTATGGATAGTTCTATTGAATTCCCATTCTTTTTCAAGCAGCTGTCTTAGAGTAAAGATCTGATCTATGGTCGATCTATGTTTTCTGAAGCCGGCTTGATATTTCCCCATGAAATTTTCTACAAACGGTGTCAGTCTATTTGCCTCCATAATTAGAGCGCTTGGTTTTGTCTCCCTTTTTATGGATGGGGATTATTACACTTTCGTGCCATTTTGTTGGTATTTTCTCTTAGTTCCATATAAGTGTTATTAGTTTGAGAGCAAAAATCAGGTTGAGCATATCTTCAGAGAAACCTAAGGCCAACGAAGTATTAGGACAGTGGAACATCGAGAAAATGCAAAATGAGGAAATCCGAGAAAATTTCAAACAAGAAATTAAACAGCATCTAAATACAGTAGACCAGAGCAATGATGTCGAAAGGCTGTAACAACAAATGAAAACATCAATTACGGGGTCAGCCGAACTAATAATAGGAAAAAGCAGTGGTTTGATAGAGAATGTCAAGAAAAACTACACCACAGACAGATAAAGTGAAACATTATGCTTCAACAAGGAACAGCAGAAAGTAAAGAAAACTATGCAACTTCACGCCGAGAAACAAGGAACCAGATATCGTAAGACATATTAAGATAGGACGTCTGAGGTAGATAGGGCATGTAATGCGGATGGAACAAAATGACCCAGCTATAAAAACGCTCCTTGATAGACTGATTGGTCAGAGAAGAAGAGAAAGACCCAGAACAAGGTTCGTTGATAACATTGATGAAGACATGAGAAATATTTGACTACGTGCTTGGCGGAGAAGGCGATGGATAGGGACGACTGGAGAGAAATTCTTGAGGGGGCTAGTATTCACACAAGGTTGAAAAGCCAGAATGATGATGAAAATACAACGCTACCTACTTTAAAATAGATAAAATATCTAATTAATATGCGCATAATATATATCCGCATTGTTATCAAAAACATCGAGACACCGAACAGCAAGTAGATAAAATAAAACTAACTAAATAAAAGAAGGTATTGATGTTAGCTATACACTATTACTAAACAGCAAACAATTGCATACATTAAAGAAAAACGAATTGAAAATTAAACAACCAATTAAATCGCATAAACATACAACCTAAAACACGCCTCTTGATTTCAATATACATTTTGTAGATTTGCGATTGGTGTAAACAAAATCCTTTCTTAATGATTTTGTTTTAATTGCGTTAAATGCACTATTTAAAAAGCGGTAGGGGTTATCAAATGCTGCAAATATAATAAATTTTTACCACTTCACAGGTCAAACAGCTGCTCAATATGCAAAATAAAGGCGCAATTACATAAAACCTAAAATAAATCAAAGAGAAAAACACGACATACATAACCAAAATATATAATTCTTACTTAATACTTGCTTCTTTCTTTTTATAATAATTTCCATAATAGTTTGCAGGTCTATCCCTTTTTTTCTCTACTACGTCACTTCCCTTGCAGGTTATCTGTCAAATATAACTATCCTGGTCACCTAAAGCATTTTTTTAGAGTTTAATAACTTTTATAACTTTTCCTAGAGCTAAATGTAAGAGATTTATTTGCTTTTTATTAAAAATGAACATATGTATCTTAATACTGCAATACTACCTGTGGTTAAATGTAATTAAATACTTTTTTCCAGTCCCTTTTATGAAACATTGGAAAAATAAAACCTGTTAGGGATAATAATCAGATTCTCCCGCTACTTGCAAGAACATATTTCTTCCATTTTGAAATTGCCTTAATAGGAATTCTCTGCGGTAACTTTTTTCCTTCAAACATCAATTACATAACATTTGATCGATCACGACAGATGGTTTTTGAAATAATTCATAAAACATGAAATAGTGACTTTCACAAACAATTTTCGAGTTACTTCACCAATTGTACGTCTCCGTATAAGGTACCTATTTCTAATTAAATTGGCAGCTATCGATTTCTCCTCAATTCGCTAATTAAAATTTTTGCTTGTATTCTGTCATCAGAAGTACACAGAAAATACAATCAATAATTTTTTTCGTCGTTGAAAACAAAAATATATTTTTTTTATTTTTAAGTCTCGTCAATTATTTTGAAGTAAAAATTGTATATCAAAAACTCAGTTAGGTTGTAATATTAAATTAAATTACAAAAAATTTAAAAGTATATAAATATGTATGTAATACAATATACTGGGTGTTTCAAAAAGGTATGTCATAAATTAAATCACGCATCCCAGGAACAAAAATAAATTGATTGAAACCAAATTCTCCTATCAAGTTGATATTGTTCAGCACAACATCAACCACTGCTCTCTGCACTCAAAATCAGCTTAGAGCTAACTTTGCGTGGTTTTAGAGTCTTTAGAGCAGATAGAGACAGTTGTGCTTGATCAGGCCCTATTGATTATCTTCTGAGCAAACATCTTAATAGCCAAAAATAGTAACATTTGTACCATGGCAGGGTCCAATTTGACCCCCCATTGGTTTTTGTATTAAAAAATATTCTTTTTTTAACTTGTTTTATTTTAAATTATTTTGTTTACAGCTACTTTTACATTTATATAAAAATAAACGAATTTGGTTAATTAGATATAACTTTATTTAAAAAAAACTTTTGTATTCAGTCAAATTAACATAGCTATGCACTTTCTCGAATTATAAGAAAAATAATAACAATGTGCAGTTTTTTTATATCCAATGGTAAAATCTAGGTATCATATCTCCTACCTAAAATAAAAAAAATCGATTTAGATTTCGTATCTCAAAAATAACAAGCATGATTTTACCTTAATTTTCAACACAGCTTATGCATAACGTCTGTATGCGGGAATCATTTTTGCAAATAAAATCTCGACATTTATCGCACGATGAGCTTTTTTTCTTTTGGTTTTTGGAATATGGACATATTTTACACCTTCCCCTATTTTTTCGTCGTTGTGGCTCTGGATTTGCGGCAGGCATTGGTTCCTGAAGTCCGGAAACTTTAAAAATGGCACTACGAATTTCTCTTGGTAAACAAGTTTGCTGAGTTCTACGAGTTAAATGAGCCTTATTAAGTTCTTGACCTAAAGTGGTTAGAAACAATCTTCTTTCCATTATTTGATTTTGCTGAACTCCATTAAAAATTACGCTAGCATTTAATCCTGCAATGTCCAAAATGCGAAACCATATTACTTGAGGCCATCTACGAGTTCTTATGCCAGTTTTATAGCATGCACATTTCTTATCCTTTTGTCTCGTAAAAATTTATAGTCTCTGGCTTTTCATTAACCATTTTATTGGAATGATGCATAGTTGACACTAACAACACTGCACGATTTTTCTTAGGGACAAAAGATACAAGGCTCTCGCTTCCTGTAAAACCACATAAGGCAGAATTAGGTGGCCTGTTTTTTTGGGGTTGAAATTCAGCAGGAACCTCTCTTTTATTTCTTTTTAGAGTTCCAACATATGAAATTTTATGGCTTCTCCGTTCTTTTATGAGCTCAATGGACGAAAACCAATTATCTGCTGTTATGTTTCTATTTGTACCAGAAATTGGTGGAATAAGTGTCAAAACATCTAGAGTGGGGATGGATAACTTTTTTGGATTTGCTCTGCGTGTATCTTTTCCAGTATATATAAAACCATTTAGCAAATAATGTGTCTTAGAGTCTACTAAACACTGCATTTTCAGACCGTATTTGTCTGGCTTATTTTTGAGATACATCATGAATCGGCACCTTCCTCTAAATGCAATAAGCATTTCATCTATTGTGAGATATTCACCACAGCTATAATTGGACTGGCAATTAATTATAAACATATTAAAAATATTGGATATAGCTGCCAGTTTATCTCCGTGCGCAATACGTTCTTGTCTAGTAGCTGGGTCGTCAAAACCAAGGCTTCCAAGCAAAAAATAAAATCGGTTTAGTGACATGGTTGCTCGAAATATATCACGGCCAGTACCATTCGTAGCAAATAAAGACCTTAAATCTTCATTATTGGATTTAAATACCCCAGCTAAATATAATAAGCCTAAGAAGGACTTTAATTCAATTATGCCAAGATGATTGGTATATTGACACGATAAATTGTGTAAATTATATTTAGAAGCCATATTAGTTATTCGTTCATTGGTTTTCTCAAGAATTTCTTGCAATATATCGTGGCTAATAATACATTCCCAAGCATCAACTGGTTTCTCTGGCATACTAGCTCGAGCTTTTCCAATAACACCAGGTAAATGACTAATTAAATTAAGCTTACGTGTACGAGAAAAGGTGGGAGAAGTTTTAGACCACTTGTATCTAATTTTGGCATAAAACACATCCCTTGAGTCAGCTATATCACTTTCTTCACCCGAATATTCACTACCAGTTTCGGAATTATTAATTTGCCAATTTTTTTCGTCATCATCGTCCCATTCCTCTTCACTGTCTGTTTCGTGATCACTGTGTTCACTAGCCTGGTCTAAAAACTCACTGTTACTATCTAGTCCATTGTCCATAATTTTTTGTCCCTCCTCTTCAAGTTCTTTCTGTGTCAGAGGACGTTTATTGCGACTACACCCCGCCATTTCAAATTACTCGTTAATTGCACTAGAAACACTTATACCATAAGCGGGTCAAAATTGACCCTATGCGTGCCTAACTCTGCAGTAGTAACAGATAAATTAACGGAATTTTCGTAGATCGATAAATCACCTACCGGTCGAAGATTAGCAGAAAGCGCGCAATGCTCAATCTATGTTTCGGTAGCGAAACTTGGCATTAAAAACGCGGGGGTCAATTTTGACCCCGCCATGGTACTGAAGGGTTAACTAAACTCAAATCTGATTCCACTATCATACATTCCACCCACATATTTCATGCTCTTTGGATCCATTTGTGAACTAGTACAGGTTCTCGTTCCAACCAATCATCCCGGTCAAGTAATTTAACCAAGAAGGAGGATTAGAGCTCAAATTGAAGCACCAACTATGCTGTACCACGGAAAGCACAGGACAGCACTCGACGGTCTGTCTTCTAATGTCACAATGGCGTATCAGACCGGCCATTTCTAACCAGTGGCCAGAACAGTTAAGTCGATAGGTCGCCATCATGACTTTGTGTATAGATACAATAAGATATAGAGGGGGTAAACCCAACAGAGCCTCAAGAGTCGCTATGAGAGTGGTCCTCATGGATCCTGAAATTGGCCTTGACTGAAGCTGGTCTATTTTTCTAGGGTTGTAAATGTATTTGAAAAGTTCCGTTTGGCAGTTGGAGTATCATACGAGTATATCGGCTCAATAAGCTATCTAATTAATATTCTAAGCTTTGTTCTTCTTTGAGGAAAACAAATTTATCATTTGGATAACTGTCCAACACATACTTTTGTTAATTTCAAGTTAGTATTAACAATTTGAACATGTTTATTAAATAATCTTGACATTTATCAAAACAAACCATGATTTGTTTGTTGTTGTTTGGGTCACTACATAAAATAATAATTTCAAGGCGAACTTTTTCTCAAAACCTGTGTATAATAAGTTAGCAGCTAGTCTAGTCCTTTCCTTTCAGCAGACTTTCAAACTTCTTGTCCTATTTTGTTGATTTTCTTCTAATGTGCACCCTCAGATTAGGGAAAGTTTAATTTTTCCTGTTAATCGTATTTATTTCATTTACTGTTTGTTATCTTCACTTTTTTAGTTTTAGATATAACTGAATAATTAACTATTAATCAAAGCAGCAGCGATAATTTAATTAAAAGTATAAAACAAATTTAGATATTTTACGCTCAATAAAATTTTTGAAACAAAAACTACATTATATACAACTGTTATCAGTATAGTTATAAAAACACACCAACAACGTCATTTTTCTATTCTATCGTCTTTTATCTATTAGGAAACATAAAACAAACCATACTCTGTGAACGAGCAGCGATAAAAATTATAATTGCCGCTTAGTAGATACGATTCATGTGTATTTACGAACCATTTACTACCATAACTGTAAAATATATAAGTATTAATTTACAAAACTGGTAGCAACAATCTTGTTTGATAAGTTTTTTGATAGTATATGACTATTTTTTTATTTTGAGACACCAACTTGAACAAAGTAACGCAAATACTTGAAAAATAGGAAGCAAAAAATAAAATAATAAATGAAATAACTTTGTAAGTGCCCAAAATAAAAGTTTGCAGTAAAGACAAAAAAACTGTTTTAGTTGAAAAATAATTAACGAAATAATTCTTAATATTTTTAATAAACTTTGGTTGAATTAACACTAATTTGAAGTCTATTGAAATTAAATATCATATAGATTATATCGCTGCACCAATCAGGTTTAGAAACTCCATCAAAGCCGTAAAAACGTACCCGGGTGCGGACGTAGCATCAGACCACAATCCGGTGGTATGTAAGTTTGAAGTAAAGTTAAAAAAGCCAAATGCAAAGAACGGGCTCGAAACGCTAGATATTAGGAAGCTTTCCAACAATAATATTAAACAACAGATGCAGGAGAATTTAAATACCGAAATATCAAAAATCCTTAAAAATAACAATGAACCGCTGGAAAAGTGGAGTGAAATTAAAGAAGAGATTAGGACTTCAAGCTCTAAGTTTTTACTACCTGACAAGAGAAAAAAGAAAGACTGGATGACTGCAGAAATCCTTGACATGATGGAAGAGAGACGGATATATAAAACTAAAGATACTGCCAAATACCGCGAAACCCATAGACGAATTAGAGCTGAGATAAGAAAATCTAAAGAGAAATGGTTCTCGGAGAGATGCGAAGAAATCGAACAGTGCGAAAAGGTATACGACTATCACAATATGCATAAGAAGATAAAGGAACTCACAACAAAGAAAAGCTACAATATTTTATCGAAAGGGCTATGCGATGATAATGGAAATCTACAACTAGACCCCGACAAAATAGTTAGAATCTGGGAAACTTATGTGGAACAACTGTTTAATGATGACCGTCCTAGTGGGTATACACTGAGCAATGATGATACTGGCCCTTCTATTCTAAAATCAGAAGTGGAGAATGCTATAAAGGGTCTTAAAAATAACAAAAGACCAGGCAACGATAACGTATACGGGGAAGTATTGAAAATGCTGTGCGAAACAAACAGTCAATTTCTAGACTCACTCGTCAGACTCTTTAACAATATTTATAACAGCGGGGAGTTTCCTGAAGACTGGCTAGAGTCAACTTTTGTTGCCATACCGAAAAAACCAAAAGCAAAGTCTTGTGATCAACATCGGATGATAAGTCTAAGTAACCACATTTCGAAGGCATACACCAAGGTTATTTACAACAGAATAAGCAAAAAATGCGAGGATAATATTGGAGATTCGCAGTTTGGGTTTCGGAATTCTCTTGGGACAAGAAAAGCACTTTTTAGTCTACAGGTACTTATCCAGCGCTGCAGAGATATGAACAAAGACGTGTACATATGCTTTATAGACTACGCAAAAGCATTCGATAACGTAAAGCACGAAAAGATAATTGAAATTCTCCATAAGATCGGAGTCGACTACAGAGACATTCGAACAATAGCGAGTCTCTATTGGGGCCAAACAGCTAAAGTGAAAGTAGGATCTACATTTACCAATAAAATTGAGATCAAGAAAGGGGTACGACAGGGCTGTATCTTGTCTCCTATTCTCTTTAATATATACTCAGAAGAAGTATTTAAGACAGCGCTGGAGGAAAGCACAGAAGGCATAAAGATAAACGGACAAATAATTAATAACATAAGGTATGCTGATGACACTGTGATTCTAGCAAGTAGCATGGAGGAACTGAGTTGCCTAATGGATAAGATACAAAAAACAAGTGCACAATACGGACTCAGACTAAATATCACAAAAACCAAATGGATGTTAGTAAGCAAAACCCAACAACCACCACAGCAACTGATATTAGACGATGAAAGAATTGAACACGTGGATTCGTACATCTACTTGGGAACAACAGTTAACTCAAATTGGGATCAAGCGAAGGAAATACGTATAAGGGTAGAAAAGGCAAGAGCATCGTTCACTAGCATGAAGCAAATTTTCACCTCTAAAAGCCTCACCCTACCTCTCAAAATTCGACTTCTGAAATGTTATGTATTCCCGGTTTTGTTATATGGAATGGAGGCGTGGACAATGACTGCAACATTGATGAAAAAAGTAGAGGCCTTCGAAATGTGGGCTTACCGACGTATATTACGTATATCCTGGACTGAGCACGTGACCAACGAAGAGGTACTACGCCGGATAGGTAAAGAGAGAGAGGTAGGAATAAGTATAAAGAAAAGAAAGTTGGAATACTTGGGTCACGTTATGAGACACAATAAATATAGAGTACTACAACTGATCGTCCAAGGGAAAATAGACAGCAGAAGGGGTCCAGGGAGGAGAAGACACTCGTGGCTCCAAAACTTGCGGCAATGATTCGGATTGTCATCTGCTGAACTATTCAGATCTGCCGCAAACAAAGTCAGAATAGCCATGTTGATTGCCAACGTTCGGAACGGACAAGGCACATGAAGAAGAAGATTGAAATTAAGTAGTCTATGTTTTAATTCATTTAAAACCACTAAGAGAACAAAACGTTGTAAGTGCCATTATTTATGTAAAGCATAACGTTGTAAGTGTGTATTTACTTGCATTAAAAAGTCAAAAGAAAAAGATCAAATTAACAATAATTATGGTGAAAATAAAGGTAACATTTATTTATTTACTTAAGCAACTTTAATTAAAAATCAGCATTTTGTAAGGTTTTCGTAAAAAGTTTTTGCTTCCTGCTAAATATGGTTGCATGGCTTGGATATATTTAATTTGTTTGTAGACAATTGCGTAGGGGTTTCCTTCATCTCGATTTCCAACTCCTCAAAACTCGCCTTAGTGATTCCAGGTTTACTTTACAAGAACGGTTTTTTCTTTCCAGCATTAGCAAATATTGTAATGAGGTGTTTTGGTATAAACGGCTTGGCATGCTTCTTTGCTTTATCTATAACGGGAAAATCGCGATCACACGCGAGAAAGGTATGTCCTTTAACAGGAAATTTTTGAATATTTTCTGAAAAGAAACCTTTTTCAATGAAAACAAGATAAATGACAAGTAAACTCTGGTTCTTATTTTGGCCACCATAATTATCTGACCAGAGAATTAGCTTTTGCTTATCTGTAGTGAATTCTATTTAGCTACTGGTAAAAAACCTGCACAGACAAAAAGCTATCTCGTTTGACCTCCTTTGCACGACAGTTACATTCCAGAAGAGCATGATGCCCCTTCCTTCGTCTTCTAAATGAATACATATATTAATACAGGTAAGTAGACGGCTGTAGTATGATGTAACTCACACCCAAATGACGAAATTTGTGTGTGAGTTAATGTTGGAAGATACATCTGTTACTGGAGATCAAATTTCTCACCCAATTTTTTTTCTTTTTTGAGTTCCGCTTTGGATTCATTATTCAATTCCTAAAAATATCTTTGGTCATCATTAATATTTGCTTGTTGAATTTATTCCCAATACCTTCCATGGATCCCTTTTTTTGTTGGAAACGGTTTGATCATATAAAACGTATTTCAGCTCGAGTTTCACTTACAACGTTATGGTTTGGCACCCCTTAAATATGATGGTCTTAGCTTTAAACCGTTGGGGATATTGTATCGACAAAAAAATAAAACTTCAAATAAAAAACAGTAATAGGCACCACAGTAATAGAGTTTGTAAATGAAAAATCAACAGATTCATTG
Source organism: Diabrotica undecimpunctata (assembly GCF_040954645.1). Classification (NCBI taxonomy): domain Eukaryota; kingdom Metazoa; phylum Arthropoda; class Insecta; order Coleoptera; family Chrysomelidae; genus Diabrotica; species Diabrotica undecimpunctata. Next base: position 113,239,364 of record NC_092811.1, on the reverse strand, counting down.
AAGATGAAAAGTGATATCCGTAAAGATCTTAAATTTTTCATGCCAATAAAACTAAAGACAAGAAGGTGTTATTGCGATCATAGTGAAGTTGTAGTAATAGAAAAGTGTATCTAAAAATAAACGGAGAGATTTGTATATCCAAAGCATCAGTTGGATTGCCTTCTTCTTCTTTAAGTGCCATCTCCGCGACGATGGTTGGCAATCATCATGGCTCTTCTGACCTTCAAGGCAGCTGCTCTGAACAATTGCCTTGATCTGCAACCAAACCACCTTCTCAAGTTCTTCAACCAGGAAACGCGTCTTCTTCCTACGCTTCTCCTATCCTCTACTTTTTCTTAAATTATGAGTCTCAAGATGTTGTATCTTTCGCCTCCCATTTCATGTCCGAGATATTGTAATTTCCTTTGTTTTATTGTATTTTCCATTTATCTTTCTCTGCTTATTCTCCTTTTGCTAACACTTTTGTATTCGATTGGATTCTGTTGGATTGCCACGAGGCAGCAATTTAAATCCGTTATTATTAATAATGTACAGTGCTGATGTTACCAGCTCTATTACCGAAGATACCAGATTATTTTAATACGCAGACGTCTTTTGCATTTATACGACTTTACCAATTTAAATGTCCGCATCACCTAATGAAACAATTTTCAATTGTTTTGGTTGAAACGTCTCTCCATACTGCCATAATCCAAATATTAAGGCTTTAGCAATAGTTATGGACTTCTCCAGTTGAGCCTTTGATAAAGAGTATTTTATAGATGATAACATTCTTCTCATTAAATTAAAAACTTTTTATACAGGGATACAGGGAAACTTTTGATTACAGGCTATAAATATCTTCAGGTAAATAGCCCCTCAATAAATTTAGCAGTTTTCTTTGGCACTCTGGAACGTCGTCAAGGCTAACATTTCTAGCTTCTCAAGAAATTGCTCTAAATGTACTGTTAGGACTTAAGAAAAACTTGTCAAGCCAACCATTGGAAGCTTTAAAATTTAAATTGAATTCTTTCGCTGCCTCTAAAGAGTATTTTATGGATGATAACATTCTTCTCATTAAATTAAAAACTTTTCATACATGGATACAGGGAAACTTTTGATTACAGGCTATAAATATCTTCAGGTAAAAAGCCACTTAATAAATTTGGCAGTTTTCTTTGGCACTCTGCAACGTCGTCAAGGCTAACATTTCTAGCTTCTCAAGAAATTGCTCTAAATGTACTGTTATGACTTAAGAAAAACTTGTCAAGCCAACCATTGAAAGCTTTAAAATTCAAATTGAATTCTTATGCCGCCTCTAAAGCTATTTCTTTTATTATCGATCCAGTTAATGGAATGTTTTTACTTCTCACTTTACAAAACCAATCGTATACTATAGTATCGATGGCAACACCTTCAGTGTTAATCCCTCTTTTTTTGTTGAACATTTCCACTTTCACCACTTTTTTTAAATCGGTGACATTTTAAACTTTCTTTCAAATGTCACTAACTACTTGAGTTTTTTCTCTTTGAAACTTGGTCGGTCAAAACTCGTACACTATAATTATTATTTTCAGATGCTTCTATCACCGATATTTTTTCTTTCAAACTTAAAAAACTGTTACAATTAGATCTTCTTCAAGTACCATCTCCGCGGCGGAGATGGTACTTGAAGTCGGCAATCATCATCATAGCTATTCGGACTTTTGAGACGGCTGCTCTGAAAAGTATTTCAAGTACCATCTCCGCGGCGGAGATGGTACTTGAAGTCGGCAATCATCATCATAGCTATTCGGACTTTTGAGACGGCTGCTCTGAAAAGTTCATTTGATGTACATCCGTACCACTCTCTCAGGTTGCGCAGCCATGACATTCTACGCCTCCCTATGCTTCTCTTTCCTTGGATCTTTCCCTGCATAATCAGTTGGAGCAAGGTGTAGGGTAAGAGCACCAGTTATTGGCCTCTTAAGGAGAGCACGTCGATATATCTATGAAATGTTTTGTCACTGTGGCCTATTGTAACTATTTTTAACACCATGGAATTTTATTATTATTTCTACATATTGCAAAATTTCATTACGTTAATATTTCATGTGTGAAAATATTTTATATGTGTTCTTTTGTAAACGTGCAAATAAACCAGTTATTGGCCACCCTGTTCCAGTTATTGACACCATATGTGTTAGTGATTGGCCATCGTTTTTTAAAGAGATATTTTACCAAATAATTCGTAAGTTAAAATAGATAAATAGGTAGGTGTTTGGGTAAGCAAGGATTTTGTGATGAGTGTGGACACAAAAAAAACACATGTCAAAGTAAACTTTTATTTTTTATTTTGGCAAGATTCGCAAACATATACTTGATCTGTGTCGCCATAGAATCTTGTTATGCAAGTTACATGATATGTTCTAAGACACATTTGGCATCTAATGCCTTCTTTACACTCTGTAATATTTAGTACACATAGATAACACGCACCTTTAGTAACTTTTTGGTTTTTAAAATGTGATGGAATGTTTGATACCAAGTTTTTATTTTTAAAACGCGGAAGAACGTTTGATACCAAGTTTCGATTTTCAAAGTGTGAAGGAATATTTGATAATAAATTATCAAATAGAATTGTAATTTTTGTTGAGGACAGATCTGTATTATCATCAAATAATTTCCGTTTGGGTACAATTTTTTTCTCAGGGCTTGGAGATTTAGTGTGGGCGAGAAATATTTGCGGAGATAATCTCAAATTCACTTCTGGTGTAGGTGAATGCTTGAAAATGTCAATATTATCTTGGTTATTTACAAAGCTTGATAATTTTGTGTGAGAATGAGATTCTGGTATAGGCCCTTTGACAAATTCAGGTAGTGGTGGCTCAAAAACCTCAATAATGTTACTTCTACTTTCCTGGTTTAGAGGAGAAAACACTTTCAATGCTTTTTTTATCTTTTTTTAAAATTTTTTAATAGGAATGTGAACTTTTACACCTTTTTTAAATTTTGTTGACTCATTTCTATGGGTTGTCTACTTTTCTAATTTTTTGGGATTTTTATTATTCGAGCTTTTTATTTTCTTTTGATTTTCCTTAATACTCTGTTTTTCTTTTCTTTCAAGTTTCCTCTGTTCCTTTTTACGCTCCTCTTCTAATTTTTTTTAATTTTTTCTATTTTTCTTCTATCTGATGAAGTTAGAAAAAATGGAAACTTTTGAGTTTCCTTCTTTCCTTTTCATGCTGGAGTATCCGGCCATATTAAGTGTCGCAATAGATTTATTTGTAGCATTTACAGATATATTTTCAGAAATGTTTAGGGATTTCTCGGGTTTTTTAATTTTTTGACCTTCTTTAACCGTTTTCGTCAAACTTGATTCAGCTTGATTTGTATAGGTATTCTTGTATTGAAAATTTCATTCTCAGGTACCATCAAGGTTTCGTTCTCGATTTCAGGAATGTTTACAATTTCAGTATCATCTATTATTACAGGTATATCATTTATATCGAAAATCACTTCACTTGTGTGTAAAAATTTTACTTCTTCGTCTAAAATATTTTCTTGTTCGTCGTTTGTAGAAATTTCTACCGAGGATTTTTCTGTAAATGTTGAAAAGATTTGTTTCAATATTTGGTAATCATCAGATTGAGTTTTGCAATTATTTCGACGTAGCTCTTTAATTTTGTCATTGCCAACTATTTCACAAAATTTTTTATAAGAAATTGTTGTATTTGGATCAATAAGTGTTGGTAAATCATTGTGCTCATCCAGATTATCTTCACTTTCAAATTCTTTTCCAAGACATTTTGAATAGTCAAGAGCAGAAGAATTCCAAGGAAATATACCGCATGCCCTAAACCCACTTCTGATAACATTTGGATTTAACCTATCTATAGCAGATTTTAAAACAGGGGCAAACTGTACTTTCGTTAACACTTTTTGGGGGTTGTCTCTCCTAAACTGAAGCACAGCTTTGTTCCAAAAAGTTTTTAGAGGCTTAAATGCAGCCACATCCGCTGGTTGCAATAATCTCGTGGCATTAGGATATAAAGCTACTAAAATAATATTTAAATCTGTACAGTTAAATGGGTTTTATGCCCATCAACAAAAAGTATCACCGTACGTGTAATATTATTTCGATATAAATAAGGGTTAAATATATTTCCAATATATTCATAAAAGTTTTTGTTGTCCATCCAACCATTTTCAGTTAAACCAATACCCCACGAATTCGGCACAGCATTTAGTATATCATTTGGCAAACTTTTATGGGGATAAATTATCATAGGAGGTAAAATATTGCCTATTGCAGAAAATGTGAACATAACTGTTAAGTTAACCTTTGGGTTATGTTCAATTTCATAGACGTTTATGGAATCCTTCATAGGCAAAACCTTTTTATTTTTGGGACATAGATAAAAACATGTCTCGTCACCATTGAAGATTCTTGTTGAGTCTTGAAGAACGTCTGAAAGTCCTTTTTTATTTAGATAAGATTTTATGTTGTCAAACCATTTGGTAATATCCCTTTGGTTAATGTTTGAACTTGCTGATGTCACTTCCTCTGAAGTCCTTAGCGAAATGTTGGGATTGCGCTTTAGAAATGCTGATAGCCATGTTCTACCTGGTCTATTTTCAACAAATGGATTAACTCTAGGTTACTCTCTAAAAATGATTTAACGGAGTCCTTAATGTCGTCAACACGAAGAGGAAATCCTCTATTTTTACAATGAAAAATCCAGAGTATCAGTTGTTTCCCTTCATCCTTCGAAAGAAATGGATCTGTTCCATGGGTTATCTTGTAATGAAATTTTTCACTTTTCCGGTAACTTATAGTGGCTCTGGGAATATTAAAAATTCTTGAGGCTTCTCGCTCACTCATACCATTTTTAATTAACTCTAACATATTTGGCATATTTTCTAAAACAATTTATAATAATTAGTTATTGGCCACATATAAAACACTAGTTATTAACATATGTCAATCACTAGATTTTTACAAAATCTAATGTTTCAGTTATTGGCCATCTAGGCCAATAACTGATACATTGATAATTTCATGCATTAGTAGTTGGCCACCTTAAAATTTACGTTATTTGTATAAATAACGTTATATTCGTTATGCAGTTTGGAACAGGACATACACTATATTCTCACAAAAACATAAAATATAAAGTAGAAAGTAAATTGCAGTATATAGTACTTACCGACCAACATAAGTTTCTATAGGTAACAAAATTTCGGTTGTAAACTAGCGGCACAGAACAGTGTCTTATTCAACATCGAATACTGACTAAAATTTAATGGTTACCTTGAAACTAGATGTGTCATACTCTAGGAGACATGTTGCCAAACTTAAAAAAAGTAGTTAGAATTAACAAAATACCAACATTTTCCTAATTCTAATCAAAACATATTAGTAGGCCAATAACTAGCACATGGCCAACAACTGGTGCATTTACCCTATTTCTCTCCACGTGTAATATGTCCGAGATATTCTAATTTTCTTGTTTTTATTGTATTTAAAATTTCCATTTCTTTGTTCATCCTTCCCAGAACCCCTTTGTTTGTGACGTGTTCTGTCCATGATATTTTCAGAATTCTTCTGTACACCCAGAGCTCGAATGATTCCAGTTTTTTCATTGATGTCGCATTCAAGGTCCAAGATTCCATTCCATAAAATAAAGTCGAAAAAACATAGCACCTCGCCAACCTAACTCTTAGTTCCAGTTTTAAATCCCTGGTACATAGCACTCTTCTCATTTTGATGAAATTTGCTCTAGCCTTTTCTTTTCTTATTTTGATCTCCTGATTGTAATCATTTGTGGAGTTAATCATTGTTCCCAGGTATGCATATTTGTCCACTTGTTCGACGTTGGTTCCGTTTATTAGAAGATTCTCGTTATTTCTTTGAGTTTTCGATATTCTCATAAATTTCGTCTTCTTGACATTCATTGTTAGACCATACTCTTTTCCACACTATGCTATGCTGGTCACCAGTCTCTGAAGACCTCAATGTTTTCGGCTAAGATCACAGTGTCGTCCGCATATCTAATGTTGTTAATGGGAACTCCATTTACCTACCTTTATTCCAGCTGTTTCACCCTCAAGAGCTTTTTTCATGATCTCTTCGGAGTAGGCATTAAAAAGAATTGGCGAGAATAAGCATCCCTGTCTCACTCCACATCTAATTTCAATTTCTTCTGACAGCTGTTCGTTAACACGTACTTTTGCTCGCTGTTTATAGTATAAATTTGATATGATCCTGAGGTCGTTGTAGTCAATCTTCTTTGATTTCAGGACATTCATTAATTGTTTATGTCGTACAATTAGATCAGAATATCGCAATTAAATTAGAAATGTGTACAAACGATGAGTAAGTTCTAAAATGGGTTTTTCCAAATCAAACTCGATATACCTTAAGTACCTATTTATTTCGATAATTAGTTTTATGGTTAAAATAAGTTATGTACATTTCCGGAGCCCCAATTTTATTCTTTTAATCGCTTTTACCTGATTGTCCTTTGTTGGCAGGTCAAATTACAATATATTTCTTAAAAAAACTGAAGGCAAATTTTGTCCGGACTCGTTGTGAAGAAGGTCCGTTATTCGGAGGTATCTTCCTATTTACCCGCATATGAAATGTTCGCTGACCTAAAAACTGTCCTCTCAGTAGAGGTGTCCGTTAACAGAGGTTTTACGAAGAAGTTAGTTTAACATAATATTATGACATACTTCTCAACAAAAGTAATTTAACATTTTCTTTATCGTATATCTCACCGAATCTCTAATTACGAATAAGAAACTGTTCTGGATTCTCTTACAATTTCGTACCTGTCGTCAGCAACGGTAATAAATAATCAACGAAACCGTGAAAGAACAAAAGACGAGCGTGTCCCTTGACTGCGATACTGAAACAAAAACCAGTCGCCATTTCAATTGCACCAATCAAATTCGAACCCAGTTTTTTGCGAAAAAAAAATTATAACTGCTTTTCTCTCCGACCATCTTTGATATCGACTGGAATGTCGTTCGAAAACAATTCAGCAATTTCCTTATTGGTTACATTTCTCAGAAAAAGATTTTCGGGTCACATTTAATATTTTTATGGGATTTCAGATCAACGACAACTATGTATTTAAAAAAAAACAAATTTATTTAAATTTCATATCCCATTTTTTGTAATAATCAAATGATATATAGAAGGACGAAAGTTTCATATAAAATTCTAAAACTTTACAACTATAAATCAAAAATAATTATAATTTAATTAATATAATAAACATAAATTCGCTAAATATCCATCACCAAAAAATTATCCATTTGCCTTAAAGCAAAATGCTCCAGAAGCAAACTCAAGCTGTCTTCCAATTTCCATGTGAGGTCCATTTCAGCAGGAACATTATACCAAGTTAGAAAATGAGGTTATCGCCTTGAAATCTTAAAAGTTTTATAAATAAGAGTATGGAGGTGGAGTACGGAGTATATGGAAATAAGCACGCAACTAACAAATCCTACGGCCACTTGTTATAGAAAATTACGTCATCGAAGCATTTAACGAATTTGTATACCTGGGAACGCTCGTCAATACTGAAAATTACACTACCGCAGAGATAAACCGCAGAATTTGCACGGCTAATAGATGCTATTTTGGGCTTAATCTTCATTTTAAATCTACAGTTATATCAGGAAATACAAAAATAAAACTCTACAAAACAATAATACGCCTAGTCCTAACATATGGTTCAGAAACCTGGACTTTAACAAAAAGCAATGAAAACATGTTAGGATGTTTCGAAAGAAAAATACTAAGGCGCATCTATGGAGCGGTAAATGCAAATGGTGTCTGGAGAAGACGATACAACTTCGAACTCTATAGGATATACCAGGAACCAAATATCGTAAAACACATAAAGATAGGACGCCTGAGGTGGGTAGGCCATGTAATGCGGATGGAGCAAACCGACCCAGCTAGAAAAACGCTCCTTGATAGACCTATTGGTCAAGAGGAAGACCCAGAACAAGATTCCTAGATAACATCGATGAAAACATAAGAAATATGGAAATACGTGCTTGGCGGAGGAAGGCGATGGATAGGGACGACTGGAGAAAAATTCTTGGGGAGGCTAGGACCCACACAGGGTTGTAAAGCCAAAATGATGATGATGGAGATGGCTTACGCTTACAAAAGAAGGAATTTACAAACTGCTTGTATCCAAAAGATGACGTGGAAAGGACACAAGGCAAAAGAAGTAGTTGAGAAAATAATTTTTAGTATGTAGAAAAAAATTGAAAATAAAATTGACAATTGAAGTTGATTTAATCGCTGGAGAAAAATTGAACTAGCATGGCAACAGGGCGCTCCACTCAATAGCGAAACGGAAGCTTTAACAAGCCGGACGTAAGCAAAGCCTTCGACAAAGTCAGGCATTAAGACCTGACATACAAAATGAGAAGCTATGGGTACAGCGGAGCCATGAAAGTCCATGAGTCCATGAGTGTCCGAGCTCTGAGCTCCGGAGTGCCACAGGGAGCGATCCTGTCACCTCTTCTATACAGTGTGTAAAAGCCAAATGGAATAAATTCATTATTTAGGTTATTGTACATATTTATAAAAAATCCCGAAACACGTCAAATTTAAATTATAACTTGACAGTCTTTAACGTGAAAATGCAACCCCTACCTTCAACCCCCTTAGAATGACAGGTACAACCCCCAATTTTTAAAATAGCAAGTATAGGTTTGTGATATATCGTTTGAAAGATCTTTTCATTCTCCATTCAAAAATGTTGTCACTTTCAAGTTTATTAAGATTAATTAGGATAAAATAAATTAAAATCATGTGGTTACCGAAATTCGCTAAAATATACTCAAAACTTATTTCCCGTTTAGGTCTTGATAATGACAAGGTGAACAAAAACCATAGCAATGTGGTTTTTAGATGGTAACCATTAAAAAGCCTTAAAGAATTTCCGTGGCAACGTTATTTTAACACGCATTAGTAAATTGTTTTATTTAAGTTGTCAGTATTTTAATTTAAGTAAAAAGTTCATTCAATTCAATTCTGAAAAATGGTTAGATTAACGAAAATGCACAAAATAACAGTTTTACAAATGATTGGTTACGGAGATAACACCCGAACGCAACAGGAAGTAACTCGCCTATTTCATGAGAAATTTCCTAATTTACAGCCTATATCCCAAGGAACAATAAGTAAAATAGAGAAGCAGTTTCGCGAGTTTGGTCATGTAAGGCAGATAAAAAAAGCAGCTGCCAATGCACTGAGTGATGAACTCAAATTAGATGTGTTGCTTGAGTTTCAGGAAAATCCACATACATCGAGTAGACAGGCATCCACTACATTCAATGCTAGCCATACATCGATAGTAAACATATTAAAAGAAAATAAATTGCATCCCTATAAGATGATACCTACTCAGGAGCTCATGGAAGACGATTTTGATAGGAGAACTTTTTTTTGTGAGCACATGATTGACATGTTTAATAACAATATTATCCAATTTGAAGACGTTATGTTTTCTGATGAGTGTACTTATTCACTTAACGGTCATGCTAATCGGCAAAATTGCCGCTACTGGGCCACGAAAAATCCTCACTGGATGAGAGAAGAACACACTCAATACCCTCAAAAGGTTAATGTTTGGGCAGGGATTGTAGGAAACAATATCATTGGTCCCTTTTTCATTGAGGGCAACTTGAATGGCAACAATTATTTGGTACTACTTCAAAATGATGTCATTCCAGCGTTGGCAAATTTATATCCTGATCCAGGAAACCCTCAAGTTCCAGCGAATACGATATGGTTTCAGCAGGATGGAGCACCACCACATTACCAACTTAATATCCCTCAGTACCTCGATACAATATTTCCCAATCGGTGGATAGGGAGGCGAGGATCGATTGAATGGCCAGCGCGATCACCTGATCTTACATTATTAGATTTCTTTTTATGGGGATATGTGAAGAGCAATGTGTACAAAACTAAACCTTCTGATTTAAATGACTTAAAAGAACGAATAACGCTTGCGATTAGGTCGATCACGCCTGTTATGTTAGAAGACAGTTTTAGTTGAGATTAGGATGTTGCCAAGACGTTCGCGGTGAACATTTTGAATATCTACTTCATTAACATTCATAGTTCTTTTTCGTGTTCTACATTTTATTACGTTTTGCATTACATTTTAGTTTTTGATTGTATTGTAGCGAATTTCGGTAACCACATGATTTTAATTTATTTTATCTTAATTAATCTTAATAAACTTGAAAGCGACAACATTTTTGAATGGAGAATGAAAAGACCTTTCAAACGATATATCACAAGCCTATACTTCCTATTTTAAAATTTGGGGGTTGTACCTGTCATTCTAAGGGGGTTGAAGGTAGGAGTTGCATTTTCACGTTAAAGAATGTCAAGTTATAATTTAAATTTGACGTGTTTCGGGATTTTTTATAAATATGTACAGTAACCTAAATAATGAATTTATTCCATTTGGCTTTTACACACTGTACCTATACAATATATACCGCCGATGTTCCAAGAACACCAGAAATACTTCTTAGTCTTTATGCAGATGACACAGCAATTGCAGTTAAACACAGAAACTCTATGGAAAATAGCCGTTAACTCGGAAAAAAGACTCAAGCAGTCATATTTAAAAAGAGAAGAGAAATCCCAGACCTAAAACAATTAACTTCACGGCAGGAAAATTAATTTAAAATTTAAATAATCAAAAATATTTTCTAAATATTGTCATACATGTACAAATAATAAGCGTACGGACAAAATACGATGAGTCAATTACAAAAAACGTTAAAAACTAGCACGATTAAGCAATGTCCATTTACCCATGATTTCTCTAATGCCATTTCGTGTTCACATCTTTATGTAAATGAAGTTCCCATGCTCCCTAATAAACTACGCAAATGCCAGCTACCAAAATTATGAATGACATAGAACACGAACAACATAATAAAAATTCCGAGTTAGTGGCAGAATCTTCACCCACGTATCAACCATGTAGAGTGTCCTGTGCCACAATAAAGATATGACGATAGCGTGTAAGTTGATATGAAACAAATTGTAGGTGCAGTGTAGAGCTGCCAACATAACTCGACTATCTGATGACAGGCCCCAATGAGATAAAACTTTATTATTTGAATACGGCCGACTAAAAACTCATTCATCATCGTTTTTTGTGCCCTGTCATTCATTATATGTTTGTAACTGGTTCATAGATTTTTTTGAGTTTCAGTTAATGATCTCGAACCGGTAGGTATATTTCTATTTCGAGGCTGTTCTGTGGCTGAACTAAAATAAACTGTTGAATTTAAGCTTGAACCTTCGCTTTTCTGTGTTTAATTTTTGGATCATCTATGGAGGTCACAAACCGAGTAATAATTGTAGTGTATCATCTTTATAGTATTAATTAAAATAATAAGAATTTATATTCTTAGAGTTCTTCTGAATGTATTCTCTTCCAAAATAAAAATGCTTCTTGTGCACATGTCTGCTAGAATCGTAAAACTTTTTTGTCTACCTTATTTCTTGTTACAATAACTTAACTTTTTTTCGCAACGTTTTTTCTCTTTATCTCTCCCTTTCTTCGTTTTTTCTCTATAGTCCTCTTAATAGGCTTCATTATAATTAGATAATATTCTGATCATTCTGTAACTTTTAACAAATCGAATAGTCGAATAGTCGGATCGTAATGTTGAATATCTATCGCGTCGTTTTCGTGTTTGGATTGGCATTCTGTAACTCACATTGTAAACATAGCCCAGTCTGGTTAAAAAAAAAAGGTGGAAAAATGTTTCGCAGATATCTGAAGCTTTTCAGACATAGGTGGGGGATACTAGATGATGAATAGATGAAAAGATACTCCTAGTTTTACCTTGCGTATTTTTTTTTAATTTTATTAATTTTTTTATTAACAAAATAAACTGGTAATAATACATTTAAACATCAAGGAATTACCATCTTTTAGATTTTTGCGAAATTTCCCCCCGATCAGTCAAATATTTTATAAGTTATTTAATTTGTTTATCCCTGAGGCTAATTATTTAAACTATTGAGCTTGCCCTATACATGATGCTAGACACATTCAGCAAATTTCATAGGATTCTTTAAGATTTAGACTATCTCAGAAGTTAAATGCATATTGAGTTTTCATCGAAATTATTTACAAAATAAACGTTTGAAAAAAGGGTATGTTTTTTATGTTTAATTATTGTAATAACTTCTATATTTTTCAAGCTACAGACTTGTACGTACAACCATTGGATAGCTGGTAAAAAAGCTCACATTAAAAAATTAAAAACATATGACCAGTAGGAACGAAATTAGTGACTATTTAAAAAAACTCATATCTCCATTGTTTATAAACATTAAGAAGTAAAATTTGCACAAATTTTGAATGAAAATCTAAACTTTATGTTGAAACTTATAGCTATAAAATTTATCTAATTTTTCGAAACGACAGTACTTTCGAAAGATCGACATAGGAAAGTGGAGAGGATATCTGTTTCAGCTCCGTTTTTTTTTTCGGCATCGGAACTTCAAATTGCAACACGTAGAAAAAATTTACATTATCTCGGCTTCCTTTGCAGCTACAAGCCTCTTTTTTTATTCTGGGGTAGCTCGTCGAAATATGAATAACTACATAGTTTTCACTGGCCGGAAAATATGGGAAAATTCGGAAAAATTTAGTTCATTTGAAATTCACCCTAAATACTTACTTTTTTTAAATTGGCTCGAATAGTCTGTCGCAGTATTAGTAATGATGACATAATTTTCACCCCCCATAAATCTCAGAAAATCCCGGAAAATCAACATATATGTTTTTTCATTTTATATCAATGATGTAATAATACTTATATATTTTATAAATTAAATTTTAGGTAATTTTTTACACATTATATTTTTATATTCCTTATATTAATTATAATTGTTTGTATTTTTATAATTAACAATATTGATTTTTATTCTATTATTCTTACAAATATGATATACAATATTAATCTCATCTGCCTTACTGCTTTGATAAAATAAGTCGATTTTTTCATCACTTGCCTTATTAAATTTTGCAATGTTTATTGAACTTTACTTTTTTTATTTTCTTTACATACATTGGTTTAAAAGTTAAAATTTGGTTCATTTATTCAACTTCACTGCCAGGTCTGAACCTTTTTGTTGCAGTTTGTTTGTCTTCACTTATTAAGTCAGTCTTTCCATACATTAATATATTAATGGGCGATCTTAATGCCAAGGTGGGTCAAGGTAAGGTAGGAGAACAAGTAGAAAAATATGAGCTTGGAAACAGAAATGACAGAGGAGATCGATTTATTCAATTTTGCCAAAGTAAAGACTTCGTAATAACAAATACCTTTTTCAAATTACCTCCTCGACGGTTATATACATGGACATCTCCACAACATACCAAAGAAAAAATAGTGAGAAATCAAATAGACTACAATATGATAGCAAGGAGGTATCATAATGCTGTTAAATGTACTAAGACGTACCCAGGAGCTGATATAGGCTCAGATCATAACCCGGTAGTTACTGTGATATAGGCGAGACCAAAAAAGATTAGAAGACCACACAGAAAGGCACTAGATTTAAATAAACTTAAAGAAACAAAAATATACGACAAGAAACAGGAGAAGAAATAAATGAAAACCTCCGTTCAGTGCAGCAACAAATTAACGATACAAACAACGTTAACCAAAAATTAAAGTACATAAATACAGCTATACAAACAGCAGGAAAGAAACATCTTACAAAAACAACAACAAAGAATAAGGGGTGGATGACACAAGATATACTAGACTTGATGGAACAAAGAAGAAAGATGAAGAATTACCCAGACAAATACAAAGAAATAAATAAACACATAAAAAAGAGAGTAAAAGAAGCCAAAGAGGAGTGGATTAAAGAACAATGTGAAGAAATGGAAACCTATGAGAAGAAGTACGATGCGTTCAATATGCACAAAAAAGTAAAAGAGATAACAGGAAGCATAAAGAAATGCCAAATAGGTAAACTTAAAGACAAAGATAAACGCTAAAAATGGAAAAGCAAATTTACCTGATGAAATTCCTACAGAACTGTTGAAGCTTTTGAATGATAAATCCGTAACCATAATATTAAATTTTGCATCGAGGAGCTAAAACAGTTTCCCCTCCACTTTCCTATGTCGATCTTTCGAAAGTAACTTCGTTTCGAAAGGTTTTAAGTTTCGAAAAATTGGATGAATTTTATAGATATAAAATTTAATATAAAGTTTAGATTTTCATTCAAAATTTGTGCAAATTTTACTTCTTAATGTTTATAAACAATGGAGATATGATTTTTTTAAAAATAGTCACTAACTTCGTTCCTATTGTTCATAGAAGGTTTATTTTTTTTTTGTTAAATGTGAGCTTTTTTACCAGCTATCTAATGGTTGTACCTACAAGTCTGTAGCTTGAAAAATATAGAAGTTATTACAATTGTTTATATGTAAAAAACATACCCCTTTTTCAAACGTTTATTTTGTAAATAATTTCGATGAAAACTCAATATTATTTAACTTCTGAGATAGTATAAGTCTTAAAGAATCCTATGAAATTTGTTAAATGTGTCTAGCATCATTCATAGGGCAATTTGAATGGTTTAAATAATTAGTCCCAGGGATAAACAAATTGAATAACTTTTAAACTATTTGACCGATCGGGGGGAAATTTCGCACAAATTTAAATGACGGTAACTCCTCAATGTTGAAATGTATTAATAACATTTTATTTTGTTAATAAAAAAATTAATTAAATTTATAAATTAGTGCAAAAAAACTGCTTTTTTGCAAATATCTCCGTAAATTATTTATCAATTTTAATTGAAAAAACCGGAAAATAAAGATATTCTTGATATAAAAAAATGGTATAAATATTGTTTATTTAAATTATAAGGGAAAAAACTTATGGATAAAAAATCAAATTCTGACCATAAATTATTGTTTAAAAAAAACGCAAGGTAAAAATAGGAGTATCTTTTTATCTATTCGTCATCTAGTAACCCCCACCTATGTCTTAAAAGCTTCAGATATCTGCGAAACATTTTGCCGTGAAATCGATGATTTTTGTATAACCAGACTGGGCTAACAGTGTAAATCAAAAACGCCAACTTCTATTTACCGCACACAGAAGGTAGTGACAAACATAGAAATTTTGAAGTTCTTTCCTTTTTTAGAAAATATGCGTAGAAAAGTCAATTTTATTTACTTGCCACATACAATTATAATTTTGTTTAAATAAAGATCTGATAAATATCAGAAATTTTCGAATAATATTAAAATCAATCACTAAAATAATTGAATTAAACATAAACATTTTTCGTTTTTTACGTAGTTAAAACATATTGAACACGTTTTAAAAATCTAGAAAAACCAAATATTTATAGATATACTTCTATCATTACTGTAAAACTTTTCCTATATCTCTCAGATAGTTTACGTTTAAATAAGAGAAACATCTCCCATTAATCACTATGTCTTGTATAATTTACCTTACTGCTTCAAGCACAAAGAAGTAGCAATCAAACGGTTTAAAAACAATATTCTTGAGTCTAAACAGAGAGTACTACAATTTAAGTGTCCAATAAAAACGTTAATAGACTACCTGAGCTACTGCTTTAACAATCAATCCTTCAGTTTCTAGAAATTTGTATCTTTTTGTTACATAAACAGTGTATTAGAAAGAAGTAACAATTATTTAGCAAAACCAACGGACTGGTTTTTTCCATCTAAACGGCGCCACAATTTCTAGCAATTGCCAAGAAAACAACTTGTTAAAATGCTTCATAAAATTACTCCAAGATACACGCATAAATTTATTAGTTCAATGCTTTACAATAGGTTACGTTTCCTCATATACGGTATGAATAATTAAATAAAACACTGAAAACTACTTTTCTTATTTGGTTGTCATAAAACTCATTATTAACGATATTTATGAAAGTTTTTTGAACAAGAAATGCCCTAACCAAATTGTGTAATGTTTTATTTAAACAAAACTTAAAAAAAGACAATAAAAACCTATAATGGAATCAATCTGCCTCTCATAAACTTAATCATGAGAAAATAGGTGAAATACTCCAAGAACTATGATAACTGGTACTAAGCATTTCCACATATTTCACTGTATTTCTTATGTTAAGTGTTCTGTCCAGCTTTTTCTATCCTACCAATCTCGTTCTTGCAGTCTTCTTATTTTACCTTGTTTACTACATCTCTAAACGATCTTTGAGTCTTTCTCTATTTCTTTTTCATATCAGACCTTATTCTGTAATTTTGATTATTCAGTGTTTTGAGCTCAATTTTTTAACATTCACATATCAGGCTAAACTTCTACTTGCTATGGTAGAATTTCGCATTCCATTTGATCTTGTCCGGTTAACTGAACTTACACTCACAGGTGCAGAGAGCATGGTAAAAATCCAAAACGATCTCTCAAGACCCTTTCATTGAAAAAATGGACTAAGACAGGGTGATGGACTATCGTGTCTCTTATTTAACCTGGCATTAGAAAAAATAATTCGAGAGTCGCAGATTACTACGAATGGTACTATATTTAACAAATCAGTACAAATTGTCGGATACGCAGATGACATAGACATCATAGGTAGGTCCACAGAATCTCTGACTGAAGCATTTCGGTCGTTAAGAGCATCTGCACACAGAATGGGACTAAATATAAATGTTCAAAAGACCAAATATATGTGTTGCACTAGGTCAAGCCACCCGACATCTACACGAATAATAATTGATGACCTAGAAGTGGAAGGTGTTGACACCTTCATATACTTAGGGTCGCTGCTAACCAAAGATAACAACGTCAGTGAAAAAATAAAAAGAAGAATAGTGCTCGCCAATAAGTGTTACTATGGCTTAAGAAGACAGATGGCCTCAAAAATGCCTAGAAAAATTAAACTGACTGTATACAAAACACTAATAAGACCAGTGCTAACATATGGTTCAGAAACTTGGACACTAACACAGAATGACCAAGAATTGCTCAAACGTTTTGAGCGAAAAATACTAAGACGAATATATGGAGGCATAAAAGAACAAGGTTTGTGGCGCAGGTGTTACAATTTTGAGTTGTATAGAAGATTTGGAGAACCTGACGTTGTAAAATTCATTAAGGTAGCACGCCTCAGATGGATAGGTCATGTAATCAGACGAGAGGAAGATGCCATAGTCAGAAAAGTTTTTGACCGAAGAGGGCCGATCGGACAACGAAGAAGAGGAAGACCGAGACTTAGGTACCAAGACAACCTAGAAAATGATTTGAAGTCTATCGGAATTAGAGCATGGAGAAGAGTTTCCAGAGACAGGGGCGAATGGAGGATTGTTCTGAAGAAGGCTTTGGCTCATAAAGAGCTATAACGCCACTGATGATGATGTTCACATACCAGGCTTGTCGTTTTTCTTCTATATCATATAGTTATACAAAAATGTTCAGTAAATATTGCTCTGAAGCTATTTCCTTGTGGCATCTTAATACAATTTACTATTTACAAATTTTTATTTATTATTGTTTTGTATATTGAGAACGATTTTCCAAGTGGAAAACGCAACGTCAAAATTAATTTATTTTAAAATAAAATTGTGGCTTATTCCCAATAAAAATAGTAAATTTCATTATGTTTAGTGAAAGAGGAAATCGTATGCGTACGTTTTTTAAAACTAGAGCGGTTCGATAGGTACTAAGCCTACAAAAGAAAAACGAAAATTTGGAAAAGTGGAAATTTATTTCTCAATATAGTTTCCCTTAAGCTTGATATACTTGACTAAGCGAAGCTTTAACTTCTTTAACCTGTCTGAAAAATACGGTTTCTCGAGGTCTGCAAAGTAGGCTTACGTGGCTACGATGACCTCCTCATTCGACTTAAATTTCTGCGCAGCGAATGCCCTTTTTAAGATTGAAAACAAAAAGAAGTTACGTGGGATCAAATCTGGGGAATACGGTCACATGAGGTCAATTTCTTCATGGCGAAGGTAAAGGTATGAGACGGTGCGTTATCATGGTGGAAGAATACTTTTTCTTCGCTAAATAGGGTCGTTTTTTCTGAGATTCGGCGTCAAATCGGCCTAATAATTCGGCGTATTAGGGCCCTGTGACTGTATTGCTCTTCTTCAAGTAGTCAATGTAGATGAGAATCCTAGAAAATGGTGGTATCACCTCTCCGGCCGAAAGGACAGTCTTCTCTTCTTCTGAGCACGTTTGCCGGGTGCCATCACTGTCTCGACTGTTCCATAGTCTCTGTTGTGTACCAGTGGATACACGTTTCATCGACAGTTACGACACGACCTATGAACTCCTTCGAATTACGCTTAAATATAGTAAAACACTGCTCTGAAGTGGTATATCGTTTGAGCATGTTGTCCGGTTTGCGCAAATACGGCACCTATCGCGTGGACAGCTTTGTCACGCCCAACATTTTATACAGGATATGACATAAGCGGTCTTTCGAAATGCCTACTCTCTTAGCTTGTCAAATAAAATATAAAAATCCAATCACCGACTGATTTTTCAATTTTTCTAAAAATCCGCGGACACGCCCGCTTTCATACGCGGTCAAAATAATACTACTAGTCCGATTCGGCTAAAATCTTGACAGTAGTCGTCTACAAGAACGTACTACACGATAGTAGATTACTCTTGATATAGTAGCGCCATCGGGCGGTAAGGATAAGTATTTATCGGACCGCCTACGTACAGTCGTTATTCATGCTGTACCTTCTCGTAGTTCTAGAACTGATGTTTAAAAATTTCATCTCTGCTGATTTTATTTTGTCTGCCTTTTTCTTATTTATTATGCACTTTTAGACCCGTACGTGTGGTCTTTCTAGCAGGATTTTCTTCTTTTAGTGCCTATCTATTTCGGATGTTAGCCATCTTCAGGGCAATCCGTATTTTGAACACTGCTGCCCTGAAAAGATTTGTGGTTGTTGTGTTGAACCACGTACATAGATTTTTCAACCAGGAAATCATTCACCTTCTTGTTCCTCGCATTTCTTCTACTTTTCTTTGTAAAATTAATTGCAGCAACCAATATCTTGCGCTGTTTCTTGCATAATGTGACCAAAGTATTCGGTTTTGGCTGGTTTTATTGTGGTTAACAGCTATTTTGCTTTTTGCATTTTTAATAAAACGTCCTGATTAGTAACGTCGCGTCGTCGGCATAGCTTATCTTTAGGATTCGACGATAAAGCCACATTTCAAAAGCCTGAATTTTCTTGCCGGTAGCGTTTATGAGAGTCCACGACTCAACTCCGTACAACAGTTTAGAAAAGATATAACATCTTAGTAACTTGATTCTTATGGGTACTGATAAATTATGACATTTGAATAGCTTAGCCATTTTTTGAAATACAGATCTTTCTTTCTCTATTTTACATGTGACTTCTAGGAAATGGTCGCAATTTTCATTGACGTTCGGAACTGATTCTTCCAATTTGCTGTTTCTTCTTAAAAATCATCATACAATTTTGTTTTCTTAATGTTTAGTGAAGGTCCATATCATTTATTTATTTCTTTGATTCTCTTCATTAACTCCTGGAGGGCTTTTTAACTGTCAGCGAATACCACCGTGTCATTCGCGTATTTGATGTTGTTAACAGATTCTCCGTTAATTCGAATTCCGGCTTCAACATGCTCTACTGCTTTTTGAAAGATTTCCTCAGAGTATTTGTTGAACAGAAGGGAGACACTATACATCCCTGTCGGACCCCACGATTAATTTTGATAGCATCGTATTATTCTGCCTCTGTACGGATAGACGATGTTTGACTTCAGTAAAGGTTGCTTATAATTCTTAGATCACAGTTGTTTATTTTTAACAGCTTGTCGTGCTTTACTGTATCAAACGATAAGTATCTATGCTACTATGACAATAATAGCGATAGTGCGAGTGCTGATGCTGAAACGCCTGAACCTGAAACCACCAACAAAGACAGAACAATTAATCTTCCAGTTAATCTGGATTGCAGTGTAGGAAGCTCCAGCATATACTTGGTTTCAGATGATCCCAGAAAATGGCCTGCAAATATGAATCCAAGTGAAGTTCAATTTGTTGTTGAAAATTTTCCTCAGCAAATTACAAAAATTAACTTCCCCAGAGATACAAATAATAGGAAAGTTTCAGAAACTTATTATTATCGCACATTGCCTAATCAAGACCAAATTAATCGCCCGTGGTTACTTTACTCATTATCACTAAATAGTGTTTTTTGTGCACCTTGTAAACTGTTTTGTTGTGATGAAAGCAGCCGACAATTACTTAGTGGAATTAATGGGGTAAGTGACTGGCAACATTTAGCTATTATTTTAAAAAGACATGAATCCGGTGCAGCTCATATAAAATATTACCAAAAACTGTTTAAACTATCTACAACATTAAAAAAAGGATTAACAGTTGACTCTGCTCATCAAAAATTAAGTATATGAAGTGGAGAGAAAACATTGGGGCGCACGTAGAACAAATAACAATTGTAGTAAGATGTGTTTCTGCTTTCTGCAATGTTATCTATAGAACATGAAGTGTGTGCGACATTGGACATTAAAGATATTGTCAAAAAGTTTTCCGAGACGAAAGCCCGAAACGTGCGTTTTTAGTTTTTTTATGTGTTTATGTTTCCAGTCACGGTTTATTTTAATTAAATGGACGTTTAAATTAGGATATTAGGATATACATATTCTGGACGTTGGATCATGGATATTAAATTAGGATAATGGACGTTTAAATTAGGATATTAGGATGGGATATTAGGATATTAGAATATACATTAGGATAATATATGGACGTTGGATCATGGAGATTAGTCTAAATGTTCAAGTAAGTATTTATCTATTTACAAATTATTATTGTTATATTATGCATCTTCTGCACATTTCTTTAAATAATAGTATTTATGTCTAAAGTGTTGGAAGGGGGGCGGCAAATATTAAGTTGCACTTCTTCTTCTCATTGCGCCGTCTCCTTTCGAAGGTTGGCGATCCAAATGGCAATTGTAGTTTTGGAAACTGCTGCGCGAAAGATCTCTGCGGATGAGCGGTCAAACCATCTCCTTAGGTCTTTCAGCCACGAGTTCTGGCGTCTTCCTATTGATCTTTTGCCCTGTACTTTTCCTTCCAGTATAACTTAAAGTAATTCATATCTTTCGCCTCTCATCACATGACCCAAGTATTGCATTTTCCTCTCTTTGATTATTCTTAGTAATTCTTTTTGTTTACACATGCGACGAAGTACCTCAACATTAGTAACTCTTTGTACCCATGGAATCCTCAACATTCGTCTGTATATATACATTTCAAAGGCATCTATTCTTTTTTCCATTTCAGAGTTCATTGTCCAACTTTCACAGCCATACAGTAAGACAGAAAAAACGTAACAACTGATCATTCGGATTCTAAGCTGTAGACTAAGGTCTGATCTTGTAAAAAATGTTTTAATGCTCATGAAAGTTTTTTTCTTGCTTGTTCGATTCTTGATAGGATTTCTTTTTTTGGATTACACTGACTATTGATATTTGTTAAGTTGCACACGGGCGGCCAATACCTTAGCGGCGGCCCTGCACATCCTCGTCCAACCTTTACTTCTACATTAATATAATTTGAATTTGATGACGCAATATATTACGTTCCTTTCATCTAGTTCAATTGCCAGTATGAGAAATAACTTTATAGAGGAAAAATATAACTTCCAAAAGACTTTATTCTTAATATTACTAAAAATCGTTGGATATGGACGTGGAATTTCATTACATTTAGTCTTATAAATAAATATTAAACATTAAGTAAACTATTCATATCTCCAGACAGACTTGGTGACAGATTATATTACCTTGACATTTATGAAGATATCCAACCTAGTGGACGCCGGACGTTAAAATACGTGATCGCTACTGTGATCTTATGAAACGTAAAATCATATTTGAAATGTGTCAATAAATGCAATGACGATTGCTTTGCGTTTGAGTATAATGTAAGTTAAGCTTGCCATTATGCTAATTTTAGTACTGATTTCAGTATTTAAAATATTTGTTAGTTGCGCGAGTCGATTTTAGTGCGACAAATGTTTGTTTGTGTTTGCAACTATCTTAATTTTAATTAGCATGTAGGTATGCGCTCTACAAATTTTGTATTGATAACCTAACAATGAAGTTTGTTTTATGATTAGAGTAAACTAAACATACAGGTGAATAATGACTGTAAAAAAGAAGCTACAATGATGTGCAGTATGTTTAAATGTAATAATGATGCTAGCCATAGAGAAAAAAATCATACGCTTCTTAAAAAAGCGTATATGGATCGAGAGGAGAGGGTTAGACAAAAGAATTTTAAATAAGTTGAATGAAGAATTATTAGTAGAAGACCCTTTGGCATATAAAAATTTGTGCAAATTAATAATAATAATTTGTTTAAAAATTGTTACGAATAGTTGAGGATAACCTCACTATTAGTTAATATTTCATTATTTTTAGTACAAGAAATTAGAGCATGCTCTAATTTATAGATACAATATTTTTAGTACTAAATTCAGTACTGAATTTAGCATGATAGCAAGCAAACCTAAACAATAATTTATCTACTAACATCCTCTTTTACAGCAAACTTATAGAATACATTTAAATATATATTAAATATTAAATATATATTTAAATATATAATAAATTTGCAATACAATGTTGCAGACAACGGAAAACTAATAATCATACTTTAATTAACGGGATTAAAGTGCTATCTTTCAGTCGAAAACAGACAATAAATTTTCATTAAAAAAAATTCTGAAGTGTGAAACGTTTAATCCATATTTAAAACACTACGTGCAGACACGTCACGAAATTAGCCAAAGCAAATTATGTCTATACAGGGTGACCGCCTAAAATTGACCATCGATATACGAGTATTATTGCATTTTATGGAAAACACAAAGCAGTTAGCTGAAAAAAAAGTACAAAAGATAAATAACGAAAAAGAATTAACATATAACATTAATAAATGGCAGCTATGTACGCCGTTGCTCCCGCTTGGCGGCGCTAGTGTAGTTGGGGGTCAACGTCATATAATATTATTTATCTATGGTTAATGTTATGACAGTTCTTGAAGTTGGTATATGGTGTTTTTGTTTACGATTTAATAAATAATAAATTAGGAAAAAAAGGAAGCCCTTATCGAAAAGTAAACTATATTAATCATCTTCTTAATGTTTTATTTCTAGCTCAGACCAAAATAAAAATATTTATGTTCATTTGAGTTTTATAGTGAAGTATTTGTATTTGGGTTTGAACTAACACAGTCATGTAACTTAACAGTGGTGACTTCTTAACAGAAGTCTTTACTTCATTTTAATATGTTATACCTATGGCATACAGCCAACTACAGGGTTTTCCCTGTTAATTCTTAGTAAATATGGCTGCAACTAAATATTCCATAAAAACATAAGTATTACAAATACGTGCATTTATTGTCGGCACATATTTATCCTTTCTTATTGGTAGAATCCACTTTTTTGTCATCAGAATATCTTTGGGAAACCTGTATCCTGATGTTCTCGATGAGCACAAAGGCACAACACAACATTGAGGCATTTTATTTTCTCAAATTAAATTCACACAGCCAAATAAACGCAATATTTACTTACAAGTAAATTGATTTGAAGAGTTGACGTGACCTCCAACTACACAAGCGCCACCTACGTTGAGCTTTTCAGATTAGCTGCCATTATGCAAAAACTTTGATACGTTGAAAATACACTGATAGCAAAACAAAGGTAAGGTGGAATAAATCTCTAATTATGCAATCTAGTACTTGGCAGGTGTTAAAAAATTTTGTAAGTATTGCCGTATTATTATTATCCAGAAGTTTCAATATCTCTATTGGAACTTCATCCAGTCCGATTATCGTTCGATTTTTAGCTAAGTTAATAGCTTGCTTTACCTGCGATATTTAGTTCCTTTAAGATTTCGATATTAAGTATTTCAGGACGCTAATCATCTCAAAATATATTTTGAATATAATTTTACCAAGTTCTTAATTTATCTTTAATAAAACACTATATTTCCTTGCTCATCGTAGATGTTCAATAATGTTCTTCCTGGTATTTTCAATTACTTGTGGTTTCTACAAGGTGGCGCTCCACCGCATTACAGTAATGAAGTCCGGGAATACCTTTGCAGGCAGTATCCTGGTCGGTGGATTGGAAGGAGTGGTAACGCACCTATTTCTTGGCCACCCAGAAGTCAAAGTCTTAACCCCATGGATTTTTGCTTTTGGGGGCTTATGAAAGAGAAAGTGTATTCTGTAACAATAGAGGATAAACAACAATTGAGGGTTAGAATATTTGAAGCTGCAAATCAATTTCGTCACAAAAATATGATTTTTCAGCGCATTCGGTTTTCCTTATTAAAACGATACCGAATGTGTATTGAAGAAAATGGGGGTCATTTTGAGCATTTATTGTAATATCATTTTTATAGAGGTTATAGACATTTTTTGTACTTTATTTAGTTGCACGTAATTTTTTAAAGGTTAATGAAAAGGGCCGTAACTCAATAAAAACTGTTTTTTGAAAAAAGTAATGAGGCAAAAAAAATTGTAAAAATGATGTGTTAAACTAATGATGTCACAAAATTTGCCATTTGATTTGAATGTACTCAAAAGTTTGGGGGGATTTAAGGCTGCACACCTTCCTTGAAATTTTTCTGTGCGCTTAGATTTTGTTGTTTCTTTTGTATGAAAAATTTCAGAACAAGAAAGTAACGTGTCCATTTTTATTACAAAATGTCAAATAGTGTAGGAGATAATGCAAAAAAACAATTTCTATTTTGTAACTTCAAAGGGCTGTAACTTTTTTTGTGTACACGTTTGTACTAAGGTAAGTTGTATTCAATCAATTTATTTTTGTCCCCGGAATGCGTGATTTAATTTATGACATACCTTTTGGAAACACCCTGTATAGTACAAAAAATGTTGTAATAGGTACTTGGTGCTAAAAGCAAAATAACTGCAATATAAAAAAAATAATAAAATGCGGGCGACCCTGTATATATACAACAGCTTACCTTCTTAATAAAAGGAAGTAATACATCATCGTGTTTTAGCCATTTCATATTTTTAAAGACAATGTATAATAAATTAGGGTAAATTACCGAATCGAAGTCAAATAGATTATAATAGAATGGTTGGTAGATTAAGATTGTCTAGCGGGTTACAAATTTTCTTAATTAACTTTTCATTGTTAGGTGCCTTCTTTGTTTTCCGAATGAAGTTGTCATAATAGCAGTCACCGAAACAAATTTGATGGTATTTCTTTATTTAACACTAATGGAATTAGAAGCTTTAAGCTTGAATGTACCGTTATTCTGTTTGAAATACTGCCCGGACTGTCAAAAGTGACTTTAGAATTTATATAATATTACAGCATTTATAGCTAGGGTTCGGATAATTATACATTTACATAATTGTATATGCATTTGCATGTTCTTACAACTTTTAAAGATTCATGCATATTGCGCAACAAATAAAAAACAAAGCATATTTTTTGGTTTTTAAACTAATATTTGTATAGTAATGTAAAGTTTGAGTATTTAACCCCCTTTATATACATCAACCACTGGTTTTTTCCAATTTTAAATAATTTTACCTCTATAGATTGATCACTTAGTGAACCATATTTTAAAATATTTATTATTTATTAATTAACTCTCAAATTTCTAGAGTTGTTTTTTTTTTTATTTAACATCCCAATATATTTAAAACCTGTAATATATTTACAAGACGTATATTGTCTGACAATAATTAACAATATAAATATTATTAAAAAAAAAATTAATTAATTAATTGAAAAAAAAAAATGACAAAAAATAGACCAGTACACATGGCATTCATAGATTTAAAAAAGCCATATGACACGGTCCCCAGAAAACAACTATGGAACACGATGAAGGAAATCGGAATAACTCAGAGGTTAATAGAAGCCGTAAAAAACCTTTACAACAACAACAAGGTAAGAGTTAAAACCGGCAATAAATACTCCAACGAATTTAAGACCACAAAAGGCTTATTACAGGGATGCTCTACATCTCCGACGCTGTTTAAGATATTTCTCAAACAAATATTAAAACCATGGAAGAGGAAATGTGAAGGGATGGGAATACCAATCCAGGACAACTTCTTGTACACATTAAGCTTTGCAGATGACCAAGTGGTAACGGCTCAAGATGAAGAAGATCAGTGCTATATGCTCCGAAAATTAAAAAAGGAATACACAAAAAATGGACTGGAAATAAATCTAGAAAAGACCGAATATTTAACAACAGAGCAAGAACCAGTGAGAAACTTGGAAATGGACGATAATAGGGAAATTAACGGCACTGACAAATTCAAATATTTAGGATTCATACTCTCAAAAAATGGAACCACCGAGTAAGAGATAACCAGCAGATTAGCACAGACAAGAACATGTATTAAAAAAATGAACGGGGTACTGTGGGATAGACAGATTACCAGAAATACAAAGAAGAGAATTTATAACACCTTGGTACGCAGTATAATGACCTATGGAGCAGAGAATTGGGTAATAAATAAACGAAACAGGTCCAAAATCACAGCAACTGAAGAGAAGAAGTTGCAGAGTGACAAAAATGGATCGCATCAGAAATGAGGAAATAAAACAAAGAATGGCAGTAGAACAAGACATACTCAGCTACATCGAAGAAAAACATTTAATTTGGTATTTATATGTGAGAAGAATAGATCATACAAGGTGGATAGCAAATATTTCGGATTGGAGCCCAATAGGAAGGAGGAAAAGAGGTAGACCCCGAAGATCATGGAGGGATGAAGTGGACGAGGCCATGGAAAGACGAGACCTTAGAGATGGGGAATGCAGAACAGAAAGGAGACGTTGGCTGAAAGAAGGAAGGCGGCGACAGCTGTAAAAATCCTTGTATAGATAGATAGATAAAGAAAAAATAGTTGACGGTTTTCATTTTTAGATCTCGTGCGGTCGTCTTATTTGGAACGTACCATGGAGCATTAGTTATCCTTTCGGAGGACTGGTTTTAAAATAACTTTATATCTTAAAATTGTCTTGTCTCAGATCTCTAGCGAAGAGGACTTGCATTTCTTCAGATTTCTTCTCTGATGATAAGAATCTTTAAGTCGTAGTGAAGTGCTTGATTATTTACGTACCATGGTGCATTCCCTATCAATCTTAGCACTTTAGCGACGATGGCTTTTTACAGCCCCATCGGTGTAGTCCATAGTACCAGATAGTTTTAAATATGGCTTTGTATAGAAGAATTTTGTTTTAAATGTTAAGTTATAATTTACGTTACGAGGAGCCTACATATTTGCGGAATTTTAAGTCGAGCTGGCTTCTGTTGGTCTGGATATGTTTCTTCCAAGTGAGACGTTGATCAAGATGCAGGCCAAGGTATCTAGCGTCTGTTACTGTTGGTGTTAGTACATTGTCCACTTTTGTTCGCCATTTTGTGTACCAATTACTGAGTATATCCAGATGATGTTGCAGGTAGTGTGAGACTAGTTTCGCTACGTCGTAAGCAAAGGAAGCGATTGTATTATTATTAGGGGACTTCAGAGATAATAGGACAGAGGTTGGATTGTTGGTTATTGAATTTTACAGAGAAATATCTATTTTGTATGTAGGATTTGATTAGGAGAAAATGGTTACTGGATAGTGCCATTTTTACTTTGTAAAGCAGACCTCTATGCCAGATTTTTTCAAACACTTGTGAGATGAGTAGAAATATAGCGTATTTCTTTTCTTCAAGACTTTTTGATATTTCATTTATCATATGATGGACTCGTTGGACCGTGGAGTAATGTTATGGAAAACCAAACTAATGTTTTGGTAGTATTCTTCTTTTTTCTTCTTCTTCTTCTTTTTATATAGACATGACTCTGTCTGTTTTTCAATGTGCCTCCAGTAAGTTGTCGTTCCATCATTTTCGTGGTCTTCCTACTGATCGTCTTCCTATTGGGGAACCGTCTATTGCCGTCTTTACTACTCTATTTATTGTCATTTGGCTTATATGACCCTTCCATTTTACTCTTCTATTTCTTACCCAGTTCTTGATGTTCTCCACCTTGCATCTACGTCTTATTTCTGTACTTCTAACTCTCTCCGATAGTGTTTTACTATCAATTTTTCTGCAAGTGTTTTCATCTCTGCTGTTGCTAACATATTTTTTATCCTCTCTGTGTCAGGTCTTGTTTCTGTAGCGTTTGTCATTATTGGTCTAATGACTATTTGGTAAATTCTGCCTTTCGTTTCTTTTTTATATTTTTATTTCTTTATATTGTTCCATTCAGGCAGCCTGCGTCTCTGTTTGCTCTATTCACTTAATCTTCCACTTCAGTTTCGAGGTTTCCATAGCTAGATAATGTGATGCCTAGATATTTGAACCATCACTCCATCACTTGTTCTATTATCTAACCTTCCAGCTCCAATTTACATCTTAGTAAATTTGCTGTTGTAACCATGCATTTTGTCTTTTTTGGGGAAATTAACATGTTAAATTTTCTGGTGCTTATATTAAATTGGTGCAGCATACGTTGTAAATTATCTTCACTTTGAGAGAGTAGTATTGCGTCGTCTGCATTTCGGATTATTTTAAGTTGTTTTTCTTCCATTTGGTATCCTTTTTTAGTTCTTATTTTTTTTATTATTTCATCCATAATCAGGTTGAAAATAGAGGACTCAGATAATCTCCCTGTCATATCCCATTGCCAGCTTCAATAGGGCCGGTTAGTTCTTCTTCTACTTTTACTTTTATTGTGTTGTTTTGGTGGATATTTTCGATCGTTTTGATTATTCCTAGAGGTATCTCTCTTGCGTACAGTAAGTGGATAAGGTCTTTTAATCTGACCTGGTCAAATGTCTTCTTAAGGTCCACGAAACATAGGTATGCCGGTTTGTTGTATTCTAATGATTTCTCTTGCACTTGCCTCGTTATAAATATAGTGTCGGTGCATGATCTTCCCAACCTAAAACCTTGTTGTTCTTCTGCTAGTGTTATAATTTCATTCAGTTTATTTGTTATCACTTTGGTTGTTAATTTTAGTGTTGTGTTTAATAAATTAGTTCGTCTGTTATTTTCCGGATCCGATTTGTCTCCCTTTATGAAGAGAGGTACTAGGATGCTTGATCTCCATTCTTGATGAATTCTACTTTGTTCTATTATTTTTTGGATTAGTTTTAATAGTTGTTTGGCCAGATCTGGTCCTCCGTACTTTAGGAGTTCGTTTGGTATTCTGTTCTCTCCTGGTGATTTTCTTTTTTTTAAATTTCATTAATGCTTCCTTTATCTCTTTCTCCTCAATATTTGGGAGTAATGTTTTGTCAGTAATGTTAGGAGTTCATGATCTGTGTATATCCTTTGTAGCAGCAATCTTTCAAAAACTTTGCTTAGGTTGGAAGTAGGCTGATAGGTTCATAAGATGTTATTTCATTGGGCTGTTTTTCTGACATAAGAATCATTTTTGGAAGGTATGATAGGCTTAGTATGCGGTTAAATATAACTGTTAGTATAGTCTTGCGAGGAAGTTGTTTTTGTACTTGGGCCGAGATTAAATCATAACCTAGGGCCTTTCATGAGTTGAATTTATTTCTGTCTTGACTTCAATAGGAGTATAACTTTTGATGGCGAGGGACATTTAACATACTGCGCTTATTAGTCCTTCCTCTTCTTCATCAACGTCTGCTGGCTTTGTTTAAAATACGGTTGTAAGATGTTCAATAAAAACATCCACTTTTTCTTTATTGGAATGGGCCTATTCGTCATTTGATTTAGGTATGTGAAGGATAGTTGTGTATGGTTTCTTAAGCTTCTTAGTCACCTTCCATAACGTCTGGTCATTTGCTGTAAGGTTTGTAATGTAATGTTTGAAGGTTTTGTTGTTTTTGTTTTTGTTGGTTACTCCAAGTTGCCTACATATTCAATTGAATATATTGTTAATCTATGTTGTTTCTAGATCTTTGACAGGTTCTTCGTGCACGACGTTTTTTAGCAGGCAAATGTACAGGAGAACATTTGTCGTATTTGTTGGCTTTGTAGATTACCAGTGGGTGGTGTAGATTACCATGCTGTTTTTTGCACAAGTGTGGTAAAGTATTGAGCTGCTGTATCTAGGTATGTCATATGAAGATTTGATTCACATAATAAGATTAGTATTTTCTTCTAGGTAGGATTGAAAATCCGCCCAGTTGGTGTGGTGTTTTTTGATGTCGAGGATGGGGTGGGTTGTTTATAACTATGATACTCTTGCTCATAATAACCGCTATATGATCCAATGAAAGATTATAGCTAGATTCTATTAGACAGTTATTTCTAGAAACTTCTTTGCTTATGTAATAGTCCAGTAGATCTGGAAGTTTTCTGGGTCACTCGGCCTGTACGTAGGAATTCCGTTGGTGTGGCAGTCATAGTTGTTGTCGGTCATTGCTTTTTAAAGATTACGGCCTTTTGTTGTTGTGAGTGTGTTTTGCATTCCAGTTTCCCCCAGCTACGAATTTACTGCAAAGTAATTGGAAGAAGGCTTTATATTCATCTGTGGTATTTGCATGAGGAGATGGGCTGTAGATTCAAGATATGTTAAATTGTCATGGCGTAGCATTCACTTGAACGATTGCTGCTTGTATTTTTTATGTTGCATATTTCGGCAATTCATGATGTGATATGCAGCTGAGAATGATTACCGCCGAGCCACCATGAGCTGTACCATCTGAGTGACGTCTAGAGTGGAATATCTAACGTAGTTATATCGCTAAAGTGGATTTCTGAAATAAGTAAAATGGGGCAAATTATTTTAATAATACTATATTTGCAACTTTTTTTACAATATCTATTACTTTAAAAATATAAGAAAAGCAAACATGCATAGTAAAAGATATTGTCAAAAAAGTTGCAAATTATTAAAATAATTTGCCCTATTTTTAGAAAAAATATGTTCTTATTTCAGAAACCCACTTTACCGATCTAATTACGTTCAATATTCCACTCTAGAGCACATGCAGGATACTTTTACTATAAATTTATGCTTTTCTTATATTTTTGGTGTAACCTATTTGTCATCACAATATGAAAGATTTATAAACTACACATTTTTCATGTACTAATTTGGTTGGAAAAAAACCAATCCATAAAAAACACCAATAAAAAATCCAAGTTCTATTAAACTTAACGAAAGACATCTAGTAGATTATTAGCACAGCGATGACAGACTTGTGGGTGAAACAGAATATCTCAAAACTAAAGATCTGTTACTTTAGGGACTTTATCATTGAAGATACCGCTTCCAGCCGACATCAAGTTTGAAAAATAACACCGGCTGATGAGTTATTTTAGTATATTTGACATCGTCCAAGCTACCATCATGCTGATGGGCGTTTTTTTTTTTGTTTTGTTGTTTTTTTCGTTTATTTTCAGAGACCCGTACGTTTCCTGCACACTAATTACACGTGTTACGTCGAAGCAAAACAAAAAATTGAAAAAAATTGCTTTCAAAATATATCTGAGCTCATGAATATTTAAATACGTCATCAATAGGATTGGGAAATTAATGTCGCTTTAGGTTTTTAGAATTGATATCTTAATTTAAATTAGAATGGGAGCTCTTTTAATAAAAATTTTATTTAACCCTACAATGCTCAATTTTTAATTTTAGATATTATTTAGATATTATTTAATTATTTAGTATTTTAATTTTATAAAACAATTATACAGTGTGTAAAAGCCAAATGGAATAAATTCATTATTTAGGTTACTGTACATATTTATAAAAAATCCCGAAACACGTCAAATTTAAATTATAACTCGATATTCTTTAACGTGAAAATGCAACCACTACCTTCAACCCCCGTAGAATGACAGGTACAACCCCCAATTTTTAAAATAGGAAGTATAGGCTTGTGATATATCGTTTGAAAGGTCTTTTCATTCTCCATTCAAAAATGTTGTCGCTTTCAAGTTTATTAAGATTAATTAAGATAAAATAAATTAAAATCATGTGGTTACCGAAATTCGCTACAATACAATCAAAAACTAAAATGTAATGCAAAACGTAATAAAATGTTGAACACGAAAAACAACCATAAATGTTAATGACGTAGATGTTCAAAATGTTCACCGCCACCGCTTTGGCAACATCCTAATCTCAAATAAAACTGTCTTCTAACATTATTTAAGATAACAGGCGTGATCGACCTAATTGCAAGCGATATTCGTTCTTTTGTCATTTAAATCAGAAGGTTTAGTTTTGTACACATGGCTCTTCACATATCCCCATAAAAAGAAATCTAATAATGTAAGATCAGGTGATCGCGCTGGCCATTCAATCGATCCTCGCCTCCCTATCCACCGATTGGGAAATATTGTATCCAGTTACTGCCGGACATTAAGTTGGTAATGTGGTGGTGCTCCATCTTGCTGAAACCATATCGTATTCGCTGGAACTTGAGGGTTTCCTGGAACCGGATATAAATTTGCCAACGTTGGAATGACATCATTTTGAAGTAGTGCCAAATAATTGTTGCCATTCAAGTTGCCCTCAATGAAAAAGGGACCAATGATATTGTTTTCTACAATCCCTGCCCAAACATTAACCTTTTGAGGGTATTGAGTGTGTTCTTCTCTCATCCAGTGAGGATTTTCCGTGGCCCAGTAGCGGCAATTTTGCCGATTAGCATGACCGTTAAGTGAAAAAGTACACTCATCAGAAAACATAATGTCTTTAATTGGATAATATTGTTATCCAACATGTCCATCATTTGCTCACGAAAAAAAGTTCTGCTATCAAAATCGTCTTCCATTAGCTCCTGAGTAGGTATCATCTTATAGGGATGTAATTTATTTTCTTTTAATATGTTTACTATCGATGTATGGCTAGCATTGAATGTAGTGGATGCCTGTCTACTCGATGTATGTGGATTTTCCTAAAACTCAAGCAACACATCTAATTTGAGTTCATCACTCAGTGCATTGGCAGCTGCTTTTTTTATCTGCCTTACATGACCAAACTCGCGAAACTGCTTCTCTATTTTACTTATTGTTCCTTGGGATATAGGCGGTAAATTAGGAAATTTCTCATGAAATAGGCGAGTTACTTCCTGTTGTGTTCGGGTGTTATCTCCGTAACCAATCATTTGTAAAACTGTTATTTTATGCATTTCCGTTAATCTAACCATTTTTCAGAATTGAATTGAACGAACTTTTTACTTAAATTAAAATCCTGACAACTTAAATAAAACAATTTACTAATGCGTGTTAAAATAACGTTGCCACGGAAATTCTTTAAAGTTTTTTAATGGTTACCATCTAAAAACCACATTGCTATGGTTTTTGTTAACTTTCTCATTATCAAGACCTAAACGGGAAATAAGTTTTGAGTATATTTTAGCGAATTTCGGTAACCACATGATTTTAATTTATTTTATCTTAATTAATCCTAATAAACTTGAAGACGACAACATTTTTGAATGGACAATGAAAAGACCTTTCAAACGATATATCACAAGCCTATACTTCCTATTTTAAAAATTGGCGGTTGTACCTGTCATTCTAAGGGGGTTGAAGGTAGGGGTTGCATTTTCACGTTAAAGAATGTCAAGTTATAATTTAAATTTGACCTAGTTTGGGATTTTCTATAAATATGTACAGTAACCTAAATAATGAATTTATTCCATTTGGCTTTTACACACTGTATGTATAGCTATTTTATAAAGAAGTCCGAAAAGAAAAGTTATATTTTTTAATTTTAGGATATTTAGGATATTTTCGGTAATGTATCAAATTTGATACAAAGTGCATTTGGGCAACATTATATATAGGAAATAAAATACTTAAGTATCTTTATAGTAGAATATTTTTATTGATGAAATTGAAAGAAACAGTTTGAATCTTTATTAAATATAAGTGAAAACCACATTTATCACATTTAACATAGGCTAATTTTTTACAATTTGCCTATTTGCATCGGGTTCGATCGCTAGTGTAGATTGGCCAATGTCCTACAGCATCTGTTCGCATATCTTTTGGAGGAATATAGCTTGTTGGCCCTTTCTGTTTCTTCAATTATATATCCTGTTTTATAGAACTTGTAGATGGTCGTCCTCGCTCATTTTCTGCTGTATCTTCCAGTTCTGTCCCACTCAGCTCATCTTCAAATACCACTGGAATATTTGATATGTATATATTTTATTATTGTTCAAGTCTTCAATATCACTTACATCACAATCATCTTCACTACCATCCCAATTGTCGACTATGACTTGCAATTTTTAATTTAATAAAGGCCTCTTCATATACCAGATAGAGATCTAAAATAATACCCAAATTACATTATGTATCATAAATGATACAAACAAATTTTTTACCATACCTTTAAAAATAATAGTAGATGCTGAATAAAACTAATACTGGATGATTAGTGGATGTGTAATAACCAGAAAACGCAATTTTGCACATTCAATTTTCATTAATAACCACCTATAAAAATTTTTTTAACTCAGCGTCATCGTCAACACGACGGTTAAGTGATAAGTGACTAATTCGCGCGTTTTATAAAATATTAGGATTGTTTGGAATTAATATTATTTCACTGTGTTATACATGTAAATTATCGGTATGTTTCGTATATGTTAGATTGAGCAGTGTAGGGTTAAAAAGGAAGTAAAACAAATTTATCAAATACCAAAAAGAAAAAATTAGAATCAAGGAATTATGCATAGAAAACTAAAATAATAAAAATTAGTAGATGAACACGAATGCTTAAAGTAACTGGACAAACCGTAGAAAAGACTTCTTTATGTTTCTCTACTATCGTAGATTCATAAGGATCGTTCAAGATATTCTAATTGGATTTGCATATCATTAGGATCATTCAGGATTTTCTAATTGTATTTACAGCTATTTTAAACAGTTCGTTTATGTTTCGGCCAAAACACTCCTTTCACATTCTTCTACGCCCTGGATCCCTTTGTTATTCTATCTTCCCTTAAAATATTTAATAAACTACAGTGGTACCTCGACTTACGAGTTTAATTCGTTCCTTAACCTTGCTTGTAGGTCAAATTACTCGTATCTCAACGCAATTTTCCCCATTGAAATTAACTGAAATGTCGTTAATCCGTTCCATCTCCCAAAACACCACGTCAGTTGTTTTTGTTAAGTATGTTTGAATAAGGAAATATATTTACACGAAAAACCATTTATTTTTAAATAACAAATACATATTCTATAAAAACATGATAAAATAAAAGTGAAATGCTTACGGAAGCATTTAATTTTCGTCATTGGTATTCGCTTTTTTCGTCACGCTTTGTTCATTTCCATCTACAGGTCGTTTAAAAACTGTCCAAGAAGGTTGATTTCTGCATCCCTTTCAGGACATTTCGGAAAATGTGATAGGCAAGTCTCGTTAAACAACTCCGATGCAGGATTAGTTGCCGCTTTTTTGGGGTGATTATTATCCACGAAATCTACAACTTTCTCCCACATTCACAAAATCTCCTTTATATATTTTGCAGAGATAACCTGCTCCATCTCTAGCTTTTCGTTAAAACCAATTTTTCCTTGAACCACCGTATGCTGCTGCGAATGTAGATCGTGTAACTCTTTGGTTGTCCGCCTCTGAGATTGTTTTTCAACGAGTTCGTTCACATCTCTCTCATCCACCTCCAGACTCATGGATTTTTCCAGAGAAACAGTCTCCTCTACCACTTACACTTAAGGTTCCAATTCTTTGAAGGCCCTTTGAGCTACAGC
This sequence comes from Diabrotica undecimpunctata, assembly GCF_040954645.1. Classification (NCBI taxonomy): domain Eukaryota; kingdom Metazoa; phylum Arthropoda; class Insecta; order Coleoptera; family Chrysomelidae; genus Diabrotica; species Diabrotica undecimpunctata. The sequence goes on along the minus strand of NC_092811.1, from coordinate 113,203,554 downwards.
ATCAGGCCACAGCTTCTTCTATGCAGAGGTTAAAATCCTCGTTATAAGACCAAGCCAGGACTGATCAATAATTCTTAGGCATATCACGATGTTAAAGTGGTCCTTCCAGAACTCTCGAAGGGTAAGGTTTGTGTTCTCCGTTTAACTTAAAGTCAAAGCAGCGCCTAAAAATGTGCTTAGTGTACTTCTTAAAATTAGAAATCATCTGCTGATTCATGGGCAACACTTGCAGATAGTAGTGGTGTTGGTTGGTAGGTAGAGAATCTTTATAAACTTAAACTCTTCCAGTAAACAATCTTCGAGATTTGTTGGGTGAGCAGGGGCATTGTCGAGGACGAGTATTGCATGGGTAAGTTGTTGTTCTGTTTTGTATTTGGTTATAATTTTTTAACAGAAGGGTCAAACACCAAGTTTATTCACTCCACAAAGAATTTTCTGGTAACTCACGCCTTTGGATTTGCCCTCTAAATAATTTGTAGCTTTTCTTTTAAAATATTATGTGAGTTAGGTTCTGGGATTTTCCGAATAGAATACTAGCAGAGGTTTGATTTTGTAAGCCACTAGCATTGGCGCAAAGTGCTAGAGTTAATCTATCCTTCATGGGTTTTTGACCATCGTCTTCTCTTTTGTTGTTATGTAAGTCCTATTCGGCATCCTTTTCCAGAAAAGCGCTGTCTCGTCACTTTTAAAGACTTGCTGGGGGACGTATGCTTTGGTTTCTATCAGTTCGGAAAAAGTTTTGATGCTGCCTTCACATCCGAACTTGCTACCTTACCATACCTGACGACGGAGAGAATGCCGGTCCTTTTCCTGAAGTTGTCAATTTAGCTCATACTTGCTTTAAACGGGACTTCCGATACTTCGTTTGTGGAAGTATGTGGGATCTGCTTTAGGAAATCAACGTAAATCGTTCGTGCCTTCTCACATATAATAATTCGTGCTAAGGTTCCTTCTTGATGCTGCTTCTCTATCACGCACATCAATAATAGTTTCTCTATCTTTTTATGAAGAGAGGGCCGGAACCTCTCTATTTCTATGGAGAAATTATTGTAAGGACCTTAGCTGGCGTTATACCCTTTATCTACTCCTTCTGTTTAAGGACGGTACATATAATTGATGTGCTATGCCCGTAGATCCTCGCCAGTTCAGTTATTCGCACACCTTGCTTATGTTTTTCTATGATTTCATGTTTTAACTTTATAGTCATCATCTTATTCTTCGGATCCATGTATGTAAATGTACGAAAAGGAAAAAAAAACAAACCCAACTTATTAAAAATGCTTCGAAAAAGAGAGAAATAAGCATACAGACTGAGATCTAGTCTGAGGTGGGAGAAACTGTTGGATGCTGCGCAAGACCCCAACATGTGGGGCACATATTATTAAAGTCGTGCGCAGGGATGTAGTATGCGTTTCCTTGTATCTTAAATCTTGCTCTTATCTCAACTGTATTATTGGCTATTTTATTCCTTATTTATATAGCTCTTATTCATGTATCTGTTGTTCTACATCTCTCTCTCTCCCTCTCTCTCCATTAAACAATTAATCTCTCCAAGCTATCGTCACCTTTGCGAACCATATGACCGAAAAAATCGAGATAAAGATACTTAATTATACCTTAATTAATAGATGGAGTGAATATCTGAATGTTTACCAATCTTCTCTATATCAAGAGCACTTTACAATTGTTGTTGGTGTTTCAGAAGGCCAATGGCATTTCATTCTAAAATTCTAAAATGTTCTAGCCATGTTTGATTTTAGAAATCCTCGAAAATAAGGTTAAGTATCAACGTTTATTGTTCTTGAATTCTGATCAGTAGTTCTTCCTGTAGTTCTTAGAGTGCCGTCTCCCTACGGAGGCTGGCAATCATAATGAGTATTTTTATTTTTGAACTTGCTACTCTAAACAAATCAATCGATCTGCATTGATACCAATCACGTAGATTCTTCAACCGTGAGTTCTGCCTTCGTCCAACAGATCTTCTTTCTTGAATCTTTCCCTGTATTATGAGTCTCAAAACTTTATATTTTGGTCCCCTCATCACGTGGCCTATGTATTCCAGTTTTTTGGTTTGTATAGTGGTGATTATTTCTGTTTCTTTACCAACCCTCTTCAGTACTTCTTTATTTGTAATTCTATCAGTCCATGATATTTTTAATACTCTGCGGTATAACCAGAGTTCGAAAGCCTCGATTCTTCTTAAATTGTATTTTTTAATGTCCAAGTCTCAGCTCCATATAATAATATTGAAAATTTATAACAGCGAATGGTACGTAGTTTGATCTCCAAATTTAGATTTTTGCACGTTAGGAGTGGCTTCATTCGTATAAATGCCGATCTGGCAATATCTACTCGCCTGTTTATTTCTGCAGTATGATCATTGGTTTTATTCATCAAAGTTCCCAAGTAACAATATTTTTCTACTTGTTGTATCACGTTACCATTGATTGTCAATAGTTGATGAATATTTTGTGGTCTTTTTGTAATTAGCATGTACTTCGTTTTTTTAGCGTTTATAGTAATTCCGGTCTCAGCACTATTTATACTTAAGCTTTCGATAAGATGTTGTAGATCTTCTATACTCGTTGCTATGATACAGTGTCGTCTGCATATCGTAATACAGATCTTCATTTCTTCTCAGTGTTGCCCATCAATTTGAACTATGGCACTTTGGTTCCAATATAATGTTTGCACTATATTTATAATTTTACTGTCAATGCGCTTTTTCATAAGTATTGATATTAGTTTTTCATGTCTTACTTTATCGAATGTTTTTTCGTAGTCAACAAAGCACAAGTGTAGATCAACGTTTACATCCCGACATCGGTGAATCAATATGATGATGGCAAATAGTCCTTCTCGGGTACCCATTCCATTTCGGAACCCAAACTGCGTCTCGCTAATATCCTCCTCTATCCTTTCGTATATTCTCTTATGTATTACTCTCAGCAGTACTTTTAAAGTATGACTCATGAGGCTCAGTGTTCGATAATCAGAGCACTCTTTTACTGTTTTTTTTTTGTGGGGATGGTTATAAATGTGCTTTTTAGACTTCAGCCACTCTTGTGGTATTATTCCCGTATCGTACATCGTGTTGAATAAATCTGCCAAAACTTCCAAGTTATCCTCTTCCATTAATTTTAACAATTCTACTGGTATTTCATCTAATCCAGCAGTTTCATAATTTCTGCAGTTATCTGACTATATTATCTTCTGCTCTTATTATTAGTTTAGGTTTGCTCTAGTTTTTTCACTTCTTTGACTCTCTTTGCGGTTGTCCGGCCGCATAGGTTTCATTTGCTTGTTTTTCGTTTTTGGAAGTTTCTTGGCGACTGTACATGTACATCCGTGATAATTAGGTAGATCACCTTAGCCGCAGTGGACGCAGTTTAGAATGACATTTGGTTAATCAAATTGTCTAGTGCTGTGGTTTCTAGTACTTCTCACACATCGAGGTAGCTATAATCTAAAGAAAATTTATAACTTAATAAAATCTTTGCTTTATTTTGAATTCCTCTAGCTTTTAATATAGTTATGTTTACTGATTTAAATATAAAAGATTTAAACGAACACTATGACAGCGGGTAAAATATTAATGTGCATATTTTCTAAAGGAATTGCTAAATATACATCTATTAAAATATTATATTCTTAAAAATTGGGCTATTTTTTACATATCAATACGCTCAATACGCAATACTCGCCCTGCTGAATGGTATTTTTAGACAAAAAGAACAGTGTAATAAAAAATATGCTATCTCATTACCACAGTGGGCATTTACAAAACAAACAAATGCAACCCGTTATATTTTCATCCTACAAAAATACGTAAGTTCTAAACAATACTCAAAACTAAACACGAAGGGTAACAAACCCAGAAACAAACGTAAAATGCAACATTCATCCAAAGTATACATAGAAAACGACAAAAGGCGGTAAAAAACAAATCCATTGTATATAGAAGCCGACGGGGGGTATTCTGGCCCCCTAGGGACCTCCCTGTGGCACGCACAATACTTTCATTCAATAACACGTTAACATGCGGATAGATTATCCGACCCCAAAGCAGATTGTAGCGGAATGCTTTGAAAGCGCACAGTGGTGAGCCGCAGTCCGAGTGTTTGAAGACGGGGCGTTAAAAGCTCTTCTCGGATTTCTTCAGGAAGTATCACAGAACTTTGAAAACAATTAGGGTTGACAAAGTTTCCCACAAAAGATGTAACAGAATTTAACATATCACTACTTCTTCAGATCGCTGTACTCTTTAAACTTTATTTAGAAAAATATTTAGTTACTGTATATAAGAAATTCAAATGTAATGTAATGTCTTATAGCTTTTTGCCAATTATCAGATGAAATTTTTGATATGGAGTCAGATAATAGTTAACGAACATCTTGAAGTTTAAATGTTGTATTATTTTGCGCAATATATTCTTTCATTTGAGCCCAGATTACTTCTATGGGGTTAAGTTCACAATGATAAGGTAGTAATCGCAACACTTTAACTCTATGTTATTTTACCCATCTATTCAATACATCTTTCTTTGTTGTTAATAGGTCGCTGTTCTGACTTTTGCATTGTCTTGTGGTTGCCTTGAATTCTTTTCTATTGATGTTAACTTTCTTATAGAATGCTCTGAATTCTTTCTCCCTGTTGAGGTTTTCCATATATTTAAGTTCCTTATTTAAGAGGTTTCGTTTTTTTCTTTTGTGTATTTTTTTTCTTCTCTTCTCTTTGTCCGGTAATTCTCAGTAAACATTTTTCTGTACGGTTTATTTTTTCTTTTGCTGCATTCTTGCATTCATCATCAAAACAGTGATTTTTACGGGCACAAATTTCTGTATTTATTTCATCTTTCGCTGCTGCTTTAATGTCTTCCTTTATTCTAGTCCAATAGGAGTATATATCTGTCTGGCCTGTTTCATTTACACTTTGATATCTTAGCCTGTCGGTAATGTTTTTCGAGTACCGTTCTGCAATAATTGTCGCATCTCTCAGTTTTTGCAGATTCCATTTTTTGCTATTCATTTTATTTTCTTTACTGGCGTTTGAAATTCTAGCCCTTAATATTGAGATCACTAGGCAATGATCTGAGTCTATGTTTGCGTGTCTATAATTTTTGCAGTTTATTACGTCTGTTCCATGCCTAGAATTTAATAAAATGTGATCAATATGGCTCGTTGTTCTTCCATCAGGTGAGATCCAGGTTACCTTGTGTATGCTCTTGTGTTCAAAATAGGTACTAGCGACTGTCATATTTAGTGCTGCTGCTAAGTTTATCAGTCGTATTCCATAATCGCTACTGATATAGGCTAAGAGACTCGCTCTCGTCCTATTCTTGCATTCATGTCACCTAATACAATCTTAATGTTATTTCTAGGATATCTCCTGTAGGCTTGCTGTAGGTCTTCGAAGAACTGTTCTTTGATTTCCTCTGGTTTATCATCCATTGAGGCATGCACATTGATCAAATTTTAATTAAAGAATTTCTTTTTCAAGCGCAAATAGTACATTCTTTGACTGTAGACTTTAAAATCAATAACAAGGTCTTTTATTCCTCGGTTTACAATAAATCACACCTCATCCATGTGTTGGCTTTCATTGCAGCTATAATATATAGAATGAGTTTTCTTGTCAAGAGTAGGGATGGGAAAAACCTACCGGTTTTAACCGAAAACCGGTTTTTTACTTCGCAATAACCGGTTTTATCGGTTGTTTTTTGTCAAGGTTATAACCGGTTTTTTATTTTTAAAGTAAAAACCAGTTATTAGGTTTTTACGGTAATTAGGATTAGGTTAGGTATTGTTTTGGATCCCAATCATAATTATTATTCTCAAGTAATTATTCCGCAAGAAGAAAAAGAAACTGACATTACATTAAAAATGATATTGGAAAAGCTCACCAAGATTGATGACAAAATAACTCAAATCGATATCAGAGTTACCCGACTAGAGGATAGCGCTAAAGGAGCTATTCCGAAAATCAGAAATGGCTAAAGACCTCCGAATAATGGCGTGGAACGCAAATGGACTGTTACAACATCAGATCGAGTTGCAAGCAGTACTAGATATTGAGAAAATTGATCTGTGTCTCGTTTCTGAAACACACTTCACTAAACAGTCATATGTAAAATTTAGGGGGTATAGAGTATATTCTACTGTACACCCAGATAATGCAGCTAAAGGAGGAAGCACTATTATAATTAAAGATATCTTGCATCATGAGGAATTAAAATATGCAACTGAGCACATACAAGCTACAACAGTCTGTGTGAAGATGAAAACACATACCTTAAATATAAGTTCAATATATTGTCCTCCTAGACACTCCATTAAAAGAGAGCAATATAAAGAGTTTATGAACACTTTAGGAAAAAGATACATCATCGGTGGCGACTTTAATGCAAAAAATACCCACTGGGGCTCTAGGCTAACTACAACTAAAGGAAAAGAATTATTGTCAGCTATTAAGGAACAAAAGGGTGAAGTAATCTCTACTGGTAGACCAACATACTGCCCAACCGATAGGAACAAAATTCCAGACCTGATAGATTTCTATATTTACAAGAATATCTCAGCTAACTATCTGGATATCAATGACGGCTGGGACATGAACTCTGATCACTCACCGATAATTTTAACTATGAGTGATACAGTGATTAAAAAAGAGTTTAATCCAATATTGACTAATAAAAAAACTGACTGGGAGAGCTTCAAAATAAACCTAGAACACAAAATTAATCTTGCTGTGCCATTGAGAAACACGAGGCAACTTGATGACGAATTAGAAGTCTTTATAAAAAATATCCAACAGGCAGCTTGGGAAAATACTCCCACAATAACTTCTAGAACAAAAGGGAACAACTATCCAAAAGAAATCCGAGAACTCATAGTAGAAAAAAGGAAATTAAGGAAAAAATGGCAGCAATATAGAGCTCCACGAGACAAAACTAGTCTAAGTAATGCTACACAAAAACTAAAAAGGGAGATAAATAATATAAAAAATTCAACAATTAATTCTTTTTTAAGTAATTTAACAGCTGACCAAAACACAGATTATTCTTTATGGAAGGCAACAAAAAGAATGAAGATACCAATTATTCATTCTCCTCCTATCAAGTTGGAAAACGGCAACTGGGCTAGAAGTAACGAACAGAAAGCAGAACGATTTGCAGATCATTTAGAAAGTACGTTCAAACCCAACCACAATGATGGCGAAATACTGAGATGAGAAGAACCATTCCAAACTGAAGAAAGAATAACGTTAACATCACTTAGAGAAGTATCAACAGAGATAAAAGAGAATATAAATCCTAAGAAAGCTCCAGGATATGATCTCATAACAGGCGAATTATTAAAAAATTTACCAAGAAAAGCCATAGTTAAGCTGACACACCTAATAAATGCTGCTTTTAGATTGAGATATGTTCCCAGACTCTGGAAAGTAGCCGAAGTAATTATGATCGCCAAACCAGGTAAATCTCTTAATGAAGTGACATCCTATCGACCAATATCACTCCTTCCGGTGATGTCAAAACTATTTGAAAAACTTCTATTGAAAAGATTAAAACCAATAATAGAAAGAAAAAATCTTATACCAAATCATCAATTTGGTTTCAGAAATCAACATTCCACTATAGATCAAGTTCACAGAATAACGAATATAATAGAAAAAACATTAGAAGAAAATAAAGTCTGCTCTACAATCTTCTTGGATGTAGCACAGGCGTTTGATAAAGTCTGGCATGACGGTTTAAACTATAAACTAAGAACGTTCATGCCTAAACAGTATTCAGAAATCTTGAAATCATACATTGCGAATAGATATTTCAGAGTAAAAGAAGAAGAAGTTTACACCGACTTAAGGGAGATCAAAGCTGGCGTGCCACAAGGGAGTGTCTTGGGTCCGATCCTGTACCTATTGTATACGTGTGACATTCCAGAACTAGAACAAAATACTATTGCCACCTTCGCGGATGATACAGCCATACTGGCGATAGGAGACACTAGTGAAGAAGCGACTGATAAGCTGCAACTATCAGTAAATAAAATACATAACTGGACCAGAAAATGGCGAATAAAATTAAATGAGACTAAATCTGCACACGTTAACTTTACAAATAAAAAAATAGAAAATTTGCCAGTTAGAATAAATGATACCCGAATTCCTTATGCAACATCAGCAAAATACTTGGGCATCACCCTAGACGCGAAGCTGCGCTGGAAAGTCCATGTCAAAAAGAAAAGAGGGGAGCTTGATATTAGATATAAGAAATTGTATTGGCTGATTGGAAAAAATTCAACATTATCAATTCATAATAAATTATCCATCTACAAGCAAGTACTGAGGCCAGTATGGGTATATGGGTGCCAACTCTGGGGCTGTACCAAAGCTAGTAATATACATATTATCCAGAGATTTCAAAACAAAGTACCGAGAAACATTGTTGATGCTCCTTGGTATATCCGTAACAGCAACCTCCACCAGGACCTGGGTATGGAAACTGTGATCGAAATAATCAAGAGAACAGCAGCAAGTCACGAGCAGAGGCTGCATAGTCATGTGAATGTCGAGGCAATCCAGCTTCTTGACAACACTGAACTAAAGAGAAGACTCATAAGGACAAAACCATTTGAGCTAGTGTAAATGTGTAACAGTTTAGTATAAAAAGCAGAGTATAGTGCTGTGAAATTATTGCATGTTAGTTGTAGTGCATTAGTTAATAGATAAAATAAGAGTAAACCATAGGGTAAGCCTTAGATTTAATCATTTGCTGTTATTAAAAAAAGTAATTATTCCAAACAAAACCATAATTCAAATTTTATTTTATTTTATAAATACAGAAGCAAACTGAAAGTGCAAACTTGTAACCTATTGGATTAAAAAAAACCGAAAACCGGTTTTTGGAAAAACCGGTTTTGTTGGCCGGTTATAACCGCCAGGTTAAACCGTAAGCAAAAAAAAATCGGTATAACCGAAAACCGGTCTTTTGTCAAAAACCGCCATCCCTAGTCAAGAGTGCCAGTTCCCGTCCACCGCATTTCACCAACATCTACTTTGTACGTGTTCACTATGTCTAGTAAATATGTGAGTGCTCCAGTTTGGTACAGGGTTTGGGTATTCCATGTTCCTATTCTCAATTCCATTTTTCGTTTACGGAGTCGTCGTCGTGAGTTCCGTCCAGCTAGTAGTTCCTGAGGTTCTGTAACATATGTTGGACAAATTGGATTAAAATGTCCAATTTGTTGATAAATAGATTGGTCCCAATGACCTTTGTGGACTATAATTATTCACCAACGCTTTTGATCAAGTACCAATCGTTGTGCCAATCAAGTAAATACCAGCACAAAGCGGAGTCAGACAGGGTGACTCATTAAGCCCACTTCTCTTTAATATAATAATGAACGAAATAATACAAGCAGTACGTAAAGGTCATGGCTACAAAATGGGAAACAAAGAAATCCAAATATTATGTTATGCAGACGACGCCGCATTAATCGCCGAGACAGAAGACGAGCTCCAAAGATTAACACATATCTTCAATACAACAGCCAAGAAATGCAATATGATAATATCAGCAGAAAAAACCAACTGTATGACAACATCTAAATACCCACTAGGATGTAAAATAGAAATTAATGGGAAAATAATAAAGCAGGAAGCAAGGTTTAGATATCTGGGAATAGATATAACTAGTTACGGAGATGTTGAAGAAGAAGTACAACAACAAAGCTTAAAAGCAAGTAAAGCGGCGGAATCTCTTAATGACACAATCTGGAAGAACAAACACCTAAGACAAAACACAAAAACAAGAATCTATAAAGCAACAAATAGAGCTATATTAACATACACGGCGTCTGCATAAGACCTGACACATCTAAAACGAGACGACTACTAGAAACAACAGAGACGAAAGTACTCCGACGAATATCAGGGAAAAGTCTGTTGGATAGAGAGAGAAGCGAAAACATTCAATATAGAAGAGATGATTGGATGCGTGACAAAACGGAAACAGGAGTGGAATGAATACATAAGTTGAATGGCAGAGGACAGGATAGTACGAATAGCACGAGATAAGTCACCAAATGGACAAAGAAGTATTGGCAGACCAGGAAAAAGAAGGTGCGATAATTGAAACAATTTAGGAAGCTAATATTTAAGAAGAAACAGGCTTTACAGCCTACATACAAGAAGAAAGAAGAAGAGAAGCTTTTGATCAATCACACCCCATAAACAGGTGGTAAAAAGTTTATCTAATCCTTTAAGTAAGGTTAAAATAATAGATGAGTTGATTAAGTACAGGTTTAGTTATCTCAAAACAACAAACATAAAAAAATTAAAAATATTAAACTAACAAAGACAACCTATCTAATAAATTTAGGAATATTACGAACTTAGATAAATTAAAAGTTAATTGAATATCACATAAATTAAGAGAATGGATGTAAAACTCTTAAATGTTTATTAAAAAGTTTTGTTATATCTACGAGTCCTATTGTACACCACGATGGCTAGTGATCACTGGCTATTCCTCGAACTTGAAGCAAATCTGCTGTGGTCTTGAAACTTTGGGCCACGGCTCACTAGCCTACTACACAAATCAGCAATCTCTTTAGCACTTTTACAATTTAGCCGTATAATATACCCCAATGATCTATGCTAAATTCTACACTTTTTCCTAACAATGAATAGGTGACAATTTTCCTAACTCACACTGAAATTGAACGCACTTTGAAACACATTAACGCACCACTTTGAAATATTAAAATATTTTTTATATTATTAGCGTTAATAAAAAAAAATTCCATTGTAATGTTATATTTTGCAAGCCCCTTGTATATGCTATTCGTACACTCTATATTTATTGACTGTGTTTTATCGCTATAGTTTTTTTTTGTAACAAAACAAAAAGAAGCAAAAAATGTACTAATTCTATAAATATACTTCCCAAGTGTTCACGAATTTTATTCGGCTACTGTTTAATTGTTGATTATTGTTAATTGTGTTTATTATGGAGCGTCAATCACGTAATTTAACCCGAGATGAATGTACCCAAGCAGTGATACAGTCGGAAGAAGGTTGGAGTTACCGAAGAATCGGTCGTCGGTTTAATGTGTCCCACACATCCGTCTCACAGGTGTTAGAAAGATTCCTCGAAACAAGAGATCATACTCGCAGACCAGGGCAAGGACGAAACCGGGTAACTACCCCTATTCAAGATCGATTTTTAAGAATTTCTGCTCTTCGACAACGTTTTGTAACACATCGAAGTCTACAAATTCAGCTTCGAGACGTGCATACTATACAAATTAGTACTGAAACTCTTCGCCAGCGACTTAGGGAATACAACTTAAAACCTAGGATTGTCGCCCGAGGTCCTCTATTAACTGCTATTTACTAATGAATCACGATTTTGTTTTTACAATAACGACAGACGTGTTCGTGTGTTGCGACGACCCAACGAACGATATGCTCAGTGTAACTTCTCACACACCACATTTTTTGGTGGAGGATCCGTTATGGTGTGGGGTAGTATTTCTTTGACCGCGCGTACGGCCCTAATGCTCATACAAAATGGAACTGTTACAGCTGAAAGGTACATATTGGAGATCCTGGAGCAACATGTAGTACCATTCGCTAAATACATGGGTGAAAATTTCTTACTAATTCAAGATAATGCCAGACCTCACGCTGCACAAATCGTCAGAAATTATCTAGAAGAGGTAGAAATTAACACTATGCAATATCCAGTACATAGTCTGGATTTAAATCCGATTGAAAATCTCTGGGATATCCTTGGTAGGCGATTATGAGCGACACCGATCCAAACAAACAACTTACAGGAAGTAGGAGAGAGGCTGATCCAGATTTGGAGAGAACTAGAGCAAAATGAAATACGACAATTAATTTTAAGTATGAGCTAACGATGTGAGGCTGTTATACGTAGTAGAGGTTGAAACACTCGTTATTAAGACTTTTTTCATATTTTAGTTTACTTTTCTTATCATTATTTTTCTAGAATTTTCCGTTTTATTTTTTTTCTCCTGTACTTCAACATTTTCTGATGATTAGATAACTTGTTATAATTACAAATAAAATGTAGAATAAATCTGGTGAAGTTTTATATTTTATTCTTTGCCTATTTACGAATAAAATTGATTTATTGAAGTGGTGCGTAAATTGCATATCGGCAAGTGTATATCGGCTTATTTATTACTTCGCGCGCTTATATTTAATTTCGACTTTAAAATCACGCGCTTTTGGAACATATGTTTTTTTACATAAAGAGGTTGTTAGTCTCCGACGGCCAACCTGGAGGGCCAGGGACTCATCTGTTAGGGTTGCCATACCTTAGTCACATCGGTCGTATGACCGGTTAGGGCGTTCCACTATCCACCACCTGCGGACGCGTCTGATGGTAGACAGATAACTCCACTACACACGGATACGCCAATCCTTCTCCTCTGCATAAAATCAGCGAGCTCACTTCATTTACCTGTCATGCTTCTGACGTTGAGAATTGCAACTCTCAAGACTAGCTTCTTTGGCCCATTCCGTCCTCTAAGTGGTAGCCCTAGCTTATTTTTCGCAGGGATCAGGTGAGGCCGCAACTGCTCGTTGCTTACGGGAAACGCCCTAATCTCTAAACTATTTTCCATATTCCATCTTTCCATGGTTTTAGTAAAGTTTTTACTGCCGGATGCCCTTTCTGACACAAACCCTCCTTCTTTATCCAGACTTGGGACCGGCACTGATAGTTATAGAGCTACTCAATTCACCCAACAACTACCAGAGGCAAAGTTAGAATTCAATGGCATCGTTCTCCATAAATTTTATATCTCTTTTTTTTTGGTGTTGGTATTTCTATCATGTAATGAGGTTTAGAGTTCGATAAAAGCTCTTTCTATTATTCTGAAGCAATTAAAATACTATTATCTTGACACCGATTTATCTTGATATGAAATTTAAAAAAATAGCTAAAAATTAGCTAACAAGTAATATTTTAGCCAACATCAATAACTAAATTATTTTTCCATGTCTTGGACATCATACACGTACTTAACATTTTCAAATTTCAATCATTTCAATGGTGTTATTTTATCGGTGTCATAAAAACTCTGTAAATATTTCAGCAGTGCTTGTGGGGACAGACACTTTGTCTTTCGGCGAGTCATAGCGAGCAAGCGAGTGTTTTGTTTACGTTTCAAGCGAGAATTGAAACTACGGTGGGTAGGTAATTAGCGGCGCGAACAGATGGAGTTACATTTATAAACCCACAATATCGTTTCTGAGAGTTTATTTTCATTTTATCACTTCAAATGAATGGTTATTACGACTTGGTAGAAGAGTTGTTTAATATTCGTGTAGTTTCTGACAGAATTAAAGTTTTACAGGTGTTTAACAGTACAGCTACTAATTAAGAACTAAATAAATATAAAGAGTATTGAAAATTTTGTGTAATGGATACACGATTACAGAAGATGTGTGAAATCTTTTTTTTTTCATCATAAACTAGATTTTTACTGATATTAAATAATGATAGACCTTAAAAAACGCTAGAAGACATACAAATAACGCTCGACAAACAAAAAAATATAATGTCGCAAAAGTTTTATCAACTGATTCTTAAGGCCGGTTTTCACGCTACGTCTTATTGTACGTTTTGTTGGATAGGACAAATCCTATACAATAAAACGTGGCATGTAAACAGCAAAACGTACGTCTTGTCGAATCGAAATGAAATCCAAAGTCAGATCGTAGAAATGATGGGAGAAGCATAGTTTTGCGAGAACTGATAGGATAAAACGTTACGTGAAAATACATGTTCAGACAAGTCGTCCGATCTTGACTTATTTGACGACTAGTTCCACTGCAGTTCGCTTCATTTTTCTTAAAAAAAGCCTAATAATGTCAGATTTGCGGCAATGCAATGCACCCACGATTTTCTCGGGGAATTTATTGAATTGTATAAAAGTTTTAAAGTAGTTATGTTTTAAAACCAAGTAGATTACATTAAAGGTTTCAGGAATTATTTGGCTTAACGCTGGTTTGGATATTATGATTGTGAACTCCAAGGCCTTGCTGCGTCCTGTTGTAAGATATCTCAGAGTTGCTGTAAGTCTTTCATGGGGTGTAATGGCTTTTCTCATGAGGTGTCTTATTTCAATATGTATGGTGTTACCAACTCTAGCAATTGACAATAGGCTGAGGTGTCCATTCGCAAATAATTGCGCCAGTCATCTGGTTCGCCTCTTTTAGTAACGAGACGTGGGAATACTGGCTTCTTTTTAGAAGCCCACTCTCTTGATCATCTTGTCTTTTCCCTCTTCATCCCCTTGTTCCTCAGTCGTAGTATCTTTATAGTTGAAAAAATAAAAGAAAGCAGCCGTGTTTCCTCCATAATAAAAAAAAAACACTAAAAAAACTTCACACAACTCAAGACTCTGAATTAGAAATGAGGTAGAAAACGGAAGGAAAAACGTAGTGTATATACACTGGACAAAACGTACATTTTGTCGTACGTTTTATATGACCCACAAAACGTACAATAAGACGTAGTGTGAAAACGGGCCTTTATAGTATGTACTTTTTACACTGAGTCAAAAAATGAAGTTTTTTCTATCACGTATAGTTTTATTGGGACAGTCAAATACAAAGAATTTTTTTTTACAGCTACCGGATATGGGTTTACTACATCAAAAGGTGGTTGTGACGAATTTTCTTGAGTATTCTGCTTCTGGCACATCTCTTTTAAGTATCCAGCAGAGTCAGCCAGCTTTCTTGGACTCCATTTTTCATGATATCATTTTTCCATACTTGAATATTTTATTGGAAACGTTCTTCATATTCATCACTAACATCTCCAACATTTTGTGGGAAAAAATGAAAAGTTTTAATACTCCGGCGTTTTGCAATCCGACACGCTCGGTAATCCGACGCACCTCCCGTCAAAGTCGCCGCCGTGTCTGCTTGTACTGAAACATGTCGCGACATGAATCTCATTCTTACCGGATGCTTCATTTCGTGTGTTTTCCGAGAACAGTTCGGTTCGATAAGGTATAACGAAAGCACAAAACGGTAACTATAAAAGATAAATGGGATTATTAACCCTCCGTTCATCGGGTGGCCATTCTGAAACACTTTCGGTCGGGTGTGGTCTGTGAGGACCAAAATGAAATACCGCCTCCCGAGCAACAGCATACATTTTATTGCTAATTTCACATCGACGTGTTTTAAACAAATCATTTACTATATAATGTTTATTACAGAAATGTTTCAAAATTTCAAAAAATGTTTAAGTTGTATTAGGTAAATTTTAAAAATGTTTACAATTTCAACGCAGATTTTTTCAAATTTGTGAACAGCGACTATATAATGAAAAAAACAAACAAGAACATTTAAAACTTTAATTAGAAACAAACAAAGTACTACAAAAACATATATAAACTACAAAATTAAATTGTGAACACAAACTACAGTGGTCAAACTTTGGTGGTCAAATTGTCTAAGCAATCTTTGCAGCATGCCATTATGGGGTCCATACACAGCCAGGATTTGCAAATTTTGCAAAAAAGCGAGTTTATTTACAATTTCCTCTCTTACCTGGCTGAGGCTCTGGTACAACGTCGACCTCAATGCCTGAGAGTCTCAAGGCCTAAGCACGCACAGCTTTTGTCAAATGTGTGTCAACTGCTCTCCGTCGTATACTCTCCTGTACCAATTCCATACCTAGGTTTTTTTGGAATAATCTTCGCGTTTTGGAAAATTTTCCATCTGGGTTGTTGCCTTTGTAAATTATAAATGCATTAATTGCTGCGAAAAAAAGGAGATTTTAAACTACTACCATTGGCCAACGTTTCGTATTTCTGGAAACATTATATGATGTGATCATTCTGTCTACATTCTGTAACATCTACTCCACTCTTTGTGGAATTATAAACAGTAATTATTTCTGGTTTTTTCTGATCATCAGTATCTTCTTTGTGAGATTTCAAGATCAATCGTAAACCACTTCAAACAAGTTTTAATCAGTAACTGACGCACAGACCACAGACAAAAAATTTTTATCGGTAAACTGAAGTATTTTCTCGGAACAACCGAATAATCCAGTTCACAAAAATGCACAGGGTTGCCAAGTAAAACAAGATTGCAAGAAAAATACAACTAAGAAGCAGTGCAAATATTGTTACACATTTGATCGGGTGGGGTCTGTCAGGACAAACGGCCATGCAGCAGCTATTTAGAAATTTCAAAAACAGTTTTGTATAAAAAAAACGAATGGTATTTAGTTTCTAGGAAAGTACTGAAAAGGTAGAAATTTAAAAAAATAAAATGAGAGCATTATCCAAAATTTTTATTTTGTCGTAGACTCACAGACCACACCCGATGAACGGAGGGTTAAGAGATGCGGTGTGGTGAAACTCCGACTGCGATATTTAGATCCTATGATATTGGACGAGTTACAATGTAGGTACTACATTATGAAAAACAAAGACAAAATCAAAAAAATTAGTTTCTTTGTAGTTTCCCAAGAAGTTTGTAACCACATTTTGTTTAAAGATCCATGCTCTTTTATCAAATCTCATATTTGTGGAGCTACAAAGATACCTTCTTTCACTTTCGCATCAAAAGTACAAAAAATTTTGTCCATTTTGGTCCATAGCTTAGACAAAGTTTGTCATCAATCCTAACTTCTTAAGTAATGGTGGCAGGTATACTATCTTAAGATCAACCAAAGGCGTGTTTTCAAGATTTTTTTACCATGGTCAAGGCATTTAAGTTTAGGCCATGATTTCTTTTTATAACGGCTTTTGCGATCTCGGCTATCCCGTTCACAAAGCAAGTAGCAAAACTTTGTATACCTAACCTGCAAGCCAAGTAACATAACGATTACTTTAAAATCTCTACATAAGCTCCATCTGTATCTATATTTTTTTAAATTAATTTCATATTGCCAAATGTCTCCTCCATGTTTGCAGAATGGTCAAAGGGGCTGAAGGGAATTGGTTACTTTTATGAAATAAAACAGCCTTAAAACTAACTTTAGATGAGTCTCCACCCCTTTGGTATATGCTCATGACCTAAAATGTTAATTACTGCTGAAATACCAATACAATACACTAACTCTCCTTCTTGAGACAAAAATCCTTAAAATCCTCTTACCTGGTTCTAAAGTAACATGCGTTAGTACTTTTGCCAAGTAAGTTCCAATTTTTAAGGCGCGATTTCAACAGTATTGCTTGTTTTTTAGATAAATTCAAATTTCAAACCAAACTATTATTCTAATTAGCTATTGCAAAGCTAGGATCTTTTATATCATTATTTTCTTCTTGATCTGGTTTAGGATTTGTACTGTCACTAATTTTTATGAATCTTAGAGGAAGCAGTATTAATAGTTCTTGACTATGGGTGACAGGTCGAACCGCTGAAGGTCGTACACAAAGTTTTGTTAAATTTTGTTTAAGATTGTATTAGTTATAAGATATTTATAAAAATGACACTGGTTAAAATTTCCTTCTTTATATGCGGGACTATTCAAATTCCTACGACAAAGTGAAATATAGAAATGAAATAATGACATCTTTATAATCCGTATGTATAGCTTTCTACATTGTTTATTTTATATTTGCACAAACATTTTACGTTTAACCTCAATGACCCGGGTTGAGCAGGGTCACACAAAGACCTATTCCGCATATAATCTGCCTGAATGCCTACCTACTTAGTCAACCTTCATAAAACCGCACTGACTTTTCTGTGAATAAAAATCCTAATCTTCAATCTTTGAATCATTCATGTGTAAACATGCATACATATTGCAACTATTTGTGAATGAAATGCTAAACCCACACCTCACGTTTAAACCTCAAATCTGAGCGACGTTAAACCGATTTCTCGTCATTGAGATGCAGGACCGACTTCAGATTTTTTTATACGGATAAGACTAACTCAGTACAACCGTTGATTGAATAACCCAAATGGGTTATTCAATCAACGGTACAACTCAAGTACTTGATTAACTTTTTTATTTTATCGCGTTTCTTAATGCCTGACAGTATTCGTTATGGTAGTTTCGTCATATGCTCAAAAGGAGCTATATATATTATAGAGCGATTGTAGTTATAGATTACTTAAACCACATTTATTTAAACTATAAAACAGAAATAAGAAGCGAAATAAAAGTAATTGAAGGAAGTATTAGCTGCTTATAAGACTGATTGAAACATGGCCCAGCTATCTCAGCTTAATCGTATATATATATATATATATATATATATATATATATATATATATATATATATATATATATATATATATATATATATATATATATATATATATATATATAGATATATTTATATATATATTATTATATATATATATATATTATTATATATATATATATATATATATATATATATATATATATATATATATATATATATATATATATATGAGGCAGCAGACCAAAGTATACAGAAAGAAAACTGTAAACAAAGAAAACCATGGATGACAAATGAAATATTACAAATTATGGAGAGGAGACGGATGGTAAAAAACAAAAACCTAACAAGATACAAAAAACTCAACAGGGAAATTGAGAAAAAAATAAATGTAGCTAAAGAAGAGTGGATGAAAGAAAAGTGTAAAGAGGTAGCAGATTTGCAAATGAAGCATAAAGATAGAGAACTACACGGAAAGTTTAAAGAAGTAGCTGGAATATGGAAACCCAAACACTTATCGATTGTAAAAAACAAGAAAAACCAAATGGAATTAGCCCCTGAAAAATGGAAAGAAATATGAGAGCAATATCTTAAAGATTTGTTTGGTGATCAGAGAACAGAAGAATACCCACAAATAGTATACAGATGAAAAATTAAACAATCCCACCGAAGAACTTTTGCAGGCAATAAAAGACGCAAAGAACAACAAGGCACCCGGCGAAGACCTAATAACAGCAGAACATTTTAAACACCTAAGTGATAATGCTGTCAGGAAATTAATATACCTCTGCAACATTATATATGAACATGGCATAATACCGCATGACTGGCTAACATCCACATATATAGCTCTTCCTAAAAAACAAAAAGCAAGGAAATGTGAAGACCATCGAACTGTATCCCTAATGAGTCATGCCGCTAAGATTTTTATGCGAATAATTTATAACCGAATTCAGAATAAGTGTGAAGAATACCTGAGTCGTTCTTAATATGGTTTTAGAAAGGGTGCAGGCACTAGAGAAGCAATTATGGGATTGACACTGATGGCAGAAACGTATCTTGAGGTTCAGAAACGGCTGTATGTGTGCTTTGTCGATTATAGAAAGGCCTTCGATGGCATCAAACACGGAAAATTGATTTAGGTGCTTTAAGTAATACATACTGGAACCACACAGGATGCGTTCAAACAGAGAACGAAAACACCAAGTACATCAACATAGAACGAGGAGTCTAAAGTAAATGAAGTAAAGTACCGTGAACTCCGCAATGTTCTAGCTTATGTAGAAGTCTGCGCTTAGGTACACGGTCAAAGGCTTTAGAGAAATCTAGATAAACAACGTCGACCGGCTGCGAACTGTTAAGGGATGACGTCCAGTCGTTAACACAATGTAGGAGATTGGTTAGAGTAGAGCGACCAACGACAAATCCATGTTGTTGTTGTGAATTCAACTTGCTGTAAGAATGCGCCGACACGATTACAGTTAATAGCAGGTAGATAACCATCATTCGATTCTTTAGTAAAAACCTGTGAAAATGCTAAAGAGAGAGTTTCGGAAGATTCTTTGTCAGAAGAGCATAAAGTCTGGTTGGATTTTTGAAGTAGAGGAATGGAAACTTTAGACGTCATGGAGGAACGTATGTATTTGTAGACTTTTTTAATATTACCGCTTTCGATAACATTTGCTTCAAAATTTTGTCTTAGGGTTTTTAGAGATGTTTTTAAGTTATTTGAAAATCTGCGGACTGCGGATTTTATCCCCCCCCCCCTATTATTTAATGTATATGCCGAACATATAATTAGAGCTTCTCTTGAAGATCGCCCTGAAGGTACCAGAGCCAATGGAATCGTCATTAACAATATAAGATATGCCGATGACACCGTAGTATTAGCAGAAACAGAAGACCAACTAAAAATATTGATGAACATATTTTCAGAAGAAAGTCACAGGCTGAGCTTGGACATTACCTTTTCCAAAACCAAAATTTTGGTATTCCACAAAAACCCCCATGAACAAGTTACACCTAACATACAAATAAATGGTATCACCCTTCAGAGTTCCCAAAGCATAACCAATGTTTTTTTATTGTTATACTAAATGTATATATATATATATATATATATATATATATATATATATATATATATATATATATATATATATACCTATATATATATTGTTTAAGAAGGTAAATCTTCCTACATATATATTCCTATAATATGATAAGAAAAATTCCTATTTTTTATTTATTGTCTTTTTTTAATAACGTTTATTATAGAGAGCATTTTGAAATTCAATATTTACCAAATCATTAAGAGAAAAAACAATTACATTTTCATAAAAATATATGTTTTAAAAGTATATAAGAGTAACATAAGCAGAATAAGAGGAATTAAAACAGCAAGAGAGAAGTGACCAATCGGAAGAAGAAGCATTGGTAGATCTTTAATGAGATGGTATAACAATACTTTCATAGAATAAGAGACAAATAAAGTAAAACAGATAATTTGCCCAGATAATAACACAAAAATTAATGGAAGATGTAATGATAAGTTGTAGATGAAACCTATATTATATGATTAGTCAACTGTGAAAAGCATAACAAATTTGTCAAAAAAATATTATAGTTCTGTACGTGAGGTCCAAGCCATCCCTGGTCAAAATATACTACAAACTTTGGTACTCGAACATGTATGAAAAGACCCACTTTTTACACTCAGTGATTCCGTACAAATGGGGTAACCGAGATTAAGCTTGACATACTAATGTATGTATTGCTATGAGAACGTTATTGTAGCCCCATTGTCAAAACACAGTAGGGTGTATTTTTCTTGTCCACGTTTATGTTTATAAGGCATGATAATACGTTTTACGGTTTTCCCTGTTATGTTACATGACAACTTATCATGTGCTTGATTTATGGGGTAATTAGCTCTTGTTGCACATTCATAGGCTTAAGAAATAAGTACCGAGTTAAGTACGAGCCATATTTAGTATTTATTGTTTCCTTTTCGCTTTGTTTTGTTTGTGTAAATGATTTTTATCTTGGATAAGAGACGGATCGCTAACTTGAAAATTATATGTAACTGGAAGCCGAGTACATTAGATTGATTTATTGTTGGCTTATATGCCACACAAACATTATAATTCGTCTTCTGCTTAAACTTAAGATTTTATTGCTAAATAAAAGGCTACAATTCTAGCCATTTATTTCACTGACGTGGGTCATAGTTTTGATTTTTTACTGTACTTTTATATGTTATTTCCCTCTTTTGTATATTTTGCACTTAATTAACTACTTGTTGCATTATATTTTCCAAATATATGTTTTTATGTAAGAGTAAAACACTCAAAACTTTTGTTTTCAACGCTTCCACAAAATTTATTATAATGTATTACCACTACAGCTATTTCGGCAGAGGGTTTTTTTTCAAGTGAGCTATTTTTTGTTATGCATCTACACGTTATAGTCTTCTAGATTCTAATAAAAATAGCTTAAGACTTAAGTCTAGTACATCCAAAAGTAGACAAAGAATCATGAATGTGTTGCTTGTGTGAGTCCATTTCAAAAGGTGAAAGAAATAATAAGTTAGACTTACTCACAATCAATTTAATTTAACTAATCGGACGACCGGTTTCGCTTTCTATAATATGCAAAGCATCTTCAGGTCACGATACAAAGTTAAAATGCTGAAAACAATAATCCCATATTAGGGTGTTGTCTAATAAAGATAAAAAACATAGGTAGGTGATATAAATTATATAAATTACAGTAATTATGCCAATATTACATGTCTGTGGTTTTATAAATGAATAAAAATAATAATAATAAAATGTTTAAGCAGACAAGGTAAGACCCACAAATTGGTAACATCGTCTATTAAACTGTAATGAATCAATAAATAAATAAACAACTAAATAAACATTACTTACATGCCGGTACTCTATTAATTGAATCAATTAATAGAGTACCGGCATGTAAGTAATGTTTATTTAGTTGTTTATTTATTTATTGATTCATTACAGTTTAATAGACGATGTTACCAATTTGTGGGTCTTACCTTGTCTGCTTAAACATTTTATTATTATTATTTTTATTCATTTATAAAACCACAGACATGTAATATTGGCATAATTACTGTAATTTATATAATTTATATCACCTACCTATGTTTTTTATCTTTATTAGACAACACCCTAATATGGGATTATTGTTTTCAGCATTTTAACTTTGTATCGTGACCTGAAGATGCTTTGCATATTATAGAAAGCGAAACCGGTCGTCCGATTAGTTAAATTAAATTGATTGTGAGTAAGTCTAACTTATTATTTCTTTCACCTTTAGACAAAGAATGTTATGCTTATTAGTACAATGCATCATACACCAACAATCGATCATAATTCCGGAGAGAAAATAAATCCTGAGCTTGTCATCGAGTGCTTTAGTCTGTGGACTAGTGCGCACTCTGATGCGCATCGCCCAGCCTCTAATCCTTGCTACTGGCCAATTGACCGGGAAATCTCTAAAATCGCTACAATACGCTACATCAAACCAAAAATTCGAATAGTCCATAGCAAAGATAGACTTCACAGCAGAGGATTCTTCACCTGTGACGGTCGAAGCCCCCTCCAGAGCGTACGAGGACAGACAGGCGGTTTGACCCCTTTTTTCGACGAGACTACATGGCGCCTAACAATATCCACGATCCCACGACCAGTCACACGGAAAGCTGGGTCACGCTGATGAATCCACCGTGTGCATCAGATGTTAGAGTGCTAATTCTAACATTCCGCCATCGGGACCTTCTGCAGACCTGATGCTTTTAGCGTACCAGATATCTTCGACAAGCCAGGATTCTTCGAAGTTCGAAGTCCCAGAAGCTACGGAAGTCCCCGGAGTAGGCCCAGTCACTCCGGGGGGCATTGTTGCGAGGGGTTGTTATGTCAATCGTTCATTTTACAAGGACCGAATCAATCAGTGACCCACTCCAATACGATCGAATCATTTCAATCGTTCGTTGGTTTTAATACTTTTAGTTGCTGTTTCAAATAAATAACAAGTAACCGATTGATTGAGCCGAATAGACTGAAAACCGGTAGTATTGCTTACCGTATGTCATATAATGTGTATTCACCTTCATTATCCCTCATACGTTTATGTTAGTACGTGTAGCGAATAGCTTAGATTCTAGAAGAAATATTCGAGAAGCTAGAATTTAGTGTAACTCGGTCAACTCCGAAATAATTATAAATTTATATGGAAATATATGCTGCATTCAAATATAAATATTTATTGTCATTGTGCAAATTTTAATTTTGTGATATTTTATAATTTTAACTACCCAACTACCTAATAACCTCAGTTGCTATCATCAAGTCCTCGTAGACACTTCGTCTAGGACTAGCAACTTCATGTGGAGTCGTACGTTGCCATGTTATAATATCCACTGGTAACTTTAACATCCTAATATATAAGACTAAATAATGTAAACTAAATTGTAACATATAACTTTTAACGCGTTTTTACCCAGATATTTAGTGGCTCAAAACATGTACACCTGGACACTGATGATGGAATATGGATTCCGAAAACGTTTTGTCTTCATGGCATAGCCCGTTTGGGTTTTTTAATTTATATACCTTTTATAAAGGATTTTAACAAACATTTTTAGTGATACATGGTATACAGCCAGCTACAGTGGTTGATACAAAACTACACCACGTAAACCTAGGTACACTCGACTACAAAACACCGCGGGATATAGCAGATTGGATCCGGATGACTTAGAAGAAAACAAACCCGATGAATGAGTCGGTACATCCACCGAGGATGACACCTGCAGGAGAAGGAGATTATGTCACCACCGCCGCTCACTGGAAGCTGTCGTAAGTGCTGTGTTGTGCTGTGCTGTGCTGATTGAAAATTTCTTATTTCTGATTATATTTTTTTAATGTTTTTTACTATATTTTCTAACTTGTATTTTTATGTATTTTTTGCCTAATTATTCTTTTCCAGCAACAGACTCAGGTATAATATTGCATTTGCGATTTATTGCATTTACAACACTAAAATTAAGCAGCGTCAAATATTTAAAAAAAAATGTGCAGAAATAATTTCCATGAAAATAAAGTATGCAGTACTTTTTCTCGATTACATATACAGACAAGATATCAACAAAAATATCCAAATAAAAAACAGCTTTCAGAATAAACAATAATTTAAGCAAATCTATTAAAAAGAAAAATCACATATACAAACTTACATGTGGCAACTGATTTTCACAAAGATTCACAAGAGTTTGTCCATAAACATCAAATATAAAATTTTATAAAATAGAAATTTAGAAGATTTTTATCTTTAGCAAAAAGGATGGTTGTAGAAAAAGTATAATGTGTAACACGTGCAGCAAGGCAATGTCTCACTCGTTTAAATTGGAGTTTTTCACTCGCAAGAAATTAGCGCCTTTCTGAATTTGTTGCACAATATGCTATTATTGCATCAGTGGAATAAAGAACTAGTTTTTTGCTAAATACAGTTCAATGAAGTTTTGAATTTATGTTAACGGAGAAAAAAGTTTTTATTATAATAAATGATTCGCGCCATTAAAATTCGAATTGATATTACACGTTTATCCATTGAATATTCTGCGCAATTTCAATATTGTAATGAAACTACACAATTAATTTCACTGCCATAAGAGAGACACTAACAATTCGAGAATAATTTTCATATAAACATCTTTCTTGTTCATATATAATATAAGTTATGAGATCGCCCAGTTAAAGGGGGTCATTTCTCCTCCACACTCGATAGGAAATGTTATTCGGATTGACAAGATGCCTACAAAACCACACTTAACTCGCAAAATTACGAGTATCTTTATGCAAATTCGGCGCAGTTAGCTTTACGCTCTGACTGAACGTAGCAATAGACGTTTTCAATAAATTAAACAGAAAATGACTTCATAGGAATGTTACAGAAAATAAAATGTCAATTGCTTTATTATGAGTTGACTTAAAAAACATAGGCGTAGCGAAAGGCATAGAAAAGATTAATTTGGTTAGTGGACCAAAAACTTCAATTCACAAAGAATACGAGGATTTTTAGTTTTTCTTACCAGTAACCATATTATTTACCAATAGAAAACAAGGAAAAGATTTTCAAAATTCTCAGAAATTTGGGGTCCAATTTAATTTGTGAACGTCGAATGTGTTGAGCGGTAGCATAATACAGTTAGTTTTTTTTTTCTATTGTAACGTAACTTGTATGGATGGGAAGTGGGGATTAAAACAGTAAGGAAGAATTCCAGAAACAATTTTTTTTGTTCCTTGCCAACCGGCGCTCAGGTAGTTTGAAGGACACAACGGCGAGCTTTGCGGGTTGGTCTATAGATCTAGTATGAGGTATATTTTGATAAAGATAAATTGATTGAAACGTATCAATGAAAATAGACAGAAATTAAGTAGAAAAAGAAAGGTAAAAATAAAGGGCGCAACGTTGTCCTTTTTCGAGAGACAAGGAAAACACGATTACTAAAAGTTTGACCTTTTTTTTAAAACCAGTATGCATATATAGTCAAAAGAAAAAAAAACACACTTACCTTATACGTCGCTCTATATTCCTGTTAGAATTATCTTAATATTTTTCAACAGAAAGGAACATTATAAGAGAGTAAATAAATAAATAATTGCTACTAATTAACAACTTTTATTTCTAATATGGTAGAAAGTTCAGCCAAGTAATAGTTAATAATAAAATAAAGGGTGTTTTTCTAGGTGTGTAGAATTTTGAAATGGAATAAAACAAAGATGCCTGTCTTAAATTGACAAGAAATTGACTCTATTCGTAAGATGATCTTTTGGCATTATAATGTTAATATGATTTTTGGCATATGACCGTCATGGCTGGTTTTGACGTAGTCTAATCTAGAGGTCCAATTTTCGATCACTTTTTCGATTATTTGTCGTCGTATATCGGCAATAACGCAGCGAATTTTGTCCTCCAAGTGGTCAATTGTTTCATGCTTATCGGCGTAGACTAGCACCTTCACATATTGCCCCATAAAATAGTCTAGCATTGTTAAATCGCACGATCTTTGAGGCCAATTCACGGTGAAACATAAAGCTATGCGATTACCAAACATTTTCTTCAATAAATTAATTGTGGCACGAGCTGTGTGACATGTTGCGCCATCTAATTAAAACGACAGCTCCTACACATCATGGTTGTTCAATTGGGGAACAAAAATGGCAGATATTATGGCTCTATAGTGGTCATCATTGAATTTAACGTTCTGGCCAGCATTGTTTTTGAAGAAGTATGGTCCAATGATTCCACCAGAGCATAAAGCATGCCAAACAGGCAGTTTTTCTGGATGTTTTGGTTTATCAACATACATTTGAGGAGTATTTTAGCTCCATATAGGGCAGTTTTGTTTCTTGACGTAGCCATTCAACTAAAAGTGAGCTTCATCGCTAAACAAAATTCGCTTATGAAAATCGGTATCAATGGCAATCTCGTTTTGGACGAACTCACCGAATCTACGAATCTACGACTTACTAGGTGATGATGTACCTTCAATTGTTGCATAAGTTGGATTTTGTAAGTACATAAAGCAAGATATATATTAACTCAGGGTCATCGATTGCCTGTTTTTTTAACTCCTAGTTTAAAACAAAACATTTGTCAATCCTTATCCAAAAAGTCAGGTAATATTCTTAAAATCTCTACAGGCCAAACAAGGAAAACATATAGTAAATAATTCTCCCGTTCAAAAACAACTTTGTGCCAAAATAGACAAAACCTTTTAAACATCTTTTGGTCGGCTGAAACTTGAAAAGTTCTATTAGTTAGACATGTGTTACTTAACTATGTAATAAAGTGCTTATATTCCGCGATGTAATAGTCGCCTCACCACAATGAATCATACGGACAAGCATAGACATGTATCCACTTACGATTGTTTATTGTTTAGATGTTTAGTCGCGATTCTGAAGCCAGCTCAGCCTGGTGTGTTTTCAACAATATTTAATTTTTAATTTTTTTAAAATGTCAGACAACGAGGACAATGCTTGAAATCTTGGGGGCATTTTGAGTACTATTGATTCTGATTTTAAGTACTATTTATTTTAAGCATTATTGTACAAATATTATGTAAAGTTGTCCTTTACAAAATTTTTGATTTGTTAACGGATGAATCCAATAACCATGCTTTCATCGTTTAGTTCTCAACCGAAGTAAAAGAACAATCACACAAGTAGTTTTGATGTCATCCATTGGAAAACGGATGTATTTGAGACTAATTATGTATTAAACATCGATTTTTTTGTCTTTGCGACTAAAAATCGCAAGTGGAGGGCTAGCCTAAAGCTGTGTCTCTTTCCTTTATGGGCTAGTGCTGCAAATAAAAGACCAATTTCAATAAACCATTTCTGTTTACCAAGTTTTTACCAAATGTGTTTATTCGTTTCTATTAAACTGTGTGTTATTAATAAAAACACTACATGACTTGTAAAGTAAAGATAGTAGTTCCACATTTAAATTTCGTTTCCTTATTCATCAAATATGAATGTGACCAGTATGGATTAAAACTCAACGTTAAGCAAACTAAATATATGATATTTAGCAAACAAAATTATATACAGGATGATGGTCTAAAAGTCGGAGATGCTACACTGGACAGAGTAGAGAAACTTGTGTATCTCGGCAGTAATATCAATGAGAGCTGGGATCCAATCGCAGAAATTAAAAGCCGAAAAGAACAAGCCCGAGCTGCCTTTGTAAAAATGAGAAACGTACTTTGCAGTCACGATCTTAGCATTGACCTTAGAGTTCGAATGACATCTTGCTACATCTATTCTGTCCTGCTGTATGGAGTGGAAGCGTGGACTCTACCTGAGGCTATCCTTAAACTCTAAGGCAATGGTATGGAAAATCAACTACATCGTTATTTAGAGCTGCTTTCAATAAAGTGACAATAGCGAATATGGTAGCCAACATGATATACAACGATCAATAATGGTCATGGAACTAGAAGAAAAATTCATCAAATAAATGACTTCTGATTTGGAGTTAAAAAAAAATAGTAAACAACATAATATATACCCTGAAATTATCCAAATTATTTTACTCTTCTCAAATGGTTGTTTATTCTGAACTAATTATTCTAAGCAGAATCTTAACTTTAGTTTATCTGCCATATCTCCTGATTGTGCGTCAAATAAACAAACCTTGTACAATATTTGAGTCAAGATATCCTTAATGGCCTCCCATTCCTCTTGAATTTTCTTTGAATTAGCTATT
The DNA here is from genome assembly GCF_040954645.1 of Diabrotica undecimpunctata. Taxonomy (NCBI): domain Eukaryota; kingdom Metazoa; phylum Arthropoda; class Insecta; order Coleoptera; family Chrysomelidae; genus Diabrotica; species Diabrotica undecimpunctata. The sequence goes on along the minus strand of NC_092811.1, from coordinate 113,175,027 downwards.
TAGTTGTAATAACTATAATTATCATTTTATCGTTAATTGTTTTGCATGAAATATTTCATATTTTTTTTGCTGAATGTTATTGTATGCATTATTTAAATTGTTTGAAGTTCACCTTCGCAGCTATAGATTTTTCGCATTCAAAACATTTATCAGATTTGAGAAATATTAGCACTTAAATTTATTAAGTGCTAATTTATTAAAAATTTCGGATTATAGTATTATATATTTATATATATATATATATATATATATATATATATATATATATATATATATATATATATATTGAAATATATATTTCTTTAATTAAACAGTAAAGTGTCATATTTTTTGCAAACAGAAACAAAAATATGAAGAATAAAATAAAATTAAGTAGCATAAAACATCCATAGACAGTGTACTACCTAGGTCAAGAAGAGGAAAAAAATAAAAAGCGATCTAAAAGAGCTAATAATAAACAAAATGGGTGAAATACAATTCACATCATCATATAAAAGAATCCCTTTACAAGATGTTGCGACTGTTAATTAACTCCTTCCTGGATGGTATATGGTATAGTGTTCCTAATCTCTGCTTTAAATTCTGTAGCCTCTTTTTTTTCTTCGCTAAATACGAAGTACAGAGAACATAGTAAAAAGTCTGGATAGAAGGGTTGGAGGTTGTGCAATTTTCATCTAGATCGTTCTAGCATTAATTTACGAGCATGTATACTTTGTGTAAATTATAAACAATTTAGTTTAATATAACTTTTAAATCAGGCCTCTATGTATGACTAAATCAAAAGACTCACTGCTGAATTTGCGAGAAAGAGATCTCTCATATGAAAGTTTTGTAGGTGTGTAGGCGATTTTCTCAATTGGTAGCGACAAATTTACTATTTAACGCTCCAGACGTCTAGGTTGTCTTCCAACACTGTATAGGATATTGTTAATATCAGTATCTTAGCTATATGGTATCCCAAGTAGGTCACTGATAATTTAAAGTTTTTAGAGCGGTAGTCAGGAATCATCTAAGAATCTTTGGAAATGGTCTTTAAATATTATAGCGTGACTACAACTCTATTTAGTTAGTTTCATAGTACCATATTTCAACCACGTTGTTTTAGTATTAAGCGTATTTTATTATCACTGTATTAGTTCCCATGCAGGAAAGTGCCACATCATCTGCATGCAATAAGAATGGTCTCGAAAAAAACGTCGAACAGTTGTTCTGAGATTCATCCAGATCATTGTACTATTATTGTAGTAGTTCATTAACATTGTGTAAAGTATAAACAGACTTTTACCGACTACAGCTTACATTTTCTATAGTTTCTTTATCAGGTTTGTATGACAGATCTGATCAAAAGACTTTTGGACCATCTAGGAATATGCCTATTGCAAAGGTATGCCTGCAGATATTGGCTTGTGTTATATAATGTACAGCTTCACTTAATTCATATAAGTGAATTGACCAGGTCTGAATCCAAAAAGGATTTTGTGGTACTCTACGAAACCTATGAGCCACGTTAATCTTCTCTAGAATATTTAAGAATTCAATGTGTCTGTTGTATTCTCTCTGTTTAACTTTTATTTTAAATTATAATTGAGATTGTTATTTTTCAATGGACTTGTGTCTTTCAATGTGTAGAAGCTGAATCGGATGGGGGCCATTTTCAAGAGTCATAACCTCTCTCTTGATACAAAAGTAAGAATACTGCCATGCTACGTATTCGCTGTCCTTTTTTATGGTGTTGAATCGTGGACCTTGAACGCAGATATATGCAAAAAACTGGAAGCATTTGAGATGTGGCTATATAGGAGAATGCTTAAGATCCCGTGGAGTGACCGAGTCACAAATCAGGAGGTCCTCAGAAGAATAAATAAGAACCGAGAGGTACTGACCACCATCAAATCTCTAAAGTTACAATTCTTCGGACATATTATGCGAAATGAATCTAGATATGCTCTCCTTCAAGCCATCCTGCAAGGAAAACTATTTGGAAAACGAGGTCCAGGAAGAAGAAGAACATCTTGGTTAAAGAACCTAAGAATCTGGTTCGATGCAACATTTGTGCAGCTTTTTCGCGCTGCTATGATGATCGCCAACATTCGTAACGGATGGGCACATCAAAAAGAAGAAGATCTAAGAGTAAAGAAGGTGTTGGTTGTGCTGTTACAACAGCTACAACTACTGTCAACCGATTTAGACTTTCTAGCAATTGCAATAGTTTTACTGCTTAGCTTTGGAATACTACACACTGTAAAAAGTTCACTCATCGACAATAAAACTATAGCAATCTGTACTCTCTATCATAGATGCACTCCATAAGAAACTTACATTTTATCTACCCAATACTTCAGAGTATATGTAATCGTCTTTAAACTAATGGAATTACAGTAACAATTTTGTGGGTCCCATGACACATTGGTATTTTATATCTAAAAAGAACACTTAAAACAAGAAATAATGGGCCTTTGGAATTATCATTGGAAAATAAGCTATACCAAGTTGAGCGTTCTCCAAACAAACATTTTCTACCACCAGCTCCCACCAATAAAAAGAAAGGACAAATCTATTATTCGGAGATTAAGAATAGGACACACATGCCTTACACATGGACACCTAATGAATTCCAGCAATAATCAGACTTTGTGTCAGTACTGCAACACCACGACTTCCGTAAAACATGTTCTTGACACTCAACACTACCTAAATCCAGAAGTAAATACAATTTTGCTAACAACCTAAAAGATATTTTTATTTCAAACAGCAGCAACCATAAAAATGTATTAAACTTTTTAAAAAACACAAAGCTATGTAATTTAATAAAAAAAATGTATTCCAAAAAGTGTACTGTAGCTAATATTGTCCCCAAAGTAAAAGTATTAAAAATGTATATATAAATAAAGAGCTTAATGTGAAATAATGACAAGCCACACATGAGTTCAAAAAGAGTTAGTGCTATGATCGGTTAAAGTAATAGTATAACAAGCCACGAAAAATTTATTTCAGCTCGTCGTTAATAGATGACGCGACAAACCTATGGTAACAGTGTTGCATAGATCTAGTTTGTCTTAGTATCTACTCGACATAATGACAAGCCACATCAAAATGGCGAACATGGGCGAAAGCGATTCAGATATTTCTGTGAGTTCTGACGATTCTAGTAAGACAAATACTGAAGTTCAGTCGACATTCGATGACAGTGACCGTGATCCTGACTAAGTACAAGCTAGAAGTGACTCAAGTGATGAAAATACAGCGGTACGTATTTTTTTTGTTAAATGTGGCTTGTCACATTATTACCATTAAAGATTAAAGTATGATTGTTGTGGCTTGTGACATGGCTTGTTATATTATTGCATTTTGTTGTAGGATAATGAACAAGGTCCGTCAAGAAAAAGGACAAAACCAAACACACCCGACAAAACTCCAACAAGTCGATGGAGACAAAGCAATGAACACTGTTATTCAAGGCCAAAAAGAAAAATTCGACGAAATTAAGGGCAACCATATGTAAGCGACAAAACGAAAAAAAAATGTGCCTGGTCGAGAATTACGACCGCCTTGCAGTTGCACTAAGAAGTGTAGGGAAAAGCTTCAGGGCCACGAGAGCAATATTTTTAACGAATTCTGGAACCTCGGTTCATTGGAGTTACAAAATAGCTACTTATTCGGATGTATAGATATTGTTAAGAAGAAAAGGTCCTACCGAAAGAAGAAAAAACATCAAGAATCGCATAGAAAGAGCAATGCAGTCTACTCCATTAATGTTAATGGTGAAACTACACGTGTCTGTAAAACAGAATTTTTAAATATCCACTGACTTCAAGCTTCTAAGGGCAGAGTAAATAACATTGTTCACAAGAAGATAGAAGGAAATCTAGTGCCAGAAAGAGACAACAAAGGAAAGCATACAAACCGTGTGAACAAAATATCTGATTCTGAAATACTAAGTGTTAAAAACCACATACATTCGATTCCAAAGTATCAAAGTCACTACAGTCGACACAAGAACATGAATAAAGTTTATCTGGATCATAACATGAGTATAGCCAGTCTCTATTTGGATCGATTTGTCCCTTTGTGTACAGAAATGGGAATTGAACCAGTCAAGGAGCATACTTACCGTAAAATATTTTGTACCGAGTATATAAACTTTTTAAAAAACACAAAGCTATGCAATTTAATAAAAAAAAAACATGTATTCTAAAAAGTGTACTGTAGCTAATATTTTCCCCAATGTAGAAGTATTAAAAATGTAAATGTAAATGTAAATTGTACCTGTATCAATGACCATTAGCAGTCGAGACACATATTTCGAAATAAAAAAAAAATAATATACAATCTTTTTTATTTTACGAAAAGAAAATATGTCTTCTTTAATTTAGACACATTTTATAAAGCTTTAGTTTAATATATTTTACTTATTAAACTAATTATCAATTACAAAGAGAACAAAATAAGAATTTATACGAAGTTCTTAATTTTCTTGAGCTTTCCGCTACTGATTGTAATTTACCTTCATATATTCAACGAAGTTATAGCGCGAATGGCTAAAGAATTATGATCTAAAGTAGAATTATTGCTTATGAATTCATGCCAGTACTGCGTAAATTTCGTATTTTTACGCGATCGTTTACTCCATTCCGCAGGAAGATTTAAGTGTAATGCTCTCGATAAATATGCCAGTGGCTACCTCGATTAGTTTTATGAATAAATTACAGATATTCAAGTTATATTTATTTTCTAGTAGCCATCCATATACTTCAAGGTCCACCGCTCGAGAAATATCTTCTGTTTCGAAAGAAATATATTCCTGAATTGGATTGTGTACCGGATTTTTGTTCTTTTAATGAAAACGTTTTTTATGTAGTATGTATGTACGTGTTGAGGCTCGTAATTTGTATTGTCGGTGCTGATGAAGACGAACAAATAATGGTAAAGTCAAAAATTATGATTCACAATATAGTTTACAACTATTCCGACAAAAAATGATAGTTATGGCAACTTATTTAACAGAGAAAAATGTAGTATAGATAACATCTTATAATTCGAAGAAATAGACAGTAGGAAATCCCAGTCGTTACTATTATACTACTATCTTCAGTTTATTGTGACAAAAATGGCACGAAATGTTTAAATTGATCTGAACATAAATTGTGCTTGGATAAGCAGTTAGTTTATGTCTTGGAAGACAGAATGGGACGTTTGGAGGCAACAAGCAAAACATATGGACTACAGTTAAATAGGAGTAAGACAAAGATCATGATAGTGGACAGAGCTCGGAATAATCTTCACATTAAAGAAATTGGGGGCTTTGAAGTAGTAAATAGTTTCGTATACCTGGGGTCCCTAATAACAAATGACGAAGAGTGTGACAGAGAGATACGTAGAAGGTTGACTATTGCTAGAACAGCTATGATGAAACTGGTAGAAATTTGGAAAAATTCTAGCATAACAATACACACAAAACTAAGGCTGGTAAGGGCGCTCATTTTTTCCATAGCGACATATGCATCCGAAACGTGGACCTTAAAGAAAGCGGATAAAAATAAACTGGACGCTTTTGAAATGTGAGTATACCGCCGCATGTTGAGAATATCCTGGATTGATCATCGCACTAACGTATCGATATTAGAACAACTTAAAGTAAAGGATAGATTGCTTAAACAAATACAACAGAGATATTTGCAGTATTTTGGACACATTGCTAGAAGAACAGGTACGATGGAAAAACTGATAATCGAGGGTAAAGTTGAAGGAAAAAGACCTAGGGGAAGATCTCCAAGCCGTTGGGTGGATCAAACAAAAATACTGATTAACCAAGGGTTACATGAAGCCGAACAACTAGCCCAGGACAGAGAAGGATGGAGAGAAATCGTGAAAAAACTGTAAAGGCCTGATGGTGTCACCACATCCCAAAAGGGATTAGGACTGAGGAGGAGGAAGCAGTTAGTCCCATTTCAAGGCAAGGCTTCTTTTCGGGTTTATATAAAGAGTAAGTGAATAAATTTCTGTAAGAGTGTTGTTACGTCCCTGGTAGTAAAATAATTTTTACCTTCAAAAGATGTTTTCACCCAGCGAAAACGTGTACTCAGGAAATCCCGGGTAGCAAATATTCACAACGGTGGTTTTACCTAACCAATAGAAATTTCGAAGTTGTCCTTCTCCAACCCGCCGGTATGCATTGCAATTATAAATGGAATGTAAGTAATCAGAAAGAAGTTAGAATCCACCCAGGGTGGATTTATTAGTATCAATTTGAATGCTGTCTTTACTCTAAGACAGCTGCTTGAAAAAGAATGGGAATTCAATAGAACTATCCATAATCTCTTCATAGATTTCCGGCAAGCGTACGACAGTATTAAAATGGATCAGATGTGGAATGTAGTGTAGTGGAAGTGGAAGCAGTCGCCTGAAACAAGGAGATGCGCTATCACCTCTCCTCTTCTGGTGAAAGTAGTAAGAGCAGCACAACTTAAAACAGAATTACTGACAGTAAATGGATCAGCATTACTACTAGCATACGCATTGACATTGTGGGAAACACAGTCACCAATGTGAGGGAGACTTTTAATAAATTGGAGGTAGAGGCAAAGAAAACTGGTTTAAGGATAAACGAAGAGAAAACCAAATACATGTGCATCAACAGACAAAAGGGACGAGATAGAATAGGGCAAAATGTTACAATAGAACCATATAATTTTGAAAGAGTGGAGAATTTTAAATATCTCGAAACAACAATCACTGCAGATAACGATATCGCGGAAGAGATTAAAGGAAGAATTCAGGCAGCAAACAGATGTATGTACAGTCTCCACAATACTATTAAATCTAAAAGCCTAACACGAACATCACAGATTAGAATATATAAAACGGTGATTAGACCGGTGCTCATGTATGGGTATGAGACGTGGACCCTGACCAAAGAAACTGAAAGAAAACTTAGATGTTTTGAGAGAAAAATCCTCAGAAGAATCTTTGGGCCTTATCACGACATTAATAGCAACCAATACCGAATGAGAACAAATGCTGAGGTCAATCAGATTTATAGAGCGAGCGATATAGTCCAAGAGATTAAATCCCAATGTCTAAGATGGCCATGTCCATATACTCCCTAATAACCACCTTGCCAAGTTAATATGGGAGGAAGCCCCCACAGGAAGAAGGCCCTTAGGACGTCCACAAATGCGATGGAGAGAGAATACAGATCAGATCTAAGAACAATGGGGCTACCCACTGACCCAACTATTATGGACGACCGTTCAAGATGGAAGCAAGTTGTGCAGTCAGTCAGAACCCACCCCGGGTTGTAGTGTTACGAGAAGAATTAGAATCCAGCGAAACTTGAATTAGACTCAACTTTTAGTTTAGAGTAAAAACTCTCTCGTATTTTATATAGTTATTGTGTGTCTCGCTTATGGTTTAAAACCTACAAGTTTCGCAAATGCTTATTGTTAATTAAGTTTATTAAAACTAAGGAAATCATCCCTAGTTTATGTTCTGGTTAGTGACCTTAAAACTGCATCAGTGTTGGTAATTGTCCAGTGAAAAACAGAATCTTGAATTCTTCCAGTTACTTGTTGGTTAATATTATTAGTACTTCCCGTGGTTTTAGTAAAGAACTCAAGACCGTAAATGAAACTGTTTAAAACTTCTATGTAAACGTAAATGTAAAAATATAAAAAAACTTAGTTGTTTGTAGTAATGAAAAAAAAAATGTGTCACATATATGTTATTGTTAATACATGTTGTTAATTCGACTTTTTGAAACAGAATGTCTTTGCCGACAGGAGGTTTGATTTCAGCCAGATATCTTCCCGATGAGCCGTGGCGGGACTGGTTATATTACTTTCGCGACAAGCTGTCGCCGGGATCAAATTTTGCAAAAGACGACAGGGGCGTCGTCAGGTCATTTAGATTTTAACAATCAGTGTTATAGTATTTTGTGCTTCACGGAATTGTGTAAATCGGAGGTTTAAATATAAGAACTCTATGAAAAAACTTTGACTAAATCTTAAATTAATTAGCAACAAAGTTAGTGAATAAATTACATATTTTGTTAATGCTTGTATTCTTTTATTTCTACATTAGTGGGTGGTCCTTCGATTTGTAATTTATTGCAATGCCTATTACGCTCTAAATGGTAGTAAGATCGCTATCTTAATTTATTGTTCACCTTCTTACAGTAAGCGTACGTACGAGTAAGGTTTAAAGACTTAAGGCTTAGTTGATTGTAGATCAGTGTATACAGCCAATATGCAATTTTTTTTTAGGTAAGCTTTTTCATGAAAAAAATTCAATATTGTAAAATTTATACAATCTATGCCTTTAGGAAAAGAAGGAAAGAAATCTGAGAGAGGCCAAGGCAAAGGATAGTGATGGACCTAGTAAACCATTTACCTTTTTTACCAGTATTGAGTTAGCAAACAAACCGACAAATCAGGCAAAGATCAGGAGTTCAAGACGTCATCGAAAGAACCACGAGACTTAAGTGGAACTGGGCAGGACACTTAGCCAGAACACAAGATGGACGATGGACAAGACGAATTATGGAATGGAGGCCCAGAAATTATAAAAGAAGCCGAGGACGACCACCGACTAGATGGACCGACGAGATAAAAAGAGTAGCGGGAAACTGGCTACAAGCGGCCCAGTGTAGAGAACACTGGAAAGAACTGAGGGAGGCCTATGTCCAGCAGTGGACGGGATTGGCTGATTGATGATGAGTTAGCAGATAAGCTTTTAGATAAAAATATAACCTTCTTTAAAATACTGCGCAAGAATAAACCTTATATTTCAAAAAACTACTTCCAGCAAGATATAAGAAAGGCTTTTTTTTTTAATTAATACTCGGTTTGTTGTGCATTAGAAGTAATTTCAATAAATTTGTAACAATAAAAATGTTGTTTCGAGAAACTTAAAATTAAAATCTGGAGTTCGACAGGGATGCATAATATCCCCTATTCTATTCAATATATATAGTTAACTTATTATGCATCAAGGTTTTGAGGAATGGCAAGGTGGTGCAACGATAGGAGAAAGAAAAATCAAAAACTTACGTTATGCTGATGACACTGTTATATTGGCGTCATCACCATAAGAACTGGAACGAATTATAAATATGATAGGCACGATAAGTACGGAATATGGTTTGAAAATAAAAATGCAGAAAATCAAATTAATGATCATCGATAGAATCAGAAGCAACCAAGCAGAGATAAGAAACATGGCAGGCTACGAAGTGATGAGGCAATTTAATTACTTAGGCTTCGTTATTACTAACAGTTGAGGATGTGAAGACGAAATCCGTCGACGCATCACAGTGGCCACATCGGCAACAGTCAAAGTCACAAAAATTTAAAGAACGCTGACATCACAAAAACACAAAATTACGCATTATTCGAGTACTAACATATTTCTTATCGCCACCTATGCTTTAGTAACTTGGACAATAAAAAAAACCGATTCAAAGCATATAGTGGCATTTGAAATGTGGATCTACTGTAGAATGTTGTGCATAGCATGGACCGCCCATCGCACAAATAACTCAATTTTAGCAGAACTTAACATAAAAACTAGACTATCACAACATCACAACTATCAACCAAAATATACTGAGATATTTTTGACATATAACTAGAAGAAGAGAAGGCATGGAGCGAATGATAGTTGAAGGTAAGTTAGTGGGTAAAATATCCAGAAAAAGATCTCTAGTACGATGGTCGGATCAAATAAAGGACGAGACTGGTTACTCATTCTCCGAAGCAAAATAACACGCACAGGAGAGAGATAATTGGATAGAAATTGTCAAACAAATTACATGACGCAACTACATCCTTACGAAGGAGAAAAGAGAGGAGGAGGTATTAAATTTATTTTCCAAGGCGGCGGTCCTTAATTTTCTCGTTATACTACATGCAAATATTTTCTAAATGTATGTCTGTGTATAATATGTCAAAAGTCACTATCTTTTATTCATTGAAGTTTACCTTTAAACTGCCGTTATTATTTAGAACGAATGTTGTTATATGTATAACAATTTGTCTTTTTGCCAAAGATTATAAATATAATCAATATTTGTTTAATTTCAGGTTATTCAGCATGAAGAGCTGCGCCCGGTGCCACGTGACGATTCTTTCATCAGAACTGGTGATGCGTGCGAAAGAATTCGTCTTCCACGTTCATTGTTTTTCTTGTGAAGTGTGCAACGCCATCTTGACGAAAGGTGATCAGTTCGGCATGCGAAACGGCTCAGTGTTGTGCCGCGTCCATTTCGAACTGTCGATGCCTTCGGGGGGCATCTACCACCCTCACTACCCGCCCCCGTTTCCCAGTCCCGATTTCCACCACCATCCCTCGCTGCCCCCGCAACCGGCGGACCCGATCGGTAAAGTTCCTCCCTTCTTTAACGGCGCACCGACCACGCCGAGGCAGAAGGGACGACCGCGAAAAAGGAAGCCCAAGGACTTGGAAGGGATGACCGCTAATCTCGGTAAGACAAATTGCTGATTATTTGGAAAATTTGAGGGTTGTAGGTTTACGCAATTTATTGTTTTTAAGAAAATCTAACAAATCTGATGATTAAAAAAATGGCTTTGCATTATCTTTTGAATATTATTTCAAAATGTTGGAGCTGTTCCTTTAATTATGTGATATGTGATGAATTATATTATTAGTATATAATAATAATAATACCAGTCTATAGGTGGTTATATAGGGCTGAATGCTCAAATAAATGAATTTTAATCAAATAAAATCAAAGAAATAGCCTAATTTGACGAAATGCTGCTGAAGATGCTCTAGGAGCGAAAGTACTTGGACAAGATTTAATAATAAAAACTGTGCTCGATATCTGCCTTTTATTTGATTAAAATTCAATTATTATAAACTTGAGGAATAGGGCTGGTAAAAATTATTTTATTTCACGATAATGTGTAACCTGAGCAAAGGATGCGAACAAAAGTATTGAATTCCGGTTCCTCTACTATACAAAATGGATGGTACTCCTTTACGATGAATTTTATCAATGACTAATCAATATAGGGATCGGTTTAGCACTTACGACAAATTGTTACACATTTGCTTGATATATTTTTTTGTAATATTGTTCTGAAGCTATTTTCTTGTGGCATTTTTAAGTAATTACTATTTAAATGGGAATAAGCCACAATTAAGGGTTAAAGTACGTTTATTGACGTTTCAATTTCCACTTCGGAAATCGTTCTCAAAATACGAAATACGGTATTTTGAGAACGATTTCCGAAGTGAAAATTGAAACGTCAATAAACGTACTTTAACCTTTAATTGTGGCTTATTCCCATTTAAATAGTAAATATTTTTTTGTGTGTGGTCGCTTTGTAGAATCCCTGACGAAGATGCAGAATTTGCGAATAAAAACGCTTTAGCCGGGATAATTGTAGAATGTGTATTTTAGTGTATAGATGACCCCTGGACCGCTGTTTTTTCTGAAATATATTTTCTATTCTTCCCGACTCCTAAAATATTTAAATATTTAATACATATATTTTCTTTTGTACTTAGGCAAACGGTTAAATGTCTAATGGAGGAATGCCCGATAAGATTCTACAATGACAATTCTTCAATTGTTAACTAAATGTTTAATTGTTAAAATTTAATTATTAATATTATAACAAGAGGGAAAGTTTACATGAACAAAGTAACCAGAACGGGATAAAATTGATAGAATTTGCATTGAAGAATAAAATGAAGATAACCAGTATACAATTCGTCCATAAAGACATCTATAAAGTATACCCAGATCTGCAGAGTAACAACCAAATCGATCACATATTAATAGAAAATTAATAGACAGAAATAGATATAATGTGGCCTTACTTAAGAGCCAACAAGTGGCAAAGAGGTTAGAAAATGAGATGAACGCAAGATTAGAAAAAGACAACTTAATGTGAATACAATACATTGGAAGAATAATGAAGTAAAATGGAAACATCCATAAGAGAAGCAGCTAATGTTTGCTTAGACAATATAAGAGCGAAGAGAGAAGAAGACTTTAAAAACAATAAAGGAGAATTACATTAGCAAAGAAATAAAAAATTTCTATCAAGAAGTGAAGAGAAACAGACAAACAGATTTTTGTAGAAATAAAGAAGGACTGCTCCTTGGAAATACTGCAGAGAAATTAAACATATGGGCACAATATTGTGAAGAACTGCTAAATAATGAAGAGTAGATGCAAATAGATGAGGCAATGGGCCAATCAGAGGATAATCATGAGGAGTACGTAGAGGAACCAGCAGACCAGGAAATAAAGGAAACAATGAAATAAATTTAAAATGGTAAAATCGGGTGAATGGAATCCCGGCGCAAATTTTAAAGGAAGGAGTGGTCACACTGCAAAGAAAGCTATGTAATTTGTAACTGAAAGTGTGGAGAGAGGAAAAAATACCAGAGAAATGGAATAATGCCGTAATTTGTCCAATACATAAGAAAAGTGACAGAACACTTTGTGAAAATTACAGAGGGAGAGCGCTACTGGATGTTGTGTATAAAATATCAGCAAATATCATACGTAATAGATTGAAAAAATACGAGACTGGCATAGTAGGTGAATACCAAGGAGGGTTTAGAGCAAGAAGATCGACAGTGGGTCAAATATTTACCTTAAAATTGATACAAAATAACAGTTACGAACAAAACCTAGGACTCCACACGCTCTTCATTGATTTTAAACAGGCGTATGACTCTATCGATCGGGAAAAGTTGTATAAAGCTCTACAAATTTAGGAATATCAAAATAGTTGATAAAATTATCTAAAATGTCGCCAACAAGTACAAACAATAAAGTGGTCATAGAAGGAAGTATGTCAAATCTGTTTTCGGTTACAAGAGGATTAAGACAAGAGCATCCACTTTCTACTGATCTGTTTAACTTTGTCTTGAAGGCAATAATAAGAGAAAGTAAGATCCAAACTACGGGTACCATTTTCCACTATATAAACAGCAATGTATAGCGTACGCAGATGATGTAGTCCTCTTAACAAGAACAAAAAAAAAAAGAACTTGAATACATGTTTAAGAACTTTGAAGATGAAACAAGAAAAGTTGGATTGTAAATAAATGAAGCGAGAACAGAGTAGTATAATGGAAATGCGTTGTGAGATAACAAAACACAATAAATTCCTACAACGAGAGAAAAGGATTACAAAATTGAAAATGTCAGACAGTTCGAGTATTTGGGTGTAACAATAACGAATAAAGGGGAAGAAGAAGAAGAAATAGAAAAGAGACTATTTAAAGGAAGTAGAGCAATGGGCACTTATTCTTCTTAACGTGCCCCATCTATACGGACATTAGCGATCATCATGGCTTATTTGGCTCTATCTGCAGCCGTTCTGAAAAGTTCTATTGAAATTTTCCCACTCCATTGTCTCAGATTCTTCAGCCAGGACGAGCGTCTTGGCTGAAAATCGAGATCTGGGAAAGGAAGGTGTTGCTGAAGATTTTTGGTAGTATTAGGACGGCGGAGGGAAACTGGCGAAGAAGAACAAATAAAGCGGTAATGGAGATGTAAGGAAAACCCCTAATTCTACAAATAGTCAAAGCACAGAGAGTCAGTTGGTTAGGTTAAATCACTCGAATGCCAGAGAAACGTTATGTAAAAAAGGTGCTTTTTGGAGAAGGCGGAGGTAAAATTCAGAGAGGAAATCTACGGAAAAAGTGGGTAGAAACAGTTTAAGTTGATTTAAATGGTATAAGAGTGCAGAATTGAAGAGAGAGAGAGAGAAAACGACCGGAAGAAGTGGAAAACATTAACGAAAAGAATAGAAGCTAAGGGGCCTCCATGGCCTGTAGCGCTGTTATTATAAATAATTATTATTATTTACTTTTTGTAATGTACTGTCCTCTTTGCTTGTACATAAAACTTAACTGTGATGTAGCCATACGCCAAATAAAATAAGTAGCTATGTAAATCGGTTTTACATTATAATTATATTATTGTTATACATATGTACCTACATGTATTCGAAATACGAGTTTATATATGAGATGACGGATTGTATTAAAAACTTTTTATCGAAGAGCCATACAACTCAAAATAATAAATGTTAGAATGCTCGTCCTTTTAAAATAAAAGCAGCCAATTTGCATGTTGCTGTAATGTATGCCGGAAATACGGTCTCTTATTTTAATAACATTTTACATGTTTCATCATTCATAATTTTGATAGTTAGACCAAACTCAAAACAAGCTTTATTGTTTTATTTGGATTTCAAAAGTCGTGTTAGGTATTTAATTACCGAGTCATGATAAAGAACGCGTACTATTTTGTAAATTAAAATAATTATTATGACAGCTGCTGGACACATAAAAGCTTACAATTATGTACCGAAGCGTGCCTTAGACAGTATCAAGCAGGATTTGAATCTGGTCATTCAACTCCCAACCTTGAGTATCAATTGTTCACCTATCAATCATAGGATAAACTGTGGGAAAGTCTGAAAGTTGTGCACATGCGGATATGTGCAAATATGGCGCTTTATTTTAGTAACACTTATGACTGATTTCACTAATGGTACCTAAACAGTTGTCTTCAGAAGTAATTTATTCTTCCTAAGTCAATACTTAGGAACAATCGCGTTTTATAACTAAAAGAACTGCTTATCTAAGAAATGCTTTCTTAGGTATTAGTTCGGGTACATTTGAACAATTGCTGATAAATAAAAGGAAGAAAAATATGTCATGACCTCATCTTTTATTATTATTAATTTTTCATAACACAATTTTAACGAAATCATGAATGGGTTTTTGAAACACTAGTTTGTTAGGTCGACTATATAATTTTTTCTCTTTAGAATTAGCTAGAGGTTAGAACTAATTAATTTAAGAAGGTAAAAGAAATAATAAATTAGACTTACTCACAATCAATTTAATTTAACTATCCAGGCGACCGGTTTCGCTTTCTACAATATGCAAAGCATCTTCAGGTCTCGATACAAAGTTAAATAAATGCTGAAATAATAAACCCATATTAGGGTGTTGTCTAATAAAGATAAACAAAGATAGATGATATAAATTATATAAATTACAGTAATTATGCCAATATTACATGTCTGTGGTTTTTCAAAATGAATAAAATGTTTAAGCAGACAAGGTAAGACCCACAAATTGGTAAAATAGTCTATTAAACTGTAATGAATTAATAAATGAACAAATAAATAAAACATTACTTACATGCCGGTACTCTATTAATTGATGGTTGAAAGAACATGGTTCAAACTATTTTGTATTGTTGATTGGAGAACTCAATTCTGCTATTGTAATTGTTTGACAGTAAACGGGGAAGTTCTTGAGGAGACAGATTTTATCCAATGAAGTAGAGATAGGTGTAATGTAATTGTTTGTTTGATGAAAGTAATGTAATACCAGTAAGTTATTTATATTTATTCGAGAGATATATTTATGAAATGTGTGTTATTTATTGAGATTTTTATTTTTGAAGGTGACAGTTGTGAGACAATGAATGAGAATAGATGTACAAATTGTGTGGGTCTGCAATTCATTCATTGTCTTACAACTGCCACCTTCAAAAATAAAAATCTCAATAAATAACACACATTTCATAAATATATCTCTAGAATAAATATAAATAACTTAATGGTATAGAACATTACTTTCATCAAACAAACAATTACATTACACCTATCTCTACTTCATTGTATAAAATCTGTCTCCTCAAGAACTTCCCCGTTTACTGTCAAACAATTACAATAGCAGACTTGAGTTCTTCAATCAACAATACAAGATAGTTTGAACCATGTTCTTTCAACCATCAATTAATAGAATGCAGGCATGTAAGTAATGTTTTATTTATTTGTTCATTTATTAATTCATTACAGTTTAATAGACTATTTTACCAACTTGTGAGTCTTACCTTGTCTGCTTAAGTATTTTATTCATTTTGAAAAACAACAGACATGTAATATTGGCATAATTACTGTAATTTATATAATTTATATTATCTATCTTTGTTTATCTTTATTAGACAACACCCTAATATGGGTTTATTATTTCAGCATTTATTTAACTTTGTATCGAGACCTGAAGATGCTTTGCATATTGTAGAAAGCGAAACCGGTCGTCTGGATAGTTAAGTTAAATTGATTGTGAGTAAGTCTAATTTATTATTTCTTTTACCTTTTGAAATGGACTCACACAAGCAACACACTCATGATTTTAATTAATTTAAATTTATTATTTTAAGATTCGTATTATAAAAACTAGTCTATTTGATTCACAATTATTGAAAAAAAATTCGGACAATAACATCTCTTGCAAAGCCATACTGATTTTGATTATCGAGCGGTTGATTTATTTGGCCAGATTCAATTAACTGATCATTGTTTTCTAAATCGTCTGGGGATCTTCTTTTGCTTTAATATATTTATTGTGTAAAATAGCACATGCTATTATTATATTTGTAGCTGTTTCTAACTTTAATCTTAATCCTACAGTAAGTACAGGAAATCTCCGTTTTAATACCCCATATTGTCTTTCAACAATATTTCTTGTATGAATGTATTTACGAGTATATCGTACTTGTGCTTCATTCCTGGGATGTAACTATGTTGTCAGAAGTTAATTCTGTAATAAAAATCTTTTATAAATAGTGAATCTGTTACTTATGTGTTATTTAGACATATTCAGTACATTCAAACATTGATTTACCTTTAGTGGATCTCCACTATCTCGTAACAATATACCATTGACATATATCCAACTTTCAAAATTAAAATATCTGCTATTATATAATCTGACCTGCTGACCTGTGTGGCAGTTCTAAGCTGACCGTTGAATGGCGGCCGAAGAGGACATCCAAGCACCCGAAAGTAACTCAGAGCCTCGCAGCAAGACGGTTCCGCGGGAGGCCAAGGCACGGGACCGAATTCGGATCCATGAAACCCAACTCGTAAGAATTAAGCTCACTTTATCTCGCCCAGGCCCGGTACGTCAGCCGTGACCCGCTTCCTCGCCAAGCTCGACACGCCCCGATCCTCAGAGCCAATCCTTATCTCGAAGTTACGGATCCAATTTGCCGACTTCCCTTACCTACATTATTCTATCGACTAGAGGCTCTTCACCTTGGAGACCTGCTGCGGATATGGGTACTGTTTCTTATGGGTATATATTTTTGTTTCTAAACAGGTCTACATCATCTCCACCTATAGTTATAAGATGTAAATAACATTACTATTGTCAATGCTATTTATTGCTTCACCTGGGTTTTCAATCATAATGTGGGTACAATCTAATGTGCCGAGTCCATTTGGGAACCTAGCTACCTCAAAAAATTTTAGTTTAGTGGATGCCATTTCTTCATCTGTAGCAGGAAATTTAATGTATCTTTCTTTTAACCCCAATAGATTTGTTACAAGTTTAATTACCCTGCAACTAGTACTGGCATGTATACTTCCAAATTCTTCTAATTCTAATAGAAAACTTCCAGTTGCATAAAATCGCAATGTTTACAATAGCTGATTTATGTGTGATAAACAATTGTTTCTGAAAACGAAATGTAATGTAATATATTAACATTTTGTATTTAAACTTGCACATACTCATCTGTAATAAACTCAAAATCAGTTTTTATTTGTTTCAAAACATATTAAAATGCTGGTTTAGACATTCGAAACCTACGAAAAAAATCCACATCGTCCAAAGTTTCAAAATAATTTGGCCAATTCTTGATAACTCGTCGTCTTTTTGTTTCTTCTTCAGAATCAGATGATGATGATTCGAACCAATTTAGATTTTTGATAAATTGCAGTACTTCCGTATTATGAATAGTACCAGAGCAATACTTAATAATTACAACAGCAGAATTGTATAAGGTTGGTGGCGACCACCTAGAAAGTCACGCCCACGCGCTTATTTAAGACATATGGCAAGAAGAGAAATTACCCGACGACTGAAAGAGACGTTTGATATGCCCGATCTATAAAAAAGGAGACAAACTTCAGTGCAAAAACTACCGTGAAATTTCTCTCCTATGTACAGCATAAAAGCCCTTACGTTTATTATACACCAGTGGCTCCAACCTCTAGCAGAAAATATTATTAGAGAGTATCAGACGGGTTTCCGACGGGGAAGATCGACACTGGATCAAATGATGAAACATGACATCGATGTTTACAACGTGTTTGTAGACTTCAAACAGGCATACGACTCAGTTAAAAGGAACAAACTCTACAATATATTGGCTGAATTGGCAATACCACACAAACTAATTAGACTCATTAAAGCCACAATGGATGAAACTCAGGCATGGTACGAATACAAAACCACCGGACAGACTATTTCAAAATTTCGCAGGGACTAAAGCAGAAAGATAGGCTGGCCCCAACTTTGTTTAACCTGCACTGGAGTATGCGGTTAGCCAAATGCAAACTGGACGAGGAAACCTACTGACTAACCAATCGGTTCAACTGACCGCTTATGGCAATGATATTAATATTATGAGTAGAACATCAACAGGAGCACAGAAAACATACGCAGAACCTGGGAGTAGAAACATATGCCGACGGATCAGAAGATGGACATATACGGAAGACAATAACGCAGGCAAACAGTGCTTATTTTACCCTATCCCATATATTTCGGTCTAAAAATGTCCACCTTAGATGAGAGAATCTATAAAACCTTAATTCGACCAATAGCATGCTATGGCAGTGGAGCATGGGTCCTGAAAGAAACATCCAAAAGCAAACTCGACACATTCGAAAGGAAATTACTGAGGAGAATACTAGGATGTATGAAGGAGAACGGAATCTTTAGAAGTCGATACAACAACGAGCTTTATCAACTTTATAAGGAAGCATCACTGCCAGACTTCATTAAAATACAAAAATTGCAACTGGCCAGACATGAGATAATAATGCGAGAGGATAAGCTATCAAAAAGAGCACTGAATACTAGAATGCAGGGAAAGAGAACTGTTGGAGAGCCAAGAAAGCGCTGGAAAGATACAGTATACAGCGACGCACAACCGCTTTTAGGAGTCCGTGTATGGAGAAGATCAGTCACAGACAAGCAAATGTGGAGGTAAAAAAATAAAGAAGGCCAGGACTCAATTTGAGCTGTAGTGCCGTAGAAGAAGAAGAAGAACACTTATTAATATAAAATAATACAAAAATACAACTGACTAACTACATAATAACAACACACAAATTAAGGCAAGAAGCAAGTTATTGACAAACTTCACAAGTACATCCATCAAAACTGTAAGAACATAACCTTAGTGACCTCATTTTCAACTATAAGTTATATCGAAAATGTTTAGGGAGATCGCAAAACTGTATCCTCCGATAGCAGTTTAGGCAATTCTTAGCGTATGGTGAAATCCGTTTTAGAGTTAGAATGTACCTAAGCTCACTTAGGTAATTTTTAAATATTTAGGTATCGTTGGTGAGATCGGGCATTAGTAGAGTTAGCATAAGTACCAGAGTATCTCTCTTAAATACAGATCCAATCAAGCTACATTTTAATACAAATTGTTCTTAAACGAAAGCTTTTTTGTTCGATATAAAACTGTAAATAATTGAATCTAACGTTTTATAATTATTGAGATAAATTAAAGTTATTTGATAATGATCGATATTTTTTTTTATTATAACTTAATCAACAAAATTAAACAATAACAATAAGCTAACCAAAAACAACAAAAGCAATACAAGAAACAGATTGTAACGATAAGACTACCAAAGAGAATTTTATTGAAATACTATTATTACCTCAATCAACCATGGGAGCTTATCGTCTATGCTTCGCCTAGCTCAGTATCTCAAGTGTGAATTCGTCTTGTCTTATACTAGGAATTAAACCGTAAACCCCTAGCTGATAGCAAATAAAACAATTATTTAATAAAAAAAATAATATTTAAGTAGAAAAAAAAACCCTGCCAATGCTTTACAATAAATAAAATTTGGACGATACTTATGGTATCATGTCATCGATGGGCTGCTTGCTACCAATTATCTGTGGTCTCCCAATTAGATAATTAGGTCCTCCTGACAGCTGCAGTTAGGTCTTCCAGAGCATATTATTCTATATATTCTATACAATATTCTCCAATAAAGTCTTCTACACACCCAATAAGTTCGTAATACAGCCAATAAAACAGCCAATAAACTAAAATATAAGGAAGCTTGTATTAGAGACACATCAAAGGGGGTTTAATTTCTTTGACATTTTACAAAATTACAATTAAACAAATAGCAAATGGCAAGGATAATATGAAATAGAATTATTATTAAACTTAGTTGAAAATTGAAAAAAACGTGGCTCTGAAAGAAGTAAGGTTATAAATATTGAAAGTACTGTCAGAATTATAGAATCTAGATTACAGTGAAAGTACTCACCCCAAGAGAATTCTGCAGACCAAAAACTGAAGCTTATAATAATTGTTGCCTTCTTTTATAAATTTCAAAAACAGGCAAAAAATTATTTTCCCACTACGTTAGAAAAGTTAATTGACAGAAAGTAGGGAGACTAAAATAAAGTTTGCACAGATGACATAGGTCGTACATTTTTTGTAGCTACCTATTTATTTTTTTATTAGTAATACTTTCTGTTATTGTTCTCGTTTAAAGTCAATATATCAGATAGTTCTTGAGAATGCAATAAAGAATACTTTGATACTCATATTAATTACTCAGAAGCAATAGATTTCTGAGTCTTGGGAAAATGAGAACTTTTGATCGGCATAATCAAAGATACTTTTCTGCAAATTTTCTCACTGCGTATATAGTTTTTAAGAAAGCTCATATACGACTGAGGAAACACAGCGATTTATAGAAACAAAAAAATGTTTAGAGATAGAAAGATAAGCTGAAACACCATAAGACCAATAGTAATATATGTTGCAAAACATTTACATTAATAGCAAGAGAAGAAGAGCAATTGAAAGTTTTTGAGAGGATGATAATCAGAAAAATACTGGAACTAAAGAGGGAAAAGGAAGAGGATGCAAGACAATGGATAAATCACGAAACACAAGAATGGATGGGTCAAGAGAACATAGTTAGAGCAATAAAAGGACAAATAATTAGATGGTATGGACAAATAATGAAAAGAAAGAAGAGCAATCCGTTAAGAGTTATAACGGAATGGATACCACCAGGTAAAAATGCCAGAGGCAGACCTAAACTGAGATGGAGACAACAAGTGAAAGAAGATTTAAGGAACATGGAAATTAGAAATATAGAAAGGACAATTAAAGAGAGAGAAGAATGGAGAAAAGTAGTGGAAACAGCTGTCAAAACGGAAACTGTAAAACCAAACCCAGAATGGGATAATCCCCACAAAAAACTGATCTTTAAATGAAAACAGCTTTAGTTTCTTCAGGAGAGTATAGCTTGTATATATATGCGACTGAAAAAATGTGATACCTGATGCACCGTGCTAAATTTTCTAGAAGTAATTTTTTTTTCTAAAATTGCCAATAAAAATGTTTTAGATGGTTTCAAATTACTGAGATACGCTGTATATATGTATATATTATGCAAAACATTTTTATAACAGATAGTATACTCCAATATATTTTAAAGCTTCACCTGCCTGATATTCAAAGATATATATTAATGTTGGTGTCGCAATTGAAAAAAATTAAAATGTACCTAATTATATTCACTCAATTATCAAGTTCTGTTATCATGCTGGTGAGTACTTATCAATACACAACAAGCATCATTCTAGTTATCTCTTTGTTTTTCTTCAGCTGTTAATAAAATTAAAGAAAACTAAAAAATCTTGGAATCTTTGCAGTTGTGCCACTGAATAAAAACTCCGTAATTTACATGTGTTCATAATTTTTTAACATTCTTCCCCAAGTAGCTGATCTCCTTCTACGGCATCCAGTACTTGTTTTAGAATTCTTCGATAAACCGCTATTGGCAACATAGTATCTGCATCCGAGGATATAAATAATACAGGGTGGATGAAACAAACAAATGCAACAAAAATTCAATAGTGTTTATCTCTATCAAATCATTATATTATAGTCGAGTTTTAAACTAATTAATTTATTACACAATACGCACAATAAACACAAATATCGTTGATGGATTCCACCGTTACTTGATGAAAATTCAGTTTATCTAACAAGAAAACACTGAGAAATCCACAAAATTGGTTATAATTGATTATCACATAAAGACAGCTTAAGTCCTTTATTGTGAATGTGAAGAATTTTAAATTGGAAAGCCCTTTTGTGTTCTGCAGTACGTTTAATAAAAGTTCTACCAGTTTGACCGATGTAAGCTTTTGGATAGTCGCCACATTAAAGTTTGTATACATCACTGTTTAAGTGTGTTTTCTTTTGGCACTTTTTGTTCTTAATATATTTGCTTAAGGTCTTGTTTTTTCTAAAAGCCTCTGTTGTTTCTTTTCTTTTATATGTGTTTTGCTATTTTTGTTGATATCTTGCATGTACCTATATGTAATAGTAAAGAAAGTACTGGATTTTTTCTCTGATAGTGGAAATACTAAGTTTAGGCTTTTTTGTGTAGTTTTTGTTTTAAAATTTTGTTTATTGTTTGTTTGTTGTACCCATTATTTACTGCTATTTGCTTAACGATATTCAATTATATCTCGAAATTGTTTTTTGACATAAGATTTTCTATTAATCTATGTAACATGCTACGGTAGGCTGTCAATTTATGTTGTGAAGGATGGGATTCTGAATTGTGTACAGTCGTGTCGTTAATTTTATTTAAAATAAACTAAAATATGACAATTAGCTGATCCAAGAAACTTATATTTATTTATAAACTTTTTAAATTGAAATGAGAGTATAAGAGTAAAAATTTAACAATACTTCTTGCTTCACTGGTTAATTATTTCCTTTTAAATTATTAAAAAAGTTTATTACCTTAGATTTGAATACAAAAACAATTCCACTAACTTCAAACAATAAAAACCTGACCCATGGGAGATACAAAATTGAGGCTAGACAAATCCTGGAAGAAATCAAATTAAATATCAAAGCTGGACTTCAAGTTATTCTGGATGATAACAATATGTGATATTTTAAACTTGGCTGCTTATTTTCCACTTAAAACCATCTCGGCTTACTGAGACCTCAGACGCTGTTATCAAATTCCTTGACATGGAATACAGCTTACAACAAAACGGTGATTAACTCACTCTACAAAGATTGCCACATAGCACCTTACGGGTTCATCGCAAAGTACCGATGACTAAGTTCGGACTTCCACAATGAAAACGACTGCTTTCGCGGCCGGTCCATCGAGAAGTGACATCATCCTCAAAAATCATTTTCTTGCCCGCATTAGCGGAAAAAATAGTTGTTTACTTCCTGCGTAAATATCTAGGCGGAACAAAAATCAAAAGAAAGAGCAATTTGTTTATTATAACTAGACTAAAAATGTTTATATTATCAATCTCAGAGGCGCAAAAAAAATAAGAATCTTTTTTGGTGTTTTATGAAATATGGGGTGAAACGAAAATGCTACAATATTGTATTGTGTATGAAATTGTAGGTGATATTTCTTCGACTTCCTATTACTCCCCTATTGTTGGTATATTCTTGTTATTCTCCTTCTAGTATTGGCCACCAAAGCCTGCTAAACTCTGCTGATAGGTTTGTTACACATTTTTCTTTATTAAGAAGGATGGCAGCT
Source organism: Diabrotica undecimpunctata (assembly GCF_040954645.1). Taxonomy (NCBI): domain Eukaryota; kingdom Metazoa; phylum Arthropoda; class Insecta; order Coleoptera; family Chrysomelidae; genus Diabrotica; species Diabrotica undecimpunctata. The sequence continues at coordinate 113,151,361 of NC_092811.1, read as the reverse complement.
GGTTCTTTGACTTTTCTAATTTTCATGTCTATACCTTTTATAATTATTGATGCATGTTTCAATTACACTTTGTGCTCGTTATCTCAGGCATGTCTGCATATCGGAGATTTGTCGAAATCTCTGTTCTTGGTGTATATCTATAAATACTCTGTGAATGGAAGAGATAACAAAAAAGAATAGGGAAGAGAACATCTCTTTAAAAAAAAAGAGCGCCACTGTTTTAAAATAATTAAATCTAAAAAAAAGAAATGGAATGTTCATAAGTATCATAAAATAATTAAATATCATATCAAATATCAATAAAGTTGTCAAATATTATAAAAACATAAAACAGTCTTAATTAACCGAAGTCCTTTTTGTAATGAATTAACAATACGTTGAAAATAAAAAAGCATGCTATCAAATGAGAAAATTTGGTTAAATATACAAAAAACAACAAAAATATTGTTTAGTTAATCCATTTAGATTAAGATATGTTTAAAATAGAGACTGTACAAAAATATTAATTAACAGTAGACAATATGAATAATGAAATATACACTATTACTAACAAAAGATTTTAAATACTTCATTCTATCACGCACTTAAAGTCAGTCTTGATTATTAAAATAAAATTTCTTAACGGGAAAACAGTATCACTTGACTTAGCCTGGAATAGCAGAAAAGTATTCACAATAAATTATATAAAGTTGTTAGTCGGATTAAAGCTTCAAGGTGGGCTTCATTAGCTTCAAATTCCTTATGATCATTGGATGGAGTCAAAGGAATTTGCTGAGTTAGTGAGGAGTGTAAGTATCCTAATTAAGAAGAAATTTAATTATAACACCAGTCATATTTTGAATCCTAAAATATACAAAGTAACAATGGATTAAATTCGGATGGAAGGAGAGATGGAAAATTAGGTACAAATGTAAAAACTGACATAATATATTCAGAAATGAATTCAGTTAAAAAAATGTTATTTCTTCTTTAGCAGCGAGCGAAAATGGCTCATCACATCTTAATTTAAAAACGAAAAAAAATCACTAGAGTATAGGGGGTAAGCAATTTTATAAAAAAATATTTAAATAGATAAAATAACGTTGGCTTGCGTCCCTAGATGATAAAAATAAACAGAATTCTCCTTGTCCTAACAGGTTTTTGGCGGTACTTTGGTAAAACGTTTGAAGGGATTATTGAGGTATGTTTGAAGGAATCAGTTTGAATATTAGCAAATAAAAGTTATCAGGATAGAGTCAGTATCTTCAGCGGCTTATATAAATATATTATCGAGATGATCACATACAAATGTTTAATGATATTTTATACAAAAAATTTGTAGAACAGTCACAAATTGATAAAGCTAAGAATATTCTGGTAAAAATTACACTGCTCTACTGGGTGTTAGATTTTAAATGTAGTAAAATAAACGAAAATTTGATAAAACATAACGTTCGATTTTTCGACACTTTACAATATATAAAAGCTCCACTCCAACACGCGATAAACCTTTTATTTTGACCTTGGTATATCCAGGGTATATACAGTGGTGGATCCAAGGGGGAAGTCACAGGGGTCATGACTGCCCCCCTCCAACAAAAATAAATATATCAATTAAATAATCCTAAAAAAATAATTTAAAACCCATCAATCCTATAAGCAGGAAGTCAAGAGTTGGAATGATTCAAACTTATTTATTCTAGGGGTAAGTGTAGAATTACGCGGAAGACTTTTTACATTGCTCTTTAAAAAAAATTCACAATTCTGAATATAGTAATACCTCGACTAACGCTACCCCGACTTCCGCGAATTCAGAGTTAAGCGATTTTAAAATTTTGTCAATTGGTCTATTGAGTACCAGAGGATATAATTACCGACCACACATTATTGCTCATTCAATGTACATGACATGACTTTTCGCACGAAATCAGCACATTTTTATTTTGTATTGGGTATTTCTTATCTTCAGTTTTGTCTACGTATTGGTTGTTTGAAATTTGAATATGTATTATAATTGTTGAGACTGTGTGCTACATTTTATAATTTATCTATGATAAATATCAAACTGAATATTGTTGTTGCATTAGCTCTTAGCTGTCTGATATGTTAGTGAATACAAATAAAATAGTGATCTAGTGATAGCAATTTAACAATACCTATTCAGAAATCTGTAAAATTACCTAATTTGTTATTTAAAAATGAAAAGACGTAGAATTGAGGATTATTTTACTCCAAGATCAGGTAAAGCAATGCACAATACAAATATTGATGATATGAGACTAAGTACTTCTTCTTCAAATATTAATGAGTCTACACATGACCCTCTGGAGGATACAGTTAAGGTAATTTTGTATATCCTTTCTATGTTCTACGTATTATAGTCATAATAATAATTCATATCTATATAAAATAAATCAGCTGTTTGTTAGTATATATCTATAAAATAAATATACAATCTAAACTTTTTAAGAGCCTTCAATATCACGATAGAGATGTCATTAATATCGGTTTAAGGACTTGCTTATATAATAACAATTTATTATAAGTAAATAGACACAGTGGATTCTTCCCCATCAACTAGTACATCTTTCTGAACTTAATTTCTATTTATTACTTTTTTTTTTCTTAATAGTATGCGCTTTCCAGCGTAGCTTTGAGTCTAATGTCATAGCCAAATATTTTGCCGTATTTGCATGGCGTACTTATATGGTTTGTATTTATATTAACTGGAATGTGTTGTTCTCTTTTGTAAGTAAAATTGACATTATCAGATTTTGTTTCATGCAGTTTGATACTCCATCGCCTGGTCCAGATGTTAATTTGTTCAACAGCATGTTCTTTGTTGAATAAATAATTAATTTAAATAAAATGCTGTTTACACTTTTTCTTCATTACGGAAGGGTGGCTATAACTACAGCATGTTGCTCTCTATCTTGAGCTATTTTTAGTATCGAATGTGTATCCATGCCTGTCCAGTGTCTTACATTCTTCAGCCAGGAGCATTTTCTTCTTCCTGGACCAATTTTTTCTTCTACTTTCCCTTCCATTATAAGTCGTAGAAAGTTATATTTTTCTCCTCTGTAAATATGTCCTAGATAAGTCATTTTTCTGTTGTTTACAATATTTAGGAGTCCCCTCTCAGTCCTCATTCATTTCAGCACCTCGTTGTTTGTCACGTGCTCTGTCCACGAAATCTTCAGCATTCTTCGAAAAACACACATTTCAAAGGCTTCTATACACCTCATACTTGTAATTTCGAGAGACCATGTTTCCACTCCGTATAGCAATAAGGAATAAATTAATGTTTTTACAAATTGATATCGGATATCCAACAATAAGATAGAGTTTATTAGGAATGTTTAATACGTTCATTAATGTTTACACTTACATTGAGTTATTGCATTTAAATTACTTAACTTTGATTTATACTTATTTGTCCTTGGTTTATTCTTGATTTTGTAGCCATAGCATAGGTATGTTTAAATTAATTGTCTTTAAAATACCTAGATTTAAGAGATTGTCCTCTCTGACAGCTCAGACTCACAGTCTTGAACCGACACAAAAGGACCAAGGCATGTACTTAATGCACAATATACAAAGTCATTATTTGGTTACTAGCCTTGCATGATTCATGTCCAAAATTAAAAAAAAAGGTTGAGTTTACCGAAAGTATGAGCTGAATATAGCCAGAAATGTCAAACATGAAATAAAATATTTCGGTTTGGCAGTGTTGAATGCATATGTTGTATGCTTCAAATATAAAGAGAGAAAGCTTTTAAAAAGTACATTTTGATTATACGATTTATGAATTCTGCAATTTTTAATTTATATGAAACAATAACAAGTAAATATTTGTCTCTTTCGAGATGAATTGCAAACATCTGTTACAATCTGGCAACTGCTGATTTGACGATTGCCAAATCTATTCCCTAATCTATCAAAGGGCAATTGCCAAAAAAAAATTTTCTAATAATTAACTGTAATCAATCTCCAAAGAAACAAATATTTACTCATTCTTGTTTTATATACCTAAATCAAAAATTGCAGAATTCATAACATAATATAATTAAAATGTACTTTTCTAAAGCTTTATCTCTTTATATTTGAAGCATACGGCATATACATTATAAAAACATGCCAACACTGCTAAATCGAAATTTTTTTTCCATGTTTAACATTTGCGGCTATGATCAGCTGCTTGTACTTTCCGTAAACTCAACCAAAAAACAAAGAGTTTTAAAACAAATTATTTTTCATTATAAATTATTTTGTTTATTTTGCCCTTATTTTGAAACGAATATTAAAAGCATATTTGAATTATGAATGCATAACATTGAACACTGATTGACAGCGTTTAACTGATTTATTAGAAAACGTTGGATATTCAATTAATAGTAATAAATGTCATTTAAATTATTATCGGCATATTTCTATTTACAGACTTAAAAAGTAGTTGACTTGATTAAATCCGTTTCTGTTTCTATAAAAAATAGGAGAAATCGCAAATTGATGGATAAATATACTTGATTGTATCGATTAATTTATTGCGCTATAAATTGGCACAATAATTGCAGCACCATTGAATGTAAAATTATTTATTTTCTATTAATTTTAAACTGGCATATCCTCTAAAATGAAAATTATAATCACAACACAATTGGACTGGTGGCTTTTCTAAGGTCGATTTCATACTCAGAAGCTGAAACCAAATAAAAATGTTCGCATTCACAAGGTATTTTATAAATAGAATTCTTTGTTCCGTCTTGTTCATTGTTAATTTTAGTTTTAGAGAGAATAGATCTCAACGTGTTTGTTGTTTTGAATGTTGTTGAAATGATGAATTTATTTCCTAACGTTTTATGTTTTTCCAATAATCGTTTTATGTATTGTTAATTTCTCACATTATTGTTTGTGAATATATAGAATTTTATTTTATTTCCTTTTTATTTAAGTTGCATCTTCTATCGAAGGTTGAAAATCATCATGGCTAAGCGGACCCTGATGATTGCCGCTCTAAATAGTTCTGCACTATTGCATTCAAACCATTCCCTACGATATTCTTCGTTTCCCCACATTTCGCTTTCCTCAAATTTTGCCTTGCATAATAGGCTGCAATAATGAGTATCTTTGCCCTCTCATAATATGGCCTAAGTACTCTAGTTTTCTTCTTTTGGTAATCAATATTATGTCAGCTTCATTTCCTATTCTTCTAGTAACTTCTACGTTTAACATTCTTTGAGTCCATGATAGTCTTAGGATTTTTTTATAACATCAAAATTCAAAGGCGGCCACGTTATTTAAATGTACTTGTTTTATTGTTCATGCTTCCAAGCCATAAAGGAGAGTAGTGAATACGTAACACCGAAGCATTCTTAGGCGTAGTACTAACCTCATATTCCGACAACAAAGAAACTTTTTAAGTTAACCGAATAATGCTCTTGCTATTTCAATACGTGCCTTAATTTCTTTGTTTTGGTCTACATTGGATGTTATCCACGTTCCTAATTATTTGCAGTATCCACACTCTCAATTACAGTATCCTCAACAATCAATCTTCTGTTGACGATAATGTAATCCTCCTATAAACCTCCATGTGCATAATCTACGTTTACGAAGTTTGAACAAGGTATTTGCAATTATAAGTTCATAATTTATACAGAAATTAACCAGCCGATCTCCACGTTCATTCCTCTCCCCGAGTCCATATCGCCCCACACAATTCTCCACTTCTCCTTGGCCCACTTTAGCGTTTATATCATATCTTTTAGTCAGCTTTAAGAAATTGTCAATTTGTTCATACAAGTTCTCTATGGTGTATTCATCCTTGTCTGCAGTGGGTGCATATACTTGGATTATATTTATTTTACGTTTTAAAGGAGAGTTGAGAGATAGCATTAATACTCAATCAGGGTAGGAAACAAAGTTACAAGCAGCTTTTTGAGAATTCTTATCAACTATAATGCCAACTTCCTGCTGTGATTGGAGTTATCGGAATAATACATTGTTCCATTTCTGGTGTTACATTTTCCTGATTCAGGCCATTGTATATCGCTAAGCATCAGTATGTTTATCTTCATTCTGCACATTTCCGACACAGTGTTATCTAGTTTGCCAGATTGGTATAAACTTCTTACGTTTCATGTTCCAATTTTCAAGGCTATAGAGTTATTCTTATTTGTTATGCCAGATTGGTATAAACGTCTTACGTTTCATGTTCCAATTTTCAAGGCTATAGAGTTATTCTTATTTGTTTGACAGGAATTTACGTTGATGAATACCTAAGAGGCCCTGTCATCTAAATCTGATTGTCCTCCCCTGCCAGATCTTGGATTCCGAGCTCCATGATCATTAAGTAAATTATCGATTGGTGGGTCCATAATGATTTTTACTAAGGATATCCATGCGGATCTTTAATGTGGTAGTCATCCCACACATCAATGCCGTTGAATAATTTAGCTCTTCCGCTTTCGGAGTTAATTTCTCAGCTCCAGGGCAATGACCTACCTGTAGGTTCTTTCACCCCTAGGTGTTGCCCAACAAGTGGGGATTACTTATACCGGTAATCGTTCGGTTAATTTAAAACTTGTAGTATCCGATAATAATACATGATGTCGTATCCTGTTGGCATCACTTAGCCTCTCCTACTCAATTCCTATCTTCACCTCCAAGCTGGTACACACCGGTAACCTGAGCAACCCCACTGGAGACTGGGTAGCCAACCCCAGTGGAAGGTGGGGTCAGAGCAGACGAAGAAGGGAGCCTTAGTCCTCCGATGAAAAGGGGGTTAAGCGAAGGGTTAACAACCCTTCCTTGTAGAACTAAATTGTTGCGAATACAATGGCTAATGAAACAAACGGACGGATCTCACCACGACGAACTCAGCACAGAAAAATGGACATGATTATGGATTTAAAATTTGGAACCTGGAATGTGCGAACCTTCTTAAAGGCAGGAGCTATGATAAGTATGGCAGAAGAACTTGAAAAATACGGAGTTGAAATATTGGCACTGCAGGAAATCAGATGGAAGAGCCAGGGAGAAATTCATAAGAATAAATTCTCACTATACTACTCCGGAAATGAAATGAGACAAGGTGAAAGAGGAGTAGGGTTTATGGTAACCAAAAAACTGCGGAAAGCCATTATCGCATTTACACCAATATCAGATAGAATTTGCACCATAAGATTTAAAGGTAAATTTCATAACTTGACAATGGTTAATGTATATGCACCGACGGAAGAGGCTGATGAAGAAGACGTTGAAAGATTCTACGGAGAACTACAGGATGTATGTGATAAAATCCAAAGACACGATGCTGTTATAACGTTAGGCGATTTTAATGCTAAACTGGGGAAAGAAGAAACGTTTGCAAATATATTTAGGAAACACAGTTTGCACACTGAAACCAGTCAAAATGGCCTCAGGGTGGCACAGTTCGCAGCAGCAAATAATTACGTAGTTGTCAGTACTAACTTTCAGAGAAAAGATATCCATAAAGGAACATGGAAAATACCAGGAACTAACGAAGCCAATCAAATTGACCATATACTCATCTCAAAAAGATGGGCAACAGACATAACTAATGTCAGAACGTATCGCGGGGCGAACTCTGACTCAGATCACTATCTTGTAGGGGCAAAATTACGGCAGAAAATAGCGACAGTAGCAAAAGGGAAAAATATTCAAATCAAAAAATGGAATGTCGAAGGATTCAAAAGCGCAACAAAAAGACAAGATTACAGAAATGCTCTCCAAATAAAACTCAACCGAACTAGAGAGGAAGATACTGCAGAGGAGGAATGGAGACAACTAAGAACAATTATAACGGAGTCAGCAGAGGAAACTGTCGGAAAAGCCAAAAGGCAAAGAAATGCGGATTGGTATGATGATAAATGCAGAACTGCAGTAGAGGAAAAAAGGCAAGCTAGGCTTAACCAACTTCAAAGAAATACAAGAAATAGCAGTGAGATTTATAACGAAAAAAGAATACAAGCGACTAGAATATGCAGAAGAAAGAAAAGAGAGGCTATGAAAAAACAAGTACAAGAAATCGTAAAGCATAACAACAGACGCGAAAGCAGAAAATTCTATAAATGCATAAAAGAAAGCACACAGTCATTTAGACCAAAACTAACGATATGCAAAGACAAGGACGGAGAACTACTAACAGAGAAGCAAAAAATTATAATGAAATGGAAACAATATTTCGAAGAAAATCTAAATGCAGACAACGAAAATGATCAGAACGAGACCATATATTATACGGCGGAGCTGCACCTAGTTCAGATAATAAATAAACTAAAAAATAATAAAGCACCAGGAACGGACGGAATTTCGGCAGAATTATTAAAGCATGGAGGATCCGAACTCTGGGAAAGAATCCATTACCTAATAACATTAATATGGACGAAGGAGCAAATGCCAGAGGAATGGACAGTTGGCCTCATACAGCCAATATATAAAAAAAAGATAAGAGGGAATGCCAGAATTATAGGCCAATTACATTGCTAAATGTAATATACAAAATTCTTTCTGGTATAATCTACAATAGATTATTAGAATACTCCGAAAATATAATTGGTGATTATCAAATGGATATACAAGAAAAAGCTTATGAATACGACATAGACCTATATAATATGTATATAGACTTTAAACAAGCTTTTGATAGTGTGAAAAGAGACAAAATGCTGGAAGACCTTTGTAATCTAGGTATACCTAAGAAATACATCAGCCTCATAAAAATGACATTGCAGGGTTCAAAAGCCGCAGTCAGAGTAGATGGAGAACTGACTCCCTTGTTTAACATCAACATGGGACTAAGACAGGGAGATGCCCTATCAACCATGCTATTCAACCTAGTTCTTGAGGCAGTCATCAGAAAAACCAATATAACCGGCCATATAAACACCAAATTAGTACAAATTACTGCATATGCAGACGATGTAGCCACCATTAGTAGGAATAAGCCACGACTAATGGAAGTGTTCAAACAAATTGATTCTGAAGCAAGAAAAAGAGGTCTCAAAATAAACGAAGCAAAAACGAAGTATATGACAGTCAAAAGAATAACTGACAATGAAAATAATATCACAATAGACAACTATACTATCGAACGAGTGGATGCCTTTACATATCTCGGCACAGAAATCAATCAGAATAACTCCGTAAGTAGCGAAATTAATGCACGTATTTCCAGCGGGAATCGTACATACTATGCTAATAAAAGATTGATGACATCGAAATTATTAGACAAAAGAACCAAAATGACTATCTACAGAACACTGATTAGACCCGTAGTAACCTATGGATGTGAAACTTGGGTAATGACGAAAAAAGATGAAGCCCAACTCAGGACATTCGAGAGAAAAATACTGAGGAAAGTATATGGCCCGGTACAAGAGGAAGATGGCACATGGAGAATCAGGAGAAACGACGAGGTTAATGAGTTAAATGAAGGTTATGACATTGTAAGATTTGTGAAAAGTCAAAGACTGTCATGGCTGGGACATGTGTAGAGACAAAACGATGCAGAAACAACAAAGAAAATGTTACAATGGAAGCCCATAGGAAGGCGAAAAAAAGGAAGGCCCAGAACGAGATGGTTGGATGACGTGGAAGACTACCTGAAAACAATGAACATAAGACAATGGAGAAGAAGGGCACAAGAGAGATCTGAATGGAAGGACATAGCCAGACAGGCAAAGACCCATCCAGGGTTATGATGCCAAAAGAAGAAGAAGAAGTATCCGATAATAGACCGATCCAGGATCATTTCCCTTACGCTCTATCTTGGTACTGGTGATGCCGCTGCCCGACATAAGAGTAGGATATGAGAAGAGAAACTTTGGTAATTAGATGGAAGAATAGATATAGGATATAGTTTCTCCTAGGTACCAGGAGATTGGGAGATAATTATGGCTTACATGGGCAGGATCGCATCCTTAAATTAGATCTATCTTCTACCAGGAACGTAAAAGAATATCTACCGCTACCCTAGGATGTTTAGGAAGTACAAATTAGGAAAGACAAGACGTATTGCCGAGTTGAGGCTAAGACAAGAAGCACTAGTGACAGTAGTTGACAAGCGCAGATTGATGATGATAATAATGACGAATATTAGACACAAGTCTTGTCTGAAAGATTCACATGAAGAAAAAATAATAAAAACTACGCATAGGAATAATAAAGAAACCGATTGTAAGTCATCATCTGTCAACAACACAGTGATTTATAAATATTTTAATAAAGCAAACCACAAAAGAGTTTTACATGCAATTTAAGTTAAACTTACAGAGGTTATTATGCATAAAACACTGTCCAGGAAAATATATAAATTTACATAGTTACTATCACGGCGGGAGTATTACCGATCGAGATACATGAGACATTTTGCAATTACTTCACACCATAGACGACAGACTTTAATTATTTTACGGAATCACTGAAGAATGAAATCTCCATTATATATGCAAACAACTTTTTGATTCGAGAATTCACGGAAGTTACATAGAAATTCTCATATATATTACTCGTATTTACTTGTATGTGAACTCCGTCATACAAGTTATCGCTATAATTCCATAATCGGTTCCCACAACATCCCGCGCCTAATTGCACATTCGAAAATCACAACACTCTGATTCGATAAGTATCTCTGGTTTTATTATCTTCGAAATTCATCTGTTTAGTCACCCTCGAACCACCCAGTGGCGTGAGCGTAATGGGATAGGGAGTTTAATTCGATAGATACACAAATGAAAATTAGAGTAATATTAAAAATGGGGCGATAAATTTTTATCGAGGTCAACTGTATAAGCGGGTACAGACACCAGAGTTTTAGCTATTAGGGTGTCCTAAAAATGACTTAAATTGTTACACGCAATATTAAGTAAATTGTTTTGGTAATTATCATATAATTATGACAAAGACTTATATTTAATTAAGACTAAATTTTTAAAATTACAGCTGTATTCTAAAATTTGTTTTTTGTATCAGATTTTGAGTATCTGTGTCTTTTATTATTATTAGAGAGCGGAATATATACAAAGTGCATGTACATGCATATATTGCATATTTTGCACATTTTAATCTAAATTACTATTTAAATGTGAATAAGCCACAATTAAAGGGTAAAGTACGTTTATTGACGTTTCAATTTCCCCTTCGGAAATCGTTCTCAAAATACAAACATTAGTAAATTAAACAAATTTTGTTTTTTGTTACTTAGTGAAAAATTCTTCTAATAATTTAATTTTATCTGACTCATCTATATTGACAATTCAGACATACATTATACATTTTAAAGTAGACGACTTTAAAATGATATTGCCAATATTGTTGAGTTGCGTTCCTGGGACGACTTTACTTATAAGATAGTTCATTCGATTACATGAAATCAACTTTACCTTGAGAATATCCGTCAGAAAAGATCATAACATGTAATTCGTCTTTAAAAAGACAAATACATGCCATGATGACAGTAAAATTCTCCTGTTAGTGATTCCATAGTAAATTATGAGGGAAAAACCAGGAAAAAAACCTCATAATATTATCCCGACATGGTAAGTATTTGATCTTGCATTTAGTTTACCTTCAATAAATACCAAATTTCGATTTTATATGTTTGTTATTTAAAAAAATATAAATGATGTATTCTCTATATGTTACTGACTTACCAATACTGGTATTTTCCTTTTAATAACTTCCCCTTTCAATATGGGTAACCAGATACTACTACATTCTGCCGAGGAATTCGCGACACAATTGGTCTCATTTAGCATAATTAGAGCCGCTTCTTTGATTTTTCTCTTTTTACCATCCGTTTCTTTTAGGACTATATTTGAATCATTCCATTGAACCCTATGTTCATTATCCCATGCATGTTTACATATTTGAGATCTATCAAATTCTCTATTTTTAATATAGGATGGATGTTCACTTATTCTAACATTTAATGGCCTTGATGTTTCACCTAAATAAAACTTATCGCATTCACAAGGTATTTTATAAATGCAATTCTTTGTTCTTTCTTGTTCATTGTTAGGTTTGGTTTTGGACAATATAGATCTCAACGTGTTTGTTGTTTTGAATGTTGTTGAAATGTTGAATTTATTTCCTATCCTTTTAAGCTTTTCCGATAATCCTGTTATGTATGGTATTGTTATTTTCCTCGTATTATTCCTTGTATATGCTGTAGGATCTCGATCTAAGTTGTTTTGTTCTATTCGATCGATTGTTGAAAATTCCTTATTAATAAACGATAAAGGATAATCATTTTTTAATAAAACAGATGTTAACAAATATTTTTCCTCCAAAAACGAATTTTCGTTAGAACAAGTAATTTTGGCTCTATCGTATAAGGATTTAATGATTCCCTTTTTAATAATAATATTGTGATTTGATTTGAAATTTAAACATCTGTTGGTGTGTGTTGGTTTTCTATACACCTGAGTTTCGTATCCAGTATCGTTCTTAGAGATTAAAACATCCAGAAAAGGTAATGTGTTATTATATTCCTTAAATGTTATTGTCTCTTCTTTATCGTTTATATCATTTAGGAATGTGTCCAACAACTCTGATCCATGAGGCCATATTGAGAATACATCATCTACATATCTCCACCATACTGAGGGTTTTAAATTTTATAGATTATAGGTTTTAAATATTTAGAAATAATATTTGTTTCAAAATCTTCCATAAATATATCGGCTAATAATGGAGATAAACTAGAGCCCATTGCTAGTAAAAAGAGAAAAATCAAAGAAGCGGCTCTAATTATGCTAAATGAGACCAATTGTGTCGCGAATTCCTCGGCAGAATGTAGTAGGATCTGTTTACCCATATTGAAAGACGAAGTTATTAAAAGGAAACTACCAGTATTGGTAAGTCAGTAACATATAGAGAATACATCATTTATATTTTTTAAATAACAAACATATAAAATCGGAATTTGGTATTTATTGGAGGTAAACTAAATGCAAGATCAAATACTTACCATGTCGGGATAATATTATGAGGTTTTTTTCCTAGTTTTTCCCTCATAATTTACTATGGAATCACTAACAGGAGAATTTTACTGTCATCATGGCATGTATTTGTCTTTTTAAAGACGAATTACATGTTATGATCTTTTCTGATGGATATTCTCAAGTTAAAGTTGATTTCATGTAATCGAATGAACTATCTTATAAGTAAAGTCGTCCCAGGACGCAACTCAACAATATTGGCAATATCACTTTAAAGTCGTCTACTTTAAAATGTATAATGTATGTCTGAATTGTCAATATAGATGAGTCAGATAAAATTAAATTAGTATAAGAATTTTTCACTAAGTAACAAAAAACAAAATTTGTTTAATTTACTAATGTTTGTATTTTGAGAACAATTTCCGAAGTGGAAATTGAAACGTCAATAAACGTATTTTACCCTTTAATTGTGGCTTATTCCCATTTAAATAGTAATTAACTTAAAATGCCACAAGAAAATAGCTTCAGAACAACACATTTTAATCAACAAGATCAATTTAAAAAATAAATTATACAAAAGTCGGAATCTCCTAGTTGCAATTTTATAACTTTGTTAAGAAAAGACTTCATTATATATCGCTCATTATTTATCTGGACTTTCCTATTACTACCTGAATCGAATAATTAGAGGTTTTCTAAGTAAAAGGTTACTTAATTAGCGTAGCAAGTCGTTGGTACCTACTTGCCTTAAAGGGTCCAATTATTTTGTTAGTTAAAGCAGCCTTACTCAAACTGGTATGCGCAAAGCACTTAAAGTTGGTACTCTATAAACTAGAAAAAACGAAGAATTGTAATAAAATTTACTAACAGATGTTATCTTTTACGTTTTGCATGGCAACGCTGTGATTTTGAAAACACAAGTGCGTAATGTCTTATTTGTTGTTGGCAACACTGGAATCATGGAAAATTTTCACCGCCCTTGATTCACGTCCATTGGTTGGTTTTGTCGAAACGAGTAAATTGCTGTTACTGATTCGTGCTAATGTTTGCATATAAACAATGGGTAAGTGACTTAAAAGAGAGAACAGAGCATCTGAAAATCCTGGTCCATCGAGCTCCACTTCAGAGTCGGAGCCTATACAGGGTGATGAAAAATAAAAGTTTTTTTAAAAAACTAAAAGTGGCGATTAGGAAATATGATCCTGAATACATTAATATGGGATTTACATTCACGAATATAAATGATGAGCCAAGGCCCCAATGTGTAATGTGTTTGGAAATTCTTTCTAACCAGTGTATGAAACCTTCGCTATTAAAACGCCACTTTAATACAAAACATTTAGTGGAAAATAAACCTAAGGATTACTTCGTTTGGAAGTTAACGGAGATAAGAGCCACAAAAAAATTAATGTCGAATTTCATCGGCAGCATCCAAAAAGCAGTAAAGGCATCCTTCCTCGTGAGTGTAAAAATTGCGAAGTGTGGAAAAGCACATACCATCGGTGAAGAACTAGTTCTGCCTGCCGCACAAGATATGGTAACGTGTATTTTTGGGGAGAATTCAGGTAAACAGTATTATACATTATCAAATGATACCGACGCCGTAGGATTGAAATAATGGCATAAAATGTTAAAGAAAAATTGGTAAACCGAATAAAAATAGTTTTTTTTTTGCAATACAACTTGATGTAACAAACTATGCTTAGCTTATCGTTCATGTGCGATATATATTTCGAACTAAAATCGAAGAAGGGTACTTATTTTGTGAAAAGTTAACGGAACGAACCACTGCCGATGAAATATTCAAGAAAATCAAAGATTTTTTTGTGAGAAATGGACTAGACTGGAAACACTGCGATGGTTTCTGTTCGGGGGTGTCCGAGCCATGCCAGGAAAATATAGAGGTGTAACTGCCAAAGGAAAACTGGTTGCATAAAATTGTACTTTTACCCATTGTAGTATCCACAGAGAAGCTTTGGTAGCAAAGCGAATGCCAGATGAATTTAAACATATTCTCCATGAAGTCGTTCAGAGATTCAATTTCGTAAAATCTCAAGCCTTAAACTCGTGTTTATTTGTAAAACTATGTTCTGAAATGGAGATTAATCATATTCAGTTATTGCTACACACAGAGGTAAGATGGTTATCCAAAGGAAAAATGAACAGGTTATTCGGGTTGCGTTTACTTCCTTTTATGACCACCTACCTGTGTGAAACTGGATTTTCTGCTGTGAAAAATATATTTCGCAGTAGGCTTAATCTTGATCCGAATTTACGAATAAAACTAAGCACAATTGATCCTGATATCGATTCACTTGTTGTAGCTATGCAGAACCATCTTCTCACTGAATTTTGGACTGGGTTAGACTGTAAGTTTTATTTTGTAACATTTATAATGCTCTTTTTTAAATAAATACGTTTTTGCCAAAATTAGTAAATTTTATAATCTTCTTTTTTAATATGTGGTACGCGATTGACGCAGAATTTATATAAATGGTACGTGTAAAAGAAAGTTAGAGAATCGCTGGTCTAAAGTAAACGCTGTATTGTATTTAATGTTTCTAAAGTGTTTGGTATATAATATATCTACCATTCAAAAAAGTGTTTAGATTAGGTGTTTTACCGCATTAAAGTGAAGACAAAGTACTTGCAAGGCATGGTCCAAAATCGTAAATTACAGTTGCCTTCCATCTTATATACATATTTTATAATTTTTTCACTTGTGGCGAGCTATGCCGATATTTTCTACCTTTATTTTACTATAAACTCGCATTAACCGTTTGATATGTTGTGTACAGTATTTTTTGTATATAACAAGCAATATTACATAATATTAATTTGTCTAAAGTTAATCTTATCATAAATTTCATATTTTAAATACCTATTACTTGTCTCCTAAAACCGAAAGCTGTCATTATTGTTTGACAGAAACTTCCAAATCTGATAACTGACAGGCTTCCATGACCTTGAGGTATTTGGTATTTTATCCATTGACCATGTGGCTTCAATAGTAACAAACTATGATTTAATTAAATATGTATTTTAATAATTGTCCATAAATGTATGTTAATTAAATAAATAATTTTAAATTGCCGCATTAAATATATACACTTAGACTGTCTTCTTCTTCTTCTTTTGGCATCATAACCCTGGATGGGTCTTTGCCTGTCTGGCTATGTCCTTCCATTCAGATCTCTCTTGTGCCCTTCTTCTCCATTGTCTTATGTTCATTGTTTTCAGGTCGTCTTCCACGTCATCCAACCATCTCGTTCTGGGCCTTCCTTTTTTTCGCCTTCCTATGGGCTTCCATTGTAACATTTTCTTTGTTGTTTTTGCATCGTTTTGTCTCTGCACATGTCCCAGCCATGACAGTCTTTGACTTTTTACAAATCTTACATAGAGTGTTATACACCACCCAGACTTAGACTGTCTGGGTGGTGTATAATGTTGTAAAAAGTTTTACATAGGCTTTTTCTTTATTTTTTTCTATTCACCACAATGAACATCTCGACACTAATTTTCACAACTTTTTGCTGCAACTTCACACAAGTAAGTGTTTTATCTTGTTTTGTAAATTATACAATTTCACCATTTTGTTACACTATTGTAGCTTTCGTCTGAAGATGTTAAAGAGATCCAAAGGAAGTCAGTGTTTGCCCGGGGAAAGGATTCCTGTGATTTGAACGTCGGAAGAAGCAAGTTGTTTTTGTCCATATGCTGCAGTGAAGGTTAACAGAGTTCTTGTCAAATAATAATTGTGAAAGGTGTTTTGTGTCTGAGGAACGAGCCCCAAGAATTGGTAGCAGTGGACAACGAAAGTACATCCTGTAATAAACCACCAGGTGTAGAGTATATTTGGTACTAGTCGTATAAATTCATTGGGTTCCTTTGAAATAGGAGATTAGTCCAGGAGCTTTTGGAGAGACTGTTACCGCGATAGTGTGTGCGAGAGACGTTGACAAGCAGGTGAAAAAGCAGGCGTGTGTAGAGCAACTGAGAGTACGAGCAAAAGGTGAGCAGATCACAGTCGTAAGAAGAAAAGGAGCCAGTAGAGAATTGTTGGAAATAAAAGGTTAGTTTGCCATATAATCAACAAACACTTTTAACCACGATGATAACTAGATCATAATTAATTTGTTTTTTTTTTAATATTTCATTCAGTGATTTCACTTCACAATCATATTATAATCTTTTAATTCAGATATAAAAAAATTAAAAGAAGAATAACACGTCACTGGAGCTGCCACGCGTTGTGGGAAAATTCAGACCAGAAACCCTTTTTTAATATACCCATTGACCATCTATAAAAAGTACCATAGAGCCTCTTGTCCGCTCTTAGTTTATTATTTACTTACCAGGCTATTATCACCAGGTTATTGACGTTGTAAAATTTTAGAATGAATAGCATCAAAATTTACTTGCATAATAGGCCGATCTCTCAAACATTAGCTGTTGTATATTTATGTATAGGTATATCATTTGATATCATGCTGCAATGTCTACATAGGTTGAGTAAAAAATCATAGTTGTCTGTGAAATAGATTTTTGTCCATTGTTAAAAGAGTCACGTACGCACAATAAATTTAAGCCAAATCTGACATAACTTTTTTAGTTTTCTGTAGACACAGATTTAAAGAAAATAAGATAATCTAAAATATGTTTAAGCAGTTTTGGTTACTTTCGTAACATATACTAGAAACTTGTCAGTAGTATAATCAAACTAGTCATTCTAAACTTAATCTGTCTATGTGTGGTCTATTTTAGGTATTTTCAAAAGTTCTGAAGCATATAATTATCCAGAAAAATGAGCCAATATAAACAACTAATCAATTTAGAATGAATAATATATATTTATAACTTTACGATTACAATTTACATTAATAATTTCTAATACATCCTGGATTAATCCTTGAACCCAACAGTGTATGAATAAAACGTGTTTACACACGTACGTGTGTACGTAAAACAAACGGTCAACAAAGCACTCGAAAGTCAAGGCCCATCACTAATAGGTCGAACAGTAAATCGAGATTTAAAACAAGGATTAGTATGGCAAACTTCATAATTTTGTGATTTTTTTGGGGATATACGTGTAAAACCACCAGAAAAAGGATACAGAACGTCCAGAACTTCATCATCAAACAGGCTCTGAATATTCTTAAGTACGTCCCATTTAGGTACGTATTTAAGGATTCACAACAAAAGAGAATCCTGAGAATAATGGACGAAAGAGCACACGAGATATTTGACAACCTCAGTAATCACCCGAGTAGATTATTAAGAGAGTTAACAGACTATTACGAAAAAGTAAGGACGATACGTAGACTGCCAGGAAACAGCTAGCAGGATATAGAGATAACCCAGAAGATTACAAAACGTATGCTGTACCAGAAAAAAAATCTATAGATTATCATATTTCATCATCGATATCACATCAAGTAAATTCTGAGGCACAAACATAAAGACGCCCCTCAGGCTATCGCCCCTTAGGCCAAAACAGTCCCTCAGGCAGGTTGAAGGACCTATAGTCGCGAAATCTGAGCATCGAGGTCACTTGCAACAAGCGTGATCTTGGTGGTCAGACCTTTCTGGCACTCAGCTGGCGAGGAGAACAAAATTTATTTTGCCAATTCGGCGGCTGAGTAACCGAGCACACAAAAATCAGGAACACACTTTTAGGAAACAAGTGCAAAGTCAAGTCAAGTGTAAAATTAGATGGCCTAACGACACAAAGTACAATAGCGGTACAAATAAAGAAATGAATAGTAAATTAAAATATGCTTGGGAAAAGCGATATTTACAACCAATAAAAAACAGAACTTATGGCTTTGTTTGGACTATTTTTAAGTTAAACTTAAAGCGATTTTAAGAATGAATCACCGGGGACCGTACATCGTTGTGGTTGGTGTCTCAGTTACTCGAGAATGTGGTTATATGGTTAACATAGACACAAATGGCGCATTGGATCTATCTAGAGCAGAATCCACTCACGAAATTCAAAATTCATAAAGTCGGATCCCTGGACGGTACTCAATTTTTTGTAAACTGGCCTATTTTACACCCGTATTGTTGCACACACTTTACAGCTTCCCCATATCCCTCTGAATTCAAAGGAATTTTACGAGCTAAAAACTTGAAAAAAGTAATTTGAGATAACTTACAAATTTATAACACCGCCAGATTGGTACTGTAGCTGTAAAATGTTTTCTCACATTTAGATAACTGTTGTAACAAATCATTCGAAGATAATATTGAATTAGTTCATAATCTTAAATGAGAGATAGGAGCATTTATGACTTAAAAGGTGTGAAATATAGGATACTAGTTTACAACATTGGCATTAGCGCCAATTAACGAAGAGGAGACATGTCAGGTATTTTAAGTGTGCCTTTAAGATTCTATTTCTTGATTGAAAACAAGAATATGTGCGAGCATAGTCGACTACCAGTACAAATACCGATATGAATAACTATGGTTAGATCATTTAAAGCAACTGTTGCAACGTTTATTTTTCTTCATATCTTATTAAGAGCATTATGTAAATAATCTGTGATATTTATGTAGAAGCAAATAGTTTCTCATCTTTCTGAGATAGTCAGACTTTCTGTGTAGTTCTTTTTCATAAAAATGAATCTGTATTTTAAATTAAGTACTGTTTTCACTGACTCCATTAGTTTCAGGAATTATTATTCATTATTTAGGATTGTAGATTATAGATAAATGACTTATTTGGCCTCAAAGAACTTTTCATGCTGCAATCCAAAATATTTTTGTGTATATCCTACATTTTGTAGATTTTTTGCGTTTATTTGTGATTTTCGAGTAGGTTTTAGCGTCTGCTGTTGAGCCTCATGTTCGCTCGCTGGATCTTTAGTTTACTGAACATTCATCGATGTTTTGTTTATTAGTTTTCAGTAATTTCTAGTGATATTTCAAGTGTGAGCTCCAACGGTACCTATTTCCAAAATTTTCTGATGACTAGGACTACTTTGTTTTTTTATATCAGATCGATCGTTAATGGTCATTCTCGGTAAGGAGGGAGGGAAGTTAATAAAATCAGGATCTTGTCTGATACGCGAAGTTAAGCCAAACTTTTGTCGTGTCTACCTCATAGAATTAGCAACCACGAATGAGCATGAAGGTTTCTTACCAACCAAAGTTTGGTACTTTGTTCACAGCTCTCGAGCTTTTTATTTTATTGTATTTGCAGAGTTGGGTTATTACCTATTAAAAAAAACAAATTCTTTGTTCACAAATTGTTGAGAGCACGAAATATGCCTTAAACTCATAAAACGGTCGTAAAGTTTGTGATGGCTTCATCATCAAGTTTTACACCGGTACTGTTGCGTACAGTCAGTAAGTCTGTCTATTCACCAAGAGAGAAGACTATTGTCCTGAATGTTCACGATGCTCTGGTTTCTCAGAATCCCACAAACACTGTTCGCAACATAGTCGAAAGTTGTGCCAACATGACTGGCGTAGGAGAGTCAACTTTATATAGGTTCCTATCAGAAAGAAAAAAACACGGTATAGCTAACCCAAACACAAACGAAAACTTAAAGAGAGGGAAAAAGCCTATTGAAATTGATGAATTTGCCAAAAATGGTATTCGAAGGAAAATTCATGGATTTTTTTTCAAAAAAGAAATACCAAACCTAAACAAAATTTTACAAGAAGTTAGAGACGACCCGGATTTGCCTCATATCGGACTAACTAAATTGTGGCAAGTTTTAAAAGAATTAAATTTCCGGTGGGAGAAATCAGAGTGAAAATCACTTTTGATTGACCGGGAGGAGAAGATGATGTTGGAGAAGAAATTATCTAAGATTCATACGAAAATTCCGGGCTGAAGAAAGGCCCATCTTCTACCAGGATGAAACGTGGGTAAACTCAGGTCATACTCTAAAAAAAATTTGGTCAGATAAAAATATATTAAGCTCCAGGCAAGCCTATATGTAAGGTTGGTTTACTGGTATCTCCCCACCTTCTGGTAAAGGCAGTAGATTAGCAATTTCTCACATTGGCAGTGAAAAAGGATTTGTTAAGCATGGTTTGTTGGAATTTCATTCCAAAAGCACAAAAGACTATCACGAGGAGATGACAGCTGATGTTTTCGAAGAGTATTTTGAGCAAATGATTGAACACATACCACCAAATTCAATTATAGTATTAGATAATGCACCTTATCATTCACGACTAGTAGAAAGACTTCTAACGAATGCGTGGAAAAAACAGGATATTCTTAGGTGGCTGCGGAATAAGTACCTGCCTTACGAAGATGGAATGGTAAAAGCAGAACTTTTAAAAATTGCCCGGCAACACAAATCTAAGTTCAAGAAATATGTAGTTGAAAAAATGGCGTAAAGGCGAAACATCACAGTCTTTAGACTTCCACCCTACCACTGCGAAATAAATCCAGTTGAACTCATTTGGGCACAAATGAAAAGTTATGTGACTAGAAAAAATACGTCATATAAAATACAAGCTGTACGTGAATTGTTATACGAGTCTTTATAACATATTACAAAACAAAACTGGAAAGATGCAGTAAGACATGTAATAGAAGAACAAAAAATGTGGGATCTTGATAACATAATTGATGCGACCGTAGAGATTATTAACCTAATTATTAACCCTCAAGACGACTCCGATTCCGAAGTTGATCCTATTTATTTTGAATTTGAATAATTTTCTAATCGTAATTATATAAGGTAAGTAATAGTAGTTGTAATCGTAAGGTATTAAAGGGGAAAGGCGCAAAATGTCGCCTGTCAAAATCTTCAATGTGTTTTAAATGTATCCATTTTTTTTTCAAATCCTGAGAAAACTAAAAAGCATTTTTGAAAAATTTAAAGGCAGAATGAAATATTTTTTAGAATAAATAAAAAGTTTCTTTTGCATGCAATATTTTCAATTAAAAAGTATACTATATTTTCTCTTTTATTTTCACCCCTGTTACATAACATATTAAAATAAACATTGTAGAAGTTTTCAGGGACTTTCTGCCCTGAGTAATAATGTAATCTTTCCTTCTGCGTTTTAATTTTTCAAAAATATTTATTAGTTTTCTCCGGATTCGAAAATAATGGATACATTTAAAACACATTGGAAATTTTGCCAGGCGACATTTGGCGGCTTTTTCCTTAATTATATAAATGTATCTTTTACAAATGGCAAGAAACTTTTTATTTTTGAATAAAATAAATAAGTTTTATTAAAAAATACAATTTACATAAGTACAATTTAAAAAATCTATTTATTTAATTTAAATAAATGTTTCAATCATATACTCTACGACACTGGTCGTTCATATCTAACCATTCAAAATACCCCCGTAATAGGATTATAAGGTATTGTATTCCTTCAGATATAAGGTGGGTTAGTCGAAAACGTCTTAAACCGTCAGTTTTAGGTTGGTTTTTAATATTATGTCGTATTACCTATACTCTCTGTATTTCAGTTTTCTAATTAGGGTTAAACTTGTAGTGAGCTATCAACAAATTGTGAACCGTGTATAGATTTATACTTCTTATATTGCAACATATTTACCCAAAATATTTATTCTTTATTGTTCTTGACTTTATTTCTGTATAATTTTCTTCTTTACCTAATTATTTTGACCTATTAACTTTATATAAATTACAATCATCATATTTTTTTACCTGATGAGTATTTCTCATCTTATAAATTTTTAGGCCATGGCATTGGAATAATTTGGGGGACCAAGGGACCAGCAACTTGTGGAGTCCTACGTTGCCATGTTATCAAATCCCCTGGTAACTTTAACATTCTAATATATAAGTTTGAATAATCTAAAATAAATTATAACCTATAACTTTTAACGGGTTTTTACCCAGATATTTAGTGGCTCAAAACATGTACACCTAGACACTGATGATGGAATATGGATTCCGAAAACGTTTTGTCTTTATGACATAGCCGGATTGGGTTTTTAATTATATACCTTTTATAAAGGATTTCAACAAAAAATTTTTGTGATACATGGTATACAGCCAGCTACAGAAACTTGTGGATATATACATATTATGTTTTAAATTTTTGAGCAAGCAACTTTGAAACTGTGTCCAAATTGGTAATATTAGTTAAGCAACAATGTCGGTCAATCAAAATTAGATTCAAGAACCTACACCATTACTTTTTGAGGTTAACGTAGGTACAACTTTTGGAAAATAAAATGGGTATTATATCTTCTTGATAAAATGGGATCTTAAAATTACAACTAAACAAAATTAAATCTACAAACGAAAGAAGTAGTACTCGTCAGCGTCAAACAATTAATGACAATGAAACTGACAAAAGCCACGTCAAAACAGCCAGTGACGCCATAACATTTGATGAAAGAATACCCTAACTTCAAAAACTATTTCGGGGTATTTCACAGAAGACGGCCTTAATTCCGTATTCATAAGCGTAATTCGAAGAAAAAAGGCCCTAAATACAAATGTTTGTGGATTTGGGGTACTTTTAGTTCTTTTTCGCTACATAGGGTTTTCTTTTTACAAAAATGACACCAAACTGGATTTAGGGCCAATATATATATATTTCACAATAGCTCGTCAATTTAATAGATTTAAGGCTTTCTAACGACATTTATAGATGTATTTTTATACGCCTATTCATAAATGCCCATAAAAGATATTTCCAAAAATGTTGGAGTTAGGGCCTTTTAGCTTATGAGGGCAGCATTGGTCTTGGCGGTGTGCCCAAAAATTACAGTGTGAAGACCACGAGCAGATAGAAAAAGCAGAGGTAGACCACCTACATGATGGACAAAATAATCGCTGGGAATTGGCTACAGTAAGCTCACGATTGACAGATCTAAAAGAATTAACTTTGAACGTAGAAGGCTGGATGATGATGTATGTCGTATTCATTCGCTTGTTTCTCTACCTAGGAATGTTCTTTCGGCTATTTTACAAAGTATCTTTATTTCAATTGTTTTCCGTGGTCTTTGGAGTTTTTATGTGTTTTGGTTGATTTGTGATATTTGGCTATCTTATTACAATATAAAAAGAACGAAAAAAATAACCGTTTATTCTTTTTTAAAACTATATACATTATTTACCCATCAGACTAACCTACCACAACATAATATTGAAAAATGTGCACAGCTGGAATATCGATAATAATCAATTCGTTCTTGTGATAATTATAAATAACAGTATAGCAAATCCATCACTTTGAAGAGACGACGATTATTTATCCAATTAAATCAGAGTGAAAGCATTTCACTTGTCGCTAAGTTGAATATGCATTATCCTACGCCTTCTCGATTGTCAACGAATATTGTCACCACGCGGACTTACCTCGTGCATTTTTTAAATGAAACGCGAAACACAAACGACTAATTAAACATCCAATAGTCGTTGTATGTGCGTGGCACAGTGACATAAACACGGATTAGCCGTTTGAACAAGCTTTGAATCGGATTGACGGCGAATTAATTGTGCCACATGACAGCGGGCGGAGAGTGGATTGCGTCCGTCCGCTAGAGGACGCCTAAATCCGCTTTCGCTAAGCCGACTGCGACTGCGACTGCCGTATCGTTTGGCGTTTTGGCTGGCCTGCTGCTATGCGAATAGGATTATTTGTTTCTCTTTTCGGGATAATTGTAATAAGCCGGGATTTGATGCCAGGTTCAGTTTTTCTGGTCGGCTTGGGAATGGATAAAAAATGTTTCGGTAATTGTGTGGTTTTCTTTTGTAGACATTGCTCCTTTCAAATATTTCATATTTATTTTATCTTGGGCGCTTTTCTTAAATTTTAGTTTGAGTTTTAAAGATGTGTAGGAGAAATATGAATATAACCTAAAACTCTTCATTCCTATTACCATTCACAATATACGAATAATTTTACACGAATCAAAATAGCTTAAGTTAAATGTGTATCCGTCACTTGTCTTCATAAAACAATTACTATATATACAAGGATTTCCACAGTTTTCACTGTATTCCTTCACTCAACCGTTTTCTCCAATTTTTCCTGTTTAGCCAGTGCCCTTTCTGTAGGTTTCTTTTACTCATTGCTTCGTCCACTTCATCTCTGAAAGATCTTCGGGGTATGCCTCTCTTTCTTCTTCCTATCGGGCTCCACTCTGTTATTCTATTTATCCACCGATTTTGGTCTGCTCTTCTGACATGTCCGTACCAGGTTAACCTCTTCTGTTCGATGTAGTCTATTATGTCGGAGTTCATTCCCATTCTCCTCTTAATCTCCATGTTATTTATTCTATCTCTTCTTGTTACTCTGCAGCTTCTCCTTACGAATTCCATCTCTGTGGCTCTTATTTTGTTTTTGGTTTTCTTATTTATTGTCCAATTTTCACACCCATAAGTGAGGATACTTCTTGTCATGGTATTATATATTTTTTTCTTTGTTTTCATGCTGATGTTCTTATCCCATAGTACCGGGTTCAATTTTCGTATGCAGTCTCTTGTTTGTCCTAGTCTATTTTTTATATCTTCCTCCGTTTTTCCTTTGTTTGATATTATAAAACCTAAATACTTATACTTGTCTGTTCCTTTGATTTGTTTACCTTCGTCTATTTCCAGCTGTTTTATTTCTGTATTCTCCGTTGTAAGGTATTCAGTTTTCTTTAGGTTTATTTGCATCCCATTCTTTGTATATTCCTGCTCCAGTTTTCTCATAATAAAACTGAGGTCATCCTCGTCTTGTGCGATCACTATTTGGTCGTCGGCAAAACTTAGCGTATATAGATATTCGTTCCTTACTGGTATACCCATTAATTCGCACTTTCTTTTCCATGGTTTCAGGGTTTTTTCCAGGAATATTTTAAACAGGGTGGGGGATGTGGAGCAACCCTGTAGTAGTCCCTTTGTCGTCTTAAATGGACTGCATATTCTATTGCCCGTTTTGATAGCTACTTCGTTATTTTTGTAGAGTGCTTTTACCGCGTTTATTAATCTTCGTGGAACTTCGATGTCTTCCATTGCTTCCCATAGCTTGGTTCTAGGTATTGAGTCATATGCCTTCTTAAGATCAACAAAAGCCAGATGGACCGATCTATTTTTGGCCATTCTTTTTTCTATTAGTTGTTCGACCGTGTAAATGTGATCTAAGCATGCTTTCCCCGCTGTGAAACCTGCCTGGTCTTCTCCGATTTTATCTTGTATATATATTTCTAATTTTTCCTTTATGGTCTTTCCATACAGTCTGCCTATAGACGATATAATGCTGATTCCCCGATAGTTTTCGCAGTTTTTTCTATTTCTTTTCTTGTATATTGATGTCATATATGCTTGGGTCCATTCTGCCGGTAAGTCTTCTCCATTCAGTGCTCTCTCAAACATTTTACGTATCATACGGAATACCTTTTCCGATCCGTTTTTTATCAATTCATTTGGTATTCCACTGGGACCTTCTGCTTTTTTGTTCTTTAGAGTTTTGTGTGTAGATTTCTATTCCGTCTATTTCTGATTGTTTGAATTCGGGGCGGTCTTCGGTTAGCAATTTTTTATAGTATTCTTGCCATTCGTTTTCTTTGATTTGACCGATCTTGATTTTCTCTGTCTTATTTCTTTGGAGCGACCTTAAGATGCGCCATGACTCTGAATTTCTCGTTCCTCCTATATGCTGTTCTATCTCTGTGCATGTTTTTTCCCATCTTTAATTTTTTTCATTTGCCACTTTTCTTTTCACTTCTTTATTTTTTTTTTCTGTATAGTTCCAAGTCCTCATAGTTTTTTGGGTTCAGGTATTTTATATGGAGTTCTTTTTTCTCTTTTATGCATGTTAGTGTGTCTTCGGTTAATTTCGTAGTTTGGTGGGTGTATTTTTGGTCCACTTCTCCAAGAGATTCTATGGCTGCTGTCTTAATGCATTTTTTTATGTGTTACAAAACAATTACTACAAACATAAATTTGATTACTGTGTACTTACATAAAAGCTTTTTAACCTTTCAGTACACGATCCTCAAAAAGTTTAATCGGCCCACGCGGCGGACTGTGAGTCCGCATATTGAAATAGCAAGTATGAGACGGACTAAAAAATTCTTCTGATAAACTAAAATGAACTACTATTACAAACACTGAATTATTAATTATTTTCCATGTTATATACATTCATTACAAATATTTGTGAAATGTTGTAAACACATATATTTTCCACATTTAACTCAGCGTCCTCTTTGTTGGCCAATATTACCAGCTGCAGCGGTAGTGGATCTTTATATTCAACCATTTCTGTAATTTTTAATTTAATTGATGATGGCAAACAAGAAAGAGTAGCACGAGCACGTAGGTGATTATCAACTAATTGTCTAGCTAAAGTTTGTAAAAAATCCTGTGCTGGTTACACTATCGGGATAGTTGCAATGAAAAATAACATTTGCATTAATACTTGCAATATTCAGCATCGAATAGAAAACTACCATTGGCCATCTCCTGGTATTTCTTGCAGTGAAAGCCACATAAACTACTGTCAACTAACCGTGACTTTGGGGGGTGGACAAACTCAGGTGGTAATTCTGTTTTGTTTTTACGAATTGTACCAACTGACGTCAGCAACACTTGGCATCAACTAGGATGAAAATTTTAATTACATATTTATTGGGTTTATTTGGAATATATTGCCCAAATGAGCAACGCCCTCGAAACACTTCCAGTTTTTCATCCACAGTTACCAAATGAAAAGGACTTTAAGCAGGTTGGCAGTTTGTAAGAAAGGCATCAAATATTGTCCATCTTCTTGCGTTCTCTTGGCGAGTTTAAGAATTGTCGAATCTTAAGTGCCGTAAAAGAAATTAAAACCTGTTTAGAGATACCACAAGTCGAAATAACTCCACCCATGTTCCTTTGGTATTGTATAAGTCTCGTAAATTTAAGCGACTTAATTTTAATACGCCATCTAAGTACAGCAATCCAAAAAATGCTTGAAGCTCGCACATGTCCGTAGTTGATGCATCTCTTTCACGAGAATAATTGGCTGCAATTGAAACATTATGCTGATTTGTATATTCGCTGACAATAATTTTTAACATATCTGTATTAAAAAAGTACTTCCAGATTTCAAGTGGATCTTTCAATATTTTGGTCGATGCTCACATACTAACTATACAGCGTTCCACGTTAAGAAAATAACATTGCGGAGATAGGGCCATTTATTTCTTATGGACGATAGAAGCGCAGCGATGCCACGATGAACGCAAGCACAATTCAGGGTTCTATAATTTGTATTTTCGTTTTCACAGACATGAATTAAATAAATAGTATTTACAAAAGATAATTTTATTTTAATTATAGTAACGACAGTTTATTTGTTTTTTGGTAAGAATATCATATACGATGAATCATAGAAATCAGTAGAAAATATTGCTTAGTTAAATCATGCACTTTGCCGGCTATTAAAGATTTAAAAGCAAATAAACGGACCGCTTGGAATGCATATATCTAATTACTAATTGCAACTTAAAATAATACGGTGTGCGTATGTCAGCGATTTTATGTCGTTCTCTGAGACTACATAATGATAATAAGGCTTTGTGGTTCTTCAGTTGTTATTCTGACTTTACAGTTAAATGTTAATTGAAAATGGAAATTCGAAAAATATATCGACAATCTAGTAAACCGCATTCCTGAGAGTTTTGGCAACACTGATCTCCATAAGCCTAATGTTATTTTCTTAACGTGAAACGCTCTATAGAATAATATAAGTTACATATAAGTTTATAAAAATATGATCTTACCTGTTGTTCATTAAATACTTAAATAAATATAAAACCTAGTCAGTTACACCAGTATACGCGCGCGTACTCTGAATACGCATTTGCTTATAAGTTGGAAACAAGTTAACGTACTTTCTTCTCAGTCTAGTAAAGCAGCCGAGTGGATGAAGACTTACAAAGCGGCTACAGAAAATAGTGGGAGGTATGCGAGAAATTATTTATTTTAATCAAACGCGGACTATCAGTCCGCGCGCGTGTAGTAAGGTTAAAAGTTTAATTATAATAAAAAGTATTGAAATTTGTTTTCATTAACGCGTCGTCTCCTTTCGAAGGTTCGTGATGCAAATGGCAATTGCCCAATAATGTGCTAGGTTCTTCAGTTATGAGTTTTCGCTTCTTCCTACGGATCTTTTGCCCTGTATTTACCTGCTAATATGATTTGGAGTAATTCATATCTTTCACCTCTCAACACATGAGCCAAGTACTGTATTTTCCTCTTTTCCATATTCTAGTTGCACAGAATTTTTATTGGAATTAATTCCTGTCAATATTCTGTATGCTACAAATGCCAACTTCGCTAATTTGATGCAGAACTCTCCAAGAAAAAGAGTAATATTGCCTATAATTACTTATTAGCAAAAAGAACAAAAAATTGACTCGTATTCTTAAAATTTTCTCTTATGTATTTGAGTAGTTCTTAAAGAAGTACAAACATCCTTCTTTAAACAAGTGTACCCCTATTTGTAGGCTTCATTATGATTGGATAACATTACCTTTATTGCTTTCTTTGGATTTTGTATTTGCTAGATCCCTTCAATCTTCTACTCCTTCACTTCTTTTTTTCCCATATTAGAGTACTACTTTATTTTTTGCTCTGCTTGCTTCTACTTCGGTCTCACCTTTTTTATTTTGCACCTTTAATTAAATACGCTGCTCCAATTTTTGTTTTATGTCTATCTTCTGTAGTTTGCTCCTGGCATATCTCGTAATGCTTATTTTTCCCCTTCTTACAGTACACAAAATATTACATGAAAATATGGCATAAACTTCGCCTGCAGTTTTGTTGGGTAGATCAGATAGCGAGTAGTTAGACAGAATTAATACCCGACGTATACAGATTTATCTAGCTTACACAATCAAATGCCTTTTGGTAGTCAACGAAGCATATAATCATAGGTACTTGAAATTCTTTAGACTTTTCAATCAGTTGTCTCAGGTTCAGGATGTGTTCCCGTGTAGCTTCACCCCGCTTGTTCCTGAGGTATTTGGTGATATAGCTAGGTTTTTAATCCATTTTTGATGATATGCAATAAGCTTTTACTAGCATGTGTTATTACTGACAGTGTGTGGTAGTTTTCACATCTGGTAGTAGTTCCTTTTTTGTGTAGCGGCATATAAATTGAGGTACACCAATCAGATGGCCATTTTCCTGAATTCCAAACCGCTACAGAGATTTTTAGCGACTTATTTGCAATTTTGACTTCAGTGAGTAAGACAGTAGATTCTCTAGGGTAGCCAGAGGGCCATTGATTTTCGGTTGGTACCTCGTTATGTTTATATTGCTTTGCCACCGTAGTTTTGCCATGTTTCCAATATTTCGTCAGTATCGGTCTTTAGATTACCTTCCTTATCTATTACAGAACACGTTTAAGATTTAAATTCTCTGGTAAGGAGTTTAATGTTCTGAAATAAATCCCTCGGTTCATTTCGACAGCCTTGCTCCTCTATCTCTGTGCATATTTGAGAGATCTAATCAGCTTTGTCTTTCCAGTACGGTTTTCTGATTTCTTTTGATAACGCTCTGTGTTCATCGTTTGTTCCGTACCTAGTGTTATGTTCTTGTCTGCGTTGAATCACAGTCCACGTATTAACGGATATACACGGCTTACGGCCCGTGGAAACTTTCGAATATTTTTGGTCACACATAAAGCGAGAAACTACAGGAGGAAGTCTGTCTATGAATGGCCTACTATTATAGGACAAACTTATCGACAATTTTTGTATATCTATTTTACTAAATAAATTTTGTTCTTTATAATAAGGTAAAATAAATGTTTAGCGTACATTGTAACAGTATTTTAGAAATTATCCAATTTTGGTGTCATAACAAGAGTCTAGATCTTTCCCTAATAATTCGAGTCGTGTTTCAAAATGATAATATACTATAAATAGTTCTAAATACGGCAGTAGTTCCTATTTAGAATTAGACATGAAATATATAACGCGTTTTTTCTTAATTGGGTTAGATTCCTAACAAACAAAACAAGAAAGCTGGAAATATAGGTGCATTCTTAGCATTTCTTCTCGCTAAATATATTCACCTGTTGACCAGGGCCGACTTGATACAATGGAAAGGATTATGAGAATGGTAATAACTTTAAAATTAAGTGAAGACATGTATAGAAGTAAAAATAAAATCAGAGAAGTTTGAGAAATGTTTAAAATCGGAAAATTACAAAGTTTTTATAAACAATACAGCTGATCGGAAATAAACATCACCTAATAAAAAAGTTATTAAAAAATCGCTGTTGCTAATAAGCGAATATTCACATTTACAATGTATTGAAGTGAATACTTCTTATTGGTTGTTATGATGCTTTTACGAAATATCGAGATGCGTGCAGAAAGCTTGCGGTAAACAGTAGTAAACATAATATTCATTCATTTACACTTATGAAAATAAAATAACGATTGACAAACATCATTTTATTTTTTTATAACTTTTTTATAACAAGTGAAAAATGACAGGTTTAATTTGACTAATTTTGATTTTGAAACATTTGCAGAACTTCAAGAAAGGTGAGAAAATGGGATGAAATTGTAAGGCAAATAATAAAAACTACAATTTTATTTCCACATACAAATGGTTAATACTCCTTTGGATTGACGTCAATATAACCATGGCTATTTTCAAGTCTTACTTTCCACACGAATAACTGGAGTTCAATTACCCACCGAGCAAGAATTTTTTATTTTTTAAATCCAATATAATGATAATCAAAATAAAGTAATTGAACATAAACTAATTATAAAAAAAATATTCAGTACTAAGCAGACATACAATTTCATTAACCCACTAACATAATTTAACAACGCGCTATGAGAAGTATCCACTTCTATCAGTACTCCCTAAGTGCCCTGTGCGGGTTTTTAATAGACAACTTTCATATACTCAATTGCACGACCAACAAAATCCACTATCTAGAATGGCCACACTTGTCATTTTGACCGGTAGTATAAAATTTTAAATTTTTTGCCAAAAGTCTTGATTATTAGATTTAATAGCAGTTACAGTGCAGGTAAATTAATTGAACTTTACTTTTTCGTGTTTGGATCCGACTACAGTTTTTCTGCCCAATATCGGGCTACATCTACATCCTTTGTATTTGCGAGCTATAAATTAATGCGAACAAATTAATTGAAAAATGCACTTAATAAGCAAATACGTGTATTATTTTTTTTTTATCAGGGATCTTCTTCTTTTCTTCGAGTCTTTCATTGGTTCTTTAGTACCACCCAAGCCGGTACTGCGAGAGATAATAAGATATGATGCGTTCCATCGATGGAAGCACAAAAGATTAAAACAGCAAATCCTGGCCAACATAAAAAGTCTAGAAAATCGTAGCTCTATCAACAGAAGACAATCCAGCAGTGGTAACTTTTATAATGGCTAATGATATTTCTTTTCAGGTATCTCTCAAAAAAAATTACAAAAAAATTTAAAATGACATTACACTCAGAATTGGGCGTAGCTCGGAGAGGAGAGTTGGGGTCTGAGCAAGCAATTTTAGATTCGATGATAAGTCACCAGAGATAGCAGGAAAAGAGCGCCTTACGCTAACTTGCTTTGATCGGGATAGGATATCGTGTTGGAATTCTTGTACCCAGGACTTCCACACGAAAAGCACTTTGCCGATAGTTGTGCCCCTATCGCGCATCAGAGTGCTATAGGGGGAAAGGGATGGTCTGGAGCGGTGGAGTGACTTCAGAGTACAAGAGTTAATCTTCCTCATCCCAATGAATTGTAACACCCGAGTGTCATTATTAAGGGGTGTACATAGTGTACAAGTCTCAATTGCTTGCTTGCTACAATCCATCCGCACAGAAGGTATAAATAGGCTAGCATTTGTTTCTTATAGACATTCTAATCTCATTCTACATTCTAAATTCAATAAATTCTATTCGTTTTGATAGTTATATTAGTTGAATCGGTCATTTTAAAAACCATATATATCCACATTTTATCAAAAATAACTTTTCAACCTTATCATGTAGTTTGTACCAGCCTCTATCATTTCGTGAACAAATCACACTAATCCCATCCTTAGTTAGTTATATAAGCATCCCAAAAATATTCAGTCCATTTGAAAACCACATATATCCGGGATATATGTTGTTTTTTAAATGACCCGTTAGGAAGCGCGCTCATCGTAATGTTGACATTACTATTTAAAAGCAACAATAATTCTGTGAAAATGGATACCGACGTACGTGAATCAAAAGAAAGACGTAAAAAGGGTGTAAAAAATGTTACCTTCAAGTGTGAAATAGTTAAAAAAGCTCGGGGGCAAGGTATAGAGTATATAAATTATAAAGGAAATAGAGTTCCCAAAATTGAACAAGGCAAAAGTAGCAAGTAAGTATTTCTTATTTCACAACCTCAAACAGTCGATTATAAAATGTTACTCTTAGATGCAGGAAGAAGTATATTGCTCAACTCTCAGATGAAATAAAGTTAAAAGTGTATGCAAAATTTAGAGGATATACCACAAAAAATACGTATTTACAAAATCTTATTACACCTAAAACTGTTGTTCGGAGGCGTCGAGTACAGGGAGAAAATGTAAAAAGAAAACCTCACTGCTCCTCATATACAGATTCAATATTTTTTCTTCTGGCAGAAAATATGTGTGTAAAGAAGCTTTTGTGAAATTACACGGGATAACAGACAACAGAGTAAGTACGTCGTTTTTGTAACTTATTAGTTATTGGTAAATCGCCAAAAGATTTACGTGGCACATTGAGTCTTTTCCTAGAAAAAAGGGCATTATACCAATGGAGAATATGAATATTTAAATGAAAAATTAAATGTGAAAATCATGCATGAAATGTTTGTGGCGCTACATCCTGACTTGACAGTTAAATATAAATTTTACTTAAAAGTGTTCAAGCAGAATTATAATTTTTCATTTGGGAGGCCACAAACGCAAATCAAAAACCCTCAATGATTCTGCAAAACGTGTAGCTATAGCAAAAAAAATGGTCCATTTGCGTATCCAAAAAAAATTTTATAATAAAATGAAAGAAATCACAGAACTATGTCAAAATGATTGTTCTGTTGGAGGTATTTGTGTAGATTATATGCAAAATCTGATGCTCCCGTGCATTCCAGTGCAGGAAACTTTTTACCTGCAACAATTAACTATCAACGTATTTAATATACATGATATGAAAACTGGAAAATCTTTCTTGTACCTATATCATGAAGGGGTAGGAAGGAAATGTCCTAATGAGGTTTGTTCTTTTATTGTTGATTTCATTATAAAAGAGAAAATTCTATCTGCACAGGTAAAACATCTTCATATTTTCATGGATGGATGTCCGGGTCAAAACAAAAACCACACTACGGTAAGAATGTGTTCTTCTTTTGTTCAACTTGGTATATTTCACACCGTGGATCAATACTTTCCTATTCGTGGACATTCGTATATGCCATGTGACCGCGATTTTGCTGTTATTAAGCGAAAATTAAAGAAATTTGACCGAATTTATACACTATTTCAGTATGTGGAACTAGTATTGTAATCGAGTCAGAAAAATAGTTTTACCGTATTTTTTATTAAAAATAACAGCCTTATAAAGGATTTTAAACGATGGTGGTCTAAATATTATAAAAAAACGTGCTTATCCGTGGAAACTTCTAGCAGAGATGTATCAAAAGATCAAAAGCAAGCATTCACCATTGCATCGTTTAATCACTTTTCTTACTCTAATACAACAAAAGGATATGTGATCGCACGTGACTTCATAGATGGTTTTACACAACATTCGTTTAAACTTTCAATAACAGATACTGTTTCTAGTTTTCCTGTAGAGAAAGCTTACCCTGACCAAAAAATTTGTATTAAAGACAAGAAAATGATAAATTTACGCTAGTTCAAGCCTTACGTAATAAATGAAGAAGTAAAAAACTGTAAAGAGTTTTATTCCGAAATTTTTGACTGGCCTACAACAGCAGTAGAGTACAAAGATTAGTAAAATTATTATTTTTTGTATACATTACTGTTTACGACAATTTCTTTCTATTCAAAGTTTAATATGTACAATATATTATTAAGTTGACATTGCGCAAACGTAGTTTTATTTTAGAAAATTTTCGAAAAATAGCAGTCATTTTAAAAACCACCTATATCCATCGACTTTAATGGTGTTTTATGAAAAAAGTATTATGTCAAAATCTGCAACATATGATAGAAAGCATTGCATATATTATGTACATTAGTACCAAGCCCCAATAATTCGTCTCTCAAAAAATGTATTGCGTTAAAACAGTTTTTCTCGTTTTTCTCAAAAGCACTACTACTGGATATATGTGGTTTTTAAAATGACCGATTCAGTTGTAATAAGGGTGTTTATTTATAGTTCGGCAACGAACATACTGTATTGTATTTTGAAAATAACGTTTTTAAAAACAAAGTTTCCACGAAAATAAAGTTAATTGTAGTAATAAACTCCAGAGAAATCAGATTTAATTTTATTGATCTTTAAAAATTTTTCAATTTGTCTTTTTTTTATGATGTCAGTCTTATTTTAATATATTTCTCGTAAAAAAAACAACATATTTCATTTTAGTTATTTTAAAGCCAAAATTAAAAAATAAAAGAAAAATAAAAACTTATTTATTAAGTCTGAAGTTAATTAAAGTTTTAAAATTATGCTTTAATTTTGGTACTAAGTATAAATTTGATTAAATATAATATTGAAAGCAATTTATAACAGAGTATAACATAAAAAATAATAATAATATAGAAATAAGCAATATACCGGCCCTGACATTGTTGGGAGCCTTTTCAGGCATGGAAGGACATGGTCCAACTAGACTCCACCAGTCAATATATTATTGACTGTCGGCTCCTATATCGACACTTGATGACATACACAGCCATAACCATAAATTACATTTTACGACAGGTACGGACTGAATACACAACCCTCAGATACACCGTTCACATAAAATTAAGTTATTTACTAGTGCATTTTATAGATAAAAGGTACCGGGTTGTATTCGATAAAATTGGACCATTAAATTCGTCTTTAAGGTTTGTCCGACAGTCGTTGAGTAAATAATTAACAATGAGAGAAGGAGAGTTTTAGAGTATAAATTCCATATAGTTGTTCTTTTAACAAATAAATTAAATCAATGTTTTATGTACGAAACAAAACAAATGTTGAAGAAAACAGAAGTTTTTGAATAAGGTTATGTTAATGTACAATCTGTTTATACGACGACCTTACGATATCTATATATCGGAAATTACTTACACGATATTTATGAAAATTGCCTCATAAGAATTGCAAGTAATGACAAACTTACGGCAAATATTTTGACAGACATGCCACTTCCAATTATACCGGAAATTAACAAATGCTTTGGTAATTTAAATGGAATACCCTGTATATTATTGCATTTTTAGATTCTACGTAATATTCTAGATAACATTTGTATAAGGTATTGAAGTATTAAGGAGTTGCATTTTAGAGCAGTTGTTCATTGATTCCCACGATGTTCATGCAGGTCCCCTTAAACTCAGCAGACGCAGGGAGTGAACACAAACTAGTACTAGAAAAAATAAAAATGAAAATAGCAATATAACAATTTCTACAGACAATCATCGAGGAAAAAATCAATTTAGAATCACTGTGGAACGACTCTACAAGAGAAATATACCAAAAGAGGCTAGCACAGAAGATACAGCAGAAACAAATAGACGACATCGAAGATATAAACGCGAGCTGGGAGAAAATTAAAAACAACATTGAAGAAGCAGAAGAAGCAACAGAAGCTCTAGGAAAACGCAAAGTAATACTAAACAAAAGAAACAACAACAATACACCAAGTTTCAGAAAAGAAAAAAGAGAAATGTAAAGAGAAACGGGAGGCTTACACGAAGTACAGAACATCATATACTCCAGAATCCCGAGACACCTATAGAATGCAAAATAAAACAAAGCAGTTGGTCAAAAAAAAAACAAAAAATGAACACTGGAAACAGTTTACAAAAAAGGTGGAAAGCGACTTCTACGGTACACAAAAACGAATATGGAGATTCATACGAAACCAACGGAAAGAAATGGCAGAATTGAAGGAATACAATAACATACCAGCAAACGAATGGGAAAGGTACCTGACGGAACGTTTAAAGGAAAGGAAAACGCACTCAAAAGTAGAAAGCAACCAGGACCAGACGGAATAAACAACGTGCTTCTAAAACACGGAGGAGACAGTGTATCCCTAGAGATGACAAAACTTAAACAAAAACTAATATTACACTGCAAGATACCAGACGCATGGCGAAACAGCATAATGATACCAATGTCCAAGAAAAGAGATAAAGAAGACCTTAACAATTATAAAGGTATAAATCTACTGAACACCGCACTTAGGCTTATCACAAAATTTCAAAGCAACAAAATCAGTAAAATAACAACTTTATCAGATGAACAACAAGAATTCAGATTTGAAAGTTCCTACGTAGACGCCGTATTTGTACTAAGACAAATCACAGAAAAGGCCATCGAGTACAATAAACCAACATATCTATGTTTTATAGACCTGATAAAGGGTTTTGATCTCATCCAAGTCGAAGACGACTTACATCTACTGTATAAAAGAAACATACCAATCAATATTATACAAACCATCGAAAACATCTACTTCCATTATCGAATATAGGCAAAGATAAATAGAAAACTAACACAATGTATACCAGTACAAAGCGGAGTCAGACAGGGTGACTCGTTAAGCCCACGTCTGATTAATATAATAATGGACAAAATAATACAAGCAGTACGTCAAGGTCGTGGTTACAGAATGGGGAACAAAGAAATCCAAATACTATGTTATGCAGACGACGTCACATTAATTTTCAAAACAGAAGATAAGGTCCAAACATTAACACACATCTTCAATACAACAGCCAAGAAAAACAATATAATATCAGCAGAAAAAACCAAATTTTTGACAACATCTAAATACCCATTTCGATGAAAAATCGAAATTGATGGGAAAC
Source organism: Diabrotica undecimpunctata (assembly GCF_040954645.1). Taxonomy (NCBI): domain Eukaryota; kingdom Metazoa; phylum Arthropoda; class Insecta; order Coleoptera; family Chrysomelidae; genus Diabrotica; species Diabrotica undecimpunctata. The sequence continues at coordinate 113,113,421 of NC_092811.1, read as the reverse complement.
TAATAAAGCAGGAAGCAAGGTTTAGATATCTGGGAATAGATATAACCAGTTACGGAGATGTTGAAGAAGTACGACAACAAAGCTTAAAAGCAAGTAAAGCGGCGGGGTCTCTTAATGACACAATCTGGAAAAACAAACACCTAAGACAAGATACAAAATAAGAATCTAGAGTAGCAATTAGGCCTATATTAACATACACGGCGGAGACAAGACCTGAGACATTTAAAACGGGACTACTACTGAAAATAATAGAGATGAAAATACTTCGACGAATAACAGAGAAAAGTCTGTTGGATAGGGAGAGAAGCAAAAACATAAGAAGAGCATGCTACTTAGGAGACATAAATATATGGGTGACAAAACGGAAACAGGAGTGAAACGAACACATTAGTAGAATGGCAAAGGATAGGATAGTACGAGTAGTACAAGATAAGTCAGCAAATGGATCAAGAAGTATTGGCAGACCAAGAAAAAGATGGTGCGATAATTTAAACAATTTAGGAGGCTGATATTGAAGAAGAAACAGGCTTTAAAGAGAATCTTTAAAGCTACATACAAGAAGGAAGAAGAAGAAGAAGAAGAAGAAGAAGAAGAAGAAGAAGAAGAAGAAGAAGAAGAAAATGTTCATGGGTTAGCAAAAAATATATTCAACAGCCATTTTATATAATAGTGCATTTCTGAGATTACTCCGACTGCTTTATTTGTTTTCGGTGAAGATTTTACAGGACGACTTTATTTATGAGTCTAAAAATCTTGTGGTATTTTCCGTTAATTTTTTGACGTGACAACTTCATAAATTAGGTTGTGGCTCGGAGTCATTCATGAAAAAGTGTAACGCCCGCTCACGTCTGTTACGATGAGTCACCGAACGAGAGAGAGGCCCGCCGGACCGGCGAATGCCTTGCGTCTCTCTCCCACTCAAACATGATCGGTCCGTTGCGCGCGCAGCACTAGAGAATTAGGCGCGTTGAATCGGTGCGTGCTTGTGTCTCTGTCTTTCTCGAGCGTTCTTGGCGTTCAAGACACATTACAGCAGAAACACTTTCTTTCATTTCATATTTCTCCTATCATCGTCCTATCCTCAACAAAATCACTCAAATAGAAATTAGTTAAGTTTAAGTTTACATGTACAATGTTTTAGTATACAAAATATATTTCTATAGTTAAAATTTGTGCAATTCTTATATTTTCATTCAATTCCTTGTTCCTATTGTGCAATTTAATAATATTCATATCAATAAATATTCTACCGAGAAAAAGACGTTGTCACGTAAAATCTTCGCCCGTAAAACCGACTTTACAGGCAACCGATTTTTTTTTGTCATGGTCTCAATCATAACGGGTTGATTACGGCAATGAACTTTAAAATTTTATGCATAAAATGTTTTGCATCACACGGTACAAAAGTTTTAGTCCATACCTCACCGATTTGTTTGGAAAATATTGAAGACAACTACTACAACTACTAAAATATTGAAGTCCTCGGAAAGGTATTAACATTTAAACAATGGTTAAAAATTCGTCCACAGAATAGTTGTTCTTGTAATTTTCTACCAATGTATTTATGGGCCATTTTATTGCAGCTAACTTATATATTTTTTTATTCCTGGTACTTTTACCATCGATGCAGCTGGTGCATCCTGGTGCAATAAGAATCTGTTTCTAGTCATACATGTGTTCTCCTAAAAAAATTTAGTGCAGGTAAGAACGATTTTGCTTTTTGTATTGAGATAACAAGAGAACATCCATAAACGCTCACATTTCTATTTTTGATGCGTTTTTAGCATTACTTTCTCTCATAAATTGTGACCTAATATTGGAAATATATATGGACTCAAGCATTAATTAATGTTTTGTTTTCGGTAGCGTAGCAACATAATACGAACGATAGAATGTCTACTAGTAAATATATTGTCAAAATGAAATCGAAATTTCGGATTTTTTAGACCATATTTTTTTGGAGATGCAATAACGAACTAGTATGACATAAAAGTTTGTATGTACCGCGGTTACTAATAGATGTATGTACATATATGCCCTCGGGCGACTTACAAACCCTCGGGCCAGAGGCTCTCGGATTTGTAATATCGTCGACCTCTGGGCATAAAAATCTATTTAATACCCTTGGTAGATAAATAACTCTTTCAAACTAGTTTGACAAACAGTTCATTTTTAAACCTGTAACCATTGTCCAGTTTGATTTGACTTAAAATATTTTTCAGGATTGAGTTAACTTTGACTTACTTTCAAGTCAAACTTAAGTCAATTTCAAACATTCAATTATAAATCAAATGTAAAGAAGATCAAACCGTTTCTAATACTACAAGAATTCGGAGTAACTAAGGTTATATCGTTACCTACAATACTTATCGCTTTTAGCCTATTTTCAATATACCTACAGTTTAATTTTTCTAATATATAAATATTTATATAAGATAGTTAATATGTCTAATTTAAATAAGGTTTTGCCCATTAGTTATGTTTTTCTTGTTGTATAACAAAACAAAACAAAACTGCATATTTTAGAATGGCATACCGTATTGACCCAAAGATTCAATGAACCGCCATGGAACCAGTTTGGTCCGAAATCGACGATTTTATCGTTTTTGTGAAAACCTATAATTCGAACATTGTTGTAGTCTCGAAGACAGTGGCTATATTTTTGTCTGATTAAGACATTTTTATCAGTAGTAGTTTTTTTAGGACCCTTATACGATCGGTATGCTATAGATAGGTGGGTATTTTTAAAAAACCAGACCCGGATTTAATATTTTTTAGTGATAAACACAATTTTTTGGATTTAGTGTTTTTTCAGTTTAAGTAGAAAGATCATCTACGTAAAAGCATCCATATTGACGTGAAAATATTTTTTTAATCATTCTAATTTTATTTTATATGACTCCCTGAGGCGTCTCCTATCTAGTACTAGATGTATTAGCTTTTACTGACTACAAAATGATGACTACAATGTGGTTCTTTATGTATGCTAATTTTTCGAATGATTGTTAATTATTCAAGTTATTTAAAATAAGTCTTTACTAATATGATGAAAATACTATAATAAAACATATTGATTTAGTTTTTTTTTTAATTATTGTTAGTAGAAAACAGAATAGGCAAAGTGCATATAGATAATGGATTGCAAATTTTTTCATTTTAAACAACATTGTATATTTAAGCTAAACAGGTTTTATTTTACATAGTCTAAAAATAAATTAAATAAAAGTTTAAAATTTTCCTCTTAATTGGAATTTTATAACTTGGATATGAACGAACTCCTTATCTATCTGGACTTTCCCATTACTATCTGAATTTAATAATTATGGGTTTTCCAGGAAAAAGAATATTTTATTAGCCTAGCAAGTCGTAAGTACCTACCTTCTTTTAAGAGTCTAATTATTTTATCAGTTTTTTTTTAAACATTTATTTAAAGTAAGCGTTGTGTATGGTTTAGTGTTTTTCAAATGTTTGGTGGATATTAAATTTAAATATGCCTACCATTGAATGGCAACGTTGTATTGAAAGTGTTAAAATGTCTGATTTTTCGCCAACGATAAAACCAAAAATTTCGAAATTTTTTGCGAAGATTAAATACTAACTTACAGTATCAGGTGATTATAAAGTAAAGAATAATAAAGCTAGTGTAAATCCACTGCGAAAAAGTAAAAGTCGGTGTAAAAAACAAGACTAATAATACTAGAAAGAAGTAAAGTTGCCATTATTGCCAAACCTCAATTAAAGCAAATGGTTGTTGAAAAGCGCAACTAAACAAAGTCTATTGAGAAGCTGATTACACTATGAGAAGTGGATATTTCCTTAAGGGTGGACCTGGATATCAACTCATATTGCAGTGCAAGGAATATTCACGCAAAACAAGTGCAACATTAAGAAAAGTGATACCCTATAAATAGGACAGACTCAGGTGATGACACAACATTAGGAGATGTAATTAAAGAAGCAGAACATATTTCCAGCACCAATGACAACATAAGATAACACAAAAAGAATAATTTAATGAAGAACGTGAATAAGAATTGGAAGAACGGGCCAGGCTACAAATAAAAATGATAACCCAAGAAACAAAAAAAGCGCAGAAAAATGACATCGAGCACAGTAATAAAACTAAAAAAATACTACGAGAAAAAAAAACATTATGAAGCTAAGCCAAAAAATATAGAGAAAAGCTATAAAAATAATCAAATTAGGAACCTGTATCAAGGAATAAAAAATGAGAAACGAGGACACCAGCCGAAAGCTGTACGTTAAAAAAAAAACTATAAAGAAAAAAGCCTTGGAAGCGACTTCATAATGGCTGAAATGATTAAATTTGAAGAGAATCAGAAGATAAAATCCAGACATTAATAAAAAATATATGGGAATAAGAAATACTAACTGAGGAATGAACAGAAGCAATACTATACCCTATTCACAAAAAAGGAAATATGGCTGAACGTCAGAATTATCGAGGCATACCGCTACTCAACATAGCATGTAAAATATTGGCTATACATATTAAGAATAAATTAACAACCAAGGTTGATAAAAGCATAGGAGACTATCAGTGTAGTTTTAGAAAAGGCAGAAGTACTGTGCAGAAGATCTTTACATTACGAGAAATACAGGCTGAAAGTTACGAATACAATAAAGACACGATGGTTCTTTTCATTGATTTTAAACAGGCTTTCGATCGAGTCAAAAGAAGGGAACTATTTACAGTACTGCATAATATGGATATTGGTGCAAAGCCTATTAGAATAATAAAATTAACTCTCCAAAGGACAGTGAATAAAGTCAAGATAAACAATAGTATAACAGAAAGCTTTGAGGTCAAAGAAGGAGTGCGACAGGGTAATCCATTATTATCTATAATAATTATCATAATATTAGAAAACCTTATTATACAGGAATCAAACGAAGAAGTTGAAAGATTTGAGTACTTAAAATATTAAAAAAGTATTTTTGAAAGCATCTTTACGTGTGAAAATCTATAAAGAAAAATTAACAGGTGTAATCTTGCCTCCAGAGAGCGTAATAACAAGATGGGAAACATGGATTAAAGCAGCAATTTTCTACCCAAATTCTGTTGATGACCTATAAGACATTGTGTAAGATATTCAAAATTACTCGCAGTGTGTAACCGAAAGTTAAGAACTTTTAAGTAACGTACAAATTTCTAAAGAACTTATGTTCATAAAAGTTAATTTTAGTTGTTTACCAGATCTAATAAAGTCATTAAAACAAAGAAATTTACAAATAAGTGATTCGGTTAATCTGATTAACACTTTTTCTGCTCATTGTCAAAAATTTCCGGAAATTCCAAAGGAAGGTGGGGTTTAGAAGGTGACGTGTTTGTGTGGGAGATGTGTTAGAAGCGCACAGGAGGAATTTGTATGATTTGTGCCAAACATGTCGAGGTAGGTACTTCAGGGGTTACCAGCCATACAATAGGAACGGCTCTTAATCAGCATTTTTGGCGTGCAGTTGTTAGCTGCGATATTTAATATGGGTTGTTTCTAAGATTTCAAAATACTCATCAGGGAGTTCATGTCAAGTGTTTTGGAGAAGTTTAGCTGGAGGGAATGGAACTTTTCTTTGGGGAAGCCTGGTGAATATTTGCCCTCAGCGATTGCAAGGTGTTTTTAATATTCGCTATGTTCGATTATTCGAGCCTGTGATGGTTCGAAGGACATACCTCCTGCTGAGGGATAGGATGTTTGCCAGTGCGTGTATGTGTGCTAATGGGTATAGCCTGCTCCGCCTCATGCAGAGTCTCAGGATTTTTCTTTCGGTAGCCATAACAGCATTGATTTCGTAGGTCTTAAGAGAGACGTAGATGCATGCCTTGTATTCAATGATGGGTCTAATGAAAGTTTTATAGGTGTGCAATAAAGTTTTAGATGGCCTCTTGCCCAATTTGCCGGCTAGCACTGCCAGGAGTTTAAACCTCTTTCTCCCCTGTCAAGAGTATCTTGAATGTCGGTTTTCCAGTTGAGAGTCCTTGTAAAATGGACTCCCAAATAGGAAACCGAGTTTCTGAGAATAAGGTCCTCTGCTAACAGAGCTATTCGGCCCCGGACATCGCGACAATGTAAAGATTTAAATAAAATTAGTTGTGTTTTGGAGGGATTTATGGACACCTCCCATTTATTGCACCACCTAATTAGATAGTTTTGCGCTCTTTCGAATACAGACAATTGTCCACGCTCTCTGTGTGATCCCGATGTGAGGGAAAGCAGTGTCATCAGCATACAGCAGAAGGGTCTCCGATCTATGCTGTGGGCGGGGGATGTCACTATTAATTGTAGACTGTGTATAATAGAAATATAAATTTATTAGAAAAAAATGAGGGCTTCGATTGTTTGAGGAAAGTAAGGATAATCCGTATTTTGGAAGGTAACTTTTCTGGGGATCTTACGACTTGACAAATTGGTTTATCATCTAAATCAAAATATTGCCCTATAACGTCAGTAGATGTAGAACGAACTTTTTCTGTGTTCAAACACATTTTTAGTAATAAAAGGTAAAAGTTTTTAGTTGAAAATTTTGAAAAATGTTTAATTATAAACTCTATTATAATATTTTAGATTCTTAATTATAATATCAGTTTTTGTGTGTCATTTCATTTGTTTTTATGTAAAAAATAAATATGTATTCAACATAAATGTTTATATTTAACATTTTGTTTTAATTTTTGAGTATTTTTAAAATGCATTTGCATATTTAGACAAATTTAGAAAAAAGAGCTGCATATTTTTACCAAAAGTAATGCATATAATATATGCGCATATTTTGGTAATATTGTGTTGCATGTATTTCACTCTCTCATCATTCATCATCATCATCACCCAGCCCAGTCGGCATAAAAGTGAACGGAAGTTTAGTTAACACCATTAGGTATGCCGACCATACAGTCATAATAGCCGGCAACTTGGAAGACTTAGAAAGAATAATCAACAAAATATTAAGATATAGTGCAGAATACGGACTCTCTCTTAACATCAAAAAAACCAAATTCATGAAAATTAGCAAGAACAACAATACAAACGAAATATTAACGGTAGGCGGCCAGCAGATTGAGTGAGTAAGAAGATATACTTACTTGAGAACGATAATCACAGAAAATAACAAGTATACTGCAGAAATATTAGTCAGAATTGAAAAAGTACGTGCCAACTTCGTGAAAATGAAAAAGATTTTATGCATCAAAAATCTGAAATTGGCCCTCAGAATAAGGCTAATTAAATGCTATGTACACAGTGTAATGTACTATGGAGCTGAATCGTGGACATTAAACCGGAATACAATAAATCGACTTAACGCGTTTGAAATATGGAAATTTAGAAGATTGTTAAGGAATCCATGGGTAGATAGAGTCACGAATACAGAAGTGTTAAGGAGAATAGGCAGAGAGAGGGAAATGGAAATACAAAAACAAGAAAGAAAATTGTAATATCTCGGACATGTGATGTGAGAGGCGAAAGATACAACATCTTGAGACTCATAATTCAAGAAAAATAGAGGGTAGGAGAAGCTTAGGAAGAAGACGCGTCTCCTGGTTGAAGAACCTGAGAGTGGTTTGGTTGCAGCTCAAGGCAATTGTTCAGAGCAGCTGCCTCGAAGGTCAGAATGGCCATGAGATTGCCAACCTTCGTCGCGGAGATGGTAATTAAAGAAGAAGAAAGAAAAGAAAACACGTTTCTTGGTTAAGAAACATTCGTGAATGGACTCAGATATCAAATGCAGGACAATTATTCTACTCAGAAGATCGAGAAGCCTTCGCAATGGTGATCGCCAACGTCGGGTAATACTGATATGGCACTCGAAGAAGTGGCACGTCGGCTTTAGTTTCCATCTCGCTTCTCATTTCTCTTCTTTTCCGCATTAGTTGCCTGGTATTTTGGCTAATCTCTTGTTTTTGAGTTCTAGAACAGAAACAAGGCATTTGTGATTTATTATAAATAATTATTATAAAAAAAAATTCCGCTCTCTAATGGTTAGTTAATACAAGAGAGTTAAATGGGTTTGGCAAGTACTGGCGATGGATGATAACGCGTTATGAAAAAAAAGCAGCAGGCAATACAATTTAAGCCATAAAACCGAAAGGAAAACCACGGAAAAGATAGTAAAGTGACGGCGGACGCGTCGAGTTGGATTATGGAGCCACCAAGAAAAAAATGAGGGAATTACTATGCGGTATTTTGGATAATTGTTGTTTTCATCCGTCGATGTATATTCATTAAAAATAACTAAAAGGTTAAATACAAAAAGGATATCATGTTGTAGGTGTAGCCTGTATATTGCTATTTTTTAATTGGTTAAGTCATTAAAAATGTTATATACTTCAATTTACATAGTACTTATGTATAATTTAAAAACCGTTCCGACCGTATAAATTTATCATATATCTTATAAACTTTCGACAAACTTATACACTTAAATTAAAATAATAAAAGCAACAAAAATTCATATTTATTCAATATTAATATTCTGAATCCAAAAAACCGTTTCGTAGGCTGTTCCAAAATAAATAATTTGTAAAAATATTTGGAAAACTATCAGCATGAATCATTTACGAACAATAAATACCACAAAGAGGTTTAAAAGTACATAAAAATTGACAGTTTTTACTTTTAAACGCCTAGGATTAAACTGATTTAATGAGACAGTGAAACGATTCAAAATGCTAATGACTCTATTTAAGAGAAAGATAACACGACTTTATCGGCAAGCTTTTGGACGTTGTTTGTTTATGAATAAATTAATGATACAGCGCTGCTAAGAAAATATGTAAAAATTCATTTCAAATCAGACTTATAAATTATAAATATTATTAGATCTCAATTTAATATCGCCATCAATTTTAAAACTACGTATAATTGGTTTCAAATGAGTGTAGAGTAATAAATCATGAAGTGTCATAAAATTTGCCTGAATTTCGGTGTCGTCATGGGCGTAGGCAAATGGACGGATGTCAACTTCGTCGTCAAAAATTGATGTACCTCAAAATATCATATTTTGGATATTTTGTGATAACCAATTTTATTTAATTTTTCGATTAACTTATTCTTCAAACTCGTATTCCATTATATGGTCATTAAAGCTAATTACATTTTTATTTATAAAAACAAATTCACTTCCTTACTGAACGAATAAAAGCATTAGAAGAAACTGATAAGGGTATGACGCACCTCCTAATATTACTAAGAACTAAAATAAATCAACATGAAGACTAATAACGCGTAATGAGGTTTTACTTACACTTTCATTATAATCCCTCTTTTATTTTATTATTATCATTCGACATTCGACATTCGAGTTAGTAATTGTTACTACACCAATTAAACGTACAGTAATATTGTGATATAGAAATAGTGAAAAAGTTATAAAATGGCGACATTTACTCCAAAGAAAAGAGGTGTAAAAAATTCTCCGCTATCTGTTAGTGAAAAAGTTATAATTTTAAATGTATATGATTGCATAAAACACGATCACCCTAGTTTGTCTGTGCAAGAAAGTGTTGAGCGATGTGCCCGAATGACTGGAATTGGACAGTCCACGATTTTTAAATTATTGCGAGAAAGAAAGATATCAGGCCAGTTAAGTCCATGCAAGAGAAAATCAGGAAGACCAATAAAAATCTTAGGTGAAGACACCAAACGTGACATTCGAAGAAAAGTTCATTCGTTTTATTTTAAAAAGGAAATACCCACCCTTGACAAAATACTAATGGAGATAAGCCAAGATAACGATATTCCTTTGATATCCAGAAAACTTTTATGGAAAACTTTAAAAAGTATGAATTTTTCCTGGGAAAAGCACAATCGAAAGGCACTATTACTGGAAAGTGATGAAATCATTTGCTGGAGACGAAAATATTTGAGAACTATAAAACAGTACCGCAGAGAGCACAAGAAAATTTTTTATCTTGATGAGACGTGGATAAACGAAGGTTATATAGTCCAAAAAATGTGGCAAGATAAAAATGTAACAAGTGCTCGCCAAGCTTTCATAGAAGGCCTTTCGACGGGTATTAAAGTGCCTTCGGGAAAAGGGAAGAGGCTTATAATTGCTCACATTGGAAGCGAAGAAGGATTTTTAAAAGAAGGTTTGTTAAGCTTTGAGTCGTGTCGGACGGGAGATTATCATGAGGACATGAATTCGGATGTCTTCGAAGACTACTTCGGGGAAATGTTAAAATTTCTTCCAGCTGATTCGGTCGTGGTTATGGATAATGCAAGCTACCATTCAAGGCGCATAGAGAAGGTACCAACTTCAGCTTGGAGAAAGCAAGAAATTATTAACTGGCTGTCAAATAAAGGTATTCAGTTTGAGACGAATTCAATAAAGAAGGAACTACTAGCCGTAGTAAAACAACATAAATCTCGCTTCATAAAATATGCCGTAGAAGATGTAGCAGAAAAGTATAAAGTAACTGTGCTACGCCTACCGCCATATCATTGCGAATTAAATCCCATAGAACTTATATGGGCACAAGTTAAAGGATATGTTGCAAGACACAATACCACATTTAAAATGAAAGATGTCAAGGTATTGTTTGATCAAGCCATTATGGAAATCACATCAGAAAACTGGCAAAAAGCAATCCAGCATGTTTTAAAAGAGGAAGATAAAATGTGGGAACTGGACAACTTGGTCGATCAGGTGGTTGACCCTATAATTATAACACCAGGGGATGATGACAGTTCTTCGGATGAAGACTATAGTGATGTAGAATTGTAATAACGTATCCAGTAAAGTTTTTGTAGTTTTTGTGAATAAATTGATTTAAACTCCCCACAAGTGTTTCAATATGTAAAGTTCATTCGTGTGTGTTTGTGAGTATTTCCCGATTTCGGTTCGTATATATTTTATTGTTACATTTTATATTTTTTTAATAACACTGTTCTGCTGTATTACATTTTTATTTCCTTTAATATGATTTTTAAGAATGCATATTCTTTTGTCAATTAACCCACTAGCGCGCCTCTGGCTCAGTGTTTATCTGTCGATAACAATGGACTAATCCCTTAAAACAGGGTGATACCTACCTGCTCTTTATGAAACGACAGAATTTTGCAATGCGGACGGAATTTATTGACGGATTATTGACGGATTACCCTGTAGCGCTTTTGAATACTTCATGAGATTTTATTACTCTACACTCATTAGAAATAGAAAATAGCAATATAAAGAAAACGCAATTAAAGCAACGTCTAAAGAAGACATTATTCCGATAATCTGTGACACTGATTTGTTTATTTTCTGATTCTTCTACTTATTTCTCCAGTTTAGCAAATTATCTGTTTTATCTCCTAAATACCAACCTCGTCCAAATGAACGTACATTAACTGTTCACAGGAATTAAAATTACCAATTTGGTTAATCTCATACCTAAAAAGAGACCGTAAAATTATGAATCAGCAATAAATGCAATACATTTTTGATAAAAGTATATTGACAGGTTGACTGCCACAGCGGGCGTATAGGTACGCCCTTGTCCTAATTTTCCCAATATGCCCCGGGCGTATACGCCCGCTATGCACTCGACAAAATTTTAGGTCTATATTTGCAGCGGTCGTATTTGGAATGGTTTTAGATACAGTATACGACCGCTGTGGCATACAAGGCTCGCATATAATTGCGAGTTATAGGTATAATTGATAGACAAATATTGAAAAAACTGCAATTTTTATTTTTAATAAAAAATTAAAGTACTTCTATTAACTACTTTAAATGCATATTATAACAATCTAAATAAAAATGAGGCTTGCCCTCGCAGATACCGTAATAGGTCACAACTTTTTTTACATGATTTTTGGATGTCTCTCCACGAAGTTTTTTGCATAACTTTTTTTTTTTAATATTGCTTCGGCAGTTTGCCTTACAGACAGTTACATGATCTTTTAATCTTATTAGGCGCATTCAAAAAATTTTGAATTATTTGCAATTGAATAGACTAAAATAGATAAATTTAAAGTTGGGTAATCACTACAACAATTAACAAAAAGAAGAGAAAATATATATATATATATATATATATATATACATACACATATATATCCATAAACACATACAATTAACATGGGTCACTCGCTTCACGTCCAGGGGCCCATCAGGACATTATAATATATAACATACACAGGAGAACTAGGCCACGGTAAATAGGATTAAACATATATTATAAAGGAGAGAAAACAAGGGTTAAAAGTAAAAACACAAAAAAAAGTTTTTTTTTTTAACTAAAGAAAAATATTACATTTGGTCAATAAATCCATTATGCAATCGTAAACTAATCTATTTTGAGTCGCTAGGGCAGATAAAACATTAAACGGAGATTTACCGGTAATATGAACTATATTATTGTATAATAAAGTGGATTCCAAATTATATTTGGCACAACCAAAAAATATATGATCTAGGTCACATTCTACTCCACATTCCACACAGTTTTTACTCTCGATCACATGAATCCTTGCAAGATGAGCAGGAAAACAAGCATGTCCAAATTTAAGCCTAGATATGGTTGTTATATAACGCCTAGGGACATTATAAGTTCTGTGCCAATGTGCAACAGGGACAGTTGTGTATAAAGAAGTGTCTCTATTTGGGTTGGTAAAACAAAACTCAGACCATAGATCACTCCATTTATATTTCAAAACTGCCTTGCGTGAAGCAACCAAATCAGAAATACTGGGTAGATATTCTGTGGTATCCACTGAATAAATACTTAATTTGGCTAGTTGGTCCACATGTTCATTATGTTTAATTCCACTGTGTGCTTTAGCCCATATAAATATCACATTTTTTTTATTTTATTTAAAGTGTTTAACTAATTTTTTAATTAATATTATGTAGGGATTGGAGTATGTGGTTGGAAAAAAAGGTTGGTTAATGGCTGTGAGAACTGACATGGAATCTAAACAAAAGTAGGGCTTGATATATGGCAATTGCTTCCGCACTAAATATAGAAATATTTGCTTTTAATTAGAACATTTTTTCTTCTTCTCCATGGGGATTTAAAAGGCACATCCTGTACCGTCTTCTGATTTGAAGGCATCCGTGTAGATAGTACTGTAGTAATCCCAATTGGATAAGATGCTTGTTATAATGTTGTTATTTGCTCTACCAGTGTTAACATAATTTGGTTTAATAAATTTAACGCTACAAAAAAAGCTTCAAAATCATTTATATTTGTGTGTGATTTTAAATTAATAGCTTTATCAGCACAAACTGTGTTTTCTCTAAGAGCTTCACATAGGGTTGGAGAATTTTTCTTTATCCAATATTTATTCGTTAAATCATAATTGTTTAAATTTATTAATTTGGTATAAAGAAAAGTGTTCTGGTGTTTAATTTTCAGTAAAAATTTTTCGGCCAAGAAATGTCTTCTAAGAGAAATTGGAGGCTCAAGTGCTTCAACATAAAGGGGCTCAATAGGAGTAGTCTTCATGTCACCAATACAGATCCGCAAACACTGGTTTATAAATATTTTTAATTTGTTTAGTAAGTTCTTGATCTTAGATCCATAGATCCATATAACCAACATCCATAATCTACTGTCTGAACATCTGTTCCTCACCAAGTTTTAGTTGTCATTTTCAGAAAGTTTAAGCCTTTTTCACATCTATTTAACATATATTCGTGAAATTTCCATGTGAGCTTGTGATCCAGTATAATGCCCAAATATTTAATTACCTTTTTAAAAGGAATTTCTCGCTGTTTTACTATAAATGTTTCGATATTGGGAATATTATGTCTACTGAAAATGGTCATTGCTGATTTTGTGGCCGACAGCTGAAGGTGATTTTCTTCTAACCATATTTCTACAACGTTGTAAGTATCCATTAAAAATCCAAAAGCTTCATCTCTCTTCTTTGTTTCACAGTATATGCTAAAGTTATCTGCATATTGGATGATCTTAAAAGGATATTTTTCCAACTTTAATTTATGTAGCCTTCACAATATTTTCTATCTTTGTTAAAGGCCCTTCTTTTTTAAGCAACTTATGAATTTGTGCTGATTTCTTTGATGTCGTTTGATTTGTTCCATTTTCATAATTTTTCTCATCATAAGTTAGCAGGGATCTCACTAATTCTTCCCGAAACGCTTTAATTTTCTTTTATCAGCAAACTAGTTGTACTCTATGTGAGAATTTACAACAGCTGTCCCCAGAATGAATTATATCGCTAGTTTTTGATACCACTTTGGTAATAATGAATTGTTAGAGGTCAGCTGATGAGATTGATCAATCGATGACTTTTCCTTGTTATATTCAATTATTGCCTTCGGTTTATGAATCGTACCACTGCGTGGCTGAATAGCTAAGGTTTCTGTACTGTGCTTAGTGGTGAGAAGAAAAACATCCCTCTTATCTTTTCACTTCAGGACGACGCATACACCTTTTTTCGTTTTCCTGTCCAAATACTTCCCCTCATTTTAACTTTTTGAGTATGACTTCTTTTGGATTTCCACGCCTGTTAGCTCTCAATGTATCAACATAATGTATTCTACTTTTCAACAAAATATTTGTTAGTTCAAGACTTGTATCCTAGTCCGAGGCTCGTCACCGGTTCTTTGAGCTTTTTTTTTATTTTTATATATGGCAGGCTGCTAACCTAACCCTACAACCCTCCTCCTTTATCCGGGCTTGGGACCGGCAACATCACCCACCAAGCTACTCGATCCACCTAGTGGGAAATGCAGGCGGAGTTAGTAAGCGATAGTGATATCAGCGGAACCGAAAAGATGTAAACTAGTCGTAAATAACAAAATAATAGAACAAGTGATGGAAACTGAATACTTGGGAATAAAACTGTCAAGCTACGGAAAAGTGGAAGAAGAAGTACATAAACAAGTGAACATGGCAAACAGAGCAGCAGGATGTCTCAACAACACAATCTGGAGAAACAAATACCTCACAACGGAAACGAAAACCAGGATATATAAATCAACAATAAGACCGATAATGACGTACACAGCGGAAAGAAAAGCAGATACGGCGAAAACACAAAGACTACTGGAAACAACAGAAATGAAACTCTTACGAAAAATATAAACCAAACTCTAAGAGACAGAGTAAGAAGTGAGGAAATACGAGCGAGATGTGGTATAGAGGAAATAAACGCGTGGACCAAAAGAAGAAAAGTGGAATGGAATCAACACATCGAAAGAATGACAGAAAATAGAATAGTACGAATAGCAAGAGACAAATCGCCAAATGGAAGAAGATCATTAGGACGACCGAGGAAAAGATGGTCAGACAACGTCAATTGAGGCTAAAAACCAAAGTAAAACAGGCATTTTGCCTATTTATAAAGTAGGAAGAAGAAGAGGAAGACTTGTATAATAGTTATCAGCAATAATAGTTTCTTCTGACTTTAGTAGGACCTTTGAGAGTAATTACTATTTAAATGGAAATAAACCACAATTAAAGGTTAAAGTAAGTTTTATTGACGTTTCAATTTCCACTTCGGAAATCGTTCTGAGAACGATTTCTGAGAACAATTTCCGAAGTGGAAATTGAAACGTCAATAAACTTACTTTAACCTTTAATTGTGGCTTATTCTAATTTAAATAGTAATTACTTTAAAATGCCACAAGAAAATAGTTTTAGAACAATATTAAGAGACCTTTGAGAGGTTTACGACAATTTTAGTTAGTACAGAAGCGTTGACCTCCTCTTTTTTCTTTCCGGCATATATACGGAGATTCCATATGCACCCATTGCCACCGCATAAATTAAAAATGTTTTACTTTGTATTTGTGCGTTTTCTGGGGAATATATTGTTTGAATATCAATCGTCCTTAAAATGGAACAATAGACTCATCTATACAAAATGTTCGACCTTGAGTATAACTCTTTTGAAAATTTCTGATTTTGAAAACTCTGAGAAAAAGTTTTTCTACTAATGGTTGCACCTTAAATAAACGATCTCCTTCTGGACAACTTTTATTATCTGACTGCCATAATAACATTTTTAGGCCATTTTAGGCATCAATAGGCATTTTTACCAGGCCCATGTAAGCTACTATAGCAATAGATCTAAGGATTTCTTTTTTGTCGGTTGGAACCCATCTGTGTGGTCTTGAATCTTTGGTTATATCGCTGGAATCACACAATATTTGAGTTGCATACATATAAGTTTGTTTCATTTACAATCTCTTCAATAAGTTCATCATCAACGAAAGCACAAAAACACTTATAAGGCGATAAATCATTTATAAGTATTGCAGCGTAATTGCAACATAATCCAACTTTTTCTGAGTATTTAAATTCGTGATGATTTCCAATTGGCTGCATCCACGTATGTTCTAAAAAATTTTGATTAGCTCCAACCTCATTTTTCTGGATATCGTCAGTATCTGCTAATTGAGGTTTCAATTTTAAAGAATTCTTCCAATTGTTCAGGTGAAATATTGTTCCGCTTTAAAATCTTTCGATAAGCTATTGTCGTTTGTTGCTATATAATCAAATGTAATGCTTTCTGTAGCGTCAGCACCTTCTATTTCTTCCTGTGAGGCATCATCAGGCAAAAGTGATGTAGAACAGCTTGGTTGATCCAAAACATTCCTCGTATACTATTTACTAATTTATTGCATTTGATATTTGCTTTGGGTTTGGACAATGCTATTTGTTGAGAAAACATGTCTGAAGATGCTTCTATGTCTGAGAAATCTGAATTGGATAATATTTCTTCATCACTGGTGGGCAAAAACATGGGATCAATAATCAATGAATATCTTTATTACCTGATATTTTAGCATCTTTCAAAGCAAGTTTGAAAACTTTTCTGCTTCGATTACTCATTGTTGCACGGCGCATACGCTCGCTAGCGGTTTTTTTGAAAAATTTTCACTATTCTGAATTTTTTTTATTCAAATCTAGAGCAGTTATTTTAGAAATGCATGTTTGTAATTAATATGTGCTTGGCGTTTGGACCATTTTTTTTTCGTTTATATATGAGCAGTCAATCTGTTAAAAGCCTTTAAATGATATTTCAAATGATTCAGGTAAATAATTATCAATTATTTATATACATAAATTATTTTTCAACTATGCCAACTGTGTGAACTTCAACAAGAGAGCAAATATTCTCTATATACAGGGTGATTGGTAGGTCGATGGGAATTTTTTAAGGGATAATAGGGAACGCCATTTGCAAAATAATGTATCGCTCAAACTGTTCAGGTTTCCGAAATAAAGTTAAATTTGTCAATATTCGAAAATAAGGCTGCTCGTCTATTTTATTTTAAAAATAATTGTCTAAGCGACATACTTCCCTGACATACAAAATGATTTACGTATTACTTGCTCAGATTGCAAACGTTTGAAACGTCAAGTGCTCCTAAATCTATTGCAAAATTTGACCTGTACCTGTAAAATTATTAATGGATAATACTTATTTCAGTGCACTGGACAAGTATATTTAAAAACAAAATTAGGTAGAAAAAGTAAAAGAATATTTTTATTTATTATTATTTTTGTAAAAAATTTCAATAACAAACAACGAGAAGCAAGTTGTGTAAAAACATAAAGGAAGTTTAAAAACTGAAGACATCAAAACGTTTCAAAGCCGGTAAAAAACCCACAAACAAATCGACTTAATAAGATACGTTTAAACCGATTTAGAAATGCTAATGACTTTATTAAATATTCAAATTTTCGGTATTCCAAACATATTTTTATAAATATGCATAGCAGAAATAATATTATGAATTTATTACATGTGAAAATATTAAAATGCGGTTGATGTACGTAATATGATACACAAATTATTCAAATTTTCTAACGCGCTTTACATAAAATAGTGTGCTAGAGAATAGTCTGGAAGCAAAATCTACGTTTAGAGTCTATTTTACGAAAGAATTTATACAATTAGAATAGCTCTTTGTTAAAGTTAAAGTAAATATAAAATTGATGAATATAATATATAATAATTCGTTATTTTTTTTACCAAGGTAAATTGATTATGCGGAAGGCCACCGACATACATGGTGTTATGAATGGTGGGTAAGAAATATCTGCCAATTTAAATAAGCAGATTTAAAATACATCCCTTCTCTATATCAGCAAACTACTATCATGTACTTAAAATATCACAGAGACAGATTTTTAAAAAAATTAATTAAAGGTGGGGACTGTAGTAGTAAATTTAATAATTAATATATATTATTGTTATCGACCCATATGTGTACGCATATTATGGTATCCATGATGAAGAATACAACACAATAATTACATAGAGACATTCATAGAATTTAAAAGGGAGTTGTTTAATATGTTTAAAATATGATTCGGGCAAGGACATCTTCACACACACACACACGCAGTGATCAACCCTGCTCCTTGGAACATGTGTATACCAATATAAGAATGGGATCCACATGTCCGAAGATCAAACCGGTCACACTTCGCTAGTGGAAGTGGTACCTATCTGACCCTCAGGCTTTTCCTCCACCCCTCCTCATCGTGTGACTTACGTGAAGAGGCTTATGATCTGAAAGTTACTTAGAGTGCCCTGGGTAATGGGACAACCTCTATTTTTAATGACTGTGGTTATGCCACATAACTGTAGGGGTAGCCACATGTAGGCTTTTCTCCCTATTTACTTTACTGATTTTATAGAAGTTACTCTAACTTTACGTTGGGAATTGAGTCCCTAAAAAAAAGAAAAAAGAGCGTGTGTTCCGACCATAGAGCCGCCAGCCTGAGTTGATGACTCTATGTCCGGAAAAGAGTGTGTGCTCGGCCACTCAGCTGATGATTTGGCAAAATAAAGTCTGTTCTCCTCGCCGGCTGAGCATCCGAGTGGGGTCCGGCCACCAAGCCCATGTATGCTGCACATGACCTTAGTGCTGGGATTTCGCCAATAGATCAGTTCATATGATCTGCCTTAAGAGCCTAGTCCGCAATGCTGTATATAGAAGACCTGAGGGGCCCCTTCTATATTTGACTATGTGAATTTACGTTGAGACGTTATAATGGCAATATCAAAAGTATCAAGAGTAATTTAACACTAAGTGATTTAATCAGAGAACACTATTTTTTTTGTGGACTTCCTTGGTGCTTAGGGACTATCATAGACAATTCTTTCCCTTTTTTTCCTTTCCTAAGTGTGCGTGTGGTAGGGTGTGCATTCCCAGGTGTATACAGCCCTCACACACCCCGTTGTATATTGTCCTTAAGTACCTAAAAAACCTAAAAACCTAAAAGCGTACCCTCTTGCCAGAGTTTTTTTGGTGTGTTTTCTGATTGACTGCACTTTCCTTGTTCGTTCTCCTTGCAAACATCTCGTTCTTTATTTACTAATTTGGGTTCTCCCTATATCCAGCTATCTGTTGTTTTGGTCTTCTGTGTACCGTCCTGATGTTTTCATTGTAGTTAGTCAGCTCTCTTAACATTCTGCTTGGGTGATTTCTTAGTCCGTTAAATATTTCATATGCTCTCTCATCTAGCGTGCGTAGGATTCTTGTTTGTCCTGAGTCTTTGTATACATATCTCTCAAAGGTACGTACTTTGGTATCTTTAGTGCGTCTCTGACTATTTGATTTTGGGTGGTCTGTATCTTTTTCCTGTTTTACAGGTGTGTCCCCACGCAGCGGATGCATATGTTAGGACTGGCAGGATAATGCAATTCGCAACCCTGATTTTAGTTTTAAATCTCAGTTTGCTTTTTCTTCCAATAAGTGTTGAGAGCTGACTTTTCAACGCTTTGGCTTTGTATGTTTGCTGATTGATGTGCTCAGTAAACGTTAGCTTCTTATCTAGTAGCACTCCAAGGACATCTTCTGCATCACCAACTGCATTTGTTGCGACTTTTTTTATTTTTGTTACTGCACCGACTGCTTCAGAGCTCATTACGCTATACAACTATCAATACCAATTCCTACCCATTTCTTCGGATCCAAGTGCAGTTCTTTCAACAAGTTTAATACTATTTTCCCCAAGGCTTCTCCTATCAGGCGTTGTTATTCCCCTTCTTTTTGATTTTCACTAATTATTTTTATATTCTCATAATCGCCAACGAATTAGACAAAATCTTTATGTTGTTATTGTGTATGTATCTCAAATTTAGAAAAAGCTGTTCCACGTGAGATACGTCTTTCGTTTCGTCAAATATGACATAGTAATAATTTGCAATTTGAACCTAATTGATTATTTGTTCACCATAACATATTATCAATTGATTTTGACTGGGGCTACTAATGAATGTTGCTCTGGAAGATGCACTGGATATATGTTGTATAAGGGTCTCATTTCTTGATGCGATGTTATATCACTCATTAATAGGTCCAGCATCTTCGTCCAGAAGCAGAAGGCCATCGTCACGATGGCCTCTTAGAGGAATATTTTGTCGACCTAAGAACACTATAGACTTTTCTATTGGTCGTAGTCTTTGTTTATTTTCTTGTCTCTGTTTAGAGCTCTCAGAGTCTATCTGGTTAATGACTGACTTTTGCGAGTACAGATAACTTTGTAGAAAATCCAGCCCAACCTAAATGCCCTTCTTGTGATATGATATTTTTTCAAGAGTTTCTATGGTTTCTATGATCTTTGCCCATGAGTTTGGCGAAAGATGTTAAACGTTTCGTGACTAGGCTTTTCGCTGTCATCCCTTTATTTTGACCACATTTTTCATTAGAAAATAAAACGTAATACTTGCAAAACAATCCCTTCTGAAAGTACCAACCAACTTCTTGGTTTTAAGTGGTGGTGACCCAAATAACGCTTCACTTCTTTTTTATTCTTTGTGTGTACAGAATATGAAAATTAATATGATTTTCATACAGCAGGTACAGAGGCTCAGTCTGTTGCTTTCTCCAACAGAGCGCGGTTATGTTATACATGCATAGCTTAGGTTACCAAACACTTTACCTCGTTCAGCATAATCTCTACTACCCAACAAAACTAAAAACATTTTTCTCGAGTCAAGTGGGATATCTGTTTGAAACTAAAAACATTATTTTTTAATTCTCGGGGGGGGGGGGCTGAGGGGGAACATGCCCTTATGCACCCTTTCTGTCTCCAAACGAAAAAATAAATACTGAAAAGGAAGAAGGAAAAGAAGTATTAAGGATATTTAAAAAACCAAAAAATCACAATGAGACGAATGAATACCGAATGAACTCCTATAGTACAGAGGAAGAGATCTGAGACAAATCGGACCCGGACAATTACGGAGGAATTAATTTATTAAACACAACACGAAAATTAACAACCAAAGTGATAACAAATAAACTGAATGAGATTATAACACTAGCAGAATAACAACAAGGTTTTAGGTCTGGAGATCATGCACCGACGCTATATGTATAATAAGGCAACTGCAAGAGAAATCATTACAATAAAACAAACCGGCATATCTATGTTTCGTGGATCTTAAGAAGGCATTTAACTGGGTCAAATTAAAGGACGTTATCCACTTATTATACACAAGTGAGATACCTCTAGGAATAAACAAAATGATCGAAAATAGTTACCAAAACAGCACAATAAAATTAGAAGTAGAGGAAGAACTAACTGACCCTATTGAAGCTGTCAATTAGATAAGACAGGGAGATTTTTGAGTTCTCTAGTGTTCAACCTGATTATGGTTGAAATAATTAAAAATGTAAGTACTAAAAAAGGATACCAAATGGGAGAAAAACAACTTAAAATAGTCTGCTATGCAGACGACGCAAAATACTACTCTCTCAAAGTAAAGATGATTTCCAACGAATGCTGCAACAATTTAATATAATCGCCAGAAAATTAATCATGTTAATTTCCCCAAAAAGACAAAATGCGTGGTTATAACCGCAAATTTAATAAGATGTAAATTGAAGCCAGAAGTTCAGATAATAGAACAAGTGATGGAGTTTAAATATCTATACGTCACATTATCCAGCTATGGAAAGCTCGAAACAGAAATAAGGAGAAGATCAAGTGAATAGATCAAACAGAGCAGCAGGTTTCCTGAATGAAACAATATGGAGAAATAAAAATATCGGGAAAGAAATGAAAAGGAGAATTTACAAAACGGTCATCAGACCAATAATAACATACACAGCAGAAACACGACCTGGCAAAGACAAGACGAAAAGGATGTTAGAAACAGGAGATAACCACTTTAAAAATTGATGATTAAACACTATGGGACAGAGCTAGAAGTACAGATATATGACGTAGATGCAAGGTGGAGAACATCAATGACTGGGTAAGAAATAGAAAAGTAGTATGGAACGATCGTATAAGCTGATTGGCAACAAATTAGAGTAGTAGAGACCGCAAGAGACGGTTTCTCAATAGGAAGACGATTAGTAGGAAGACTACGAAAACAATGGAACGATAACTTACTGGAGGCACATTGAAAAACAGACAGTCATGTCTACATAAAAACAAAAAGAAGATAAAGATGAAGATGAATTGTCATCCGTTGCAAGAGAAAAACACTACAGGCTCTATTCTGCTGTCAATATTATAATCAAATTCGCACAAGTTGCAACTTTTTACTATGCTCGAGTAAAGTTGTCAATTAGAGAAAGAAAATTTGATTAATAGCAATACATCCACGTGATTGCAATGTACACTTCTTAAGTTCTGGAAGCGCGCCAAATTATATTGCACTAAAAATTAAAAAAAAATACACTACTGCTGTCTAAGAATTTACTACTGTATAAATTCAACTATTACAAAAAACGAAAAATGTACAGGCCAAACCTTCAAAATGCTCACGTCCAATAAATTCTTGGTGAATCCTAAGGTTGTACCTTTTTTTTTACAAAATGTGTCAAATCAAATCAAACAATATAAAGGAAGTACTTAAAAATCAATTAGTAACAAACCAATGCCGCCGTCGCTCCAACGAATTAAAATAATACAAGTAGTACAGTAGTAGTACATCAGTAACACTCAGATGGGATTCAGAAAAGGGCTGGGTACAAGGGAGGCTCTGTTTGCAATGAACGTTCTCTCACAGAGATGCTTAGACATGAACCAAGAAATTTACACCTGCTTTATTGATTTCGAAAAGGCCTTTGACAAAGTACAACATGAACCACTAAGACAAATTCTAATAAAGAAAAATATAGACAGCCGAGATATTCGAATTATATGCAACCTATATTGGAATCAAACAGCAAATGTGAAGGTTGAGGGTAGGCTAACAGAAGAAATTCAAATCCGTCGAGGAGTCCGGCAGGGATGCATCTTGTCGCCACTTTTGTTTAATCTGTATAGTGAAGCTATTTGTGAACAAGCACTCGAGGAAGAAGATCTTGGACTGATAATAAATGGTGAGACGATCAACAATATAAGGTATGCTGACGATACGGTTCTCCTAACGGGAACGCTAGTAGAACTACAACATCTCGTTCAAAGTCTCAATATATATTGTAACAGTTACGGCTTGAAAATTAATTTGAAAAAAACTAAATTTATGGTAATCACGAAATCCAAGAACATCAGAGCTAATCTTGTAATAGACAATACAACGATTGAGCGTGTGTCCTGTTATAAATATCTAGGTGCTTGGATCACAGACGATACTGATCAAACAAAAGAGATTAGATGTAGAATAGAAATCGCTAGATCAGTCTTTAATAGAATGCGCAAACTCTTTTGCAATCGTGATATCAACATAAAGTTACGAATACGAATGCTGCGGTGTTATGTCTTTTCTACCCTGTTGTATGGAGTAGAGGCTTGGACACTAAAACAGTTGACCACAAAAAACATCGAAGCTTTCGAGATGTGGTGCTATAGGCGCATTCTCAGAATATCATGGATGGACCGCGTCACTAACACGCAAGTACTCCAAACTTTAGACAAAAGATGCGAAATTCTAAATGAGATAAAAACTAGAAAGATGGAATACTTGGGGCACATTGTGAGAGGTGAAAAGTACGAACTTTTAAGAAATATCATGCAGGGCAAAATTAAGGGCAAAAGAAGTGTGGGAAGAAGAAAAATATCGTGGCTTCGTAATCTACGTGAATGGTTCGGGTGTAGTTCGATTGAACTTTTTAGGCGCGCTGCTAACAAAGTCGCAGTGGCCATGATGATTTCCAATCTCCGTTAGGAGTGGCACTAGAAGAAGAAGAAGAAGTAGTACAGTACTCCTGGTGGGATGATACTATTAGTACCGCCTTTAGTATTTATTTCATCTATTACTACCAATTTAGCAATATAGAACTGACATAAGTTTATGATTTTAAACACTTGGATATCACACTAAAGATCTCGTCTATTTTGTGAGTCCTCTTCTTCTATTTTTCGAATTCGAATGACGTATCTGATAGCGTACTTCTAATTTCATACGTTTTACGTTTCTGTATTAAAATATTTGTTAGGATTCCATTTTTTCGACAGTTTTATAGAAATACCATTAAGTGTGACATCTTGTGGTTTTCCACCAACTTTTTTTATTCTTCAATTATCTCTTTAGTAGTAAATTTTATGTCGTCTTTATCATTTGCTATTTTAACATGATCATCTGCAAACAACAGAATGTACACGGAGTCTTCTTCGATTTTCTTTCGCATTCTTAAACCCTGGTTTCTTCATATCTGTAGAGAGTTTTTGTTGTAAAACAGAGTAGTACATAGTTAATATTCCTCCTTTAAACATTAATAAGTTTTTTTTTAAATATTTCATACAGTTCTAGCACTAATAGCAATAATAAAGGAAAATTGATTTTAGCTAGACTACGTACGGCAGTTTCACGCTGTTCCCATTTATAAGTTTCAGATGATAGTAGTACATCTATTTTTTTACTTTTATATATAAATATAAATCAATAAAAATCAATATTATATAAATCAATCATGATCAAAATATAAACTTAATTCTCATCGAAAAACTTTATCAGGAGGTCCTCTTTACTGTGTCTAAAAGGTATTTGTTTAGATAAAAATCACAGAGTACAGCGTGCAAGAAGACGTAGAGGAAATATGCTAATGAGGTGTTGCAAATGAAAAATGAATGTCGTGCGGAGAAGAGTGTACTAAATAGGCCAATTCGCTCTAGAAAAAAGGAATGCTAAAGACGTCTGTGCGACCAGTTGGATGAGCACGTATTGGGACAAGGGTACAAAATTGTATTGAAGCATTTTGACGTGTACCCTCCATACGAAATGCCGATGGATAAGAAACTCTCGGTAACACGGAAGCTCTTTCCGTCTGGTGAATGGCATGGAGTACGGAGTGATGCGTCTGCTGAACAAGCTGAAGCTTAAGTACCGCAAGGTCCCGGACGTAGATGGGATACCGCATAATGCAATTAAACGCCTTGGCCTACTGGAGCCGGCGTGGATTCTGGGCCTCATGAACGCTGTCCTCGTTGGACAGAGCTTTTCCGCAGACTGGAAAACATCGAAACTAATACTCCTGCCTAAAGGAAAGGAATAATATCCACCTATTTGCCTACTCTCTTGTATTGTTAAACTGTTTGTAAAAATGTTAGCACGACTGTTGCAGTGTTGGAAGTTTACCGAGCAATAAATATGGAGCAATCACTCTAATCTTCAATCTGTACTCTGAAAGAATATTTATCGAAGCTTTGCACGAAACTGAAAAAGGTGTTCCACTAAATGGTTACCGGCTAAACAACATCAGGTATGCAGATGACACCATAGTATTTGCGGACAACTTAGAAGACCTACAAGTTCTTATGAACAAAATCACGTATTACAGTCAACAATATGGATTCAATATAAACGTTAAGAAGACAAAGCTTATGATAATTAGCAAGAAAAGGATAACAGAAGGTCAACTCTACGTCAACCAATCCCTTGTAGAAAGAGTGACGCACTACAACTACCTCGGCACCATAATAAATGAAGAATGGACCAACAACCAGGAGATTAGAGCACGCATCGGAAAAGCTAGATCCACCTTCAATCGGATGGGGACCTTCTTTAAGAGTCACAACCTCACTCTTGGTACAAAAGTAAGAATGCTGTGATGCTACGTCTTTTCTGTCTCTTTTATGGTGTTGAATCGTGGACCTTGAACGAAGATATGTGCAGAAAACTGAAAGCATTTGAGATGTGGCTATATCGGAGAATGCTTAAGATCCTGTGGACTGACCGAGTCACAAATGAGGAGGAGGTCCTTAGAAAAATAAATAAGAACCGAGAAGTACTGACCACCATCAAATCTCGAAAGTTACAATTCTTCGGACATATTATGCGAAATGAATCTAGATATGCTTTCCTTCAAGCCATAAGATAAAGATTGCAATGATGATGGCCAACATTCGTAACGGATAGGCACTTCAAGAAGAAGAATGAACATCAGCTGTTTAAATAACCATTAATCAAGACTGCAGTAAGTCCAGTATACTAAGGAGTTACTGCATTCTTGGTTAGTCTATTATACTTAGGGCAGTCTTGGTTACTATTTTAAAACTTTTGATGCACATACTGCAAAGAATTCTTTTATATCTCAATCACTGCTGAAGACACGATAATTTTGAGTAGCCTATAACTTAATATTCAATATTTGTCAACTTACGGAACTTTTCCTTAGCTGGGCAGCATTGTGGTGTAGAGAAAAAACTTGATGTGGTAGAGAAAAAGTAATTACAGTTTAAAAATAGGTATGCCTACATACCTATAAGACAGCTCAACCATCAAATTCAACAAAATATTTTTTCCACATTGTTCCCCAGTGTAATAAAATTATTTTTGCCCTCGCACTAATATTTTTCTAAGGATACATAATAAGTTTAAAAAATGACACGAATATTTTTGTTACCTTTTAGACATAAAGCAAGATTTACGAAGTGACCCACATGCTTTCTGAAGCAAATCAAAAGTTATGTTTGTGTACAGGAAGCAACAGCTATCAAAAATTGTCGATGGTACGTTAAGGCTTCTTCCTTGTTTAAGACTAATTAAATTATTTGTATCTGAGAGGTCTGCATAATCAGAACATTCTCAAAATCAGAAGAATGGAAATGTTTATCATATCTTGAATTATATGCTTCCTTATTATATTAAGGAAAATTATTTAAGAATTTAAAGTTGCATGAAGTATACATGGTTAGTAATAAATTTAAAAAATGGATGAAAAAGCTGTTAGAAAGTTTACTAGTAGGTATATGAGTAAATTGTTTTTTTAAACAATTTAATGACGACGATTATATTTACTTTTGAGTTGAGTTTTATTGAGTAGCTAGCTAGTTAAAAAATAAATTTTATATAAATAGGTCACTAGGAATACATTGTAACCCTGCTTCACAACAACTTTTAATATAGTATACAGTGTGTAAAAGCCAAATGGAATAAATTCATTATTTAGGTTACTGTACATATTTATAAAAAATCCCGAAACACGTCAAATTTAAATTATAACTTGACATTCTTTAACGTGAAAATGCAACCCCTACCTTCAACTCCCTTAGAATGACAGGTACAACCCCCCAATTTTTAAAATAGGAAGTATAGGCTTGTGATATATCGTTTGAAAGGTCTTTTCATTCTCCATTCAAAAATGGTGTCGATTTCAAGTTTATTAAGATAAATTAAGATAAAATAAATTAAAATCATGTGGTTACCGAAATTCGATAAAATATACTCAAAACTTATTTCCCGTTTAGGTCTTGATAATGCAAAAGTGAACAAAACCATAGCAATGTGGTTTTTAGATGGTAACCATTAAAAAACTTTGAAGAATTTCCGTAGCAACGTTATTTTAACACGCATTAGTAAATTGTTTTATTTAAGTTGTCAGTATTTTAATTTAAGTAAAAAGTTCGTTTAATTCAATTCTGAAAAATGCTTAGATTAACAGAAATGCATAAAATAACAGTTTTACAAATGATTGGTTACGGAGATAACACCCGAACACAACACGAAGTAACTCGCCTATTTCATGAGAAATTTCCTAATTTACTGCCTATATCCCAAGGAACAATAAGTATAATAAAAAAGCAGTTTCGCGAGTTTGGTCATGTAAGGCAGATAAAAAAAGCAGCTGCCAATACACTGAGTGATGAACTCAAATTAGATGTGTTGCTTGAGTTTCAGGAAAATCCACATACATCGAGTAGACAGGCATCCACTACATTCAATGCTAGCCATACATCGATAGTAAACATATTAAAAGAAAATAAATTGCATCCCTATAAGATGATACCTACTCAGGAGCTCATGGAAAACGATTTTGATAGGAGAACTTTTTTTTGTGAGCAAATGATGGACATGTTGGATAACAATATTATCCAATTAGAAGACATTATGTTTTCTGATGAGTGTAATTTTTCACTTAACGGTCATGCTAATCGGCAAAATTGCCGCTACTGGGCCACGGAAAATCCTTACTGGATGAGATAAGAACACACTCAATACCCTCCAAAGGTTAATGTTTGGGCAGGGATTGTAGGAAACAATATCATTGGTCCCTTTTTCATTGAGGGCAACTTGAATGGCAACAATTATTTGGCACTACTTCAAAATGATGTCATTCCAACGTTGGCAAATTTATATCCTGATCCAGGAAACCCTCAAGTTCCAGCGAATACGATATGGTTTCAGCAGGACGGAGCACCACCACATTACCAACTTAATGTCTGGCAGTATCTCGATACAATATTTCCCAATCGGTGGATAGGAAGGCGAGGATCGATAGAATGGCCAGCGCGATCAGCTGATCTTACATTATTAGATTTCTTTTGATGGGGATATGTGAAGAGCCATGTGTACAAAACTAAACCTTCTGATTTAAATGACTTAAAAGAACGAATAACGCTTGCAATTAGGTCGATCACGCCTGTTATGTTAAATAATGTTAGAAGACAGTTTTATTTGAGATTAGGATGTTGCCAAGACGTACGCGGTGAACATTTTTTGAACATCTACTTCATTATACATTCATAGTTCTTTTTCGTGTTCTACATTTTATTACGTTTTGCATTACATTTTAGTTTTTGATTGTATTGTAGCGAATTTCGGTAACCACATGATTTTAATTTATTTTATCTTAATTAATCTTAATAAACTTGAAAGCGACAACATTTTTGAATGAAGAATGAAAAGACCTTTCAAACGATATATCACCAGCCTATACTTCCTATTTTAAAAATTGGGAGTTGTACCTGTCATTCTAAGGGGGTTGAAGGTAGGGGTTGCATTTTCACGTTAAAGAATGTCAAGTTATAATTTAAATTTGACGTGTTTCGGGATTTTTTATAAATATGTACAGTAACCTAAATAAGGAATTTATTCTATTTGGCTTTTACACACTGTATAATACTTCTGATATATATACTTCCGCAGCCATCTGTTTTACATTTTAACATGTATTTATTATAGATAAAAACTACAAAAAGTTTCCTCTTTGTTGTTTCCGTGTAGCCTGAGAGTGTACGTGGACGCCCTAAACTGAGCAGGATTCTTCGCAGGACAGACATTGTGGAATTAAATAGATTCTATAATATAGTTAAAGAGGTATAAATAAGGTATAACCAAATAAATATCCGCAGATCAACTGACAGAAGAAAATTAAATCAAAGAGATGGTGTAAAAGGAAAAAGAGAGGCCCAGAAATGAATATCCCTTCTGAGTCTACAAACAGAAATATAAATGGAACGAGTTTATATCTCGGTCACTTACTTTTTACATATCCCAAGTAGGTCTTAATCAGGTACTTACTGTTCCTATGGGAAGATTTGATGTCTCCTGCATACATGTGGTCTGGGTATTTAGAGCCAAATAAAAGGTCTGTTGAGGTTTGGCACAGAGTTTATACATACATAAGGGTGCGTTCATAACGGAGACCATCGCACCGTCTCCTCGTCTAGAGCGTAGCACTGATGGCGAACGGTCGCATTTAAATAATGCATTTATTTTACTGAAAATCGATTAAATGATACCATCCCATGGCCCAAGCGAGGGTCGGCGCCTCGTTATGAACGCACGCTTACAGAGTGTCAATCTGTTTTTTTTTTGCTTTTATATTTAACTGTTTGTCCACTAAAGGTCGTGGCATATTATCGTGTACGTTGCGTTTCCAGCACATAGCGTTTAGTTTCCGAAAAATATAATTTAAATGGTTTTAAATATGAACAATGCACTCTGTCCGGAACATAGGTCGTAACCGGTTGGTTGGTGCATTAGATGTCCGTCGTTCTCCCCTTGTTGTTTATTTAGGAACTTGTTTGATTTTGATACAGAGTATTTAAAACAATAATTTTCGAGGCTATTTTGTCATTTATGCATGTATTTTTATTGCTTTTTGACAATTAATCACGGAAGTGATAAACAATTAGGACTTTTGTACGGAAGTGATACCTCTTCTTTTTAAAAATACTTTTTGGTTTGATACATATGGCTTCGTTAAATGGAGTATTTTGTTTTTTAACTGAAGGTGAAATTAAATTTAAAACATATTTAAACTGAATCCTATTCATTCTAAAATAATTGTTAAACCTATTAATTATTATTAAATTCCTAATTGTTTATCACTTCCGTGATTAATTATCACAAAGCAATAAAAACACATGCATAAATGACAAAATAGCCTCGAAAATTATTTTTTTTAAATACTCTGTATCAAAATCAAACAAAGACCTAAATAAACAACAAGGGGAAAACGACGGGTATCTAATTAACATTATCCTTACAAACCGGTTACGACTCGTTACGCAGCCGTCGGCATCAGAAAAATATTGTTTTCGAATATACTGAACGGAAACGTTAAGTGTCTGAAACGCAATGTTCCGGACAGTGTGCGTTGTCCATATTTAAAACCATTTAAATTATATTTTTCGGAAACGCTATGTGCTGGAAACGCAACGTGCACGATAATATTCCACGACCTTTAGATGTCTAAGCACTGAACATAGGAATAAGGCGAAGTGGCACAATATCACTAAAGCTGTTTAACCAATCCCTAGATGATGTGTTCAAGAAATAAATTGGCAAGAGAAGAACAATAAGTGAAGAATATTAACCATCTGCGATAAGCCGATGCTATCTCCCTGGTAAGAAATGATGAGAAGAGTTAAAGAATATGCTTTTGGAACTAGATAGGAAAGCACGAAAGATTGGTCTTAGAATAAACTATGTGGAAACATCACAATAAAAATACAAATTATAATAAGATACGATAGGTCTTAAGCTATATATATATATATATATATATATATATATATATATATATATATATATATATATATATATATATATATTTGAGAGAAATCATAGAATTTAACAAAAATATCAGACTGTGATGAAAAAAGATTAGCATGGACAGCATTTGGAAAGCTCGCTTTCATATTAACAAATCATAAATATTTGGAGGATCTTCAAACAAAACTCTTCGAGCAATGCGTCCTACAAGTGATGACATATGAATGCCAAAGAGATCCATGAAGTGTTTTGATCTCTGCTGTTTTCTTTATTCTTTTTTTCCTCTCTGTGCCAGGTCTTGTTTCTGCCGCGTATGTCATTATTGGTCTAAAGACTGTTTTGTAAATTCTGCCTTTCTTTTCTTTCCCGATATTTCTATTTCTCCATATTGTTTCATTCAGGCAACCTGCTGCTCTGTTTGCTCTATTCGCTTGATCTTCCACTTTAGTTTCTAGCTTTGCGTAGCTAGTTAATGTGATGTCCAGATATTTAAACTCCATCACTTGTTCTATTATGTGACCTTCCAACTCCAATTTACATCTTAGTAAATTTGCTTTTATAACCATGCGTTTTGTCTTTTTGAGGAAAATAACATGATACATTTTCTGGCGGTTATAGTAAATTGGTGCAGCTTACGTTGTAAATCATCTTCACTTTGAGGGAGTAGTATTGCATCCTCTACATAGCAGATTACTTTAGTTGTTTTTCTCCCATTTGGTATCCTTTTATAGTTCTTACTTTTTTAATATTTCATCCATAATCAGATTAAACAATAGAGGTCTCAAGGAATGTCCCTGTCTCACCTCATTGCCAGCTTCAAAAGTATCGGTTAGTTCTTCTTCGACTTTTACTTTTATTGTGTTGTTTTGGTAGATATTTTCGAGCGTTTTGATTATTCCTAGAGGTCTCTCCCTTGTTTACAATAAGTAAATAACATCTTTTAATTTGACCCGGTCAAATGCCTTTTTAAGGTCTACGAAACATAGATATACCTGTTTGTTGTATTCTAATGATTCAAATGACTTGTCTCATTATAAATCGGTGCATGATCTTCCCGACCTAAAACCTTGTTGTTCTTCTGCTAGTGCTTTCTTTACCTCTTCCTCTTCAGTATTTATTTCTTCGTTTGTCGTCACATCTGGTGTTGGTGGTTCATTATCATCACCTTTAGCAACTAGGGATTGAAAGTAGTCTACCCATGTTTCCTTCTGAATGTGTTTCGTTTTTTTGAGTTTGTTCATCTCTCTCTTTTTCCTCTGATCATTGTCCATATTTCTTTTAGTGTTCCCTAGAAGTCGTGTTCCGTCTGTTTTGAGAAGCTCTGTCAGTTTTTCATTTTTATTTGTTTAAATAATGTATTCGTTTCATTTCTGATTCTTTTATATTGGTTATATGCCTGCTTTGTTTGTTGTGTTCTGTATTGTAAAAAGGATTTTTTCTTTTCTTCACATTTTGTCTTTACTTCCTTTCTTAACCATGGTGTTTTCTTTTTTGATATGTCAAATATGTTCGTTACTTTACCCTCTCCAAGTGATTCTGGTGCTGCGTTAGTTATGTTATTTTTGAGTGTTTTCCAGCTTTTCTCGATGTTATCGTTTTCTAATATTTTATTCCTAGCGATCCTCCCTGATATTCTTTTTCTGTATAGGTATTCCGTGGATTCCATATTTGGTCCTTCGACTTTGATTTTTGTTTGTGTTGGGGCCGCTCTCTTGGGTGTGAAGTCCATAAATTTAAGTGCAGAATTGTTTTCCTTTTGTGAAAACGTACTTTTATCGTTAAAAAGCAGTATTGTGAATTTGGAAAGCATTATTGAAAAATACGATGTAGAAGTGGCTTTTTTGAGCTACGCAAATGTAATTTGAAATGAAACGTCTACGTGTGGATGAGACTTTTAAAGAAGGTAGTTAACCTCCATTATCAGTCAATATCATTCAGTAATATAGACCTCTCTATCACCAATCTCTATCCAACGTGGTAACAGGACCATTGTCTTACTCAAATAATTAGTAGTAAGTGAAGACTTGCAATCAAGATTGTATCCACCGACTCCAACTGCCAGCTATGGTCATCCGTTACATGCTGCTACCACTCACCATTCTCCAAGGTCACCAGCAAACAACTCAATGTCGAACATGGATACATTAGCGAAGACCTAAAAAGGATGGAAAGGCGAATGTTGTGAATAGGCTTGAAAAACAGGAAACGTAACACGTAACAAGTGGATACCGAATGTTACAAAGGTGATATGTCACAGAAAAAGCAACAGAAATAAAGTGGAAATTTGTAGGCCTTAACATCAGACAGAACGAAGATATATGGAGCAATCAAGTGCCGCACTGAAAATCCTAGGAATCAAAACAACCCAGAGAAAGATCACAGATGAGGTGGGCAGATGATTTAAAGAGACATGCCGGTCCAATACAGATAAATATCGCAAGGCATAGAGAAAAATGGAACTCAGAGGGAAATGTATCCGAATATCCAAATTTGGATGCAAAAAAGCTTTAAATAGATCCACCAAATAAAGTTCAATTGTCTAATTTGTTCATTTTTCCTAGCTTCTTTCTCGTAACCGTTTACGTTCCGTATCGAATATTTTGGTAAGTTTTGCAAAGTAAAGTTTTTGTAAAGTATTTCGTGTGTACTTTATGTATTTACCCAAGATATATGCCAATAAATGTATAATAGAAATACCACAATTATTCTAAAATAAATTTTATTTTAGTTTAGGATATAAAATGCTAAGAACTGATAAAAATTATACAGACTATTTTGGTTACATTTATAATGAAATTTCCCGAATGTAATATGAGAATGAAATGAGAAGGAATGTAATACAATTTTTTTGTTTCGGAAATAAGCGAACTTATGACAGATGTACCTTTTAATTTGATGTTAAACAGAGCAAAAAATAGAGCTTGTGCGGGAAAGTGTCGTAATTTCCTTGGCAATACGAAAGCTGACAATTTCCAAGAAATCATTCAGGAACTTTATGTTGGCGAAGATCTAGGATACAACATGTCACTCAAGATTCATTTTTTAGATTCTGACATTTTTCCCTAAAAATCTGGGTACCGTAGAAGATGAGCATCGTAAAAGTTTTCACCAAGATATATTGCATATTGAAAGAGGCTGCAGTGGAAAATGGCCAGCAGCAATGGTATTAGTCAATTGTCTGTTGTTTGTTGGTCGATTTACCGGGAAATTTCTATTGTAGCAATGAAAAGGAAGAAAATTACAAAATAACTTGGATTTTATGATCATATTGATATAGATTTAGTGAAACTTTCATGGCTGGTACCTGAAAAAATATTTTTTTTTTAATGTTAAACTTAAACATGGTACTTTAAAGTGAATAACTGAATATTTTTATAGCAAATTTCGTGTTTATAGGACCAAAAATAATGTTATCATGCAATCATGCATGTAATAAAAAAAGAAAGAAAACACTATGATTTTAAACACTAAATACTTGGATTTGGTTTCAGCTTTTATTAATACATTGATTTTAATTTGTAAATCTATCTCCTTTTTTATAGTAATATGTTGAATAATTGAATAATCAATACCTTATAACTGTTTTAAGAATATAATACTTAATTACTATTTAAATGGGGATAAGCGACAATTAAAGGTTAAAATACGTTTATTGACGTTGCAATAGTAAATTTACTAATGTTTGTATTTTGAGAACGATTTCCTAAGTGGAAATTGAAACGTCAATAAACGTATTTTAACCTTTAATATGTGGCTTATCCCCATTTAAATGGTAATTAATTTAAAATGCCACAAGAAAATAGCTTCAGAACAATATAATTCTTAGTACCACCATATTATATAATCCACATAAAAAATTTAAATAATTACTGTTTTTAAAATTTATTCTTAAACACTCAACTGACCAATTTTTCTTTGTTTCAGATTTAAATTCCGATTATTTAGACATGCCCTTCGGTAGATCGCCGGGAACGCCGGGATTACACGGGTCGAGTCAAAGGACGAAAAGGATGAGGACGTCGTTTAAGCACCATCAGCTAAGGACGATGAAATCCTACTTTGCGATAAACCATAATCCCGATGCCAAGGACCTCAAACAACTATCTCAAAAGACTGGTCTTCCTAAGAGGGTGCTGCAGGTAAGATATCCCTTTTCAGATACAAGCTTATTTGAATTTCCCATTATTTATCATACACATCTTAGTTGTTGTAATAGATAAAACTTCTACAAAGCGTATTATATGAAAATTCTTTATCTCTTTAAAAAATAAAAAAAAAACTGTTAAGCTGGTCTTTTTTATTCAGTTCTTGTTTAATAAATTAATTTTTGATTGAATTGACTTGCTTATAAGTAAGAATTTACACTTTTTTTATTTAAGCCGTAACTGGTGAGGTCCATTTTTTGTTATGTGTTTGGTGAGTTGGGGTCACACTGACCTCAATTTGTTTTGCAAAATTAGACACTGATATTTGTTTATATTTAAAAAAAATGACTTCAATAACTTATAACATAAATTTAACAAATATTTGAAATACTTCTCACGCATAAAAAATTAAACTAAGAAACAACCTCGAAAACTGAGTTATTTTGTAACTAGACTACACATTATCCTGTAACAAAACAATAAGGAACAAAAAAAAATTTTCTTCTTAAAACATACTTAAACAACTTAAACATTCAATCTAACCTACCAACACAAAAAAATAACCAAAAACAAAAAACATCATAAAAACTACAATCCATTCTTATAGGCAATCTTTGCAAATGTGTGTTTCACACATGTGGCATATTGGCGCTCTGCAATTAATGCAAACTATCTTCGTTTTTCTATCCAATGATAGTGCACATTTTGAGTACCTTACTCTTCTTTCTAAAATATCATTTTTCTGTTTGGGAATGTCTGTTTTTAAAATGGAAGCGATATTATGTCTCAGTTGCCTTGGAATTTGAGAAATAGTTAGTGTTCTTTCCATATGATTCTGCACAAGCTGCCGAGCCAGAGATTTGATGAATTCATACCTCGACTTTTGGGTGTTTCCAGGTAGGGATGAGTATATTATAAACGCATTGACGGAAGAAAGATCCAAAATTGTATAAAAACAAGTAAGAGGCCATCTTCGACTTCTACGATGTGTAGAATACACTGTACATTTTTCATCTAATGCATCGACGCCTCCTTTTGTTTGATTATAAAACTCGATAATTTTGGGTATGTTTATTTCATCGTTTACTGCATTACTGTAGTGCATTGAAGACATCAAAAGTACCGCTTTTCGTGGTTTAGGTACATATGAAACTAATGTAATTCTATCTCCAAATCCAAATTGAAATGATCCCGTGAGCCTCGTATTAGTTGGCAAAAAAGAAATAGATATCTCCCTTTTATTTTTTTTAACAGTACATACGTAAGTTAGGCCTCGGTTCCTCAACTCAGTTATCACTTCTAAAGATGTAAACCAGTTGTCTGCTGTTACGTTACGGTTAGAACACTCAATACATTTTACTAGACGAAGAACTGATTGCGTTTGTTTGTTAAATTTTCTTTTCTCTTCTGACAATGTTTGGACATCACTTCCAGCACCTGCATATGCATACCCATCCAAAAAGTAATGGGTTCGGGCGTCAGTTAGTGTCATTATCTTTAAGCCATATTTTGGGGTTTTTGAGGCATGTACATGCGAAAATCTTTCCCGAAAACCAATGAGCATTTCATCAATACAAGCATACTGCCCTATGCAATAATTTTTTTCACTGTTTTCTACAAACTTATTGAAAATTGATAAAATGGGGGCAAGTTTTTTCGGTTTTTTTACGTTCTTCCCTCTTAGTTTCGTCATTAAACCTAAGCGCTGTCAAAAGTACTAAGAATCGTTTTACTGACATGGTGCATCTAAAAATTTCGCTACCAGTACCGTCGGTGGCGAATATCGAACTCAAGTCTTCCGTATTGGATTTAAATATGGCTGAGTAAAATAACAAACCGATAAACGCTCTCACTTCAATAATGTCTAAATGTTTTAGATCCGTTCTACTACTATCGGTATATTTCGTTCTAATCCTGGCAAGTTTTTCGTTTGTTCTAAGAACAATCTCTTCTAAAATATTGTTTGTTATTATACATTCCCAAGCACTTTTCTGGAGACACAATTTCCCAAGAGACTTGGGGGGCCCAATAACCCCAGGAAGATGAGAGATAATGTTGAAACTTCTTGTTCTTACATTTGAAGTTGAAGCTTCTGCAGTCCACTTGTATCGATTTTTGCCATAGTACGTTCTCAAAGGGCCTGGAGTTTGTTCCTGCTCATGTGGATCCGAGACCGAATTAACCTCTGAAGGTGCTGCATTTTGCGGGATATTATCTTCAACATCCAATAGATGTTCAACGGTTTCCGGCTCCCATTCATTTTCTGAATCAGTTTCGTGTTCGCTGACATAGTCGGGATCATTGTCTGAGTCATCGTTACCGCTGCAAGTAGTCGCGCTAAATAAGCTAGGACGTATGTCACTTTAAATATATGTTAGGGTTCGTATGACCCCGCATCACCAGTTACGGGTTAAATACAATTAGCTCCTTAGCAAAATTATTTAGATTGTTACTTTGGATTTCTTAGTATTTGCTTGTTAGGATACATTTTATGTTATACACTGCAATACAATAGCTCTGTAATAAAACAATTTTTTCGTTTAACACTTTTAGGAACAAAAAGTAAATTGCTGAACATAACGTATGGTCCTAAAGTTTTGGGAAAAATTTCAAAAGCATATAACTCTGACCATAATAATCTTATATTTTTATTAAATTATTCAACAATTTAACTTAAGTATCCTTATTATAAATCAAAATTTAAATGACAGACAAGGGACCATTATTTTCGATTTGCCTAATATTTCCCCTGACACGTTGCATCATCCTTTGGACGACCTCGGCGTCAATTTCTCTAATTTTTGTATATATGCGGCGTCTTAACTGTTCCTGATTTTGTGCTTTCCATCCATTATTAGAGACTTTCCGACTTAATATTGCCCAGAACTCTTCAATTGGATGAGCCTCAGGTAGGTTGGGGGGATTGTCTGCTTTCGGTACAAAGGTAATGTTGTTAGTTTCGTACCAGTCCCTTGTGATCCTTGCGTAATGACATGAAGCAAGATCTGGCCAAAAGACTATTTGATCATTTTCATGATGTGTGTTCACAAACTGAAGCAATTTAGAGAGACATCTTTGAATATAAATATTTGCGTTTAAGGCTTTGCCTCGAACAACACCAATGTAGGGCTGTGAGATAAAGCCAGCCTCATAAATTGCACACCATACCAAAATTTTGTCCTCAAATTTTTTCTTACTTTTGAATTTTATTTCATCAGGTACATTTTCGTAATCGTTCTTGTAAAACCCATCGTTACCCTTCATCTCAGAGTTGGACAAAGTAAAATATTTTTCATCGTCCATCACGATCAACTTGTTGACGAAATGCACTCGCCTTAACGCGCGGCAACATCTCGGAATTCTCTCTAATTGATCCTCTGTGTATTTTGGAGCTTTCCTTCTTTTCCTTCTTTTCTGGTAGATAATATTGTTACTCGATAGAGTCCTGTATACTGTAGTCTCTCCAACATGAAATCTTCTGGCCAGTTTTCGCTGTGAGACCCCAATTTTGTTCTTAGCTGCTTCAATCAGTCTTGCCTCTCTTATATGGTTCAAAATCCGCGGTCGGCCACTTTTACGCAAGTTAACACATGGTATCCCTTCTTCATATTCTCTGATTGTGCGATAAATTTTCGATTTGCTTATGTTTTGATCTCGATAAATATTAACAATATCTCGTTTCGACATATAACCATATTATAAACGAATATCAATTTTATAAGACATTTTGCAGAGCACAAACCAAAATATTCTGCTTTTTTTATTAAATGTCAATAACTGATGACATTTCAATTCCATGGCCTTCTTTGTTAAATGCATTTTGCTTCTCAATCAGACCAGGTGAAATTTTTCCCAAAACTTTAGGACCATACGTTATAGCAACAATAACATCAATAACCTAATAAAAAAATAGTACAGTAGTTGCTAACCTATTTTTACAACTTTTGACTGCTTTTGAAATTCTCTATAATTAAAAACGTTTTTTATTCATCCAGTTCACCAACAATTAAAGTAAAAAAGTATACGGTACTTCCCACTAACAAACTGACAAAACTTTTCGCGAGGTGAACATTAAAAAAATTAAGTAATTTCGAATTGTAGATCATAATCGTTGTTATCTTTTCGATAATAACAGTAATTTTACCACTTTATGTTGTAGAACTTGGATCGCAAATCATCATTAGGAGTATTTTAAATTCAGATTTTCTTTAGATTTCCTAAAGATAAACAGACAAAAGGAGTAATGTCTATCATTTAATTTCTGTTTAGCGATCTTAAGGCTAGTTTAATGTGTATGAGAACTATACAGGATCGGCTTCGCCAAAAGAGGTATTTAATTGAAATTGAATCAGCTTTAAATAAATTAGGTAGATAAGGTAACGATAAGAAAGAATAAAATATATATTTATATTTTTGACTAAAAACCCTCCTTGTCGTAGAAATGAAATGAAATCGTCTTTCACGACAAATGTGTCCCATTCATCTTGGACAATTTGATAGTAAACTTTCCTCTGGCAAAAGACAGAGCTTAGAGCTCTATCTTCTGTTTTTTTTTAATATCTTTGTGATTAATCGGTACCCCCGTTGCAAATTTTGCTGACTCTGTAGCATGTAATTTATCAGTTTCTTATCTGCGCAGTAACCTTCCGTTTTCATAATAAAATGCTGTCTGTCTTCGACCCAGCTATCGCACTTAAAAATCGTGTATCTTTGACTATCTTTAACGTCACAGTAATGAAAGTTTAGGTTTTGAGTTTTTCGATCCTCTGTGAATATGTTCCAAAATAACATTGGCTACCCAAAAACTGCGTACCTATGATAACTCATGTCCTTAAGTTAATACATATCTTTAAAAAAATTTAATATTTTCAAAGAAATTCTACAAGAAAAATAGACCTAAAAAAACATTCCACTAAAACAACCACTAAAACTAGAAATAGCTATGGAAAAATTCTTCTTCTTAAAGTGTCTATCCGTTCCGGATGTTGGCGATCATCACGGCTATCTTTACTTTGTTTATTGCAGTTCAGTGGTAGTCGTGTTATGCGTCTTCTTCCCGGTCCTCTCTTACCATTTACCTTTCCTTGGAGAATCAGCTGGAGAAAGCCGTAACGTTCTTGATTTCTCATTACATGTCCTAGATATTCCAACTTTTTAGTTTTGACGGTCATGAGAATTTCACATTCTTTCCTATTTCTACGCAGGACCTCCACATTAGTAACTCTGTCAACCTAGGATATACGTAAGATGCGCCTATAACACCACATTTTGAAAGCTTCGAGCCGATTCATAGATGCAACAGTCAGTGTCCACGCTTCCATTCCGTAAAGCGTTTTTAATGATATGTCTCGACTGTTGAAAATGGTTCTCATTCTAACGAATGCTGCTTTTGCTTTTATTATTCGCTGTTTAATTTCTGTTGAGTGGTCCCATTGGCTATTTAAATTGGTGCCTAGATATGTATATTGCTCGACTCTTTCGATATTCTGTTGGTTGATTGTAAGTTGAGCGTTTAGTATTGGTTTTTTACTAATTGTCATAAATTTGGTTTTCTTTATGTAAAGAGCTAGTCCGTATCTGTTGCTGACTTCTGTTATGCGATTTGTTAATATCTGTAAGTCATTCAGATTATCAGCAAAAACTATAGTGTCATCTGCATATCTAATGTTATTCAACCATTCACCGTTTATTAGTATTCCTTTCGCACAACCGTCTAAAGCTTCCTTAAATACCCATTCAGAATAAATATTGAACAACAATGGAGACAAAATACAGCCCTGTCGTACTCCACGTTCTATTACAATTTTATCAGTTAACTGGTCTTCTATTTTGATTTTGGCCGTTTGATTGTAGTAAATGTTTCTGATAATTCTAAGATCTTTGTTGTCAATTTCAATTTCTTGCATTAGAGTCATTAATTTGTCATGTTTGATTCTGTCAAATGCCTTCTGGTAATCTATAAAGCATACGTATATGTCACAATTCACATCCCTGCATCTATAAAATAGCACCTGTACAGCAAAAAGGGCCTCCCGTGTTCCCAGAGCATCACGAAATTCATAGAAAAATTAACAAAACAAATACACGAAGCTGCATGGGAATCTACAAAACATAACTTTGAACGAAAATGATTCCATTAGGATAGTACAACAAATATAAAAACAAAATTATTAGAAAAACGAAAACTTTCTGAAAAATGGCATCAAACTCCTTACACTGCTTATACTGAAATGGTTCACCTTAAGACAAAACAAAATTGAACAGAATGTAGGTATTAATAGTTAAGAAATTACAGATATTTCAATAAAATTAAAAATTTACATGTTAAATCCAACAGAAACGCATCATGCTTTATGTGATGTGTGTGTTGATCAGATTTTGAACTATAGTTTGTTGTCCCATTGTGCTAGCCGCTTTCGTGAGGAAATAAAATCATAACAAATGAACCATGACCAGGCAGGCTGACGACATTAATTGATGGGTTCAGTAACATTTGAGGAAATATCCAGTACGACGAAAGCGTAAGCTTCATTGGTTGTCCTTATTTTGATCATACTTCTGTGTGTCGTGGTCAGGAGATACTAAGGTTGTCTGACCGCCAGTATTTGCTAGTTCATTTAGCGTTACCCAGGGTGTACGTGTAGTATTCTACTACGGACGCGACCCAGCTCTATCACACAAAAACCTGGCTATCACCTCTCTTCACAAACTTATTTCACGGGAATTAAAACGAAAGTCATAGCAATACTAAAACCGGGTAAACCAGCTGACCACACAAAAAGCTATCGACCATTTGCTCTACTGTCTATAATATATAAACTACTTGAAAGACTAATTTTTAACAGAATAAGCCCAACAATCCTCAAAGCTATACCAATTGAGCAAGCAGGTTTTAGACCAAATCGAGGTTGCTCATA
Source organism: Diabrotica undecimpunctata (assembly GCF_040954645.1). Classification (NCBI taxonomy): domain Eukaryota; kingdom Metazoa; phylum Arthropoda; class Insecta; order Coleoptera; family Chrysomelidae; genus Diabrotica; species Diabrotica undecimpunctata. The sequence goes on along the minus strand of NC_092811.1, from coordinate 113,071,247 downwards.
CCAAGTATTATCTCTCTGTACTTACATAGAAGCCGGCTTTCAAAGAAAACTAAAGAGCTCTGTTGCGTTCATAGATCTGTCAGCATCTTTCGACACCGTCTGGCGAGAAGGAATAATTTATAAACTCCTATGCACTATTCCTTGCAGATTCACCGCTAGATTAATAGAAAATATGTTCACCGACGGAGTATTTCAAGTAACTATAGGATCCGAAGTAAGCAGCCACAAAAAACTCAAAAATGGTCTGCCATAAGGCTCGGTACCAGCACCACTGCTTTTTTAGCCTTTACATCTCAGACATGCCGACAACAACATTAACAAAGTTTGGCTATGCTGATGACTGGGCTTTATTAACCCATGTATTGTATTCTTGTAGTGTATTCTTAGCTTTTTGACATACTTAACAAAACTAAACTCTGATACAGAAACCGACTGTATAACTGATAATTCTCGTTTATTAAACAAGGGAAAAAGCTTACGGATTTTCTAATAGTTAAACCTCAAGTCTCGATTAGGTATATTTTCCTATAAATTTATTATAAACAAACCATTATTATTTTATTACTGACTTAAAGTATAGTACAAACCCGTCGGGAGAAAGGCAATCCGGTTCCTATTCCGGAACGCGGCAGCAGAACCGTCGAAAAGTCGAGCCCTCGCAAGAGAGTTTGTCAGGGTAATCCAAAAGGACCCAGAGATGCCGTGGAGAGATCCGGAAAGAGTTTTCTTTTCTGTATAAGTGTTATAGTTCCATGGAATCATCTAGCAGGGGATACGATTTGGAACACAAGAGCATTGCAGTTGCAGCGGTGTCCGAGTCTTCTCCTCGAACCTTGAAATCCAGAAGAGGGTCACATGGAGGCTCGCGCCGGTTGTTACCCCTATCTATAGCAGGTCTTCAAGATGAAGAGAATAATGTAGGTAAAAGAAGTCGGCAAATTGGATCCGTAACTTCATAATAAGAATTGGCTCTGAGGATCGGGGCGTGTCGGGCTTGGTTAGGAATCGTATCACGGCTGACGTGCCGGGTCTGGGCGAGGTAAAGTGAGCGTAATTCTTACGAGTTGGGTTTTAGGGCTCCAAGTTAGGTCCCGTGCCTTAACATCCCGCTGAACCGCCTTGTTACGAGGTTTGAGTTACTTTCGGCTGCTTGGATGTCCTCTTCGGCAGACATTCAACGTTTATCTCAGAACTGGCTGGTAAAATCATTGGTAGTAGCAAACAATTTAAAAATAGACACAAATAGGTGGAATTTAATAATAGTTGGAATAATAAAAAGACAAGGCGAATATAATAAAGAAAATAGAAGACATGTTTAAAAAGCTAAGTATAATCTTTGACCTTGACAGAAGAATTGTAGAGATTCGATTTAGATGGATATAGTAACAAATTTTAAATTACCTATTCCTAAAAATGAATTAAGTATTCGTAGAGAATTAGAATAGGTTAGGCACTGTATAAGAAATGCTATTTTTATTGATTTGTTATTCAAATCTTCAATCTTTTTTTGTAAAATGTAAATGTAAAAATGTCTATAAGACATAATGTGTAATGCCCCTTTGATAATACCGCCAGGATTTATTTTTTTCTGTCTTAATATTTTTGCTATCCCCTCTCCTTTCCAACATCGATTCATACGTCCCGATATGACAAACTATTCTACCTTCACCTAGCTAAAAATATCGCTAAATAATTGTCTAAGTACACCCTGTGTATCAATATATTTAACTACACACCTGTTATACGTCAGCTGCCAGTTGACAAATGATTCCTAAGGTCTTGACTAAGGTTTTGAACTGTGCTAAGGTGCGCGTTGGCCGGTAATGCAGATCCAATGTTTACCGACAGAATCGGACTTTGACCGTCTAGCCCAACCAACCCACAGTCTGCTGCAGAGTTACATTCTGCAAGGATATTTCAGGTTAAAGGAGCTAAAAGATGAATATCCTGGCTAACGAACTTAGGAAATTGCTTTGCAACATATCGCTATTCAGAGAGACAACAAATAAAATTATCATTATCGGGATAATTGCAACCACATTTTGATATCGGTCAGGTACTGGAAAGATAAAAAGAGATTAATGTCAAAGATTGTTGAAGGCATAAACCTAAAAATGAATAGAGCTAACTACGATGGAAAGATAGACATATATTTTTCACGAAATTGCTTATCCTCCTAGGGCCCAATTACTTACAATTTGGGATTACTAATCCTAAAAAACAAAAAATAAAAAAAACCATTTTGGTTTTTTCAAAAATTGTAGTATCATTAGTCATACTTTGGGTGTGGACTGACAATAAAAAAATTAATATTCACTTATCATTTTTATTGATGAAATTTAATAAAACAATGTCTATTGACACTACAACATAAAAAAACCTTGCACCGGGCACATTTGACAAACGCATCCAGGATACCTGCATTTTGATCTTGATTTTTGGCTTTCATTAACGAATTCTGGGAAGTGTTTGGCTTCCTCTGACCGTAAACGTTTTTCAGGGATTGGTGCAGTCTTTCTTATTTTTCTGGTTACATTTTCATTTTCTTCGTCACTTTCGTCGGATGTGGGTTCACTTCTTGGAGTACAAGAGCGACCTAGCAAGCGAAAACTTAAATGACAGGTAATCTTGAATATGTTTTTTTGGGAGTTTCTGCAGCTAAACAATCTTTCTTGTATTGTAGCCAACTAGCAGCAGCACAAAAATCAATAAAGGCGTAAATACATCGTATTGTCCATTTATTTGTTCTACTGCTCATAGGGTACTTTGACACAATCTGATCCAGCAAATCTACTCCACCCATGCTTTCATTGTAGTGCTTAATCACTGCTGGAGGACTTATTTCTATGTATTTTTTATCTTTTACTGACCAGCGCCTACACAATTCCAAGGGTTCAGCTCCAAATGCTGATGAAGCCATATAGATTGGTTTGAAATCAAACCATTTTGTAACAACTATTTTGTTGTCTTTGTTAACGAGCATTTCGTGGGAGCCTGTTTCTGATTTTCTTAGATCTTTATCTGCCTTAAACGTCACATCAGTTTTTGGTATTCTATTTTTCATTAGTGTTCCTGTTACATGAAGCTTCCATGAATGTAATACATCAATCAATATTTTTGACGTAAAATATCTGTCAACAAAAATAGATACTCCTACTGGCAGAGTATCTGTAAGTTTAAAGTTGTCTAAAACAACCCTTCCCCCGATATCCAGCCGTTCTGGTGTAAGTACCAAGCTGGATTCAATAAATATGTGCCTTTACCTTCATGCATGTGAAAATCAAGTGAAATCCCCCCCGTAGTCGTCATGGCAAAATTCTTCAATCCTACAGGGTTAGGTTTTCCTCGCACAAACTGTCTGATTAATACTTTTCCATGAAAGTGAATCATTTGCTCATCGATTGATACTTTTTCAGTTCTTTCATTATTCAGACAAGCCCTTTGAATTTGATCCAACAATGGTCTTACTTTCCAGAATCTATCATTTTCTTTAGTCCTCTTGGTTACATAATCATCGTCAACAATTTTGAGTCGTGTTCGAATGGCAAAAAAACGATTTCTTGACATGTTGTCTGAAACTATTGTTACCCTGGCATCCATTTGCCAAAACATTCAGATTCGCGGTAAATTATAAATACCAATATGCAAACAGCATGTAATAAACGTTTTTAATTCTACTGCAGAAGTCTCCAAAAATCTTCCAGTTTTTTTACTTCCTTCATATTTGAGTACAACGCCATGGATTCAAAAAAATTGTTGTCGATGTATTTATTGAATTAGCCAATGGGTCTTGGAATATTTTCGGGATTCAAGGGATCTAGCACAGAGGGTTGATATTGGACAATTTATGGTATAAAATGTGTTCTCTTTCATTCTTTCTTGTCTTTTTTAGGAATAGAATTTGCCGTGTTACTCTCTTTTAAAGGGAGGTTGCCAAGAGCATGTCATCATCCGAATCGTCGTCTGATATGTCACTGATTTCAGCGTGATCGTCACTCCTTTCTTCCTCACTTTCAATAACTATTTCATTCTCATCTAGATTTCTAGGTTCATCTAATTCATCTCTATCATCATCACTGTCAGGAAAAAGGGAAAGATCCAAATCACAGTCATCAAAATCACATTATCATCAATTTATCACAATTTCAATTTAGTACCTTTTTTTAACACTAAAATGCACTGATCATACACAGAAACATGCTAAATATTATGTACTTACTTTTATTATTGATGATTTTTTAGCGTCTGCCATAACGTATTTACTGACAACAAAAGTCTGACTAACTCATTTCAATCGAGAAGTATGCCACGGTGCAATTTTCTGCGCATTGTAGATGCTTAACACGGGCGATACTTACGGGCAGAATAACTGCGTTGCCGTCGAATGCGAAAAATAATTTGTTGAACTGTAGTATCATATTATGATACCTGGAGTCCGAGGAGGTTATAAAGATATTATTTGGAAATCCATACAGTATATTTTTCCTTAAAATCCTGCAAGAACTCTAAATAGCTACAAAATTGAATTTTCGGAAATAATTTTGTGTCGGTACCCAGTCCGGCTCTTTTTACTTTGGACCAGAACAACCATATCGACGTTCACCATATACTTACAAGTACTTTCTGAATCAGTATAATAATAATTTTCCCTCGCTATGACTCACGGATATTTTACACATAGTTTATCTGAGATTATACGTTCAAGAAAGTATATAGTAATTTTAATGTGATGCCTAGTTAAACTTTGGTAAATGGGTAGTGTTGGGTATTCTATTAAAAGTTTAAAACATTATATTAACATTAAATAACCGTATATTCCAACAACAGAGTGGACTATGATAGCTGGGGTTACCACAGTTCAATTTCTTTTTGAAATTATGTAACCGCGTCGATGATTTTAGATGTTCGAGATGATGGGTTTAAAATTGCGATAAACCTTTTTATCTTTAATGTTTTTTCCAATCGTTCTTTTCCGTTACTAAAGGTTGGAGATAACAATGACCAATTTTATCAGCAGCAAACGATCAATTTGCAATTTGAGGAAAGATATAGATACAATGTGGAACAAGATCAAAGATGTATTAGTAACAACAACAATAAACATCATCAAACAGGAAAGACAAATAAAACAACCATGGATGATCAGATTTTAGAGCTTATGGAGCAAAGAAGAGAGTTTAAGAGTAAAGACGCAGAAAAGTACAAGCAACACCACAAAAAGGTACTTAAAGAAATAAAATTAGCAAAAGAATTCTGGCTGTTAGAGAAATGCTTAGAAATAGAGATCCTACAGAAAAAAACATGATATATTCAATATGCACAGGAAGATCAAAAAAATGACAGGAATATATAGAACAACAATGCCCACTGCACTGTTTGATAATGATGAAAACATACTATTCAATACGCAAGAAAAACTAGACAGATGGCAGGAATATATAGCAGAACTGTTCAGTGACAAGCAACACAATGAAGTATATGACAACGTCGAGAATGGACCAACAATAACAAAATCAGAAGTAAGATCTGCTATAAGTCGTTTAAAAAACAACAAAGCGCTAGGACCTGATGGAATATATGCTGAGGTATTGAAATTGATAGAAGATAATCAACTTGACATTACGACAGAATTATTTAACCGTATATATGAAACAGGAACTTTACCAAAAGATTGGTACATGTCCATATTTATACCACTGCCAAAAAAAGCAAATACTAAGAAATGTGAAGAACACCGAATCATTAGCCTCATCAACCACTCACTCAAAATATTCTTAAACATCATCCATGCTCGCATATACAAGAAATTGGAGGAGGGTATTGCTGATGTAAAATTTGGATTTCACAGCGGTCTTAGCACAAGAGAAGCACTTTTTAGCATACAATATTGATACAACGAGCAAGAGATGTTAATACAGATGTCTTTTTCTGTTTCGTTGACTTCGAAAAGGCATTTGACAAAGTACAGCATGAGAGGCTTATTGAAACTTTGTGAATCGCAAACATCGATGACAAGGATATAAAAATAATAGCCAATCTCTATAGGAAACAAGTAGCCAAGATTCGAGTAGACAATCAATTATCCGATGAAGTCCCAATACAAAGAGGAGTACGACAAAGTTGCATACTCTCGCCTTTGCTGTTTAATGCGTACTCTGAACATCTATTTCGAGAAGCTTTGGGAGAAACGAATGATGGCGTGATTGTTAACGGTGAAGTAATAAATAATCTAAGATATGCAGACGACACTGTCCTTGTTGTGGATAGTGTTGAAGGATTACAAAGACTGATAGATCAAGTAGTTAACATCGGTAGAAAATATGGAATGAAACTTAATAATAAGAAGACGAAAATTATGATCATAAGCAAAAACCAAGATACAGATGCAAAGTTTATGGCAGACAATGACGTATTGAATAGAACAGAAAAAATAACATACCTAGGATGCAACATCACAGACAGCTGGGTTCACTCATACGAGATTAAATGTAGGATCGGAAAAGCAGGGAGTGCCTTCCAACAGATGAAGAAAGTTCTCTGCAATTTAACCTTGAACTTACATCTCCGACTCAAAATCCCTAATTGTTGTGTGTTTTCTGTTCTTATGTATGGAGCAGAGGCATGGACACTCACTGATGCGTCTTGCAGACGGTTGCAGTCTTTCGAGATGTGGTGCTATCGCATGCTCAGAATATCATATGTACATCATATAACTAACGACGCAGCAATGCAACGTTTACAAAAAGAATCTGAGGTGTTGAAATCCATTAAAGAAAGAAAGTTAGCATACTTCGGACATATAGTGAGAAATGAAAATAAATACAGAATCCTACTATTGATATTAGAAAGGAAAATAGAAGGAAATAAAGGACCAGGACGCCGCCGAATATCCCGGCTTAAGAATTTAAGACAGTTGACAGGTATGACCACCACAGACCAGAGTAAATTTACTAATGTTTGTATCTTGAGAGCGATTTCCGAAGTAGAAATTGAAACGTCAATAAACGTACTTTAATCTTTAATTGTGGTTTATTCCCATTTAAATAGTAATTATTTTAAAATGCCACAACAAAATAGCTTCACAACAATATTAAGATGTTTAAGTTACAACAGGAATTTATCACATGGCTAGTCCTGAGACGAAGTGTCTAAGAGGACTTGTTGATAGTTAACTTGTTTTGTTGTAAAAATAAATAAATACCTAATTTAGGTCTCTTTTTCTTCTCGCCGTATTTCTCTACCAACTGTATTGAAGCAAACAAGGTATCCGTTGTCCTCCTCCCTGGCCTAAATCCAAACTGTTCTTCTCCTATCGATGTCTCTCTCCTTAATCTTTACTCTGTGGTTTTCTTCCATACGTGTTTGACAATAACTTTTTCCCTCGATACTTCTTATAGTCATTGATGTCCCCTTTATCTTTATACAATACATCACACTCTCTCTTCTTTCATTCTTATATATCCTGTTCATCATTCGTTACAAAATATCAATTCCGTCCTTTCCAGGACCTCTTTGAGCTTTCCAAACATCCACAGGTATTCCATCAAATTCGACTGCCTTACTATTCTTTATCCTATTTAACAACTCGACAACCTCATCTCTCACTATCGCTGGTATCACTTTCTCGTTTAGTCACATCACATCACATCACTCCTCTGTCTCCCCTCTGGTATTCTTCATTAATCAACCTTCTAAAGTACTGATACCATCTTTGCTTTATTTCAGCATCGGTTTTTTATACACTTTATACATCGGTTATAAATTGGTATAATCTTTTCATCCTCTCGGATGTTTCCAACTCTTTACTCAGCTGTGCAGTCGATCTTTCCTTAGCAGTAACTACAGCGCGCTTTGCTTTCCTCTTTGCTATCTTGTATATATATCATTTTCTTCCTCTCTTTTAGACCTGCCTTACTTCTTTTTTTTCTCTCTAACCTTTTATTGCACTTTATCGTTCCACCACCAAGTTTCTTTGTCTCTAGGAGGCCCTGTAATACATGTTATACCCAGCACTTCCTCTCCCAGCACTTCCTCTCCTTAAGCTCTTCCAGTACTCTACTCTTTTTGGGGCCCTACTCTCCTTTCCGCCTCACCTTTATCTCCGTATCCACTATCACCGGTCAGTGTTGACTGGCTACATACTCACCCTTTATCACTTTAGAGTTGGTAATTCCTTTTAGCTGACTTCTTCTACACAGTACAAAATCTATCTGACCTTCTCTTCCTCCGCTACTATAGGTAGCATACTGGTCTTATTCATAAAGAACGTCCTTATCCATACTTATACTTTAAATAATAAATCTGAAGAAAAATACTTTTAAAAATACCAATGTTGCAAAGTCAAAGAGTGTGTAGTATCTGTTTAATTTTATTAGTTAATGTTAAGTATGTAATTTTTGTACGATATTTCATACTGTCTAAAAGTTATTTTCAATTTCCCACCCCTGTCCACCTATTTTATCACCCCTTTCATATATTCGTATTCAAACTTAAAAATATTTTTATTGGAGTTGAGGAAACGGGGAAACCTGAAAAAGTAACTTAATATATTTCGTCATTAGTATTACATATACCGAGTAATAAGACAGAACGAAAGGCAACAAATCACCGGGAGCTCGCCTTTCTGAAATATCAGCCCTCGGGATAGACGCCGCTTCTTTCTCTCGTAACGAGTGCTCTCTTTAGACAAACAATTTCAACAGAGTGAAAGATTTTAATAGGCCCACTTTTTGAACCGGAGGGGCCTATTGCGCCAAAATTTGGGGTGACTTTGTCGGTCATGAAATATACTGAATGTGCACGTTTAATTTGGAAAAAGGGGGTCGTAACTGTAAACAAGAGAAAATTGGAATCTGTTTCTGAGCTTTTAAGAAAATTCGATTGTTTATAGCAAGTCGGCTAATAGGTAGATATTATGTTCTACCGTTTGATGAGGAAAAACGCAAGTGGTAAAGACGTTCAATAATCTATTAGAAAATTTATGCTGTTTCTGAAAAACTTCTGGAATATTATGAAAAAATACAATATTTGGATAATGAAGTCCGCTAAAAAATATATCTTTCCAAGTAAGAATTATAGTATTTACCTGTATTGTATTTACAGATATGATAATATGCACATAAAGTACTTACTATATTCTAAGCAATGACGACCAGGGTTTGCCCAAAAAGGTAATTTTTTAAAGCTGTCTAGAATAAATATTTGCCTTGTATCATTCGAATGTTATAAGTCTCTTTCTATATTCCTGCAACGAAACGAACTGGTCTCTGGGCGTTGCTAGCTTCTTTAACTTTCAAACAGTGGGAAAACTAGGCCCAAGGACTGCTATTTCGTATCTCTGATACTCAATTTGATAAATGATTAAACTTGTAAGGCTTCCACTTATTTAATTTCGGTGCTTACTATTCTTCTTTGTATTCATATCGCTGTGGGTCGTGTTCTTCGAAGTTCCAATCCTTTTTAACATCCCTTTAATGTTGCTTTGCACGAAGGACGAATGCATAAATCGATTGCCCTGTGTTCGGACTTTCTGTTCCGTTTGTTTGTTTGTCCAAAAATTTTTTTGTCGATTGTTGAGTTTGCTCTTTCTATCGCCTCATTAAAGAAACAGAAAAGTTAATACTCTGTAAATAGAGTTTTAGTCTACAGCATTAACACTTTTTAATGAATTTGTTGTTTTAATAAACATTAAATAATAATTTATCGTTTTCGCAGTGTACCGATGTATCTAAAAATCAATTAACGTAATGAGCCTTATAACTCATTAACGACGACTTTTGTTTCCCATAAAGTCGTGTTTACAAATTACAATTAAGCAAATTAACACTTCGGAACAAGCATTCAATTACATTAACACAAATTAAACAGTTCGCTATCAGAGAAGACCGATCATTTTCGCTGATACCACCACAAACTAGAAATGGACTAATTCAAACTCGACTGTTGGCTGATCGTCCAAGAGTAAACTAAATACACAAAGTGTATATTCAGCTTTTCTCATCTCCTCTCATTGATAAAGCAAACCGGCCGGTTGCGCAGGGCCGGTTAGGAACAAAGGCATGATATGGATAGCGTAAATCTAAATTGGACGGTTTGATTACTCTTGCTATGTCAAATAGACGATACATCTATCATTTGTTTAACACCTAACATGTCTATTCAAGCAGTTTATCGTTAATCTATAATATAAAACTGAATCGCAAAATGTGTTGGTAAGCGCATAACTCAACAACGCATGGACCAATCTCAACAATTCTTTTTTAAAATGTTCGTTGAAGTCTAAGAATGATTTTTACGGCGAGAAAAATTCGAATAATTTCCGGGAAAACCCTAAAACAGCCCTTTTCTTTTTACCATACAAATATTTTCGAAGCGGCCTGTTCGGCCGGTGAACACTTTGAAAACATTGATTCAAACAAATATTCCACTATTGAATGAACAACATATGTATGTATTTGATACACGTATGAAAGTAACAAAGGCTAAAACAGGACGAATTTACTTCTTAGATGCACCTAGTGGTACAGGAAAAACTTTTTTGATTTCATTGATATTAGCAACAATTCGCTCACAAAATAAAATTGCACTTGCACTCGCTTCGTCGGGAATCGCAGCAACGTTGCTTGAAGGTGGTCGAACAGCCCATTTAACACTAAAATTTCCATTAAAAATGCAAAGCAACGAAACTCCAACCTGCAACATTTCGAAGAACTCTGCAATGCAAAGGTTTTGCAGCAATGTGAATTGATTGTTTGGGATGAATGTACAATGGCACATAAAAAATCTTTCTAAGCTTTAGCTAGAACCTTACAAGATCTACAATAGGTCTACATAGATTTTCGTCATACATTGCCAGTGATTCCACGATCAACGCCAGCTGGTGAACTCAATGTATGTTTAAAGTCCTCCAATTTGTGGAAACATGTCAAGGAATTACACTTCAGCAAGAATATGCGTGTCGAGTTGCAAAATGACCAATCTGGAGACATATTCTCTAAACAACTCATTGACATTGGTAATGGCAAATTTCCTATAGACACCTTGACTGGTTGCATTAACTTTTCTCAAAGTCTTTGTCAGTTAACTCGATCAAAAGATGAACTTATTCAAAAGGTGTTTCCAGATGTTGCTCAAAGTTACAGAAATCATGATTGGTTTAGCGAACGGGCTATATTGGCTGCAAAAAACAAAGATGTAAATGAATTAAATTCCAAATTTCAAGAACACATTACAGGCGAATTGAGGATAAATAAATCAGTTGATTCGGCTACTAACCAAGATGATGTCGTCAACTATCCGCCTAAATTTTTAAACTCGCTGGATTTACCAGGATTGCCACCTCACAATCTTCAATTAAAGGTTGGATCGGTAGTTATAATGGCACACGGTTAGCGATAAAAACATTATTGAACAATGTGATAGAAGCAACTATACTAAAAGGAAAGTATAAAGGAGAAGACGTTTTGATACCACGCATCCCCATTATTCCAACTGATGTACCATTTGAATTTAAACGACTACAGTTTCCAGTGCGGCTTGCTTTTGCTATGACCATAAATAAGTCCCAGGGCAATCATTAGGTGTTTGTGGTATTAATCTAGAAAACCCACGTTTCTCACATGGTCAATTGTATGTTGCCTGTTCCCGTGTTGAAAAACAATCAGATTTGTTTGTATATTCACCAGGTAATCAAACATAGAACATTGTATATCATAAAGCGCTACAATAAAAATAAAACAGATTTTTGTTAGTAATTATTTGATTGACACTTGATTTACAATAAAGCGATTACTGAAAATACTTATATACGTTTTATTTCATTATTCTTTATTACATCGGTTATCACCTCTATGTTAATAATAATAATAATAAATAATTAATTATCTTTATTTTTTGTCATTGAAGCACCCACTTTATAAATATTTGTCACCTTTAGGTTCCCACTATCCCTTTAGTTTATTTTTCAATCAGGTTTGAACCCTAAGTTCCCCTCTTAGTTTGAAGCCCTCTGGCAGACATCCCAGTCGGGGTTTTTAGTGGTTCCAAAAGGGTGGCCAAAGTTCGTGGAAGCGAAGATACTTAGGTCACCCGAGCTGACCCTCACACACCGCCCTATCATCATGGTGAAGTTTCTGTTCACGAGAATTAAAGAAATAAACTGATACATTCTATTTGACAGAACGAAGTCTGTCGGGTCTGCTAGTATCGTTTATAAATACAACTTTTTATAAATAACGAAATTTGTTAATATCCTACACAAAATGTCCTTGTTTTGTGTAACACTAGAGGTCGCTGGGTAAATGAAATTAGAATAATAATGGACGAAAAACTGCAATATTTTGACTGTGACTGTGCACCTTTGAAATATTGGTGTATTAATCGTAGCCAGTGGAGTAGATTTGTATCTGCTCGTCGCGACGCTGGCAGAGGCACGAAAACAGGACGTAACCGATCAACTGGATGTTTTCAGTACGCTGTCTCAATAGGAAGTGTGTCTTGAGATGGTCAGAAAATCCCTTTGGCCGTTCTTAGGTGGTCTATGAGACAAGTGCTCCCCCATAAATCAGCGCTTTTGAATGACGATAATCTAACTTAATGATTACTGAAATATGATACGTTACGGCGGTTTCTGTGTTTGCGACGTAATTTACAAGAATAGAACTTACCTTTGATATATTGATGTATTAATCGTAGCCAGTGGAGTAGATTTGTATCTGCCCGTCGCGACGCCGGCCGAGGCACGAAAAAAGGACGTAACCGATCAACCGGATGTTTTCAGTACGCTGTCTCAATAGGAAGTGTGTCTTGAGATAGTCAGAAAATCCCTTTGGCCGTTCTTAGGTGGTCTATGAGACAAGTGCTCCCCCATAAATCAGCGCTTTTGAATGACGATAATCTAACTTAATGGTCACTGAAATATGATACGTTACGGCAGTTTCTGTGTTTGCTTTAAACTTAATAAGCCAGTTTAACAATAAAATTTTACTGAAGAGAAGAAAATAATATCTTTTAAAGCAAATAACTAGTTAGACCATTAACTAAGATCATATCACATTACAGTAAAAAAAATATTAAATATAAAATATGAAAATAAAGATTAAATACTTTCCCAAACAGTCGTCTACCATATGTAGGTGATTCTTTTTCCTAAGCTCTGTAAATCTGTTTAGAATAGATCAGGTTATTAGTCAAAAGTAGGAACTAGTATTTATATAATCCTATACCAAATTTGGGCTGGTTTAAAAAATAACTAACGGGGTCCCCTGGCCATTAAAGAAATTTTTTTGTTAAAAAAAATGTTTGGGGCTAGCAAAAAACTGTTAGTAAACTGCCTTATTATTCTGCAAAATAAATAGTCTTATATCTGCAAGTTAGACCGGACTCTTTTATTATTGCAATATAAAAATAAATAGTAGACCATCCTCAAACCTTTTAAATGCAAAAAAATTATTTTTTTCACAGAAAAAATAAAAAAAAATTAATAAAAATGGAATCAGTTGATTGTGCGATATTTGCTCTTGTTAATGTGAAAACAGAAATTGTGTAAGTGTGACAAGACTAAGAAAATGCCAAATCTACTATGGGATTTTCTACAAGACCAGATAAATTAAAAAAAAAATTAGCGATTGGTAATACTGACAGGCAAGCTACAAATATTTTAAGAAAAAAAATGACAGAAACTTGTGTGAAGCTCAAAGGCAAACTATTAATTCAACTGTAGCTTTGAAAGAACCTATAGCTGGCCTGATGTAAACTCACCCTCAACGGGTGAGTTTACAACGGGAAAATTATAAAAAGACAAACAATAAAGACAACCTGTAATAGCAGCTAAAGTTCAGGAGATGACTTATATGACGCAGCATTTTTAATGTTATTATATGTTATTTTTAATCTATTGTTAATCGAAAGAAAGATGATATAGACGACAGGAAAAAAACTTCAGCTTTCTCAGATTTCTGAAGCTGCTAATTTGACAGATGTGTCTAATAGAGCTGCTGGAAAAATCGTAAATGCCATTTTTAAATTGGAAACTTAATTGCCCAAGATAATACTGCGCTGATCATCGACAAAAATAAAATTCGGAGAGGAGTTTAGGAAAATAGACGGCAACTTCAGCATGAGGACAAAAATTTAACAACAAACAAAAAAACAACTTAATTGAATGTATATTTCGATGAAAGAAAATATCAAACCGTGGTGTTCTAAAACGTTGGGCGAATCATGAAAACTGAAGAACATTTATTGAAGAACCAGGTAATTTATTTTTTGAACACTTAGCTGAAAGGTAATTCGGATTATAGAAGCGCGAGCAAATAAATCATTGCAGTGAAGTGTATACCCTTTGCAGACTAATACAGTCCCCTTACGATATTTGCTGCAAACACTAGATGGCCACACAAAAGGTCCCTATTCATAGTCTGGACCGATTTGATTCCTTCTTCCCAACTGCAGAAAAATGGTTTTTAATAAATTTAAACTCATAGAAGATGTCCTGCCTTTTGTAAATGAAAATGATCTAGGTACAGATCAACAGTATTTGTACAAATTATCTAAAGCAATTTGAGATGGAATATCCCAGGAATATTTTTCCAGTTTTTTTCCACTTCACTAATAAATAATTATAAGAAAAGTTAATAAATTTTCTCAAATCTCACACGTGGGTGCTACAACGTATCCTAGCAAGTATTCAATATTTTTTCGTGATTGGATATACTGCACAAATAAGACCGCGCCTACACATTTGTCCTTGGGAGACTACAGACTGAATTTACCTGAAGCACCATCAGCATTGAACTGCTGCTGCGCATGCAACATGCTAAGAATTTGAATGGTATTTTACAACCAGGAGTAAGCTTCCAGTTAATAATTGTTTTTCACATAAAATATAAGCAATATTCCCACGTTTCAAATCATGTCAGTTTTTTTAAACATGTTTTCATTAATAACCATATGATCTAAATATTTTCTAACATATCCTTTTGTATCTTTTTCTATCTCTTCCTACCAGTACTTTGATACAAAATGACAGATAGAATTTATTTTTGTTTTGTTTTTAAAACTAGCGTTATATTTTTAAGCATGCTACAGGCTTGCGGTGTTCATTTGAATATTTCTGTTTTATAACAGCTTCTACTTCTATGATGCATCTATCTCAATTTCAATTAATAAATCTGGATTTACAACTCTTAAAATTGGTTCTGAATAAAGAAATGAGTTTCTTTTATCGAATGATGTGCCTTCGCCAGACTCCTTAATCGCATTCAAAACACAAAAGACAATGGGAGATCGGTTTTCTGTGGTTTTTCAATCTTAGCGTACATCTATAACGGACCTAGCTTACCACGCGTTTACCTAATAAAATCCAAGAAATTTGAAAGGAAGCGTTTAAAACGACATAAACCCTCTCAGGAAGCTTGTAATTTGGTGAGAGATTTAGTTTGTTCCATGAACAGTACCACAGAACGTTTACTATTGAACCGGAAATCTCCTATAAGAAGAAGCGAAAACTTCAAGAGGCACAGAGCCTAAAACGAGACTTCATAACCTGTACAGCTCAGTGCTCAGTGCAAGAGCTTAGTGGCGTTGCGTGTAAGTAAAAAGTAAACTGAAATTAAAAATAAACGACGACAAACTTTTATTTTTGTTTTATTTTGATTTTCTTTGCATATTTATCTCTGACCCGTTAAAGGAACTGTTAAAATATTGGTTATTATTATACTTGCAATATTTTGGATACTCTTTCAAAGTAACATCAAACATTTTTGTACAAAATGTTAGTACAAAAGTTAGTTTTGAATCCAAACAAATTTTACATAATGCATCTGGGGGTATCCATAATTCATTTTCTATAACGCGAAAAACTAAACATTAATTCGTCAAAACCAAGGCTATGATATTCTTGTCACTGTTAATGGCTTTTTCAACATTGTCAAAATTCTACAGAAAAGATTAAAATATTTTGATAGAAGGGATTTCCTATAATCCGAGAAAAGTATGAGGTGATTATTAAGTCGTTAAAGTAATATTAAATTGAATCTTAATGACAAATGTGTCACATATTTTGACTACATAAACACTGTAGTTACCCTAACACATTTATTCGCTCTTTGATTTTTGATAAATTAGACCAAACAAACTAAATTATCGGACGAAAAGCGTTTTGAAATTATTTTTCACCATAAAAACGACAAATCTAGTCGCGAAATAGCAGCCGCAGTAAACTGTAATCAATCTACAGTAATTAGAGTCATAAAGAAGTATGCTGAACAAGGAAAAATCGACGACAGACCGCGTAGTGGCCGACCGAAGAAAATTTCTGTTCGGGATGACGCTGCATTAAGAAGAACAAATCTGGCAGACAGAAGCCTTAATTTCACCAAATTGATGAAGCTATGATCTAAATCTACAGGTGTAAGTGTGTGAACTTCCACCGTGAGAAAAAGACTGCTTAGTTTTGGACTTAGAGGATGTAAGGTACATAAGAAACCAAGATTGCACCGTTTGAAATGAGCCAAGGAACATTGAATCTGGACAGCAGAACAGTGGCAGAGTGTATTGTTTAGTGATGAATCCACTTTCAATATTAATAATCACAATATTAATGATAAATTAAAAATTAATATTTTGTCTAAAGAATATAAAAAAACTGTTTGGATTTCCTTGAAAAAGAATTATTAAAACTAACTTGGACGTTATAAATTATAATAGACAAGGCGAAAAAAATATTTTTTTTTGCCCAGACAGTTTTCTGGATCATTCTGGACAAAATAGTTTTCTTGTAATTTTTTAGCAAACTTGATCGTTTTGGAGTTATAAACAATTTAAAATTGAAGAAAACGCAAATTTACGACTTTCAAGGCTCTAAACCACAAGTAAAAAATATTATTTTTGAACTAACCAAGAAAAATTCATTTCCAGATAAGTATTTTGAGCTTATTTAATGTTTTTTATTCGTTAATGAAGCGTTTATGACAGGACAGGCGCTCTGGCTGCGGCGTGTACAAGAAAGAGAAACAAGATCTATGGCACAATTTTTTACTGGTTTGCATTCTCATTGTACAAATGAGCATCTCCCTTGCCATACACGCTTTATTAGCAATTAAAAACCAATGTTTTAAAATAAAATAAACCTAGAATTTTCATCGTCAGCTGATGATCGTCATTTTGCGTTTTTTTTTTCAGTTTCAAATTATTTATAACTCGAAAACGATCAACTTTTGAGAAAACTTATAACAGATCTTTTTTGTTCATAATGATCCAAAAAACCTAAACAATTTTTTCGGCCGGAAAAATTTGTAACAATTTATTTAAAAAAATTGTTTAAAAAAATTTGAAAAATTTTTCGGCGACCCCTGGAAATTTATTTTGAGGTATCTCATAAAAGTGATTATGCAAAAAAGTCTCATAAGAATATTTTAAAGAGCGAACTTTTCGACTTACCTATAAGCATAATTCAAAAGTCATGAACAACTTTATTATTGATGCATTCCTTTTTGCAAAGAGAAAAAAAATTGCTCTTTTTATAAGTAAAAAAAATCGTCTAACTGTTCGAAATCTTTTACATCTGCTTAGTTTTTTATACCGTAAGTAAACTATCAAAGCCGCTAGAAATAATGACGGTTGCATGTGTTATAACTTTCTGAGGTTTTACCACAAATAATTACTATATTTTCTTTTCGAGGCATAATTCTGCAAACATGTGATTAAACGCCACATTTAACCGTACGCTGATATTAAAAATATTCGAGCAGAAAATAATTGATAGTTGCGGCTCATAATTCTTGCTATCTTTCCCTTCTTACAAGGTAATGCTTGTTTATAAAGTCGTCTCAACTGAGTGTGGTGAATCTAACGGGTTTCATTTACGCATAATATGCAAAATAAATTAATTTTACATTTAAATATTCGCACCTGTTGTGATAGTGTTCACAGCAGTATGCATTTATAATCAACACAGACAACGATAAGGGGTTGATCTTATTGGCTTAGAGTCTAAGTAACATACATACACACATCAAAATAATCTAGGGGACACCTATATTAATAGCTTTAAACTGATGTTATCTGCAAATACAATAATAAATTTATGGTTTTAATGTTTTTTGTTGTTTTATCGATTATTGTACCAACTTGGACGGTAATGCTGATAAGAATGGTTATAAAAAAGTTAACAAAACTTCAATTTGAGTTTTTTGTCTGTAAGATTAACAGTAATATTTCTTTATTATTATTAGTACTTAATTTTCGATGTTTGTGGTTTTTAACCAATAATGGAGACACATCATTTAAATGGAGAAACGCAGTGGCGTGATATCGGGATGCTTCAAGCTGGCAGAATTCAAAGACCGTTGCTCATGTCCTTTACATGAATAGTGTAACCTCGGAAACCTTTTTTGGATGGTGCTAGAACGGTCACCGATGGAGACACTGCGGACGGCAACCAGATGGTTGATGGAGAGCGAGTCGTGGGTTCCAAACTAGCTTTTGGAACCGGGAATGGGTCCAACTGACGAAATAAGTAAATGTAGAACAGGATAAGAGATATTAGAAAAGATATAGAAATAAACAAAAAGATAGACGGGTAAAATTACCAATAATAAGATAAGATAGAAATAGGGCGCCACTTAACTTTTTGGGTTAAAGGAGAAAATTAAAAAACCTTAGAGAAGAAAAGAGGTAAGGAAAGATATTTAGGTTCTGAGACAAAATTCAAGGAAAGATATCAACAGTTAATTATTAAATAAATTTAGTCAACACACTATATAAACAAATAATAAATATATGAGGTGGACTCCGTCCACCTACTTATCTACGAAACTTAATCAGCCTGATCTTTCTTCTGGTCGAAGGTATAATAATTATTTAATTTAATAAACAAACATTCAGAGGTATTGTTATATCAGGAAACTTATTAGGAGTCCAGAAATAAAATTCATTGATAAAACAAAACAATATATTCAATATTAGAGATATAAAAAAAGCACCATCAATTCTTAAATGGTGGTATAGATATAACAATAAACAGTATTATAATTAGGAAATACCTGTACAAATACAATAATATAATAAAATCATGCACAGTTTAAATTATCAGCGAAGAGAGCCAGATAGTATTTAAAAATATTCAACTAAAGTTGATTAAAGAAATCTCTCTTTGCTGTTTATGGGCTTATCTCGAGATAACCGGTTAAAAATGTATAACAATTATAGCAAATAACAAAATGATTAAATTTAAATTCTAGAGAATACAAAAAGATTTCAAGAATTCTGTATTATAAAAATTAAACCAACCCGTACTTGGTATTAGGATAATTATCTGTCTCGCACTGTTATTTAATGATTAACTGAGAATTAAATGTTCGTAATTTAGAAGTTCTTAATAGCTGATTAAAAGTTCGTATAAAAATATTAAATGTTCCTTGATTGAATGCTAACTCAGATAGTTGATAAGAGATATGATAAGATAATATGATTAGATAACTTACGATAAATCTTGATGACTACTGCACTACTTTACTGGAGCTATTATAATACTTTACTTGTACTAAACACTGAAGTTAATTAAATTAAAGGTAGTTTATACCAATCTTTAATCTAATATGGTATAAGATTAAGAAACTAAAAAAATTAAGTATATGTACACTTAAAGAAAAGATTCACAGAGACGATAACACAGAGACGGTAATATATGCAAGCGGCTTTACTCAAAGATCGCCCTGCCAGAAGCGATCTTCTTTCCTTTCGAAATTATCAAGCTTCCCCAAAAATAAGGTGTGATATCCCCCACTTAAAAATGACAGGCCAGCCTGTATGTATTTCTAGGAAGGTAAAAGGTTCTAACGAACATCGGAAGGTTCGAGGTAAATAACGGTACTAGTAATTGGAAACCTGAGAAACATAAAACTTCCTCAATTACGTTCTCTCAGAAACATACTATAAAGTGCCTTCGACGATGTTTATCAAATTTATCAAACAGAAACCGCCTAAACCGGAAAGAATTAACCGAGTTTCTTAATATTGTTCTGAAGCTATTTTCTTGTGGCATTTTAAATTAATTACTATTTAAATGGGAATAAGCCACAACTAAGGGTTAAAATACGTTTATTGACGTTTCAATTTCTACTTCGGAAATCGTTCTCAAAATACAATAATTTATTAGTTCTCAATTTACTAATGTTTGTATTTTGAGAACGATTTCCGAAGTGGAAATTGAAACGTCAATAAACGTATTTTAACCTTTAATTGTGGCTTATTCCCATTTAAATAGTAATTATTTGAATTAACCGAGGATTAACCAACCCGGCGTCTTTAATAAGTTTGACCTTCTGTGTTTTGAAATAGTCGGTAGATTCCAATGAAATTTCCTAATGGTAAACAGGACCGCCCGCGTATATATTATTTACAAATACGGCCATCCGCGTCTCAGCAACAGGGGTTACAGGATTAAAAATTATTTAATATTTTAATTATAAAAAAAATGTTACAATAGAAGTGTCATTAATCGTTTGTGTTTAACTGCATTATAATTACAAATGAGGTTGCAAGAGACCCATCAGGTGCAGTGGCCAAACCATTAGAAGCAGACTGCATGAAGCAGGCTTAAATTCTCGAAGACCTATGTGAGAGTGCCTGTGTTATCCAGAGGAAGTCGCGCTCATCGACTTCAGTGAGCACAATAACACGCAAATTGGGTTAGACGTGAGAGGGCTTCTACTTTAGTTACAAATGATTTTTGATTTGGATTTGACCAGATCTAAGACAGACAAGATTTTGGAGGCGATTTGGAAATGCTGAACGATCAGCTACCGTACAGGAGGTTCATAGACAGCAAGACAGCAGTATAATGCTATAGATTGCATCATTACTGGTGGAAGAACCAGTCTTATTTGTCTGGAACGGTTTTTATGCAACAGACTACCGCAATATTGTTCTCGAACTTATTGTTGTACCCTTTGCACAACAAGCTGGTCCAAAATTTTTATTAATGCACGATAAGGCGCGTCCGCATACTGCAAGAGACGTGCAAACATTCCTCGAAGATAATGAAATTAGGGTTTTACCATGGCTTGCACAATCGCCAAATTTAAACCCAATTAAGCATGTAGGGGACATATTGAGCAGAAGTATTTTACAACAAAATACTGCGTTTAATACAATACAACTGTTTGAGGGCCTTTTAAAGGAAGTGGAAGAGAATAGCGCAGCAAGACATTCACCATCTGATCATAAGTACTAATTACTGAAGGAAACACATCAAAATCGTATGTACAATATTTTAACATCGTCACAGCAGGGAAGTTATACAACCTACCATATTTAAGTAAATTCATTCAATGGTAATTTTTAGAAATATTACTTACCACATAAATTAGTTAACAACTGTTACAATAATAATAGTATCGTATGGCATTTTTGCAGGGAGATCTTTTCTGACAGGTTCCGGGGCAAATTACATTTTTGCCCCTGTTTCAGATAAGTAGTGTCGATGCACACCAATCCAGGGGGACCGACTACTTTATGTGCCCTCCGAACTACTGGGACTGCTCGTTATCATTTTTAAAAATGAAAATACCGTTGTTAAAGCCAAGAATCGCACTCGGGCTCGAGCTATGGCCGCCCCAATTAACCACGATAGGGACAGTAAAAGGTTGACGAGCTCCGACTGAAGCTTTAAACATTAGAAGATAGATTTTTGCACATTTGTGATGTTTAATTAGCTCGCAAATAGCAGAAGTTTTATAATTTGGCAGGCCAAATTGTCATCGGGGAAATTTTGTCTAGACATTACACAAAAGTAAGCATCTCTCCATTTTAGAGGTATGAATACTGCGTTAAATATCTACCAAACCTATGCCTAATATGCGAAGATATCTGATCAATTTCAAGTAATTATATTTTTCCAAATACTGAATTTAAAATATGACAATATTCTTTTGACTGTCGGTGGATATTTTATAGTATATTTTATCAGAAATCTACAGAAAATACTCATTATAAAAATATACAATACATCAACTTGTCAGTCTCAGAAGCAGGAATTAGTGGCCCATGAATATGATCTCGATGAATCTAATTTTCGTGGATTTTTCGTTTTCTTCTATTTTATATCATGCTATTTTAGACGGGGATATGACATTTTAATATGAGCTTTTCGCTATAAGTATCACAGTTTTCATTTATGCTCTTCTGAAAAAAATCCACTAAATGTTTAGTCAGCTTGTGTATCCCATATATTAAACATTCTGGGAGACATAACCTGGTCTCGAAGACTTTTTGGTTCTCAGAGATCTGCACATATATTTAATTTATTCTTTGGAAACACTTATAGTTGATGTTGAAATGAGTATTTATACGGCTGGCTGTAGTATAGCTGTACCTTTCTACAATTCTTAAATTTCCTTAGTTTATATTCTTTTATTACATTCTCCTTACTGCTTAAATTACAACTGATCTAACTACTGTTTTATATATTATTTTGTTGCCTTTATTGACGTTCTTGACGTTTATTTAACGCTAAGCAGATGTCTATAATAAAAAACTAATAAAAAACTCGTACCAAATTTTACTGATTAGGTATTTTGTATTATTAAAACGATAACATAAGGTAATAAATTGTGTGGAATAAACATTAAAAAGTTTGCTTCCTGGTAAGCTCAAATACCAAAATAAATTTTACATTACTTAACTATTCCAAACATTCACACAGCTGAAATAAAACAACAATTTCAGTCTACTACCTCCAAATATCCTGATTTCACACTAATATTTACTTTGCCTTCCAAAAACAGCAAAGGTGTAGTTGCTGCAGATATTTTCGAAGATAGTACCTCTGCTACTTGTCTAGCTAAGGAGAGAAGCATATATCCTGGATAACTGCAAGCAATCATCAACAGACTGAACCAATGTATACATTAGCAATGATATAATTTTCGGATTCTCTGAGTGCCGTAAATGGTGTCAAACAGATATATTCTACCCATGCTAATGTAGCACAAAGAAAATATATTCTATACAATGCCCATAATTGTTATGGGTACCATCTCATGTTGGGATAAGGGGTAATGAAGCAGCTGACATAGCAGCAAAAAACTGTAAATAACATGACAATCGCTATAATGAAAAACATACTATTTTCAAACCAAAAAAAAAAACATTAACAAAAACCTACGTTAACAAAACCTGGTAAGAAAACTGGAGCCAAACAGAAGCAAAACCAAAAATTATCAAACCAGCTGTTGGAAGAAGTTGCCTAAACCCGGGACCCCACTTTTTTTGAATTTTAAAAATTTAAATTTGAAAAAAAAATAAAACATTTTTCAATATTTATCTTACTATGTTTTACATAGGTATCTATTTTATTTATATTTTTTTATTAAGTTTTGTAGGCGTGAAATTTTTTTCATGTGCATTTTTCTGTGTTTGAAAAATATCCTAGTGTGGGCCCTTAAAAAAATATTAGAGAAAATTTGAAGAAAAACTTAAAAATAAAACAATAACAATATAAATGAACAAAATTGTAATTTTACATTAAAAATATAATAATTGACAGTCAAGTACAACAATATTCGCATATATGGTTGTTTTCTTCTGGGCCTGCACACTCAACGTGAGCCCAGAGGGAAGGCATTTAACCCAACGCTCTCCTTTACAGTCATTTGAAAATTTAACGCAACAACACAAACACTCCGCGTCCTCTTTAGCTGTAACGGAAGATACACCTGGTGAAATTTCTAACTCAGAAGAACCTGAGGATATGGTGTCGTCCGAGTCTTCTCCGGAGCTAGATTCTCCCTTGAACTTAAGACTTTTCTTAGCTTTCTCTTTTCTTTGCAACGGGAGACATTTTGAACCACGATCTTTACCACGTGTCGGTTGTTTACTGGTCTTAGCTACTTTCTCCTCTCTAATTGTTGCAGCCTCTTCCAATTGCGATTTGTAAGGAGAAGAAGTTACATGTGCTGAACTGGCTGCTTTACGATCTCTAGTAGAAGCTCTTTTTTTAATTTTCGGTATACGGTTTATACGAAATGGGCTTTAATGGATAGAATTTTGCTGTGTTCTGTGTTAATTCTAAGCTTGGCTATGGGTGAAATTTTGATTCTTTGAGGATGACAGGTTAGCTTGACAGGATCCAGATAACTTTGGCGGAACAACTAAATCATTTGCTTTTGATGTTGATATTACAGTCAGGTCAACTTCAATACCATTCAATTTAGTTCCACTGGGATTTAGTTCTCTCTGCTCGTCTAGTTCCTGAGAAATGGTAGAATTTGGAGCAAATTGTTGATTCTTACGTGCCTCCACAATGCATTCAGATTCTGCAAATATGTTTCGGTTAATAGGAAAAATTTAAGTAACTCTGAAGCCATTGATATCTATTCTAGCCTTCTGACATTTAATGTAGGCTCTCTCAAAAGGTCCATTACATCATAAGCAGTAACAGGCCGATTACTATGTCGTAACCATTGTCGAATTTCTTAGCTGTACATGGTTTTTAGAGATCCCATAAATGTCCTGTCAAGTGATTGTATTTTGTGTGATGAATAGGGTGGGAGTGATATAATTGAAACATAGTTTTATCTGACCACATCGATTAAATTCAGATTTTAGGTGTGACTGAAATGTCCGACCAAGATGAGAAGGACAGGATTCTCTTTTGAAAGTTTTACAAATGTTATACAGTGTTAGAACCACATTGTAAATAGATTTGCTTGTATCCAAGCTGAGGGATGTGCCGCAAGTATGGTTCCCGGTGGAGCCCCTTTTTTCAGTTGATCATTTAAATTCTTGCGTGGAAAAATGACTAAAGGGGGAACGAAGATTCCAGTTGCATTCATACAAGCAACGATTGTAATGAGAGATTCACGCTTAGCTGATGTCAGTGGAGCAACTTGCCTTTTACCACGCACACTAATTACCTTAGTCACTTTTGACTGTACGATAGATATACCACTATCATCTACATTGAAAATTCTATCAAGGGTAAATTTTTCATTTTCATAAACCTCTTCTAGAAGATTAAAAAATCTATCGGTATTTTCTTTACTAAATCCTAAAGCTCTTGCAAAGGACGTGCCAGTTGGTTTTCGTTCGATAACTTCTTTTTGTGGCGTTTTAAAAAAGACTTGCCCAGCCATTTCGTGTTTGAAAGGGTGCTGAACGTGATTCCTTTAAGCTAATTGTACAGCCATTCTTCGTAAATATATTTATGTAAGGCCAAAGCATGATGTTTCCATGGCTAAACAATAATTAACTGGTTCATTCTCAAATTGTTTGCAAAAAACCGGTGGCCTACCAACTTTTGTAAGAGATGCTTTTATGGGATTCTCATATTTTTCTTTGGCCTATCGTTGCAGGGTTGATCTTGGCACATTATACATCATACTGGCTTTTTTTAAATTCATTGTCTTTTTTAGAAGAGCGTCAATCGCCCTTGACATGTCCGAAGGGGACCATGATCTTAATGTCTTTGTTTTCGGCATAATATCTGCAACAATATTATCTATCAATTTCAATTTTACAAGCCAAAAAAAAGGGCCCACATTAGGAAATTTTGGGGGGCCCGGATTAAGCAACGCTTAACCAAAATTTTAATATTAAATTTCTTATTTTAAAAATAAACTTAAAGCAAATGTTAGACCATGAATCAGTAGGTTGTAATGTCCTCTTTAAAAGAATATAATGGTAAAAGTACTTACCTATATAATATTAAATTCACAAGCTAAAAGCGCGCCAAAACTTTCCAAACCAAGATTTAGCTTATTCACTGACTACACCTCAAATGAGTACGACAGCGACTGAAATTGTCGGCCATGTCGGTCATATAAGGAACTTCACGTTTAACAGTGTTGCCGCTTTGCAACTGTACCGTACATATATATCAACCTAGGGGCCCACTTTAGAAATAGGGCCCGTGCTTGGGCAAGTTCTCCTACTTCTGCTTTACTACCGCTCACAGCTCTAAGACATGACCAAGTGATCCTTAACTGACTGCGGCTAAGTTATACAAAATTTACTCATGAATAAATCATCTACAAGAACCCTCAGCCGATTTGCCACAACTGTCATATAGCAATTTCAGTGCAACATATAATGATGGACTATTCAGTGTACTCAACAGCAAGATCGACAGCGAAAATACAACACAATCTGAAATAAGCTCTAATAGAAGACAGCAGTAAAACACTAAACTTAAAACTGCTACCTATGTAAATGTTAATATGCTATGATCTATTCTAAAATAAAAATGAACCTCTCAGCTAATAACCCTAAGGTTTTATGCATTTAAAAAGACATAAAAAACCCTAGCTTTCAAGGTTGCGTAGACTAATTATTAGTAATAAATCTATCGATTACCGAAACTATTACAGATATGTTGATTTGGATATCAAAAGGAAAAATATTGAATGCAATATCTTTTGCATATCAATAAAATGAATAATTTTATAGCAATCCGTAATAAACCTATCAAGGTCGAAATTAAAATCTTTTAGTTCATATTTTTTGCTAATACTAAATATTAATAAATGCATACCTTCATCTTGAGACGGACCTGTCCCTTGCGATAACAAACGAGTTAGAAAGAGAAAACGCATCTAAAAACTGGACCTATTAAAATCTTTCACTTAGCTGAAGTTGTTTGTCTTAAATGATTTCAATTAATTGATTGAATTTATTGATTTATTGGAAACGTTTCATAGCGTTTCATAGCGATAAAATAATTTAGCCTTTTTAGCATATTGATTAAATTATTTGTAGGTTATCTAGCTTACCGTAAAAGTGAATAGGAAACTGGTAAAAATAAGAAAATAGAAAATGTTCAAATAATGATATCTACTGCTTGTTATTCTAAAGTAAATGTTTAAACAGTACATCTGGGTAAACATGAGTGTGAAAAATCATAAAAATTGAAAACGCTTACTTATACAGCATATTGCAAAAGTATGGAATAAATTCATTTTCTTACTAGGAAACATGTAAAAATGTTATTGGTCTGAAGCTATTTTCTTGTGGCATGTTAAGGTTATTACTATTTTAATGAGAATAAGCCACAATTAAAGGTTAAATAATTTTATTGACGTTTCAATTTCCACTTTGGAAATCGTTCTCAAAATACAAACATTAGTGAACAAACACTTACAATTAATTTGTACATTACACATAAATACTCTACATCGATAGATATAATTGGAGCATATTTCAGGGCGAATAATATATCTGTTTCAATTTGGTATCTAGTAGATATTTGTCTCCATTGCTCTTCAATATTTATTCTGAATGGGTATTTAAGGAAGCTTTAGACGGTTGTGCGAAATGAATACTAATAAACGGTGAATGGTTGAATAACATTAGAT
This sequence comes from Diabrotica undecimpunctata, assembly GCF_040954645.1. NCBI lineage: Eukaryota > Metazoa > Arthropoda > Insecta > Coleoptera > Chrysomelidae > Diabrotica > Diabrotica undecimpunctata. Next base: position 113,043,894 of record NC_092811.1, on the reverse strand, counting down.
ATGCAGATGACACTATAGTTTTTGCCGATAATCTGAATGACTTACAGATATTAACAAATCGCATAACAGATGTCAGCAACAGATACGGACTAGCTTTTAACATAAAGAAAACCAAATTTATGACAATTAGTAAAAAACCAATACTAAACGCTCAACTTACAATCAACCAACAGAATATCGAAAGAGTCGAGCAATATACATATCTAGGCACCAATTTAAATAGCCAATGGGACCACTCAACAGAAATTAAACAGCGAATAATAAAAGCAAAAGCAGCATTCGTTAGAATGAGAACTATTTTCAACAGTCGAGACATATCATTAAAAACAAAATGCCGTCTATTGAACTGCTACATATTCACAGTTCTGCTCTACGGAATGGAAGCATGGACACTGACTGTTGCATCTATGAATCGGCTCGAAGCTTTCGAAATGTGGTGTTATAGGCGCATCTTACGTATATCCTGGGTTGACAGAGTTACTAATGTGGAGGTCCTGCGTAGAATGGGGAAAGAATGTGAAATTCTCATGACCGTCAAAACTAAAAAGTTGGAATATCTAGGAAATGTAATGAGAAATCAAGAACGTTACGGCCTTCTCCAGCTGATTCTCCAAGGTAAAGTAAATGGTAAGAGAGGACCGGGAAGAAGACGCATTTCCTGGCTTCAAATTTACGAAAGTGGTATAACACGACTACCACTGAAACTGTTCCGCGCTGCAATAAACAAAGTAAAGATAGCCGTGATGATCGCCAACATCCGGAACGGATAGGCACTTTAAGAAGAAAATCTAGTAGATACAATAGGCAAAATAGACAAATAATGCATTTTGCCTGTAATCCGAGCTCTAAGAATAACGAGGTCTAAGATGGTCCTTCTTTTTACTTTATCTTCTTTTGTGTATAATTCTGATTCATTTTACCCTTCTCCGTATTTTTCCTTCTTGTTTTTCTTCTTCTTCTTCTTCTTGTTTATAAGCAATTTGGCTTTTTTTGGCAATTTTTGCGCGGTTGTCCGATACTTCTTTATACACTGTGCGTTACATTTTCTTCGTATGTCTTTACTTCTCTTTCGATCTCACAGCGTATTTCCTGTAATTCTTCTCAGTACTCTCATCTCTGCTGTTTCCAGTAGCTTTTGTGTTGTGGCTGTGTCGGGTCTTGTTTCTGAGACATATGTCATTATTTGTCTTACACTGGCTTTATAAATTCTTGACCATCTCAGTGTTGATGTGTCCGTTTCGCTATATAGTGTTATTAAGGCATGCTGCCAGTCTATTTGCTTTTTGTACTTGACCTCTCACTTCTTTGTCCAGGTCTTCATAGCTGGACAGTGTAATTCCAACGTATTTTATTTCCATTACTTGTTCAATACTGATGCCATCAATTTCTGTTTTACATTTGGTTGGTTCTTTGCCGATTACAATCTTTTTTAGTTTTCTGAGATGAGATTGTCGTATTAAGTATAATTCTTGTTTTTTAAAGAGGATAGATGATCCTGATTATATGTGTATGATTTACAAAAAGTCCACCCTCTCTATATCTAATAAACTGTTTGCCCTAAACCAGTACGGATTCCGAAAAAATAAAACAACAACTTTAGCTATTGATCATTTCACTAGTAATGTTTTGGAAGGGTTTGGAAAATATCTTGATACTCTTGCATTGTTTTTAGATCTTACTAAGGCTTTCGATTGTGCCACACATAGTATTCTGCTTAGAAAACTTCCTTATTATAATTTTCATAGTGATGCTATTCAACTAATTGATTCATATCTATCAAATCGTAATCAATATGTTCACTTCAACCAGTGTGATTCTCAAAAACAATCTCTGTTTTTTGGTGTCCCTCAAGGCTCGGTTTTGGGTCCAGTATTATTTCTTATCTATATTAATGATCTAGTGTACTCTCAAAATAAAACAGTTAACACTGTTTAATTTGCTGATGATACTACTTACTATGCAAGCTATCACCCTTCTGAATTCGACACCCTTGATTACCAAACATCTGAAAAAAACTTATTCAATTGGTTTTTAACTAACCGTCTCTCTTTGACCAACTCTAAATCACAAAGTGTTAATTTTACTCTAAGAAATAACACTTGTGTTGAATACGTTGCTCTACCACAATGTGTAACCGGAGCGAAGTTTTTGGGGATATATTTGGATGCAGGATTAACCTGGGAACAACATATAGTTAATCTATCGAAAAAGCTTTCCCGACAACTTTTCCTCTTTAGGAACCTTGTACAAGTGACTTCCAGGGAAACTATTTTAACAGCTTATCATAGTAATTTTCATTCTCATCTGACATATGCTATTCTCTTCTGGGGTCACTCTGGTCATATTGATAAAGTGTTTGCACAACAAAGAAAGTGTGTTCGTATTATCTCTGGGCTTTCTTATAGAGCAGACTGTAGAAACTCCTTTAGAGCTTTAAAAATTTTGACTTTACCTTGAGTATACATTATGCAGTGTCTGTTGCACATTAAACAAAATCTTAGTCAATACAATGCGCATGCAGATTTTCACAATTATCCCACCAGATTTAACAATAATCTTATACCAGAATTTAGCCGTGTTGAGAGATCCAGAAATGGTTTAAGGTATTTAGCCATAAAATTCTAAAAAGCTCTTAATTTTCATCAGTTTAAGGCAAAAATTAAGAGTTACCTTATAGTGAATGCCCTTTTTACATATGAGGAGTATTTTACTTCCGATTTTAATTTGTTGTAATTGTCAACAGTATAATTTAAAACGCTGTATCTATTTTTTGTGTTTATTATGTGTATTTATGTGTATATTAACTATATTGACATATATTTTATTTTCTTTGACTTGTAAAAAATACTTTTGTATTCATTTATTACCAATAAACCATCTATCTATCTATATCTTTGTCTGTCTTTGTACACAGAGCTTTAAGTTTCCCTCGAAATATTCTACATATTCTTGTTTTTTACAATCTTTATTATCTGTTAATAATTGTTATCTGGCATTCTTCTTGCTCACTATCGCCTGACACTGTTCGTCAAACCAACCTTTGTTTTTATTTCGCTTGGAGTCGCCTTTAACTATTTTCTGGCTAGTTTCTCATACGCTAGATTTAATTTGTTCCCAGGCTTGCTTTGTTTGTAGATATTGGTCACCCTGTTGAAGAATTTAATTTATTGCTGCTTTACATTTATACTTCACTTCATATTTCTCAAATTTTTTAACCCATAAGAAGGGAGGTGATTTTTTTTACACAAGTAGCGAGGTGGTTTCAGCTATCCCAATTTTTTAACGGTGTCTGTTTCTTTTTCTCTTTACCAATTGAATTTTTTTTTATTCTGAATATGATCAGAATATTTACTTTATACAAACTAAGTGGTAGTAGTATAATCAACGAATAAATTTTCAAATTCAATTTTCAATAAAAAAAAAAATGTAAATGCGTGTTTCATTTTTGATAATAAAAATGGTTGTTGTACTAAGTGTTCTAGTTTTACCCCAAAATAATGAAAAGTAATGAAGGAAATATAAGGAAAATGTATTAAAAAGGTACAGTTTAAGAGAAAATGTGCAGTAAAATATATTTTAGTCTGTATGTTGCTTATTTGTTTAAAGTTAATTGAGGCACTTTGAGTTGTACTACATTGTTTGCACACAGCAGTGTGTTGATGATGGCGCAGTTCTTGATATGCTTTTCTTGGGCATATTTCGCACCTTACCTGCTTATTGAGTTCAGTTGCTTTATCATATGGAATATTTTCCCCTAGAACAGCACCAATTGAAAGGCGTAACATACGGGGCAGATGTTTGTTTACGAGGTGCATTCTTATGTGAGGTTCTATCAAATTGTGCGCTAGGGATTTCATGTGGTCAAACCTGTTCTTTTGCGGATTTTATGGATATGCTAACCAGATTAGGTAGGCATTAACCATACTGATATTGAGTAGTTGGTAGAAAATAGCAACTGGCCACCGTCTGGTCCTGCGGCTAGTTGAATAAACTGTTCACTTTTCTGTTCAAGTGCATCTATTCCTGCTTTTGTTGTCACAAACTCTGAATTTCCGGCATCAAGATCAGTAGATTTTCCGTGATGCAAAAAAGGTAATTAAAGCATAACTGTGTTGTTCTTAGGAACATACGATATCAAGGTAAGGTCTTTCGTTAATGCGTAAACAGTAGTTGTCTATTTATTTCTCTTTACTTTGTAAAAAATTTGGTGGAACTTCTTTTTTGTTTTTTTACATATGTAAGTACCAAGACCTCTTTTAAGTACCTCTTTTGAGCCAGTCAGGGGCATAGATGAGAACCAGTTGTCTACCGTGAAGTTGCGGTGAGTCCCCACAATCGGAGTTGTAAGACTTAAAATAGCTTGTGTAGGCTTTGCTATCTTCTTCCCATTTTCGGAGAGTATTGAACCAGCACATTCTTTGCCCGCGTAAATATATGCATTTAGTAGGTATTGAGTTTTTGCCTTATTTATTGCCATAAACTTGATACCGTATTTGCGAGGCTTCTGTGGAATATACATCCGAAAGAAATATTGTCCTCTGAAACCTATAAGCATTTCGTCAATACAGGCATATTCGCCTATAGAATAACATGTTTGGCAGTTTTTTATAATTTCATTACACATCCATAAGATAGCTGCAGTAAGTCACTTTTTTGTGTTTATCTCTGTCAAAACATAGATATTGTAAAATTGCTGTAACTCGTTTTATAGAAAATATGCAGCGAAATATTTCTAGGTTAGTTCCATGTGAACCAAAAATTGATTTCAAATCTTTATTGTTCGATTCAAAAATATCTGTATACATTAACATGCCAATAAATAAAAAAATTTTGAAAGTTTTCTCTTACTTGCGCAAACTTCTCATTGGTTCGATTGCAAATTTTTTAAAGAATTTTGTCTCTAAATAAAACTTTCCACGATGACAAATAATCGCAATAAGTACCCCGATTTGCTGTTTCCTTAACGCTAGAAATGTGTGAAATAATATTATGTCTTATGAGAAACATTTTGTTTAGGTTCCAGTGTACTCCACTTCACGACGAACCGGCGTCAGTAGTGTTTTCTTCCTAGTCAAAAGTTAACGATCCGACTCCATATTGGCCTAATTATAATCATTCATTATAATATCCAGTTGTTTTTGTGGAACACTACTATCATTTTCTAATTCCAAACCACAATTACCGTCAGAAATACCAGAAAACTCCGCGCCAGAATCCTGGTCGCTCAATATATTACTTTGATTACTTAAGTTCCTTGAATCCTCTATTGTTCAACCTGATTATGAATAAAATATTAAAAAAAGTAAGAACTAAAAGACCAACAAAAGACCAGAGGATACCAAGTGGGAGAAAAACAACTTAAAATATTCTGCTATGCAGACGACGCAATACTACTCTCTCAAAGTGAAGACGATTTACAACGTATATTGCACCAATTTAATATAACCGCCAGACAATTTAACATGTTAATTTTCTCAAAAAAGAGAAAATGCACGGTTACAACAGCAAATTTACTAAGATGTAAATTGGAGCTGGAAGCTCAGATAATAGAACAAGTGATGGAGTTTAAATATCTAGACATTACATTATCTAGCTACGGAAAGTCGAAACTGAAGTGGAAGATCAAGTGAATAGAGCAAATAGAGCCGCAGGTTGCCTGAATGGAACAATATGGAGAAATATCGGGACAGAAATGAAAGGCAGAATTTACAAAACAGTCATCAGACCAATAATGACATGCGCGGCAGAAACACGGCCTGATACAGAGAGGACAAAAAGGATGTTAGAAACAGCAGAGATGAAAACATTTAGGAAAGTTGATGGTAAGATACAGAGACAGAGCTATTAGTATAGATATTTTTGTAAAGAACATTTTTGTAAAATTTGTACAAGAGCTCGATGCCACTTTTCTCTAAATTAAAAAGTTGAACTGTCCACAATAAATCACGTATATAGCGAGGTGGGGTGTGACAGCTCCAACTTCGCAAATATCACAGCCTGCAGCGAAAACTATTGTATTACACAAGATAAAAATCATGATAGTAGACAGAGCTCGGAATAATCTTCAACACATTAAAGAAATTGGGGGCTTTGAAGTAGTAAATAGTTTCATATACCTGGGGTCCCTAATAAAAAATAACGGAGGGTGTGACAGAGAGATACGTAGAAGATTGACTATTGCTAGAACAGCTATGATGAAACTGCTAACAATTTGGAAAAATTCTAGCATAACAATACACACAAAACTAAGGCTGGTGAGGCCACATAGCCACATATGCATCCGAAATGTGGACCTTTACAAAAGCGGATAAAAATTAACTAGACTCTTTTGAAATGTGAGTATACCGCCGCATGTTAAGAATATTCTCGATTGATCATCGCACTAACATATCGATATTAGAACAACTTAAAGTAAAGGATAGATTGCTTAAACAAATACAACAGAGATATTTGCAGTATTTTGGACACATTGATAGAAGAACCGGTACGATGGAAAAACTGATAATCGAGGGTAGAGTTGAAGGAAAGAGACCTAGGGGGAGATCTCTAAGCCGTTGGGTAGATCAAACAAAAATATTGATTAACCAAGGGTTACATGAAGCTGAACAACTAGCCCAGAACAGGGAAGGATGGAGGGAAATCGTGAAAAAACTGTAAAGGCCTGATAGTGTCACCACATCCCAAAAGGGATTAGGACTGAGGAGGAGGTACACTCGTTGGTGGTACTAAACAGACTGCCAGAGAGGTACATGAAGCCTCCTAGTCTTAACTGCTTAGTTTGCCAAAAAAGGAGAATTTGAATATTTGTTGGGAGTTTCTTCACCACACCTCGCTAGTTACGGGTTAATATTGCACTTTTTGTTCGTTTTATTATTCGTTTTTATTTGTTTCCCTGTCGCTCTCTACGTGTGACTTTAACGAGGTAATGATCCGAATCGATTTCAGCTTCTCTCATACGTCTATTAACCTTTTGAATGGTATTATGTATTTACTTTAAATCATAACATGATCAATCTGGGTCATCGTCGGTGTTAGGAATGCCAAAAACAAGAAATGCCTTAGGGAAGTTACACGAAAGAAACAAGAAGAGAAGATAGAGATACAGGCCATAAGGATATCGAAATAATGGCAATACCAGACTGAACAGAAGAAGATATGGATCGAAAAAGGTGGAACAAGCTAATTAAAAACATAGAAAACAAAGGTCTTTCTGAATGAGTTGAAGTGGAAAATTATATGCTTGACTAGAAAGTAAAAAAAAATTAATTTTCCGTATAAATTTCTTTCTGTTTGCTAATTTCAAAGATATTGGCCTGTATTAACATATTTCGTACACATCAAATCAGATTAATTTCTTGTTGTATTTCATATTGATGATTTTTCTATATGTCCTGTTACCAAGGCAGGCCATTACCGCATGTGCAATCACGTTTGTCAATACAATCAGTTTATCCATAATTTATTCAAATCGGTATTTTTAGCTAGACATTTCTTTAAATGTTAAATCGTCTATTTGCGGTCTCCAGATGAATGATAGATTCGCAAAGCCAGAAAGTTGGCACACAGCGATCCATCACGCGGCTCCTTTGAACTTGTCGCAAGATGTATAGAGCAATACGACGTGCACTTGCCTAATTACCCCAAACCGCTGGTCACAGTTGCTTCTGCACTTCTCCAACTGCTATCGAAATTAGACGAAACAACTGCGGGTAATTCACAAAGTCGCGAAATATTACGACACAAATTGGTGGACACACTTTTGTCAACTCACTTATGTCTTTATATTCTTTATCTTGATGTCGGTTATTATGAATAAGCAATGTACATGTTCACATAAATATCTACCGAGAATCCGCAAGCATAATTATTTGTACGTATTTGTAAAATCCCAATAAAAAATTTTGTTAAAATATTAGTAGGTATGCCATTAACAATATTTTGCAAATGTATGCAAAATGTTTATTTATCGTATGGCATTTGACACATTTACACGTAAATTTACATACCGTGCGGTCCATATGTATGGAATAAATTCATTTTTAGCGTTATTATGTACTATGTGAAAAAACCTGAAACAGGTTGATTTTTATTCTTAAATTGACAATTTACAGTATGAAAGTATTATACCCCTCCAGCACCTCCTTTGAATTATATGCACCCCCTGGAAAATTTTAAAGAACAAAGAGGGTCGTATGGCACCTTGTCAGAAAGGGATTTTAGTTCTCTATTTAGCAATATAAAGTTTTTTAAGTTTAGTGGAATCATAACTGGGAAAATTGATTTTTAGATGTAAAATTTTGATAATGTGTCTATCACAAAACTTTAGGTTGAATGATAATAATGTCACTGTTCTTGACAATAAGCCAGGCGATTTTGGAATTCTAGTACAACATTTTCTACGACCTCGGAGATTATTTTGTTAATTACTTCCGTTATCCCAACTTTTAAATCAGCAATACTGTTTGGTGTATTAAAATATACTTTAGATTTTAAATAACCCCATAAGAAGTAATCGAGAGCAGTCAAATCGGGGGATCTAGCCGGCCATTCGATCATTCCACATCTTCCAATCCACCTACTGGGAAAAACCTCGTTTAAATAATTTCTAATTGTACGTGCAAAATGTGGTGGAGCTCCGTCTTGTTGGTAGTAAATGGACAGATCTATCTCATTTGGATGATTAACATCAGGAAAAAATCTTCGTAATGTAGGCACTAAAAAGTTAATCAAAAAATCTAGATAAACCTCACCGTCAACTGTGCCCTCAAAAAATAAGGACCAATAATTTTATTGTTAATGATACCAGCCCAAATGTTAACTTTTTTAGGATATTGCGTGTGAGTCTCACACACCCAGTGAGGATTTTCACTGCTCCAATATCTACAGTTATGTTTGTTAACCGATCCGTTTAAATGAAACGTCGCTTCATCAGAAAAAACTATTTTGTTTATGAACTGCAAATCTGCATTCATTCTGTCCATCATTATTTCCCAGAATTCTTGCCTTCTATCAGGATCATCTTCATTTAACTCCTGAACCAACTGAACTTTGTAAGGGTGGTATTTTTCTTTATGCAAAACTCTCAAAATAGATGATTTACTTACATCATTGACGGCGGCAAGTTCTCGAGTTGTCTTACGCGGATTTTCCTCAGTCTCTAGAAGTACATCTAACTTTTTTCCATCAGTTAATTTATCATTTATACCTGGTTTTTCTATATTTTTTACATGTCCAGTATACCGAAACTTCTTTTCAATTTTGGCTAACTGTAGACTGCGAAACTTGTTGACGAGGGTATTTATTATTAAACATTTAACAAATCTCGTTTTAAGTTCTTCTTTTATTACCACAACCAATCATAATTAAAATGTCTATTATTTGAGTCTCGGACAAATGAGCCATAATTAAATTTAATACGTGCACAAATATTATACTGACGTCTTTTAGTAACTTTAAATACCTAAATGACAGCAGTCTACTAGATTCATACCAATTGTTTATTTGGCTTTTTGACTTATATTTTATTATCTTCAAAGTTCTTTTCCTTAATGTTTAGCAGAACAGATACGAAAATACCTAATTATTTCTAAAGAATATTTTAATAGGCCAGGCAATATTGATGATTTAAAAGTTAGAATAACGACAAAAATTACGAAAATGACCTCCGAGGTCGTACAAAATGTTGTACGAGAATTCCTAAATCGCCTCGGTTATTGTCAAGAAGTGAATATTGGTAGTCAAGTTAAACATTTAATTTAATTGTAAAAATCAATTTTCTCAATTATGATTGCACAAACTCAAAAAAACTTTGAATGATTTGAAAACTTTGAATGTTGAACAGAGGACTAAAATCTTGACAGAGGAAGTGGAGTAAAAGGAAAGAGGAGTGACATGGTGCCACACGACCCTCTTTGTTATTTTAAATTTTCGAGGGGGTGCTTATAATTCAAAGGGGGTGCTGGAGGGGATACTATTTTCATACTGTAAATTGTCAATTTAAGAATAAAAGTCGACCTGTTTCAGGTTTTTTCTTCTTCTTCTTTCAGTACCCTGTCCGATTATCGAACGTTGGCGATCATATTGGCAATAATAACTTTGTTTACGGCGGCTCTAAATAAATTAGCGGTGGTCTCTTGATACCATTCCCGGAGATTTCGGAGCCAGGATGTTCTTCGTCAGCCTGGGCCTCTCCTTCCGGCGATCTTACCCTGTATTATGAGGTGTAGAAGGTTATACCTCTCTGGATGTCTCATTACATGACCTAAATATTGTAACTTTCGAATTTTTATCGTTTTTTCACATAGTACATAATAACGCTAAAAATGAATTTATTCCATACATATGGACCACATGGTATATTTTGTATAAAACATAATACATATGTTTACAAACGAACATCTAACATCTAACTTTATATAGTCTCTCGACTCTGGATCCTCTTACCTGCTATGATAGGATCTTGTGGGACACTGTTCTGTGATGTGACAGATGGTTTGTAGTTGTCCGCAGTCAGAGACTGGAATGGTCGTTTACCCCTTTTGTGCATCATGTAACCGCATTTACCGTGTTGTATTCTGATTCGGTTTAGCATAGTTCATGTGTTGCTTGGTAAGTTAAAACCTGGTGGTTTTTGTGTGATACAGGGTAAGCTACTATTTTGTTGTTCCATCCATTCTCGTGTCCAATTGGTCGTTAAGTTGAACTCATTTTCCACAGCAAGCTATGCTGTTTTTATTGGCGGTCGTCTGGAGCGTAGACGGTTATAGTTGGCAGCATCTATATCTTGATGGATTGGCAGAATCTCGTTACTAAGTATCTTTCTGTACTCACCAGTGAGGGAGTTTATGCGCCGTAGTTTGGGTGGTGGAATGTGGCTCAGTACTGGGAGCTATTGCATAGGGGTGGATTTGATAATGCCAGCAATTATTGTACTGTTCAATTGGGCATCTACTTTGTGTATACGTTGGCTGTTAAGCCAGGCTGAAGAGCAGTATTCCGCGGTTGAGAAGACAAGGCCCATGGCAGATGATCGTAAGATGGAAGCCGATGCTCCGCATGTTGTGCTGCACAGCTTCTGGATGATGATGTTTCTGGATTTAAGTTTTTCCGCTGTTTTTGACAGAGGTTACTTCCAAGATAGGGTTATGTCAAGAGTCATCCCAAGGTACTTTGGTCTTTTATTGTAGGCGACTGTGGAGTTTTCGAATTTAATGTTGAGTGTTCTTCCTGCAAGCTTTTTATTTAGGTGAAAACTAAAAACCTCTGTTTTGGTAGCGTTTGGTTGGAGTCTCCATTTACGGAAATACTTTTTCACTATGTGTACGTCCGCTGTAAGGACTTCTTCTGTTTTCTCAAATGACTTACACCTTGTTGCAAGGACCCAGTCATCGACGTAACCAAGCTTCCTTGATCTGGTTTCTCGTATATCAGCGATGTACAGTCCACTCTTCAGTTTTCTTGGGGTACTGATGTCGGTTCCCATAACTACTTAAATCGTTCGGTCAGCTAGCATGCTGTTGATTATTCGAGCGGTGGATTTGCAGGAAATTGTACGGAGGAGCTTGTATATCATGCCTTCTCTCCAGACTGTATCGTGAGCCGCTGTTAGGTCTAAGAATACGGCTGCAGTTTTAAGTTTTCTCTAGAACCCTGCCTCAATAAACGTGGTAAGTGAAAGAACCTGATCTGCGCAGCTTCTTTTCGGTCGAAAACCTGCCTGATCAATCAGTATTGATTTAAGTAGCTTTGAACTAATTCTGATGTAGATAAGTAGTTGTTCTAGTAGCTTAAACGTCGCCGATAGTAGGGCTATTGGTCTGTAGTTCCTAGGGTTGTTATCATTTGTGTCATCTTTGGGTCTACTCAGTGTATCGCACAGTCATTTCCATTTTCTTCTTATATAATTTACGATATTTTCTTGGTTGGTTTGGTTAAATATTCATTCGAGATTTGATTAGGAATAATATATGAAGGACTTTTCGTAACGCTGTATGGATGAAAACTTGTAACTGGTCTACTGTGGGTGATGATACCTTTCGCCGTTTCACAGCCATACAGTAACATAGCTTTTACATTTGTGTTGAAGATTTTTAATTTAATTTTCGTTGCGTAAATCCAGGATTTCCTTATGTTAGTAAGCATATTGGAAATACTTAGGAGTCTGACTTACTGAAGAAACAAATCGGAAATTAGAAATTCGATTAGAAATAGAGCCATCAAGAGCAGTCTTTTTAAAGGTGAGGAAATTTCTAAGTAATTAAAGACTCAATCTGCAAATCCGATATCGCATGATAAAATGTTATATCCACTCTATTCTTCTTTGTAGTGCCGAAGGTTGTGTTAAAGAGAAGTGTTAATGTTGACTTAAAGAGAAAGCATAACTTAAGAAAGCAGAAGATGGAGATCAATTTGCAATGGTTATAGCTAACCTTCATTAGTGGAGTTGGCACTAAAAGAAGAAGAAGAAGCATATTGTAGGCAGTGTGAACTTCACCACTCTCTCAATTTCCTGTATTTGATCACAATGGGCTGGTTGTTTTCGTTGCCAAATCGTATTTTTTTATGGTATTCAGAAGTGTGTGTATTTTTCTCCAATTTTCGCAATATCTATTGCCAATGTGTTTTGATATCTATCCATCTATTTTCCATTCTTTGGGGAGTTTATTCTCTCTCCAGGCCCTCTACAAGAGTGATTTAATTAGCTTTGATGTTGCGCTCGGGTTTTGCAAGTTTTTAACAACGCTGCTGGAATATTGTAAGGACCTGCAGCGTTGTGCAATTTTAGTTTTTTATTGATGTTAATTCTTAGTTTGATGGTTTCATAGTTTAAATTTTTTATATCTTTTAGTAGTGTTGAAACTGCACTTAGAGACTGAAATATTTATGCCATCTTCTGACTTGTTCCTGTGGCGATGTTTTTTACAATTGGCCATGTACCTGGCTTTTTACAATTGGTTGATGGTTGGCATAAATTTTTTTGGCTAGTTTTTTAGTAAAATTATATAATTGCCTCATATTTTGATCTTCATCGGCAACCCGCGCTTCGTCGGCAAGATTTTCTATTCATTTTCTTTGCTGTCTTCTGGTCAACTTTATTTGCTTCTCTATAACTTTATCCAAAGTCTTCTTTGCTTCTATTCTTGAATTTAGTAATGCTAAATTGATGAATTTGCGTTCTGCTCTCGATACTTTTTTTTTAATACTTCTTTCTTCTTTTTTTAGGCAAAATGTTCTTTTTTTTCTTTCACCACCTGGACATGTCCCATTGAATAGGTAATCACTGCGATTTTCTGCTCTACTGGAAAGAAAGAAGTCCAATCTCTTGTGATTTATTCACCATTTAACCTTCTTTCATTTTGTTGAGCAGATACACTTTCGTCCGGAATATCGTAATGAGTTTAGTTTTACGTTAAATTTTTACCTGAAGAAATAACACTTTCGTCCAAGTCAAATATTTTTGCATATAAACTTTCGTTCAGGGGTCAAGCTCCGCGAGGATCAATCCCATAATTAAAAAAAAAACAAGGTTTTCTTACTGCGTTATAAAATTTATTATCTTAGATTAGTGAATTTCATTTACAACTTACAATATAAATAGCAAATAATAATAGACTTACACAGGTCTGTTACATTTATGATTACTTAGAATTCTAATGTCGATCTCATTTTGATAACGATTGAGAGCGTCTAAAAACACGAATATATTCGGATGGTATGTATTAAAGGATTTATGTAAATGTGAATGGAATGATTCACATGCATTGGTTGTTCTCGTAGTCTCTGATGATTTTGCAGCCCAGAGTATCGGTGGAAATGTTGAGTTTTCATCAACATATGTCTCATCCAAATAATCAACAAAAGCATTTAATTCGACACTCTCGGGCCCAATTCACTTTCCCACTTCAGTTCTGTTTTTGTAATCATTTGTTAAGCCAAGTTCTTGAATTTTACGCCACTAAGCCTGCAAAAGATTATTTTAGATTGACCCTAAACTGATTTAATAGCCTTATGAATTGATTTTTTAAAATCAATGACAATATCTTTTGGAAGAAAATTTAAAGTTAGCTCTAAACATTTGGTCCTTATTAAATTGAAACATGTTTCATATGTAGATGATAATTTATCTGGCGATAAACAAAATACTAGTGGAATGTAGTGGCCATTGTAGTATCCATGAATTGTAAACATTTGATAATAGAATTTTGGGCAATAAATGTACCATCCATATATTCTAGAACACTTACATAAATGTCTGAGATTTGTCTCACAAGATATAATAGTCAATTTTGCACTCTTATCATTTACCAATAAAAAGTCTTTATTTCTAGACGTGATGATAGGGTCCTCTAATTTTTCCAAGGATTCCAGTACTTCTTCTAACGTTTTTGGTAAAACTGGAAGTAATTTTCTTCTTACATTATAAATACTTCGTTTCACTGATTTCAAATTCATAATAGTTAAATTGGTATTTTCTTCTTCACATAAAACGCGATGTAAAATTTTCCTGGGTTGAGTACTAATATCTTCTGCAGCTTTACGCTTAGCTGCTACTCTTACAAACTGCTGTTGAATGCAGTTGGCCTTCAGACTTACATGAGAATGATTTAAGTTTTGTCTAGAAATTACTACATCATCCCCAATTGTGTAGACGGCATCGTTACAACCTTTGGTACGACATCTCCAGCGTGATTCCCCACTTTTTAACTTTTCGGCAAAATTGAATTTATAGTTATTCACGAATAAAAGAGAAGCACCTCTTTTCGTTGCACTTTTTTTCACCACCATACGTTTGTCAAAATTCTCCATAACGTTTCAAGAATAAATGATTTTCATAACACAATTCAAGACTATAGCAATATAAACACTTTATATATTTTCACAAATGAATAAACTCGAAGATTCGTACATATTTATATATTTAATATTAATTGCTTCTTCGAAAAGCATTACGAAAATTTACCTGACCCTTTGGACGAACTTGTATACCTCAATTTTAGGGGCTTCAACGAAAATGTATACTTTCTTTTATGACACTCATTATTTTGGACGAAAGTGTAATCGCCGATTTTGTAAATTTTTTCACTACACACATTGTTTTCTTTTAGTACTCAGTTTTTAACGTCTTTGACCTTGCATGAGTCATACCTGCTTTTACTTGTTTTTTTGTCTATGAGTGTCTTTGCAGCTATTCTACAAATCTATGTCTATTATGTTCTGTAGTTATTTGGGTTTTGATGGTTTTGGTCAAGTTACTGCATTATACGTCTTGACAGGTTTTACACATGTTTTGTAGACACTTTATTTGGTGTCGATCCTAACATTTTTGCCTGTCATATTGTATTGTTACATGAAATTTTTATTGTTCTTAATTTTTGTTCTGCTGTTCCTCTTCAAAAAAGCGTGTTTTTATAAAATATATTTTCATCTTACAGTTTAATTTATTTAGGCAATTATTTAAAAATACTTTTATTCCTATATCTTGACCTAGAAAGTAAATAAAAATATAGAAACTTGTATAAATACGGCCATCTTGTCCTTTATATGGATCGATAAAAAGAGAGTAAGAGTAGGCATGGAATACGAATACGAAACGTACTAGGCAAGGGAGAAGATCAAGTGAAATCATAGGCGTACCATTATATTATTGTTTATTTTAATTCATTTTTTTAATGTTTAAAGATAAGACAACATTTATTTTTTAATCATAGATATGCCTAAAACTTACTTTAAAATATTTTTTAATATGTTTCTCCAAATTTACGCAATATTAAGATAACAAAAACATATGTATTGTTAAAATACAATATTTATGTATATTAAATAAAAATGTATTGCACAAAATATGCTACACCAGACATATAACTACTAAGGTAGGATATGGTTTGAAACAAAACATTTGACCTGTTGAAAATACTAGCATTATAGAGGAAGATCGTCTATTTTTTTTCATACTTGGATAGTTTTGTTCTCCTTCTGGGAATACCGCTTTACAAGACGAATTGGTAGCAGTCCTGTGGAGTTGGAACAAAGCGTCATTCAAATAATATAGTGCCATTTTACTGCGATTATATTTTGGTTAACAATTTTTCTGTATTTATACGCCCCTCTCTGTTCTTTTGAACTCTTTTCTTTCTAAACGATATTTGAAGCGAGCTTCTATACTGGCGTAATTTTACTTTTTCTTTATAGTAAAATACTGAGACAAGCATCACGGAAGAAGCGTCACGAGTAGTGTCAACAAATAACGGTTTTCACAACTATTCACTGCTCTTTACCAATTCATTTTCAGTCATCACATATTTATTTTAAGCCGGTTTAAATTAAAAAATGCATTAAAAATAACTACTAAAATAGAGACATTAAACGGAAACTAAAACATTAAATGAATATATGTCAATAAAACATATCCTGCCGCAGACTGTGAAAGTGATCATCAACTTCTTGTATTAAACGTTCAACTTCGTTTTAAAGTCCCCAAAAGAAAACCCCTAAGAAAAGTTATGTCTTTAAATTTATCAAAAATCAATGACTTTCAACAAAACCCAGAAGAAGCTCTTTCTTTAGACCAAGTAGATTGTGACGCTGAGAGCACTTGGATCTATCTCAAAGATAAGGTAATTGAGACTGCAAAAGACTTTGAGGCAGCTGTTTTTACGGACTCTAAGCCATGTATATACGATAATACGTAGACTGTGATTCAACCCAGAAAAGAACATAAAACTAGATACGGAACAAACGATGAATACAGAGCGTTATCAAAAGAAATCAGAAAACAGCACCGGAAAGACAAAGCTGATTACATCTCTCAAATATGCAGAGAGATAGGGGAACATGGCTGTCAAAATGAACAGAGGGTTTTATTTAAGAAGATCAAACTCCTTACCAGAAAATTTAAATCTCAAACGTGGTCTGTAATAGATAAGGAAGGTAATCCAAAGACCGATACTGACAAAATATTGGAAACATGGTGAAACTACTGAGGTGAGCTATATAAAAATAACAAGGTACCAGCAGTAAGTCAATGGCCCTCTGACTACCCTAGAGAACCTACTGTCTTACTCGCTGAAGTCAAAGATGCAATTAAATGGCTAAAGAGAAATAAATCCACAGGCATTGATTCAATACAGGGTGAAATACTACAGTTACTAGGTAAAAAAGAATTACATATCATCCATTCTATCTGTATCGCTGTTTGGAATTCAGGAAAATAGCCATCTGATTGGTGTACCTCAATTTATATCCCGCTACACAAAAAAAAAAGAACTACTACCAGATATGAAAACTACCGCACACTGTCACTAATAACACATCCTAGGAAAATCGTGTTGCATATCATTAAAAACAGATTAAAAACCTATCTACATTACCAAATATCTCAGGAACAAGCGGGGTTACCACGCGGTTGGTTCGTGCGCTCTTAAATGGCTTCACATGCTAGCAAAGAACTACAAGCAAGAATTGTAACGAAATTAGTAGATCGTTGGTCACTATCTGCCATAGTGAACCATTTTGACGTAAGCAGAACAACAGTTTTTAATTTTAATAAAAGATGGAGAGAACAAGAAACTCTCGAAAGAAAGCAAGGTTCTGGAAGACCAAAAATATCTACCGCTCATGAAGATCTTACGCTTTTGGAGATATTAAGAGAGAATCCTTTTAAAAATGTGAAGACTGCAAGAATTATGTCACAGTTTCCGGAAAGAAAGTCAACAACTTGGCTCAGAATTAAAGCATCGCGTCTTAGGTACCGAACTGCAGCAAAAAACAAGCTCTTACACACCAACAGAAGCAATCAAGAGTTATATTTGCTTTAAACCTTTAACTTCAAAATCAAGATTTTTGGGAAAGGGTAATATTTACAGATGAGAAAAGTATTCAATCTTAAGGGCAAAATTGGGGTGTATAGACCTGATAATAATAGATTTAATAATCTATACGTTGATAGATATCGAGCAGCTGGTCATTTTGGCGCCAATGTATGGGGATGGATTTCATCTAGAGAAATGGGAATGGTATGGCGTATTGATGGCAGGTTTGTTGGGCAGTCTTATCTGAATAGCCTAGAAAACATCATGTTTCCCAATGTAGAACAGTTGTATCCAGAAAATATCCTCCAACAAGTTAATTGTCCTGGTCACACTGAAAATGTAATAAACCAGTGGCTCCAGAATAAAAACATCGAAACCTTACTATGGCCCAGCTACAGTCCAGATTTAAACTCAATTGAGAATGGGAATGAATTAACTTTAAAACGGTTGTATCGGCGTAATTTTATACCTCAAAATGCTGAAGAATTGTGGCACGGTATACAACAGGTTTGGGAAGAGCTCTCTGAAGAAGACAATTTCATAGTTCCTTTCACGCAGATGGACCAAAGACTACAAGCTGTTATCAATGCTGATGGAGATATCACAAAATATTAATTTTATTTTTACATACCTAAATTTAGTATATTTTTGGTCTTCCAGGCCCTCGCTTTCTTTCGAGAGTTTCTTGTTCCCTCCATTTTTTACTAGTAGAAAAACTGTGGTTCTGCTTATGTTTAAATGTTTTGCTGTCTCTGATGTGCCCAGTTATCCTTTAATTTAGTTACAATTTTTGCTTTAATATATTGTTGTGTTAAGTCGTTTGCTTTATTCGTTAATAATAATAAAAATAATAACAACAACCCTAGTTTATTATAAAAACTATCATTTATATACTCTTTATAAAATTCAGCAATTCAAAATAATATCAAAATTTATACCTTAATAATAATTATTACAAATTATGAATTAACATAAATGTAATCAATTGTTTGCTGTTTGTTTGTTTATTTTATTATTTGTTTGTCATAATAAATATAATATAATGTCAGCAGAATCAAATACACTGCTCAAACTGATCAAATCTTACTAAGAGTTGTATCAATTTTTTTAGAAACCAGCTGTACAAGCTGTAAAGTCAAAACTTGTTTATGGTATACAATTGTACATCAGGCGATTCTCAAATAAGTACACGACGTTTATCTTCAGCGTAAGAAATCAGAAAAACTTCAGTTTTAAAAATCCTACATCGTGAGCATTTTCACTCCTACCCTTTTAATGCTCTGCAAAATCTATTGACAGGAGATCCACCTTTAAGATGCAGATTAGCAAATGATATCCGAAACAGGCAAAATTTTGACCACTCCTTCGTCGATAGATTTACGGACGAAGCTACATTTATACACCATGATGTTTTTAATGTAAGGAAAAATCATTTTTGGGACACCGAAAATTCTTATGCTAATAGAGAAAGGTATTTCCAGCATAAATTTAAAATAAACGTAATGTGCCGAATCATTTGTAATCGTCTTTAGATCACCTCGATTACCTTACGCTATTTGCACACATACCGATTTTGGACGGCCAGTATAAAATCGGACGATATTTTATTGGTAGCAGGTGCTTGCAGACTCACCGGATTTTTACCGGTCAAACAATCAGTTGCTTGGTTGTCGCGACACGAGTTTACTGAATAATAATGAATCCTAAACGAGTTGTTGCTATGTGTTTATTGTATCGTCCTATTCAGCACCACAGTATTAAGTGCAAGTGGTGGATTCATCCTATCACTCAAAGCAAAGAACCCACGGGAACATTCTACACTATTTTGAAGATATAAGGCGTGATGGTGTTGGAGTTTTACAACTTCTTCAGAATGTCTTTTGCATCATTTGATGAGCTACATGAAAATCACCCATTGCAATCGTAATTAACACTCACTACCAAAACTAGTTTAATCGTATGTGTGTGGGCTGTCGATTTCCTTCGTACCCACAATTTCACCGAGCAATCGACTAGAATGACCGGTAAAAAATCGATGCGTGTGTAAGCCTGTATTTATTCACCTACGCCACTATTTTACCGGCACCGATCAGCGGTCGACGTGTGTGTCAGGTCCCGTTCTCACATATGGTTCACTAATGGAATTTGGACAACCGGTAGAAAATCGGCCGTCCAAAATCGGTGTATGTGAAATTCCCCTTACATGTGAGTTACATCGTAATATGAACGGTGAGAACTATTAACATTTTGAGGACATACTTAAAAACCAACTTTCCTGAACGCTGGATTGGTTGTGGTAGCCATTTTCCTTGGCCACCAAAATTTAATCGGCTTGATTTTAGTGTTTGCGACGCAATGAAGCAACTTGACTACAAGAATCCCATAAACACTCGCAACCAGCTTTGGAAAGAAATAAATACTGCAGCAATTTCTTTTGAACCAATGCTGCTATTTAATATGAGACAACCTTTTATGGAACGTATTTGTAAATTGCATTAAAGCAAATGATGGACATATCGAACACTTACATTGATAAAAAGTTTAATGTTATTTAGTTTAACTATTTCTTAATTTCGATTGTAAATAAAATATATTTTATTATGCCTTTAATTTAATATAAAATGTAAAATGTTTGATGTCAAATCCTGTATTAATGATCCTGCTAATATATACAAAAAAATATTAGCGTAATTATTTTTTCTTTAATATTTCGGAAATGATTACCTTTCATTAGTAATGATGTTTTTGTCTATTTTTCCTTCGTTTTGCTACGCTTATGTCAACGAAGAATGGAGCGGCGGGCGCATCACATTGGCGGTGGCGGTCTCCATGGCAATCATCACTCAGCCTCAGCCGACTACGACTCCGACAATCATTTCTCATCGGCAACATTCCGACATAGCCGCCTTCGGCAATTAGCAGAAATAGAAACAGTCGATAGACTTCATGGAGAGGTGGATTTATCGTTAAGAGAATAAGCATTAGACGTTTTTCGGATATACTGTTCTGTTAGTTTTGTTAAATACGTGTAATTGGAAATGCTGAATATATTCATGGATGTTTGTTAGTCTCTATATATTTTATGGTACTTAAGAAAGGTGTAAAAGATTTGTTAGAAGAGAAATTTTTGTTTGAAAATAGTACAATTTAAACAAGGGTAATATTTTGCTTGGTAACACCGTTTGGGTTTCTTTTAAATCAGTAATATTGACTCTATATCCATATTATATGTTTTTATCAATTATTTTCGCTTAAACCCCTTCGGAGCTTGGCATATTTGCAAGATTTTTTCGGTCCCTCACCGCAAGTCAGTGCTAATCATATAAACGCTAGGAAATAACTTTGTTTCTATGCTCAAGTAAACTTTTTGCACTATCGAGTAATGCTCAGAACACTTGTCGGAGGATGGGTAATCACGTGATTACAATTTACACGTCTTAAAAATTACACGTCAATACCATTTAACAATTCTTCTTCTTCTTTTTTCCTCTTTATAAGCAATTTTGCTTGTTCAATGGCGGATTAATATCTCTATGGAAAGTTGTCACTCCACATTTATACACTGTACGTTACATTTTCTTGTAATGTCTTCACTTCTTTTTTGATCTCTCAGCGTATTTCCTATAAGTCTTCTCAGTACTCTCATCCCTGCCGTTTCTGTTAGCCTTTGCGTTGTGGCTGTGTCGGGTCTTGTTTTGAGGTATATGACATTATTGCTCTTACACTGGCTTTATAAATTCTTGACTTCATCTCAGTGTTAATGTATCTGTTTCGCCATATAGTGTTATTAAGGCATCCTGCCAGTTTATTTGCTTTCTGAACTTGATCTTTCACTTTTTTCTCCAGGTCTCCATAGCTCGACAGTGTAATTCCCGGGTATTTTATTTCCATTACTTGTTCAATACTAATGCCATCAATTTCTATTTTACATCTGGTTGGTTCTTTGCTGGATACTATTGTTTTAGTTTTCTGAGATGATATTGTCATATTAGATCTTTTTCTTATGGTAAATCTGTGGACCAGTCTTTGTAGACTATCTTCTTCGTTGACAATTAATATTGCGTCGTCTGCGTAACAGAGTATTTTTATTTCTTTGTTTCCCATTCTTTATCCTCTTCCTTTGTTAACGCTTTTGATGATTTCATCCATGATTAAATTAAAGAGCATGGGGCTCAATGAATCCCCTTGTCTTATTCCGCTGCCTATTTCTATAGGCTCTGTCAGTTGTCCATCTATTATGACTTCCATTTTGTTGTTTTGGTAGATGTTTTCGATAGTTTTTATAATATTTAGTGGAAGTTCTCTATTTTGCAGAAGATGGATTACATCTTTGACTGGAACTGTGTCAAACGCTTTCTTTAGGTCAATCAGACACAGAAATGCTGGTCTATTATACTCTACCATTTAACAATTATCAGAAGCAAAGTTAGTTCGATAGTGTTTTGTGTTATGTTAGCCATGAAGATAGCAACAGACATAATATCTGGAAAACAAAATATAATTAAAAATGAGTATGTACTCTCACACACACCATGCCCATGGATTAAAAATACAGAAGGAAATAGGAGACTGACATCAGGGTTTAATCAAAAACTCTAAATGGACCTCAGAACTAATTATACATTATTTTAAGCATAATTGCTAGCAGTAAAATATTTTGCTTAAGAGTGTCTGCAATAAGTTTCAATTCAAGCAAAACATTTATTGTCTTAAACACCTACACTGAAGACCCTGAAGTGTACAATGAGTTCGTAATAGGTTGGAACTACAAACAACTCCTTAAGCTACTAACGCAGCACAACGAAGTAGCTTTTTGTTTCTGGTACCAGGACATAAAAAAAATTCTGCTTAAGATATTGCTGATAATCTTATTAAATCTAGAGCAAATACTTGTTGTATTAGAACAGGACCATTCTGAGGTGTACCATAAAACGGCACAATGAACAATTATGTTCAAAATAAGAAAAGGAACTCAATGTGGCCCATTTCGAAAATACTTTAGGACAAATGTAAGCAACAGAGTTATTATAATGTTTTGCACACAACGCAAAAATATTCTTAGAACTTTAAAAAACTGAACCCAGAGTCATCACCGGTTTTCGTAATGGACATTCTCTGCTCAAATATCATGTCTTTAAAATGGAGAAAGTGGACAGATCAGCATACAGGTTCTGCAAAAATGTAGAGAAAACACATTTTTTTGCAACTACACCGAGATTGTTATCTTATGACCTTAATAGGTCTTTGTAGAACCTGAACATGTAACTACATATCGCACCCTCAGTGCAAGACTGTAGTAAGTCAGAATATGTAAGTTCTGAGATAAAGACGATTTTGTTTATTTTCGTGCTAATATCGGCGAAATAAGACACAAGTTTTAAGAAAAATTACCATTAGTTATGATTTTGCATGCTTTTCAGCCTATATTACATTAACCAAAAATAGAAATTTAAATAAAATAATATTAATGCTAAAAAAATTAGGAATTTCAAAGTTACAACACTTTTGCACGGAGAAAATTGTTAATCACTACACATTTAGTATTAGAATTTTAAAGTTACAACACTTTTGCACGGAGAAAATTGTTAATCACTACACACGTAGTATTAGAATTTTAAAGTTACAACACTTTTGCATGGAGAAAATTGTAAAAAGTGTAGACACATTTTCTGTTAGTTGTTGTCCTGTTCTCGTATATCATCTTGGGCCAAAATATTTTTATAAAAACTATGGTGGGCTTCTGGTATCATACCCGAATGGCATAAGTATACCAAATCTTTCTTTTTGGCCATTTGAATTTTTCAATAGTTTAATTTAAATTCAAAACAAAAGGACTATAATAAAAATATGCAAATCAGGCTACCTTGAGTAGAGTGATTAACAAAAGAATTGAAATTCACTACCTTAGTAAAAGTTGGGAATTACGGGGGGACAATATGATAAGACAATCGCCCCGGAAAATTACATGACGATTTAATACAATTTGGGATTTAGTTTTTATAGAACAAGTTTTCTGAGAATAGATATTTTTAACCTGTCAGTATTTTTAACACACAAGTTTTAAGATAACTGTTTTTCCTTTCATAAGAAAAAATACTTTTTGGCTGTAAATAATTAGTCTTAATTTATGTGTTTTTATTCTAATCTAATAAATAAATGGTCAAACGACATCGCACCCATTTTATGAAAAATATAATGTCACACAAAGGACATAAAACTTACATGAATAGATTGGTCTCGTAAATCTTTCTTTATTGTTTCGGCCGTTAATGGAGACACGCTGTATATTAAAATTAAACACCACAGATATAGATATTAAAATAACAAATATATTACTTTTTTCGCGCCTTTCATTGCTTGTTATCGAAACCATTGCAATGTTCCGTGCAAAACTGTTGTAACTCTGTAACATTAGAATTACCACAGTTTTGCACGGAACTTATGTACAAAAACGCAAAATAGTTAAACTGTTGTTGTTGTAATATTTAGCCGGTTAAACATTTGAAAGTTACTAAAGTTTTACAGGGGATAGATATGCATGTTTACAATCGAATTCCATGATTACTTCATTTTCATAAAATTTTGAGTTACTGCAGTCTTGCACTGAGGGTGCGATATGTGAAACGAATATTAGGCTTTTTTAAAAACTTGCTAAAAGATATGTTGGACTCAACATGGAGGTAGTGATTACAAAAAACATCTTGCAAATGGCAGTGTAGAAAGTTCTATAATGTCAAATAATCCCATTGAAATTTACAATCTATATCCTCCAATGGTTAAATGGTTTAAACGATTGCTTAGTAAAATATTTTTTATCCCATTTAGTTGTTGATTCGCCTGTTGTTTAGATATTATAATTCTCAGATATTTAAACCTACACCAAAATCAGTTCCTTGGTGAAATAACTCCCATACTGTAGCTGTTCGTGAATATAAAAAAGCTCTAAATAAATACAGATGAACAAGAACTAATGAATATATTAAGTTTAAATTACCGAAAGCTAAATTAAAACGTTTCACAAGGGAAAGCAAAAAGATCTCATGGAACGTTTGTGTCAATTATTTTTCTTTCAGCACCAAGCTAAGTTTGAAACGACATCAAATATATGAAAGGTCAATGCTCTCTTTCTCTTCAGCCTTAAGTAATCCAACAGCCCATCTCATTTATGGTCTTCATCTTCTTCTCTTTCCTAACCATGGTCTACATTGTTGTATTTCGTGGTTCCATCTTTTATTATTCAGTCAAGCATTGTGTCCTGCGAAACTCCATTTTAATTTGGCAGCATGTTCTCCTACGTATTTTACTTTACTACGTTTTGCTTCTAATCCATTTGTTTGTTTTTTTGTCTATAAGTCTCACCTCGAGCAGTTTTTTTGTCACTCTTTGTGCCATTACTATTTTATTCATATTAGACTTGGTGAGGTTAAACTCCTGGGATCTATAGCTGGAAAATCTTGGCGGCCACACAGCGGGACTCTCCTCCACACCTATAAAACGTTCTGGTATAAACGGTTCTTTTCTCTCTACTGAACAACCGCCAACGTAACGCCATGATGGTCACCGAAAGAAAGATCTTGAGAAAGATCACGAGAAGGCGAGCTGACTTCCCGTCAGTACTCATACACCAACTTTCCAACATACCAACAATCGAGAGCAGGATCCGCACTCTCGCAAAAGATATACACTAAGAACTATAACAAGCTCCAACATCAGAGCCAAAGAGGTTCTAAAAGTTTCTTGCCACCGCCTAGGACATATATTCATCAGGCACCCCGCCAGAAAAGTTCCCTTTCTCCCGGCCAAACTTCTAAACTTGGCTGGAAACGAACTTCCTAATGAATACTTCAACATCCTAGAAGCGACCCCCCTAAGATATCGTAGATAACCATCTACAAGCTGAAAATGCTCTATCACAAAGAGCCGTTCACAAATGTATGGCTGGTAACACGCTATGGTACCTCCTCCAAACTGCATGACTCACCTAACGTCTCCTCTATCAACACCACACGCACCAACACCAACATCACCAACAACTTCAAACTGACTGACTACTGCTTCTTAGCACCACCACCACTCGTCAATCTCTATTCACACACACATAAATTGTAATCGTAGACTGACGTCTACTCTTACCAGTTCTCTTTCTGGCCAGGGGGCCCTAACCTGTGGACTTGTGATGGATGAACAAAATTAAAAATCGGAGGCCTAGAGCAGACAAACGTAGTAGAGGAAGACTACCTACACGTTGGGCTGACGACATCAGGCGTATCATCAAAAATTGTCAACAAAGAGCACAAAATTGTAAAGAATTGAGGAGTTTAAGGGAGGCCTATGTCCAGCAGTGGACGCGATAAATAAAGGCTGGATGATAATGATGGATACCAGTGCAGTAATATTATGCAGAAGTGTTGAGTCCCTTATTTAAAAAAAAAATTATAATTTTGTTTAACTATAGACCACACATCACATTAATTTTTGATATTTACTATGATTGTTTACCAGAGTATATATAACATGTTTTCGGAGAAACATGTTATATTTTAGTAAACTCAACCATAGTCTCTATATCTGATAGAAATTTAGATGAATACACAGCCGCATTAGAAGTTTCTCTGAAAATAACCTCACTTTGATAAATGCTCCGTTTGTCTAAATAAATGTACCGTTCGACCGCATCTCGCTTGATATATTATTTCCGAGAGGGTTGTTTTTTACGCCGATCAATCTTAACCAGCATGTTTTTGTAATAAACATATATTTAATTCAAACACGTGAAGTAACGTTCTGCCTTTTCAAATGAAACATGACGCTCTTTAGGCCAGTTACTTGTAAACGGAGATGAAATTCAAATAAATCTGCACATTCAGACAATTAATTATTTCGTTATTTTTATGGTTCGTAGAGACAACTTAAAATCAAGAGGTAAAAAAATCAGCGATTCTGGATTCCTTACCTGAAGTAAACAACTGTCCTTTTTAACGAACTACAACATTCCTGTCAATCTATGTTAAATATACTCAAAATTCGGTCTAATAAAGTTTGGACGCAGATACTAAAATATTAATAAACTTATATAAATCACTCATGAAGTTAACTAGAATACGGTTGCATTATTTATTATAACGCCGCAAACAAAACTACCTTAGAAAAGCTTAACAGTATTCAATTTACAGCTTTGAGATTGGGACTTGGTGTGTTTAAACATAAGGCGACAACAATCACTAAACTACATTACCAAAATTTTAATGGAAAAACAACATCCTGTTTTCTCTTAAATTTTCCACCCTGACATTCTCTCTTTTAAAAAAACAACAAACTGTATATCTCTAATATAAAGAATAAAAGTCACAAATTTTAACATGGATCAACATAATCTATTGCTATATACAAATGCAATCTCTTCTCCATGGACAATCCGCCTACTGACTATTGACCGAACACTAAGAAAGTACCTCAAATCAAATACAAACTTCTCGATAATTAAATATCTTTTGAAGAAATCATATCACATTATCCCAACTACTTACAAATCTTTACCGACGCCTCTAAAACTCCCGATGGACATGCTGCTGCTTACTACTTTGATGAAGAAAACTCCTACTGCCTACAAATTTTAGTATATACTCACAGGCAAGACCACAGCTATATAAAAAGCCTTAACATTTTTTAAAACGAGTAACACGATGAAGTGCGTCCTCATTACAGATTCACTTAATGCATTACTGAAATTAAAGCAAATTTACAAAACAAATCCCATAATACGAGCAATAAAAATTAATTAGAAATACTTCATTCCGTGGGAAAAAACACCGCTTTCATTTGATTAGCATCGCACACTGGAATCAGGAGAAATGAAAAAGCAGATCAACTGATAACCACAAACCGTATCAACTTAGAAGACACTACAAAAATTACAAAATATTCTTATAGTGACATGTACCATCCGATTAAAGTTCGTTGCAATAAAATTGGGAAAATTCAGCAACCAAATTAAACTCACTATACCCAAAGGTGAAAAGCTCTTTGAATAACCTCACAAGTAGACGAGATTAAGTAATTATAAACCGTTTCATAATTGGTCATACTGTTGTCACATACAAATTTTTAATCATTAAAGATCCACCACCAATTTGCAACAATTGCTCCACTTCATTGACAGTGAAACACTTCCTGCTTCATTGCCCATGTTTCAAAAATCAAAGAAGAATGCATGGAATTTTAGACGAGAACGATTTTTCTGATAATGTCTTTTGTTTTACGTTTGTTTTTGTTCTGCCAAAAGCTTAAGAATTTCTGTTGTCGTCCTAGTTTTTTTTTTCTGGAAGTGATTTGAGGGTATTTTTTTCAACAGATATAGGAGTATGTTGAATTTAGAACTGTTAGAGTTTTCAGGTAAAGTTGAAGGAAAAGGGTCCCCAGGACGAAGAAGAATATCCTGGCTTGCTAACCTGTGAGCATAGTATAGAAAGACCTCAACACAGTTATTTGGTATAGCAACCAACTAAATCATTATAGCCAGAACGATCGCCAACGTTCGGAAAGGACAGGCACCCTAAGAAGAAGAATTTCCATATTATCTTCTTTAAATATTCTTCTTCTTCCGGTATCTTATTAGGTTCCCTTAACATAGGCAAATACATTGACGAGTTGTTCACGGTCTTCAGATTTTATCTGGTCTTGTCCGGCCCTCGATGTTACTTTTCATAATAAGCTGAAGGATTGTGTAACGGCCTCTTTAAGAACATAAACTAGATATGAAATATTTCTTATTTTAATAGTTTTCAATAACCCACGAACTGCATTTGCTCTATTTAACACAGCTTCGTTGATCTGTTTTATTGTTCAGGCTATTCGGGACAATCTTCTATGCAACCACATCTCAAACGTCTCTAGGCGATTGATCGTATCAGCCTTCAGAGCCTAGATCTCCATGCCATGTAACAACACTGACTACATATAGCATTTAATCATTCTTTGACGTAGTTTTGGGTTTCACCTGTGGTTAGAAAAGAATCATTTAATTTTTAGCAATTATGCATTTAATATCTTTACTTGGGTCTAGTTGGTTTATAACATACCATCCCAGATATTTAAACTGAGTAACTCTCTCAACGTTTTGTTGATTTATTTGTAGGGAAGCATTGTTGCAAGGTTGGCGACTAAATATAATAAATTTTGTCTTGACAGCATTCATTTTGGACCTATTTCTCCTCTTCTTGTACATACACTCCAATAACTCTTGAAGGCGGCCCTGGGAATTATCGCACGTGGTAACAATGTCGTCAGCGTATTTAAGATTATTGATCAGTTCTCATTGATTTTCACTCAAAATCTTTATCTTGCAAAACCTGTTTGAAAATTATTGAAGAGAACTTTCTTGTAGAGTGGTTAGAGACTTACAGAGTGTTCTTTAAATACCGTCTGGTGAAAAGTCTCTGTTATGTTTCTGTCGTAAGCTCTGCTGTTATAATTTTACTGTTTTTTAGTCACGGTTTCCAAACATAGCATATTGCATGCTGTGGTCTGAGGTGAATGGTAGCAGAGGCAGCAATCAAATTGGTGCAGCTTTAATGCAGTGGATTAATGGACTTCCAAAGAATATTGAAGTGCTTTCATTGTTTTCAGATACTTGTGGGGTTCAAAATCGCAATCAGTACATCTTTGCTTTTCTGCTCTATTTGACCCAAACTACTCATATTGAAATCATAGAAGAGAAATACCTAGAATCCTGACATTCTTACCACTGTGCCACTAAAAGGAAAAAAGGCGTGTATGTGTTGTTATGGTGTGGATGAACCTAATGAAAAGAGCCAGATCAAAAAGAAACAGAAGTTCCAACAATCCCTATCATTTCAAACAGCTGCATTTTTCTGATATGTTGAATCTTAACAAACACTGGAACTGGACCAAACAATTAAAAATCGTTTGAAAGATGAGAATGGTATCACAGTCAGATGGGTTGAAATGAAGTCTTTGCGATATTAAAAAAAAACCAATTTAGACATAATAAAATTTCGCTACAGCCACACAGAGCCCTAGATTGTATTAAACGTGTGCGAAAAAAGTCGAAAACATTGTGTGAATGATATTAAAATTGCCTACAATCAATTGCTGCCTATAAGTAACCAAAAAAAAAAAGAGAATTTAATGAGGTTATGTAAAAAAGAAATTATATCAAAGGAACTGCATAAATGGGATGCATATCTACAAACAGCCAATATTATACCACACACAATCCGAGCCAGTCATTGAGAATGATGAAGAAGAGGAACTTTTTTAATATTCTTTTCTATTATGAGTTATTACGATATATTCAGGAAATACATAGTATCTTGAAATTCAAATTCAAATATCTTCATATAAATGTTAGTTAGAGGCTTCTCAATAGTAATACCACTAGTGATTCAATTTTCGCGATAAGTCTGTCGATTTACTTCTAAACGAAACTGAGTTGCTTGAAGTTGAAGTTGCTGAGTTGGTGTTTTCTTTGAGAAACTCAGTTGAGTTTAGAAATAAAAGACAGACTTATAAGCTAAATTAAATCACGAGTGGTATTTTATTAGACTATTTTATGAACAAAGTGATAGGTCAAAAATTCAGTAGAATGAGAGGAAGGAATTTAATAATAATACATTTGATCTAGGTAACCCAAATCTACCCATTTTTTGAATAATTCACAATTAGTCATAATCATGAAATATTTATTATAACTATAAATAATTTGTTATAATTATTTTTTACCTATAACAATAAATACTTTGTACGCGAAAAAATACATTATTCTCGACTATAATTATTATAAACGGTGCAATTGTAAAAATTTTTAATAGTATGACCCTTATAAGGTGGTTAAATGTATTGTTGCTATTATTACTTGATGTACTTGGAGTATTCCTAAAAGTATTCATTATGTTCTGATGTTCGGCACTAAGATGTAAATACGGTTTCATCGAGTCCGAACTTCCATGTCCAGTAATTTTCATAGCTTGTTGTTCACTAACGCCAGATTGTAGTAACTGACTAACTGCAGTGGCACGATTAGAGTGATTCGTTATTTTCACTTTTTTAGTGTCTAATCCTATCTTTTCTGCAGACATTTTTGTTCATTTGGATATTGTATTAATACCAATAGGACAATTCTTGTACCAATTACTATTATTATATTTATTCCACTTGCCATTCACAGTCAGAAAAACTCTATCATTGGTAATAGTTTCTCTTTTCGATATAAGTTTCCGGTATAATCTCACAGGACACATTTCAGGATTCTTCAAATTTTGAGTAAGCCATTTATTATCTGCACAGTTTTTATCACCACCTTGGCGGGTTTTGGAGAATATCGGGTTATATGCAATTCTGTTTGTTAAACAGCCTTTGTTGTTAGTCTCTTCCTTAAAAAAATGTAACATGAAAAATCTTGCCTCGTTACCTCTCCAAGCTAATTCTACGGCAGCTATATGAAAAAACTTCTTTTGGAGTCCCTCTGGCGTGTCTTCGTCCCATTGTAAGCACATATTTTTATATTCATCCGAAGTCATAGCGACAGAACTCATTTTCCTTTTATCGGGTACAGTTTGCAACAATTTTCTCTTACTATCACGAGCCGCTCTCGCTTCCTTGAAGGTTATATCTTTGAAGGGATCAATATGTCTCTGATACTCACAGAAATATTTTTCTTGTACCAATTTTGCAGTACTGTTCCATATGGTTTTAATAACACTCTCCTTGTAATCACTACCATCAATTTTTCGCATGTTGAAGACCCAGTCTTTTAGAATGAATGCTAGTCTTTCGTTGTTATTTTCTGCATCTAATTTGTAGTTGCGATCCACACAGAACATCATAAATTGTCTCCATATATAAGATTTAGATTTTCTTGTGTTACTCGGTATATTTTCTTCAATGTTTTGGTTTATACCTTCGTTTGAAGTACCACCGAAACGACTCATTTTGACGTATACAGCTACAATAATTTTTTTGGCAAACGTCAAACTTTGCTTTGCGATCGGTATTCATGGTTACGTCGTTGAAAACCCGAAGCTGATAGACCAATCAGAATTGAAAGACAGTTGGTGTTTTCGCGATAACACAAGCTGTCTTTGGTTTGTGATTGGTCAGATTATGTGAAAATTTTAAGATGAGTGAAATAGTCGCTGGAATATGACCAAATTTTTTGAATTTTCAAAAATGTTTAGATTGCGCATACGATAACAAATTAGTATGACCTCGTGCGAATTAAAAACACTCAGGCCAGAGGCCCTCGTGTTTATAAGATAGTCGCGTCGGGTACATAAATAACTATTATATGAATGTAATGTCTGACTTTTACATTTATCAGATCGATTAAAGTATTAAAGGGCTACAAAAAGAGTTATTAGTAAAACATTTTAAACTGAATTTTTATATTTATACGGTTACAGCAGACAGTTGGAAGAGTCCATTTATGTCACGAGGGTAAGTCCGTTATACAAAATGTCGAAACTAACCGTAATTTGTTATTTTGATTTTTGAAATGTTTTATAATTTTTTACTTAATAAATTCCTTTCAAATTATACTCAAATTTTAGTGTTGTAATGTATATTTTATTATTAATTTAACATTTATTCTGACTTTGACGGGTTTATCAGAAGTAAACAACGCAATGCTTAACGTAAGCAATTTAACATTAATCTAAAAATTCCACGATAACTATCATATTATCTGACTTTTTATCATATATTGCAGAAAACGTTTGCATACCGGCCTATTTTACGAATTGACTTTGTCTACCAAACGGCCGCTAATTTCTAGAAGAGGGAAATTGACTGGAAACGCTAATTGAGGTCGTTAGAGCTACCGCAGCAGCATTTGAGGAAATTTTTCTTTCAAGTCGACCGTTATGTTTTTGGAGTAAATAAAGCGGAGTGTACTTTAAAGGAACATTTTTCAGTGTATTTAATGATCATTTGAATCTGCGGTATTACCTGTTCCCTGGTTTTAACTTTCAGATGATAGGGGATAGGTGTCGTTTTTAAAAAAGAGCAATAATTTAAGGTTAATCAGTATATACTGCCAAGAGCGTTGTTTTTTAAGATCATAAGTATGTCTCCTTTATTTAATGTAGATAAGTGATTAACCATACCGAATGATCCTTTTTTAACTACTACATTTCCATATAGCTCGATTACAAATAGCACAGACCAACAAAAAATTTTGGTTAAAAATATTTTTGACTTTATTAGCTGATTTCCCGCGTTTTATGTGCTGAAATAAAATCTGGTCTTAGTTTTTTTGTATCACCCACAAGTTTTGAGCAAACTCCTTTTTGTTATATAGGGGAGAGGCTTGTACCTTGGGCAGGAATTTTTTAAACAGGTTTTACAAATACAATATTGAAGTTATATTTTTAATATTTACACTGGAGCAGGTATAAACTATGTATAAACATTGTAGTATGTAAAATAAAAATAACAACTGATTACATGAGTTGGTTTTCTTAAAAGAAAAAAAATTTCTGAACGCCTACAATTTGCC
The DNA here is from genome assembly GCF_040954645.1 of Diabrotica undecimpunctata. Lineage (NCBI taxonomy): Eukaryota > Metazoa > Arthropoda > Insecta > Coleoptera > Chrysomelidae > Diabrotica > Diabrotica undecimpunctata. Next base: position 113,010,573 of record NC_092811.1, on the reverse strand, counting down.
CAAGGTACAATACGTATTATACCTTGGGCCATCAAAGGTTGTACCTTGGGCCACTGGTAAACATAATTACCAAACCTTTTATTTTAATAATTCACAGACACATTTAAAGATACATAGGAACAAAATCCTTTTAATAAAACAAATATTATTAAGTTTTGTTTAGAATAAGGACCATTTTAAGCAAAATGAGTTGCCAATAATACAAATCAATGATTTATTATTATTAAACATAAAAACAAACAATTTAAATAACGTAAACTTTACTTAACCAAATACTTTTCAAAATCCAAGTTAAAAGTATAAATATCCTGTTGACGTTTTGAGGATCCATCTTTATTGGAAAGTTCCACGACGCTTTCAATGATGTCTTCTTTTTCGATTTTATATGCCTTTATATCAATCAGGCAGAAGTTTTCAAATAAGCGGATTCTCTTCAGGTAATTAACGATAATTTTTAGAGTTAAAGATACTATTTTAGCAACATAAAATTTTACGATTCTCTTTCCAATAAGATTTGTTAGGTAGAATCTACCAGTTTCCAGTGTAAACTCTGTTCGTGTGTGTGGTTTGTTATTTTTAGACATATGTTCTTCCCAATCTATGTCTGACTCATGTTAAGAAGACGGATCCGAACTATCATCGTAAGGGATGCTTTCGACGTCGTCGTTGTCAGAAGATGATGAATTGTTGAGATCCTTCGATTGGAGAAATACTGGTTTAGTCTTTTTAATTTTATTGCCTGTTAGATGATGCTTTCTCGGTTGGGTGTCCATAACTTTTCTTTTCGCAGCTGTGTTCTTTATATTTTTGTTCATTCTTTCCTCGTGCTCGTTTTCTATTTCATTTTTCTTAGGTGTATCAGTTAAGACTCGACACTTGCCCCTTTTACGACCTTTTTGTTCTTAGAGGTGCTTTAGGTAAAGGGCAAACTACCTCTGGTGACTTGTATGGTAGCTCAGGTTCTTCAGTCTTAGCAGTTGTTTTATGATTATTAATAGGGGGTCTGAAATAAATGTCTTCATTGATATTAGCAGGATTATCTCTATCAGTGACCGAAGAACTATAGAACTCATGTTCTTGAAATACATTTTCATTCACTGGTCAGATCATTGAAACTCTGAACCCAGATTCAATATTTGTGCGATTAAATGCTAGTTTATATGCCTGACCAGTAATTTCATCGACATCGTAAATAGATATTGGTTTTCATGGGTTTCTTATCATCCATTCGGTGCACGCGTTGTTATAATAAGTTTTATATGGACCAAAAACACTGAGATCGAGGGGTTGGAGCTTATGGCTCGTATGAGGTGGAATAGTCAATATTACCATCCCATGTTCTTTAGCTATGTTGATGATTTCGGGGGTAATATGACTTTATGATTGTCTAATATTACTAATATTTTATCATCGACGGAAGGCTTTGTGATATGTATAAAATGCCTTAAATATTCTAAGAATATGACTCCATTGGACCAACCACTAGGATGAGCCGTTCCAACCGAATCAGCAGGTGCACCTTTCAGCATATAGGGCTTAAAATTCACTCTGGAAAATATCTACATAGGGGGACAGCATTCCCTGAAGCACTTGCAGCGATACATGTTACATTAGTACCCCTTTCTCCACTTGTAGCGGACTCAACTTATTTAATACCCTTGCAAGTTACAATTTTTCCAGGAACGTGAACATTAGTGTTACCACTCTCATTAATATTGTATATTTTACTGGGTGTGAAAGCATGCTTATTCATGACTTCTTTTAATTTTGAAAAAAATAATGAGATATTGTGTTTGTTGAAGCTGGTTTCGCAAGATAGGCTAGTGGCTTGTGGCTTTCTTAAACTAAGTTGCTTATGGTGACTCATAAAGTCAAGGAACCACTGTTTTTTGGCACAATAATGATGATTCAACGACGGTGAATGCTAAAGTTTGTAAAGAGCGACGTGAAAGTCCATAATGCAATGACTCGCTTGAGTTAAATACTGACATAAGTCGTTCTCCTCATCAATGGAAAATACTTTTCGGACTGCGCAAGCACCATAAGAGAGGAAATTGTTGGGATCACGGACCAAAAATCTTTGAAGTGTCGTCCGTGACACATGAAATTCCTTTGCAGCTAATCGGACCGATATTTGCTTCTCTTAAATTGCATTGTATGCTTTTAATAGGTTTTTATGATCTGTCGGAGCTCTTTTTACGCCGGTTTTGCTTCTAGGCATATGTAAAGAAAAAAGAACAGTTTTTACTTTTTTTTATTTATAAAAACCTACACCTTCACCTACAAAAGATTGCACCTTGTGCCGCTGCCCAACATACAAGAGATGATAGTGGTCCAAGGTACAAGACTCGGCCGAAAAGAAAACGAATATGAATTTAACCTAAAAAAACTGTTTTGTTATATTTCTCACTATGTTGTTTAAGTATCTGTTATAATAAACATACACCCTGTGATTTAATTTACCATATCTGTTAACACAAAAATTAAAAAAGAAAATTACTTATCCTATAAATACACTCGCGATCATAAAATCCGGGTCACCTTGAAAATCGCCGTTATTTAATTTTTTAACGAGCTTTATCGTAAATAATAATAGCACAAATACAAACTAATGCATGTTTCTGAGAATTGTTGTCAGCTTAGCGGTTTCCTTTGTAACAAAGAATTCCAATAGTGCTGATTTCGCGGAAAAGTGCACACTTCTCAAAATGAACGGTACCTGTAACTGACGCTTGTTTTAAATGTCTCATTTGTGCTTCGACTTTCTGTTCAAACGCAACAAACAAACGTTTATTATTGCCGCCATTAGTGTTTATTACTGCCATTATTAGTGTTTATTATTGTTTATTTTTTGCCAAAAATGCCTTGACTGTTGTTGAAACGGCACGCATTATTGCGCTTATGGAAGACTGTCACACTCAACGGCAAGTCGCAAGAACTGTTGGCGTAAGCCTTTCTACGGGTTGTTCTTACGGATCGAGACGAGTTTGCTAACCAGACGATCTGGCTTTGGACGAAGAAGAACGACCACGGCACGAGATGACCGTTTTCTTGTGTTTCAGGCTTTACGAAACCGGACCTCAACTGCGGTTATGCATCGAAATTGCCTACAGGAAGTACGAAATTGCAATGTTAGCGTTGCAACAGTCAAGAAAAGACTGCGTTCTTCTGGACTATCTTCTCGGGTAATAGCTACAGGACCGACACTTAGCCTGGCGCATCGAGTTGCACTCAGATGAATCCCGTTTCTGTCTAACTTGATCCAATGGACGTGTAAGAGTTTGGAGGAGAACCGTTGAACGATTTTCACAAGCTTACATTGCTCCAAGAATGCCATTTGGTGAAGGCTCGGTCATGGTTTGCGGAGGTGTATCTTCCGAATTCTGCACAGAATTACCCTTCATCGAAAATGGGTCCTTAACTGCCCAAAGGAACATTACGGACATTCTGGAAGAACATGTTATGCCCACCATGGCAGGGCTTGGAGAAGACGACGTTTTATGCCGGACAACGCGCGACCGCACGTTGCCAGGATCAGTATGCAATACTTGGACGAGGTTAGAATTACGAGGTTACCCTGGCCAGCTAGGTCTCCGGACCTGAATCCCATCAAACATCTCTGAGACGATTTGAAAAAACGTATTCAAACCCATGCACCTCCTCCTAACAACGCACAGGAGCTTAAGGATCTGTTAGTGAGAGAGTGGAATAACATACCTCAACATGTAATCCGGAGAAAAATTGAGAATATGCCCCGTCGTCTGCAAGAGGTTATTAGAGCAAGGGGAGACAATACACGATATTAGTCATTGAAATTCTACTGATGTTTTACCATTCTGTATTTTTCATTTTTTCTTTCGTATGCCTGTTTCAACAATTTGGTTTGTTTTCTACTTTTTCAATAAAAATAATAAAAAAAAACCGTTTTTTTTTCTTTCAAAACAAACATTGATGACAAATAAAAAATACATTAGCTTAAAAAAAGGTTTTTACTGCACCAGATGCAAAAATATTCAAGAAACTTGAAATTTTCAAGGTGACCCGGATTTTATGATCGCGAGTGTACTTACTTTTCATAAAATAATTCACTATATTTTTAAGACAGCCGCAAATGATTTCTGGTGACGTTCAATAACTAATCACAGAATGACGACGATTGTAGAAGAGCTTGACATAAGAAACAGAGAGAGTTCGCGCGCTAAATTAAAAAAAATAGGATGGCTCATTGTACAAGCTGGCCCAAGGTACAAGCCTCTCCCCTAGTTTAAAATCCCTAAACAGTATATGGTAAAATTAATGAAACGCATCTTTTAATAATTACAATCATAATTTTAATTAACAGTAGGTTACTTGAAATTATGATACAGTGTATTAATGTAGGTTTCATTAGTCAGATGAAATTTATACTTATTTTCTCTTTTTCTTTAAAGCTCCTTGTGTAGCCTTTTCCTTTACAAGTTTTCTTTACAAGTAGCTTGTAAAGCTTCTCTGTAAAGTAACCAACAGTAGGCCCCCATCATGTTGGTGTTTCAGCGGCCTTATTAGCGTGTTTCCATCAATTTATTATTCTGTTGAAAACGCTCAGCCCGCTACTCACCATCATCACTTAAATTTTCCCGGAAGTAATTAAAATGACTGTTTAAAAAGTAAACATTCAGGCTCATCAAACATCCTTATTTTTTAAACTTTTGTAACATGTTAGCTACAATATTACCCCATTCTGAGTCTTTTGCATTTCCTTAAACTTTTGTAACAACTTGCTTGAATGATATCCACTTTCTTTTCCCATTTGTGGTCATTGCAGTTTTAAAGGTAATATCAAACATCATTTTTGATTGTCGTGTCCTATAAAGATATCTTCTTTAAGTTGGGCTTCTAAGAGGTTTGGAAACTTTTGGAAGGTATACTTGAAACAAGATTCATCTTTGAGCAATACCTTTACAAACTGTTTCATGAGGCCTAACCTTAAGTGTATTGGTGGTATAAGAATGTTTTTAGGATCTAAAAGTTTTTTTCGGAGATTGTTCATCTCCCCGGGTTTTAAAGACTTCCTAACAAGCCAGTTCGTTCTGCACCAATGTCGACGCTAGTTCTATTGTCCCATTTACACAAGAAAAAACCCCTTGCTGACCAAGAAGCATGCATGTTACTTCTAAATACTATCCAACTATAAGCAGAATAGCCAATTTTATATAACACTATTTCTTGGTTTTTATTGCTCTAATTCATATGTACGGAGTGGCCAACAGATGAATGCTATGCTGGAAGAACGTTGTAAACTCCAAATCACATTTTGTTGACAAATTGAAAAAAACACAAATATAATTGATTCTTTTGAAAAAAAAATATTGATGAGTATACTAGGGATAGACTATAGGATGCATAACATTAATTTTAACAAAAATAACCTTAGGTTATACAAAACAAGCATTTATAAACGTATATGCTATACTTTCAGTATCTTGTCTTAATGTGTTTGGTAGCCTGCTTCCGCTTGCATTCTTATGTTTTCTACGACGAGATGCTGCTTCCCCAACCCTTCTTCTTTTTGAATCTTGCAGCGAAAGAGACCGATATAAAAATTTTGATTGGCCATTGTGACTCAGTTCTCCAAACAGTTTGAATAGTTTTGCGTGATTGCCCACTAATAACTCAGCTGAACAACCCGTAGCAGACTGCTTACATTTACAAATAGGCACCTAAAATAAATATTGTTTTTAAACATGAAACTAGTTTAGATTACTTTAACTTACTATATCAGGGCAACTTAGACCTTCTTTGGGTACTTCTCTAAACGAAACGTAGGAATCACCAGCATCTCTGCCACGTTTTCGTATATTCTGCTTCCACTGATCAATGTTAAGCTTTAGTGTTTTCCCTCTGTTAATTTGGGTAATCACTGACTTGGTTATACTAACATTCATTTTAGCTCGAAATGACAAATTACACGATTGAAAACGTTGACTTACAAAACATGTGCAGAAAATTTGGCGCGAAACACGACCCACTTTAACATATATAACGTTGTTACACCGAAAGTTAAAAATTGACCAATTTTTAAACTACCAAAACAGGCAAGTTAAGTCTTATAATATTCACCACAGTCAGCAGTTCATTATTTTGCACATACAGAACGTTGTTTCATGGAAAACCCACATATGAAAGTATTAGTTTTTAAACTATCTGTTTATTTTTGGATAGTAATAGTATATTAATACAAGATCTATGCAAATATGCGCATATGCGGATGATGTTGCCATAATAAGCCGCAAAAAAAGAGTATTAAACGAAAAAGTTATAGAACTGAAACGAGAAGCTGTTACGTTTGGTCTATATATAAATGAAAGCAATATATTATATGGAGTGCACAAAATCGAATGAACATGAGAATCTGAAGGTAGACAACCATACCTACAAATATGCCTCCACTTTTCCCTACCTAGGCTCAATAATAAATGACAACAACAACATCAGTCAAGAAATACAAGCACGGATTCTTACCGGTAATAAGTGCTTTTATGCATACAAAGACTTAATGAAAAGTAAGTTACTGAATCGTGAGCCTAAGCTGATAATCTACAAAACAGTAATTAGACCAGTGATCACATATGGATGTGAAACGTGGACCCTCTCAACCACTGATGAAAATCAACAGAGAATATTTGAGCGCAAAATACTAAGGAAGATATATGGACCAACCCAATGCAGCGATAGTTCGTGGAGAATTAAAATGAACCACGAGCTGGATGAACTAATGCAGAGCGCAGATATTGTCAGATTTGTAAAATCACAAAGACTAAACTGGCTTGGTCATCTAGAAAGAATGCCAGATAATCGAGCTGTAAAAGTAGTCCAGAGATGGAAGCCCCAAGGAAACAGAACAAGAGGAAGGCCCCGTAAAAGATGGATAGACGACGTAGAGAGGGATCTTAAAACCATGAACATCAGGCAGTGGCGAAGGAAAGTATCCTACAGGGCAGAATGGAAGAACATTGTTAAGCAGACCAAGACTCACAAAGGGTTGTAGCGCCATTAGAAGAAGAAGAAGAATAGTATATTACTTTATGAGGCGGATAAGCATGACTTTTCTTGACGCGCCCGATATTACGCGCCGAACGAAGTGAGGCGCGTAATAGAGGGCAAGTCAAGAAAAGTCGCTTCTTTGCCGAATAAAGTATACTATTTTTTCTTCAAACGTAGCAATTTTCAACCATAAATAGTACAATTCATACGCTATTTTTACTCGAAATTAACTGTGACAACTATCAAAGACGTCTAGATGTTAGAAATTAAAATAATTAAGTCGTCGGTGGGATTTGCGTCTCCCTGGTTACAGTTGTTTGACAGTTGTTTGCAATTATTAAAGACAGCTTATTGTTGTTGCAACCGCAAGCGCAAATTTAGTGCGAAAATGGAAAACCTAAACGAAATTGAGTCCGCGGCTAATGATGCAGTAGCACGTTTGGGGCCCTCCAAGTCCGATAAGAACGATAATGCTCAAAAAATTTTAATCCCTCATGATTCGCCAACATCGGGAATGATTGCTGAAAGTTGTTCTCGACCATCAGTATCATCAACAATTACCAATGCGTATCAAGAGTCGGGAACATTTTTGCACGGTTTCAATTTTGAAAATGCCTCATTAACTAATTGTACTTTTAATATTACTATAAATAAAAATGATGTTTAATTGTTGTTAATGACATTTGTATTGTTGCTTTGTGACATATTTCATATTGTTGCCATGACAACATTTTTCCCTCCGCCGTAAAGAAATGAGAAAAAAAACTGCTGCCGGCGGAGACATCAAACTTTGACAGGATCAAGTTAGATAAGTAATGTCATCATTATTTGACGTTTTAAGAAAAACTAACTTATGAACTCAAACTGTATAGCGTTTAATTATAAAAGTAAAAATAACCTTACAAATGAGGAGCTCGCCTGCAAAACCGAATATATCCACTTTTAAAGTTTTTTCAGGGGATGAAAAAAATACCCTACATATTTATTTTAAAAAATTATATTAATTTGAGAAAACAGTTTCAATTTAATGGGGTTTACTAACTGAATGACGTATATTTTTTTTATAAAAAAAAGTAATCAACTCGGCGCTATTAGCAAAAAACATTGGATATATTCGGTTTTGCACAAAAAATGACACACTGTGAGCGAAAACAATTATTTATTTTTCATTAAATAAACAAAACAAGTTAGTTAAAGTAATATTTGCAAAAATAAAACGAACAAATTTAAATATATTATATTGCAGTCTCTTCGTACAGGCAATCGCATAGCTTGTCTCCATCTTCTCGGTTTTCATTATTTTCCGAAATATCTACGGTTTCTTCTCCGTTACTGTCTAATAATTTTTTGTACCACAAAAGGTCTTCCCTGTTTTGCCAGTCTTCACCAAAATGCTCTTTCATCAAATGATTCAAACTTTTTTTCTTCTTATTTGGTATTGAATTACTCAATGGTAACCTACTTAGCCGTATATTTTCTGATTTTCCCTTCTTGACAAGCGACTCCCAAGTTATGTCACCTGATGCTGTGAACCGATAAAATTGAAACTTTTTTACTTTAATAGTAGTTTCATTATTTTTATTCACAAATTTTTTTTAAGTGGATTTTTTTGCATTCAGAAATTCCATTTATTTTCTTATACACTTTTTCCAGTTCTTTAACATACATTTGCCAGTCAGAACCAGTGTTTTTACCGAACCTACTTCCGAATACATTTCTATGTATTTTTCTTGGGCGAGTCCATAGAAAGTGTTTGCCCTTTTTCTATGGACGCGGTACTCCATAATGAGGTTTTGTCTTCGCTGTAGGTCTCTCGTGTGTTTTAATTGCTCTTTTAACCTGGTGCACTTGGAACACACATCTGACGCAGGGGATGAGAAGCCGACATTAAATTCGTTTAAAAATATATTTCTGAACATATCGTAGGTTACTTGATCTTCAGGATTACATTGCCTGTTATACATTTTATGCAGCTTTGCCACAGAAACAGTTGCAGAAAGATTTATACGTTTCGATTTTTTTTTTATTGTAGTGGCTTTCTTCACCACGCAAAGAACCAATAAATTGTCGTACTTTTTCTTTTTTTGATGCAGTTTTCTTGGATACTCTATCACCTCACCTTTTCTCCTTCGGAACACCTCCTTCCTCCAAAACCTTTGTAACAATGACAAGTCTGTGTTTAGTTACGCCAAAAACAGCAGAGAAAAAAGTTTTGCAAACCCTAACCATATTTTTATCAGACTTTAACATGTAACAAACTGTTGCGTTCCTTTCTTTCATTTCTTTATTTTGTCTGCGTCGTTTAACTGGCACAACAACATATATTTACATAAAAACATATCCTGGCGGATTTTCTCTTCGTTACTATAAACCTGTTTTCTAAGACTTATAATATCTTGCGTACTCACTTTGCAGCATTCATATGTTTTACCATCATAACTACAAGGACCTGAAAACCTCCTAATCTAGGGTCGGGATCTAAATACCTAAAATTACAAAAAAATTAGTAAAATCGCAATTTTAAAACAATACCTAACCTTACTTTTGCTTTTTACTCACTTTCCTTTTTGTTCTCGCGTCTTTTTCTTTTCCTGCTTCCATCACTTCCTTCACTTACACTAATATCCTTCTCCATAATATACAATTTTTAACGTAAAACTTAAACACACTACTTTTATTAAGCACGATTGAAATCACGTGTCATATATCATAACCAATGTCAGTAACGAACTAAAAATTGCAACAGAATACGTACAGACTTGTTTATTTGGATATATCCGCTTTTGTGCAAAATTTCTATATAACCAGTTTTGCTCCAAAGGTCGAACTTTAATTAACGATTTTGGAGAGATTCATACGGTTTTGGTTGCAAATCAATATGTAGACCTATAGATATCATGGCTTAGACCCAGAAACCACCAAAACACGATTTTGTGTAAAAAGTGGATATATCCAGTTTTGCAGCTCCTCAAATGGTATATTATATGCACATGCTTTGGTGCTGTCAGCTCTGCAAATACGCAACATATAAACAGCACACACGTATTACGTAAGGAGTGAGTTCAGTCTTGTCCTCTTTTTTTACTCAACACCGAACTCGTTAATCAGATCTGGAATGTCTGAGCAGTACACTAAATCACCTTCTTGTTAAAAAAACTCAAAAAATGTATTAAAGTTCAATGTAACTGTGAACAAATGGTAGGTAATATTCGCTACACTAATTATGTAATTTAAGGGTTATCTATTCTTATTATGTGGCTATAGTTATATAGTTTATAGACGTATTTCACTGATGATAAACTGAGAAAATCGAAAACATTCTAAAAATCTATAAATCCACTTTGAATAATTTTAAAATTTTAATAATAAAAATACCATTTTACAAAGGAAGCTTTTTGTTTAATTATTAAATTACTTACAGGTCTAAAAGAAAGTCAGATTGTAATAATATTCACCGTAGGTGTAGTCGAAAAAAACTTTATGATCTGTAATTTCCGCAAAACTTACATATATGTAAAATAAAATATTTTTATCTAAATTACTGGCATAAATAATGATAACTATTTGCTTATTTTCTGGTACATAAACTGAGAATGCTATTTTCTAATTGCAGACATTAGAAACTCTAAACTACCAAATTAAGTTTCAAACGCATTTAAAAATAACCCTAATTTTCCCTCGAGCAACCCGAGAAGCCACCCATAAATATCAGCCGCTCTAAACGTGAAAAGAAAAGTAACTCGCACATTTCTTGGTCTGTTAAATCAATATCTGGGAAGCGTATCCGAGGAGCACACGCCTTTTAAAAACCCAACCACCCACGACTCCAAATAAAATAAATCATCGGGAGGCATCAGCAGAAGTTTCTGCTTTTTCCCCTTCGGAATAAAACGAAACGGGATGGGATGTCTCCAATTACTTGCAGGAATCGTCTGTACGAATATTCTCTAGGGGTTCGAGACCCTCTGTCACGCCTGACGTATCGTAGAATCGCTGGTTTTGATTAGATTCGGTCGCCATTTTGTTTAGTTTAGAAAAAATTGGAAAATTAGGTACGGCAATAAAGATATGTAAATATGAAAGTTAGAAGAGGGAAATGTATATTGTATAGACATGGAGGAGAAGTATTTTTAATATGAAAAATTTTTTGTATAATAGATGGATTTATAAATTCAATACAAATTTGTTCGGATAGTTGAAATATTTTCAGCTTAAATCTACCCAAGTTGCAAAATACGCTTGTATTTTAATCAAGCCGTTCGTTTAACTATTTAATTATAAATATGGATTTTGGATTTTGAGTCTCTCGATATTACTGTGTTCGATCCAGATATTTCAAACAACTCTGTACAGTTGCTAAAATCAGACGAGCTACTAAAACCAGCACTAGTGCAGGATGAGATAATATCTACCATATACAGTGTGTAAAAGCCAAATGGAATAAATTCATTATTTAGGTTACTGTACATATTTATAAAAAATCCCCAAACACGTCAAATTTAAAATATAACTTGACATTCTTTAACGTGAAAATGCAACCCCTACCTTCAACCCCCTTAGAATGACAGGTACAACCCCCAATTTTTAAAATAGGAAGTATAGGCTTGTGATATATCGTTTGAAAGGTCTTTTCATTCTCCATTCAAAAATTTTGTCGCTTTCAAGTTTATTAAGATTAATTAAGATAAAATAAATTAAAATCATGTGGTTACCGAAATTCGCTAAAATATACTCAAAACTTATTTCCCGTTTAGGTCTTGATAATGAGAAAGTAAACAAAAACCATAGCAATGTGGTTTTTAGATGGTAACCATTAAAAAACTTTAAAGAATTTCCGTGGCAACGTTATTTTAACACGCATTAGTAAATTGTTTTATTTAAGTTGTCAGTATTTTAATTTAAGTAAAAAGTTCGTTCAATTCAATTCTGAAAAATGGTTAGATTAACGGAAATGCATAAAATAACAGTTTTACAAATGATTGGTTACGGAGATAACACCCGAACACAACAGGAAGTAACTCGCCAATTTCATGAGAAATTTCCTAATTTACCGCCTATATCCCAAGGAACAATAAGTAAAATAGAGAAGCAGTATCGCGAGTTTGGTCATGTAAGGCAGATAAAAAAAGCAGCTGCCAATGCACTAAGTGATGAACTCAAATTAGATGTGTTGGTTGAGTTTCAGGAAAATCCACATACATCGGGTAGACAGGCATCCACTACATTCAATGCTAGCCATACATGATAGTAAACATATTAAAAGAAAATAAATTGCATCCCTATAAGATGATACCTACTCATGAGCTCATGGAAGACGATTTTGATAGGAGAACTTTTTTTTGTGAGCAAATGATGGACATGTTGGATAACAATATTATATCCAATTAGAAGACGTTATGTTTTCTGATAAGTGTACTTTTTCACTTAACGGTCATGCTAATCGGCAAAATTGCCGCTACTGGGCCACGGAAAGTCCTCACTGGATGAGAGAAGAACACACTCAATACCCTCAAAAGGTTAATGTTTGGGCAGGGATTGTAGGAAACAATATGATTGGTCCCTTTTTCATTGAGGGCAACTTGAATGGCAACAATTATTTGGCACTACTTCAAAATGATGTCATTCCAAGCACCACCACATTACCAACTTAATGTTCGGCAGTACCTCGATACAATATTTCCCAATCGGTGGATAGGGAGGCGAGGATCGATTAACTGGCCAGCGTGATCACCTGATCTTACAATATTAGATTTGTTTTTATGGGGATATGTGAAGAGCCGTGTGTACAAAACTAAACCTTCTGATTTAAATTACTTAAAAGAACAAATAACGCTTGCGATTAGGTCGATCACGCCTGTTATGTTAAATAATGTTAGAAGACAGTTTTATTTGAGATTAAGATGTTGCCAAGACATTCGCGGTGAACATTTTGAACATCTACTTCATTAACATTCATAGTTCTTTTTCGTGTTCTACATTTTATTGCGTTTTGCATTACATTTTAGTTTTTGATTGTATTGTAGCGAATTTCGGTAACCACATGATTTTAATTTATTTTATCTTAATTAATCTTAATAAACTTGAAAACGACAACATTTTTGAATGAAGAATGAAAAGACCTTTCAAACGATATATCACAAGCCTATACTTCCTATTTTAAAAATTGGGGGTTGTACCTGTCATTCTAAGGGGGTTGAAGGTAGGGGTTGCATTTTCACGTTAAAAAATGTCAAGTTATAATTTAAATTTGAAGTGTTTCGGGATTTTTTATAAATATGTACAGTAACCTAAATAATGAATTTTTATTCCATTTGGCTTTTACACACTGTAGATTATTATATACAGTAAATTCGCTGGATCTTTTTCACATTTTGATCATTCGTATTATAGGAAATAAACAAATAAATAAATCATGTGAGCCAAACTTACGTCTGTTATAAGAATTAGAAAATGGCTAATATTACAATGGCCGTTTTTATGATTTTCTTTTATTTAATTTATTGCATTTTAAAAACTGGGTATAGATTTATGAACGTGATTTTCCAATTTTGAAACCTACAGGTCGTCCAATAACATCTACAGTAACTTAATATTTAAACCGTAGTAGAACCGAATAAAAATAAAAATGTTTTCATTGCATACAAGCAAATATGGATTATGATCTAAAAAAACTAAATAGAAATCTACCTCAGGACTTCATCATCTTGATCTTTTTGTTCATTTAGTGTTAAATATGGTTTTCAGAATTAATTAACCCGGCGTCACCCAGGTGAAAAATATGTGTATAATAACCCAAGTGGGGTATTATTGACCCCATTCAAAATCGATTGGAAAAACTCAACAAACATTTCGAACACGAATTTATTTTTTTAAATATCTTATTTGACTTTATAAGTTTTCATAAATAACACCAGTTTTTACCACTGGATTAAATTTGACCGCTTATTAGGTAAAATTTACATAATAATAAAATTCCTACAAACAAAAAACACTAGATACATAAAAAATTCAAAAACAAAAGATAATGATGAAAAATAAGAGATTTTCCAAAAAAGTTTTTTCAAAAGCTACAAGGAAAATAAATTCCTGCAGCTGGCTGTATACCATGTATCACAAAAAAATGTTTAAATCTTTGTATGTAGGTATACTTAAAAAGCCCTTAGAAGGGCTACATCAAAAAACAAACGTTTTAGTAATAATAATTCCATCATCAGGTTAAAAGCAAGTTAACATGCCTGAGCCACCAAATACAGCCCTTTACAAAAATTAAAGATACCAAAAAATGTACATGTTGTTGTTAAAAATGAATGTTGTTTAATATTTTATTAGATTTAACTTCAGGCAACATATAACCATGCCCCACGTGAGTACCAGCGTCCGGAGGGTAAACCTCTTCAAACAGACTTCAGCTGGTAACTGAAGTTACCATATACCTCACACAGTACAAAAATTACCATCTAATATACACGGACGCATCTAAGATCATAAATGAAGTAGGAGCATGATTTGTGATCTCACATGAACATTCCTTCTATAAATTGTCTCCTCAGGCTAATACTTTTACAGCAGAACTAGTTGTAGCCAGTACAGCCGATTCAGTGAAAAATCTAACGGCAGATATAGATTAAAACCTTACTTAAAAGCACGATGTTTGGCAAAATCAATGGAATAGAAGCACCACTAAATTGATAGAAATAAAATCTTCCGTCCTTCCATGGAACTTCTGGCCTTCAAAGCGACAACTTCTTCTTCTTTGGGTGCCGTGTCCGTATTCAGACGTTGGCCGTCATCATGTTTGCAATTTCCTGAAACCTTTCTCTGTCGGCTGCTGCGCGAAATAATTCTTCTACTGTGGAACCACACCATTGTATAATATTACGCAGCCATGAAAGTTTCTTTCGACCAATCCATCTCTTTCCTTCCACTTTTCCTTGTATTATAAGGCGAAGTAGATGGTATTTAGGTCCTCTAATTATATGGCCGAAGTATTCTGTTTTTCTCCCCTTTATGGTGTTTAAGAGCAGACGTTCTGAATTGATCATTTGAAGTGTGCGAAACCCACGATATCTTTAGGATTCGTCTATAGCACCACAATTCGAATGCTTCTAACTTCTTCAGCATTATGGTCTTTAACGTCCATGTCTCACAACCATACAATAAGATGGGCCACACATAACATTTCAGGACCTTCTTACGAATATTCATCGACAGGTTTCTGTTGCATAAAACTGGTTTCCAGGTCATAAAAGCCTTACGTGATATTTCGATCCTGGTTATTATCTCTTCATCAGAGTCACAATTTACATTTAACCAGCTGCCAAGGTATTTGAAATGATTTACCCTTTCGATCTCCTCTCCATTAAGAGAAATCAGACCTTGATCTATATTGATCTTTCCAACTGCCATCCACTTTGTCTTTGAAATGTTGATTTTAAGGCCACTCCGATAACTTGCTTCACTAACTAGATTCAGTAATGTTTGGAGATCTTGTAAATTTTCTGCAAGAATGGCTGTATCGTAAGCGTATCTAATATTGTTGATTACTTCTCCACCTAATCTTACTCCCTCTTATCTGTCATCCAAAGCCTCCGTAAACATTTCTTTAGAGTACAGATTATAAAGAGTGTGTGACAAAACACAACCCTGCCGTACTCCACGTTTGATGGATATTTTTTCAGTCGGACTGTCTTCAATTTGGATAGAGGCTACTTGATTGTAATATAAGTATTTCAGCAGTCTTATATCATAGTGGTCAAGTCCTGCTGCCCGTAGGCAATCGAAAAGTGTATCGTGTTGTACTCTGTCGAACGCCTTCTCGAAATCGATGAAACAAACATAAACATTCTTTCGGAATTCACAACTTTTTTGTAATAGAACGCGAATACAGAATAGTGCCTCTCTAGTTCCTAGACCGTTTCTAAATCCAAATTGCTTATTACCCATCCTACTTTCGCATAGAAGGAATACTCGGTTTTCTATAATTCGTAAGAGTATCTTCAGTGTGTGACTCATCAAACTGATTAATCTAAAATCGCTGCATTTGGTAGGCCTGCTTTTCTTTGGTAATGTTATAAACGACAACATCAAGTCCTAATATCACGTCTCAGATTAGGACACACTTCTACAACACATGAATATTTGTTGAAGACAGAAGAGGAACCAGTGTATTTTGTTTCTGAATGTAAAGTGACAGTGAAGCACATTTTGATTGACTGTCCAATATACTCAGTTGAAAGACTATATCACCACATTCCAAAAACATTAAAAAAACTTATAGGAGAATCAAAATACGTAGCTGTCTTCATAGACTTTTTAAAATCTATAAACCTTTTGAATAAAATTTAATACAATACATCAATACCTAATTAAAATATATATTGTATACTTTATTATGTAATTGATATTTTGTATATACCTATGAATGTGTTCATCACTTTTTATATATTTTTTTATGCTAACAACCCTAAGTGAATTACTATTTAAATGGGAATAAGCCACAATTAAAGGTTAAAATACGTTTATTGACGTTACAATTTCCACTTCGGAAATCGTTCTCAAAATACGATTTCCGAAGTGGAAATTGAAACGTCAATAAACGTATTTTAACCTTTAATTGTGGCTTATTCCCATTTAAATAGTAATTAATTTAAAATGCCACAAGAAAATAGCTTCAGAACAATATGAAGAAACCCTAAGTGGTTAAAGCAAAATAAATAAAAAAAATTCTGTTGCATGGACTGGGAAGTTATTCTGGCATCACCCTTTACAACACAGAGTAAGTTTAAAAAATTCATCAATTAGCGCATGAAATCGATCTTTTTTACCCACAGCATGAGCTTTATGCAGGAAAATATCCAAGAAAAGAGAAGCGTAGGGAAACGTAGAATATTTTGGCTGCGAAAGAGGAGACAGTAGTTCGGATGTACTGATGTTTTCAGAGCTGCTGTCCCTAAAGTCCGAGTAGCTGTGATGACTGCCTACCTTCGTCGCGGATATGGCACTTGAGAAGAAGATGTGTACATTCTAATATTTTAAAAATATATTTTTCTGCAATACTTTTTTGTAAAACTCAATGCAATTCGGTATATGCTAACAAAAGTCAACATTTTCTAGAACCGTTTTCTATTTAAAACATAAACAACGGTATAAAAATTGTCTAGCCTTATATATAAGACACAAAAACCTGAAGAATTTGAATGAATTATCTGAAATCAATGCGTTTATTGTACCGACACAAAAGTGATGTGTAAAACATGGGTATGGAATTACATAAAATGTCAGAAATGGCGCCCATAAAACAGAAATGTTAAGTTTTATTATTCACAGAATGGATAAGAAGGACACCGCATACTATTTAATGAAACTTGCATGAGTCGGTACTAATCAGGTGAGTAAAACGCCTAAGAAAGAGGCCATTTTCTTCCTAATAAGGACACTACTATTAATAACAATAAAGTCAATGTGGCGATAATAGTATTGGAAGAAAGAGACCGACGTGATGGTCACTTTGGCTTACTTGGACAGAGGCGGATCCAGGAGCTTATATGATGGTTAATTAATTTGCAACACACGATAAAACAATTAGCCGTACGGAGCTACAACTAACTTTTTCTTGAAAATGGGAAGTATTTGTTATTAATGATGGTTTTATTGAGCTTAAAAAGTTTACGTAAATATTATTTTGGTAATATTACTATAGATACAAGATAGTAAAAACACAAAATATTGGAAGAAAAAAATACGCCGAAAGGTATAAACAAAATATACAGACTGAACCAATGACGCCTGTAAATCGGATTCGCTAATGAGTGGCATTGGGTCCTCTTTGGCATTGTTTTCTGGTGCATTTTTGTCTTACAAGAATCCAAAGAATTAATGGTCGTTCACAACATAGCCCTCATATTGAAAGAATGATATAGACTCTATTAGTGGGCCTATGATTGGGCCTAAAACTGTTCTAGTTGTATTTAGTGGGCCTATAGAGAAACGGATACAATTTTAAAGAGTTATTTTTGATTAATATAACACAAAATATTATCTATTTTACTTAGATAATAGACACAGTAATTATTACACAAAATACACTTACTTATAAATAAATACTTTAAAAGTAAAGATGAGCAATCAAAATTAAACTCTCACCCAGCTCGATGGAACAGCACTAAAAGATTTATTTAGTACTGACGACTTCCCAATATTAATAAAACATACAGTTAATTTAAATACAAATACAATACCAACTTCAAAATAGAAACTAAAAAAGGCAAATTGGACTAAATTTGAAAAAACTATTTCACACAGAATTAATCAGATTAAAATTTCAGAGTTGATTGATGACACACTCACGATCTTTAATCAGCTTGTACTGGATGCTGCTGAAGTATCCATAGGAAAATCTCAACTTTTAAAGAAACGCAAACCAGTTCCCCGGTGAAATACACAATGTAAAGCCGCTAATTAATTAAGTAAAACAATTTGGAACCGATACAAAAAGTACAAACATATTGATCTATTAACAGAGTACAAAAAATGTAGAGCTGAAGCAAGGAGAATAAAAAACAAACAAAAATCCTGACAAAAATCTAGCATTAACAGCAACACAAATATATCATCGGTTTAGAAAAAAGGTATAAAAATAACAGGAGGAGGCAGTACCTATTACAATTTCCGACGAATTCAACTTTATCAATACACCGCTTATGTATGAGTAGTTTCAAAAAAAGACATAGCAAGAAGTGTCTTTCATAGCATGAAAGACACTTCACCAGGTCCAGATGACATATAAATATAATTTATTAAAGAACTTCCCATCGAAACAAAAGAGTTTCTATTCCAAATTTTTAATTTTATTTGGTCACAAAAATCATTTCCAAAAATCTGGAAAAATGCCATTGTTATCTTTTTTATTAAAGCAAATAAAGATAAATTACAACCAGAATCATATCGTTTTATATCATTAACATGTCCTTCATGTAAACCTGTGGAAAAAATAGTCAACAAAAGATTAATTTGGAACCTAGAACATAATGATCAACTTACCATCGAACAAGCTGGCTTTAGACTAGGCAGATCTACAAACGACATTATAGATCTAGAAAATGCTATTCACAAAGCTTTTAAAAATAATCAAAAATGTATGGCAATTTATTTTGACATAACTAAAGCATTTGATACAGTATGGAACACCGTATACTGAACATTCTAAAAAAATTGGGATTTAAGGAAACATTTTGCCTAAGTAAACAATTCTTTTATCTCGAAGAACAATGTAAGACCGAGCGAATGGTGTTATATTCTATCTTAGAGAACAACAAAACGGAATCCCACAAGGATCGATTATCAGTCCTACTATTTTTATTAGCACTAAACGATATAATAAAAATCATTGTTGTTTATAATAAAAATCATCATACCTGTTCAGGTAAGACTATATGCTGATGACCTAATTATTTACATCAAAGGCAAGAACGTTAATTGTAGGTGTCAATATTACAAAATCACTTATCCCTGCACTGTTGGCGCCCCATATCGCAACACCAGTAGTAGCGCCAAGTCTGCCAGACCCAAAATTCAATAATTTTCAAAATCTTTTCTTTTCAAAATCTGCCCTACTTCGTCATCCCAGGTTTTCCGTGGTCTGCCTCGGGTTTTAAACTTTTTCACTTTAGCCTTCCAGACTTGCTTAACGGGTCGGTTGTCGCTCATTCGGCACAGATGACCAAACCATTTTAATTGTTGTGTTTCAATAGCATGTAGTACAGATTCTGTGCCCAGTTCTTCTCTAATATCTTCATTTCTTATTTTGTCTCTGTTATTCCTTTGACTCGTCTTAGATATTTCATATCAATGGCTTGTATCTTGCTTTTTAATTTCTTTGTTAAAACCCAGCTCTCGCTTCCATATATCAAGATTGGTCGGAATACTGTCTTATAAACTGTCATTTTGGTACTTCTGCTGATTTCAGGTTTATCTATGAATGCTCTGCTAAGATTATGGTACACTTTTGGAGCACTACTTATTCTTTCTGTTATTTAATTCTGCATGGTACCTTTTCTGTCTATTGTAACTCCTAGGTATTTGAATGCATCTACTTGTTCTATGAGTTGTTGGTTAATTTCTATGTTAATATTTCGGTTAGTTTTCGATATTAGCATCACCTTGGTTTTCTTAACATTAATCTGCATGTTTCTAATTGCCAGCTCATTATTCCATCTATCTATATTTTTCTGGAGGTCCCTTTCGTTGGAAGCGCATAACATGAGATCATCTGCGAATGCACACTCAGCTATACCAACCGGTCGTAGTTTACTATATCCGATATGTACTTTGTGTATACTTGGTTTTGTTTCCTTAATTATATCTTCAATAATCAATATGAACAGTGTGGGGCTCATAACTCCTCCTTGTCTTAGACCCTCGTTTATTGCAAACATCTCTGATTCCAAGTTATCCTTAATAGCACCTGTTAGTTGATGGTCAATATTTCTATTTTGCAGACTTTTCCAAACTGCTTCCTGGGACACTCTGTCAAATGCTTTCTCAATATCTAGAAAAGCCATATCAAAAAAAAAATCAAAACAATACTGGTGTATTATCTAGCTTTTCTTCTTTATGAATATCATGTAAACAATAAACTGTAATTTGGGCCCAATAAATAATATAACCTTCCAGAATAATTAATAAACGATGGATGTTCATGAATTGTGGAAAATAAAACAAGGGTTCATACAAACTTTTATTTTATATAAGGGTACAAAACATTAAAATATAAGATTTATTTGTCAAACTTGATCCTATGAGTTGCATTTTTAAACATTGTGTGGATGCAATATAAAATTATGGCACTGAAACTTGGCATATGTTAAACAAATAAATTTTTTGCACATTTGACAAAAATACCGAGTTTTACTGTCATTAACACAAAAACTACATCTGTTTTTAATATTTAAATTTTCGAGATTACCTCTTGGAAGTTCACTTAAAGTTCCAGCCACTTCTTGGGCCAGCCACTCTGATTCAATGTCATTAAAATGTTGTTGTGTGTCAGTTTCTACTTCCTCAAGCAATTGAAGTCGACGACTTTGCTCCTTTTCTTAACTCATTGTGCTAAAAATAATAAATTGGACTAAGCAGAATATATAATAATACATGTTTACATAAAAGAATACATTCATAATCTCAGCAAAATTATTAACCACCTGTAAAATAAATTCCAAGAAACGAAAATAAAACAACAGTCACTTAAATTATTTAAGTGGTGGCGCCAAGTCTATTGAACCCAAATAGTCTATACTAATAAAGGTAAAAATCTGCCAAAAGTTCTCGGCTCGACGGTCGATGCAATAATAAATAATATTAGTAAGGTACCAAGAGCACGAAATTCATAGTTTAAATCCCACTCTTTTTATACTGTCTAGTATGACGCTTGGGTCTTAGACCGCTGCAGGAGTTAAATATAAACTAGTGAATTGGTCCCTAAGTACCGGTTTTAGGTTTTGCTCCCATAAAACAAAATTTATAATATTTTCAAAAAAACGAATAGAGGATTAACCAAACCTAACGCTTGAAAACCAAAATCTTTTCTATACAAACGAAATAAAATTTCTAGGAGTGATATTTGATCAACAGTTAAATTGGCAAAGTTCTATCCAGCAGATAGTTCTTTCATGTTGAACTGGCCTTAACTTGTTAAAGTACTTAGCTCACAAAACTTGGAGTGTCGATAATAAAACATTGCTTATATTATACGGATCATTAATCCGGTTCAAAATTGATTACGGATGTGTTGCATATGCATCTGCCAGCACAACAACGTTTCTTCCTTCACATTTACCTTCTTCATTTCTTTATCATAAAATATATATGGATCACTTGTGTAAACTAACAGATTAAGTCAGATTAAGAAAAAATTTTATCGCTATTTTTTAATATTTAAAAATACTCAACCATTAGCTAATTTTGGTTTATCAAGCCCATTTTATATTTTACCTTTAAACCGTCTCTGTTGACCGTCTTGTTGCTGCTTGCCTGGTCTTCTGGGTTGTTGAAGAATTCTAAACTACCTATTATCATTTGTTAACGTTAGCGCTTTAAGAATGGCCGACACGGGACAAAAAATTCAACCTCCTTCGACTACTCTTTCGCCACTTCGCATATATTTACAAATGTGAGAAACGGTTTGAGTTTGCTTTGACGTTACGCGTGCAACCAATAAAAATGTTTTATTTGTTTTTAACCATGCATGGAATAGGTACGAAAAAATCTAAAAAATTGTATATACAATATCGACTATTATGTATAATAAAAAACTGCTCTTTAGTAATTCATGTTTCATTAAAACATGTATTCTATAAAAAATATTATTTTTTAATTAAATGAAAGTAACAATATCCATATTTCAGAAAACTAAAGCAATAGCAATCAACAAAGAACCAACCAAATATAAAATAGAAATTGATGGCATCAGTATTAAACAAGTAATGGAAATAAAATACCTGGGAATTACACTGTCCCTCCAGCCATGGAGACCTTTTTTTTTGGACTGAGATGGAAAGGTTCTAAACCGACTAGGGAAGATGTCCCTAGTACTGTTGGATTCGATCCGGAAAGGAGCACATGCTAGGACATAGCATCCAAAGTATGGATTATATGCGCCACATGCACCCCTGACCAGTCGCCTACCAACTAAAAACCACCCCTTCTTCGGACAAGGCACCCCCGGACGAGTTCAATCGGTGAACGAAACATTGAGATGCCTTGTGCAGTCTGAAAATTTGGGAGAAAATTGTAAAGGGGTTCTTACCTAAAAACGATAAAAACCACTTAAAATGATATGCAGAGGCGGTAATTGTGGGGAAACAAAATAAGGGTTCATAAAAAGTGCAGGTGTGTTCAGCCTGACAAGGAAGGAATGTGAATTAAAAGAGGCATGAGGTCGTGAAAACTACGTACGTAATATAATTACAGATCTGGCTGTAAAGGTGCCGTCTATTCCGTCGTGCAGCCGAGCTGTAAAGAACTCATGACAGCGTATTATGTAATTTGTTACCTCAACCACCCTGTTCCTGTCTCGCTCTTTCTAGCATCTCCTTTTTCTTTATAATTTGCGTAATTTTGTCGACAGTAACATCGTAGGATTCTTTGTTTTGCGTCTATAAAGTGTCTCTTTCTTTAGCTAGGAGGTGAATGGGGAGCGTACCTGTTATGACCTGTAGGGCAATCGTAGAAGTAGTCCGGTATGCGCTTGCTACCTTTAGTAGAGGCTTCCTTTGTGCCTTTGCAAGCAGTTCTTTATACTTAGCCATTCTCAAGGCTTCGTACCATACGGGAGCGCCGTATAAGAGGGTAGAATGCACAATCTGAAGGTACATTCTTCTTTTGAGGGCACTTGGACCGCCGATATTTGGCATAATTTTTATTTATGCCGCGGTTCTCTCTTCTGCTCTTTGGACTACTTTCATCAGGTGCTTTGTAAATCTTAGACCTGTGTCTAGTTGGATGCCCAGATATTTAGCACAGTACGTAGGCTCTATACTTGTACTACCTACTACAAAAGCCAGGTTTGGGCGGGCTCTAGGGCCTTTTAAGATCAGAATTTCTGTTTTTTCTGTTGCCAACTCTAGATCTTGTTTCACCATCCATCTTTTGACTTTTCTACAGCTTCTGTTGACTAACATTTCTAACTCCAAGTTATTGTTACACTGAATGAGTAGAGCTAAATCGTCTGCGTATGCAATAGCTTTGGTCTCTGCTCCATAGTCGATTTCTAGGATTTCATTATATAAAATGTTCCAAAGCATTGGTCCTAGTACGGATCCTTGCGGTACACCTGTTGATGTTTTCAGGTCTTTAGGTTTTGCCACTTGGACATACCTTTCATTGAGGTAGTCCTTAATTATATTGATCAAATAATCTGACACATTTGCTTTTTTCAGTGAGGTGATAATGTGACCCCAGTTGGCTGAGTTGAAAGCGTTTCTCACATCAAACATCACGAAGGCGGCCCATTTCTTCCTCGTCCTTTTTACAGTGTCAACTATTTCTTTTACCGCATCGATGGATGATCTAGATTTCCTAAATCCGTACTGTTTGTCAGATATACTTCCATTTATTTGTAATTCGTCTTCTAGGCGATTTTTAATAAGATTTTCATAACATTTCCCCAGGCTGTCTAGAAGGCAGATCGGCATGTATGAGTTTAATACTTTTTGCCGCTATTGCTATTTCTTCAGCCGAAAAATCAACAGGTCGAACGTTGACATTATTTTGAGTGAACTGCTGTGGGGGCTTAGCAGGAAATAGGGTATTAGCTATTTCCTTCCGTTTTTTTGCACAAAGGCTGTATGGGGTCTCTGTTCTTAATGTTTTTGTGACAATTCTATAGGCTTCGCCCCATACATCATCTTCTAGTGCTGTGCATAGGTTATGCCAGCAAGAGTGCTTTGCCCGTTTAATTTCTCTGCCCAATTCTTTTTTAGCTCGCTTGTAATTTTCAGTGTGTTGTGGAGTCCTATACCTTTGTGCCGTACGCCTGAGTCTAAAACATTCGGCTCTCTTGCTCTGGATCTCATCATTCCACCAGTATGGCACTGTATATGTGACGTTCTCGGTGGAGCTACTTGAAGTGTATGCATTTATAATTTTCTGTCTGAAATCTTGGAATTCGGTAGTGTCGTCTTCTTGTAGGTTACTTATCTGCCTCGTATAAGCTTCTTTATTAAAGGTTACTTTTTTCCGGCCGATCTTCGAGACCTTGATGCCAGTTTCAAAGACTATGTATCTGTGAAAAGTGTAGAGATTATCCTCCAACACCTCCCAGCCCGCAATCTTTCTGGCATAACTTTCATTCACAAGGGTAATATCTATGTGACTTCGACTCTCTCCTCTCACAAATGTGGGTTTTCCATTGTTTAGCACTACTAGGTCATTTGCGAATATCCAATCATTCCACATCTCCCCTCTATGGTCATTTCTGGGAGACCCTCATATGATTGATTTGGCGTTCACGTCGCCAGCAAGTATAAAATCCCGATATGTTTGTGATGTCCTTATGATATTCTCGACCTGTTCTTTGTAGCGCATCAGGCTGATATTCGGAGAGATATAGCAGGCAATAATAGCCAGGCTTCCTATTTTAATTAACACGTGCCCCTCTTTCTTGACAATCTTATTTATGCATACTTTCTTATTCATTATGTATATAGCGACATCTGCGTTTATATCCGCCATCCAGCCTTTGTTTTTAGTAATGTTTTTGTTGGGCTCAGGGACAACAAGTAGGTCTGCTCCAATCTCGAGGGCTTTTGCATATATCAGTTGGTGTGCCATTTTGGCCCTCCCGATGTTTACTTGGAGTATCTTTAGTCTTTTAGTCCCTTGTGCAGGGATTTCTAAATTCTACCCTTGTCTTATTTTTTTTTAGGTCTTAGGAACTAGGGGGCTTCCGTAACTGGGCCCGGCGATTGCTCCACCGCTCGTGGTGCTTGGACTTGATTCTTCTCAGAATTCCGAACTGTTTGAAGTGCAGTCCTGAACTTAGGGCAGTTCATGGTGCTACATCTGTGAGGTGCATCACAAAGGACGCAACTAGCCGTCGACTGACATGATTTAAATTCATGTCCCGTTTTACCGCAGTTAAAACAGGACCCACTCCTGTCCGGCCCGTTACAGTTATCTTGGGTGTGATCGAAGGACCAACACCTGGGACATCTAGGCACCCTCACCCGTTTTTCTAATTTGAAGCGTACCATGCCAACACGCAGGTACTGTCCCTGGAGGAGAATCTCCGCGGCTGTCTTAGACAAAATTACTGAAGCTGCCTGCGTATCGCCTCTGAAAGGTCTCATTTCTGAGACCTTCCAGGATTCATCCCATGAACCAGACTGTGCCATAATAGCTTCTTTTAGCTGATCTTCTGTGGTGTCTAGCTCCATTCCTTTGACATGGATAGTCACCAGCCTCTCCACACCCAGCTGCAGGGTGGTCATGCCCTTATTTTTGTCCATTAGAGCAGCTTTAATTTGCTTCAGAGCACCCTGGTCCTTATCCATGGTGATGAGCAGTTTTCCATCCTTTGTGCTCCTAAGGGTACGGATGACGTCTGTGGCACCCGCCACTTTCACAGCAGTCTTGACTGTGGTAAGAAGATCTTTATATGTTGTGTCCTTTTTAGATACAATCATGCCGTATGTAGGCCGACTAATAGATGTAGCAGTGGTATAAATGTACGCTGTTGTGTTTGTATGTTGGAAGATGCACTCACACATCTTCCTCAGGTCTTGGACCGAACGAAAGCTCACATGATGGAGCGCCACTTTGCCTACATTACCTATCTCGTCCTTAATTTGGACCATCCTGTCCCAGAGTGTCTGTTCATCTGCCGCGTTCTTGACCTTGATTACCTTCCTAACCAAGTCCGCTGAGACCTTGGACCGGAAGGCCATGGAGACCTGGACAGAGAAGTGAGAGATCAAGTACAAAAAGCAAATAGACTGGCAGGATGCCTTAATAACACTCTATGGCGAAACAGATACATTAACACTGAGATGAATTCAAGAATTTATAGAGCCAATGTAAGACCAATAATGACATATGCCTCAGAAACAAGACTTGAGATGAGAGTACTGAGAATAATTACAGGAAATACGCTAGAGATCAAAAGAGAAGTGAGGATATTAATTCGCCAATGAACAAGCAGAATTGCTTATAAAGAGGAAGAAGAAGAAGAAAAATATCCAATACATATTTTATTTATTTACAAAAAAGTCAGTAAATAGTTAGTATAGTAATTTAAAGGATTTTTTTAGTCATTTTAGAGTTATATACAACGTAGAGTAAATCTTTATAGGGTGAGAGGATTCATGTTTCACCACTGAATAAGTTATGAATTTTAGTTTTGTGCATGAATTCCTTCCCGGGCCGTTAGTTCTCGACTCTGGGTACGTTCAGTACTCGAGTTACCGTAAACAAATGTTTTTTCTTGCTTCTGAGGAAACCAAAAAAATTCCGAATAAATCGAATGTATTTTCATTACTTAAGCAACTTTCCAAATATCTAAGGCGTGATATCATTCCAATGTTGCAACCGTTAATGTTGTAATCGGAAACAGTTGAATAGTTATTTTACAGAGAGCCGTCAATTTGATTTTTTTTTAAATTAATACTAATGCCCCATCAACGACCTGCCTCATGGACTATATCCATCAGTATTTGCAAGTCCTCTGTGGTTTCTCCATGGTAGGACTGGTAGAACACAACCCTGTCTTACACCATGATCTACTGGTATTTTGTCTGTAACTTCTTCGTCTACTCTGATTGCAGATGTTGGCTCATGTCGTTGTTCTTTCATTTCATTTCATTCATTCATTTATTAAAATCCGTACCTATTCAAAATCAAAAGAATGGCTATTTTCTTGAATAGCTTGGCTAATGCTGTAGTCTTTAATTTAATAGTTTGTACACTATGTTTGTATGCAATAACTCTTTTATGTAGATATTGGTGTGTTTGCCCAATAGATGTTGAATTATAGTCTCTACAACTTGTTTTATAAATAATATTCATATTGGAGATTTATGTATAGTAGCGGATGTTTAGATGAGACTCTTGACTAATCGTACGTTCATTGGAGATCTGTGTAGTAGTAAGCGTTTAGCGTAGACTCTTGTCGAATTGTACGTTTAGTGGAGATTTGTGTATAGTAGTAGTCGCTCAGATGTGGCTTGTAGATAACGTTTAGGTCCTTATCGGTTTGTGATCATCCAACTCATATCTATGTCGAGTAATAATCGTTAGTTGTTTGGTCATACTGGAAGAATGATATACATACTTTGGTTAGGCCTCGTCATAATTGGATTATATCTGAATATCATTGTAAAAGTGTTGTAGATAAAATATAGTATGCAACAACAGGATATCGTATATCAATAATCATATTTGTGAGTTGTGTATAGTAGTTACCGTTCGGAGGATATTTGTAATGACTGCTCAAATGAGATTTATATATTTATGTATAGTAGTTGATGACCTGCATTTCCCTCGTCTCTCCTGTGGTATATAATACTTTTTGTTATTCTGTTGGCGCTCATTTTTGGACGTGTCCATACGAGCGTAGTTGTGATGTTCTTTGTTATTCTGTGTTTAACGCACATAATTTCTTACGATTCTTTCATTTCTTACTCTGAGAAATTTCGTTATTCCGACAGATTTTCTTTAGCGATTGTTCTGTCCCATCTTGCGTCTTGTATGCTTCTGCTAAACGTCCGATTTGCGTTAGCTGTACGTTTGCTGTACGTCTGATCTACGTCTAATATGCGTCTGCTATACGTCTGATAAGAGTTAAAACGCGTCTGCTATAAGTCTAGTATGCGTTAGATAGCGTCTGGTATACGTCTGCTATATGTTACATCGCGTTAGTTGATACTTAATCGTTTAAACTACTTTTTAAGTATATTAATATAGCGTGGTTGTCGTTTTAGCAATGTCTTTGTGTCTGTTTTTATCTTGAGGTATTTAGTATGTATCCTCTCACCTTTCGTTTGACGCCTCATACGTTGCAATCGGACCAATAACAACGGAATTACGATGTAATACCGTTTTGGTGATGTGTTTGCGTTTGTTTTTTTGTGTTAACGTATTGGATATCCCCTCCTCTTTCATTTACCGTGTTACACGTAGTAATCTGACTAATAATAACAGAGAAACGATATAGTGCCGTTTTGGCATTGTCTTTACGTTTGTTTTTTTTCCTTGTCATATTCGTTATCACTTCTCCTTTCCATTGATGCCTTGGACATTGTTGAACGTTGAGCCGTTTGGACGTTACAAGCTTAGTGTCCTTTTGGCAGTGTTGCCATCTTTGTTTTTTATGTTAACGTATTTGCTACCCTATCCCCTTTCCATCAATACCTTCCACGTTATTGTACGTTGAGCCGTTTAGATGTTACAAGCTTAGTATCCTTTTAGCAATACGCCGCCATGATTTTTCTGTGTTTACGTATTTGTTGGCCCCTCCCCTTTCCATCGATACCTTGTACGTTGAGCCGTTTAGACGTTACAAGCTTAGTGTTCTTTTGGCAATGCCGCCATCTTTGTTTTTTGTGGTAACATATTCATTAGCCCATCCTCTTTCCGACGATACTTTGCACGTTTTTGTACGTTGTAGACCTTACATGCCTAGTGTCCTTTTGGCAATGCCGCCATCTTTGTTTTTGTGTATTAACTTATTCGTTACCCCCTCCCCTTTCTGATAAGACCTCTTACGTCACGATCCAATAAGCCGTTGCGCCTCCACCACAAAAAGAACCAAAAATGACCAGAATGGACCTTAGCGATTTCTTATGGGATTTAATATGGGAAAATGGCCATAACTCTCACAGTCGCTTTACTAACATGCGAGAGATCATCTTTATTAAGATTAGGTTTAAATTAAGACTAGTTCCGGATGTTCCCGGATGTTTTTGCAAAATTTATGTCCAACAATGATATTTTATTTTGCAACATCTTTGATATTTTTGCCGACATTAGTGGATTTGCTAAACAAATAGCGAAAATATATTTGCGCAGCTTTGCGTGACGATATATGTTGATCTTCAGCAAAATTTTGCCTCAAATCTCTGTGCTGTTATACCATGCTCTCATTTAAAAATTAAAGTTTTACTGTAATTTATCGGCTTTTGACCAATCTGTTCCAATGTCATCTTTTACTCGTCCAGTTTGCGCAAAGCGCTTTACAATTTTTTTTACCGTCGCCTTAAGGATATTAGAATGGTTTGAGGAAGTTTCGTTGAACCAGTTGGTTCCTTCACTATAAAATCGTTTTTTAACGCAGTAGGACTTCATCATTAAAATAGTAATTCGCTCTTTTTCATTAAAAATCATCTTTATTGTACAGATTTTTAAAAACACATAAAACAACAATTAGCTGTCGTATAATACAATTATTTTACAAACTTTTTCGATAAACCTATAAAAAACCAAAGTGACTAATTATATCAGAAAAATGGTAAATCTGGCAAACGTTACAAGCATCAATTTGAAATCCGTATATCTATTGTAGAATAGGCGTATCCGGTTTTCTACAATTACGACATCTATTTAAGAGATAATTAGGCTTTCCCAGACTTTTATTCCATTCTGTATAAATATCGAACATACTTATCTTACTACGCTTGCTTCAAAATAACAAATGCTTTCAAGATATTTATCACTAATTTCTTTTAAGCCACGTTCTTCGAAATAAAAATTATAAACAAACATCTCGTTTGTTTTAACGGTCTTATCAGCTTTAAGCAGATATTCAGCTCAAGTCCTCCAAATTAATCAAATATACGCAAGATGCAAAGAGCAACAAGAGCAAATTAACGCTCTAGAAATAACCTCACATTGATAAATGCTGCGTTTGTCTAAATAAATGTACCGTTCGGCTACATCTCACGTGATATATTATTTCCGAGCTTTTTTCCGTGAGGAATCTGTGTTAACAATCTCGTTTGATGTAATTCTTTCCGCAAAAGTAGAGTAGTATAATGCAGTTGTTATCTAGTTATTTTTGAACGATCCTCTGTCACGGAATGAATGCTAGAGTTTAAGAATATCAAGTTTTATTTTTAACTAGTTTTAATAACATTAATGCATGCGTTAAAGGATTGTTTAGTATTTATTTTTAAAATGTAATTCACCCACCGTATATTTATGCAGCTGACAGCAAAGTTATGTGGACTGTGGACCAACGTGATTGTCAACATAGAGAAAAACTACAAATAGAAGAAGATACAACTTGTCACTAATTACTAGTACTGCAGTTTGTAGAATTTTCCACGTTTTGAACATCTTGATTTAACTATATATCGTCCTAAAAGTGGTTAAGTAAAGACATCAACTTATAATAAATTGCTGTTTCGTAAAGCTTTCGTAATACCGTCAAAGGAAAAGGAAACTAGGGCTACAGTACAAATAATAGAAGAAGAAATAGAAAACGAAGCCAAACTGAGAGGACTGGAAATAAATGAGAATAAAACAAAATACATGAACGTAAGCAAGAAAAAGAAGACATGACAGAACTGACAATAGATGCACACATAAGAAATTAAAGTGTAGATATAAAAGAAGAATTCAAGCGAAAAATACAGCGTTCTGTAGAAATATAAAAATATTTAGAGATAAGAAGATAAGCCTAAACACAAAAATGAAAATCTACAAAACGACCATAAGAGCATATGTAGCTGCAGAAACATTTACATTAACAGCAAGTGAAGAAGAGCACTTAAAAGTTTTTGAGAGGAAGATTATCAGAAAAATACTGGAACTAAAGAGGGAAAACGAAAGAGGATGCCAGACAATGGATGAATTACGAAATACAAGAATGGATGGATCAAGACAACATAGTTAGATTAATAAAAGAACCAAGAATTAGATGATATGGAGGACACAGAAGGAGAAGAAAAGAGAGCAATCAGTTAAGAGTTATAACGGAATGGATACCACCAGGTAAAAGAACCAGAGGCAGACCTAAACTGGGATGGAGACAACAAGTGAAAGAAGACTTAAGGCGTATGGAAATTAGAAATATAAAAAGGACAATCAAGGAGAGAAAATAATGAAGAAAAGTAGTGGAAACAGCGAAGTCATACCAGAAACTGTAAAACCAAACCCAGAATGGGATGATCCTCTACACAAAAACGAGCTTCTTCGGAGTGTATAGCTTGTATGTAATATATACATATATATACAGGGTGAGTCAGCACTAACGGGACGGAAGATTACAGCGAAACGGTAAAAGATTTTAAAAAATACTTAAATTTATAATTTGAAGCTTGATAAGGGCTACATTTTAAAATTATTTTGAAATATACAGGGCGTCCCAATAAAGTGCGGCGTATCAAGGTTATATTTTTTCTTATGGGACATCCTAAATTCTATTACATTTTCTAATTGTCAGCAAACAATTAGGTATAGTTTCATAAGACTTCCCTATACCTATGTACAGAGTGTTCTGAGTTATGTGGAATATTCTTAAAATGTAAAGCTTTAAACGAAGACTCATTTCTAACCTATTTAAGAAATTCTAATAAAATTGGTTATACCTCTCAATAGTTGGATATTGGTTAAATGTATTTCATGATTAATTATTAAACATTTATTTACAGGGTGTTCGAAATTTGTAGTTTCATTATTGGATTATTCAATGTGTAATATAAGGCTTATTTTAAATGGAACACCCTGTATATTAATGAATTATTATATTAAAATAAATTTCCACTTTTGAATGATGTATAGATGTCCTATAATTAGGAGTGATAGATTTTGTGTAATTTAACATTTTCTTTTCGATTTCAAAATATTTATAGTTGTTACTCTCGATTTTTAAACCCATCATTTTGACATATTTGTTATAAATGAAACCAATGTAGTTGTAAACAAATGTGTATACTCTATACTTTTAGTTGCTGACGCACAACGAATCAGAAAGAATTTTAATAAAACAAATAATACAAAATAAATCACAACTACATTATAAGCAAAGAAAAATTTTTTAAAGAAGACTCATTCTCGACTTATTTAAGTAATTATAACAAATTTTCTCTTACAGCGAAATAGTTGGGTAATGGTTAAATTTATTCCATTATTGATTATTAAACCATTAATTTACAGGATGTTAAAAACTTAGTTTCAATTTTGGATTATTCGATATCTAATATGAGGCTTATTTTAAATGGAACACCATGGATATTAATTAATCGTAATGATTGCGCTAAGAACTTTTCTTAACGTAGGTTTTCTTTGCCAAAATTAATATCCCAACTGATATTTCCAACTTTTTATTTAACCAAACAAATTTACAATGCTATGCTATTTCCGCCATTATAACAACTTCTCTCTACAACCTTACTCCCCTTGTACATGTACATTGCCACTCGGGCGAGTCCATTAGTCTTACAGGTTGCAACTACACACTGGTGGGAGACTGACCTAAAAATCCCATATTATACAAAATGAAAAGTCCCAAACACGTAATACTAAAAAAAGTTTCCTCTTTTGAACGGTATAAAGATGTCCTATACTTAAGTCTCATAATTTTTGCGTAATTTACAATTATTTAAACTCTTCATCGGTATATTGATTTTAAAACAAAAGATATAGTTAGTTAATGTCATTGTACGACATTGTCATTTTCTGACATTACGGTCTGGTAATTGTCAAAATATAAACATCGTCATCATGTGTAATATTTAACTTTCAATATTCCTAAAAATGACGAATTACGCTATCCATGACAGAGTTGACATGGTACTTTGCATTGGAGAATGTTTGGAAAATTGTCTCTTAGCTTATAAAGTTTATGCTCAAAAGTATCCTGATAGAAGACACCCACACAAGGAAGTTTTTGAGAGATTGCTTAATAGATTCCGTGCTACTGGTAATGTTGCATACGAAAAAGTAAACAAAAATAAAACAGTTATTGGTGACAACGTTAACGAACTTAATGCCCTGCTTTATGTTATGAAGAACCCAAATATTAGTACAAGAAAAATTTCGGGTTACCACTAGGGGTACCACTTTCATCCGTATCACATTCAACTTCACCAGCATTTGACAGAACAAGATTATGGTAACCGTTTAAATTTTTATTGATGGACTTTAGATAAAGTTGGAGAAGATCCTGATTTTGTTAGAAATGTAATATTTACAGACGAATCTACTTTTTATAATAATGGTCTAGTAAATAGACATAATTTTCATTATTATGACACAGAAAATAAACATTTATTTCGTACTGTTGATCGCCAACACCGATGGAGTGTTAATGTTTGGGGCGGCATTATGGGCGAGTACGTTATCGGCCCGTATTTTTTTGACGGACATCTCAATGGGACAAATTTCCTAAATTTTTAAAACAAGATTTTTGGACACTGCTTGATAACCTTCCACTTAGTCTACGAACAAAAATGTGGCTCCAGTTGGAAGGAGCTCCTGCTCATTTCTAAGGTAATGTTAGGAACTACCTTAACAGAAAATTTACAAACAGATGGATAGGTAGAGGTGGTTCATATAATTGGTCCCCTAGGTCACCAGGACTAACCAAAATGGATTTTTTTTAAGTGGAGTTATATTAAAAATATTGTATATGCTACACCTCCTACTACTAGAGATGACATGAAATTAAGAATTACAACAGCGTTTGCTTCAATAACTCCTGCTATGTTAAATAATGTAAGTAAATCATTCGAAGATAAAATCGCTTGTTGTATTGCACAAGATGGCAAGCAATTTGACCATCTGTTACATACCTGAACATTTTGAGTTAGACCAAGTTTTGGATTATTTAGTATTATTTATGTTCATTATTCATTTTGTATTATTTGTTTTATTAAAATTCTTTCTGTTTCATTGTGTATTTAATTGTTTTCAAAAAAAGAGTGTGTGCTCGTAAGCACGTAAGAAGTTATAGGTACATCTTATTATTATTATGAATTCAACAAAATACATATATTTTACAATTTTTATTTTTATTTAAATATTAAACTTATTTTAATATTTAAAATAATACAAAAAATTAAACAGAACGTTAATATCTACGTCATTTTTGAAAACTGTAACCTTTGCGCAGTTGCCCTTCACTTGATGAATCGTAGAAAATCTAAAAAACATCAGATTTTCAACAAATTTGTTTTATTTTCTTTTCATCATATTTTAGTACTATCTATTATTATTAATACTATTATCCTATTCCCAACGAATACAAATGCAGACATAAAAATTTTAGTTTATTTACAAAAAATGTATTTACAACTACACTGGTTTCGTATATAACAATATGTCAATATGATTGGTTTAAAAATCGAAAGTAACACGAATTATAAATATTTAAAATCGATTTCCGTTTAACAAAATTTTAAATTACGGCAAAACTATCAGTCCTAGTTATATGACATCCGTATATCATTCGAAAGAGAATAATTTTTTAATTTGATAATTCATTAATATACAGGGTATTCCATTTAAAATAAGCCTTATATTACACATTGAATAATCCAATAATGAAACTACAAATTTTGAACACCCTGTAAATAAATGTTTAATAATTAATCATGAAATACATTCGACCAATATCCAGCTATTTAAATGTATGAGTAATTTTATTAGAATTGCTTAAATGAATTAAGAATGAGTCCTCGTTTAAAATTTTACATTTTAAGAAAAGTCGACATAACTCAGAACACTCTGTACATAGGTAAAGGGAAGTCTTATGAAACTATACCTTATTTTTTGCAGACAATTAGAAAACCCAATAAAAAAAAAAACGTCGTTTCAAAAACTTTGAAACGACGCGCTTTATTGTGCCACCCTGTATATTTTAGAATAATTTTAGAATGTAGCCTTTATCAACCTACATACTATACATTTAAAATTTTTTCAAAATCTTTTACCGTTTCGCTGTAATCTTTCGTCCCGTTAGTGGTGACTCACCCTGTATATATATATATATATATATATATATATATATATATATATATATATATATATATATATATATATATATATATATATATATATATATTTATATATATATATATATATATATATATATATATATATATATATATATATATATATATATATATATATATATATATATATATATATATATATATATATATATATATATATATATATATATATATATATATATATATATATATATATATATATATATATGAAAATTACTGAGTTCTCGGAGAATTTAATGCTCGACGTTTTGGCACCCATTTTGGAGCCTTTTTCAAGAAAAATACGGTTCCGTTCATACAATAACCGTCAAACGGCACTGAGGTCTCAATCTGACTACTCCTTAGTGTCGAGTGGCTAAAAGACATGACATTTTTATGTTGGTTTTTGTTTTGTTTTAATTTTTTTAATGTTTAATTTATTTTACTCCTTTATATTTAAGCTCCAAAACTGAATTTATAAGGCATCTAGAATATATTTGGGTACAAGGTTAATAGTACTTTTTTCCATATAATATCAATTTAGAAAATTATATAAAGTTTACTTACCTTCTCCATTTCTTTACAGGTATGGTTCCAAAATGCACGAGCCAAATGGCGACGAATGATGTTGAAGCAGGAAGGAAAAGCTGGAGGCGATAAATGTTCCAGCGCCGACAGCATGACAGACATGGATCTGTATCCCCACGGACCAGGTTCCATAGGCAGCACGATTTCCATGAATCCTCACAGCCCCCCATTTATAATGCCACAGGGGAGTCCTTCCTCGCTAGACTGTTCCTGAGATAGGGAGTGTTCTCCTTTAGAAGGGATGAATAATTCCGTGATGCAAAGTAGCTGAAAGCGTAGTATTTATTGTACGGTAATCATGTGATTGTGATGGACTTTTACGATATATTTGTAAGATAGACAGGCGGTTAAAGAGATTGTGAAAAGATTGCAAAGAGATAGAGAAAATGTTATCGAATTTAAAATGATCTATAACTATGTATGTTACATTCCGAAGAATGCTAATGTAACTTTTTTTTCTGCTAACCATTTGTATATACGAAGGAGGGAGTTTATTACTTTGCATCTAAGTTAACAATAATCTGTATTAACTAAGGCCAAAAATTTTTATCAAGTAACCGCCAATTGATAAACAAATGTATTAAGTTATCAGATTATGACGCATTTTTCAGCCAATTCAGAATTATAAGAGCCATGTAAACCTTTTGGTTAATCTATTATTGACTTCAACTCAACTGTAGTCGCATAGTTATTACAAAAAAACTAAATTCACAAAATTTAACAAACCATTTTATTATATTTCATAGGCGTATGACAAAACATAATTTAAATTAAATGTCTTTCATCTCTGACTTTATACCTCCTTCAAATACCTTTACTTTTACTTGTTTTGAGCTCTGTCAATGATGTTTTCTTTTAGAAGTCTGTAGATATTAGTTCAACAACCTAAGATATGCAGACGACACCGTC
Source organism: Diabrotica undecimpunctata (assembly GCF_040954645.1). Lineage (NCBI taxonomy): Eukaryota > Metazoa > Arthropoda > Insecta > Coleoptera > Chrysomelidae > Diabrotica > Diabrotica undecimpunctata. The sequence continues at coordinate 112,973,569 of NC_092811.1, read as the reverse complement.
ATTATTGCGGACAGTTCTGAGGGTTTGCAACGACTTTTGAATGCCATAACTAGAGAGGGAGATCAGCTTGGGACTGACTATAAACACAAATAAAACAAAAGTAATGACCGTTACACGTGCACCAAATGCCGACAATAATATTCGTATCTACAACAAACAGATAGAACCCGTACAAAAATTCCAGTATCTTGGTTGCTGGACTTCATCTACGAAGTAGAAATACGTGTTCGTATAGAGTATACCAGGTCCGCTTTTTAAAGAATAAAAAATGTCCTAATAAACTCTACCTTATCGTTATATATCCGATACCGATTTGTAAAAACATTCATTTATTCCAGATTTCTATACGGATTGGAGACATGGACTCTCGGAATCGCAAGTATGAGACTTGTAGAAGCCTTTGAGATGTGGATATCTCGAAGGATGCTGAAGATCTCTTGGACAGAGCACGTGACCAACAACGAGGGGCTGAGAAGAATGGGGACTGGACAAAGTTGGCCAATTTACACGATGATGTAGCCAAGGTTTCTTCAGTTGTTCAGACAAAATCAGCGTAATTTTTGTCTGGTGATGTTTTTTTCTGCTGTCGTTGTTGGTTATGATTATAAATTATCCAAAAGTTTATGCAAGCTATATTTATCATGCCACAGAACAGGCAAAGAGGCCATCTTCTTGTTTTTCTGGAGATGTTCATATTTCCGCACATTTGTTCAAATGTGTCTACTGCGTACTTGGTTTCATTAAAAAATTTAATGATATCTGGCTTTCCAGTTAGATCACATTCTACTGGACCGATGTGAATTGTCGACAGAAGAAGCACATACTTATTTACTTTTGTCTTATAGAATAGCATTGTTTTTTCACCATCGAATCAAAATAAAGAATGACCAATTTCACGATTTTTGAGATTTATCATCTCGGGAGGTATTTCTCTTTTATTTTGCCGTAGAGTACCAATTATAGTTAAATTGTAAGAAGGTTTTAAGAGCTCTGATGCAAGCGGTACTGACCTAAACCAATTATCCATAGTTATGTTACGGTTACTTCCGTACACACCCTGAGTTATTTGTTTTACATAATATTCTCCTAGAGGCAGTCCATTGGTTTTAGTTCCCTTTCCTTCGAACTTATATAGATACTGGCTCCTAGGAGCCAGTAACTGCTCATCGATTGTTAGGTATAATCCGGACTTATAGGACGTTTTGCAGTGCTCTATAAGATCACCCATATTTCACGAATGACTGCTAATAGGCCTGTTTCTTTTCTGTCTGGTCTAGACATTTTATCATCAAAACGGAGTTTATGAAATTCCTTGTGCAGACTGGCCGCAATCTTGTATAGGTCAAACAAATCGTAGAATTAAAAATAGGATTTAATCAATTTCTTTTCGCAATTCAGATTCAATTTCAGCTCTGGGTCAACATCATCTTCGTACAGAATATAAACTAAGAATTATCCGAGAAGTCAGAGAAATTAAAAAAAAAAGGCCAAACTGTCTTAGTAAAGGAGATGACGGCATCTGGTTACCTTTGACATGGAGACCTCTCATAAAGAAAATATCGTCCGCTTCACACTCTAATCAAAATCCCGCCATCAGAAATGTTTGCGCCTACCCCCACGCCAACCTGCACCCAAACCACGTCACTATTGACGGTATAAATGAACCGTCCGCTGTTTTTAGTAGCAGTAGTGCATTGATTGGTGATCATGTAGTAGTATCTGGAGACTCTGGGGGAGACTGAGACCTCATAAGCCCTGAGAAAGACATCAGAGATGATGTAGAAAGCTCGACGCAGTAATAATCGAGGCGGTTTAACCCGGAAGCCTGTTGAGTACATGTATATAGAATTAAATAAGACGGTATTTTTTGTCACTGCTATTACGCACTATATGGTTTCCTACACAATTTTCTACTTTGTCTTAAACACATTTTGCATTCAAAGCTCCTATTACAATTGTAGCATCTTTGGACTTTGTTTTCGTATGTTCTGATGTAAAAAGTATGAAATTGATATAGGAGTTAGATATTTTCTTTTTGAGAATGTCTCTTTTCAGTAGTTCCAGAGAAATATCTTTTGTTATCTTTTCTATTTGCTTTTGTCCTATATCTGGCCATCTTGTTTCACTCCTCAGACAGATCATTTATTTTTGAACACAGTGAAATTGATTTGTTATATTTAATACTGGATTCTTATCAAGTAAAGTTGTTCTTACGTCAGTTCACCTGTTGATTAGGTAAATATCACTGAATATCAGTAATATTCACCTGTTTTGCTCAAAAGATGAAGTAAAGAAACTTCAAGAAAGTTTAAAAGGTGTCATAATTGGTCATACTACACTAAACTTAAATTTACACACTTGTTATTTAGCTAAAAATTAATTAATCCTTTGCAATTAAAATAACTCTATTTAAAAATATTATTTATACAATTAACGGTATTCCAAATTTGTTTGTAACCGTCTGGTGAACTTTAGTTTGTTTAAATTTAGGTTGTGCGGTTATTTTTAACTTCACGATATTTATAATCGTTCTTATAAATAACTTTCAGACAATAATAAGATAGTCTTATGACGACAACATTTTTCTCTATCTCTTCTGTGTTAATCAGATTTTCTGTTGTTTTTGTAGTTATTTATTAAAAACCGAAAATAAACAATTAGCAAAAGGGACACAATTTACGATTATTTGTTGTTTAAAATATTTTTTAATGCTAAATTTTTCAATAAGAATAAAATGGTTTATCTACGTCTTCTCTAACGAAGGTTGGCGATCATTTCTTTAAACCCTTTTCTAACTATTGCAATGTTAAACATCTAGTTTAGACTAAGTTTAGTCGAATTTCTGGTATTACTCAGCCAATATTTCCCTTTTTGTCTCACACCTTTTCCTCCATCTATTCTTCCTTGCATGATCGAATCTAAGAGAGAGTTTTTATCATTTGTATTTGCCTCAGATGTATGCGCCCTTATTTTAACTGTCTTCAGAAGCTTTCATGTTTTAACTGTCTTCATCAATGAATTTTAATAGTGAATAACACCCATGGAAAAAGATTTATGATAGATTATGTTATAATCAACAGATATATACTCCTTCTTGATGTGCGTATCCGTTACGAATGTTTTCGATCATCATAGCAATCTTTGTCTTATCTGCAGCAGCCTGGAAAAGCTGCACAGATGTTGTATTTAACCAGATTCTGAGGTTCTTTAACCAAGATGTTCTTCTTCTTCCTGGGCTACGTTTTCCAAATATTTTTCCTTGCAGGATGGCTTAAAGGAGAGCATATCTGGATTCATTTCGCATAATATGTCCGAAGAAGGTTCTTATTCATTCTTCTGAGGACCTCCTCATTTGTGACTCAGTCAGCCCACGAGATCTTAAGCATTCTCCGATATAGCCACATCTCAAATGCTTCCACTTTTCTGCACACATCTTCGTTCAAGGTCCACGATTCAACACCATAAAAAAGGACAGAGAAGACGTAGCATCGCAGCATTCTTAATTTTGTATTAAGAGAGAGGTTGTGACTTTTGAAGAAGGCTCCCATCCGATTGAAGATGAATCTAGCTTTTCGGTTGCGTGCTCTAATCTCCTGGTTGTTGGTCCATTCTTCATTTATTATGGCGCCGATAGTTGACCTAGAGTTGACCTTCTGGTATTCTTTTCTTGCTAATTATCATAAGCTTTGTCTTCTTAACGTTTAATTTGGGTCCATATTTTTGACTGTAATACGTGATTTTGTTCACAAGAACTTGTAGATCTTCTAAGTTGTCCGCAAATACTATGGTGTCATCTGCATATCTGATGTTGTTTAGCTGGTAGCCATTTAGTAGAATACCTTTTTCAGTTTTGTTTTTCTATAAATATTCTTTCAGAGTACAGATTGAAGATTAGAGAAGACAAAACGCATGATTTTCACATAGTCAGTGTATTCACCTTCAACTCTGAGATTTGCTGTCTGATTCCAGTAAAGATTTCTAATTATTTTCAGATCTTGGTTGTTAATTCCTTTTTCTTTTAGTATTTAATGCTTTCTCGTAATCAACAAGACATGCGTAAACGTCACAGTTGACGTCTCTGTATCTCTAGAATAAGACTTGTGCTAAGAACAAAGCCTCTCTAGTACCAACAGCATTTGAGAACCCGAACTGATTGTGGGAAATTTGACTTTCACACAGCTTGTACAGTGTACAGATCTATACATTCGTTAAAAATATTTGACCTAAGGTGCCTCAACGCAGCAGATGTAAGTACCGAAAATAGCCTAGTAATATGTAAAACCAGAATCATCATAAAATACATCACACTTAAGAGAGCAAAACCAACACAACAAAAATCAGAGTCGAAGAACTAAATATAAAATCCAGGAAATACTTATATAGGATATTAAAGAAGATTGCTGAGAATGAGATATTAGAAAACGATAGTATCGAGGAAAGCTGGGAAAAACTAAAAAAACATCATAACTAACGTAGTAACAGAATCCAGAATCCAGCAGCAGAATGTATCACAAAAAGAAAACACCATAGTTTAGAGAGGAACTCAAGACAAAATGAAGAAAAGAAGAAAGCCTTTTTACAATACAGAATACAACAAAACAACGAATTCCTAGAGTACTGTAGGATCTGAACATTGTTCTTTCTGTTTATTTGATCTGAGTTATAAGGAGATAAAAGCAACTAGAAAACTACAACAGAGGTATAAACTTATTAAATACTACGATAAAACATACAACAACAATTTTACAAGTTGTAATAAATCAGAAGAGAAGTTTAGCAGATGAACAACAAGGATTTTGTAGTGGAAAATCATGTACATATGTAGTATAATAGACCAACATTTCTCTTTCTGATTGACCTAAAGAAAGCGTGTTGTAAGACCCAAATATGTAATCCATCTTCTATATAATAAAGAAGTTTCCCTGAATAATTTAAAAACTATAACTGGAGAGCCCCATGCTCTCCAGTTTGATCATGGATGAAATCATCAAAAGCGTTAAACAAGGAAGAGGATAAAGAATGGGAAACAAAGAAATAAAAATACTCTGTCACGCAGACGACGCAATATTGATAGCCTAAGATAAAGATAGTCTGCAAAAACTGGTCCACAGATTTAACATAAGAGCAAAACAATTTAATATGGCAATCTTATCTTGGAAAACTAAAACAATAATAGTCAACAAAGAACCAACCAGTTGTAAAATAGAAATTAATATCATTAGTATTGAACAAGTAATGGAAATAAAATATCTAGGAATTACACTGTCTAGCTATGGAGACCTAGACAAAGAAGTAAGAGATAGAGTACAAAAAGCAAATAGACTGACAGGATGCCTTAATAACAATATATGTCGAAACAGACACAATAACACTGAGATAAAGTCAAGAATTTATAAAGCCAGTGTAAGACCAAAAATGACATATGCCCCAGAAACAAGACCCGACACAGCCACAAAGCAAAGGCTACTGGAAACGGCAAAGAGGACAGTACTAAGAAGAACTACAGGAAATAAGCTGAGAGATCGAAAGACAAGTGAAGACCTTCTTCTTCTTCATGTACCATGTCCTCTCAGAACGTTGTTTACCATCATAGCTGTCTTAATTTTATTCACTGCCACCCTAAATAGCATGTTTGTATCAACACCATACCAATCTCGCAAGTTCTTTAACAATAAGGTTCTTCTTCGTCCTGGACTGCATTTGTCTGCTAGTCTTACTTGCATGATATTTTGTAGCAACCTATATTTGGGACCTCTCATTACATGTCCAAAATACTCCAGCTTTCTCTGCTTGTTACTTTTAATGATCTCAGTAGTCTTGCTGAGACGTTCTAGTATTGTGGAGTTTCGAATTTTCTCCACTCAGGAAAGTTTTAAAATTCTTCTATAGCACCACATTTAGAAAACCTCAAGGCGATTTAGATCGATTTTATTCACAGTCCAGGAGTCGACACCATAAAGTAACACCGAGAACACGTAGCAGCGAAGTAGGCGGATCCTCAATGCCAATTTTAGGTCTCTGTTACATAAAACCTTGGACATCCTTCTAAAAGCCGTTCTAGCCTGCTCTATCCTAGATCTAATTTTGCCTTGACTTTCTGCGTTACAATTTAATTGCTGTCCAAGGTAAACGATTTTATCAACTTACTCACTTTTATCAACTACTTACTTACTTACAAGTTTGGTTTTATTTACATATATAGACGGTTTAAATGCTGTTGTTTACTTATTACGAGTATTTTGGTTTTCCGTATGTTCTGATCCAGACCTGCCTCCCTACAACTCTCAACGACACTATCAGGTAGTGTTTGCAGATCTTCTTGACTAGAAGCTAGGAGGAGACCCGTGTCGTCAAAATAGCAAGATATAAGTCACCAATCGGCAGAAGAAGTATCGGACGACCGCGCAGAAGATGGAGTGACAACCTTTCATAGAGGTATTAATCCGCCAATGAACAAGCAGAATTGCTTATAAAGAAGAAGAAGATCTGAGTTATTTGAAGCTTTTTGTTTTAACACCCAATGAGTCTGTTCTTTTCCTAGGATTTCAGAAATACAGGGTTGGCACTAGATTGTACGTGTCTTATTCGTTTTGACATTTCAGTCCATTGGATACAACTATAAGCTTCTTTGCTTTTCAGACTTTGGTTTAGGCGAGGATTCGTAATTCCAGTACCAGAATATTTTTAAACGATTTGTATTATGTCGTTCCTTATGTCATTACTTAAAATTTGCTTTATAAGGTACCATAGCCTAAAAGGACCGAGTAAAACAGTATAACTATCTTGGAACAACAGTAAATGAACAATGGGATCACTCACAGGAAATAAAATGTAGAATAGAGAAGGCTAGGAGTGCATTCAATCTTAATCTGGAGAAAAAAGTAAGGCTCCTACGATGTTATATCTTCTCAATATTGTATTACGGAGTTGAATCCTGGACACTAACTGAAGCAATGGAGAAAAAACTTGAAGCCTTCGAGATGTGGCTATACAGGCGAATTCTAAGGATATCATGGACAGACAAGATAACCAACGAGACCGTATTACGAAGAGTGGGCAAAGAAAGAGAGGTGATGTATACCATTAAAAGGAGAAAGTTGGAATATCTCGGACATATAATGAGAAACAGCACCAAATGCAGATTACTGAAGGTAATCCTACAGGGTAAAGTATTCGGAAAGCGAGGAATTGGGAGAAGGAGAATATCATGGTTGAAGAACCTGAGGAAATGGTTCTCCACAACAACAACGAATCTATTTAAAGCATCAGTCAATAAAATAATTATAGCCAGAATGATTGCCAATATTCGGAACGAATAGGCACTGAAAGAAGAAGAAGAATAGCCTAAAAAATGTTAACTTGTTCACTTTACCTTTGTAGGATAAATTAAAAAAAAATACAAACAACAGTGTTTTACCATTTTAGTACAATGGCATGCATTTTTATGTTTGATATTTTTCATTTTTTAATAAATAATTACAATAAACAAGTTCTAGAAAAAGTATTAATTATAAGGGACACAAATCATTATACGAATTATTTGTAACATAACAACACAGTAAGATGTAAGATATCTAATACTATTGTACAAAATAAAATAACATGGATAACGTAATCAGGTACAAACTGTATAGTAAGCAGAATAGGCAAGACAATACATTTTAATTGATAAAATCCTAATTTGTTTAATAAATACTTAGTAGATGTCTTGGGGAAACAAGTTAATAATATACTAAATTTATTAATAATATACACTGACTCGCAAAAGTAACCGGACTCCAAATTTATTTTAAGTAAAATAAAAAGTATTGGAAAAACTTTAAATCCAATAAATTAGTTTTATTATATGCTCAATAACAAGCCATAAAATCAAAAGCAAATTCCAAAATATTGCCCAATAAAAAAAAATTACTTTTTTATTCCTGAGATAGATATCTTTCTATAAAAAGTTATAAAATATTTATAAAATATGGATATGAAAATCGAGTATTTCCTCTTTGCGCTCAAATAACAGCTCTTATCCTTTCTGTCATAGGCTGGATCAAAGAAGCGATCTCGTATTGGGGCATTTGTTCCCACTCGTCTATTAGCGCCTGTTCCAATGCTACCACGGTTGTAAATTCGCCATTATTTTGCCCAACTACACTTTCCAAGCTGTCTCACAAATGCTCTATCGGGTTCAGGTCTGGACTTCTAGAAGGCCAGTCTAGTTACTGAAAACCAACATCTGTAAAAAACGTTGCATTGCTATCGTGTCTATATGCAGCCGAACATTTTCCTGTATTAGGATAAAATTTTTACCTACAAAGTGCATATAAGATCACATGTTCTTTCCGACATTCTCTAATGTACCAATCAGCATTAAGGCCACCTAACTTTAATATAAAAATATCTGTATGTGCTTACAAAAAAATGCCGCCCCATACCATTATACGTACACCACCAAACTGTATTCTAGGAGTTAAGTAACATTAGGTATAACGGTCTCCTGACCTTCTTCATACTCTTGAGCGGCCATCAGATAAATATGTTGTAAAACGAATCTTCTGCAAATAGAACGTTTCTTTTTTCTTTATATTTCAATTTAAATGAGCATAACAGAATTCCGCACTATACAAAGAAAACAAAGTAGCTATTAAATGTGGAAATAAAGCCTACAATCCATTTAAGACGACAAAAGGACTTCTACAAGGCTGTGCTACGTCCCCTACTCTGTTTAAAATATTCTTGGAAAAGACACTCAAACCATGGAGGAGAAAGTGCGAAGGAATGGGCATACCAGTAAGAGACGAATACCTATACACCTTAAGTTTTGCCGACGATCAAGTAGTCATCGCACAAGATGAAGAAGATCTCAGCTTTATGCTCAGAAAACTAGAAGAAGAATATAAAAACAACGGAATGGAAATAAACTTAGAGAAAACCGAATACCTAACAACAGAAAACAAGAATATGAGAAACCTAGAGATAGACGAGGGAAGACAAATAAATGGAACAGATAAATTCAAGTATTTAGGAACCATAATATCGAACCAGGGAACAACAGAAGAAGATATAAACAACAGACTGAGACAAACAAGAAACTGTATAAGACAACTAAACTCAGTGTTGTGGGATAAGAACATCACGATAAAGACAAAAACGAGAATATATAATACCCTGACAAGAAGTATCCTGACATATGGGTCCGAAAACTGGACAATAAACAAGAGAAATAGAGGTAGAATAAGAGCAGTAGAAATGGAGTTCCTGAGGAGAAGCTGTAGATTTACAAAAAGAGACAAAATTGAAAACGCAGAGATTAAGCGGAGAATGGGAGTGCAATCAGACATAATCGACTATATAGAGGAGAAGAGACTATCCTGGTACGGCCACGTCAGAAGAGCGGACAGAGGACGCTGGATAAACAAAATCACAGAATGGAGCCCGATTGGAAGAAGAAAGAGAGGAAGACCCCGAAGGTCATTCAGAGATGAAATCGACGAGGCTATGGAGAAAAGAACCCTGCGAGATGGAGACTGGAATGACAGGGAAAATTGGAGAAAACGGTTGAGTGAAGGAAGACAGTGAAAACTGTGGAAATCCTTAGTAGTAGTAGTATAACAGAATTCCAAGCGTTGTCTTCGATAAGCTGTTACGTAAGTTGACGTTTAATCTTTGACGTACGGTGTCAGATGAAACTATGGTATCATGAGCAACTACCAGTCTCCTAGGTAAAGCTGTAGCAGTAACTATCCACTCTCAAAGAACCTAAAGTCTAAGAAACCGATCTTCCACGGCGTTTGTTGACCTTAGTTTTGCCTGTACTTTCCATGGTCCTTTCTTTGGTCTTCTTGAGTAAGAACCAGTTTCTCGAAATCTTTATAAAAAATCATGTATTGTGGTTCGCAGAAAGCTCCAAATTATTCTTTGTTATTAAAAACACTTTTCTTTCCCAAAAGAACAGCCAACATGCATCAAAAATGAGTACAATTAATTTATCAATTTAACAAAGTCAGAAAAAATAAATGTTTTTAACTGTTTAAAATAACAACCTTATGGATAAAAGCAACTTTTGATAAATATATTTAATTATTATATAAGGCAATTTAACAAAACTAAAAAACTATGAAATTTCAAGCGTCCTGTTACTTTTGCGGGTCAGTGTACATCATGCTAAAGATATTTAATAAACTGTTCTAAATCTCGTATTAATATCTTCCAGTGAGTATATTCAGAAATTACAAATTTTTTTTACGGTTTTTTCGTGTTGTTTTTAAATGAATTATTTATAGGACTTTTCAAACATACTTAGGACAAGCTACCCTTTATCTATACTTTATGTTAGTCAACAGACACTAACAAACAGCAAATTAAGCGAAGATAGCAAACAATTGAATGAAATTGAAGAACTTTTCTATGTAGAAAACATGATTGACAAACAGAGAACGAGATGTTAGGAAGAATATATCCGGTAGGGAAAACATTTATATAAAACATATAAACAACTATGATGTGGAGGAGCTGCCGTTTTAATAAGACGGCGTACCATGTCACACAGCTCGTGTCACAATTGATTTATTGAAGGAAACGTTTGGTACGTTTCGGACCGTGAATTGGCCTCCAAGATCATTCGATTTACCACTGTTAGACTATTTTATGTGGGGATATGTGAAGGTACTAGTCTACACCGATAAGCATGAATCGATTGACCACTCGAAAGGCAACATTTGCCGTGTTATTGCCGATATACGGCGACAAATATTGGAAAAAGTGATGGAAAATTTGACGTTCAGATTAGACTTTGTCACAGCCAGCCATGACGGTCATATACCAGAAATCATATTTAAATTATAGTGCCGAAAAATTTTCCTTACAAATAAATTTCACGTCAATTGATGAAAATCATCTTTGTTTTATTCCATTTCAAAGTCCTACACCTCTAAAAAACACCCTTTAAATGCGCGTTGACAAAGGGCAACCGTGCCAGTTGAGTACAATGAGCGTAAATACAGGGATGGTTCACCACTGTATTTACGCAAAAAAGATTTGTTATTTATTTTTCGTCTAGAATGTTAGTTGTTAGTGTTAATACACACTATTAAGTTTTTGTATTTATTTCAGGTGAATAAAACAACACGCCGTTGTTCATCTTTTAGTCTTGTTCTCTTTTTAAGTAAAAATCAATCGTAAATATGTAATGCTAATGTTAACTCCACTTTTATATCGTCCATCTAAATTAAATATCTTCCATTTTCGCACAACTTTTCAAAGATGTATTATTCCGCCAATGCACATGCAGAATTGCTTATAAAAAGCAAGAAAAAGAAGAAGAAATTACCTATTACTTACTAAATTAGAAATTTCAACACTAAAACAAAATAAACCAAAATAGTGTATTAATTAGTACACTTAAAAATATTTCAAGATTAAAAATATGCAAAGCAAATTGCTCCGCTTTTCTAGTTTTTTTTTGTATATATGTTACGAGCAATGCCCGAAATTGGACAATCCTAGCATTGTACGGAAAATCTTTTTATAAAATAATTGCTGTACAATGTTCGAATTTTAATAAGTAGCGATACGTCCAAAGTTTGAGAGAATATAACAGATATATCGATTCATATCGATTATTCCTCATTTGTTTATAAAGGCAAACAAAATCAATGAGGTTATAAATCAGAGTTTCTGACTTCTGAATTAAAGGATTAAATTATTGTTGGATATATCTACCAATCAGTTTAAAATAACCAAGAGATTTTTAATTTACAGATCATTTTATCACATTGTCAATTCAAAAAAGAACAAATCTATATTATATAAATAGAAAATATAAAAATATATTGATTTATAATACATGTTAAATTTTTGATTTGGTGTGTCGCTTGTCAATAAAAATCGATTCGAATCGATGAGAGTTTCGATAATAATTTTTAATTTAACCATTTCGGACATTGTACAGTTTGGAAGTGCAATGCTAGAAGTGGACAATATTTTCCGAACAAAGCTAGGATTGTCCAATTTTGGGCATTGCTCGTAACATATAAAAGAAAAACACAACATGTTTATTAGATTCGTAGAAGAAAAGTCTCAATAATTTTGCACCAAATATTGGCAATTTGAATTAAAAAATGTAATTTTAGGAATATAAAAGTGGAGTTCACTATATATGTGTTTTGATCTTTCCCCGAGCCTTTTAGAAAATGAAATTATATGATAATTGGTCCCTTAAATATAAGAATATGAACAGCATAATAAATTTTGTACCTTTAGCATTGCAAATGCAATTTTCGAATAATTAGTAAAATTTTTTATCATAGCAAGAATACGTTCCTAGAATTTTTGTACAGCTGCACATTTTAATTTATAATTTATAATTTTATTTCGAATAATTACACATCAACAATTATTTAATTTTTTGTTTTTGACATTGGAATTTGCTAGTTTTCAAATAAGTTAAAATCTTTATTTTTTATATATTGTCCTAAATTTAAAACTCGTAGGTACAGTACTGTTCTTGTGTCATTTTTCAGTGTTCATACTTCGCCATGCTAAGAAAAAATATATCCTTCTGCTAGATATACTTTTCAGAACTAAATGAAATAGTTTTTGAGTTGTTAGATTCTCCTATTTTTTTATAAGATTTGTACTAATAGATATTCGTTTTTTAATGAATTACCCTGTAGTTATTTTCTACCTCCAATGGCGCTGCTGCTCAAATAGAGCCTTGGCCTACTTCAAATTATGCCACCAACCTTGTCGGTACCCGTCCAGGTTCTCATATCTAGCAATTTTGCACGTCCGCTACAGCGGCCCTGCATTTTACTATAAAGGGCTGTTTTTATCAATCTTTCGGTTTTTATCGAAGTCTCTAAAGTTTAACAAATTCTGAGATCAGGGCCTCTGTTTTCGTTAATAGGTGCAAATGTCTTTCGTAGGACTTTTCTTTTGCAGATTTCTAGCTTTTGTTTTATGTTTTCTATGTCTTGCGTCCATAACATACTATTGGTCTGATAATAGTTTTGTACTCTACTTTTTGATCTCCAGTGCGTGTTTTTGGAGTAGACCACATAGTCGAGTAAAAAGTAAGCTTTGTTTCCCTTTACTATTCCTCTTTGAACGTCTGGTTTTTTAATTCCATACGTAATTATTGCAACTCCCAGATATATAAAACTTTCTTAAGTTTCAATATCGTCCTTTAATTCAACTGTGAGTCTATTTTCCCTAGCTGTTGCTTGTGTTAAATTACCTGTCTTTTGAATATTTATTTCTAGTTCAGTCTCTTTTGTTTCTGCTTTTAATTGTGAATATATCTATGCCGCCGTTTCTATTTTGCGAAACATAATGCTAATATGTAAAAACCTGTGTAAAACCTCAAGCATACTATTGGACAAACAGGTAAACATTTTAGTCGAGACAGAACAAAAATTAGGAAGATGGAAAGAATATATAGAGGAATTATTCCATGACCAGAGACAGGAAAATATATATGAAAATAATCAGAGTAAAGACGAGGGACCTGAAATAACAAAGTCAGAAGTTATGCATGCAGTAAAGTCCATGAAAAATAATAAAGCTGCTGGTCCAGATGAAATACCAAGTGAATTGCTAAAACTGTTCAATGAAAAAAACATAGATCTTTTAGTCCAACTCCTGAACACAATCTATTCGACAGGAATCATTCCACGTGAAATGCTGACATCAACATTTATTTGTCTACCAAAGAAAGTAAATGCCAAAGAATGTAGTGATTATCTAACGATCAGTCTAATGTCACATACCTTAAAAACCCTGCTAAAAATCATCCATAATAGAACACACGCTAAGCTGGAGATGGATATTAGTGATTCCCAATTTGGATTTCGGAATGGAATGGACACAAGAGAGGCACTGTTTTCTTTTAACGTGCTGACCCAAAGATGTTTGGATGTTAATCAAGATCTTTATGTATGCTTTATAGACTACAACAAGGCATTCGATAAGGTAAAACATGACCGACTTATAGAAGTACTCAAAAACAAGAATCTGGATGTGAGGGATGTAACATTGATATCAAATTTATACTACAGCCAACGATCAAATGTGAAAATTGGAAGAGAAGGGTCAGACGAAGTGGAGATAAGGAGAGGGGTCAGGCAAGGTTGCATACTGTCGCCGTTATTGTTTAATGCTTATTCTGAAGAAATCATACAAGAAGCTGTGGTAAACGAGACAGTCGGCATAAAAGTGATCGGAAGTTTAATTAACAACATTAGGTATGCCGACGATACAGTCATAATAGCCGACAACTTGGAAGACTTAGAAAGAATAATGAACAAAATATTAAGATATAGTGGAGAATACGGACTCTCTCCTAACATCAAAAAAACCAAATTCATGAAAATTAGCAAGAACAACAATACAAACAAAATATTAACGGTAGGCGGCCAGCAGATTGAGAGAGTAAAAAGATATACTTACTTGGGAACGATAATCACAGAAAATAACGATTATACTGCAGAAATAAGAGTCAAAATTGAAAAAGCACGTGCCAACTTCGTGAAAATGAAAAAGATTTTATGCAGCAAAGATCTGACATTGGCCCTCAGAATAAGGCTAATTAAATGCTATGTACACAGTGTACTCTACTATGGAGCTGAATCATGGACATTAAACCGGAATACAATGACTTAACGCGTTTGAAATTTGGACATTTAGAAGATTGTTAAGGATTTCATGGGTAGATAGAATCACGAATACAGAAGTGTTAAGGAGAATAGGTAGAGAAAGGGAAATGAAAAATACAATTAAAGAAAGGGAATTGCAATATCTCGGACAGGTGATGATAGGCGAAAGATACAACATCTTGAGACTCATAATTCAAGAAAAAGTAGAGGGTAGGAGAAGCGTATGAAGAAGACGCGTTTCCTGGTTAAAGAACCTGAGAGAGTGGTTTGGTTGCAGCTCAAGGCAATTGTTCAGAGCAGCTGCCTCGAACGTCAGAATAGCCATGATGATTGACCACCTTTGTCGCGGAGATGGCACTTAAAGAAGAAGAATGCTAATGTCATCGGCATAGGTGGTATTGATTTATTTGTTAGGAGATGATTGTCGTCTTTCTATATTCAGCTGTCTTATCACATATTCGAAAGTCAGGTTGAATAGGCTCATTTTGTACTAAGACAGTTGCTATTGCCGAGTCCATTGTTGCTTTTACTAAGATGTATTTTTGATGGATATTAAAGCTAAGCAATATTTGATATCAATTTTGCCTATTAATAATTGAGTCGTAGGTATGTTTGAAATCTATGAATATTTTGTGGACGTCAGTGTCGTATTCCGACGATTTGTTTAGAATGTGTTTCACTGTGTGAAATTAAGAATTTAACAATTGCCGATCAGCTCTAGATTTCCCTGGTCGGAAACCAGTTTAATATTCTCCGACCTAATTATCAGTTAGTTGTTGAGTCGTTTGTTTGGTATGTAAGTGAAAACTTTGTAGCTGTGCACAAAAGGGTTATGCCGCGAGCATACAATTCCGGTTTTTCAGTCGCTTGGAATCTTTTCATTATTCCAAATGTTGTTCATAAGCATATGCATTTGTCCCATTAGGTGTGCGACATATAATTTATATAGATCAGAGGGAATGTTTTCAATACCTGGACCTTTTTATTCTTTTGCGCTTGTATTGCTTGGTTTACCTCTTCTTCGTCGGGATTATATATTTTCGGAGTCTTCCTCAGTATGATGCATGTCCAGATGCATCTTTATTTTCTTTATTTTTTTGCGTCCCTAGAAGAGTTTGGAAACAGATTTTCCAGACTAATTTTATTTCTTTTGTACCACTGGTTATTTGATCTTCTTGGTTTCTACATAGACTTGAACAGGGTTTGTATGCTTCTCTTAAATTGCGTAAATATCTATACCCTTATTTTATATAGTTGTTTTCGAGATTTTCTTCCATTTTTTGTATATTACCGTTTTCGTATTTTCCTTTTTCTGTACGGTATATTTTAACGACCCTTTGTCTTGCATCTTCGTAGGCTCTTCTTTCGCTGGTTCTTCTTTCCATATATTTCTTGTGTTCTACATTGTTTTTCTATATGGCCTAATTTTTAATTTAAAATAATATATTTGTATCAGTATCTACCTTGAGTGCAAAACAATCGACTCAAAAGCAATATTTAGATTACACCTTCTGTTTCAATGTAAAAAGTATGAAAATAATAAGATGTAATATGCAAACAATAGCTTTATTATTAAACTTACAAAAACTGCTATTGCATTATTTGAAAGAAGCATTATGTTTTCTAAATATTTATCATTGGAACTACCGTAAGAAAGACGTTATGAACAGAGAAATCATCAACTACAAAATAATTTCTTTATTATTCAGTAGTTCCACATGTTTCTCCAAAATGTCTCTGATGTAACGATCCGCCATTGAATGTTCTTCACGTCCTCCTGTAGGCACGAAAACCAACTAGGTACTATTCATGGAAATGCCTGTCCAAAACATACAAGAACCTTCTCCATATCACACAATTTCTCGTATACAACATTGAGCAAATCGCTCTCCTGGACTTCTATAGACTCAACGCGTATTGTCGTTGTCATGTAGGTAGATCCTACCTTCGTCGGAGGATAATACCTGACTCCATTGATAGTCGTAATAATCCAGATGTTCGCGAGCAAATTCTAATCGCCTTTGCTTCTGGGCTGCAGTTAGCTTGGGACCTGTAGCTGTCCTTTTTGGTGTCAGGTTGACTGCCTTTACTTTCGTTCTGGCTGTTTAAATGCTAGTAACCACACCTCAAACCTGTTTAAGCTCTTCTTTGAGATTTATTATCATCATCAACTAGCCTCTAACGTCCACTGCTGAACATAGGCCTCTCGCATGCTTTTCCACTTAGTCTGATTTTGCGCCATCTGAATCCAATTTGTAGTCACTCTTTGTATTCTTTGTATGTCATCTGTCCATCTCGTTGGGGGTCGACCTCTATTTCTGTTAGCTTGTATTCGGGGTCTCCATTCCAAAATTCTTTTTGTCCACCGATCATCAACTGATCTTGCTACATGACCTGCCCAGTTCCACTTTCGTGTTGTTATCCCTTCAATAACGTCTGCTACTCCTGATCTTTTGCGTATAGTAGCATTGGGTATTCTATCACGTAGAGAAATCCCTAATATTATTCTCTCTATTGCCCTGTCCTCAACTTGTAGTTTACTCACTGTTGTTCTTGTGAGTGTTAGGGTTTTTGCGCCGTAGGTCATCACTGGCAAAATACACTGATTAAATACCTTTCTTTTCAAACACATTGGAATCTTGGACCTAAAAATATCCTTTATCTTTCCAAATGCAGTTCAAGCGAGGTTTATTCTTCTTTTCAGCTCGATTGTGACAGTATGCAGTTCCTGGGGCATTATCTGTGCCTGATCAAAGCTGTCTGCAATAAGAACGATATCATCTGCAAATTTAAGGTTATTTAAAAATTTTCCATCTACATTGATGCCCTTTTCGTTCCAATCTATTGTTTTACAAGCGTATTCTTGCAAAGTTGTAAATAATTTAGGAGGCATGTTGTCTCCTTGCCGAACGCCTCTTTTAATACAAAAGGTCCCAGTACCTTCATTAAGTCTTACACAGGCTGTAGCATGTTGATAGATGTATCTGATGAGGGATATGTATCGGTGATCTATTCTACATTGTGTTAGAACTTGGAGCATTTCACTTTGATTGGCCATATCAAATGCTTTTTTAAAGTCGGCAAAGATCAGGAATCTATTATATTCATTGGTTTTTTTTTTTGAGATTAACACCAGTCAAATGTCGATTTCTTAAGGATTTATGACAAAATAGTGATATTGATCACTAATGCTTGTATTTTGAGAACGATTTCCGAAGTGAAAATTGAAACGTCAATAAACGTACTTTAACCTTTAATTGTGGCTTATTCCCATTTAAATAGTAATTAATGAGGTTAATGATTGTACACAAAATATTTTTAAATTTACACTTTTTAAATTGAAACAGGAGACGTACTTTTGCAAAATAATTTTGTACTCGTGTAGTATAAAGATATGTAATTGGATCGTTGAGACAAATAGTATTGAATTGTTTCGTTTGTCTATATCTTCTTTAGCTTTGTTTTTTATATTAAAAAACCTGTACTAAAAAGTATCAACATGCACATATATTTTGAAGACTTATGAATCGAAATTTTAGAAAATCTTATTAATTTAAAATTAAACAGTTAAAATAATACTTGTATCTAACATATTTTCTCACTATAGTTTCCTATTTGTTTTTTAATATTTTATTATCAAAGGAAACTTCATAATGTTAAAATAAATTTTCAACAATCTTGCCAATGTACGATTAACTAATTGTAAATAAATAAGCATACTATGTATAATATTTATATAATCTAGTGCTACCTGTAAATTTTTTGTAAATAATGGTGGTAGCGCATTCCTATTATTATGTAATAAAATAAAGTATTTCACAATCACTCGAATTTTTATTAGATCTCTTTAAATATTAGCCTTTATCAGTAGATGCAAATATTTTAGGCTTATATGTACCTAATCCAGCCATTTATGAGGACTGCATATACAAACAAATTCCCCCAGCTCAGTGAAGAAACAAGAGACTCATAGAAAAAGCACCAACGAAGGTATCAATCTCTCAAACTAGTAGTCTCTGGGGATTCTTATGCTCAAATAAATTCAGGAAACAGTCAAATGTCTAAAAACATAAAACAATAAAGTAATGTAGGTTCAAATTCAAACTAATTAGAGACAACATGAGATCAAAATTAATGGAGAGAATCATGGCCATGTACTGCCAAATAAATTCCGAACATTCCCAGAATCATTTTAGCAAATATGATTCTGGTGATGTTCGGAATAATATTTTACATAACCTTTAACTAATACTATATTTAAAGTGTTACGAGAATGGTAAAGATGGTATTTAGAAAAACAAAAACTTTCTTATTCCCCAACAAGGCAGATTTAGGCAACATCAATCCACTATACGAGTACAATCGAGTACATAAAGCATTCGGAAATATTGCAATATTGGATTTTATTGCAGTCTTTTTTGATATTATTGAAACTTATTATACTGTATGGCAGTATAGCATATAGCATTATACTGTAGGTATAACATCTTATTAAAATTGTGTAATTGGAATATTAGAGGTAATATGTAAAAATTCGCACCTAATAAACTACATAAAGAGGCTTAAAAACATGACAATTGAATCAAATTTCTCCATAGTTTCATTTCACAGTTGTTTTCGTCGTAGATGTTTATCGTTTGTTTCCTGATTGTGCTTTCGCGTTTTGAAAGTTGTGTTGTAAATTACATAGTCACATAGATTACACAATATGACTCCTAAAACAAAAGCATTTACTTTAAAAGAAAAAATTAACATCCTTAAAGATGTTGAGAACGATAAGAAAAAAGCAGAAGTTTGTCGTGAAAGAGGAATTTCAAGTTTCACTCTATCTACCGTGCTCAAAAATAAACACAAAGTTTTCGAAGCAGGTTCGTTTTTTCCGGTAAATAGAAAAAACTACGTGAAAATAAAAACTCGATACTGCAATTGTCCAATAGTTTACCGTAAATAGGGCTGCGAATGTTCCAATAAGTAGACCACTGCTTCAAGAAAAAAGCAACACAGTTTTCGCAGGCGCTAGGTGGTGATGAGAATTTTAAAGCATCGAGTGGGTGGATGAGCCGTTTTAAGGCCAGGCACGAAATTAAGTGTGGAAAAATTTGAGGTGAAACGAAGAGTGTTGTCAAAGAAGTCACCGACAACCGGTTGAAGCCATGACCTACAATAAGGTTAAATTACAGTGACGATAATGTTTTTAATGCTGATGAGCTGGGACTTTTTTTCAAACTTACTCCCGATAAGACCCTCAAATTCAAAAATGAACGTTATATAGGTAGCAAGTCATCAATAGAAAGGGTAATTGTACTCGCGTGTGCCAACATGTCCTGTTCCGAAAAAAGGAAGTTAGTCGTCATTGGGAAATTTCAAAAAACACGATGTTTCAGAGGTGCGAATCAGCTTCCTGTCACATATAAATTTAATAAAAAATCGTGGATGACAGCAGAGATCTTTAGTGGAGAACTTTTGAAGTGAGACAGAGAGTTTGGACATCGAAAGATACTTTAATTTGTTGACAATTGTATAGCCCTTCCGAAAGTTAACGGTTAAAAAAACATTCAATTTCTTTTTTTACCCCCAAATTGCACATATGTTCTGTAACCGATGGATCATGGCATCATAAGGTCCCTTAAAGTTCACTACAAAAAACTTTTAGTTAAGCGGATCCTGAATAATGTGGAGAACCGTAGTGAATCCCCTGTTACTTTATTAGATGCCATAAATTTCATCCACAAAGCATGGACACTCGTAGTTAAAACAAACCATCAGAAAATTTTTCGGTCATGCGGTGTGAACAGAGACTGAGGTAGAAAACAAAAAAGGTGAATATCGTGTAGCAGAGTGGTTGAGTACAACAGCAAGGTCAAGAACTAACCCAAATGAACAATGATAACAAGTTTGCTTAATTTATTGCCATTGATGATGACATCATTGTTTGTGATCTTCCGACGGATAGTGAAATTATCGCGGAAGTAATAAATCCGCCGGCGGAGCGCGTTATCGTCAGTGATGAAAGTGATGAAGATGAAGAACACAATCGTGATGAATCTACGGAAGAAGGTCCTAATAGATAAAATGTGAAAAGTGTTTTAAACGTTGTAAGAAATTTTATCCAAAGACAAAATGCAAATGAAGAAGCATACAACTGTTTCACATCTTTAGAAAATATGAAAGATAGAATGATACTGGACAATTTGTAAGGAAAATATTTTGCCTACCACAGGGTAAGATTATAGGGTTGAAAATTGGGGACAGAAATTACTGGCGGCGAGGATAGGGCAAGCAAAATAAACGCTACTTGTGCGAACGGCACTTAGGGTTTGTTAGGAGAGCTGGGGTCGTGAATAAGTAAATGACAAGGGGGTTGGATTGGGGCAACTACACAAAATTAAACAAAGAGTCATGAATCTCTTGGGACAAACAAAGCAAAAAGAAACAAGAAACACCTCTAGTAATTTAAAAAGGACGCCAATTCACCAAAAAATTGCACTACCATTTCTGGAATCATAACTGGAACTATAACTGGGGATAGACATGGGCTTCACTCTCGCTTCACGTGTGCAACGAACACACGAACAAATTTATCTCCATACTCCATATCTCCAAATTTAACTGAACCATTACCTTCATACTGCTACACATTTTCTATGAAAAGGGGCAAAAACAGAAAACTTTACAAATTCGACGTGAATTTGGACATAACGCTGAAGACCAGCGCTCTTCGCGGCTCCAACGAGAGTGCTGATATTATCTTTAAAATTAATTCACATGAGTTGGAATAAACAAGACGCTGGGTATAAACAAAACACAACGGAAATTAAGACGTAAATTATTAATTTGAAAACGCAGTATCGGGCGGTTTGAACAAAGAAATATCGAGGAACATACGCAGCTGCGAAACAAATAAACAACTCTAAGATGGTCTATAGTAACTCGAGCCGACCTAAGAAGGAATTGAAAATACTTTTTGCGTATTTTAACTTGTAAGATAGGAACTGAGAAACATTAAAAATATTCTTCGATTTTTCAAACATATATTTCAATATTTCAATATATATTTCAAAGAATTTGGAAATGCTACAAATTTAAAGTAGTCAAAAATGACAGACTTCTTCCAATTGCAGAAGCAATTGTTTATGTTATCCTTGAAAATGCGCTTTATACATTATGTAGTTGGAAAAAAATGTAAGTACCGATTTTTTGTTGTAACGTATATCATGGAAAATAAGAGTAAACAACTCTTTTTTGTTTTAATGTATTTCATTGACAATAAAAGTAAACAACTTTTATCAAAAACGCCATTCAAATACTATTTATCATCTCATATTGCTCCGAATGGATTAACTATAGAAAGTTACTGTTTTAGAAAACTACATATTCATATGTATGCACAGTATTATTGTTGTCTGATATAACGAGATCGGCTTATAACGAGGTAATTAGTCTGCCATTTCAGTTCTCGTTATAGAGGGGGTCTACTGTATTAGACTATGTTTAGTGCATAAGAGGAATTGTTTTATGGACGATAAAATTATTAAATAAATTACGAGTACTAGAAACCAATTCGCTAAGAATTTTGCTTAGTTGAGGAGATATGTTGTGGAATGCAATTTTTAGATTCCCCATGTCTCTCTTAACATCTTCATCAACGTCTGTTTTGCCTTGCAATTTTTAGAAGGCACAGATTAAAGCGGAATTCTTGAATTTTATTTCGAAAATTAGTCTACGATTTTATTATCAGATGTCGCCATATTGCGTCTATACGAAGCCATGTTAGAGTTGCTTCCTAAGACAGAAAAGATTTATTTCACGTTCAGAGCGTTTGCGAAAGCCGTTCTGATGAGTCCTATTGGGCCGAAATATGTATAAACGGATGCGCAAGCTCCCTGTACGTGAAATAAAATCTTAACTGTCTTTTTCTTCTTAACTGTCTTTTCATTATTAAATAAATATTTTTGATTAAAGTTTAGATAGTTCTTATTCATATTGCTTGTTCTTCATAATTTGGCAATGTATGATATTCTATACAAACCTATTTTTCTGTCTATCTGGCGATGTTTACTCTGGTATACAATCCAAATTTTTACATATAGATGTTATATTTTTTTGTTGTTATATAATATTTGTATGATACTCAAACAGCAAACCTACCCATTTTCAAATTCTTAGATTCAAAATGAATCTTTTGTCAAGTTAAGGGTTCAACTACATTTTATATATTTTTAGTTAAATAAAAAATATTTCACTTAAATAGTGTTTATAGTTAAGTACGTCGAAACTTTTAAAGTTAATTGCGTTTTTCTCGAAAAGTATACTTCTACATATACTATGTTTTTCGTTGGATCAGCCGAGATTATTTCTTGTAAATCCCTAGAAAAATTAATACTAAAATATTCAGAAAAAGACCTATCCAACCTTCCCA
Source organism: Diabrotica undecimpunctata (assembly GCF_040954645.1). Lineage (NCBI taxonomy): Eukaryota > Metazoa > Arthropoda > Insecta > Coleoptera > Chrysomelidae > Diabrotica > Diabrotica undecimpunctata. The sequence continues at coordinate 112,950,505 of NC_092811.1, read as the reverse complement.
CTTCTTTAATTGTCAATAGCTATTTACTTATCTCTGCCTGCACCTTTAAATAAAAAATGATTCATATTCCTAGTAAGGAAACGTGATTAAATAAGCTTCTTTATTCATTAGTACACAAATAAAGAAAACACCGTCATCTGTTCTGCACCGAGTTTTTTCATCCGTCTGAATGTTCATTGAATATTCAAAAGCAACCTGTCACCAAGTGTAGCTACACCGACGTTGAAGTAGGAGGTAATTCCAAAGTAAACAAGATTAACTTTATACATTCATACTCAACTTCCCCGTGTTTATTTAAGAGATTTGTATAAACCGTATTCTTTACCATCACTTTACTGTTGATACAAAGCGTTTGGAAAGATTGTTGTTATACTTTAATCGCTAGGGATGATGAATTGTAATTTTAGAGGTGGAGTTTTATGCAAATAATGTAATTTAGTCAATGGATTTAATTAAATGTGGGAGTTCTACAGGGTATTATTATAACTTTATATGGTAAAACATCAGTATCGGGAAACCTCTTAAAAAAGGAAAATGACTTTAATGGCTTTTAACAATAACTGTGCCAAATAATCCAATCAATACGGTAAAAAATTACCAAATTACCTCTATTTGCTTACAAGGTAAACAATAGAGATAAATAATATTTCTCGAAGCTTCCCAACAACAAAATATCGTTCGTAATCAAGAAATAGTTATACTATATTTGTTTGCAACAGGCAAGGGTTTTAGTTCTCATTAAATGTCTATATTACTCATCCAAGAGACCGCTCCAGATATTCTTTATCTACAAGAAACAAATTTAAAGGAAACCCAAAATCCACACTCCTACGCACCAGTGGTGATACTTCTATTCTTGTATCGTCAGATGTATATTCCGAAAAATTTAAGATCATTTCTAACATGAAGGTCGTGGCTGTTTCACTCTGGTGTCTCCATAAAATTTATTTTCCGTCTAATAAACTTGATAGCAAAACTTTGTAGCGTTTTAAATTTTTTTTAACTACGAAATATTTATATGTTAAAAATTTCTAAAGACGCCCGTGTCGGTGAAACATTTTCGTTTTTCTGTTTGCAAAGGAATTTTAAAACGATCGATATTTTATGGCGTTTTAAGTTCAAAGTTCCTAAAAAAAATATTGCAAGTCAGGTATTCAATTTTTCTAAAACGTAATAAAGCTGGAAATATTCCAAAGGTGGTTACAAACGATTGTCGAGGGTATTATGTTTGTTTTAAGTTTGTAGGCACAACTGGTTCCGGAGACGTGAAGGAAATTTATTTTGGTTGAATTTGTAAAATCTAACGCAAAGGAGTCAAGCAAGAGATTTCAGAGTAGAAAGATAGGCGATTTTGAATCGGGAGTCGATTCAATTTTTTTGTGTTATGTCTTAATACCGGTTAAGGTGATAATACTCTTTGCATAATGGCAGTTTAGAACAAAGTAATTATCATAAGATTTGTGCAGTACACCGGAACTGAAGAAATTTGGGAAAATGATTATATAGGATGTCGCACCAGCTTTGTTGTCGTTTGCCTACTTGATCCAACCCCATCTACGTCAGATCTTCGTTCCTGAGCAGATTCCTGAGTATAGAAATGGTTTCCTTTTTATTCCAGTTGAGAGTTTTGTCCTTGCAGCTCCAATCCCAGAGATAGTAGCAAGTTTGTTTTCAAAGTTAAGTGGCAAAGTTTGTGAATTAAGGTAACAATTAACATTTTAATTTTTCGAAATTAAATAGACATTATTTTTGATAATTGATAATTGCTTTCATTAAAAGAATTTGTAATATTTGAAGTTTTATAATCTGCTATTGTTGAAAAATAATTTTAATTTTATTATGATAATATAGAAAAGATATTCCATATATAAGGTTAAATTTTAAGATATTTTCATAAACAAGGATATCCTTAATTTTTAATAATCTAATTTGGCCATATTAATAAATAACCTAGGAACCATTTCGAAGATTTTTGTAGCAATCTCCTTTGTAAACAGATAAGAACGTAAGTTTTTGTTAATTTTGTTATTATGTTATTTAGTATGCTTCTTGTGCAATTTGTATTTTTGATTTGTTTGTTTGAGACAAAAATAAATATTTATTTTATTTGTCCGATTATTTTGTTTGTCTTTATATTAGAAAAATCCCCTAACTTTTTTTGTGTGTTTATTTTTTAGGAAAGTAGAACCCTTCTTTCCTCCAGCAGGAAGTCTTCTCGAAGCGGCGTCCATTTAAAATAGCTAGAGGTAACCTTGTCTGCCATATTTTGTTTTATTTTGTCCAGGAGATTTATGTAAGTACCCCTTTAATTCATTTTTTTGTAGCTGCCCAAATCCGAACCCTTGTCGTTCACTTATCCACGACCCCAGCTCTCCAACAACTCCCTGAGTCTCGTTCGCACAAGTAACGATTATTTTGCTTGCCCTATATTCGCCCCCATAGTTTCTGTCCCCAATTTCTCTCACCGTATGGTAGGAAATAAATTTATCGTTACAACTTCCATCCCTATTCATCGTCGTATGAGATTTCAATACTTACAGCACAATGTGGGGATCAAACAGCACATTTGGCAGAGGAAAAATGATAGAAAACATAATTAGCAATGAAGATATATGTTTATTCAATACTAGTTGTAGCACCCACTTCAATATATCTTTATTAACTTTCTCAAATATCGATCTCAGCCTTTGTGATCCAAAACTAGGTCCATCTAGGTCCATGGTGTCCATTAGATATTTTGTTCGATAGTGATAATTTCGCTACATTAATCTCAGACAATAAACCCAAATCGTACAACCCAGTAAGTAAAGGGCGTATAGTACAAGCAGACTAGATGAATTTCAGTCTAAACGTCGGAGACCAAGTCAATTCAAATAAATGTGAATATAATATAGATCACATAGTTGATCAGTTTACCAATTGCATAATTAATTCCGCTCAAAAATATATAGGAAAATATTCAGTTAAACCTACACGCAAATTAGTTCCTTGATGGAATGACTGTTGTGCTGTAGCAGTTCGTGTATGTAAGAAAACTCTGTATAAATATAGACCAATAAGAACTAAAGAAAATCTTATCAAGTTTCTTAACAAAAGCTAAATTAAAACGTGTCATAAAGGAAAGCAAAAAGATTTCATAAAACCTTTATATCAATTCAATTTCTTCCGACACGCCTCCGAGCCAAGTTTGAAACAAAATTAAACATATGAAAGGTCAAGGCACTGCCTACAAAATCCCCGCCTTTATTCATGACAACAAAATAGTGACTCAAAGTTAAAGTATCGCCAAGATTTTCGCGCATCACTTTCAATCCAAAACGCTAAACCAAAGGAAGTCTCCTTTACACTCTTTGAACATCCCAAGTGGTAAAACTAACGATATTTCGAACCCAATAAACTAACTTTTTTCTTAACAAGAATTGACTCTAGCCCTATCCACTACAAAAACTTATCTGCTGGCACTGATGACATCCCCTCAATTTTCCTTAAATGTTTCCATGAAGAAACTATAAATAAATTGCTTAAATTGTACAACCTAATCTGGTCCCGACAAGAATTTCCTTCCAAATAGAGGGAATCCATGATATTTCCCATAAAAAAAGCAGCTCCCTTCCCAACTCTCCAAAATCCTTTCGGCCAATCTCCCTAACATGTACCCTTTGCAAGTTCTCGGAAAAAATTATCAACAAGCCATTAATTTGGTATCTAGAAAAAAACAATATCGTCAACCCTGCTCAATCAGATTTTAGACCTAATCGAAGCACCACTGATAATTTAGTGATCCTGCAAACAGATATAGCAAATGCTATAGACTCCAAGCAAGACGTAATCGCAATAATTTGTTTATTTAGAAAGTGCTTCTTTGAGTTCTACCTTATATCTACTAGCCATCAATGACATTTGCTTTTTTATAAAATATTCCGTTAAATTTGCCATACACGTAGGCGACCTGATTGTATACTGCCAAAGAAAATCCACAGCTGCAACCTCATCTTTATTACAAAATTCTGTCAAGTTCCTTACTACATGGTCCGAGAAAACTGGCTTAAGGTTCTCTTCCAATAAATCCAAAACAATTAAATTCACTAGGAGATACAACAGCGGAGAAATACCCAAAATAACACTAAATGGAGTAGATTTAGAGCTAATCATTACAAGTTTTTATAACTAACTGTCGATAAAAAACTCACCTGGCGTTGTCATATCAATGAAATGAAAGGCAACTTTAAGCAGAATGAATTTGTTAAAGACATTGTCCCACAATCAATGGGATGATAATGAATGTATACTACTCAAAATATATCGAGCCATAATCCGATCCAAATTAGACTATTGTTGTTTAGTTTACTTGTCCGCATCCAATAATTTATTACAATCGTTAAACTCTGCTCACAACACTGCTCTCCAAATATGCTTAGGAGTTAAGAATCCAAAATTGTTAAGAATCATGTAGAAAACACGACAAGAAAAAACCCGCTAATGACAAACGCTAAAAGGGCTGCTTGGTAGAGTTTGTTGTCGGAATTTAGACATCTTTTGTAATAAATCTATAAGATTTTCTAATTTATCGGCATGGTCGTCCAAATCAATCAAGTAAGAATATTATGGCAGCAGTAAAAGTAGTCTTTGTATTGGAATTACGCCCCTAAAAAAAACGGCAAACAATTTTATTGCTATTGTAAAACCTGTAGACGATTGATTTTACGACTTAATAACGAATTTTTGTTTCGACCTGTCGGGGGCCCCTGTATGTCGGGTCCCCGTATAGTTGATACGACTGATACAGTGGTAGCTACGCCCCTACTCCCGGCCCTGTTGGTTCTAAAATTTTGACAGTAAAAGATTAATTAACCTTAAAAGTATTCTGTGAGCCACGGGTCAGAAATGTCATCAATCAAGTATTCTTCGAAATGCAAACATATGTTTTGAACGCCATATAAACCTAATTCTACACAATTGATACACATTACGCGAGTTAAAAACATCTTCACAGTCTAAACCCTGATTTAGCATCAAAATTCGTTTTAGACTGTGAAAGTGTTTATATTTTTCAGTCTCAAGCAAAACTGCACTATCTAGTCAGGCCTACACATGTGTAACATATGAAATACTGTCTGTTTGATGTTGTTGCATTTCCCATGATGAAAACAAATACGTTTGGCTAAAAAAATAAGAGTATGATTTATGAATGAACCTATATCGGATTTTAAAAAGTAAAAAATACATTTTTTGGGATCATTAGACAAAGTTTATGTGTGTTAAAGGTAATTTGTGTCCTACTAAAATGATAGTTGGTAGTTAATTTGTTTTTTCTTAATGCATTTTTATTTTTTATTCAATTACCGTGTTTTTAACTTTTTTTTATTTTTAATTTTACTATTACATTCCTTTTTTTCTATCGAAAAAAATATTAAGAGATAGGAATACTCGAGAATTCATTAAGACATTTGAGATAAGTACAATTATTAAGATTAAAGTGTTGCTAAGTCTGGAGAGGAGGTTTTGGCGGTCAGACTATTTGGACGTGTGTAGTGTTGCTCCGAAATTAAATTCCAATTTTGGGTGGTTTCGAGTGTAATCTGCATGAAAATTAGTGTAAAGTGTATTTAAAAAGGACCTTTATGTAAGTAAATAATCAGTTATCTGATTTTGAACTGTATTAAATTAATAGTTAGTTTTAATTGCCCTACGGATAAAAGTGAAACTTCTGAGTGGTCGAAACGAGTTGAGCTTTTTGCGCTGGACGGATGATTAAGAACTATAAACAATAATAATTATCAACAAAAACAATAGGTCTGTTATTCAGGTGGTAAGCGGTAGAAGTCGAAACTGGTTAGGATCGAGAATAATTGCGAAAATTTAACTGTAGAGGTAGGCGCGGCGCTTGTCGAGATCCGTAACCGTTACTTATAATATTTATATTTATAAATACTCTAATTATTTAAATAAGAAGAAAGATCGCGGATGGTAAGGTTGATGAAGATGGTAAAAGAAAAAGCAAAGAGGAGATAGACATATTTAGCAAGAGCAGAAAAGTGAGCCGAACGCCAGACAGGTCGAAACCAACAACGAATGAAACCAGCAGCCAGAACGAAATGATGGAACTAATGAGAGAAATAGCAAGCGATAATAAAAAGAAAAACAGGGATCTGGAAGTGATAAAAAATACAATGGGTAATATGATTGAGGAACTAAAAGAAATTAGGAAGGAAAATAGTGAATACAAATTGCAAATGGAAGAAATAATAAGAGAAAATGATAATCTAAAGAAAGAAATGACAACGATGAAACAAAAAATAGATAAAATAGAAATAGCCTTGGAAGCATGTCAGAAAGAAAAGAAGAAAAATAACCTGATAATGAGAGGCTTACCAATAGACACAATAGAAGTAGAGCAACTGGAGAACTTCATATAAACAAAAATGGGAGTAAAATCAGAAATAAATAGGGTACAAAAGATAAATGAAACAATGTGTGTTATCGAATTTAAAAAATTCGAAGATAAAATGAAAATACTGAAAGCCGAGGGTAAACTAATAAACTATAAGCAACATAGAGTATATATAGAATGTGACCTAACATTAAAAGAGATAGAGATACAAAGAAATCTTAGGAAGATAGCAGCAGATGAAAAGACTAATGGGAAAAGTACAAAAATTGGATATGGTTTCATAATTATAGAAGGCATTAAGTGGAAATGGAATCAAAAAACAAACCGGATAGAAAAAATAACATACAATACAGAACCAACTGGTTTAAAAAACTAGCTGAAGAAAACACAATGACGGACCGAGAAACAAAAAAGAAAAGAAGAAATTATGGAAAGAATACATCCAAGACAAAACAACAAAAATATGAAAATTATAAGAGACAAAGAACAAAAGTTAAAGAGATAGTTAAGAAAGAGAAAAAGAAAAGTTGGGAAAAATTCGGGGAAAAAATGGAAGAAAACAGCAAAGAAAACGTAAAATTATTTTACAGAACACTGAAAAACCTAAGAAGCAACAAAGAAACGAAACTGAAACAAATAATGAACAAGGAAGGAACAATAATAAACGACGATAAGACAATAATGGAAAGATGGAGGGAACATTTTCAGCTGATACTGAATGAAAATCAAGCGAATACAATGGAGAAGGAAAGCCACAACAGGAGAGTATCCATGAGAAACACGGAAAATCCAGAAACTATAGAAAAAGAAGAATTGGAAGAAGCAATAAGAAAGATAAAGATTGGAAAAGCACCAGGAAGCGATGAAGTAGCACCAGAAATGATGAAATATGTAGGAGTAAAAGCAAAAGAAAAATTGTTTTAATCATATATAACCTAATATGGAAGAGAAAAGTAATACCCAGAGAATGGACAAATGCAGTAATTATACCTATATACAAGAAAGGAAACACAAGAGACTGTAGGAACTATAGAGGTATATCACTACTATGTGTAGCAGCAAAAGTATACGAAACCATAATAGAAAGGAAAATTAGAAAAGAAATAGAACACAAATTAGAGGATGTAAAAAGTGGATTCAGGAAAGGACACAACACACAAGACCATATATTCACCATGCAACAAGTAATAGAAAAAGCCTTAAAGAAAAATAAAGAAATACATCTGAGCTTTATAGACATGGAAAAAGCATTCGACTTAGTCGAAAGAAAAGATATATGGGAAAGCCTAAAGAAGAAACAAGTAAGTGAAGAACTGATAGAAGCAACAAAGAGTATATACATGAAAACAACAAATACAGTAAGAATGTTAAATATACAGTCAGAACCATTTGAAACAACCCAAGGAGTTAGACAAGGGGGAAGTCTCAGCCCAGTACTATTCATAAATGAAATATATGAGATAGTGAAAGAATGTAAGAAAACATTCAAGAAATACTGCATCGGTTGGAACAAAATGCAAATGATAAATGCTGAGATGTGTATATTTGCAGACGACATAGTATTAATTGCGGAAACTGCAGAAAAACTGAAATACAACTTAGAGAAATGGAACCTAGAAGCAAGCAAATACAACTTAAACGTAAACAAAGAGAAGACTCAAATAATGAAAATATCAAGGAAACAAGGGACGGAAGATCAAATAGAAGTAATGATAGACCAACAAAAAATAATACAGACAAATTCATACAAATACTTAGGAACAGTAATCAACAACAAAGGAGACATCGAGGATGATCTTAACAACAGAATGGAAAACACAGGAAAACTATTCCAAGCACTAAATAGAGCACAAAACAATATATAGACCTACAGTGACATATGGAGCAGAAAATTGGATATTAAACAAAAGACATCAGAGCAGAATTCAGGCAGCAGAGATGAAATACCTCAGAAGAACGATAGGAGTAAAAAGAACTGATAGAATCAGAAATAAAGAAATAAGAGAAAGACTCAAAATCAAACCGATACTCGAGTCAATCAAAGAGAAACAATTGGCATGGTTCGGACATCTAACCCGGATGGACAATAATAGACAAGTAAAAAGAGTGTGGGACGCCAAACCAATAGGGAAGAACAGAAGAGGAAGACCAATTAAAGAATGGAACAGTGACATCTCGCAGATACTTCAGAGTAAGGGTAAGACTTGGCAGGAAGCAACACAGATGGCATCCAATAGGAAGGAATGGAGAAAGTTCGTTAAAAGCTAGGACACCTCAGAAGACTGTCAAATATTGTAATTTAATGAATTGTATTGTAAACGGCCCAACACCGAAAGGTACAAATGGGTTCTACTGATTAAGTAAGTCTGGAGAGATCTGTCATTTAATAAATTATTAAAAATGACATATATTAATATAATCTATAAAAAAGATAGAAACTTTCTAGCTTCACTAATATTTCAAATATTGAAGTAATTTAACGATATAAGAGATCATAAGGTTTATTGTTAAATTAGGCTAAGTTACATTATATTTTTAAAGATGTACTCGCAGAAGTAATGCTATATAACCCCAGGAGTATCCGAAATATACTTTCGGTAATAATATTTGGGTCGAAGCTTATTTGTAATTAGCAGAAAAAACTAAGTTGTTTCAAATTGCCGTAAACAAAGTTATTATTACCAATACGATCGCCATTATTGGATAATTCGACAGGGTACTGAAAGAAGAAGTAAAAGAATTTTTTTTATTTACAAACATGGTCGCATCAACCTCTGAGGTTGTTAGCGAGATATATACATATACATAAGATAATTTACTCATAAATATTAAATTCTGTAATGACTGTAATGACCCTAAGAAGGCCCCTGTAAGGCTGTAATGACCCTAAAGAATAGTAAATCCGCTGGACCTGAGGGAATCTATGCTGAAATGCTTAAGAATGGAAGTAATAAACTATTTGAAAAATTAACTTATGTGATCAATCAGTGTCTAAATGGACACCCAGTACCAGAACAATGAAGAACGGCATACATATCCTCAATACACAAAAAGGGGGACAAAAGGAATTGTAATAATTATAGAGGCATATCGGTAACCAGCACCCTGAGCAGACTGTATGGACGAATTTTGAGAAATATGATCGAGGAAGAATATAAGCACAATGAAGAGGAAGAACAAAGCGGGTTCCGTGCAGGAAGATCATGCACCGATAACGTATTTTGTCTTAAACAAATAATAGAAAAAAGATCGGCTAAGAATCTAGAAACTCATATTACTTTTGTAGACCTGCAAAAAGCATATGACAACATTCCCTTAACAAAACTGTGGACAACGTTGACAAGATCTAACATCAACCACACATTGATAAATACTGTACTCTCTATATCTCTATATAGAGATTCAAAGGCACAGATAAAAACAGGAAAATATCTAACGGAAGAATTCCTGGTTACAAAAGGCTTGCGACAGGGATGCTGTATCTCACCAACCTTATTCAAGATATATGTTGCAGCGGCATTGGAAAGATGGAAAAGAAAGGTGCATAGGATGGGTATAGAGCTTAGCAATGAATGTATATATACACTCCAGTTTGCTGTTGACCAGGTAGTGCTAGCGACCGACAGAGAAGACATGCAGTACATGCTTAGAAAACTGATAGAAGAATATAACGACTGGGGAATGAATGTCAATACAACAAAAACCAAATATCGTTGTATTGAAAACGAGGCAGATAACATAGACCTCGAAAACGGGCAACATATTTCCTGATGTCAGAGCTATGACTACTTGGATGTTGCCTTTGACAATACAGGAACTGTAGAATAGAATAGAAGCAGTAGAGATGGATGCAATGAGAAGATCTTTAGGTATTTCCAGACGAAACCGAATCAGAAATGATGTAATAAAACAACGTATGGGAATAGAAGGAAATATAACTCAAGATATAGAGAAGAAACAATTAAGGTGGTATGGGCATGTTCAACGGATGCCAGCAACAAGACTCCCCAAAAAAGTAGTAGAATGGCAACCGATAGGTCGACGGAAAAGAGGAAGACCCAGATTAGAATGGCAACAGGGCGTAAACAAGTCCATGAGCGAAAGAAATTTAACAACAAACGACTGCGAAGATAGGAAGAGATGGTGTTTAGGTATCGGACAACGTCGAAAGACATTCTAAACCGATGTATATATATATACGTTCAAATAATCGGGTAAAGTGGTCTGTAATAAAAATCTTTCTTTTTTATAAATTACTCAATATTTCGCCATTTATTTAAAAGCTTCCTCAGGAGTAAACTAAAAACAATTTGAACATTACAAAAAATGGCGTACAAACACATTTTAAAACACTCACAGAATTTAAAAGATTTCGCAAATAAAAACTGACATTGAAGTATTTGAAATATGGAGTGTCAAAATTAAATTGTCTTAAGCACGTTCGTTACAGCTATACGATAAAAAATTAAGATTATTTCAAATGTAAAAATAAAAATAACAATAAAAGAAAAGTTAGAAGAATAATATTTATTTGATGAATTATTAAGGTTAGTTGTTATTAAAATGAAAGTTGTTATTAATTAACTTATTTATAAAGTATTTTTTGGTCGAAATAATCACTTCTAATATATATATATATATATATATATATATATATATATATATATATATATATATATATATTAAATTCTGTTAAGTATATTAATGTCTTTAAGGAATTTTACCAATTGTTCAATTTTACACTTTTCTCCTAAGATTTCACTTGTTGATCCGATGATGTGCTTGGTCTGTCTTTGCAACTGGTATCTTGGACACTCTACAAGGACAAGCTTAACACTGAGTGGAATATTACAATTGCCACATATCGTAGGATTAATGTGGCCGATTATATGCCTGTGGATACGACTGGACGAGCTCTGTTGGTAATTTGATATTTTCACGGTTTTACATATGTTTTCACTTCGCTAAGTTTTAAAACTGAATTGTCCCACTGGTTTTGCCACAAATTTTCAACCTTCACTCTTCACTTTAACAAATGATTTTAAGTATTTAGCACTACATTTCTCATTCCACTCTCAGTTTGACTGTTCCTTGATTGTTGGGTAATGCGGTCCGCTTCTTCGTTCCCTTGAAGTCCAATGTGTGAAGGAACCTATAGAATTTGTACAGTGTGGTTGCTGTTTTGTATGGTAGCTAGTTCTTTTTTAATTAGGAAAGCAATTTGATGTGTTTTGTAAAACTGGTTAGTGGTATTGATGGAACTGAGGGAATCGGAAATTATAAGAGCATTGGATACATTACCGGAGTTAATATGAATGAGAGCTTGGTAGATGGCATATAGCTCGCCGGTATGTATGCAGCTAAAGGATGGTAGTTTATACTCAAGTGTAATAATTGAAGTAACGGCAGCTGCCTTAACTCCAGTAGATGTTTAAGAAGCATCTGTGTATACGTCGGTGGGTAAATCGGAGGGTGGAATTTCCTAGGAAGAGATAAAATGATTACGACGGGAAATTCAAAGACTTTCAAAGGATATTTGTGTTGACCAATAAAAAGGAAGGAACGTTCATTGAGAGAAGGGGGCTGCATCAGAGGAGAAATTTTGGAAATGAAAAAAACACCAGTGTGTTCGAGCAGATAGGAGCAGTTGGTGACTTGAAAAAAAAAAATAAAAAGTGCCGGTCTACGTTAAACAAAAGCTTTTTTGGCATCCGTAAAAGTTAAAAAGTAGAAAGTAAATTTTTTTTAAAAAGTAAAAAATTAAATTCAGTGATAAGTACTCAAGTAATATATATATATATATATATATACAGTAAAACCTCCGTTAACCGAAATAATTGGGGGGCGGGCCGTTTCGGATAACAAGAATTTCGGTTAAAAATAATATTGTTTTTTATAATATTCTTGATCAAAGTATTGGTATTAAAAAATACTATGAGTTGATTTCGTAATGTTTTCTAAAATAAAAATAAAGTAAAGTAAATCCAAAATAAAGTAATAAAATTAAGGAAAATGAACAAGTTTAACATGCTTTTTTAAAGAAATCTGCTATTTTTTTTGCGTTTTCGTTTGACAACGATGTTTCTCTCTCCCTCCATCGTTAATTTGCAGAACTTCATGAGTTTGCCTCATTCGATTGTTCGACAAAACGTAAAGCAATCTGAAAAGGACAAAACTTTATGTAATGACAACAAAAATTAAGAATCTAGTCGTGTCCCTAACTAATTAGGCCTACTGTATAAAATTCTTTCCTCTAAAGCATTGAAAATCTCGTCGACGGTCTTGTGCTGCCTGTTGCCTCTTGCGCTGTCATCTTCGTCATCTGATATGCTCAGGTTGTCTTGATAAAGAACCATATCAATGATGTCCTGGTCGATGAATTCACGTTCTGAGTCATCAGCTGCTAACCAGTCACGTATCTCTTCTTAGTTAATTTCGTCATGTCCCGGCAAATTTTTAATGAAAGGTTTAATTTCTTCTGTCGTTTTCTTACCATTTTCTTCTTCAGGATCGTCAATCAAAATCTTATCAAAAAGTTTGTTGCAGCATTTTTCCAAAGTTGAAGATTTGATCTTGGCCCACGACTCAGCTCACCAATAAAAATGTTTTATTGTTAAAGATTTGAGAACTTCGGGAAAACTTTTGGAATAATTCGTCTCCTGTAATAACAGATGTCTTAAGAATGCTTCTCTATAATGTCTCTTGAATGTCTCTATGACTCCCTGGTCTAACGGCTGGATTAAGCTTGTGACATTCGGTGGCAAAAATCTGACAATTGTCACCATTTTGTAGATTTTGAGGGTGAGGGCGCATTGTCAACAAGCAACAATGCTTTGATGAGAAGGATTTTTAATTTTAAACACTTGACACGAATTCATTTTCAAATCATTCTAAAAATAAAGTGGTCGACATCCATAAACTTTTTTGGCTTATATACCTTAAAATGCCTTTTCGGAAATATCTTTTAGAGCTCTTGGTTTTTGTTATTTCCCAACACACATAGACATCAATTGGTGAGTGAAATTAACGGAATTGTTTACGTTTTGCGACAAACATTTACTTTTTATTGACGAAATTATTGAAACTGTCAGCCGTTTCGGTTAAACGATGTTTCGGTTAAAAAGGTTTCGGTTAAGGGAGGTTTTACTGTATATATATATATATATATATATATATATATATAGTTATATATATATATATATATATATATATATATATATATATATATATATAGTTATATCAAATGAAACTCCCTTTTAATTTTAAATGTTGTGAAGAAAGGTAAATATTAAGTTCGTCAAAAATATCGATGGAAAAATTGTACAAATAAATTTTTTATGTAGCTGTATCCAAAATCCAAATATCTGTCGGATAGCTAACTTCGAAATGGTAAAGCACGTTAATAGAAGTGCTGTATCGACCAGCGAAAATATGACTCTATGACACCTGAATTAGAAGAAGTACTATCATGCAGATATATTTCCGGTTGTAAAATCATACATTGAATTTAATTGAGTTTATTTTTTATTTCATATCATATATTAAATCAAAATGTGAGTAGATTGTCGGATGGATTTCAGTTCTAATGAAAACCGCACTATTAACTTCCCCACCCCACTCCATATTGTTACGTTCTTCATGCGGCAAAATAAACGTGAAACGACTGAACTTGAGAACGTAAAAAATAATAAGGCGAGAACCGAGTAATATACCAACAAAACGCATTCTTCAAAGTCAGAGAACATAAAGTCACGCCGAGTTGGTATAATGTTAGCTGGTGTGAGCTTAGTCAATTGAATAACCCAAATAATCTTTGAAGCTCGAATTCCACTTGATATCGTGGCTGAATTGATTAGTCGATGAGTGTAAAGGAGCAGATGATTAACGACCTCGTTAATTTTATATAAATATTACAGTTCGATGGACAACCTACAAGCTGAGATGTATTCTTGGATAAAAAGTTATGTAAAAAGTATTAGGATATATACTGGTACATATATGAAAATATAATAAAACATTTGCACCGTTTTGTGTATCGAACAATAAATTTTAAGAATATTGGTGCAAAAATAAGCTACTTGCAACATAGATTGACTAACAATTCATGAAACTAACTGAAATGAAATTTTTAATAATCATATTTTTAACCATTGGTATATATCGTTCACTAATCTTTCAGAGATAACATGACAAGATGGTACACAAAATGTAACGTTGGTCTAGCAGTCCGCAAATCTAGAAAATGTCAAAAAAAAATAAATAGTTTCAAAAAAACGGTCTGAAAACTTGTCGATTCTTTAAATATATAATTAAATTAGCCATAAAAACATTTGCACAGAAATTTATTATAATTTGTATTTAAACTCATGCTTTGAAAATAAAAGTTAACAGGATCATTGCGTAAGGCGCGTATCCGCGTCCAGGCCGTTCATTCCTCGGTGCTAACGGCGCGGATCCGCGCTTTAAACATGACTTCTATTTATAGTATGAAATTTTATAAGCACGAGAGTTGTGCGTTTATTTGCTACATCAGCATCTAAGAGTAGCATCAGGTAACGGAAGTTACGTCACAGTTGTCACTTTTGTTGTTTCCTTTTATTCTGACACGTATTTGACTATTGCAATGATGAAGAACGCAGAGCCAGGTTGTTCTCAGTCAAAACGTGAAAAAATATCCGTAAAAAACCCTAAAAACTTAATAGAAGAAGAACTTGAATACTTTTTAACACAATCAGATAGTGGAGATCAATTCATCGGAAGACGAATGTATTCCATCTACAGACTATGAGGATGGGAATGAGTTGGGTAAGTTGCAAATAAGTGAGTTTAAAAAGTGTTAAATTTGTATTTTTGTAGGTGACGATGATATTTCGGGTTTTGTGCAAGCCATGCAAAACGACGAGGAACCGAATGAAAATTTAAATCCAAATGCAGGTTATGGGGAAGAACCCAATGAAAATTTAAATCCAAATGCTGGAAATCCCAATACACATGAATGGCAACATGATCATGATGAAATGAAATAATTTGAGTTTATTAGATGTTTTGGAAACCACTCATTGACGAAGAATTACATAAATTTTTTAGGCTACTCTTACACATGGGGACATGGAAAACCAACAGAACGCAAGATTATTGGAAAACTGATAGTCTTTTTAATGTAAAGTGTTTCCCAGAAAATATGAGTAGAGACCGTTTTTTCTTAATTCTTCGGTGGATATACTTTACCAAAGAGCCAGAGGTAGGAGAAGTTATAGAGGACAAGCTATACAAAATTCGTCCATTGTTAAATTATTTTCATCAAAAAATGAATGACATATATATCAGCCTGACAAAAATCTCTCCCTGGATGAATCAGTAGTTTTATGGCTTGGTCATCTCTGACTTAGAATGTATATTAAAAATAAGCGCCATAAATTTGGTTTAAAAATGTATGTACTTACTGAACCTAACGGATTAGTTCAAAGTATGAAAGTTTATGCTGGTAAATTTGATACTACCGCCGGAACAGATCATTCAAAAAAAGTTTGATGCATGGAATTGATTCACAAACATCTAAATGAAGGTCACTCGTTGTTTATGGACAATTTTTACATAAGTATAGACCTTGCCGAAACGTGGGAAGAAGACAAGGAAATCCAGTAGAAGTGACTAAAGCCAAGTTAAAAAAAGGCGAGTTAGTAGCAAAATATAAAAACGGCCTTGTTGTTGTCAAATAGGTCGAAAAACGGGAAGTAATATATATATATATATATATATATATATATATATATATATATATATATATATATATATATATATATATATATATATATATATATATCCACTGAGTTCAGCAATGTTATGGTAGAATGTGAGAACAGACGAAAACAAAAATAAAACTAAAACCTCTTCCAATCTCCGAATATATAAAAATATTAGTGCTGTTGATCGCAAAGATCAAATGTTATACTATCCTTGTGAGAGAAAAACCATTCACTGGTACAAAAAGTTGGGTATATATATATATATATATATATATATATATATATATATATATATATATATATATTAATGTGATATTAAAAGTCAGAGATGCGCCAAGCAATTAATTAGTTAATTAATTTAACTTATTTAAATGATTCAATTATGATTTTATCTCACCATTTAATTCTCTTATCTCAGGGTTATATTCGTGCTTCAATATCTATGCTTTACATATGATAGGCAAGGTCTGAGGAATACCGGAATAATAAACATATATGATACAAAATTATATATTGAAATAAAATTCACACTCAAATATCTTAAACAAAAAATATCTCATACAATGATTATCAAAATTTTGTTCTACGTACGCGAACCTTTAAAAATTAATGTTATATACTATATAAATTAAAATTTCAAATCAAAATTGTTGTTCTATATCTCCTGATAAATATTTCTATCTTTTCTAAAGCAATTAAAAAAAAAACTTTATTGATAAAGGAAAAACTGACGAATGGTAAAAAAAAACTATCTCTCTTATGATGAGTTGTCCAAGTCCTTGTTCCTTGTAGCCTACACTATCTATTCTTAGCAGTTCCCTAGGTAATCAGCAATCTTACAACAAATTATTGCGAGCCTCTCGTCTTCAATGATCTCCTTCAGATGCACGTATCGTTCAAAAGATGCTAGCCTCTTCTCCTCTCGATAAACTGAATCTCTCGTTCCGGCCTGAACAGTGACTCTTGGAATATATAAGTAGAAAAGTATGACTTACAATATTTTACTGGATCAGCTTCCGTCCGGATACACTTAGTCCACGAAAACTCACAAACATTCACTTCTAATGCTTACTATCGCTTGGAAACCGCCAAAGAACAACGACTGTTCGCCTTGCACCCTTGAAAAACAACTGATTATCTTTTCTCCCTCAAAAATCTACCTAAACTCTCATCCGTACATAGCTATCACACCTTTTTTTATCTCCTCCAATCACAGTTCGTCATACGTATCCCCATAAACCATTTAGATAACAAACAAACAATTTTACCTACAATTATAAATTTCCTAAATACTATTAACATGCTAATCGGTTTCTACAAATTCTTAAGAACTAACGGAGAAATATAATTTCTAAATTCTACCCTATTGTCTGTATTCACTGTACAAATCCATTTGGAAAACCCAGTCGTATTGTTCAATTCACTAGGTTCACTCAAATATATTTTACAAAGAAAATAATTTATGCATATCTTAAATTTTGTTTACTACAGGTAATCCAAAGATAATGGACTTTCATTTCTTTGAAATATCTTTTATAGTTTATTAGGTGAATTATTTGACTCATAATATTTTATACTTTGAAATACTAAGAGCAAAACCAATATTATTTTGTATTTTTATATAGCATAACAACTCTCCAGGATATCTTGAAAATTTATTTAGATGGTCTATTTAGTAATTTTAATTTTATCTTTGGCGGATAAAATGAATCATAACAATATATATATATATATATATATATATATATATATATATATATATATATATATATATATATACTACAAGTGATTTTAGTAAACTCTTATTTTTTATTTAACAAATATTCTGGAACAAAACTGTCTCTCTTTATGACTTTCGACTAGAAATTATAAGAAATTTACTCTACAAATACCTCAACAAATGACAAGAACGCCTTAAGAACTCAATCCCAAGCACATTTAGTAGGAAAAGACAGAGCTCGAGATGAAAAAAGATCACGACAACATATAGCAGAGAACTCTAATGGAAAAATTGTGAGTTGTAATTTCGACCTTCAGCAAGTTTTTCTTGTACCCAGTGATCCTACCAATAACGCAATATTTTATAAACAACGTCTGAAGACATTCAATTTTACTATTTATGATGTTGTTTCGAAACAGGGAGATTGCTTTATGTGGACAAAAGTTGAAGGTAAACGTGGCAGCTGTAAGATTGCTAGTTGTCTTTACAGCTTCTTTAAATTTTTACCTACTTCTGTTGAAAAAATTTCGTGTTTTAGTGACAGATGTGAGGGACAAAACCTTAATAAGTTTGTGGCTGGCATATGTTTAACGGCTGTACAAGAGATTCCACACGTGAATAATATAGATCTCATGTTCTTAACGGTGGGATATAGCGAAATGAAGTGCGACTCTATGCACTCAGCAATTTCTACGGAACTAAAACGAGTTGGTAAAGCAAACTGGCCTCAAGACTGCAAAACTATTGCTAGGTGCGCTAGACGAAAGGGTGATAAACCGTATATTGTACACAACTTAATACGGAAGTAAATACTCGACTGGAAAATTCATGCAGAACGGAATATGATTTTTACAAAGGAAGATGAGAACTACCAACCAGTGCGTTGGCAGAAAATGTGTTGGAGGTATGTTTCTAAATCGACCCCTTTTATCCTTAGATTTAAAGAAAACTTTGACGACGATTTCAGAGTTCTAAACTGCATAAGGAAAACTAGAGCTACTTCACTAAATTCTCTTAGACCCTGGTATCAATCTAAAATACCGATTCAGTTAGCAAAGTATAATGATCTTTCACATGAATCCTCAGGCACTTTGAAACGAATATAGACATTACTACGAATACCTCCCTTTTGTGGGGGATACAGCGGAACACCTAACGCAGATTCTGAAAGTTAAATAAGCAATAGTGAGTAACTTGTATTTTGTATAATTATCATAATAATATATTTATAAATGTATCTTGTACTACTTTGAACTAAAAAAAACTTATTTTTATTCTTATACAACAATATTTATTAACCTAGAACCATATATGTCAATTTTTGTCTATTTGTCCTAGTGCTACAAGTGGATATCTCCCATTTTATCAAATTTGTTTCAAAAAATTATAATATTTTTGTTGTTACCAATAAAAAAATTTTAGCTCATTTAATATACTATCCCCTGATGATATCCCCTCAATTTTTCTCAAATATTTCCATGAAGAAACCATAAACAAATTGCTTGAGTTGTACAACCTAATCTGGTCCCAACAAAAATTTCCTTCCAAATGGAGGGAATCCATTATATTTCCTATCAAAAAAAGCAGCTCTCTTTCCAACTCTCCAAACTCGTTTAGGCCAATCTCCCCAACATGTACCCTTTGCAAATTATTGGAAAAAATGATCAATAAGCGATTAATCTGGTATCTAGAAAAAAACAATATCCTTAACCCTGCTCAATCAGGTTTTAGACCTAATAGAAGCACCACTGATAATTTAGTGATCCTACAAATAGATATAGCAAATGCTATGGCCTTCAAGCAAGACGTAATTGCAGTAATTTTTGATATAGAAAGTGCTTTCGATACAACATGTAAGTCGGTTATCCTTAAAAAACTTATAGAAAATGATCTTACGGGCAACATATTTTGCTTTATAAACAACTTTTTAAATAACAGAAATTTTAGAATCACAGTTAACGGAGTATTATCCGACAAATATGTCACTGAAAATGGTGTACCTCAAGGTTCTACTTTGAGTTCTACCCTCTTTCTGCTAGCCATCAATGATATTTGCTCTCATATAAAATCTCCTGTTAAATTTGCTCTATACGCAGACGACCTTATTGTATACTGCCAAGGAAAATCCACATCTGCAACCTCATCTTTATTACAAAATTCTGTCGAGTCCCTTGCTACATGGTCCGAGAAAACTGGCTTCAGGTTCTCTTCCAATAAATCCAAAATAATTAAATTCACCAGGAGATACAACAGCTGAGAAATACCCAAAATAACACTAAACGGAGTAAGTTTAGAGTGAATTGATCATTACAAGTTTTTAGGACTAACTGTCGATAACAAACTCACCTGGCGTCATGAAATAAAAGGCATCTGTTTAAACAGAATGAATTTGTTAAAGACATTGTCCCACCATCAATGGGGTGCCGATGAAAGGGTACTACTCAAAATATATCGGGCTATAATCCGATCCAAATTAGACTATGGTTGTATAGTTTACTTGTCTGCATCCAATAATTTATTACAATCTTTAAACTCTGTTCACAACACTGCTCTCCGAATTTGCTTAGGAGCTTTTCGATCCAGTCCCGCTGAAAGTCTCTATTGTGAATCTCATGAACTCCCCCTTTACCTCCGGAGGTAGCAGCTACTCCTATCTTATGCTAGCAGAATTTCGTCGAATCCGACTAACCCTGTATTTAATCTTCTGACTTCGCCAAGACCTGGACTCGTAATCTCGCCCAGATGTATACTTTCAATCCCACAGATCCTACAACCCTTGAGCCAAGACACAAAATTATCCCAAACACTTGCATCTATAAAATCAGAATCCTTGCCATGGTCTAGAACACCTCCTTTTATAAAAACTTTTCTCTGTAAATTTAATAAGCAACAAACAAATAATATCTTTTTTCGACAAGCTTTCAAAGATATTGTGAATACATCCCACTATGATAAGGTGCTTTATACCGATGCATCCCGAAACGCAGATGGAGTTGGCTCTTCTGTCACTACAGTTGATACAGTGCTGCGACAATACCGAATATCCAACGAATGTAGCGTATTTTCAGGACAACTCTTTAGTATTTCAAAAGCTCTCGAGTTTCCTTTTGACAATCATCAAAGTTTAGCTCTGTGTACCAATTCCTTATCCGCAATTCATTCGTTAAAAAATATTTACAATCAACATCATTTAGTACAAAAAATATTAGAATCGATCCATCTCTTTACTTCCCGATGGACTTTAATAACAATAATATGGGTGCCTTCTCATATCGGCATCCAAGAAAATAAAATGGCTGACAGCGCTGCAAAAGAGGCATCTACATCCAACTTACCTGTCTACAACATACAGCTCCAAGAAGATTTAAAATCAAAATTCAAAAGGAATATCCAAGACAAGTGGCAGAAACTTTGGATCACCAAAAACACAAAGCTCAGAGATATACAACCTAATGTTTACAGCTATTTTTCCCTAGCATCTCTGAACAGAAAAGAAAAGATAGCAATACGAAGATTGAGAATAGGACACACATATTTGACACACGGTCATCTTATGTCCTCTACAGACCAACAGTTATGCTCTCACTGCAACGATATTCCTATCACCGTCAAACACATCTTCACAGAATGTCAGCAGTACCAGGCCACCCGCATTGCCAACAATATAACCCACAGTCTAGAAGAACTTCTGAACTGTTCAAGCCGACTCAAGAGCCTAATAGACTTTTTAAAGACTTCTCAATTATTTAACAAAATATAATTTACATAATATTTATATAAACTTTGTATCCTAACTTTGTAAGTACTATTGTAAACCTTTGCTCCCGTGTCAATGACCTAAGATGTTGAGACACGTTAATTCGAAATAATAAAAAAAAAATATATACTATCATTTTAGAACCAAAAGCACAAGTTCTGCCATCATTTTGTGATTTTTTTTCGGCTCAAAACTTTAAATTGATATCCTAAGAAACGACTATTTTCAAGTTACCTAGTTATAGTATTCAGAGGACGAACTTTAGATCGAACAAAATAAAATAGCACAGAAAAAATATTGACGGAAGATAAGAAATAAAGAATAGCAAAAGAAATGTATATTATACACATATTTTTATAATGTTGTGTTGCATATTATTCCTCTCTCTATTAATTAGTGAAAGCAAATATCAAGCATAGAGCTTTTACTACACATGTAGTCAGGTATATAAATTCCCTAATCATTTAAATGTCCCCTTATATTTTATACTCGCTATTGATATTTTATGCCAAATATACGATCATTATTTTTACTCTTTTAACTTAATTTAAACCAGAAGGACATTTATATTTGTCAGTAATTACGCTTTTTCGAGAATCGCATCCTTCTGAAAAAATAACGATCCAAAGAAGCTTGACATTTGCTGTGATGTCGAAAATTAGTTGTAATTAGTCAAATCTGCGATGCACCTAATGATTTGACACAAATAAACTAGTTCGTGATCGAATTATTTCTACCGAACTGTTTGGAATGCTGTTTTCGGACATTGACGAAGAACCTTTAGGATAAATTGTAATGGCTTTAGCTTTAAAAACAACTTTTGCTAACAACAGCCACTTGTTCTGAATTTCTTTATTGAGTATTGTCCTGGTTAGAAAAAGAAACTACAACAGGCAGGATGCAACAAGCATAAAAATATCTTATTTTACAAGTAGGTGTGATAGAAAGAATTAAAAGATTTAAATTTGCGAAAAATACCGATACAGATTCACAAAACTTAAAAAAAGAGTTTAGCAGACTAATTGGTAGGTAGTTTTCTATCCTTTTTATGTTTCCTTTTTTAAAGACTGGTTATATAGGGGAGAGTTGCCAATATTGTAGTACTTAACATATTCCGAATTTTAATTTAAATAATATACGTCATATTTAACTGAACAATGAATAAATAATAAACATTTAAACACACACATTGATTTTACTATTAAAACAGTTCTTCTAATTGTATCCGTAGTAATCTTTATAGAGGGATCAGTGTATAGTAAAATAAATTTCTCGGGGAACACCATTAATAATATTTTGGTTTAATATAATTTATTTTCCAATATCAGAAATTATTCAGTTCATAATATTTTTATGCTTGGGTTGCTTGAAAGCAAAAAAAGTTTAGGTTCCAGGTTGAACTCCTGCACAAAGTTCATGGCTTCATAAAAGGCATTTGGTGCATTGAATGATGTCTTCAGTTCTTTTTTCCTCGCAAGTTGAACAGAACCACTCATCAACACACATCTCTAAAATAACGTTAGAATGAAATCATGAATGTGTTGCTTGTGTGAGTCCATCTCAAAAGGTAAAAGAAATAATAAATTAGACTTACTCACAATCAATTTAATTTAACTATCCAGACGACCGGTTTCGCTTTCTACAATATGCAAAGCATCTTCAGGTCTCGATACAAAGTTAAATAAATGCTGAAATAATAAACCCATATTAGGGTGTTGTCTAATAAAGATAAACAAAGATAGATGATATAAATTATATAAATTACAGTAATTATGCCAATATTACATGTCTGTGGTTTTTCAAAATGAATAAAATGTTTAAGCAGACAAGGTAAGACCCACAAATTGGTAAAATAGTCTATTAAACTGTAATAAATTATTGAATGAACAAATAAATAAAACATTACTTACATGCCGGTACTCCATTAATTAATGGTTAAAAGAACATGGTTCAAACTATCCTGTATTGTTGATTGGAGAACTCAAGTTTGCTTTTGTAATTGTTTGACAGTAAACGGGGAAGTTATTGAGGAGACAGATTTTATCCAATGAAGTAGAGATAGGTGTAATGTAATTGTTTGTTTGATGAAAGTAATGTTCTATACCATTAAGTTATTTAAAAGTTATTTATATTTATTCTAGAGATATATTTATGAAATGTATGTTATTTATTGAGATTTTTATTTTTGAAGGTGACAGTTGTGAGACAATGAATGAGAATATATGTACAAATTGTGTGGGTGTGCAATTATATCAACTTGTAATTATCAAATTTCTTTGATGAAGTTCTTTTTGTAATATGTGGCAAATGGTTGTAAAAACCAATATTTAAAGTTAAAAAATTTAAATTGAGGACACTTTAAAACACACAGAAAACACTTAAAAAAGGGGGGGACGAAACAGACATTAAATTTAAAAGGGGGAGGATTTAAAAGCACTACATCTCTTACTTGGAGACAATGAGTTTTTTATGTTATTTATTAGATCTTAGAGATAAATTTGACAAATGTAGGTTAAAGTGTGACAGTTCCTCTTCTATTTTAAATGCTGTAAGTTAAGGTATCTAGTTTTATGAAAATATGAAAATAAGCTGATATTAATAAATGTCTCTAAACTTTTTTAATTTTAGATATCAAAGTTAGTTGATGTGTTAATATTGGCATACTTTAACAAACTTTAAATAATTAAATTTCAATGTAACAATATAAATAATTGAAATACATCTTCTATAATAACTAACTCAGCTTAGTCAAAATTACAGAACAAACTTAAGTGATTATTTGGTAATTAAATTAAATTAAATTAAATATGTACATTTGTAATCGAAATGTATAACAAAGTTACACTTAACTTTCTTTGAAATAATTGTTGGTGTGAGTTATCTGTCATGGTGTGTATAAATATTTTTAAATATTTTATTCCAGTTCTGATATGTTAATATGGAACTTAAATAATAAGCAGATAAACTATTGATAATAAAATAATTGATTAATTAAAGAAATTGACTGAATTATTAAGCATTTAATAGTTAGTTGGTAATTCTAATATCTGACAGTTGGGACCGGAAATTGGTTATACCAACAGGTAAACGGTTCTCTATTTAAACCGGTGTAAAGCAAATTTATTCATATTTCAATTTTCCTGTACCATGAGCAGAAATATCATCACACCGACATGAACAATGGTGAGTTTGTATAATAATTTCTGTAACACTTTAACATTTTCAAATTTATAGCAGTTTATAGTTAAAATATAATATTTCTATTTTAAAATGTAGATTTGCTTATGATTAGGAATAACAAAGATCCAGTTAATTAATACTACTAGTCTGAACGACTTTACAATGTTGTGTTGGGAACCATCAAACCACGTGTTGAATTTGAAATCAAATATTTTGTAAAATGAGTGTATTTCGAAACCAGATGGGATGTAATAATAATTTTGGGTTAAATAAGTTGAGGTACCATACCAGTTCAATACTGATATTTAATATAGTTTTAGGAAAAATGTTGTTTCTGGTAATATGTTAATATGTTTTTTTAACGTTAGATTGATTTGAGCTTGACGTGGCATTGAGAACAACAGACTCTTCAAATATCTCTTTTGCTAAGTTTTTCTTGACAGCTTCCTTGTTCTTTTTAAGACGAGTTTTACCTTCTAGTTTTATTTTTAGAGCACTTACAGGTTTCTTTAAGGATTTCGGTTTAACCTTTCCCAATTTCATTTTAATTTGTTTTATCTGTTCCTGCGCTACTGTAGCTATTTAGCTAATTCGAAATAATTTTTATAGGGACTTTTCGTCAAAATCATTGCCGTTTGTGCTGTTTCCTTCTTGTATTTTGGATAAGGATTTGGTATCCGGAAAATTGAATCAATTGAAATGTTAAGGTTGGACTTTCGTCACGAGTTTTTTTTTAGTTGGTCTAGTGGGTGTAATAGTCATAGCTAAACTCTTTTTAGGACTAGGTAGTTCAGGCTAGATTATTTCGTACTCTATATTAGCTCCTGTTGTAGACCTAAGTGGTTCCTTTTATGTCCCATTATACTCTTCATTTTCACCATCTTCCCAAGTTTCACTGACTTCATGGTCATTTAAATTTTCAACCGCACAAAAGTCATGACACTCGCACAAAAGCTTAAAGAATAATCTATCCAAAGGCTGCACGCGATAGGTCGTATGACCAGGCAATAGTAGCATTATTACACCGTGCTCTCTAGCACGTAAGATTGCTTCGAGATTCTTGGAGTGGGTTGTATGCCGGTATAAGTAATCTCCCACTTACAGGCTTCGGTAGAAATCGTTTGATTTATCTTTTTGTTTTTAGATGGCGTAGTTACGTCCGTATATAGTTATTTTGATAACTATTGTCTAGGACGGGAAAAAATTTTGTTTTGGTTCAGAGTAGTGGCTATACCGCTCTGAGGAGACCTAAAGAGGTCGAAATACATATAAGCGGCTGTCTCTGCCCTGTATCAAAACTAAAATCTAATACCGTCATTATGTTTTATTACTTTACTCCGTTTGGAGTACCAGAAACTGAATTTACTACGAATTTTGACCATGATGAACGGCATGTGGAATGCAATTTTAGATTCCCTTGCCGAGTAATTTATCACCCACAGTGGTAAAGATTTGAATTCGGTTTCGCTAGATAGAAATCGTTTGATTTCTCTTTTTGTTAAAAAAATAACATTTATAAACAGAAATAAGGATGTCATTTCTGCATTAAAAACTTTCAGATGCAAAATGTATATGTTTATTTTAATAATTTTATATTATAACCATTATTTACATCTTTTTGTATAAACACATAAACATGTTATGTGTTTTTATGGTGTATTAGTATGCAGTCTACCTATTCAATAATAAGATGACTTCACAATGCATGTGTATGGTCTTAGAGTCCATACTTTACAAATCTAAATACATTTAGCATATTTCCATATAAAAGTAGTCGCTTTCATATGTCCTTTGTATTGTATTACAAATTTATGAATCCTATTCTATAGCGGCCGGTGCATTCTATACAAATAGTCAAAAAAGAATTCTGAATACGACTCTGCAAAAAACAGCCAACTGGTTACCGATATATAAGCAGATATGCCGATAACTCCACCCAATCGGACCCCGAAGTGAACTGAAAAAAGCCAATAAAAGCAGAAAAACCTTATTTACTCTTTCGAATGCATGTCTATTGTGTAACGATTGCCATAAATTCTACACATTGACCTGTTTTCCGAATTCAGAAAAGGTAATCTAGTTGGCTTTGTTTTCTGATTCGTATAAATTATCGAATTCAAGAAAACAAATGGCGGTTGGGTAAACAGTTTTTTGTTTTGTTGTTTAAAGTTGAATTTACATTTTGAAGGTTATTGATATATGAGTGAAGGCCTGAGAACATGCTTTATGTGAGAAAACGGCCAGGACTATTGAATTGAGATCTTTTGTTCTGTTTTTATATTGTTCTCAAAAGATTATTCTAAAATGTGAGTCAATGTATAATATTTTATTTATGTAGTAATGACGTGTAGGAGAGAAAAATATAACCACTAACGTGGTATTACATTTTAGGTAGTTATATTCACAACAATTCAAACCAATAAGGTCTTAAAAATTCATATATATATATATATATATATATATATATATATATATATATATATATATATATATATATTGTTATGATGTATTGTTTGTTTGAATGATGAGCAATGAGTATTTTTAATAATATAGGGTTTTTATCGCGGTTCTCAAAGAATTAGTTTGTAAGTACTTTTTTAAACTATCTTTATTATAACTATTATGAAACACACATATATATCTAACCTAGCCAATGTAAATTTAAAATAAACTATCTTTAAATTGATATTCTTATAAAACTAATTAAATTTTATAGACAATGTAAAATTTAAACAAACTATCTTCAAAATTGAAACTGTTATGACACTTACTAAATTATATTAACAAAATTTTGTACCTTTCTTTCACTAAATGCCTAAATGAACTGTTTTCCACTATATAGATTCTAATCACCACTGAATGTTTTCGTACTTCGGTTATCCTTGTTTTTGTGAAATTACTTTTTCCAATTATCAGATTCTACCAATTTAAGATATATTTTTCTTCACCAGCATTTATAAACCACCAAGCAAACCAGCAAAACAGCATTTATATTTATTCTTCTTTTCAATATTCCAATATCCAATTATTATAAGTTGATTTATACTAATCTCCAATCATAATATAATTTTAATTTCTTCCAATATTCTTCTAATATACTTTTTTAATCTTCAATAATTATTTGTGTATAATTATAAATGTGCATAATTTTTAATCTTCATTTAACTCACTATATTAAACAATTGGACTATTTGTAACTGATTGACTGTCTTGAAAATTCTGAACAATTGACTTCACTAACTAAATGAGTCTATCTTCTACTAACTTTCATAATAAACTGCCATCTTGAATCCAAATCACGGGTATTTATATCTTTTCCATCTTCCAGAACTATCTGGTAAGAAATCATGTTCGATTTAGTTCTATTTCTTCTATATGGATGTTCTCGAAAAAAGTATCTGTTCGATCCACCGACATAATCATTATTCCAGAATGTTCCAACATAAACAAAGGTTAAATTCTGCATTCTGGAGAATTCGTTAATGTTCTATTGATAATTTTGTTGACATTTAGGCTTTTCAGATCAGAATATACACTTAAATCATTAAATATATATAAATTAAACATTTTAAACTAACATTATTATTATAACCCCACTTTATATTCGTAATAATTCTAAAATGTCACTTGGAGAGTATGTATAGTTGGTTGCCTAATCACATGGCTCACTTAAATATATCTACCACATTATAATTACTAAAATACAACTTTTTACAATTATTATATGCTAATTTCTTAAAAATGCCCTCACATAAATATATTTTTATAAAATTCTCTAGTATATAACTTATTAAAATAACCAAATATCTAATATTATCTAATGTGTAACTTATAAATTAATTTCTAATCACTATTTTTCTTTCTCCTATATCATATCAATATATATATATATATATATATATATATATATATAGTATATAATATTAGTATCAAGTTCGGAATCTTCATCCCATAATGACGATGTAATTAACTTTATAGTGCATTTAGGACGACCGCGTAGGGTACCTCGGTTTCATAAAGAGACCATTACAATTACTGGGAAGATTTAGACTTTTTTTGCCGATTTCGTTTCTCAAAGAGAACTGTGGTGTCTCTATTGGAACAAATTGAGTCGGAAATAAGAAGTCCAACTGTTTGGTAAATATTTATTTTCCTGTATAGGCAAATATATCGTGGGCTTACTGCAAAAATCCGTTAAGTCCATGTTTGGTGAAAAAAACAGAAAATTGAATCCAAGATACCAAAGTTATCAAACTGCGAAAAATTCCGGTTCCAGTGCAATGCACATTTTTCAGAAGAACTTAGAAAATCAATTTGTCACAACTCTTGGCATAGTGAATATTTGAAGCAAAAAGAGTGTCTTCTTGGAACAACAGAAAGTATACCACCTTTAAGAAGAATGGTGCTAACAGAGAGTTCAAGGAAGGAAAGAACAGATACAAAAATTTACTATTTAAATAATGATGTGCAAAAAATCCGTGTATGTGAAAGCTTTTTTCTTAAAACTTTAATGCATTTTGTCCGATATGATTGATACTGCGTATAAAGGAAAGGAAGAGGAAAAAATGTTTATTGTACTAGACAATGGAGGTCAGAAGACTTCACACAACAAGACAGTCCAAAAGAAAGTATAGAGAGAGAGTGAAAAAACATATAGAAAAGTTTCCTACCATAGAATCTCATTATTCCAGAAAAGAAACTAAACGTTTGTACCTGACCCTCAACTTAGCATTACGAAAATATACAATTTATATAAACAATAATGTTTAAATGAAAATTTAAAACATGTAAGCGAAATACTTATAGGAGGATTTTTGTACCGATTACAACTTGTCGTTCTATAAGCCAAAAAAAATGCCAGCTTTGCACTAAATATAATTCCTTAAAAGTGAGCCCGGAGAAGCAGCTGTTAAAAAATGACTATGTACGATACATTATACGGAAGGAAGAGTGTATGAATATGAAAGCAGCTGATAGGGAGAAATGTCAGCAGCATTTATGTGTTGTACCTTTGATTTGCAATCAGTGTTACAAATACCTTTGAGTGACGTAAGTTTTATGTATTACAGTCTTAAAGTATGCATGTATAATTTTACCATTTATTAGCTACGTAAATCAAATGATGCCTTTTGCTATGGATGGACAGAATTACAAGGAAAAAGAGGCAGTTCAGAAATAGGTAATTGCTTACTAAACTATACTAACCAAATGAAACCTGAACTAAAGCAGCTCTATTTGTATTCTGATACCTGTAGCGGACAAAACCTTAACCAAAATGTTGAAGCACTATTTTTATATTTGGTCCAAACTTCAAACCTAGAAATCATAGAGCACAAGTTCCTCGAAAGTGGCTACACCTTTATGGAGGTGGTATACATTATGCACAGTGCTATAGAAAAAGCAAAGAAATACGTTCGTGTTTATACCATTCAGGGCTGGTTTAATATTTTTAGAATCGCTAGATCACGTCGAGTCCGAAACAAAAAAAGTACGGGCTATAACGTTCGTCAGAAAAAATTTTCAGATTTCAAAGACCTTACAGACTTATCAACACAGTTAATAAAAAATAGGAACAAAAATACAGAAGAAAGCACAGTAAATTGGCTAAAAATCAAGTGCCGAAAATATGAAAAAAGTAAACCAGGAATAATTCAGTATAGGTATGACCATACTTCCGAGTTCAAAGTAATTCAAGTATTTGATAGAACTCTTTTAAACTCTTTTGAAGAAATAACCCTGCAAAATTTATATTTAAAAATAATTTTAATAACAGGGAAGAAAAAAATAGTCTGCTACAACGGTGTCGTAAAGGGGACACCCCAGAAGAATTTCACGGTTGGTTCAAATATTTGCCAACATCGAAATCAGCTGTAGACGAAGTTCCTTTCTCAACCAACAGTGATGAAGATATTAAAGACTAAAGGAATTTGTTAATACATTCTATAAAATGTTTCTTGTGTTAGTTTAAGATTAAACTGTTAAATACATTTTTGCTATTTTTATTCTGCCAAAATCATCTATAAGTCCCATACTTTTTTTTGTTTTTTAGCATCCCTTGTAAACAATAATATTATTGTGAGCAAAATATGTATTGCCGAAATAGATCAACCTTCAAACTTTAATTTTTTTCAAATAATAATTATAAGAAATTAATATTTTAGTTTTATTGAGACAGTAAACATTAAAAGTTAATTTTCTCGGAACAAACAATTACGGATTTTGCAGTAAGCTCACGACATATAATTATGTTTTTCTTTGCATTAAGTCTTATTTAGTCTAGGCGGGATCTGTTTTGGATTGGACATTTTCTATAGGAAGCTATTTTTTTGCTGAAATCCCTTCAGGATGTGCCCAATATCGATAATCACGATATGCGCCAGTCGCAAACCCTGTGCTAAATTTTTTATTTAACAAAATCTGAAAACAATTGAAAATTTCTCATTTTTTTGCTCCTATTTTCGTTTATAATTCGGAAAATATTAATCCTAAAGAAAAAATTATAACAAGTTAAAAGTTTCGTTATTCAATTTTACACAATATTTCGTTAGCTAGAAATTTAAAATTTAATGTTTATTGTTGAAAAAATAGCAATAATTGGAAAAAAAAGTACAAAAAAATGAAGTTATTCCATTAAATGTTTTCGACTTTCTAAACTTGACTTACAAGCTCCATATTCCGCCTAAAAAAACCTTTTAATATGTTTAAAACGTGTGCTAAATTTTGTTAAGATCGGTCGGATAGATTTTGCATAATAATTTTGCAATCCAGCCTACTGGAAAAAAATCGCAAATTTTCAAATTTAAAGTGGGTCCTAAATAAGGCCCTCAGATAGTTGCAAATTTTTTACACTTAAAGGAAGGCTTAAACTTTCAAACGCTTTTTGTAAAATTCAAATCGGTTTACTATAAGAGCCTAGAAATTTTTTTAAAGTTTAAAACATTTTTTATATATATTAGGCTTATAAACAAATTGAATAACTTTACGAGATTTAAACATTTCAATTTCAAAATTTATACACTTAAAGAACATTAAAAGACGCTTCTTTGAAAAAAAAGATACATTCGGCTTACTGGTTGCCGAGATATTGAAGGTCAAAGTTGGCATACATTTGCCGTGTAGCCATAAGTGATAGAGGGCTCGTTTTTAAACAAATACCTTCGTCTTGTCAAGTACTTTTTATAACCAAAGTTTTACGTAATGCGCTTCATGGCAACATCCATAAAAAAGACAAATAAAAAACCGTTTTGGCGTAAAATGTCGCTCGGAATGCATGAGTGGTGGTGGTGGGGGACATTCACTCGAAATGTGAATCGGCGAGTTCAAAATCATAGCTCGCGCTAAAAATTGCATTATCTCGGCTTCTTGTTAACCAATTTTGCTCTTTTTTTTTAATCGCTGTCTCGGACGACAAGGATTTCAAATATCATATTTTCAAATACCATTTTTAATTGCAAATTGGGAAATTTGCAATAAACAATTGTATGTTAACCAAGTAATTGCATTTTTTCTTCATGCATTTTTTTTGAGCTTGCAATTTATACATTGAAGTAAATTGTTACTTTTAGTAAACAAATACATATTTATAAATTGTTAATAAATAATTTAAATTGTTAAAACAAAGGCGAACGAAAAAAAATTTTTTTTTTATAAATAAACTTTATTTTGACTCTATCTTCAATAATTTTTCTTTTTTTGGAAGGATATGTTTAAAGCACGTAAAGTTATTCAATTTGTTTATAAGCCTAAAAAATGTTTAAAACTTTAAAAAAATTTCTAGGCTCTCCTAGTGAACCGATTTGAATTTTACAAAAAGCGTTTGAAAGTTTGAGCCTTCCTTTATATGAAAAAAAAAATTTGCAACTATCTGAGAGCCTTATTTAAGGCCTACTATAAAGTTGAAAATTTGCAATTTTTTTCCAGTAGGCTGGATTGCAAAATTATTATGCAAAACCTATCCGACCGATCTTAACAAAATTTAGCACACATTTTAAACATATTAAAACGTTTTTCTAGGCGGAATATGGAGCTTGTAAGTCAAGTTTAGAAAGTCGAAAACATTTAAAGGATTAACTTCATTTTTTTGTACTTTTTTTCCAATTATTGCTATTTTTTCACCAATAAACATTAAATTTTCAATTTCTAGCTAACGAAATATTGTGTAAAATTGAATAACGAAACTTTTAACTTATTATAATTTTGTCTCTAGGATCAATATTTTCCGAATTATAAACGAAAATAGGAGCAAAAAAATGAGAAATTTTCAATTGTTTTCAGATTTTGTTAAATAAAAAATTTAGCACAGGGTTTGCGAGTGGCGCATATCGTGATTATCGATATTGGGCACATCCTGAAGGGATTTCAGCAAAAAAATAGCTTCCTATGGAAAATGTCCATTATGGCCTGAATTTCTACAGATCCCGCCTAGTCTAATTGGAAATCCTATTAATACGATATTTTGCTACTGGTAGTTTTCTGATTGTAATGGGAGACTTTGGTGGTATTCGTAAAAGTACAACAAGCAAGGTAATATTTAAGGTAGGTAATACTTTTAACAGTTTTCTTACTATATACATTACAGGTAACGAGAGCTATTACATTACTAATTTACGCATAGATACTTGTAGTTTTCACGCATTAAAGATTAAATAACCAATGTACAAGTGGGGTTTTTCAACATTGCTAAATTCCCTAGGGTTATTGCTGCTTTAGACTGCACACATGTTAAAATAAGTTCCTCGGGTTAGG
Source organism: Diabrotica undecimpunctata (assembly GCF_040954645.1). Classification (NCBI taxonomy): domain Eukaryota; kingdom Metazoa; phylum Arthropoda; class Insecta; order Coleoptera; family Chrysomelidae; genus Diabrotica; species Diabrotica undecimpunctata. Next base: position 112,916,966 of record NC_092811.1, on the reverse strand, counting down.
TAAATTACTTATATTCTTTATAAAATATACTTAAACTGTATATTTGTAGGTGGAGACCAAGCAGAAATTTTTCGAAATAGAAAAAATTTCTTTTCTGTTAATGTACAAACTATTTGCAACGCAAACGTAAAAATTCGCCCTGAGTCCCTAATAAATCAACAATTTGAAAATGGTGAATTCGGAACTGCAATACTTATAGGAGATGCAGGGTATAGGTTAAAAAATTGTTTTCTTCACCATTAGAACCACCATTACAGACAAGAAACCGTGCAGAAAATTTATATTTATAATGATTCCATAATACGTACTTGAAACTGTGTGGAACGCTCATATGGAAAGGGAGGTTTCCAATATTGAGTAACAAGATTGAAAATTAACAAGATTTTAAAATTAACATCTTTAAATATGTTGTTTAGAAAATTAACAAGATTAAAAAAAACCCGTAACTGGTGATGCGGGGTCATACGATTTTTAAAGTGACATACGTCCTAGCTTATTTAGCGCGACTACTTGACCGCCTAAGTACCTTTCCGTTAGTGTGTTGTGTGATATCGAGTGGGATAGTCGTGAAGCAAATAGGTAAATGTTTACAAATTATACGGAAATAACTGCGCCGTGGAGACACTGTGACCCCACCTCGCCGGTTACGTTTTTTTTTATAATTAGATTTTTAATATTTTCAGTTAAAATGGACCTGTCACGATATATTAAAATGAATTCCGATGATCCTAGGTTTGAACAATGGGCTTAAAGTATTCTAGACGCGGGTGAGAGTGATTTCAGCGGTAACGATAACTCAGACAATGATCCCGACTATGTCAGCGAACACGAAACTGATTTAGAAATTGAATGGGAGCCGGAAACCGTGAAACCTCTATTGGATGTTGAAGATAATATTCCGCAAAATGCAGCACCTTCGGAGGTTAATTCGGACTCGGATCCACATGAGCAGCAACAAATTCCAGGCCCTTCGAGAACGTATTGTACTATGACAAAAATCGATACAAGTGGACTGCAGAAGCTTCACCTTCAAATGTAAGAACAAGAAGTCTTAACATTATCTCTCATCTTCCTAGGGTTATTGAGCCAGCCAAGTCTCTTGGGAAATTGTGTCTCCAGAAAAGTGCTTGGGAATGTATAATAACAAACAATATTTTAAAAGAGATTGTTCTTAGAACAAATGAATACTTGCCAGGATTAGAACACAATATATCGATAGTAATAGAACGGATCTAAAAAATTTAGACATAATTAAACTGAAAGCATTTATTGGTTTGTTATTTTACTCAGCCATATTTAAATCCAATACGGAAGACTTGAGTTCGATATTCGCCGCCGACGGTATTGGTAGAAAAATTTTTAGATGCACCATGTCAGTAAAACGATTCTTAGTACTTTTGACAGCGCTTAGGTTTAATGGCGAAACTAAGAGGGAAGAACGTAAAAAAACCGAAAAACTTGCCCCCATTTCATCAATTTTCAATAAGTTTGTATAAAACAGCAAAAAAATTATTGCATAGGGCAGTATCTATGCTAGTATAGATGAAATACTCATTGATTTTCGGCGAAGATGTTTATTTCGCATGTACATGACTCAAAAACCCCTAAAATATGGCTTAAAGATAATGGCACTAACTGACGCACGAACCCATTACTTTTTGAATGGGTATGTATATACAGGTGCTGAAAGTGATGGCCAAACATTGTCAGGAGAGGAAAGAAAATTTAACAAACCAACGCAATCAGTTCTTCGTCTAGTAAAATGTATTGAGGGTTCTAACTGTAACGTAACAGCAGACAACTGGTTTACATCTTTAGAAATGATAACTGAGTTGAGGAACCGAGGCCTAACTTACGTAGATACTGTTAAAAAAAGTAAAAGGGATATACCTATTTCTTTTTTGCCAATTAAAACGAGGTTCACGGGATCATCTCTATTTGGATTTGGCAATAGAGTTACATTAGTTTCATATGTACCTAAACCACGAAAAGCATTACTTTTGATGTCTTCGATGCACTACAGTAATGCAGTAAACGATGAAACAAACAAACCCGAAATTATCGAGTTTTATAATCAAACAAAAGAAGGCGTCGATGCATTAGATGAAAAATGTACAGTGTATTCTACACATCGTAGAAGTCGAAGATGGCCTCTTACTTGTTTTTATACAATCTTGGATATTTCTTCCGTCACTGCGTTTATAATATACTCATCCCTAACTGGCAACCCCCAAAAGTCGAAGTATGAATTCATCAAATCTTTGGCTCGGCAGCTTGTGCAGGATCATATGGAAAGAAGACTAACTATTTCTCATTCCAAGGCAACTGAGACATAATATCGCTTCAATTTTAAAAACAGACATTTCTGAACAGAAAAATGCTATTTTAGAAAGAAGAGTAAGGTACTCAAAATGTCCACGATCATTGGATAGAAAAACGAAGATAGTTTGCGTTAGTTGCAAAGCACCAATATGCCACATGTGTGAAACACTCATTTGCAAATATTGTCTATAAGAATGGACTGTAGTTTTTATGATGTTTTTTGTTTTTGGTTATTTTTTTGTATTGGTAGGTTAGACTAAATGTTTAAGTTTATGTTTTAAAAAAAAATTTTTTTTGTTTCTCATTTTTTTGTTACAGGATAATGTTTAGTCTAGTTACAAAATAACTTAGTTTATGAGGCTGAGTCGGCCATGCAGTGCAAATTGTAATCACTGTCTTAAATTAGGGGTTTAGGGAGGTAGTGATGCGTCTGAAACAGCCTCTCCTACTCAAATGTCAACCTCACCTTCACGTTGGTGAACCCTGTTATCACAAACGAGGCTCTGACGACCGAGTATCAGCGGTATTATTGTAACACCCGGAATTAAGGAAATGTAATTCCATTAAAAATGAGTGGTGCCGACCCATCTTTTCCGAGGGGTGTTGGCTAAACTGAGTAGGCCGCTAACCTCGGTTACAATGGTGGACACGATACATTCTTATACCCCACCAACCCGTCTGGCCAGCGTGGTGGGTTATGACCAAAACCTCCAAAACCAAACATTTCGATTGCAACAGAAACACGGAAGGTACCCCAGGTGGGTAGGAATTCTATTCCACAGTCCCACACCGTAACAATTGTCTGCCCCGAGGATCTGGGGGGGGGGCAAGTCGACATTGAAAAAGAAGAAGAACAAACAACTTAATATAGCAACATACAACATCCGCTCTATGGCAAAAGATGAAAAACTCTACGAAATAGAAGAGGAATTGGGAAACTTGAATTGGGACATAATGGGACTATCAGAAGTTAAAAGAAGAGGTGAAGGATATGTGGACTTACATTCAGGCAACAGACTCTATTATAAAGGCAGGGAAGACTACACATATGGTGGAGTAGGTTTCTTAATCAACAAGAAGAGAAAATCTCAAATTCAACAAGAAGAGAAAATAACTTAGTTTATGAGGCTGTTTCTTAGTTAAATTTTTTATGCGTGATAAGTATTTCAAATATTTGTTAAATCAAAATCAAAATCAAAATTTAAAAATAAAGTCATTTTTTTTAAATATAAACAAATATCAGTGTCTAATTTTGCAAAACAAATTGGGGCCAGTGTGACATACACGTAATAAAAAATGGATCTCACCATTTACGTGTTACGTGTTAACAATAGTCTGAGTCTGAGACAAACCAGTTATATTTTCTTGATCAAAGGGAATATGGGGCGGAGGTTATTACATCACTCAATCCATGCACATGTTATTTTAAAATTGGAAGAATAATGAAAATTATTTAACAACTAAGATATCCTCATATTTCCTGTTGATTTTCGTTTTAAAATCGAAGAAAAGTGGAAGTCTACTAATAAAAAAGTATATTGTTAGAATTGTATTAGTTTTGTTACCACTAATCATTAGTTTAGAAACTTCTTCCCACCCACGTTGCCTTGAAATTATCGAAATTTTACTAATCAATTATCTTAAAAAAAGTTTAATACCGACTTTGACAAAGTCTCTGCATGTGATTGTCGGCGTTCACATCTATAATTGGAAGGCAAACAAAAAAGTCAATGTTTGTGTATCTATGTTGTCAATTACATGCAATTAGTTGCATGCGTGTTCTGTCAACTGGTTGCAACTTACAATCACCATCTTGGTTTTATGGGTGAGCTTCTGTGTTCAGAAGATGACAGGGACATTAAGGCGGAAGTAGAAATCGGGCTCGATATCTTCAGACACACGCAATATTCGAGGATTATTCGAAATCAATAAATACCGTTTCCGGAGATAGATAAAGTCTGAAGAAGAAGCTTTCTCGAGTATCCAATTTAAAAGTTTTAAAATTTTTAACTTATCCGCATAAAATTAAAACTTAATATTACTTACAACAATTAGTAGTGTAAGTAGGAGAAAACCTGTTTGTGTCATTAAATATAAAAAGATGGTAAGGTTATTTACGATTTTTTTATTTTAATCACTTAATAAGATATTTGTTAATATTAGAATCTTATTAGCTTTGATAAATAAATAAATATGTGACACAAATTATACTAAGAAACTTGAAACTAAGGACAGACTTACTGGTATCCCTTGGGCTCTACCACATTGTTATGTAAATTCCATAGTATACTGTAACATTATAAACGTCACGTACTTGTAATTTTTCTCTAAATATAATTTTCGTTTAATTTCTTTTAATTTTATTCATCTATTAACTTTATTTTTTATTTTACCATTTTTATTCTAAATATAGTTCTTATCTTAAGTGTCGTCTTAAGGCGTCCAATTCTTATCTTAGGTGCACCGGTTTAAAGCTACTTGAGACAGGCAGAAAAATTTGTTTTGGACACCGGTACCAGCAACAGTCCAATAGAAGTTATTCTTTTCCAAATTCAAAATGGGCAGGAGAAAGTCATCGCTTTCTTTAGCAAAGTCTTGTCGAAACCATAAGAAAACTATTGCGTTACTAGGAGAGAATTTCTAGTCGTAGGGACGTAGGCTTGCAACCATTTCTACAAATACTTGTATGACAGAAAATTCCTTCTTTGGATGAATCACGCTGCTCTAAAATGGATCCTACAATTCCGCAATCCAGAGGGCCAAATAGCAAGATGATTAGAACGATTACCAGAATATGATAACAAGATCGAATACAGGGCTGGAAGAATTCACTTAAATGCTGATGCTTTTTCGAGTCGGCCATGCAGTGCAAATTGTAATCACTGTCTTAAATTAGGGGTTTAGGGAGGTAGTGATGCGTCTGAAACAGCCTCTCCTACTCAAATGTCAACCTCACCTTCACGTTGGTGAACCCTGTTATCACAAACGAGGCTCTGACGACCGAGTATCAGCGGTATTATTGTAACACCCGGAATTAAGGAAATGCAATTCCATTAACAATGAGTGGTGCCGACCCATCTTTTTCGAGGGGTGTTGGCTGAACTGAGTAGGGCGCTAACCTCGGTTACAATGGTGGACACGATACATTCTTATACCCCACCAACCCGTCTGGCCAGCGTGGTGGGTTATGGCCAAAACCTCCAAAACCAAACATGTCGATTGCAACAGAAACACGGAAGGTACCCCAGGTGGGTAGGAATTCTATTCCGCAGTCCCACACCGTAACAATTGTCTGCCCCGAGGATTCTGGGGGGGGGGGCAAGTCGAAATTGAAAAAGAAGAAAAACAAACAACTCCATATAGCAACATACAACATCCGCTCCATGGCAAAAGATGAAAAACTCTACGAATTAGAAGAGGAATTGGGGAACTTGAATTGGGACGTAATGGGACTGTCAGAAGTTAAAAGAAGAGGTGAAGGATATGTGGATTTACATTCAGGCAACAGACTCTATTATAAAGGCAGGGAAGACTACACATATGGTGTAGTAGGTTTCTTAATCAACAAGAAGAAAAAATCTCAAATTCAAATAATTGACAGCATATCAGACAGGGTCTTACATGGTCTTAAAACTAAGTCCAAAAACTAAAATAAAGATCGTGCAAGTTTATGCTCCAACTGAAAAAGCAACCGATGAGGAAATAAATTCTTTTTACGAAGACGTTAAAAAAGCTATAAACAACAACAAAGAATCCAAAATATTAATAATGGGAGACTTTAACGCCAAAATTGGAAGTAAGATTAAAGACTCTGAAAGCAAGATTGGAAATTTTGGATTCGGCACAAGAAACACAAGAGGAGAAAAACTCATCGAATGCCTGGAACAAGAAAACATGTATGTTATGAATACCTTCTACAAAAAGAAATTTAACAGAAAGTGGACATGGGTCGCACCTAACATAACTACCAAAAATGAAGTAGACTATTTTCTCTCAAACAAAGGAATATTTGAAGACGTCACAACAATAAACAACGTATTGTTCTGAAGCTATTTTCTTGTGGCATTTTAAAGTAATTACTATTTAAATGGGAATAAGCCACAATTAAAGGTTAAAGTACGTTAATTGACGTTCCAATTTCCACTTCGGAAATCGTTCTCAATAAACAACGTAACAACGGGTAGTGACCATCGTATAGTTAGAGCAAAAATAAATATTAACATGAAAGAAGAGAGAAAAAGGATTTTTAAAAAAACAACGAGGATAGATGCCTTTAAACTAAGAACAAATGAAGAGCAATTCCGAGAGGTCTTAGCGGATAAGTTCGAATCTGATCCTTCACATAATCAAGATCAAATTGACGAGATTAATAAAAACATAAATAAAAACCTTCTCGCAGCAGGACTACAGGTCGCAAAGAAAACAATGACTAAAGAAGACAAAATAAGCAATGAAACTAAACAGCTAATGAAGGAAAGAAGACAACTACTAGCGCAAAACAAACGCCATACTCAAGAATACAGAGAACTTAATAAAACAATTAAAAAAGAACTAAAACGTGACATACAAAAATGGAACGAGAACTTAATAGAGCGAGTCATTGAAAATAACAGAGGCTTAAAATGTCTAAGACCTGCACTGGGAGTTCCAAAATTCATCAAAATTAAAGATGCCAACAATAAGGAAGAGAAGGACAAATATAAAATAACAAATATTGTCGAAGACTTCTACACATCCTTGTACAGCTCGCAAGGTCAGCCTAATGAAACAACATAGGAGAACGTCAAAAAAAAAATAAAAAACGTGGGATCAGAAGTACTACCAAATATGAAGGGATTCGAAATAGAAAGAGCTTTAAAAGAGCTAAAAAATAATAAAGCTCCAGAACACGACGGTATAATTGCCGAGTTCTTGAAAACAAGCAAGACATTAACAATCCCTATACTAACAGAGCTATTTAATAGATGTCTCCATAATAGCAAGATCCCTAAGGACTGGAACGAGAGTCTAGAATACTCTTACACAAAAAAGGGGACACATGTGATCTACAGAATTATAGACCTATATCGTTGCTTAGTCAAGTCTACAAACTGTCTATGAGAATTATTAACAACTGGTTAACCTACAAAATGGACAATTACCAACCGGTTGAACAGGCTGGCTTCCGCAAAGTATATAGTACATCAGACCATCTGCTGACAATGAGAACATTGATAGAGAAGGCAAATGAATACCAACTACCCGTATTTCTTGCCTTCGTCGACTATGAAAAGGCGTTTGATAATATCGAGATGTGGGCCATAGAACAAGCTATTAATAATTGTAGAATAGATTCTAGATATAGGCAACTAATACATAATATATATGAAAATGCAACTATGATAGTACAACCAGACGAAAATACAAATCCCATCGCCATTAAGAGAGGAGTAAGACAAGGAGACGTAATATCGCCAAAGCTTTTCAACGTAGCCCTAGAAGACGTCTTCAAAACTACAAATTGGTCAACCTATGGCATTAACGTTAATGGCAACAAGTTAAACCACCTCAGATTCGCTGACGATATAGTGATTATAGCGAGCACACTCGAGGAACTGCAAATTATGATGGGGGAACTAGCAGCCAGATCCCAATACGTCGGCCTAAAAATGAATATGAAAAAAATAATGACAAACACAGATGACCCCAGACGTATAACTATAAATGGCAGTAAGATAGAACATATCCAGGAATATATCTTCCTAGGCCAAATCCTAAGACTTGACAAAGAGAACCAAAGTGCGGAAATTACTAGAAGAGCAAGACTAGCATGGGCAGGATTTGGAAAACTTAAAAGAGATTGAGGAAACCCTACGTCCGACAGTGAACGTAATTGGCTCAATGATAATGATAATGAAAATATAGTATATTACTCTTAGTAGTGGCTAATACAAGAGAAGAGTCGGTCGATCACCTACACGATGGACTGGAGATTTAAGAAGAAAAAAATAAAAACTGGATAAAAATGGCACAAGAGAGACGGGTTTGAAACAGGAGGAAGAGGTCTTTTAATACGAGTAGCTATTACTATTGACGTGTAGTATGATCTATTATTATTTTAATTGATTTTGCATTATTCCACGGCCAATTCAAATTTTATAGGTAACTATTTAAAATTTTCCTAAAAAATTAGCTCTTAATTATTTTTAATTTATTGTAGTTTAAAAAATTTAATTATTATAATAAATGTACATTATACAAGTAGTTAATAATAATAATCGATGTAAAATATTTTAAGAGTTGCTATAATAGAAAAAAAAAATTGCTATATAGATCACAAAAAGCATTATTCACGGTTAAAACCTACATAGACGCTGTAGACGATCTTTTGAGTCGACTATTTGTTAATGAAATACATAAATGCAAGTTTAACTATGTGTGACAAAAACATAAAACAATGAAAATTATTTAAAGCTGATAAAAAATTGAAAGAAGATATTATAAACAGTTTTAAATAAATTAAAATATAATTATAGCAATATAAAAGAATAGAGATTTTGGAAGAGGATATGAAAAAATAGTGAATAAGCTTTTAAAAAAAAAGGCGAATGTTTTATGTCAGATAAAAAAACGCTAATGTTTTTCCTTACGGCACGGCCCTTATATCTATGCAGATTAATTTTGTTCTTCCACCATCACTCCTCTGCCAAAATCAAGTGAAGATAAGGGTTACTTTAAACCTATTACCTTGCACCGTCTGTAGGCTTAGTATTGGCATAATTATTTATACTTAGACACCTATAACAACTGTATCAACATATGTAAAAATTGAAAAAAATATAAAACCTGCAATTTAACAAAAAAAAAACAAAAATGGTGACACGTTGGTCTCAAGTGGCCTCTGAGTTTCAATTTTTGCTTTCGGACCATATGAGACCAATGTGTCACCACACCATGCTGATGTAATATATTCACAGATTTCGACTCGCAAAGGTTTATGTCACCGCGCGAACGTTGTTTACAATATCGGATTGGTTCAGTTATTGTTGAACTTTTGGTGAGTAAAGATGTCTATTTTTGAGAAAGAACAGCAACGTTTAGAAAAGTTATTGCAAGAATGTTTTTCTGACGAAGAGGATGTGAACGATTTTGAACCCGACGGAACATCAGATGAATCTGAACTCGAATCAGAGAACGAGTCTGACTCTGATTCATCAGAATATCAGCCATGCAAGAAGAAGAAAGTTTTAACAAAAATATGTGGCTCAAAACGCATTTACACGAAGTGAACTTAGGTGCATCAACATCTAGTGAAATTATCCAACCAGTCAATAAATCACAACACAATATAGCAGATACCATTGAAGCTGTTATTCAACAAATGCAGGTTTTCTCATCAAGTGATAAAGAAGAGGCCAACAAGTTACTAATGCTACATATGTCTGGGAGCCAGTCAGTGGCAATTACCTGAAGAAATTTGATTTTGTGACAAACGAAAATGGTACTGGATTTCGAGCGAAATTGTATTAATAATCTTTATTGTACTATAACTTCTGATCTACTTAAAATAAAAACCTGTTTCGACTCTAATTTTAACGTGGATAAGATAGTAGCGTTATCCTATAAAAAAGCTCTTCAACCTTTGCTTCTTAATAACAGTCAGATCAGTATCGTTGATTCTGTAAAATTTCTTGATATTTTTATAGACAGCAACCTTAAATGATTCCTTTATATCGAATTGTTAAGTAAGAAACTAGCCTCAGCTTGCTAAGCAGTCAGATCTGTTTCGAAATAAATCAATTTAGCATCTTCAAAAATAACATATTTTCATTGTTCGAAGTTTATCTTCGATATGGAGTTTCTTTTTGAAGTAGTACAGCTAGTACACCTGCCCAATCTAATGTTATTTTTAAATTACAAAAAGAGCAGTACGGTATCTGTTTGGCCTCAGAACAACACATTGCAGAAGCTACTTCAAAAACCACGGGATTTTAAGTCTTCGCTCTTTGTTTTTTTCAGCAGGACCTAACCATGATTACTCCACCAGAAATTCAACCTATGATGTTTATTTAAACCATGCTGCTGCTAATCGATCTAAGGGATACATTTTCTTTATAGATTTTTGGAATTCCGTATGAGTGCGGTGTTCTGCTGTAGTGTGGTGTTGCTTTTGTCTTTGGTAGTCTGTTAGGTATTCCTTAAATGTGTGCAGTGTTTCATGTATTTTGCTTTTCAGTAGTTTGCTTGGGTTCTTTTTTAGTTTGGTGTAATGTCCACTTGTGACCAATTCTTGAGTTTTCTCCTGGTATTGGCTTTTGTCCATCATTACAGTTGCGTTGGACTCATCTTCTTTAAGAGTTTTAATAGCTTTGCGTTTCCCATTACTAACAGTTGCTTTTGACTTTGTGTTTTTCTTCCATTTATTTTTGCATCGTACATTCTTCCGTTTTATGTGTTGGTAGTACTTGACAGATTTTTTCAACTACACTAATTATGTCTAGTTTAGGAGATAGACCTATTGATAGCATCAGATTCTCTGTTGCGTTCAACTGTTTCTTTGATAGATTGACAACTGTTGTACTGATAGAATTGAGTGTTAATAGGTTATTGTATTTGCTGTTACTTGTTGTAACTGTTATGTTTTCCAAAAGGTTGTTGAATTTGTTAATGTGTGTAGTTCTTAATTTAAAATTTAAAAAGAAGTGCTTAATTTAATTAAACAACGTAAGCTTGAGTACCTCGGCCACGTGATGCGGAACGAAGAAAAATATCGAATTCTTTAACTTGTTATGCAGGGTAAAGTATTTGGCAGAAGAGGACCGGGACGCCGTCGTATCTCGTGGTTGAAAAATCTCCGACAATGGTTTGGGATGACCTCAGCGGAGCTGTTTCGCAGAGCAGTCAACAAAACCATGATAGCCTTGATGATCGCCAACATCCGGACCGGATAAGGCACTGAAGAAGAAGAAGTGTAGTTCTTTGTCTGTTGTATATGTTTAAGTATGCTATGTGTGCGCAGTTTTTATTTTTTTTTTTTTTCAAAATCAGATTTTGATATTTTGTAAGAGAGAGAGAGAGAGTTTTCAATATAGTAGGATCGTTTTAGCCTGTCGCATAAGTAATAAAAGTGTCTGTTCAGATTTGCTTCAGTTAGTCAGCGGTTCTCAAATTAAAAATGTACGGTTTTCTTAATTTGATAATACGACATTAGGGATTTTTTTAATAAAATAACTTTGTATTATGTTTTATAATAATTGAATATCATAATGTAAATTGATAAACATTGAGTATGAAATATACAGGGTCATTCAGGCAACATGTTGGTTAAAAGTTTTCAAAGTTCTGGTCGTCACTGGTTTCTGCAAACTTGGAATAATGGGTTATGTAAAGCATTCTTCATTTTTTAAATATTTGCATTCTTCTAGCACTTCCGGTTGTACCGGAAGTCGCCATTAAGTTTCTTATTTTAAATAGAAACTGTGCTTTTTGTTATTTTCTTTAGAATCTACGTAAAATTCTGGATCGATTTTTATTGGGATACCATTCTCGAAAAAATAGTCGTTTTTGAGATATTTAAAGTTTTTGAAAAATTTTTCATATTACACATGCAACTTCAAAAATTAATATTGTGGTCAATATTTATGCTGAAAAAATAAAAATTCTTTTTCAGCGTGTACTAAACTCTATTTATATTTAAGCATAAAAAAATTTGCCAATGTTAATACTGGGTGTTCAAAATTTTGTGTTATATTTTTATTTTTATATATTTTATAAATATATATATCTCGACTATTTCGCGGTATCCCCCGTCAGGCAATGGCAGATTTCCGTGTATTTACCTTCAAGTGGTAGGTTAGTCCATTTGGCTTTATCACTACCGGTCAAAGCAATTGTTCGGCGATCTAATGATGGTTGTGTGTGCCGATACTTGCTTTCCCTTTTCTGCACCAAGTGCAGTCGAGAGCGAGCAAGCATCGAATCCTTTCATCCGTCGTCTAATACCCAGTCATTCGTCCAGTCATGTCCTTAATCTACCTTACTTACTAATCTAATTTTTTTGGTGCTTGCATTCAAGAGCGTCATGGGCCGTGCCTCCGGCTCTCTCCTGCATGCGATTTTTCTATCTACGTCTTAATCTATGGACATGTATCAGCACTATCTAACTCGCTATTCATTTGAATCTTCATCATTACGAATAATTAAAGGTCTTACTTCATCAATAACTTGTTCTATTTCATATGAATCTATTTTTTTTTCAGTATGCTCAATACATTTCCGCCATTGTTCCTCATTGACTTGGTTTAGTGCATCTTGCCAGAGTTGTAAAACGCTGGCTTCGTCGGTGGTCTTACAAGCATGTTTATCATAGTAGTTTTTAGTGATGCCCACACCAATTCAATTGGATTGTACTGGTAGTGATATGGTGGTAGTCTTAGGACCTCATTCCATTTGGTCAACGACAAATTTTTTCTCAGTAATGTGTCCTTTGCACTTATTTAAGAATTCAGCTTTTAAAACCAGATGTTCGTGTTCTATATTTTTCTCCGACAGCCACTTTCTTAAGTCTTATTTTTTCCAGCTGCTTGTGGGAAACTTTTCCTCCTCTCTGGTGTGATACGAAGCATTGTCTAAGACTATTAATGACGGATTTTCCAGATTTTTTAATAATTTTTCCTCAAACCAATGTTCAAAAATATCGGCGTCCATATTTCCGTAGTAATCATCATTTTTTTGTCGAAGAAAATATAAAACTGGCATTGGGTATAAAACCTTCCGTATTTCCTGCATGCAACATACTATATCTTTTGCCATTACTCGCACTAGTACTCGAATAGCATTTGGTAGAATCATCTTGCCAGGTGATTTGGTATTATTTCCTTTCGCAAAAATCCATGTTTCGTCAAGAAACACAAATTGTCTGGCAAATTCGGAATTCTTGTTTTTTAAATAGTTTCTTATAAATTTCCACCTTTTTCCAACAACATTGGACAGCTCGCACAACACTTTACGATTATTGGTTTTTTTGTATCTAAAACCCATAGCTTTTAATACGTTTGATAAACTGGTCAAACCCATATCACAAAGTTCTCTGTCCTTTATTTTTTGAATAAGTGTATTTCTTGTAACATGTTTTTTTGCTTTGTACATGTCATAAATAATATTTCTGATTGAGATTTTAATACCTTGTGGCAAGTCGAGGGTTTTCGGATACAAATGAATCTTTTTATTTTCCTTACTTAATTCCTCCTCACTCATTTTGCGAACTCTTTGGAAGTTCCGTTCTGAAATTCCACAAGCTGCACTTTTTTGAACTGCCAGTACTGATGTAATTGGTCCCATGTTAATTTTTCTAAAGTAAAATAATTTTCCACTTTCAACACAATTCGACGCTCACTCGGAAATAAAGACTTATATTTAGGTGTTCTATCGTTTTCTTGTATGTTATTCATTGTCACTATTGAAAACCGGCGATCGTTGAATACTAATAGCGAGATTTTTCGGAGCTCTCCGAATATATACACGATATATACACCGCGTCGGTCATTGGCCGATGAGTCCGGTCAATGGAGAGCCTCGACTCCGCAGACTGTTTACTATTTTTGCAAATATAACAACTAAAATTATCCAGTTATGCGACCGCAAGGAATGTCTCACTCCTTGAGACAATTTTATTTGAAATAAAATTATAAAAGTTTTTTCAATAAATTATCATCACAAAGCATTCAATTTGCGTTTTTTCACGATTTATAAAAAAACTATTTTGGTAGCGCTGATTTATCCTCAAGTACTACAGCCGACCAGTAGGAGGTTCGGTACCACAAAGCAGGTAGAAAAGGGAAAGCATAACAGAGTGGCTGTAACTAGAGTCATAAATTATTTTTCGGGCGTTAATCCGAAATACGACAGGGTAAAACGACTTCACTATACTTATAATTTCATGTTTTAAAGAATATAAATTGAAATTGTGGTATTGAATCCTCTTCCTTAATATGATTAAATTGACTATGTATAGAATTCTGTCCAATCCTCAGCTTCAATAGAATGATCTTAGCTTTAAGCCCTTAAGGATGTTATTATTATCATATCGTATTAGGAATTCAATGGAATTTTTTGCATGAGCCAATTTTACAATTGTACAATGAATTTAGCTTCCTAAAATCTAGAAAGTAGTTTTAAAATCTTCTCAATTAATTTGCTATTTTTATTTTCCCTGCAGCTTTTCTGTTATTTAATTTGTCTTTTGTGCTTCATGCTTGTTTATGTGAACTTATTTTAAACAAAATTCGATTTCGATATATATCAGTAAACAGTATTTGATTCACTGGGTTAATATTGACCAAGTTCTTCCTTTAAATTAAAAAAGTCATGCGATTGTCCAGTTTCTCTTTTACATGACAAGAAAAAATGTTTATTTAACCGACGTAAATGTTTCCTGGTATTCCTAAACGTACCGAATGAATTATATTAAGATTTTACACGATGTGAGCACTCCTAAAAAATATATTAACACTGAAGAATGTTTTTCACCGTAAGAAAAGTAATTTATTTGCGAGATAAAAAATAAAAATGATCTTTAAAAAACGTGTTTTCTGCAGCTTATGAATTATTTTAATATGCTTAAGGTTTATGAGGATGTATAATTACCGTGTGAGATGTTCCAGGTAATTGTTCTAATCTTAACATTTTCTGTTCTGGTGTACTTGAGACGGTTCTTGAAATATATTCGAAATATGTTATACGGAAGATGGTACAGTACGTTTAATTTTATGTTATGTTTGTATGTTTGTTAAATAAAGATGTATTTAAACAAAATTAATACCTATCAAGTATAAGGGGGTTGTCACAGTACAATTGAGTAAGTGAGGATAAATAATGAACACGTGAGTGATTATTATACATCTTTCTTTGTTTTTGTTTTGTATTAACAATAGTGCTTTTAGAATTGCGATTAATTCATCCGAAAAGATGGTTGTATTGACGACAATTTGAAACTAACTGAGGAGGCTTCCGAATAAATTTCTGCTCCAACTCTGTCATCATTTTTTGACGCATCGGTGTATACGTTGTAGGTATTGCTAAATCTGTTTAGTAGTGTATGAAAGTTTCGTTTAATAACGATTGATGATATCTCTGATTTTCTTTAAGTTTGTTAGACTGATGTCGATAGCAGGAATAGATATTGTCCATGGTGCAGGGTTGTGGATTAAAGAGGTATCATAGGTTTTCGGAAATTGAAAATTTAATTTGGATAAGTATGATTGTATACGAAAGTAAAAAGAATAATCAATTTGATGTGTTTGTTAAAATTTATTTGTAAATTGATCGGATTTCTTCTACATAATCTAGTTTTTGTTCGTGTAGATATAATTTTATTGTTTGGAATTGATTTCTCTTTAAGAAACAGATTGTTTTCGTTTTTGAAGTGTTAAACTGAAGTCCACTTGTAGCTAACCATTTCTCAATGTGTGTTATCGCTGGTATACCGACAAAAGGACGCGGAAAAAAGGACGCATAAAAAAGGCCGCGGAAAAAAGGACGCGCGAAAAAAAAAAGGACGCGTGGAAAAAAGGACGCGTGGAAAAAAGGACGCATATTATTAATGAAATACTACAAATAGTTTATTTTAATTGACAATAGCAATTACCCCCGTTTATCCCCTATATATAATTACAGAAAATGATTCTACCTAACCTAAAATCGGTTACGGTAAAAGTAAAAAGTGAAAAATATTTATATGAAAAAAACTTGCCTTCACACTTTATCCAGGCTTAGGACTGGCAGCAGAAGCTGGCGTGTTTACAAGTTTTTTTTTATTTTTTTTTAATTTTTTGCTTTTTTGGAATTTTTTTGTCATTTTATTTTTTTTTTTGTTTTATTTTTGATATTAATTTTTTTTGTATTTTTTTTATGTTTGCAACTGAAAATTGTGAGCAATGCCTCTCAAATATTCTAAAGTTGGCCTGTCAGCATAATCGGCAACAATAGCCCTTATCCTGTTTGCTGTATCTTAATATTTTCTTTTGCGTGGAGGTACATTGCCCGAAATGTACTGCTCTATTTTCAAAACATTTAAATCATATTCTTTTTTTAGAGAATTAATAAATTTCCAAATATTCGGATGTGCACTATTGAGAAGAGAAGAAAAGCTGTTGTGCCATCCTTCGACAGCATTATTAGTTCGAGGTATATCTTGGTCTGCCAAATCGTAACAATTCCATACATTTGCTGGAAAAAGGGGTTGTCTTCGATTTCCTCTTCTAGGTAATCTCCCTATCCAAGTCTTATCAAAGTAATTAATCAGCGGCACTAGTAGTTCTTCATTTTGTGTATAAAAATCGCTTTTGAGCAAGTCCTCGTACACTCTGACTAGGGCGAAGTCAGGATTCTCAATATATCTACGTTGCAATCCGGCACTTTGAATATGGCGCCACATACACTGCGAGAAATGAAAAAAACATCCGCGGATTCTCACATTTGGGAACTCAGTTTGTGCAGCATTCATTGCCGCTCTTTCAAAGTCCATCATTATTGTTAGAGGGCGCAAGGCCGGATTCAACACCTTTAGTTGCTGAAAAACACGTGTATAAGTCTCTTGTGTTTTGTTCGTTAGAAGTGCAAATACAGTCGGGATTACATTACTGTATCGCACTCCATGAATTGTGTATATTTGAGAAAACAATGGTGGTGCTGAGTTAAATGTTCCATCGGCATACCAATGATCACATTGTTCCATAAATCTTAAATTTCTTTTTGTTGAAAATAACAAAATACGTTCTTCTTCTGGCCCGCTATCAAATAATAGAAATAGCTCACCGCCTGTAGTTGTTTTATATTCTTCAGAAAGCACAAGTTCTTCTAAATTTCTCGGATTTGCGGGCGTACCTCCTAGCTCGTTCCGAACACTTTGCACAGTTTTTTTTAATAACGACACTGATGGAAGTTGTGCCGTAGCAGCTAAGGAAAGTCCTTGAGAAATTTCACTTACTACACCTTGGGTGGAGTGTTCCAGTTGTTGTGCAACTTCTTTCATCCGGTTACAAGCTTCTTTTGCTTCAATCTTTGCCGTGTCTGCAACGTGATTATGTTCTGTGGATTTTGTAATTTCATCCACAACGGTATGCACTCTGCCTGTACATTTGCACTTATTATAAGTAGCACACTTCCAAATTGTCTTTTCACCACTCACTCGCTCTTTTTTATGGAGAAATCCATTATAAAGTAACAAGTTGTTGCCTTTTTGGCTTTTCACAAACGCTAACACCATCTTAACAGACTGATATCAATTTGTAAAATGTTTTCTTGTTAAGAACAGAATAAATTACCTACTGCGACAAGTTTCCCCTATATAAACAATTTGATTAATGATGTTTTGTTATATCGGACCTTTTGTAATATTCATTTCTTAAAAACAATTATCAAACAATTAGAAAGTTTTATTTTCTTACTAATCGTTTCTATTTACATTCTTAACATTACCTGCGGAATTTACCAACCTTCCGGTTCGCGTTAAACCCTCATTAGACCCCTTACTGGGCTGGTACTTGGGTTTTTCTAATCCCATACATAAGTCTGATAATATGGAATCTAACCTGTTTTAATACCAGAAATCTTGAATCAACATTATATTAGTATTTATTATTTTACTTAAGATATTTTAGTCCTAAGCCTCGATAAAATATGAGGGCAAGTTTTTTTCATATAATTATTTTTCACTTTTTACTCTTACCGTAACCGTTTTTAGGTTAGGTAGAATCATTTTCTGTAATAACATATGGGGATAAAAAGGGGGTAATGGCTAATGCCAATTAAAATAAACTATTTATCGTAATTCATTAATAATATGCGTCCTTTTTTCCACGCGTCCTTTTTTCGCGCGTCCTTTTTTCGCGCGTCCTTTTTTCCGCGTCCTTTGGTCTCGCGTCCTATTTTCCGCGTCCTTTTGTCGTAGATTCGTTATCGCTTTTTGAATGTGAATCGTTGTTATGTTTTTTCCTCTACAGAAAATAACTAGGTCGTCAGCGTATAATCTAGCTTTGAGGGGGTTTTCAATTTGTGTTAATATCGAATTTATTGCTACTAAGAATAAAGTTTGATCTTTGTGCTATACCATTTTGTTGAATTTTTGTTTGAGAATATGTTCCGTCAACTCGAATTTAAAATTGTCTGTTTTCAAGAAAATTTGAAATGTATTTTAGTATGAATCTCTACTTTGAAATACAAACTTGATAATTTAAATTGCCTTTCACGTTGGGGACAGTTGTAATGGTAAGCAAAAATAGGAATTTTAAATTATAATATTTTAAGTAAATGACCTTACCTAAAACTCGATTTGGCTGGTTGTACTTTCGTGGCTCAGTATTTTTATTTTTTGTATTTGCAAATAGCAGGACCAAAAGGAATAAGAAAAACACACAAAATCTCCAATGTAAAATTCAACAATATCATGTATTAACATAAGATTAATACGAGGGTGGATTGATAAAAAACTAGCCTTTAATAGACAAAACAACTTTTTTGGAATTAAACCGATTTATTTCTCGACATGTCGAACAAGTGGACAAATATGCATACCTGGGAACAATGATTAACTCCACAAATGATTACAATCAGGAGATAAAAATAAGAATAGAAAAGACTGGAGCAAATTTCAACAAAATGAGAAGAGTTCTATGTACCAGGGATTTAAAACTGGAACTAAGAGTTAGGTTGGCGAGGTGCTATGTTTTTTCGACTTTATTTTATGGAATGGAATCTTGGACCTTGAATGCGACATCAATGAAAAAACTGGAATCATTTGAGCTGTGGGTGTACAGAAGAATTCTGAAAATATCATGGACAGAACACGTCACAAACAAAGAGGTTCTGGGAAGGATTAACAAAGAAATGGAAATTTTAAATTCAATAAAAACAAGAAAATTAGAATATCTCGGACCTATTACACGTGGAGAGAAATACACCTTGCCCCAACTGATTATGCAGGGAAAGATCCAAGGAAAGAGAAGCATAGGGAGGCGTAGAATGTCATGGCTGCGCAACCTGAGAGAGTGGTACGGATGTACATCAAATGAACTTTTCAGAGCAGCCGTCTCAAAAGTCCGAATAGCTATGATGATTGCCGACCTCCGCCGCGGAGATGGCACTTGAAGAAGAATTTCTCGACATAGGTAGTCCCCTTTCAGCTCGATACACTTAGTAAGACGATGTTTTAATTTTTTTAGTACTTTTGCTCGAGCTCTTCAAAATAGGTCAAAGTTTCATCATTTGTTGCGAAACGGCGTCCTCCGAGCCATTTTTTTGGGGTTTGGAAATAGGAAAAAATCGCTGGCGGCAAGATATAGGTAATACGGTGGGTGTTCAACCAATTTATAGCCCAATTCGTGTAATTTTGCCATGGCGACGGCCGATCGGTGAGCCGGTGCATTGTCTTGGTGAAAGAGCACTTTTTTGCGTTCCAAACCGGGACGTTTTCGACGCAATTCGGCATCGAATTGATCCAATAATGCTGCGCAGTACTCACCATTGATTGTTTATCCTTTTTCCTTTTTCCTTTTTTCAAATAGTCGATGTGAATGATGCCCTTCGCATCCCAGCAAACAGTCGTTATCACTTTGCCGTCCGAATGTGCACTCTTTGCCGTTTTGACTGTTCTTTGGTTTCCGGTGTGTAATAATGCACCCAGGTTTCATCAACGGTAATAAATCAGCAAAAAAAAATCCTTCAGATCGCGCCGTATCATCGCCCAAAGCGTCTCCGAATTGGTCACACGTTTTTGCATTTTATCGATTGTCAGCAAACGCAACACCCATCGCGCGGATAGCTTTTTCATGTCCAAATGATGGTGAATGATGTTGTGTACGCATTCGTAGGAAATGTTTAGGACATCTATTAACTCGCAAAGCTTAATTTGACGATCTGCCATAATCATTTCATAGACTTTGTTGATCATTTCCGGCGTGGTGACTTCATTTGGCCTCCCGGGACGCTCATCATCAAAAACATTCGTACGACCACGAACACATTCAGCTTTCCAAAATTTTACTGTTGCCAACGAAGGTACAACCTGACCATAAACTTAGTCCAGGTCGGCTTTAATTTGCACATTCGTTTTACGCTTTTTGTGGAGGAACTTAATCACGGAACGATACTCGACTTTTTCCATTTCTCCGAAAACACAAAATTTGCTTGCTTTTGACGGCTATAAAAACCAAACTAATTGTTTTTAAAATTTTGACAGGCGTCATGTCATGAATGGCAAATGTCAACACCGAAACCAATTCGGTATCAAGTGGCGCCATCTATCAAAGGTTAGTTTAATATCAATCGATCCTCGTATACGTGCTACATAAAAATATACAATTTTCTAAGAGAACAAATTCATACCATAAATTTTCCACATCTACAATTTATGTCATTAAAAATAAATACAATAAAACTACAATCTTTGGATTATTATAGAAAAATTTATATTCTTAATGAACATATAACTTATAACTAGACTTCGGCAAATATGCATATTGCATATTTTGCATATTGTGCATATTTTATGCAAATATTTCATATTTTGGCATATTTGTATAAAAGTTTGCATAAAGTGCATAAAAGTTCAGATTTTTATACTGTATTTGAAAATTTTTAAACATACCAATTTATTTCAATTCTTGTATAAAATTTTGTAGTCATTTTAATCAAGAAATGATCTAAGTACGTAATCTCTACAGGTACAAAACATTTACAATTTCAAAGAAGATCAATTTAAGTAGCCCTCAACATTCTTAGAAAGTCTCGGTCACTGAGGCATTCAGTTATTGGATAATCGCTAAGGGTTCGCTCATTTGCATTTTATGATCTAATCCCCAAATCTATCTACAATTTATTGTATCTTAACAGCAGGTAAACGGCTAATAGTTTTGTTCCTAATTTAGGGATTTTCCAAAATCTCCCAGTTTATTGAATTAGGTACCTAAACATTTCTAATTTGATACTCAGATTTGTAAATCATTTTTGTTTTGATATTCAAAGGGTAAACACTCGTTGTGCGTAACAAAAAGGAAGATTGTGATTGTATAATGCCTAAAACAACCAGTGCTTCAACTTGGATTAAACCTTATAAAGAGCTGTCTATGGATATGGGAAAAATCTACTGTTCAGTCTGTGGCAAAATTGTAAGTATCTAATATTTTCTATTAAATATCTAATATTTCATACATACAGGGTGTTTCCAAATGACACTTACAACGTTTGACTGTAGATACTTCTCGAAAAATTGAACAAAACGATATAGTTAATGACGGGTCAAACTTATTTACTTTTCGAGATACAGGGTGTTAAAATTAAAAAAAATTAAATTCTTTTAGTTAATAACAACAATAACTTTAAAACCAATAAACGTATTTACTTGAAATCTAGTACTGGTAGGTTGTTTTTAAATGAAAAATAGCTTCCTTCAGTGAGAAAAAATTGTCCATGGTACAATACAATGGTGTGTATTTAGAAAAATTTTTCACCTTTACTTTTTTTATAAAGTCAGCTATTCTAAAACACAATTATTTTTATTGTAATTGAATTAACAAAAAAAAAACTTTTGTTGAATTTTAAAATAAGTTATATGATGTACTAATGGTTAGTAACAAAAACTAATTTGTGGATTATTACTGCATTTAAAACACTTAGCGAGTGTTTTTTTTCCAAACCAGTTATTTGATTAACCAAAAACACCTTGTATATTTTTATATTTTAAAGGTTGGGTTAAAATAAAGGTTTTTATTTTTATTTATAGATAGCATGTGAGAAGAAATTTCAGATAGACCAACATGTGAGAACTGCTTCACACATTGCAAAAAAAGGAAAAATAGGAGGAAAACATCAAACTTCAATGGCTAAATGTTTCCAATCTACTTCAAAAAAATTAGATGAGCAAGAAACTTTTAATGAAGACTTGTGTCGCGCATTAGTGTCTGCAAACATACCGCTTTCAAAATTAGCAAATGTAAATTTTAGTTCGTTTCTAAAAAAATATTGCAAACTTAATGTTCCAAGTGATCGGTCTCTAAGAAGAAATAATGTGAACGGGCTATACTCGTCGGTGTTAATTAATATTAAGGAAGAAATTGCAGATAATTATTTTTACATATCTGTAGACGAAACCACTGATTCCTCAGGAAAGTATATTGCTCATTTATTGATTGGTGTTCTTAAAGAAGATGCCTTACCAAAATCTCATCTTATTTCATGCCAGCAACTTGAGAAAACAAATGCTTTAACAATTTCGCGTTTTATACAAGAAACATTAGCAACTTTTTTTCTTCCGACAACTATTCCTTCTAATAAATTACTGCTTATTTTATCGGATGCTGCTCCTTATATGGTGAAAGCAGGACAAAATTTAAAAATATTTTTCCCAGATTTAATACATGTTACTTGTGTAGCGCATGGATTAAACAGAGTTGCAGAGGAAATACGAAAAAAGTTTCCTCTTGTAAATACCATGAAATCCAGTGTCAAAAAAGTATTTCTTAAATCTCCTATAAGAATTCAACTTTATAAAGAAATGCTACCTAACATTCCTCTTCCACCACAACCTATTTTAACGCGATGGGGAACATGGTTAGAAGCAGCTAATTTTTATGCAGATCATTTTGTTAAAATAAAGAACATAATTGATACGTTAACAGATGAAAGTTCCCAATCTCTTTTGGATTCTAAACAAACTTTTCAGAGTAACTTGCTTCAACAAGAACTTTCATTTATAAAATCAAATTTTAGTTTTGTTCAAAAAACAATTACTCAGTTAGAATCACCAAAACTGTCATTGTTCGAAAGTACAGCATTAATAAAAGAATTTGCGTCATGTTGTCGGAACGTTAGAGGTAATATTGGAAAAGATATTTTAAAAAAATTTGAAGCTACTATGGAAAAAAATATTAGGTTACCATATTCTTTCTGAAGTAGTCAGTGTTCTAGCTGGAAATATTTCGGAAACAATTAATTTAGAACCAAATATTTTGGTTAGTTTGAAAAATGCTCCCGTTACATCAGTTGATGTTGAACGAAGTTTTTCCATATATAAATATATGTACTCAGACAGAAGCCACAAGTTTTTGTTAGAAAATTTTGAACATCACTTGGTCATTTATTGTTACCATAATTCTAAATCAGTTTATTCATACTTAAAAATGATGTAGTTACTTAAAATAAATGTAAATCTTAATGAATAGTAGGAAATATTTAGTTATGTACACTTTTTTTTTAAATAAAATTGTTACTATTTTATGATTTTTTTATTTATTTGTATGCATATTTTGTAAAATATTTGCATATTTTCGGGTAAACACGTGCATATTTATGCGCATATTTTCTACATTTTTATTTGCATATTTGCCGAAGTCTACTTATAACTCATAGGAAATATTAAATCTTAGATATTGAGTGGAAATTGAAACGTCAATAAATTTATCTTAACCTTCAGTTGTGGCTTATTCCCATTAAAATAGTAATTACTTTAAAATGCTACAAGAAAATAGCTTCAAAACAATAAAATATTTTTATTATTTTCAACATAAAGATGCTAAATTAAAAACATCTAAAACAAAACTAATTTTTAATTTTTTTGAAAAACGCATAACTCTTCTTTCGCAAATCACTCAATGTCGAATTGTCTCTGCAACACAAATGTTTGGAAATGCATGCAGGTAAAGGTGGCAAATTTTTTATTCACTATAAAGAGTTTTTTGCCAACAAACAAGCTACCATAATAGTCGAAACAACATCGTTGTGTTAATATGAAATGAACAATGGGCGTACGCATCACCATGCTGGAATATCCAGTTCGATTTCTTCTTCTTATTTATTGGTTTGCCGTTGAGAAGATAGAAAGAAGAATTTATCAATAGCGAGGGCATCGAAGAATGAAGAATGGTTTGTGTGCTCCTTTATTCTTGTTCTGAATACCAAAAAGTTCACAGCAGCCGCTGTGTTTCTCAGCGTTGCCGTAAGTTATGGAAATTGGTCTGTTGGTTTTTTCTCTAATTAATTTGTACCTTCAAGGGATTTTTTAAGATAGGCTTCTAACATTACCATTAAATAATTGAATTTTTGTTGGAATGGGTCTATATATCTGCTAATACACTGGAAAAAATCGAGCTCTAAATCAAGTTTAATTTCCAATATTACTACACTATAAATATCAGGAAAAAATATTTTGCAAAAATTGAAAATATTCCTTTGCTGTTATTTTAACTATTTAAAATGTTTGTTATGACAATATTAAAGCTCCTAGAACGACAAGTAATGTGTATATTTATTCACTTTTGCCGTAAAGTACTATTTTTGCTTTCTAAGCTAATAAAGACAGAAATATTAAATAAGCTCTATATTAAACGGTTTTATATGACTTATAATTTTGTTACTCTCAAATTTTAATTACTTCAGTTTTTGCTAAAAGACGAGAAAAAAATAAAATTGGCCGTTTTTGACCTTAATTTATTAATAACTAATTTAGTCCAAAAACTTAACTACAGGAAGCACATAATGTTCTTGTTATAGTGCTCCATACTACTCAAAACAACGATCGCTTATCTGGAGGGATCAATCTCACCAGACATCAGTCTCATCAAGAAAAATTTTATTTCCCTTGACTGGTTATACAGTTGACTCTATAACGAGAACTGAAATGGCAGACTAATTACCTCGTTATAAGCGGATCTCGTTATATCCAACAACAATAATACTGTGCATACATATGAATTTGTAGTTTTCTAAAACATTAACTTTCTATAGTGAAGCCATTCGGAGCAATATAAGATGCTAATAAATATTGTTTGAATGGCGTTTTTGAAAAAAAGCTGTTTACTTTTATTGTCAATGAAATACATTAAAACAAAAAAGAGTTGTTTACTTTTATTGCCAATGATATACATTAAAACAAAAATCTGTATTCTGTAAATCTGTATAAAGCGTATTTTCAAGAATAACATAAACTACTGCGTCTGCAATTGGAAGAAGTCTGTCATTTTTAACTGCTTTAAATTGTCCAGTATTCTATCTATCATATTTTCTAAAGATGTGAAACGGTTTTATGCTTCTTCATTTGCGTTTTATCTTTGGATAAAGTTTCTGACAACCTTTAAAACACTTTCCATCTTGTCTATTAGGACCTATATTATTAGGTGTGAATGGTCAACCCCTACAATGACACTTGTGAATCATAAATTGTATATTTCCTACTAAGAATCATAAATTGTAAGAAGTTTATTGAGGTATATAGAGGGTTATAGTTCAATAGATCTAATGTACCTCGTTATAAGCGAAAACTCATAATAACCGTGTTTGTTATAGGGGGAGTATACTGTACTAGCCTGTCTTCAATGCTGTTCTTTACAATTGTTTAATATATTGAATATTGCCAACTCTGTATTTTGATTGTACCGCAAAAATATTGAATGTAATGATGATTTTTCTTATAGAATATTTGTTGCTGTTTTTTGTTACCTCCAATAGTAACGGCACGGGCGGCGTGCGTCTGTAGTCACTACATTTTGACTAGACGTAGCCGCCGACGTGCGGTTGATTAAATATTTACAATTGTCATTGTCGGAACAATTGTAGTGTGTACTGCATCGGTAGGTGGTGATTTTAAAGAGATTCCTCATCGATTCGTCTATGCAGGTCTAAGCCACGGGAGTTTTGATCTCGACGTTGATTATTCTCTTTAAACATCATACCCGATATATTTGTACGTTTGAAACCGTTTAGTATAGAGATCTCGGCTGATAAGGTCTATTGAAGTAACGACGGTGATGATGGTCAAGAGTGTTCAACCGTGTAGAGGTTATTATTCTTTAGGTTGAATGCTGAAGTGAGTTATTTATTGATTTGATATCATCTTTGCTTAATAGTTTGTTTTTGTATAAGATAGACACATCAACAATATGTGGAAATAATTAAAAAATTAATACAGTTTATGTCGAAAATTAGTATTTTCTACAAAAATTTTAGCATGACTTTTACAAATTGCAGAAAGAGATAAAGTTAACTTTCTTAGCAATTTCAAAAATGAACTACGCCATTCATTGCCTAATCAGCTTGATAAATACCCTACTTAACCCTTTCACTCACGAGTTTTTGTTTACACAGGTAAAAATTATTTTTTCGTTAATATCTTGGCAAAGTATGATAATTAACATCCTCGAATAGTTTTTTCAAAATATGCTGCATTAGGTATATGAAAAAAATAATGTCTACAATTGTAGACATTGGTAGTCAATGAAATAAATTATACTTTTTATTGAAAAATGAAAATACAGTAAAAATTTTAACAAAATGTAGGTACGTAATATAAAATGTAAGTATTTATTTTTTATGCAAATTTACAAAACAGTTGCGATCTTTTTGAAGGCTCAAATACTCCTAACATTTAATGTAAGTATATCGAGACTTGTCCCTGCAGCCAACATTCTTGCACCGTCCAGGAAGAGACATCCCAGTGTGGTCAAGCATATGGTTTATGTTGTCTAATTGTACCGCTGCAAGAGGGCTTACTTCAATCCTAGTTTGACTCAGTTGAACAGGGACGTCATCTTTTGAAATCCTTCAAACTTTTTTTCTGAAAATGTCATTGTCCTGCTTGATGAGCACATACACTATCTCCATTCTGAAGTGCAATAAGTCTAGTTGTTTTTTCGTTGGGCGACAAAGTAATGGGCAATTTTTTCTGTAGTCTAACCAAGAATTAAAAATTGCCATATCCTCTGCATGAAATATCATTCTGTGTCCATTTTTTGGAGTCAATTTTTTGAAAAGCGTCAGCTTTGTCGACTTCGCGCTTGAATTATTGTATTCCTTCAATATTTGAGGTCGGTTCACTTTAATTCGTTGTTTTGCAGTTTTATTTCAACGTTTTATACAACATTTTACTTTGTCTTGGTCTCTTATTGCTACATAATTTAAAGCCAATGCTACAGCCCAAAACAACTCCACCATTTGATATCACTTTCTCAGAAAATCCCCTCTGCTTCTTACGGAATTTTTTTTTTCGTTGGTAATAGGAGGATTAAAAAATCTGTTTAGTCTGATATTGCCCGTTTATAAATTAGTTTTTGATTCAGGACCTCCATTAAATTGTATGGACTGAAATAATTATCACAAAATAATGTGTGTCTTCGTGACGATAAATTTTCGGAAATATTAGCACAAAAAAGTCTACACTTTGAAACATTTATATATAATATTAAAATACCATTTAGAAGAAAGTGGGAAGAGTTGGTTAAGCCAAATACTTACAGACAAAATTAATAAACATTAAAATACAAAAAACTATAAAAGGCCAACTCACCCATTTTGTCAGGGTGAGATGACTTGGACCATAAGGGTCATATGGCTCGACCATAAACTTTATTTGGCTAATAAATTTTGAGCAGTTATAATCATCGTAGTTAGGGTAAGTCCGGCAGAGATAACTCACATTTTTTGGACTCTCTGAATCTTAGCACAAAACTACACTCTGAAACATTTATATATAATATTAAAATACCATTTAGAAGAAAGTGTACAGAGTTGGTTAAGCCAAATACTTACAGACAAAATTAATAAACATTAAAATACAAAAAACTATAAAAGGCCAACTCACCCATTTTGTCAGGGTGAGATGACTTTAACAATAAGGGTCATATGGCTCGACCATAAACGTTATTTGGGTAACAAATTTTGAGCAGTTTACATAAAACACAGAATTGCAATGCACACATTGTACCTAGCCTTCTTCTTTAGATGTGGTTGAATATATTTCCCCACAGCCGACACATTTACAATTTGCTTCATCTTGTAGATCATTACTAGAGTCATTAGTAACTTCCAAGATGACTTACAAAACGTCTTCTTGGGGTTCTTGGGTTTTTTGACTTTTTTTTAGAGGATCTTTATTCTTTTTAGCATTCTTTTCTTTCTTTTTAACCGCTAAATCTTTGCGAATCGCCAAATTCACTAAGCTAGTAAGTACTGCAGCCAATTGTCTACCGAAATTACGTTTCCTTACTTATGAAATACGTGATCTAGAAGGCACTGGAGAGATATTATCTAAAATTTTACCGGGAATGATTTTCTTTAGAGGTCGGTATTAGAGGATTATCAGGTATGGACATTAATTTTACTAGTGACGTTTGAGACGGCATCGACCTACTTATGGATATAGATGGTGGGTTTAGACGTGGGAGATCATCTATTTCAGTAATTTGTGTTGTAGAACTGTCAAGAAAGGCGTACTCTGGTATGGTATTTCATTGCATCTGCGAAAAGCAGATATGGCATTTTGTTCTGAGTCAGGTTTTGTCCAAAGCTCATTTGATAATTTGCCAAACTGCAAGCGGCTCATCTTCTTTGTAATGGTTGCAAAAACTATGTGGTGTGGCTCGGTAAACACAGTGGAATGATCTTAGTTTCGTCTGCATACTTTAATATTTGACCAGAGTTGCAATGACATGCATGACCATACAGTAGGACTTTTCCTGGGGTCTATCTAGGAATTTTCTAATTTTTGGTTTTTATTTTTGCCTTTGAATATTTAGGTCAGGAAAAAGAAGTTACCCTCAGCATTGCAACAGTTAATACACGTAATTTGTTTGCCCTTCTCCGAAGAAGTTAATGATGCTACATTTTTAGATCCCTTTTGGGCTACAGCAAAATGCAGGTTTAATATTCAGTTAGAATCCTGTTTCTTCCATATGAAATAAACTCTTGGGCTTCTCCATCCACTCATTTTTAGAATAACTTTCTCTAACAGATTAAAGTAATCGCTTACATCCTTACTACTCATGCCTTGACTTCTTCCTGAGGATGCCCCTTCCGATTTTCTTATACTCAAGTGAGGGTTTCTTCTTAAAAATGATTGTAACAAGTCAAAACCTGCTAGTTTTTTTTTTATTTTTGAAAGTAGTTTTTCTATTAAATTCTTTCACTTATCTGAAAGCCATTTCTCTAACTCCAGCTCTTGCAGGTGCAAAACCAGCTTTCTGCAACCTTAAGATATGTTTCTTTATTTTATTTTCATTTTCTTCGCCTAGAACACGACTTGCTCCTATTGTTACTTTTCATTCTTCTTCTAAATATGAGTGCTTGGCACTTGGCATGTATGGTTCATTCGAGTTGATTTTTAGTCCATAAACCACGTTGGCAATTTCTTTTTATAAGTTATATCCTTATATCAATAACTAAAGAGCTAGGCCATCTTTCCGTTTTATTTGCGAGCCAACTAACCCGAATTGTCAGGGTGATATGGCCCATTTAATTTTCGTGTGTTGGTAATATTTAAAAAAAAAATGGTAACTATGTATACATAACCTCAACGATACAAAACAGCGTGCCAACAAAACGCGGCTTCAATAAAATACTGTCACAAATAAGTGCACAATAGTTTTAATGATTACCACAAAAAGTTTTAAGAAGATTTAAATAGGAATTTCTAAATAACTTACCTTTGAACCTCAGGAAATCAATCAATTTACGCCATGCAACTGAGGATAAAACTCTGATATACTTGACTCATATTTGAGTGATCTCACCCAACGAGCCATCTCTCTGGGAATTACACTACCATGTCAAGATAGTATTATCACCTATTGACAAAGTAAACACACATGCACCTATTGACAAAGCAAACCTTAACAGAATTACCAGAAGACTTAAATATCTGTTAAAAGAAGAAAAAAATAATGGAATCCAAACTTATCTAGAAAAGTTTAAAGATACAAACTATTCTTTCTGGAAAGGACCACAAACGCCCTAACTCCCTTAAAAAATTCCAAAGGTAAATGGGCAAAATCAGATACAGAGAAATTTGAGACATTCGCATAATATCTTTTGAAAGAATTTAGTCCATTTAACACAGTAGTGCCTCTAGAATAAGAAGAAACACTTCATCCATTTCTTGATGCTCTATATTAAATGGAACTACCAACTTTCCAATTTAACATTAAAGAAGTAAAACAGATAATAGAAATTACAATAAAGCCCAATAAGGCACCGAAATACGACTTCATTACAAGTAAGGTCCTTAAAGAACTAACCCATGATTGCTACAAAATAATCACTATGATCTCCAATGCTATGTTAAGTCTGCTCTACTTCCCTTTGCAATGTAAAGTGGCACAGATTATACTTATTCAAAAACCTGGTAAAGATACAAAAAGATGTCAACACATACCGACTCATTTCTCTACTCCTAGTCATTTCTAAGGTTTTTGAAAAATTTGCGTTGAAAAGAATCAAACCAATATTGGACAAAAAGGGTCTTATACCTGACCATCAATTCGGATTTCATAACCAACACGCTTTCACAGATTATATACAACAATAAGAACTAGTCTCGAAAAAAAAGCAATACTGTACTGCAGCCTTTTAAGATGCATATCAAGCTTTTGACAAGGTGTGGCACACAGGACTTCTGTACAAACTAAAGAAAAACCTACCTTACACTCACTTCAAACTGCTTATATCCTACCTTACAGAAAGAAGAAATCTAATAAAGTATAGTGAAGCCTATACAAAACTCTACCCCACCAAATCTGGTGTACCTTAAAGTAGTGTGCTCGGACCTGATATATACGGCTGACTTACCAACAACCAATAACCTAACACTTACAACATTTGCAGACAATACTGCTTTCCTAATATCTCATAGTAAGCTACCAATAGGACCAGAGATACTGCAACTGCATCTAAACAAAACTAATGAATGGTTTAAACACTGGAGAATCAAAATCTACACATATTACATTTCCTCTAAGAAGAGATTATGTCCACAAATTAACAGATGCCGTAAAATATCTAGGCATTCATCTGGACAAACATAAACATGGGCCAAACATATATGGAAGAAAAGACTACAACTAGGAATTTTATACAGAAAACTTTACTGGATGCTGGGAAAAATTAACACCTATCCATCGACAACAAGCTGCTGATATACAAAGTACTAATAAAACCCGTTTGGTCATATGGTTCGCAGCTCTGAGGATCAGTTAGCAAATGTAATGTTATGAAAATACAAAGATTGCAATCTAAGCTTCTAAGAACAATTGCTGATGCCCCTTGGTATATCCAGAATGACGCCTTACATAGAGATCTGCAGGTACTAACAGCCTCTGAAGAGTGCAAAAGAATTTCTGAACAATATCAAAACAGGGTGCGCGTTCATCCTAACACCCTTGCATATAATCTTCTTAACAATCAACAAGCGAAGAGATTGAAGCGATATGATTTCTTGGACCTACCAAACCGTTTATGAGAGTACCTACAGTAGTAGAAGCTACGCCTTTAACTAAGTGCGCATGCCACCGGTAAACAAGCCAATATTTGTGTTCTGATGCTTTGGTCACTGGACCTTACATCTCTCTGACATTGCTAAGACAAAAAATTTTATTTATTGTTTTTATTGTGAAACCTTGAAGGTTTTATTAACCTCCAAGATTGTAAAAAATCTTGGAGGTTAATAAAAAAAATTTCAAAATGTTTTGCTGTTGTTTTTTAATTAAAAACTATACAATTTTTATTAATGTGCATTCAGAACGTTATCTACACATATTGTACAGTATAAGTTTATTGATAAAGTTATAAAGCTTTACAAAATCATATTCAGTTAAATACAAGTATATGGATATCACCCCTTTAACGGTAACAATCCATTATATATCATTTTTTTATAGGCATTATATTATGACTGTGACATCTTAATATCGAAACACAAAACCTCGAGGTAATAACTTCTAAACCTTCAACAACAGATTTTTTTAATTAACTTCATTAAGGGTCCTTCTAAAACCATAAAATAAAATTAGTAAGTCTATTCAGAATATGCCACCACATCTGCCAAAGGATTGTACAACAAACAGGTATTAATTACCTAAATTTAACGTAAAATAGCCGTAACCGATCCATTGTGGCCAACCACCAACCCTTAGCGCAGCTACCCTTACACTTATGAAAATTTATTACCACTTAAATCTAAAAAATGTCGTCAATTGCGTTAATCAACCCGTTCAGCGAATCTATTTTCTTGTTATAGAGATGTTATCTGTACAACCCCTAAACAATGTACCTACACTGAGAAAACGGTAATATTTTGTTATTTGAAACTTTAATTTGAAGAAATTAGAAGTATAACTATACACATATTATTAAGGAATTAAAATGGATTATTAATCCAATTATTTCAATTATATAATTTCCAATGTTTTAATTGTGATGTAATTGATTTAAAGATTTATAGACAGATATGGAAAAATGATCGAATACCTTGACCAAAGTAAACAAAATCCGTATCCTGCAATAATTTCCGGAACATCAACTTCATGAGCCACATTTTGGGCGACAGCATTAGTAAATTGAATTAGTAAAATCAATTTACTAATGTGTGTATTTTGAGAACGATTTCCGAAGTGGAAATTGAAACATCAATAAACGTACTTTAACCTTTAATTGTGGCTTATTCCCATTTAAATAGAAATTACTTTAAAATGCCAAAAAAACTAGCTTCAGAACAGTATGTTAGTGAAAGGTTTAAAATTAAACAATTTTTATCTAAGACATTATTTATTTCTCAATCAGTACATTTTATTTCAGTCCAAACAAAATAAATCTTAAACATGAATCTAAATAACATCCAAAAATTGATACTAGAACTTATTCTTTTAAATTTAAGCGTTGGCCCCTAACAATTTTTCTAATACATAAAGCGTCGTGCTTTATGTATTAGAAAGTCATACAGATCTAAGACAATAAAACACGCCCTATACGTAGACTAACTGCTGCAAGCTTTAAGTGAAAGCAAAAACCTAAGATAAGAAGCTACTGAGGATATACAGTTCACTAGCTTTCACTAATATTATACAAAGTATAATAATCACACAGGCAGTGTGGTTTCAGAAAGAACAGCAGCATGGTGGATGCACTGATGGAAGTCTTTCGGGAGTTGCGTGGGGTGGGGATTAACCAGAGGTGGGCAATCCTGCTGTTCTTTGACGTCCAGAATGCTTTTGATACATTAAAATGGAAAGAGGTAATGAAGGCTTTACGAGAGATAAGGTGTTCGAGGTACTTAATGAATTTGGTCTCCGACTATCTGTCAGAGAGGAAAATTGTGGTAGAAAAGGGAGTGGTGGTTGACGGCGCTGTAGGGCTAAGGACGTGACGGCGCTGTAGAGCCGCAGGGGTCGGTTCTAGGACCCACGTTGTGAAACTTAGCATATGACGGGGTTGTAAGCAATACACCCTTTCGCATTTGCGGACGCCCTTGCTATGCTGGTAGTGGCGAGGTACAGGAATCACCTTATCTTTGGTGCACAGCCCACAAGCGACCAAGTCAAAGAATGGATGAAAATGCATGAGCTAGAACTGGCTGCGGGTAAGACCGAGGCTATAGTTCTCAAGGAACCAAGGAAGAGGGACGGGATAACATTTATTGTGCAGGAAAGGGAGCGGTTCCAAAGAAATACGTGAGCTATTTAGGGGTGACTCTAAACGGAAAGTGGGGAAAGCATGTAAAAGCGGTGTAGGCAACATCAAAGGGCCGAAAACAAAGAGAAGAAGGGTCCTTCATTCTGCTGTGCAATCGATTATCCTCTACGCTGTGCCTGTCTGGAGTATTGCAATTTTAATAAAGGCGAACAGAAATCAGCTCACCCGAGCAGATAGAAAAAGTCTATTGAGGGTAGCATCTGCATACAGAACAGTCTCTGCCAAGGCGTTGGGAGTTATCGTCGGGTGTATTAAGATGCATGGGCTAGTGAAGGAAAGAGGAAGAATATAGGCGAGCAGAAATGAAGACATAGCACCAGAACGTTTGAAAAAAGAAGAACAGGAGAGATCCATAATGATGTGGCAAGAGAAATAGAACGAGGCGAGAAGGATGGCGAAATCGCTGATTCATAATCTGAGAAGATGAATGAACTGCAGGCACCAGCGTTTTGATTATTTCCTGATGCAGATGCTCACAGGACATAGTTGCTTCAGGGCATATCTTTACAAATTTGAAAAGGCAGAAAATGGTAAATGCCTGTACTGTAAAATATCGAACACTATCTCACACAGTCTAGTGGTATGCGATAGATGTGTAGGTGAGATGAGCCTGCTTGAGAGAGAGCTAGGAAGTAGGGTGCAATCAGTCACGGAACTGGTGGAGGAGATGTTTAGGTCGTCAGATTGCTGGGAAGTGGTTCAGAGATATGGAAGGAGAACTTTAGAGAGAAAGGGACAGGAAGAAACGCGACGCGATGGGAGGATGGTGCCCAAGAGCACGCAAGAAGATAAGGTAAAATGAAAAGTGGCGAGATTAAACATGAACACGGAGGAACATAGAAAAAGAAGGATATTGCGTCTTAATCAGGGTAACCCGGCCGGTAATTCACCGCTGAGGAGTATTTTTTTTAGTAGGTAGGTCTCTCGCATTGACAACAACGGTGTCCGTACAATCTCTGCGCGCGGCCTCGGATATCATTGTGGCCACGCTAGAGGAGTCCTTCATAACCGAGGCTAGAAGGCGGTTTTGCTCACCTTCTAGGACCGAGGTATGTTTCGGACATTTGGACCACACCTCCCTCATAAAAGACGAAAAAAAAATTCCACTAACAATTTGAACAACAAACTATAAGCAAGTCTGTCATATTGAATAATTACGTCACCAAGTTATTAGTTCTAAATAAATTAGTGTATAATTACGAATAAAAAAATGGTAAATGAGTAATTAAGTAGAACACCGATTAGCTGTGCTGTTTCTGAGGTTCTATCGAAATAGTCTAACCGTAAATCACTCGATTAAAATCATATACGCCGTGGGAAAGATACAACATACATACCGTCAGAGCTCGGGGAATCCTTGAAAATTCTCTTGTCATTTTCCACTGCGTGCTATGCCAAATGGGTGAGATTTAGTTGCGCGCTAGAGAAAAGTCACTACTCTGGTAGAATCTTAACATGTTCTTTGTTTTCAAAAGAGTCAAAAAATCCTCTAGCTTTTCAAAACATGAAACCGCACAATCTTCCAATTTACTATTATAACTAGCAAGCTGCATAGATATCCCAATTCGGTGTCCATCCCAATTAGGCAGTCCTAAGATCTGACCAAGGAAATTTCTACATTACTCAAGAAAAATCATAGCATGTGATCGCGAAGATAGAATTCCTTTCAAGATTAAACACAAATTTTCGGAACAGGTAGCGTATTGATCAGATTCTGTACTTATTTATTTTGTACCATATTCTATTTATAAATTTTAAACTTTCTATCCTAATTTTAATTATTGATAAATAAATTTATTCTCTCCTAATTATGCTGTTACTATTTTTCAGTGTACGAAATCATCCCTCTGAACTTTAACAGCGTATCGCTCATTGATTCCGAGCACAATGCTCGTTAATATCGTTGTGTCACACTTGATTACGTAGACAACCGTGAAAAACCAGCGACTAAGGGAGGGGGATACTTTTATAGAGGATTATTAGGGGCAAGGGCAAGCCAGATTACACCAAATGGGACGGGGCATATGTTGCTTGTTAAGGGTTAAGTCAAGATATATCAGTAGCTATATCTATATCTTGTTTGTTGGTATGGGAAAACTGATGAGGAAACTGATAATTGTGACAAAGGGAATGTATGATAGTGTTTCTTTATTTAAATACAGCCGGTGTTGTTAAATGCGAGGAATGGATTGGTTTGGACGTGCTGGACATTTTTGGTGATTTCATTACGTGTTTTTAAACAGAAATTTTTATAATTGATTCACAAGAACAACAAAAAATATGTTCATCAAAAATAATTACAAATGTATTTAAATTTGTGTTAAATTTGTGATTTTTAGGATGGCTAGAATAATAAGTTATAAATCTATCGGATGCAGTACCTTTTTGATACCAATCTAATATGATTTTGTTGTCATTTGTCCTTATGACTTTGTATCCTTCTATAAAAGGTGTATTTTTCATTTTCATATTCGACAGTAAATTGAATATTTTGATAAATTGAATTAAAGATTTTTTGTACTGTCTGATATTGGTTAAATAGTACACTGCATATTATGTCATCAACAAATTTATAACTAAATTTTAGTAAAAAGGGCAATTTTGAGATAACAAGGCCTAGTAAATGGTCTAGTATAAATGTTACTAAGATAGGGCTTATACGACTTCCCATTGGACTTCCAAATATTTGTTTGTAGAATTAATCACAAAAACAAGAATATGTGTTGTTAAATAAGAATGTTATTAATGACAGGAACAATTTTCTGGATAAGGATGTGAACTGTTCTATTTTAAACCATTGTTCTGTGATAATATGAATGATTAACTTTATTGGGACGTTAGTAAACAATGACACTACATCTAATGAGAACAAAACATAGTTTTTTGGTAGTTAAATTCCATTTACAGCATTAACAATAGAAAAATTTAATTGGTATTGAAACTTGGCTTATTTTCAAATGTTTATGTAAGTTTATTTCCCAAGAATTAGGGCAGGCTCCAAGTTGTGGACTTTATCCTATTAACAATTAGAAGTAATCAATTTGCCTTTACTTTGGATGTGAAGAACTTAAAATTTCACATTAAAAGAATGATTATGATCTAGAATGTGAAGTGCGTCTGTAGTATCTATTATTGGAAGCCCTTATATGGTCTGCCATACGTTTGGTACAAGTTCTACCAGTTTGACCGATGTAAGTTTTTGGACAGTCGCCACATTTAAGTTTGTATACACCACTGTGTAAGTGCTTTTTATTTTGGCTCTCGTTGTATTTAATATCTTATATACTAAAACGCTAAGCCCTTTTCTTGTCCACCACTTTACTCAAAAACCATATTAGTTTTGAGATGACCGGAAGTTAAAATTTACTTTAAGTTTTAGACCCCACAATGTATATATGGATCGAAAAGTCTCGTCGAGACGAATCTAAATATGTACTTCCGGTGGCGATCCGACACCGGAAGTGACCCGAAACGCGCATAAAACGTCAAGATAGAGCAAATCTGACACCGGATTCGTGATCAGCATGCAAAATTAACTGCTAAATTAACTGCTAAATGATATCCATGTCTACATTTGATGAACTAAAAATTGCATTCCGGTTTTGAGGTCGACTTCTGATTTCGTTTTTATTAGTCAAATCAATAGAGAATTCAACGTAGAGTTCAAAAATATAAGTTCACGAAATTATCATTTATAGTTTTTGAGTTATTGATAAAAATATTTTTACTTAATTTTTCTCGCAAAATAAAAATTTCATTTAAAAAACTCGATGTCGAGTTGGTCCGCTAGTATTTACCTATGTTGTTGTGTGTTCTAAAAGCTGGAGTTATTCCCTTTTTTTATGTGTTTGGCTATTTTTGATGATATCTTGCCTTATGTAAGATGGATTTTTTTTTGAAGCTGCAAGAATTACTTGTTAAATGAGGAAGTTTTAAAAGTTTATTACACATATAAAATCTGAGGAAAAGTCCCATCGAAAGTTTATTTTCTATTTATTTTCACGAAATTTGTTATATCTTCGGTCGTAACAATCGAACTCAAGGTTTACCAAAAGCCATTTTAATTATTTTTTCCAAAGGGATAATTTTCATTTTAAAATTAAATATCTCCAATAGTTAAGGAAATACAATTATTTAAACAATTATATTGTTAATAATAATTTATCTGACGCGTTTTCTGCCTCGGCGTCCTCGAAAAATCGAATCTACTCACCAATAAACATAAAAAAACATATCGGGACCGTGGGACATAAAAGTGTATACTCAAGCCCCCCTTGGTTTATAAACTATAAGAGAATGCCAGAAACATGGAGAAAAGAAATGATGCAGACGATTCTTTAAGAGATAAGATTGAAACCACTCTAATTAATATGGAGAAATAAATTTACTGAAGACAACAGTCAAATTAATAACAAGAAAAGCTAAACCAAATATGAATAAACAAATTACCTTTAAGTAATAATGACCACAGACGTTTCGGTTATCTTCTTCTTCTTACGATGCCTATCCGTTCCGGATGTTGGCGATCAACATGGCTATCCTTACTTTGCTTGCTGCTATTCTAAATATTCCGGTTGTCGAGTATTATACCACTTTCTCAGGTTTTGAAGCCAAGATATTCTTCTTATGGCTAATTCTTCGGTTATGGCTAATTGAAAATTCGAGATTATAGACATTTATTATTTAAGGAATGAATACTTCTAGACTTGAAATATATCAGCGTTTTTCTTCCATATTTTAAGAGTGCATTCGGTATTCTACCTAAGACAGCATACGATAGGATATTGAGGGCATCTTCAAAAGCATAACATAAGATAATAAGGGCATGTTCACAAAATACAAACTTGTGGAGATAAACAAACAGTGAATTATTGCCGCTTCAAAATGTTATGAAGAAGTTCATTTATTAATATTTGAACATTACCAACTATCAATTCGAGAAACTCTGGAAGATGAAACAGTCTTAGTCTTAGTTAACAACATCAGATATGCAGATGATACAGTAATAATAGCCGATAGTTTACAAGACCTGGAAAGACTCATAAGTAAAATAGTAATGTGTAGTAGGGAGTACGGACTCTCGCTCAATATCAAAAAGACGAAGTTTATGAAAATTTGTAAAAACAACCATAATACTAACGAAATCTTAAAAGTAGAAGGCCAGCAGATCGAAAGAGTAAAAAGTACACTTACCTAGGAACACTTATAACAGAAAATAATGACTACACTGCAGAAACCAAAGTCAGAATCGAAAAAGCACGTTCTAATTTTATGAAAAGGAAAAAGGTCCGATGTGGTAAAGATTTACCATTAGCTCTTAAAGTACGCCTAACAAAATGTTACGTATACAGTATGGAGTGGAATCATGGACGTTAAATCTAGACACAATGAGACGACTTAACGCCTTTGGAATGTGGACCTATAGAAAAATTATGAGGGTTTCCTGGGTAGATACAGTTATGAACAATGAAGTACTGAGAAGAATAGGTAAAGAGAAGGAAGTTGAACTAAGAATTAAAGAAAGAAAGCTACAGTATCTCGGACATGTGATGTGGGGCGAGAAGTATGGCATCCTGCGACTCATAATGCAAGGAAAGATAGATGGCAGAAGAAACATCGGAAGAAGACGAATTTCATGGCTCAAGAACCTGAGAGAATGGTTTGGATGCAGCTCAAAACAACTTTTTAGAGCTACTGCCTCAAAAATTAAAATAGCTATGATGATTGCTAACCTCCGTAGCGGAGATAGTACCTGAAGAAGAAGAACTATCATATTCCCCATATGCAAAGATATTCACCCTTGAAATTTTTAAGGAAAGAAAAACCTTCTTTTGAAGTACCAAGAGGATTCTTTTAAACGACGTCCTGTTTTAAACAATATAGGAATCTTCGTGTGTAGTGTTGCCCAGGACGCCTGGGCAACAACAACTTACAAATTATTGAGAAAAACTAAAGAAAAGGAACATTTTTTTCTTTACAGTACCTAAAAACTTTTTTCTTGAAGCACTGGCTATACCTATTTTGAGTCACAAAAAAGTCATGGACAAAAATGAAAACAAAAATAAATATTGTAATTTTTTACATTTTTTGAACAAGTTTTGAAAAAAAATAATATTTTGGGTTGTAAAAATTAATATTTTGGGCTGCAAAAATTAATATTTTGCCCCCCCACCCCAGAAAAGCAGATAGTGTTCCTAAAATGCAAACCTAAATTTAATAGAACTCAGAAATTTTTTCATGTAGATAGGTACCTATACCATACTTATCAACATATTCAATCATAAAAATTCCGTTTCGATTTTCTTCCTTATTATTGAAATTTTTTTATTGTGAACAATAGCCTAAACTAAAAGATGGGGAGTGGGTAAGAAAACATGAAGATATTGGAGTACCAGCATTTTTCTGTTTTTAGGTTCGCAAGACCAGAAAAGAAAAAACAATCCAAGCTCTCCGGCGCCTAATTGAAGAGATGAATGCGATTATAAAATAAGCAAACTGGATGTTCCATCAACTATGATCAGATACTGATGACCACATTTATGATATTGGCAGATACGTGGGAAGTATATATACGCTGTCAGTTCATGAAAAAATGAAATTGCTGAAAGAAACTTGGGTACCACCTACAGATTATGATTTTGTGAGAGATGCTGCACATTTAAAAAGAAAATTTAACCATAAATGGTTGGACTTATATAGCCCGCGGCTAGTATATTCAAAGCGCTTGAAAGAAGCCTTTTGTGAGTTCTGTGTCGTCTTTCCTCCACCGAAAGGGACAATCAAAGAGACATTGGAGTAATTTATGATAAAAGGGCCTTTAATAAATACAAAGATGTCCATGTTCCAAAGATGATGCAAAAAATTTATACCATAAGATCGCTAGTGAGGCTGCTTAAACTTTTTTAACAGCGAAACCAGCTAACATTCAGATCAACGAGTTTGCGAGCAAAACAATAGAAACTAACAGAAAAGTCTCATGTTCAGTTATCTTATGAATCGTGTTCTCAGGCACTCATGATTTACCTCTCCGTGGGAAAGAATCAAGTGAGGTTGTTTTCCAAGACTTGTGTAATTTTCTAATTGATGCTGGAGATAAAATTTTGCAGGAGCATTTTGAATATCCTAAGAATGCCTCATACAAGTCAGTGAGGATACAAAATGAAATAATTAATATCTGCGGCCACGTAATTAAAAGAGACATTTTTAAAAAAGTCCAAAAAGCAAACTACTATGCAATATTATCTGACGAAACCATTGACATGTTAGGCAAAGAACAGTTGTCAATTGGTTTAAGATATTTGGATGAAGGAGCAGAAGAAATTTGTAAAGAATCCACAGGGTTTGTTCAGCTCGATGCTCTGAATGCACCAAGCATTGCAAAGGCAATTGATGATTTCCTGACAAATCATGAAAATAATCCACTCAAATGTGTCGGCCTGGGTTTTGATGGTTGCTCCACTATGTTGGTAAAGGAAGGCGGAGTTCAAGCCATTTTAAGGAAAAAATACAGCAAATCTTTTTTTCCACTGTTCACACAGATTAAATTTGGTTGTGAACGATTTAAATCGTTTAAATGAAGTGCGAAATACTATTACCACTATTAAAGATATAACCAATTTCTTCCATGAATAAGTATTAAGAAGGAATATGATAGCAAATATCCCTAACCTCTTCGAAATATGGTGGTCCGAGAAATACAAGGTAATTAGGGTTTTTCGAAAAAATTTCATTGAAATTGTTCAGACCTTGCAAACCCTATCCGTTGAAGAAAATTTGGCCACTAGAAAAACATTCTGAATACCTAGAACCTATAGTCAACCGCCTACAATCTGCGCAAACTAAAGTTTTAAAGATAGTGGAACATATTCGTTAAATCATGGATGTTTTTAAAAAACACAGACACAATGCAGATAACAAACACTTTATTGCATGAAGCCAATAAGATAGCCGAAGAATGCGGTTTTGAATTATCTGGAGGAATTATCTATAATACTGGAGGCGATCCATGATTCTTCCGTATCTGGATTCTATCATATCTTCTCTA
Organism: Diabrotica undecimpunctata; assembly: GCF_040954645.1. Lineage (NCBI taxonomy): Eukaryota > Metazoa > Arthropoda > Insecta > Coleoptera > Chrysomelidae > Diabrotica > Diabrotica undecimpunctata. Next base: position 112,875,118 of record NC_092811.1, on the reverse strand, counting down.
GAGACACGGTTTTCCGAAGAAAATACGCCAGCTTTCGCTCTGAGTCTTTTGCATCCCAAGCATTTTTTAAAAATTGATTTAAATTGCCTTAAATTAGAACTGAGACAATCTTTAAACCACTATGAAATAGATGGAATAGATGCAGAGCTAGAAGTATGGGTAGAACATTGGAATAAAAAACACCTTAATAATGAGATAGACAACTTCAACACCCTTGAAATTTTTGAACTGGTTCTAGCGTCCACTACTTTTTATCAGTTACCAAAAAAATTGCTGGAAATTCTCGTAACATTGCCTTACATTACGTGTACAGAGGTCGTTCAGCAGTCTTCGAAGAATTAAAAACATGCAGAGTACAATGGTCGAAGATTGCCTTAATGGGTTAGCTCTAATGATCATTCATCGGAAACAAATATTACCAAAAAAGAAAGAGTTTGTAGAGAAAGTTTTACAAAAATTTACAATTCATTCGCGTAAATTGTTGTTTAAATAATAGTGTTTAGGAACATACCATCTATCCTGCTTCACAAATCGAAGGCTTTTCCAGGAGGAAATAAACGTTAAATTTGCATTACGTTGTTGTAGAAAGCAATAAAAAAAGTTATTAAATATTTAAATTATATTTAGTTTGCTTCATTTTTGTATAAAGGCGTTGAGTTATAATTTTGGCTCCAAAAACGTTATTTTCAAAACGTTTTTGGGGGAAAAATTTATTATATGCCCATGTTTGGCCCACGATTAGTTTACTGTCAGATATAGTTGCTATAACATATTATTTTATCAAATTGAAACATTATACGACGAGAATTTTCATAGAACTATTTATTGCTTACTATGAGAAACAAAATGGACTAAACTATAAGGAGACGGAACATTACCCGTAAAATGCATCTTGATTTTTATCGATAGGAAACTCCGATCAAAGGATATCGAATTTTTACCGTCGAGTTGATACAAATTTTATTTAAAAAATTATCGAGTCCTATGGGTAGGAGTGGCAAACTTTTTTGTATGTTTTTCAGCTTAAAAAAATTCAATTGAAAATGTTTCGTCGTCACCAAAACTTTGGTCGTCGATGAACGTATTTTCCTATATATCTTTTAAATCTTAAATAATTGGATTTACATTTAACACACCCTTTATTATCACAGTATGAGCTAAGAAATTTATTCATTTATTGCCTGAATTACGTATAAATTTTTAAGAATAAAATCCATACAAAGAATAATCCCTGGCAATTACATATCAGAGTTATGAATCTCTTTTAAAAATGACAGCCCATATATAAATAATCTGAACCGTTAAATAAAAACCCAGAGATATTTCTGATCTATATGTGTTCTAAATGCGTGCCCATACCATTTATATTTTACCCGTGGCAAATTACCGAGGCCGGCTTGGCATCGGTCGCTTTTGTCTTCACACTTTGTTAAAAATTAATCATTGCAGAGAGCAAATAAACACACGACACTCATTATTTTCACCAAATTTAAACCGAAAAGAAATATGAGCGTTCGTGTCTGGTAGCAGTATATCATAGAGGGAAAGAAGAAGAAAAAATCACAGTGACAGTGCATCTAATTCAGCATGTAGCCTTAGTGGCGCCTTTCGGAGCGGCCTTTCTGCATCCGGACCCGGAGATATTCAATTAAAACTGTTGGTTTTTTAAAACAGGGTTGCCGTTTGTTTTAAATTAGAAGTTTATAGGAAAATTTTATAATGCTACGATTTTAACAGCAGTATTTATTTTTAAATTGCTACCTGACACTATTTTCTTGCGTCATGTTTAATACAGATATTTTTTTAAATGGGATTAAACCCCAATTAATTGGATGTGCGCAATGCCAGATTTGAAAAACTGTCCAATTTGATCGATATAAAACTGATACCTTTAAAATTTATTAGGAATGTTAATTTTGAAACTTTTGAAACTTGTTTAAATCATTGTTGTTATTAGGTTCTTCTTTTTCATAGCCCTTAAACTAATGCAGGTATCGTGATATCATGAAGCTAATAGCTAATTTTTCCAATGTTGACAATATGGTCCGTAAATCGTGTGAGAGATTTACCATTTATGTTAAATGAAATTGGGCTTAGTATTGTAGCGAGATTAAATCAAACGAGCTGTTTGAATTTATATAAATATATTTATTTATAAGTTTACAGCACAATTATCTCTTATCAACTAAACTAACTCATAACATCGTTACATATATATACCAAAAATATTATTCTAGAATAATCTAAAGTAGTCCCACCTCTAGTTCACCTACGTGACGGGTTGTTCTCTCTCGCACTCGATATCGCCGGAAACGTCTAGTCGCTTTCGAGATGCAACCGTTACACGAGCCACGCTGAATGTATGTTCGTAACAGTATGTAGCCTTCGCCTCACGCACTTAGTGCCCCTTAAATTTTCGATTAATTCTCCAGTTAATCTAACTGTAACATTATTGTTATTGTATAAGCTTTTATTTAGCAGTATCAGATGATTCGGGACTCACATTTCTGCCACAAAGTCTGCCACATTTTACTCCAATTGACTAGGTCGAAAGCTTTACTATAATCTATAAAGCACAAATATGGTGCGATGTTGAATTCTATGGATTTTTCCATACTCTGTCGTACGTTTAAAATGTATTCCCTAGTACCACGTGCAGGTCGAAACCTACTTGCTCCTTGGAAATTTCAGTAAAGAAGTACTTCAAAAGTAAAAAGAGCTTTATACTCTCCAAAATTATGTGTAAAAGTATCTTACCGCACTGCGCAATTAGAGCAAGTGTGTGATAGTTGCTATAAATCTTTCGCTTCCTTTTTATTTATGGGAATATATAGTAGTTTTTTTCAATCTTCAGCCATTTTCCTGTCTGCCACACTCTCTGACAAATTTGATGTATTATATCCAACGTTACTCAGGGCCCAAATTATTTCAATAGGTATATTATCTGGACATTGATATACTCTTTTGAGTACGTCAGGTTCTGTCGCAAAAATGGCATATTCTTGTTGTGATGAAGCGTCTGTGCTCTCCTCTCTGGTCTCAGGTTTGGTTTAATGCTCTTCTATTTTCTTCCATTTTGCAAAGTTATTTGATTTGACCGTTCAGCGCTTCATAGACTTCATAGACAGCTTCATATAATTTTCATTGTTCAGTCCTGTGGCTTTTAAGCACTTCCTCTCTTGTATTTTAGTCCACGTGGGATATGTTATACATTGTTTTCTTCTTAATTACATTGACGTAGACAATTTTGACTGACATTTTTAACAAATTTGTAATTCAACAACAACCTCATTATATTTTCCATTTAAGCAAAGGGTTCACACTTATTGCTTCACCCTGTATAATTATTATTTATACCATTGGATAGCATTTTTTATAGTCTTTTCAACGATGTATCACAAGTAGGGGCTTGCAATTTAAACTTTTTTGGTTGTAGTGGGTGGGGCGTAGGGGTTGATGGGGCTGAGTCCTCTTTCATGTCATTTTTGTTACCCCTTACTATCCTAGAAACGGTTTCAAGCATTTTTCGATATTAGGGTTTGTATGTGTGAGATACAGCCCATTGTAAGTTTTAAAATTGACACACTGTATATATATATATATATATATATATATATATATATATATATATATATATATATATATATATATATATATATATGTATGTATACTGGATCCATCCCGCATATATAACTGTGATATTATTCAAATTAATTTTCAGGCGAGAATATGTTTGGCTTTTTCTTTCTATTACAGGATTATTTTTTTGAGGTGCTTTCTGAGATAAGTCTAACTGATGTTGCTTTATGATATATATTTTATATAACTTTTTATATCTATAACCAATTCTTATATAGTTAATAACAATGTTTAGACCGGTTTTTTGCTAATCTTTTAAATCTAAAAATAATACAGAACCAATATTTTCTATTTACAGTGCTTCCCACAGTATATTGACGAGTTTTTCTACGATTTACTTATTTTATATACAATGCATTTGATTTCTTCTAGATTTTCTCTTATCAGGTCTACATCGTCGGTAAGAAGACCTTATATATAAGTTTATACATTATTCCTTAGACCGTTTTACTTTACTTCGAAAAAACCTTATACAGCAGGACGGAAACTCGTGCTGTTTCAGGACACAGAAAAATCAGAAATGAAACTTTCATAAACCTGCCCCGGACATCTTGAAAACGCTTGCATAATATAAGAAGTTATACCGTTGTAAAATGCAGGAGCGCAACTTATAAATACTAATCAGATATGCTGTATATACATATAGGCATTCTGGCCGCACTGCTGACTTTTTACTCTCTAGGCCAGCTGAAGATATTTATTACCTTATGGTATTAATTAAGTGATAATTTTGTATTTTATAGGTTTGGGCTTAGTAGTACAGTCACATGTACATAAATAAGATATACCTCAAATAAATTTCGGTGTTAACTATTTGTAATCTTTAGAGATCACGGTATTTCTTTATAATTATACTCTGATTTTATTTACAATTATCATCCTATTTACTTCTATACTATTGTTCCACCTTAAATCATATGAGTATAAAAATCTTCACTGTACAGTAGTATTCTACAAAGGTCCTTTTAAGCATTCCTCTTCTGCACCACTCACCTAAATAGGTGTCATACTAGGTATTCCATATATCGTCGGCTGTATGAAATAATGGCTTAACTCAAAAATTGACAAAATTGTCCGCTAGACGTCACTAGTGTCGCTATGACATTTTGTCGGTTGAGATAAATTGTACATTTACGTAAATTGTACAAATTGACAATTTTAGATATTTTCAAACGATATCAGTGAGAATTTTGGAGTTGTGTCACATTAAAAAAAAGGAATAAATTTATTGTTTTAAAAATGTCAGATCCAAAGGGTTATCAGAGAAGAAGTGAAATAATCCTATCTCGAGCAGGAGTAATTTTTGTAATAATATCAATATTATTTTAATTATAATTCCAAACAATCGATTTAGTAGAAAACTTTAGACGATTTTTTGATTACATCTACCGGTTTACCATTTTAGTTGTGATACGGACCCTAAAAAAAAAGCTCTGGTATTCACTACTGTTTTAAAACTTCATTTGCACAAGAGAAGTACAGAACAGTTGATACCACCAAGAAAAAAAACAAGAAAAGGTTTAGAAAGCCTGCGAATAACCGAAAAAAAAAGAAAAAAAGACCTTACTAGCCTTTGTAAAAACAAAAATGATCTATCAACTCACGCTTATATCTACTGACATTTAAAGCAGTGTGAATCATAACATTTTCTATTATTAATAATATATAGTTTTTTTATTTCGTTCTTATAGTTGTCTTTAAACACATTTTTTCATTCAAGTCACTAGTGGTATTTTTTATTGAACTTTTATTTCAGTTGATAGAAATAACAAAAAATGCCAGTTTTGTCTTTGCCTTAATAAATTAGTCTTGAAAAACAAAATGTTGATGTGCAATAGTGGCACAACTCAAAATAAGGGTTAAATTTAAAAGTCTGTGTTACAATTCATTAAAGGCTACCTAACGCTCTCCCAAATAAACCAAAAAATCCCAATCCATGTAGTAAAACAAATAAGACAAAATTATTGGCACACAAACTTTAAACACCCTGTTTTAAAAAAATACCAGTTATTGTGTTGTGCCACTATTGCATACAGCCGGCGATATACCCTACCAATCAATTTTGACAAGAAGAATCCGTCAGATTAACATTTTTTATTTTATATACTTATTAAATACATTCCATGTGGAGCAACTGAGCAAAACGTATTAAATCCAAAATATTTGATTTTGAGTTATCGACAAAAAAGCTAAATGAATTAAACCTAATTAAAAGTAAATATTTTATTGACTATAGAACTTTATATGCCCAAATAGACAACAGAGAAAACATTTTTAATAAATCATCCCAAATTTTGGCACATGCAGATGATGTTGACCTAGTTGCCCGCACAACACGCAAGCTAGAAGAAATGTATACCATCTTCTCAAAATGCCTCAAAAAATATGGGGCTGCAAGTAAACGAGGAGAAAATTAAGATAATGGCATCAACACCCAACAATAGAGCCAAAAACATCGGCCACCAATTCACGGTTGATAACTCTACCTTTCAAATAGTGGACAAATTTACATATTTAGGCTCCCTGATCACCAAGGAGAATGTCATGACGGAAGAAATCAAGCGAAGAATAATCCTAGCAAACAAATGCTATTATGGACTGAGTAGACATATAAGAAGCAGAAACTTACGAAACCCTTATACGACCAGTGTTGACATATGGATCGGAGACATGGACCATTTCCAAGGCAGATAAAAACCTCCTGCTTATATTTGAACGAAGGATCCTGAGAAGATATTCGGTGGCATCTGTGAAAATGGTGTTTGGAGAAGGAGGTACAACTACGAGATATATCACAGATATCAACATTTATATTTAGTGATAAAGACCTAGTATCTCTTATAAAAATAGGAAGACTAAGATGGGCAGGACATCTGGCTAGATCACAGCAGAACAACCCTCCTAGAAGAATCCTTATGTCATAACATGTGGGAAGTAGAAGTAGAGGTAGGCAAAAACTCAGATGGAGAGATGGTGTAGATGAGGATGGTAGAAAAATAGGCGCAGCAAACTAGCAACAGTTGGCAATGGATAGAACTGACTGGCGTAATAGACTTGGGAAGGTCGAGGCTCTTTTATAGGGCTGTAGCACCAATGATGATGATGATAGAATTTTATTAATCACATTATTTTTGTCGGAAAGTTGGAATTTTGCGATCAATTTCGGAGTTTTTAATTTTTAAAGCTTTCATTTTGTGGATTTATCTCAGTTTGCTTAAACATTATGTGAATTTATGGCATTTTGCTTTATATAAATGGATTTATTTCGTTTTACTTAACCGTTGGTTGGATTTATGTCATTTTGCTTAATAATTAAATACCTAAATGTCAAAAATAAAACAGCAGTATACGAAAATACTAATATTTATTTATAAAACAACGCTTCTCAAATATGTAGGCCTGTATCACCTATAAAATCACATTCCTTTTTCATATCTTCACCTTCATCAGCGGTGTCATTTTCTCGGTTTTCTAGAATGTCCTTATACTATTTAAGGTCTTTTTCTTCTTCCCACGTATTTCCAAATTCTTGTATCAGTAAATGTTTTAACGATTTTTTTTCTTCACGTGGTCTTTCTAATCTTGCGGTTTCTAGTGTCAATTGTGAGTCTTTTTTACTACTTTTTTTAATCATCGTTTTAGGAACTTCAGAGTTACTTTCGAACCTAAAGTGTTTTGAACCATTTTGAAAATTTTTGTAGCAATCTCCGTTGTAAACAGATAAGCACGTAAGTTTTTGTTAATTTTGTTATTATGTTATTTAGTCTGCTTCTTGTGCAATCTGTATTTTTGATAACTGTTTGTTTGAGACAAAAATAAACGTTTGATTTGTTTCTCCAACCATTTTGTTTATTTTAGTTTAGAAAAATCTCCTAACCCCTGTTTGTGTTTCTTTATTTTAGGAAGGAAGAACCTTTCTTTCATCCAGCAACATGAGGATCCTTCAAAGCGGCGCCCTTATCCTAAATTGCTAGAAGCCCTTTCTTGTTGTCTTAATTGCCCAGGTGTCCAGGAGATTTGTGTAAGTATCCCTTTATTTCATTTTTTGGTAGCTACCCCAATCCGACACCCTTGTCATTCAGTTACCCACGACAGCAGCTCTCCAGTTAACCCCTGAGTGCCGTTCGTACAAGTAATGATTGTTTTGCTTGCCCTATCTTCGCCCCCAGTAGTTTCTGTCCCCAATCTTCTACCCCTATGTTCTTACCCTGAGGTAGGCAAAATATTTCTCGTTACAATCTCTGTAAGTATTTTTTGATTTTTTTTGTAGTTAGTTTCTCCCAATCCTCTCCAATTAAAGGAATCCTCCTCCAAGACTCAGCTCTCCAACCAAAATACCAGTAGCCATTCGCAAACGTTTTAATTTATTTGCTTACCCTATCTTCAAGCCTAGTAATTGTTTAGTCCCCCTTTCAACATCCTATAAGTAAATTATAATTGTTACACAATGGATTAAGGATTAAGGCACACCTACTGGAGCTCTTTAAATACATTCTTACATGCAATCCAGCCCTCATTGTATAAGCCATTATACACAGGCCCCATGGGACTATCCAGAAAAGACCTTACAATTAAACGAAGAATCCATATAGGCCACAAAACTAACACACAGCTTCCTGATGACATCAGATATCCGGCCTATTTGTCAAACATGCCAGTGCCAACTAACAGTGAAACACATTCTTATCAAATCTCACCAATACAGTACAGTAAGACAACAGGAAATAAAGATGAATATAAAAAAATGCAGGCTTACATCAGAAGAAAAATAAGAGAAGCTAAAGAAAAAGAAGCTGTAGAGAAATGTAAAGAAATAGAAAGACTACAAGCCAAGCATGACAATTTGAATGTACACAAAAAGGTAAAAGAAATAACGGGTACTTTTAAAAAGCGAACACAAATGAAACTCATAGACACCAATGGAAAATTAATCATTGACACCCAAGAGATGAAAGACAAATGGAGAATATATTTGGAGACACTTTTTCAAGATCCAAGAACGGATTATAGGCATCCATTTTCAGAGAGGATGACGGGCCCGGACATACTTAAATCCGAGGTAGAAGAAGCAATAAAACGGATGAAAAACAGGAAAGCTGTAGGGCCTGATAATATCGAAGCTGAATTTTTAAAACTCTTGGAGAAAGAAGGAATAAATTGGATCACGGCTGTCTTCTATAAAATATACAATACAGGAATCATCTCTGATAAATGGCTAGAATCAGAATTCATAGCGATACCTAAAAAACAGGGGGCTAAAAAGTGCGAAGAATATCGAACAATCAGCCTAATGAGCCACATGTTGCCACAACTGTTTCTTAGAGTCATCCATGGAAGAATTTATAACAAGTGCGAAGAACAAATATCGGACAGATAGTTCGGCTTCATTAACGCAGTGGGTACCAGAGAGGCACTTTTCGGAGTACAGGTACTGATTCAAAGATGCAGGGACGTTAACTGCGACGTATACGCGTACTTGATCGACTATGAAAAGGCATTTGACAGAGTTTAACATCAAAAGATGATAAACATTTTAAAAGAAGCAGACCTGGATGACAAAGATCCCAGAATAATTTCAGAACTATACTGGAATCAGACCGCATACATGAAAATTAACGGAGAAGAAACAGATCACATAAAAATACTACGTGGAGTTGGACAGGGATGTATCCTATCGCCGTTGATATTTAATATGTACTCAAAGAAAATTTTTAACGAGCCTCTTTACGGAATAGACAAAGGCATCCTTCTAAATGGTGAAAGAGTAAACAATGTTAGATATGCCGACGACACCATGGTGATAGCAGATAGTTTAGAGGGACTTCAGAGGCTAATGGACAGAATAAACGAGTACAGTCAACAGTACGGACTAAACATTAATACCCACAAAACGAAACAAATGATTATCTGCAAGGAGGATATAAATGGGGCTCATCTATACATTAATGGGGCGCAGATAGAGCGAGTAAAATAGTATTGCTACCTGGGAACTATTATAAACGAACAGTGGAGCAATGTACAGGAAATAAAGTGCCGCATAGGAAAGGCAAGAACTGTCTTTAACAAAATGAGCGCCATCTTCAAAAGTCACAACATATCCCTAGATACAAAACTGAGACATTTGGGATGCTATGTTTTCTCTGTGTTGTTTTACGGGGCGGAGGTATGGACGCTTACAGACACCACTATTAAAAAACTTGAAGCATTTGAGATGTGGCTTTATAGAAGAATGCTGAGAATATCATGGATAGCAAGGATCACGAACAAGGAAGTTCTAGAAAAAATGAGGAAGAAACCAGAGATAGTGTTTACGATCAAACGCATAAAATTGCAATATCTGGGACACGTTATGAGAAATCAGCACCGTTACTCCCTGCTGCAGTCTATATTTCAAGGTAAAGTCAAAGGTAAGAGAGGACCCGGTAGAAGGAGAATATCATGGTTGCGGAATTTAAGAACATAGTTTAAGAAAACCTCAACGGAGCTGTTTCGAGCCGCAGCGAGCAAGGTTATGATTGCCAATATGATTTCCAACATCCGAAACGGATAGGAACCAGAAAAAGACGAAGAAGAAGACAACAGCTAAATCTCAAACCGCAGCTAGGCGACATTCTCAGTGATCCCAACCAGACAGAGTTCTTCAGGTTTTTAGAAAAATATTATTGTATAATAAATTCTAAATTATTTTTATATGACATAACTTATTAATGCTACTATATTTCTTGTAATATTGTTTGTTATCGCATCGTTAATGCGAACATTATTAGCTATAATTGTAGAAGCTCTTTAACGTTTGATTGTATTGCTTAATCAAATATGGTAGACAAAGCCGAGAAAAACAAAAGTTGTGTTCTAAAAACAGGAAGTAATTACAGTTTCGTTCGAAGTGACCCATTATATTGATTCACTTACATTTTGACCGGCCTATTGATTTCGACGAAGCTGCGAGCGTTGAAGACTCGACGAATCGCACAGACCACCTGCTGCTGGTGACCACCATTATCTCTTAGAAGTACATGTCCTCATACTCATGCCGTATGCAAGTCTCGTCGTACATCGCCACTATATCTCTATGTTGATGGATCACAATTTTGCCTTTTTGCGCCTCAGTTGTGTTGCTGAAAGAAAAAATATACCAGTTCTTTATTTGTAGAAAAATCTCAGCTAAACCAATAGAAATGTTAATGATGAGGCAGTTGTAGATCTTTGTCACAATTAGATGGTATGTACGCGCCGGCTCAAGCGAGGGGTTCATTAGAATTTTATATTTATTTTGTTTTCTTGCGGATAAACTATAAAACGATTTGTAACGATATATTAAAAAGACTATCACAGTCGATTTAGAAATTAAACTATAGTAATTCTTAAATTGTTCAGCAAATAACTAAAAAAACGATAAAAATAATGTCAACTGGGACAAGCAGTTTGGGTTAGATATCAATAATTTTATCTCCGAATAAAAAGTGTTTTTTGTTGGTTTATGCCAAATATTAAAAACAGGTTGTTAACAAGAGTAAAATTAAAGTGTTTTTTAATTAGGGAGAAATAAAATTGTAAGTACAATTTTTTTTTAATTAATCACAAAACCACATCAACTGCGCAGGGTTATTAGTGGATATAACAAATACATTAAATATTACATTAAATAAAATTGAATAACTTGATGTCTTTTAAATAGCTTAACACTGTCGAAATAGCTCACTTTTTTGGTGAGAACTGTCTTGAGATCATCATCTGTGAATCCGTGGTATCTTCTTCTTTCCTTGAATTGACGACAATCAAGCAGGATGTGTTTCACAGTCAGTGGGTTAGAGCATGAAGATAGCTACTCCGCCACTGACCTGTTGTGCTACTCTGTTTTTTTGGAAAACATTGATAATTTCGAAGATTTATATTAACTTGTTTAAAATGAGTTTCATGAAGACATAAGATCTTTGGGCATAATTCATTTATTAATAGTTTTAACTGTTCCAAATGGGTATAAAACCCATTAAGATTCCACTGTAAAATAAAGGAATTGGACATGTTAGAATTCTGCCTGAGATAATTGTTCATCTGTTTCTTCTGTGGAAGAGATATTATTGGGCTTTAGTTTTTTTTTTAATCTAGCTATATTATTTTTTAATTTTGAATTGTGGGTATAAACGTGAACAAAATTAAGGATCTCAATTAGCTCGGTAGTTTCATTCCAGTAATCTTTTGAAATTATTTCAGGGTGTTTGGCATATATTGTATTTTCTAGAAAGTCACATATTTCATTATAATTTAGGATAAACGGTAGTGATCTGTTTTCTATTTTGTCTTTAATTGACTCTAGTGAAAGTAAAAGTTCTTCGCGGGAATTTCTGGTTGACTTTTTTTAGTTTGCTTACTACAGGAGAAGTAAATATCTGTGAATCGGTCTGTGGGGTATTTTCGTTAGTGTCTGGAGAAGATGGGATGAACCTTTTTAGTTGATTAGGGACGTTTGTATTAATTGGATTTGGTGTTATTTCTACTGGAGTAGGATTTCTGATGTTGTTTGAGGTTGATGATGTTGGAGTTTTTAAGGAAGATGTTTCACTTCGATTACTTATGGATCCTGTCAGGTTATTGTCAGTTTCCATAATTTGTTCTGTTTGGTTATTAAAGGATTTTATTGTAATTAATGTATTTTGAAAAGTTTCTGGGTGTGCACTAGCAGTGGATGAATTAGTTTTGTCAGAACTTTGTAGTTCTGTTTGGTTATTAGATGTATTTACTGTAGGTAATATGTTTTGAGAAGTTTCTGAGTATACATTAAAAGTAGTGGGGTTTGCTTGGTTAGAGCATTCAGCTTCTTGATGACCAATAGTCTTGCATTTTGTACAGTTAAATCCTTCTATAGAAAGGTATAAACGATAATTGGTATTATCAGAAGAGATAATGAAAGAATCAGGAATAGATATATATTGTCCAAAGGTGTAATAAATATTTGCCTTCTAAAACTCAAGACATGATTGTATTCGCTTTCAGGCATACGTACTCTTAGAAAAGTCGTTTTTGAGACGGAGTTTATACTTTATACCATTTATACCATTTATACCATTTGATGTAGTTCTTGTTCAATTAACGAGTTTGGAACAGTAGGACAAGCATTTGATATGACTAATCTTTGAGCTGGAGATATGTCTTCTTATTTTTACTTGAGTTTCTTTTATATTAACATATTTGTGGGAATGTAGTAGTGAATCGACTGCATTTTTAGATGATAGATATCGACATATTCTATTGTTGGCAATTCTGGAAGCGAAGGATACGTTACGTGGACCAACTAGTGAACCAACGGCGATGATATAGTCATGAACTTTAGTTCCTTCAATACTGGAAAGTATTATAGCTTCTTCTTTTGTTGGATCTTTAAATGTGTTGACAACACTGGAATATGAGACGTGAGATGAAGTGTGAGTAGTATTCATAGTTTTATTCGAAGTCATGGTTGATTAATTATAAGTCCGGCCCTATCACCGGTTCGAAAACCGGTGTGGATTTTGACCCAAAACTGGATTTGTTTCTATTTTTTCGGAACGTTATAGGTTATATTAATATTAATATAAATACTATGAAGTGATTTTTGGTACTCCCGTAACTTTTACTCGGTTGACTTGAAGGTAGCACTATAAAGATTTTCTCCAATAAGTTTACTACCTTTTTACTGCCAAAGTTCAAACACTACTTAGTTTTTAACCAGTTTTACTAAATGAAACTGTGAAAAATACTTTAATATTAATTAATATTGAGTATTGTTGAAAGAGTTCTAACTTAATATTTTTTTTAAGTACAACTTTTATTTGATCCAAATAAAACTATTTGAAACATATTGCAATAAATTCATACCAACAAAAGATACATTAAAAAAAAACAATAAGCCAAACGAATTGCCAAAAATTAGTAGCGGCTCTCACTCGAAAGCTTACAAATGACGAAAATAAAAATTAAAAGTGGATAACAATTCAGAAACTAGAACAGCAGTCAACAAACAATTATCAACATCAACCTCACCTTTAACATCTCCAACATTAATCTACTATAATGCCGTAAACAATTTCAATTTTCTATCTAAAGATCAAGCAATTGTTTTATCGTCAGTACCAGATATAAAAGTACATAAATATATACGATGTTTATTTAGGAGGGTATAGAAGTTTGAAATTGAATAAAACAAAGAAGATTTTTATAAATTGACACAAAATTGACTTTATTTGAAAGGTAATCTTTTGGCGTTATAATTTAATAATGAATTCTGGCATATGACCATCACGGTTGGCTCTAACGTAGTCTAATCTGGAGGTCCAATTTTTGATCACTTTTTCCAATATTTGTATATAATAAGGCGGCGACCAATGCAGCGAATGTTGTCCTCAAGTGGTCAATCGTTTCATGTTTATCGGCGTATAAAGCGTATATTTAGCTTCAGAACAATACTAGCACCTTTACATATTTCCACTTAGGATTTCCACCATGGATTAATTGATGAGCCCCAATTAGTATATTCTTCATCTATTTTTCGTAACATGTAGTGGATATCATCTTGATCTTCTGCAAGTATTACTTGGTCAAGAGCAAAATGCAAGCTGTACAGTGTATAGTCTCCAATTTTAACACCCATAGGTTCACATTTTCTTTTCCAAATATCCAAAACCCCCTCCAAATAAATCTTAAAGAATGTAGGTGCAATGCAGCAGCCTTGGCGAAGTCCTTTGGTCACTTTTATCTTTTTTGTCACTTTTTGTCCAATCTTTATTACACTCGTCATATCATCGTACAACTCCCTTACAGCATTAATGTAAATTGGTGGAATATTCTTGTCTTCTAGCACCTGCCATAGCTTGGCTAATGGGACACTGTCATACGCTTTTTGAAGATCAATAAATACCATGTGTGTCTCCATATTATGTTCCAAACGCTTTTCTATTGTTTATTTTAGGCAGAACACATTGTCTATACAAGAACGACCAGTACAAAAGCCACTCTGATCTTCAGCGTCATGGCAGCAATCTTTAATTCGGCTTTTAATTATCTTCCCGTAGACTCTACAGATTGAGTTAGTTACACTAAGCCCTCGGTAGTTCTTACAATCTTTTCTGTCGCCTTTATTTTTGTATAGATTGCTGATATATGCAGCTTTCCATTCTGGGGGTAGCTCTTCTTCTCTCAAGAATAAATTAAAAGTATAAGCCAATAGCTGAAATAATTTGTCAGGGCCATATTTAATCAGTTCAATGGGTACTCCCCCCGGTCCTGGAGCCTTTCCATTTTTCATAGCGTTGGCGTGTTTTTTAATTTCTTCTGGTGTTATTTCAGTTTCTTCGCGGTAGGAAATATCATATTTTTGATAGCCAATATCTTGGAATTCTGTTCGATCTTCTGTCAGCATTTGTTCATAATATTCGACCCATAATTCTGGGGCTATTAGAGTTAACCTACTGCATTCTTCTCTATCTGTTCTACTACCTCTAATTGTTTTCCAGGCTTCTTTACTTCTTGCTGTACCCATAAAATTTTCTACGTTGTCGCAGGCTTGATTCCACATCTCATTTTTTTCTTTATTTACCTCTTTTTTTACTTCTTTGTTTAAGCTGTTGTACTGTTGTCGATAGTAAGGGTCCTTTGTTGCTAGCCATTTGTTATACATATTCTTCTTCTTCCTCACAAGATCTTCTATTTCTTTATTCCACCATTCATTTCTATTTTTTATGCTATCCACTTCTCCAATAGCTTCCATTGCAGCTTCGTCAAGAGCTTTCATAATTTCGTTGTACGTATTAATTGGTGAGGAGTAACAAACATCGTGCAATTTCAGATTCAACCTCATTCGATACAGAAACTGGGTAGACTCATTTTCAAAACCTTGTAGATTATATCTCTTTGTTGAAATGTCTTGCAGTATCATTGAACTTTCGTTTTCATTTTATACCATATTTTATATCCCCAGTTTTAACTACAATCGAAATAAATGAGAATCGCTAGCGATTGCGACTGTCAACTGTCATGGCATAGTAGCTTTTAAATTTCGACATCAAAATGAAATAGAATCAGGGCCCTGGAGTAATTGCCTTAAATCAGAATTATGCAGCTGATTTGTAAAATCTCGATTATCTCGAAAACTGTTGAGTTTTGAGGTTATTAACAGGTTTACCTTTTTTTGTCAAAATAATATATCTTTACTATTTTCTGTCATAAATATAGGTAACTTAAAGAGCAAAAAAAACTTTTTTGCAAATTTGTGCAAATTTATGCCACATATGTGGCATATGTCGCGCCCTCTATCAGCTACATCAAAGTGTGCATCAAATTATAATTCCTCATATACAAAAGTACCCAGTTGTAAATTTTTGTACATAAATGTTTACAAACGTGAACGTTATAGCGAAAAATAAAATTTTAAATTTGCTCTTGAACATCCTGTATCTTTCTTAATATTAACATCTTATTAAAGCGATTTGGCTTAAATCGTAATATTTTAAAGTGAAAAATCTACTGTTTCTTTTTGTACAATTACTTAAGAACCACCCTGTATAATATGTAATCCACACAAATGTTTTCTAATTCTAAATTCAATTGTTTCCCATTTTCATAAGTTTTAAGCCAATAATTCAAAAAGCTCTTTGGTTTCATAAATTATTTTGTCGGAAATGAAGTTTCGTGTTGTAATCCCTTCAACAATACGCTTACGATATTTATGGAGTTCTCGCAGTCTAAAATACTTAATGCTCTCACGCGTCGTTACCGTTACTTTGCGTTGTGTTGCGGCTTTACGAGTTGCGTTACCGAATCATGATTAGATAGAAATGTTACTCTTCGATGATTTAGAACAAGCAGTTTACGTGTATCTGTGTGCTTACATGATAATCTGGTAAAAATAAATCGATTACAAGCTTTTTGCATGAGGTTTAAGGGATTTTTATTATAAACTTTTAATACATTGTAAACTTTTCATTTGAATACTGTTTGAATTTTATAAAATGATTAGAAATATATATAGAGAAGAATCTAGGAGAATACCAGGGAGGATTTCGGAAAGGAAGATCAACAACCGATCAAATTTTTATGCTAAAACAAATCCTGATCAATTGGTATGATCTATCGGGGATGTAGAATGTATCCGACACTATCATAGGCCGATTTAAAATCTACGAAAGGATGGTATATGTCGATATTGAATTTATTGGTTTTTTCCAGTATTTGCCTTAGCACAAAGATTTGGTCTGTTAGACCACGCAAACCACTTTGATATTCGCCAAGAAGCTCCTTTGAATATGCACTCAGGCGACCATATAAAATACTCGAAAATATTTTGTACGCTGTATTAAGAAGGGTTTTTTCCCTATAGTTTCTACATTCCAATTGATCGCCCTTTTTGTGCAGCGGGCAAACGATCCCAATACACCACTCTTCTGGGATTTGTTCCTCATTCCAGGCTCTCAGTATGATTTTATATATATGATTAGTCAGAATAGCACCTCCACATTTAGTAAGTTTCTGGGTATACCATCACTTCCTGGAGATTTATTATTTTTTAGGTATTTTATTGCATCTTGTACTTCCTGAATTGATGGAGGCTCCAATGGTGTATTGCTGTTTGCTCCTGGCGGTGGTTGATTTGGATCTTCTACTTCAATAGTAAGTAGTTCTTTATAGTGTTCCACCCACCTTTTCAATACTTCTTTTTTTATATTGAGTATATGCCCCTCCTTATCCCTACATAGTCCGATTTTTGGTTTAAATTCTTTTCTTGCTTTATTTAGATTTTTATAGAATTTTCTTGTTTGATTTTCCTTTTTAAATACCTCAAGTTCTTCCAATATTCCATTTTCATAAGTTCGCTTTTTTCTCCGATGGATGTACTTCTCTTCTTTTCTGAGATCTTTATATTTTTGTTCTTTTTCTCGGGTTCTTCTTTGCTGCATCCATCAGTTGCATTGCATTGTTCTTTCTTCTTGTAATGTACTCGCACTCAGCATCGAATCACTCATTGCGTGGTGGTGGTCTTTGCGGCCCTCGAATGTTATTTGCTGCGTCTTTAAAGTAATTTTTACACATTTTCCATTGTTCACTAATTGTTAGATTCTCTTTAGTTGTGTATTTAGTTTCGATAAAGTTTTGAAACCTTTCTACCTTTGGCGGGTTTTTGAGGAGTTCAATATTAAGGCGCCTTGTTTTGGTACTTCTCTCCTTCTTCGCATTTGAGATTCTAGTCCGAATTCTTGTGCCAATTTTTTACTACCAGGGAAATAATAACTAAAAATCTTTTACATTAACAATTAAAATTACATGTGTTCGTTAACTTTTTTCTTGTTCTCTCTATGTCTGGAAGAACATAGCCAAAAAACCTAAGACCTAAGCCTATGTCAAAAACCTAAGACAAGACAAAAACAAGAATCTATAAACCAGCAATTAGGCCTAAATTAATATACACGGCGGAGACAAGACCTGACACATCTAAAACGAGACGACGACTAGAAACAACAAAGATGAAAATACTTCGACGAATATCAGGGAAAAGTCTGTTGGATAGGGAGAGAAGCAAAAACATAAGAAGAGCATGCCGTATAGAAGACATAAATGAATGGGTGACAAAACGGAAACTGTAGTGGAACGAACACATTAGTAGAATGGCAGAGGATAGGATAGTACGACTGGCACGAGATAAGTCACCAAATGGACGAAGAAGTATTGGCAGACTAAGGAAATATGGTGCGATAATTTAAACAATTTAGGAGGCTAATATTGAAGAAGAAACAGGCTTTCAAGCTTACATACACAAAGGAAGAAGAAAGAAGAAGAAGTAACTCTTTTACAAAGAGTACACACATAATTATTTGCTTTAAATATAGTTATGAATATATAAGCAGCATATGAGAACGATTTTATCTGACACAAATATGTAAAACCGCATATAAATTTTTTCATTAAGTTAGTTCTGAAAGACCGTGTCTGTGAATATTAATACAATTCGTGGGGCGTAAAACATAAACCGTTTCACTGCTTGAACGAGAAAACTAACTATTAATTGCCAATTCTTGTGTAACGTCATCCTTCGTTAGCTAGAATTTAAGACCTCTATAAAACTACATTTGTAGTTCTATGTCTAATTAAATTAATTCGACTACCAATTTCGGTGGTCTTATTTTAGAATATCTAACGAATGGAAACTATAAAAATACTAGTGAGAATACCGTTAATTAAACGTCCAAATATAGAAAATCATCGTTTATTTTAAGAAGGCGTATTTCAAAAATAACTTAAAATACTTATACGACGAAAGATAGTTGAGATATCAAAGATAAAATTAAAATATTGTCATTAAAGTTTTTATTATTGTGGGGATCTATATGTGCCCCCAAATTTCAAAAAATCTGCTGATATCTGTCATAAAATCCCATGTTATTTAAATACATTTATTCCAGTTGTCAGAGACGAAAATGCCATTAGATCTCTAAAAATCTAAGAACAAGCTAAATTTTGTCAAGAATGTCAATTTTAGGACACCAAAAAACCGTTCTGAACCGTTCTCTGAGAAACAACGCTTGAAACAATCGGCGATTTGGAACGTCAGTTACGCGCGCGATATCAATGTTCAATAAAATTTGTATCAGTGGAACGGTAAAAATTCGATATCTTTTGATTAGAGTGCCCTATCGACAAAAATCAAGATACGTTTCAAAGGAAAAGAGTGAAGCTTTCATATGCAATTTTTGTAATTTGCCTCAAATAAACTTAGTTTTTATAAATGTGTTAAATAAATAACCGTTGTCCGATTTTTGCAATTTTTTTGATTCCCATGAGATCAATACAATACAGGGTTACGCAATTGAACTGTTACCAACTTCACACCGATATATCTGGCAAATCGATAATGACAGTTACGTCAAAGTTGGCCTGATAACACTTCAGTATGTTTATGAGCCGTCAAAAGCATTTGCATTTAAGTTTTATACATACAACAAAAATTAATCTCAATGGAATTTAAACTTAATAGTGTGATTGCGTTATATTTGGCTGGAAAATCACAACCAGCTATCGTTCGTCAGCTCAAACACCTCATAGTGAATAAAATGTTTGTGTATCGCACCATAACTCGTTATAATGATACTGGTAGCATTGCCAAAAGCTATGGTGGTGGACGAAAAAAAAACAGCAACATCGCCTGAATGGTGCGGAAAGTGAAGGCTTGACTTGAATGAAATCCACATGATAGTGGTAATCAAATGGCCAAAGAACTGAAAATATCAAAGCGAAGCATACAACGAATATTCAAAAAGGAGCTCAAGGTCAAGCCTTACAAGTTCCAGAAAGCACACAATGTTACACCAAAGCAAAAAAGTTCGGCTTGAAAGAACAAAGGAGTTGTTATTCCTGCGCGAACGTGGCGAATCTCCGAACATAGTGTTCTCTGATTGATGAGAAATATTTCCCTATTAAACAGTTCATAAACTCTTAAAATAATCGTGTTTACTTGACAGAACGCACTTACGAAAGGTTGAGCATACGAACGGCCACCCGAAGTAATTTCCCATCTCAAGTAATGGTATAGGCAGCTGTAACCGCCGATGGACGCTCTTTAATCGTTTTTATTAAATCTGGTGTCAAAGTCAATGCAACTTATTATCGAGAAAATGTTTTAGATGCTTTAAAGCCGTGGGCACGCAAATATTTCGGTTGTAGACCATGGATATTCCAACAATACTCGGCACCGTCTCATAAAGCTAGTATGAACCAAGAATGGTTAAAAAACCATGTTCCACACTTCATTTCATCCACACAATGGCTTTCGAATTCGCCAGACGCAAATCCGATGGACTATTCCATTTTGTTCATTTTGGAGAGCAAGGTGAGGACTAAAAATATGCCAGTATGGATGCGCTGAAGAAAGCAATTATACGTAAATGGGCCAAAATACCGGAAGATCACATTCGTGCAGAATGCAACTCATTTTTTGATCATTTGAAGGCCATAGTCAAGGCAAAAGGTGGCCACATCGAGCTAAAGGAAGTGGATTCTGAAATTTTGATTATTTTCACACATTTTTGTCATTTGAATCAATAAAAAATAATTTCGTATGTTTTTCAAAGTACCTAACTTGTGCTACAAACTACACCCAAAGCTGTCTTCTTGGATGCATTTCCTGTTACGTCCAATTACGTCGTTTGTAATGTAAAAGTTAAAATTCTGCATTTTTTAGTCATATTCCAACGTTTCATGTTAAACGTTTTGAAGATTTTTTTTCTTCTCCTTCCTTCTTATATGTAGCCTTTAAAGCCTGTTTCTTCTTCAATATTAGCACTTTAAATTGTTTAAATTGTCGCACCATATTTTTCTTGGTCTGCCAATAGTTCTTCGTTCATTTGTTGACTTATCTCGTTATTCGTTCTATCCTATCATCTGCCATTCTACTAATGTGTTCGTTACACTACAGTTTCCGTTTTGTCACCCATCCATTTATGTCTTCTATATTGCATGCTCTTCTTATGTTTTCGCTTCTCTCTCTATCCAACAGATTTTTCCCTGATAGCCATCTCGTTTTAGATGTGTCAGGTGTGGTCTCCAACGTGTTTGTTAATATAATGTCTAATTGCTGCTTTATAGATCATTGTTTTTGTGTCTCGTCTTAGGTGTTTAATATTGTTCTGAAGCTATTTTCTTGTGGCATTTTAAATTAATTTATATTTAAATGAGAATAAGCCACAATTAAAGGTTAAAATACGTTTATTGACTTTTCAATTTCCACTTCGGAAATCGTTCTCAAAATACAAACATTAGTAAATTAAACAAATTTTGTTTTTTGTATAAATTGTATAATTGTAAATTGGTTCAAATCATCTTTAAATTAAGTGAATAAATTCAATTAATCCTGACATATATGGTCAGAAAACTACAGGAAGAATACAAGAAGTGGGGTTTAGAACTCAATACACAAAAAACAAAATATCTCCCAATAGGCGCAGAACTATCCAACATTCAGATGGACACAACCGAAATTGCATTCTGCACTGAATATACCTACCTAGGAATTGATTTCGACACCACAGGCACAGACAATAGGGAAATTAGAAAACGAATAACCCAGGCCCGTAGAACAATTGGATGCCTTAACGGAGTTCTTTGGAGCTCAGAAATTGGTAAAAGACGAAAATACAATATATATGAATCTCTCATAAAAACCAGCTTAACCTATGGTACAGAGACATGGAGACTAACAGAAAGCAATAAAAGAAAACTCGAAGCAACAGAAATGGATGTATTTAGACGATCACTTCGAATATCTAGAGCAGACAGAATTAGAAACGATGAAATAAGAAATCGGATGGGGGTAGATGGATCACTGGCAACAGACATAGAAAGGAAACAACTTATATGGTATGGCCATGTTCAAAGAATGCCAGAAACAAGACTACCAAAAATCGCCATGAAATGGATACCACCAAATCGTAAGAAACGAGGAAGACCAAAAAGAACATGGAAGGAGGGAATAACAAAGGCAATGAGCTCCCGAGACTTGACCGAAGAACAATGGAATGATAGAAATTCGTGGAAATTAGGCATCGGACAACGACGCAAGACGTTTTGAAACCGATATATATATATATATATATATATATATATATATATATATATATATATATATATATATATATATATATATATATATATATATATATATATATATATATATAATTCAATTAATATTAAACAACACCATTTTAGATTTGCATGGAAATCTGAATTTAGGTTATACTTAGCCTTCACAATATTGTTCTGAAGTTATTTTCTTGTGGCAAAGTAATCAGTAGCGCACCTAGAATTTTCCTGTCGGGGGGGGGGCTTTGATTCAGTACCGAAATTTTTTTTATTTTACCTCCATTTTGAGGCCTTATAATTTGTGACAAAGAGGTGTCGGAATAGTGCCGTCTAGGGGGGTTTAACCCCCAAAACCACCCCCCGGGTGCGCCACTGAAAGTAATTACTATTTAAATGGGAATAAGCCACAATTAAAGGTTAAAGTAAGTTTATTGACGTTTCAATTTAAACTTAGGAAATCATTCTCAAAATACAAACATTCGTAAATTAAACAAATTTTGTTTTTTTGTTTCTTGGTGAAAAATTCTTCTAATAATTTAATTTTATCTGGCTCATCTATATTGACAATTCAGACATACCTTATACATTTTAAAGTAGACGACTTTAAAATGATATTGCCAATATTGTTGAGTTGCGTTCCTGGGACGACTTTACTTATAAGATAGTTCATTCGATTACATGAAATCAACTTTAACTTGAGAATATCCGTCAGAAAAGATCATAACATGTAATTCGTCTTTAAAAAGACAAATACATGCCATGATGACAGTAAAATTCTCCTCTTAGTGATTCCATAGTAAATTATGAGAGAAAAACCAGGAAAAAAACCTCATAATACTATCCCGACATGGTAAGTATTTGATCGTGCATTTAGTTTACCTTCAATAAACACCAAATTCCGATTTTATATGTTTGTTATTTAAAAAACATAAATTATGTATTCTCTATATGTTACTGACTTACCAATACTGGTATTTTCCTTTTAATAACTTCCTCTTTCAATATGGGTAACCAGATCCTACTACATTCTGCCGAGGAATTCGCGACACAATTGGTCTCATTTAGCATAATTAGAGCCGCTTCTTTGATTTTTCTCTTTTTACCATCCGTTTCTTTTAGGACTATATTTGAATCATTCCATTGAACCCTATGTTCATTATCCCATGCGTGTTTACAGATTTGAGATCTATCAAATTCTCTATTTTTAATATAGGATTGATGTTCACTTATTCTAACATTTAATGGTCTTGATGTTTCACCTAAATAAAACTGATCGCATTCACAAGGTATTTTATAAATGCAATTCTTTGTTCTTTCTTGTTCATTGTTAGGTTTGGTTTTGTACAAGATAGATCTCAACGTCTTTATTGTTTTGAATGTTGTTGAAATGTTGAATTTATTTCCTATCCTTTTAAGCTTTTCCGATAATCCTTTTATGTATGGTATTGTTATTTTCCTCGTATTATTCCTTGCATATGCTGTAGGATCTCGTTCTAAGTTGTTTTGTTTTATTCGATCGATTGTTGAAAATTCCTTATTTATAAACGATAAAGGATAATCATTTTTTAATAAAACAGATGTTAACAAATGTTTTTCCTCCAAGAACGAATTTTCGTTAGAACAAGTAATTTTGGCTCTATCGTATAAGGATTTAATAATTCCCTTTTTAATATTAATATTGTGATTTGATTTGAAATTTAAATATCTGTTGGTGTGTGTTGGTTTTATATACACCTGAGTTTCGTATCCAGTATCGTTCTTATATATTAAAACATCCAGAAAAGGTAATGTGTTATTATATTCCTTTTCCATGGTAAATGTTATTGTCTCTTCTTTATCGTTTATATCATTTAGGAATGTGTCCAACAACTCTGATCCATGAGGCCATATTGAGAATACATCATCTACATACTTCCACCATACTGAGGGTTTTAAATTTTGTTTAGAAATAATATTTGTTTCAAAATCTTCCATAAATATATCGGCTAATAATGGAGATAAACTGGAGCCCATTGTTAGACCAAAATTGTGTTATCAGTATCAAAGTATGTATTATCAGTACATAATGTTATTAACTCCATTATAGCTGATATATTTAGTCTTGTTCTAGTTGCCAATGTATCATCACTTTCTAATTTTGTCTTGACTATATTTAAAGTCTTATCCAATGGCACATTCGTAAATAAACTATTTATGTCAAAACTTACTAAAGTATTATTTGGATTAAATTCAATATTTGATAATTTATTTAAAAAATGTTGTGTATTTTTTATAAATGTGTCATTTTTATTTGCAATTGGTTTTAAAATATTTAATAAACGTTTTGATAGTTCACTACAACTCAACAATATTGACAATACCATTTTAAAGTCGTCTACTTTAAAATGTATAAGGTATGTCTGAATTGTCAATATAGATGAGTCAGATAAAATTAAATTGTTAGAAGAATTTTTCACTAAGTAACAAAAAACAAAATTTGTTTAATTTAATAATGTTTGTATTTTGAGAACGATTTCCGAAGTGGAAATTGAAACGTCAATAAACGTATTTTAACCTTTAATTGTGGCTTATTCCCATTTAAATATAAATTGTCTTAGGTGTTTGTTCTTCCAGATTGTGTTATTAAGAGATCCCGCCGCATTACTAGCTTTTAAGTTTCGTTGTCGTACTTCTTCTTCAACATCTCCGTAACTAGTTATGTCTATTCCCAGATATCTAAACCTTGCTTCCTGCTTTATTATTTTCCCAACAATTTCGATTTTACATCATAGTGGGTATTTAGATGTTGTCATACATTTGGTTTTTTCTGCTGATATTATCATATTGTATTTCTTGGTTGTTGTATTGAAGATGTCTTTGGAGCTCGTTTTCGATCTCGGCGATTAACGCGGCGTCGTCTGCATAACATAATATTTGGATTTCTTTGTTTCCCATTCTGTAGCCATGACCTCTACGTACTGCTTGTATTATTTCGTCCATTATTATATTAAAGAGAAGTGGGCTTAACGAGTCACCCTGCCTGACATCGCTTTGTACCGGTATACACTGTATAAATTTTTCATTTATCTTTGCCTGTATTCGATTATATATATGGTTTGAATAATATTGATTGGTATGTTTCTTTTATACAGTTAATGTAAAACGTCTTCGACTTGGATGCGATCGAAAGCCTTTGTCAGGTCTATAAAACATATATATGCTGGTTTATTGTCCTCGATGGCCTTTTCTGTGATTTGTCTTAGTACAAATACGGCATCTACGCAGAATCTTCCGGATCTGAATCCTTGTTGTTCATCTGATAAAGTTGTTAGTTTATTGATTTTGTTGGTTATTATTTTTCTGGTAAACTTAAGTGCGGTGTTCAGTAGATCTATGCCTTTATAATTTTTGGGGTCTTCTTTATCTCCTTTATTGAAAATTGGTATCATTATGCTGTTTCTTCATGCTTCTGGTATCTTGCAGTGCAATATTAGTTTTTGTATAAGTTTTGTCATCCATAAAAATCGGACGTCTGCGCTGGATGGGCCATGTTGAACGGATGTTGGAGACTGAAACACCAAAACATATAATAAGGCAAATACCAGTAGGGAAAAGGTCAAAGGAAAGACCCAAACTCAGATACATGGAACAAGTGCAACAAGATCTAAAAACACTTAAGATTACCAACTGGCAAAACAAAGCAAGGAATAGAACAGAATGGCGGAAAATCCTAGAACAAGCCAAAACCCAGAAAGGGTTGTCGAGCTACTGATGATGATGATCATGATAGTTTTCTCATCTCTAGGGTTATACTTTCTCCTCCGTATTTTAGAAGCTTGTTGGTTATTTCGTCTGGTCCTGGTGACTTTTTATTTTTGAGTGAATTTATGGCTATCTCTTCTTCCTAAAAACTGATTTCTATTTGGTATCTTAATTCAGGTACGCTATTGTTCTTGTATTCCTTCAATTCTACCATTTCTTTTCGTTGGTTTCTTATAAATCTCCACTAGTGTTTTTGTATACCGTAGAAGTCGCTTTCCATCCTTTTTGTAAACTGTTCCCAGTGTTCTTTTTTTTCTTCTTACCAACTGCTTTTTTCATTTCGTATTCTTCTATATTTGTCTCGGGAGTCTGGGGTATTTATATTATCTGAGTTTTGAAGATTTATCTCTACAAATGACAATTTTACTACGACCGGTCAATAAAAGTTATAAATTTTTCTATCAAACATGTTTTTAATTCACTACTTTATAAATTCTTTAATCTTAACAAATTAATTAGAATTCTGGCTTATTGCAGAAGATTTGTTAATAATTTACAGTCAACTTCTCATAGTAAAAGTTATAGTCAGATTTCAGCAATCGAATTCAATGACTTCAAGGTTTTTCTGGTTAGATTAGCTCAGATAGAGTTTTTCTGAAGAGATTTTGCTATTAAATAAAGCTTAAAACTGGATTATTGAGAGTAGGAGGTCGTCTTGTAAAGCCTTCTAGAAATTATGATGGGAAACAACTCTTACTCTTGGATTAAAATCATGTTTTAAGCAAACTGATCTTGAGTCATGAGCATGTGAAACTTTAGCATGCTGGTCCACAACTCTTGTTAGCGACGGTTTGTCAAAAACTTTGAATAATTGCAGGGATGTCCCTAGCTAAAACGGTTGTAAGAACTTATTATATGCATTAGATGTTATTGGATTAAACCCAAACCTGCTTTTACAATTATTATGGCTGATTTGTCCGAACATCGTGTTAACGTATCACAACCTTTTTTCATAACCGGATTAGATTACGCATGGCCAGTCACATTAAAAGATAGAAAAGGATGCGGATGTAAAACTTATAAGGCGTATATATGTTTTTCTTCAAACGTCAAATAATGATGACATTACTTATCTAACTTGATCCTGTCAAAGTTTGATGTCTCCGCCGGCAGCAGTTTTTTTTCCCATTTCTTTACGGCGGAGGGAAAAATGTTGTCAAGGCAACAATATGAAACATGTCACAAAGCAACAATACAAATGTCATTAACAACAATTAAACATCATTTTTATTTATAGTAATATTAAAAGTACAATTAGTTAATGAGGCATTTTCAAAATTGAAACCGTGCAAAAATGTTCCCGACTCTTGATACGCATTGGTAATTGTTGATGATACTGATGGTCGAGAACAACTTTCAGCAATCATTCCCGATGTTGGCGGCTTGCGAACAACAATAAGCTGTCTTTAATAATTGCAAACAACTGTCAAACAACTGTAACCAGGGAGACGCAAATCCCACCGACGACTTAATTATTTTAATTTCTAACATCTAGATGACTTTCATAGTTGTCACAGTTAATTTCGAGTAAAAATAGCGTGTGAATTGTACTATTTATGGTTGAAATTGCTACGTTTGAAGAAAAAATAGTATACTTTATTCGGCAAAGAAGCGACTTTTCTTGACTTGCCCTCTATTACGCGCCTCACTTCGTTCGGCGCGTAATATCGGGCGCGTCAAGAAAAGTCATGCTTCTCCGCCTCATAAAGTAATATACTATTATTCATTTGCTTCGCCACGAAAGCAGTACATTTAGAATTGATTAGTTCCTTGACATCTGAAGCTTTTATGGCAGGCCTTAGAAGATTTGTTTTTAGACGCGGTAAGCCCGGGCATATGTACTCAGAGAAAGGTAAAAGTTTTATAGGTGCTAAAAAGATTTGAAAATCTTATATAATTTCATTAGAAATTCATAGAACGAAATTTTCAGCTCTAGTGCAGCTCAGAAACTGCACTAGTACTAGTACTCCACATTTCGGGGGATTATGGAAAAGTAACATAAAGGAAGTAAAATACCATTTATATCGTATTATTGGTCAAACCCTTCTAACTTATAAAGAGTTTTGTACATTTTTAATTCAGATGGAAGGCACTGAAATTACTTCCCTTATATGCCCTATCATCTGATCCACGTGATTACATTCCTTTAACTCTCTCACATTTCTTGATTGAAAGACAATTGACCGCTATCCCAGATCATTCGTTTCAAGGAGAGATTAAAATAAACCACTTGTCCAGATTTCAATTGATTCGGAAAATAGAGCACGATTTTTGGAAGCAGTGGTCAAGGATTTACCTGAATGATCTCCAACAGCGTCGCAAATGAAGAAACAACCCTTCAAATCGGACCCTAAAATCTGATAATTTACCCAATTATCAGTGGCAATTAGGACGAGTAGTTCTCTTCACTCTGGTGATGATGGCGAAATTCAAGTGGTAAGCGTCAAAACCGCTCACGGATTTTATAAACGAGAAATCACTAAAATTTGTCCATTAACATTAGCAGAGACTTATTTCTAGTGTTCCTAATTAATTTTTTAAATATAACATAAGTGATTTGTGTTTGAAAGTTACTGGAACCGTTCAAAGTGGGGATTATGGACAAATTATGATTTATTATTATGAAGTCAAATACATTACGGCAACTCCGCTATTTTTTGTGTGTGTGGCTAGCGACCTATGACACATAGAACACCGTAGAGAGAGGGAGAGAGAGAAAGAGAGAAGATTTAACAATTCAAGAAAAAACAGTCCAACACTCCAACAGTATTTTTAAGAATAAATTTTGATTTCCCAATATTGTAATAACTTAAGTTTCAATAAAATGATTGTGATTAGATGAATACAGTCCGTTATATCAAATAAACAGTATATTTGTATATATAGAATACTTATGTACTGTATATTTGGGGCACCTACCTAGAAATGATAAGTACGAGTTGTTGCAGCTGATTATGAAGGGTAAAATCGGAGGAAAAAGGGGTCCTGGCAGACGACAAATATCCTGGCTTAAAAACATTCGTGACTGGACCGTGTTAAACGCACAGACACTCTTAAGAAAAGCAGTAGATAGAGACGAATTTGCAATGGTTGTAGCCAACCTTTATTAGTTCAGATGGCACTAGAAGAAGAAGATAGACTGTATAAGTGTGACAACAGGCTTATAGGTCTGTGGTTTACAATATTAGCAGTGTCCCGTTTTTTGTGTAAGAGTATTACTTCGGTGTTTTCCCCACATATCTCGTATTGGTTTTTCTGTTAGGCATAACATAAAATAAATGGATAACCGGATTTATAATTATAATGTCTAATTCAATTAACACGACTACGAATTTTGGTGGTCTCACTCAAAATGTTAATGAATGGCCACTAAAAACATAGCCATAACCTTAAAGTCGTCAATTAAATCTCCTAGTATAAAAAATGATCATATTTTTCAGAAGGCGCCGCTCTAAAGCATAGTGGGAAAAATAAACCAAAACATACGTCCATAAACGTCAACATGGAAAGTCGTAAAACATAATATTTTCTATTTCCTAACCGCAAGCTAACAGAAAACATGTGAGGCCTTCCGGCAGCGGATCTTAATTTTGTCTCTTGCCGTCCTTGTTTTCGAAGTTTCGACGTGAATTGGAGAGAGACCGACAGTTTGCACGCACCATTTAGAGGATTACTTTTGGGCCGAAGCGGCGAACATTATAATTTCGGGGTCGGCAGTCTAGTTGTGTCATATTTGCAAAAGTGTTCCGACTGTTTTCTAATATTTTAAACTAGACGCTGTCAAATGTGGGCGTGCTAACTACAAACCAAAATAATATTCTGCTATTGCCAACATACCGCAAGATTCTTTGTCGTTCGTGTATAGAATGATTTATTTAGCGAATGGACACATCTGTTTTCGACGTAAATGTACTAAATGTATATAATAGTACTAAATAATAATAAAGTAAATATGTATATTGAAATGGATGTTACTGTCAACACATTCCACAAGATTTTTTATCTGCGGAAGGGAAAAATTTACCATAATAATTATTATTTTAGTTAACATATTCCTGGCCAAAATCCAAATAAGTAGTGTTTTACGACTAAAAAAATTCGAAGAAAACTACGGATTAAAAGCCTAAGAATATTATTAAACAAATGTCGAAAATTCATTGCATCAACAAATTAAATATCCACCCCTTAAAGAACGTTTAACGAGATATGGTTTTGACATGGAGCAGCTGACACATTCTTATCCTACACAATGAACTATACCTCCCTGGACTATTAATTTTCCCACTATTGATATATCCCTTACGGCCTATCCAAAGAGTACCACGAATTCCATAATCATTAACAAATTATATCAAGAACGGATATCAGAATACACTGGTTATAAGAAGATTTTTACTGATGCGTCAAGAACTGAAAACAGACATGCAGCAGCCTTTATTCTAGGAAAGTCTGAATATGCAGTTCGCATCCCTCAATTCTGCAGCATTTTCACGGGAGAAGCAATCGCTATTTTAAAAGTATTAGACATGTGTAAGAGTCATGCAAGCTCAAACTTTCTTATCATTACTGACTATTTATCTGTTCTTCAGAGCTTAAGGCAAATATATCCAGTACATGTTATCCTGCAACAAATACAATTAGCACTTTATCACCTACAAAACAGACACGTGAACGTTAAATTTCTCTGTGTACCATCACATACAAGTATCGCAGGTAATGAAAAAGTAGATAAATTAGCAAAGAAAGCTGCTACTGACGATCAAACTGAAATAATGACTACAATTCCATTCAGTAATATTCAGCTCAATATTAAACAGCACTGTGTAAAAAATTGGCAACAAATGTGGAATTCTAATAAGGCTAACCTTAAAAACGTTAAAACTAGGATTGGCACTAAACTACAATTTCCAGAAAACACACACACACACACGCAGTGATCAACCCTGCCCCTAGGAACATGTGTATACCAATCTAAGAATGGGATCCACATGTCCGAAGATCAAACCGGTCTCACTTCGCTAGTCGAAGTGGTACCTATCTGACCCCCAGGTTTTTCCTCCACCCCTCCTCATCGTGTGGCTTACGTGAGGAGGCTTATGATCTTAGTGATTTGAAAGTTACTTAAGGTGTCCTGGGTAATGGAACACCCTCTGTTTTTAATTACTGTGGTTATGCCACCTAACTGTAGGGGTAGCCACATCTAGGCTTTTCTCCCTATTTACATTACTGACTCTATTGAAGTTACTCTATCATGACTTCGGGACTTGAGTCCCTAAAACAAAAGAAAAAAGCGTGTGTTCCGACCATAGAGCCCCCAGCCGTGGTTGACGACTCTATGTTCGGAAAAGAGTGTGTGCTCGGTCACTTGGCCGCCGATTTGGCAAAATAAATTTTGTTCTCCTCGCCGGCCGAGCATCCGAGTAGGGTCCGGCCACTGAGCCCTTGTATGCCGCACAAGACCTCAGTGCTCGGATTTCGCGAGAATATCAGTATTCATCTGATCCGCCTTAGGGGCCTAGTCCGTTGTAACGGTATATGTGGGGCCTGATGGGCCCTCCATATTTGGTCAATGAAAAGTGAATTTACGTAAAAGTGACAAGTGTTTAAGTACTGGATGAATCCGAGTGATTCAAATAGTGAGACCGTTTTATATTTTTTTTGTTTTTTTGTTTTTTTTGTTTTTATTTTTTTTGTTTTTTGTGGACTTCCTTGGAGCTTCGGAACTATAATATGCCTGGGTCCCAATTCTTTCCTTTTTTTTTTTTCCTTAATCCTATTTGTGTGCGTGTGTTGGGGTGAGCATTCCCAAGTGTATACTGCTCTCACTCACCCCGGTGTATATTGGACTTAATTCTACCTAAAAAACCTAAAAACCTAAAAGAAAAGCGTACCCTCTCGCCAGAGATATTTTTTTGGTTGGTCTCCTATTTATCTTGATCTTGAGGTTATGACGACTATGCACCATTGTATCCTTTGTTATTCGTTTGGGTTCTCCCTATATCTTGCAATTTGCTGCTTTGGTCTTCTGTGTACCGTCCTGATGTTTTCGTTGTAGTTTTGTAGTTCGTCAGCTCTCTTAGCATCCTACTAGGGTGGTTTGTAAGTCCGTTGAATATATCGTATGCTCTTTCGTCAAGCGTCCTTAGTATTCTGGTTTGTCCTGAGTCTCTGAATACGTATCTTAGAGGTACGTATTTTGGTATTTTTAATGCGTCTCGGATGATTTGGTTCTGAGATCTTTGAATCTTCATTCTATTTGACTTGCAGGTATGTCCCCAAGCTGCCGAGGCATACGTTAAGACTGGCATGATGATGCTGTTTGCAACCCTGATTTTGGTTTTAAATCTAAGTTTGCTTCTTCTTCCTATGAGCGTTGAGAGCTGACTTTTCAGCGCTTTGGCTTTATATACCTGTTGGTTGATATGTTCTGTGAATGTTAGCTTCTTGTCGAGTAACACTCCTAGGTATCTTGCCTGGTTGGTCCATTCAACTGGGGTGTTGTCTATCGTGATTTCTCGGTTTGGTACACTTTTTCTATGACTAAACATTACAGCCTGAGTTTTGTCTGGGTTTAAGGCTATTTTCCATTTTATGCACCATCGTTGAAATCTATTTAGTGCTCTTTGCAGATGATTAGCTGCATGATCCGGGTTTCTCCAGCTAACCGCTATTGCTGTATCGTCTGCGTAAAGACTTAACAGAGATCCGGGTTCTGTTGGCGTGTCGGCCGTATAGATGGTGTACAGGTATGGTGATAACACAGCACCCTGAGGCACACCCGCTTCCAGGGCTCCGACTTCAGACAGGGTTGCCCCTATACGAATTCGGAACCTTCTGTTAGCAAGGTATGACGCAAGGAGACATGTCATCGCCTCGCTGTATCCCAATGAGTTCATTTTATAGATGAGTCCTTTGTGCCAGACTCTGTTAAATGCTTTACTGACGTCCAGAAATGCGGTTGCTGTGTAGGCCTTTTCGTTGAAACCTTTGGTTATAAATTCTGTGAGTCTTAGTGCCTGTAGTTCACAGGAGTGTTCACTTCTGAAACCGAATTAAGCTTCTGGAATGGTGTGTAATGCTTGAGATTCTTCATTCAGTCTTTTTAGAATTACTCTTTCCGCAATCTTGCTTATTGATGATAGTAAGCTGATTGGTCTGTAATTTTGAGGAAATGTGCCATTTTCCCTGGCTTTGCAATCATGATTATGTGAGCTTCCTTCCATCTGTCTGGAAAATATCTTAGCTTCAGCATATTGTTTATGATGTTGGTAATATAGACAATAGCTTTTTTTGGTAGGTTTTTCAGCGCCCTGTTTGTGATGTTGTCTGGACCAGGGGCTTTTTTGGCGTTGGTCTGCTTTATGAGTTCTTTTATTTCTTCGGGAGATGTGTGAAGTATCCCTATTCTGCCTTTTGTCCTTTTTAGTCTTCTTGCTGTCCTCTCTACCTCTTCTTCGAAGTCTATATCTTCGTTGGGGTGTTCGTTGTTTCTACACGCCCTTTCTATTTCGTCTTTTAGGACTTCTGCTTTTTCTATTTCTGTGTAGACAATCCCATTTACTCCGTGTAGAGGGGGTATGGGTTTTTTGTCTTTACGTAGAATTTTTGATAATTTCCAGAACGCAGATTTGTTTGGATTTAGCTCTTCGATATAGGAGTCCCAGCTTTCATTTTGATGATTTTGAAGTTGTTTTTTCACTTCCCTGTCTAGCTCATTTGCAATCCTTTTGTCTTCTACCGTTCTAGTGCGGTAGGCTCTTCTTCTTTTCCGGTTTTTCTGTTTGATTAGGTTTTTAAGTTCTGTGCTTATATCCCTAAATCTTCCTTTTTGTCTGGTTATTGTTTCGGTTTTGGAGCTGGCATCGATAGCATTGTTAATTGTTTCCTCTAGTTTTATTACACTGTCCTCTAATTCTGTTATGTTGTTGATTGTGGGGATATTACCGATGTTCTCGCTCACAATTCTTCTGTAGTTAGGCCAACTAGTCTTTTTTCTGTTGTGGGGCTGCAAATAGTTTGTTTCTATTGCGCCCAGGGTCAGTACGATTAAGTTATGTGTTGAATCGCCTTCGTTAAGAGAGTGTATCTCATATTTTTGACCCACGTTGTGTAGGATTGCAATGTCTAGATGAGTGGGAAGTTGTCCGTGAAAGCATGTCGGTTCAGTTGGTCCGATCACGTACGTATTTGGTCTATTTTCCAAATGGTTGCATAGTCGTCGTCCGTTATTGTTGGTCGTCCTGTCGTGCCAATTGGGAGATCTCGCATTAAGGTCTCCTATTATTATTGTTGGCTCTTCTGAGTTTAATATTAGGCTCAAGTCTTCATCTAGGATCGGTTCATTTGGTCTGACATATGCAGACACTATTTTTAATGAGTCGTTGTTCGCTTTTATTCTTATGAGTGTGGCTTCCATTGTGACCAGTCCATCTGGTGTTGGGATGTGTTCGTGTTCGATTTCTTTTTTCACAATTATGGCTGTTCCACCTGATAGTGCTCTGTGATCCGTCCTGTAGATATCGTAGCCGGGAAATTTTGTTTTCTTCCTTTCCACTAATTTGGTTTCTTGTAGGGCTACGATATCGAGCTCTAATCTATTTATCATTTCGTCCAGAAGGTTGATTTTTTTGGATAATCCGCCGGAGTTCCATGACCCAATGCGAAGATCTTCCGTTTGGTGTACTAACATTTCTGACCTATGTTTCCTATGGCTGTCATTACCTGTTAAACTTGATCTAGCATGCTGGTGACATGTGCCATTTTAGCATTTAGATCGGCGTTGAATTTTGCTATTAGTGCAGCTGCTTCGTTTGTGGCGGTGTTTTCAGTGGGTACGCTTTCAGGCTGTTTGGTAGCCTGAGCGTAGCTGACTCCTTTGTTGGTATTGTTTGCGCTGATAGGCCTTGCCCTTTGTTGTTGTGGGGCGGCTTTCTTCTTTGGAGCTCTTGGGCATCCGCGGTAGTTTGCTGTGTGCGCTTGCTCGCAGTTAGCGCATTGGGTCTGTTTCTCTGTCCTTTTCGCATTCGCTACTAAGGTGATTTCCTCCGCACTTTACACATCTAGATCCACAGTGGCAAGATTTGGAACTGTGGTAGAAGCCTTGACAGTTGAAACATTGGATTGTTTCCTGTCTTGACTTCATCTCGTCTTCAATGCTGATCCTCATATAACATAGGTCAGATATGTTTTTGATTTTGGCGTCCTCTTCTGCTTTTATTGTTACTAAAAACATTGGGAGGGGTTTCTTGTCCGATTTTCTGGAGATCATATTTACGACCTTGGTGGCCTCCACTCCTTTGCTTATGATTTCGTTTAAGATTAGATTCGTATCGGTTTTTGCCGATAGTCCTCTAATGATAACTCTTTTCATTTTATCGGTATCAATGGGATACGCGATAAAGTCGATCTTTGGGGTGTACGTCTCTAGGAGTTTTACCATTTTCAGGTAATCCTCCCTGGTCTTAGTCTGGATGACTATAGACCTTCCAGATCTGGCAAATTTGTTTGCCGAGATAATCTTCATGGATGCTGCTTGCTGCAGTATCTTTTGATGTTCGCCGACTGTTTTTAAAATAATCGCCGGTGGTTTCTGTTGTTTTGGAGTGGAGACCACTTCAGGTGTGATCTCTGGGGTCGCTTTTCCTTCAACTTTTTTGATTGGAGGTTGTGACTCCATGTTGCCAACTTTTTTGTTAGGAGTTTGCGCCTCCTTTTTCTTTGCGTCAACTTTTTTGATAGGAGGTTGCGACTCCTTTGTCATTGACTCTTTTTTATTTTCGGGAGTTTGTCTATTCTCCTGC
The DNA here is from genome assembly GCF_040954645.1 of Diabrotica undecimpunctata. NCBI lineage: Eukaryota > Metazoa > Arthropoda > Insecta > Coleoptera > Chrysomelidae > Diabrotica > Diabrotica undecimpunctata. The sequence goes on along the minus strand of NC_092811.1, from coordinate 112,839,278 downwards.
CTTGATTTGATTGTTTTTGTCATCGCTTCTTCGTTTCGCTTTTGGATCAGCTGGGTTTGCTTTTCCGCAGCGCTTTGTCTTGGTTTCTTGTTTTCTACTGTTTTCCACTCGATGTTGCCGGTGGAGTGCCAGTCCTCTTCAGTTTCGAGTTCCGTAGCGTCATCACTAGTGATGATGGGTTCGACTGTGGGTTACTTTTTTCGAATTCGTTTTTTTCGCCGAATTCGACTTGGCTGGTTTTTCTTTTGGTGGTGGTGGTTCTTGGATTGAATCAGCTTTCTCTTTTACGAGTTTTGCCTCATTACGTTGTTGCGTTAATGCGTCCATTAACTCGAGTATTTTGTCGGTAAGTCTCTTGACCTCCCGATCTTTCTCTTGATTTTCTCTTCTTAGCTCGTTTAGCTGGCTAAGAAGTTTCTCTTCCCTGGCACGCATTTCTCTTTTCATATCCTTCATCTGTTCGGTCAGTGCATTGACTGACCTACTTAGTTCTTTGGCTCTTTCGATGGCTTCCATTTCTTTTGCTTTTTTCCTTTCCTCTTCATCTTCATCTATTTCTGGGGCACGCTGTCTCTTCAGTTGTTTAGATGGTGCTTCCATCTCGACATTATTTTCTTCTGGGGGCGGGGCTACGGCGTTTAATGGTACGTCCGACTCGACGTTCAGATGGTCGTCCGACTGAACGTTCAGCGGTGCGTCCGACTCAGCGTTCAAAGCTTCGTCGGGGATGGCTTCGTCCATATCGTCTTCGCTATTATTTTTCTCGTCCTCGGACTCGGGTGAATAAGAGGAGTCGTCATCAGAGGAAGTTGGGAGATTTATCGTGGGGTCGTTAAGGCTCGCGGTGAAATTATTGTACAAATCTATTGCAGCAGAGACCGATGGGGTGGATGACTGGGGCCTGTCATCATCTTCTTCTTCGCATGTTGCCACCTGCGTGACAACATTGTTTTGGGGAGGGCAGTCACTCATGTTGCCGTAAGGCGGTGAACATAGGTTCAAACAAGACTGATAGAATTTACTACTTGGTAGACTCTGTTTTTTTCTTCCTGTCAAGCCGCTGCCTGACAGTTTTCCTGGGTGTCGTCCCAGCAACCTCGCGGTAGTTCACTCCCTGATTTCTCAGGGAGGGATCCTCTTGCCGTTTCTCTCACCTCAGAGGCAGGGGCCGTTTCTGTCCGACTTAGAATACAAATTACTAAGCCTTACAGTGTCATCCCTGTCGACCCACTGAGATGAACCCGAATTTTTCGTAAACACGAAGCTATCAAAAGCCTCCTACGAGGAGCCCATAAAGGCAACCCCTCGAGGTTTAACTTAATGACAGCCTCGCATCCACTCTTCGCTTATTTGAAAAACAAGTGCCTGTGTCACGCACGGTGTCTTACACACCGGGAGCTGAGAAGCTCCGTTGGCAACAGGTCAGTTGTCCCCACCTAAGCACACTTCGCTGACTCGCGTCCGTATCGTCCGACTGCTATAGCCGAACTCTACTGATACTGATCCACTGATACTGATCTCTGCGTATTGCGTATACTGATTTTCCAGAAAACAGAATGCAACAGGTGATTATAAACCGACTAAGAATTGGACATACAGTGTTAACTCACCAGCATCTCATAACAAAAGAACTACCACCTGAATGTTCCTATTGTGAATGTCCAATAACTGTTCAACATATATTGATTGAATGTCCTCTTTATTCCTACGAAACAGCCATCAACAACGTACCAGAAGAAGCAAAGAAACTTAAAGATATTTTATACTGTAATGTATCAAATACAATCAAATTCCTTAAGGACATACGTTTACTACACAAAATTTAAGTTATATTATATGTATCATTTTGTAATTTGGTAATTAATTATTTGTAATTTAATACTCAATTTGTAATTAGTATATTTAATAACAACTGTAAAATCTGTAAAACCCGCTAATAACCTTCAGTGGTTGATGCGGAAATTCTAAATAAAAAAAAATGTCGAAAATGCAGTAAAAATTGAAACTAGTAAAAATTATTTCAAATAAATTCACTAACAAACTCGATTTCTAGCAATCTTGGGAGCAAATATGTTTAGGCAAAGGTCGATAATTTTTTGAGATAAAAAAATTGAAGCAAGATGGAAACCATTTTGCAAAAAGAAAAAAATGTAACAAAAATTAAAAAATAACAGTTTTTCGACAAGTCTGGAGGTGGAGGAGGTGAATTTTTACACTTGAGTTATCTGGTACATTCAAATTACGTGAACAGTCGGGTGGAGTCTGTGAGACCCAGTTTTTATTTTACACAATACAATAGAAAAGATTAAAATAAAACTATTTGATATATGTACAATCTTTTTTGATTTCATTTTTAATCAGTGGCGCACTCAGGGGGGCTGGGTTTTGGGGGTTAAAACCCCCCAGGGCCCTATTCCAACACTTTTACTCAGACATTTCAAAGACTCAAAATGGAGGTAACATCATAAAAAACATTTCGGTGACCAACCAAACCCCCCCCCCAGAGGCAAATTCTAGGTGCGCTACTGTTTTTAATACATTTTAACCATTTTAAACCCATTGATAAAATAAACAACATCTTTAAGAAAATGCAAAAGAAAGTTAACAAAGATGTACTTCTCTTACATTTAATAAACAAAATTTTAATCCTAATTTCAATTTTCATTGATTGCAGTCTTCGCAAATCGGTTCAACATGCTATAAGCAAAGCCATTTTTGGCATTTGACACAAAAATATCGTGTTCTACGATTTGGACAATAGGCACAAGGAGCTCGTGTATTTCGACACGGAGGCGCTGGATCTGCATGCACTCCGCTTAATTTTTGGGCGATATTTCTGATAGCCTTTTGTAAATGAGGGTCACTTGCTCTGGTTAGCATGTTCTCTCTTGTCAAGGCTAAGCCAATTGATTTCAGAAACAATCTTCGCTCCAAAATTAGGTCGTTTTCATTTGCATTACGTTTATGTATAACGTGAAAGTTTATTCCTGCAATATTGATTAAATTATAAAAAATGATCATTGGTCAACTTTAGCCTGAGTTATAAGCCGCACATTTCTGATCGACTAAGTCAACGCCCAAATTTGTAATGTTATAAAAAGTAATAATATTGGGCTTACAGGCATCTTCAGAATCTTCGTCAATCGAGTCATCATTGTGAAAAGATGATAACATGATTTTTCTTTGGGATATACGACACTAAAGTAATGGATATGGAAAATGCAAACATAGACGAGTACTGCGGTTTGCTGGGATCAAGAGCTTCCTTTGGAATCGCCCTTTTATTTTTTCGAATTGTTCCAACAATTGTAATTTTGTGCTGCTCCAGCATGCGATTTACAATTTCGTAACTTGTAAACCAATTGTAACAAAACCAAATGTAAAACAAATCGGTGGTTTTAGTACTAACGTGATATGGCCCTGGAAGCTGAGCTCCAACGTATACTTCCATATTTACCGTATAAAAACATTTGGCGTCCATCAAGGAAAATTCTTTTATGTCATATTTGGCTGGCTTATTCGGGATGTACATGCGGAATCCGCAACGTCCACGGAATGCAAAAAGCATCTCCTCTAATGTTGAGTAAGATCCAGGAAAGTAATTAAGTTTGCATTTCTGATTAAATTGGTCAAAAACTTATTGGTGCAAGTTTGTCTATGGTTTTTCTTTCTTCTCTAGTATGTATGTCATCATAACGCAAGCAACTTAGCAAGAATACAAATCGCAAAGAGGTGTTTCGCTCGAAATACCTCTTTGCCTGTTTCATCAATAGCCCAAAATTCTTTGCAATTTCGGCGGCTTGCTTTGAAAACCCCAGCTAGGTATAATAGATCAATTAACGCATTTATGTCTACAGGATCTGTAGGTCTGGCTTCATTCGGATCTGCATAATTGCTTCTTAGTTTAGAAATAAATATGTTTGTGTTCTGTACAATGTTTTTGAGAACATTATCATCAAGAAAAACATTTCCAACACTCTAAAGAATCTACTGCTTGACGTGTATTTCCTTTTGAACCTGGCAAGTATGAAATTAAATTAGAACTTTTTGTTCGAACATTTTTTGGATTCGCATGTTTTCTCCAGGATACCACATCTTCTGCATAATAAAAGACCCGACGGTTTTCCGTATTTGTTTCAAAATATTTTGAAGTTGCAGATTCCTCCCAGAATCTTTCCTCCAATTCTGTTTCCAATTTTTCCTCCCATTCTTCTTCTGTGTCTGTGTTGTGGTCACTTTTTTCACACCTGTCTGGTTCTGGCTCGCTTTACAAATCAATATTTTCGTCTTCTACTTCATCATAGAGCCGTTGTAATCTTTGAATTTCTTTCAGATAAGGATCCATCACTGAAATCTAAAACACAAGAGAAAAAAATTAAAGGCTGAAACATTACTATATTTATATATAACCATAGGAATTAAAATACTTACTCTATGTAGGTTATACTTCACAGAAATAGGAAAATAAATTTACTTGTCGAACTCACAAAAGTTACTCGAATAGTCGGGTGGAGTCTGACAGACCAAAAGTGTAAATAACTAGTGAACTATTATAGACTACTGAAAACCCCATTGTTCACTGTTGTTCGACATGTGGACGCAAAGGTACTGACCAACGTAGCGCACTCCGACATAAAATAAGCAGCGACGCATTAGAAATAAATTGTCGCTGGTCTCAGAGCCCCCCATCCCCATCCTACTCAAGGGTTAAAGGGTAAAATTTATCACGATTTCCAGCAAAGTCCAATGAAAAAAGATTAAGTGGAAAAGTGGTAGTTATAAAAAAGATCATCTACAACTTTTGTTTTTACACTGTTTTCACATAACCTCAAAATGTATGCGAAAAATTCAAATTTTTTGTTTTTTATTTTAATCTTTCACAAAAATTTTTTTTTTTCAAAATTCGGTGAAATCTTACCTTTTTCAAGTCTCAAATATACTGTAATTTTTGTTATTTAAAATATTTATTTTTCCCATTATTTTGATTTAGCTTCGAACAAGCATCCTAATTTTTAATCTAAAATTCTCACGTCAAGATTTTTTTTAAAGTCGGTGCACTTTACGTTCGTTAAAATCTACTTTCTGATGGTGTACAAAAATATACATTACTCTGGTGAATTTTCTCAGAAAATAAAAAAAAAAACAGAAATACTCGAATTTGAAATATTTTGTTAATGATTATGTAAAATTTTGAGCTGTTTATAAAAAATTTCAGTTTAATTACTCGAAAACATAAGATTTCATATCACATTGATAAATGAAAAAAATTCAAATTCGTGAAACAGAAATTGCACAAAACATGTGAAAATAAATGATTTTCAAAATATTAAAGATATAAAGGTGATTTTATCTAAAAATATGACTGCTGCAATTGTTTTCAGTAAAAAGTTAATTAATTATATTATAATTAATAACATTCTTAGTATTTTCATATGCTAAGCAACCCTTTTTTCTTTCAGTTCTTTCCTTATACAAGCAGTAAGATAATGCGTTAATACTGGAAATATATCAGGCACATTTTTTAAACGAGCTAAAATGTTTTGCTCGGAATCTCTTTGAACCGATCTAGTTTTTTTCTTTTGAAATATTACCGCAAATCAATTCAGAGGAAATAATAAAAATAGAAAATTTAAAAGATGACTCCATAAAATCATTATATCAAAAAAGGCTAGAACAGAAAATACAAATGGAGAATATCGAAAATGAAAGCAATGTAGAGACTAGCTGGAGAAAACTTAAGAAAAGTATTCTGGATGCTGCCCGAGAAGCACTTGAAACGAAAATAATAAACAAAATGTGGTCAACGAAAACACCATGGTTTACACTAGAGGTTAAACATAAATGTCACCAAAAAGAAGAAAGCTTTCCTAAAATATAAGTCAGAAAAAACGAATGAATCATATGCAGAATATAGAAGAATAAAAACTGAAACTCATCAATGGTAAAAAAACAAAAACAGATTACTGGGAAAGATTCGCAAAAGGAGTAGAGATGGATTTCTATGAACAACAGAAACAAGCATGGCGCTTCATAAGATAGCAAAGAAGCGAAATGAAAGAACTAGTTGAAATAGAACACATACAAGAGGATACATTGGTGGCCTTCCTGACAGAAATGTTTAAAAATCAAAACGAAGAACCTTTATCAGAAACGCCAAATATAATAACTGAGGAAAAGACCAAAATCTCCCAAAACGATGTGAAAGAAGGAATAAACAAATTAAAAAACAGAAAGTCACCAGGAGAAGATCAAATACCAAATGAACTCTTAAAATATGGAGGTGATCACCTTGTACAACAATTGCAACTTCTTATTATTAAAATAATCACCACGAACAGAGTACCAGATGAATGGAGGAGAACGATCACGGTGATGTTTTTCAAAAAAGGAGATAAGAAAGACCCCAATAATTATCGAGCAATAAATCTATTAAATACAACACTCAAATTGACAACAAGAATAATAGCGACCAAAATAAACGAACGAATATCTTTACAAGCGGAACAGCAAGGATTGCGGACAGGAAGATCATGCACGGATGCAGTTTTTGTAATAAGACAAATAAAAGAAAAGTCGCTGGAATACAACAAACCAGCATATATGTGTCTGATAAATTTGAAGAAAGCGTTTGATAGAGTGAGAATTCGAGACGCAATACATTTATTATATGAAAAGGGAATATCGCTGGATTTAGTAAAAACCATTGAGAATATATATAAAGATAACATAGCTATGGTAAGATGTATAGGAAAACTATCGCAACCTATCAAATATGAAACTGGCATTAGACAAGGAGATTCGCTGAGTCCATTAATATTTAATCTGATAATGGATGAAATCATAAAAAAAGTTAAAAAAAGAAGAGGATATAGAATGGGAGAAAAGGAAATAAGGATAATATGCTACGCCGACGACGCCATAATAACAGCCGAAAATGAAGATGACCTACAAAGATTAATTAAAGAATTCGAAGATACGGTGCTCATATACAACATGGAGATCTCAACAGGGAAAACTAAAGCGATAGTGATATCAGCGGAACCGAGACGATGTAAACTCATGATGTCTCAATAATACAATCTGGAGAAACAAATACCTCACAACGGAAACGAAAACCAGGATATATAAATCAACAATAAGACCGATAATGACGTACACAGCGGAAACAAGAGCAGATACGGCGAAAACAAAAAGACTATTGTTGTTGGAAACAACAGAAATGAAAGTTTTACGAAAAATAATAAACCAAACTCTAAGACAGAGTAAGAAGTGAGGAAATAGAAGCGAGATGTGGTATAGAGGAAATAAACGCGTGGACCAAAAGAAGAAAAGTGGAATGGAATCAATACATCGAAAGAATGACAGAAAATAGAATAGTACGAATAGCAAGAGACAAATCGCCAAATGGCATTGGGACGACCGAGATAAAGATGGTCGTCTGAATTTTTTTAAACCATTCACTTTCTTAGAATATGTCTTATTGCTGATTATATAAATAGATTTATCCGCACTAATCTGGAAATAATGTTTTTACAAGTTTTGTATGGCATGTAAACAAAACAATTTTTCGTTTAGATTAAGTTTTGTTTTACTAATACTTAAAATTTAAACCAGTTCTGCTAGTCGTTGGTATAGGAGCACCCACTTCCATCTTATTTGTACTACCTACAATTCCATTTCTAAATCAACGTTCTTAGAATTTGTTTAATTTTTATTATATTAAGTCTATAATATGTAAAAAGAATATGACCATCTAAAGACTCGTTATGTTGTTATTACTGGTGATAATATAAAAAATAAAGGGGTATATTATTCTAGATATACATAGTTTTTTATTTGTAACTAAACAAAATAATGATTTCGAGATAATTATTGTAATACTAAATCTTTGAAATTTCCCCGACGAATCTCCTTGTTAAAAATGACACTATTATTATAATTCAGCCTATCTTCACCTACCTTCTGGCTAATAGTCTCTGTACAGTTATTATCACTTGCGGTAATGAAGAGAGATGAACATGCACATGAGTGATTCAGATTAAGATTCCCACGTCTACCTGAGTGAGAATTTTCACCTCGCAGCTCGTGATAAATTATAGTGCACCGTCTGTCATAAGTCCCAATACCGACTGTCAACTGTCGACGAACGTAGGCCCTAAATTAAAGAGTCTTCATTAAGAGACGGTTCTGCATTCACGAAGGTAACGCGAATGCATTTTATACTAATGTAGCTTAAAGGCTTAAAATTAAAATCTATTATTCAGGATACTTCAAATTAATAAAGTGGGCTTAAATTATAATAAAGTACATATAGTTTCTGGCGTGACAATTAATTTAAATATGGTGAAGGTATAATATAAACCAAACTGCTTTGAAGTTTACTGAGGACACTGATAAACTTTGTAATTCAGAGATACCGTTGCTCAGTCGTAGATAATGTGTCATTTAGATAGGTAAGGAACATAAAAAGACAAACTCAGAACAAAAAGAGAAGAGTAACAGAACACTTGTTCACAAAAAAATAGCGCATGTTTTGTAACGTAATATTTTGCCTACCGCATAGGGTATTATTATGGTGGTTGAAAGTTGGGGACAGAAACTACTGGGGATGCAGATAGGGCAAGCAAAATAAACAAAACTTATGCGAACGGCACTCAGGGTTTATTTGGAGAGCTGGGTCGTGGAGGTTAAACTTCTTAAAAAAATCAAAGCAAATTATTGTCAAATATGATTAGATAGTACAATATTAATTATTACAAATTCTTTTTGTTATGAATGCAAATTATTATTATTAAAAAAATGTCTATCTTTACTTTAAATTTAAAACACAAAAAAGTTACTTTGATTTTCACTAAATTACACTTGAGTTATAAACTGGACTTCTTAAAAACTCGACAATGGCTGGGAATCTCTGACACACGAACAAAAGGAAGTTGGGGCACCGGAACACAAACTTTGGAGCTCTGCTTCTTAAAAAGACTGGAACAGGTACAACTAAACACAATGGTAACATGTGGATACCTTCAAAATTTCACTTAAACTGCAACAACATATTGAACAGCTACAAAACTACTTATTTTCCATAACAAAGAAACAATAAAAGATATTTACGAATCTAAAGAAAAAATAAAGAAAGGATGTAGACTTGTCAGGGTAACACTAAGTAATCTTGAAAAGTCAGCATCAAAGAAATACTTGGGAATGTAGAGTTAGTTTTTTAACTGGTCATTGTCAACTAAGCAAACACCTTCACACACTGCGGCTCTGAACGAGAAGACGAAACTGTAGAGCATGTCCTATGTGAATGCTTGAAGTTATCGTTAATACGAGACTAAGCATTCGGCGAGTCCTGGCCCACACATGCCCACATAGGGGAGATCTCCCTTGATGGCATGTCCTTCTTCTTCTTAACATGCCATACACCAAAGTGCGTAGGCGACTATCTCATTACTAGAATTCTGTTCTTGGCGGCGTGACAGAGCTCGCCTGTATTGTGTATTCCTGTCCATTCTTTAATATTCCTTAACCAGGATAATTGTTTGCGGCCGGCTCCTCTCCTACCTTCGATCTTCCCTTGTAGGATTAACTGTGGTATTTCATATTTTGCTCCTCTCAATATGTGCCCAAGATAACCAATCTTGCGTTTTTTAATTAATTCAAAGAGTTCTCTTTCCACGCCGGCTCTCTTAAGGACGTCATCGTTTCGAACTCTATCCACCCAAGGTATGCGCATCATTCTTCTCAATGACCACATTTCAAATGCTTCAAGTTTGTTAATAGATGTTTTTTTCAAAGTCCACGTTTCCATGCCATAAAGCAAGATGGACCATATATGTAACACTGGACCATTCTGTAGCGTATTTCGAAATTTAGGTTTTGATTACATAGGAGCGGTCTGAATTTTACAAAAGCTTGTCTTGCCATTTGTATTCGGGTTTTTATCTCTTGTTGTGGATCCGATTGGTCATTGATTGTGGTGCCAAGGTATTTAAAAGTTTTCACGCGTTTTATGCGATCGTCACCTATGCATATTATCGGGTTTTCTGGAGGGTTTCTGCTAATGACCATATATTTCGTTTTCAAAATGTTGATTTTGAGGCCATATTTTTTACCTATCCATGTGGCGTGTCCACCTTCCTAGAAATAGCAGGAGGGACAATGAGCAAAGGACAAAGGCTATCTAAGAAGATGCAGAATGGGTCAATTGTGGCCTTTTTTTACATCTTTAAAAAGAAGAAGGAAAATATGCATACATACACCTGTGACTCACACAAGTAGTGTTGGGTTCCTACTATCCTAACGAGGCTGTGCCAGCACGAGATGCCCGAGGGATTAAGACCTTTGACACTTCGTCCCGTCACTACTCCGAGACGATCAGCGTCCAACTAAAAACCTCTCCCATGTCACACCAGACATCAGCGCCATTATTCTTTCGGATTTGGGTCCACCGATATGAGGCATTATGCTCCTCCCGCAGCTATTCTCTGAATAGCTCTGCGGGTCACCCTCTCAAATGTTCTTCCCAACAACCAACAAATTCAACCCTATCTTTTTTTCTGTAGCCTCTGAATAGTACAGTCTCCGTCTTATCCTCCGCGAGAGAAAGATCATGCTCGATCATCCAATCCTCAACGAGAACACATGCACGCGTAATCCGAAGCAAGAGTTCCTTCCAGTCCCGTGCCATCACCAGCATTACAAGGTCGTCCGCGAATGCTAAGGGGGTCACATCCTCCCCATATTCGTAGTTTAGGACGGACCCCAGCCATTACATCCACCATCACACCAATTTCCACCACAATCTTCCTTTCGGAAAGATATTCAGCGATCCTCAGATACCCAGGACAGTTCCTTGCTCCAAAGAGCTCATTACTTGACCCCACTGCAATGTATTAAAAGCATTTCGGGCGTCAAAGAGAATCAGGATGACCCATCTATGATCAGCCCCAATTTTTCGTGCCACCCGTAGCACATCGGTCAGTTTACCCTGGCAGATACCATATTGTCTCGGAGACAGGCCTCCAGACATCACACTCACCTCCTCGATACGTGCACGTAGCATTCTCTCATACAACTAGGGTCAATTGTGGCCTGAGTGCTGTGGAACTTAACTCGCCTTCCCTACTCTACATACACAGATAGAGGGTGAGATTTAAGGGATAAACTGTAATGAAATCTTAAATTATGTTATTTATTGTTAATTGACATGCATTAACTTTATTAGAAGATGATTTAAATCACTTCTTCTTCATGTGCCTTGTCCGTTCCGAACGTTGGCAATCAACATGGCTATTCTGACTTTGTTTACGGCAGATCTGAAAAGTTCAGCAGATGACAATCCGAACCATTGCCGCAAGTTTTGGAGCCACGAGTGTCTTCTCCTCCCTGGATCCCTTCTGCTGTCTATTTTCCCTTGAACGATCAGTTGTAGTACTCTATATTTATTATGTCTCATAACGTGACCCAAGTATTCCAACTTTCTTTTCTTTATACTTATTCCTACCTCTTTCTCTTTACCTATCCGGCGTAGTACCTCTTCGTTGGTCACGTGCTCAGTTCAGGATATACGTAATATACGTCGGTAAGCCCACATTTCGAAGGCCTCTACTTTTTTCATCAATTTTGCGGTCATTGTCCACGCCTCCATTCCATATAACAAAACCGGGAATACATAACATTTCAGAAGTCGAATTTTGAGAGGTAGGGTGAGGCTTTTAGAGGTGAAAATTTGCTTCATGCTAGTGAACGATGCTCTTGCCTTTTCTACTCTTATACGTATTTCCTTCGCTTGATCCCAATTTGAATTAACTGTTGTTCCCAAGTAGATGTACGAATCCACGTGTTCAATTCTTTCATTGTCTAATATCAGTTGCTGTGGTGGTTGTTGGGTTTTGCTTACTAACATCCATTTGGTTTTTGTGATATTTAGTCTGAGTCCGTATTGTGCACTTTTTTTGTATCTTACTCATTATGCAACTCAGTTCCTCCATGCTACTTGCTAGAATCACAGTGTCATCAGCATACCTTATGTTATTAATTATTTCTCCATTTATCTTTATGCCTTCTGTGCTTTCCCCCAGCGCTGTCTTAAAGACTTCTTCTGAGTATATATTAAAGACAATAGGAGACAAGATACAGCCCTGTCGTACCCCTTTCTTGATCTCAATTTTATTGGTCAATGTGGATCCTACTTTCACTTTAGCTGTTTGGCCCCAATAGAGACTCGCTATTGTTCGAATGTCTCTGTAGTCGACTCCGATCTTATGGAGAACTTTAATTATCTTTTCGTGCTTTACGTTATCGAATGCTTTTGCGTAGTCTATAAAGCATATGTACACGTCTTTGTTCATATCTCTGCAGCGCTGGATGAGTACCTGTAGACTAAAAAGTGCTTCTCTTGTCCCAAGAGAATTCCGAAACCCAAACTGCTTAAATCACTTACCTGCTTTAACTTACATACTATTTTCTTAAAGGAATAGCTTTGACACCTAAAAAATAAAAAGCAACCAAGGGCACAAGTCCAAAAGTAAAGTGAAGGGAAAGTAGAACTTAAATCCAAATTTTTATTCAATTTGGTGGGACAGTGAAAATTACAGGGTATCTCCGCATATCACGTTCATTTACTGGCCTAGGTCAACTTGATACCAGGGAAAGAAAACCGAAGATTATAAAATAGCCAAACATAGAGCAAAAAAGTAAAAGATTTTAATCACATAATATTATATATTTGACAAAACAATTAAATATTATTAACAGTTACTGAAATGTATAATTGTAGATTTAAAATTACTATAATATTATGTTTAAACTATAACAAAGTACATCTAGTCTAGTTAAACACTTTTGGTAAAAGAGTAAAAAATGTTATCAGAAACAAAACTCCCATTTAAAGATGCCTGAAGTAACAGTTATTAAATCAAAATTAGAAAAAATATTTTCACTTTTTGCTGTTTAGCAGACATAAACTTGTTGTTAACTAAAAAATAAAAGAGACAACTAAAGTGCATATACGGTTTTTTAATAGACAGTTAGCGAATCGGGACCAAGAATGGATTTTTTTTTTTTGGAAATTTGGATATTTTCGAGGACATATTATAAATATTTTTTATTTGGCTTCCTCTGTAGTTTGTCTGTAATGTCAATAAAATACTCGTTGCCTTAACGTTTGGCGTCTGACTAAGAGCCCAAATTAACTGTCATCGTGGTCTATTGAGGGAGGCTATGGCTGTAGAAAAAATTCAGCAGCGTCATCCTCTCATCGACGCATTTTTTAAAGATGAATGATTGTATTTGCTACTGTAGCTGGCGTGATTAAGTGAATTGTGTGTTGCTTTTCGAATTTCTCAGATAAGTTCCGTTTTCCTTTCGATAAGACGATAAAGCGCAACCATTAATTATTTTTCAAGGATTTTAAGACTCATTCGAGAAGTTTAAAAAATGATTTTGTGAAAGGGCTGCAGTGACTAGCTATTTGTTGTCAAATTTATCTTGGTGACATATTGACAAACCTAAAAAGGTTGGTATACGAACCAAACATATTTACTAGGGCTACGTGATAAATCTTTTTAAAATATTAAAGTATATATAGATAGGGCTTATTTGCAGTGGACGGTTTTCATCCAAGTTACATGCTTGGATTAGTACGGATAATAAATTAACTTTAAAGGCGTATAAAATAAACATAAATTCAAACCAAACAGGGCATAACTTAGTTTATTACATAAATAAAATTAAATTTCAAAGAAATTGTTAAAATATATATCGAAAAGTCGAATATCAAGACAAATGCACTAGTACAAGAACAACAGGACCAATTGTCGAATACAAATTTGAGATTGAAAACCAAATGGTAGAATAAATACTACTACTACATGTGGGTGTATAATGTTCTCGTTTTCTGACTTTCAATCGCCACTTTGTCCGGTCGTTCCATAGGTCCTCTTCTTTATCTCTCACTTCTTTGTCTATTCCGTCTCTCCAACTTGTTCTTGGTCTACCTAGTTTTCTTTAACTTTCTGATTGCCATTTTAGTATTTTCTTTTGCATTTGTTGTTCTGAAATGCGTTAGTTCTTAACCATTTATCTTCTGTATTTTGCTGCCGTCTCCTGTATGAAATAAAACGTTTCAATAATCTCGATAATCGGTCTCAATAATCGACGTAAGATGCCTAAACTCAGTAGATCTAGGTAGCGACCATAACCTAGTATCATGTAAAATAAGAATCATCCTGAAATACTGCATACCAAATTGAGCGGCTCCAACACAAACAAAAATCAAAGTCGAAGGACTCAACATGGAAATCACGGAATACTTATACAGAAATAGAATATCAGAGATGATCGCTGGGAATGAAATATAAGAAAACGATAACATCGAGGAAAGCTGGGAAAAACTCAAAAATAACATAATTAACGCAGCAACAAAATCACTTGGAGAAAGGAAAGTAAGGAACACAACCATATCAAAAAAGAAAATACCATGGTTTAGAGAGGAAGTGAAGACTAAATAAATTCGACTTCGAGCGTTTAACGAAGCAACACCTAATTACCTTAATCGCACCTAGTTTTTGTGGTTTTGTTTAAAAACATTAAAAGCTAAAAGTGTAGTAAAGTGTAAATTATTGACAAATAATTATTTATTGTTGATACTTTTGGACATTAACTGTAAGTAATTTAATTTATTTAATTACATCGAGTTGTTATCAATGATTTCGTATTGGTGCGAGGACCGTACTCAGGTTCCGTAGATCAACATGAACCAAGCTTCATCATTAAATGTTTTTTCACAACAAGAAATCCTCAAAAATGATACTACTGCATCAAAGTTATATCCAACAGTTTTAAATGAACCTACCAACATATTTTCTTTCAAAAAACAAGCAATTGTAGTAAATACAGTTGCAAATTCAATAATCGAGGATTACCTGAATGCTGTAGCCAACTTAGTTGATCCCAAAAATATACTTGCAATATCCAGAATTGTTAATGATCGTATATGCATCTACTTTATTTCGGAAAATATTGTTTAAAAATTTTTGGAAACAGACAATGGGATAATAATAGTAAACCAATATCGTATCCAAGCTAGAAAACTAATTACTCTAAACGAAAAACTAATTATTTCTAATGAAACTCCTTCTGTAACACATAACGTTATAGAAAATAAACTCAAAAAGATAGGAATCTATAAAATAACACCAATAGATTTTTCACGGATCGGAACATCAAATCCTAGTTTTAGACATATCATTAGTTTTCGACGTTTTACTTATATAGCCCCTACAAATCTTGAAAATATCCCCGATTTAATACTAATTAACTATGATCAATCGAATTATCGAATATTTCTCTCACTAGAAAAACAAACGTGCTTTATTTGTAAACAAACTTATCATTTAGCATCTCGATGCCCAAATCCTAATAATCAATCCACCGATGACAATACACCATACATTTCTCAATCACAATGTGACCAGACTGTTAGTTCACAACAAAATAAAACTCAAACTACAGTACATTCTCCTGTACTTACCAAACAAATCAATAGGTCCACAACCTACTGAAACCATCACTTCACCCACACCAAAAAATTCTACCTCTTTCGATAACTCCCAAACAATGGAAACGGTACAGGGTAAAATAAATGAAACTAAAATAGAAACTCACACAAAAGTACAAACACCTAAAAGTAATGCTTCTAAACCTGGTAAAATAAATAAAACTATAAATGAAACTCAAACAGAAGCTCAAACACCTAAAATAAATGCTTCTGATATAACAAATTCTCCTGAACCGGAGGGTGGAAATCCTTTTAAAGAACCCAATACAAAACACAAAAGAACAAAAACAGATGTCCAAACCCACCATAACTTAGCTGAAGATTTTTTCCAAAATTAGTCAAACAGTGGTTGTTTAAGTCAAAAAGAGATAATAGATTTACTTGAAAACACCCATGGAGCTGCAGATTCGCTTAGTATTGCTAACACATACACGGAAGATATCGAAGGGTTAATAGATCTCCTAAAAAAACTTCACCCAGTGCTATCACAAAGATACTTGAAAACACGATGTACAAGACTAAGGAAGAAACTTTGTAAACTACAGGATGACTATTCTTCTACAGATTGCAGTGATACACCTATTAATGAAAAATTCAACTCCATAATTCAGTGGAATCTGAACGGGGTTTACACCCGTCTAGAAGAATTTAAATTACTAATGTCCAAATTCATACCGTCCATAATATGTCTACAAGAGACACACTTTAAACAGCAGAAATTTTACAAACTAAAAAACTACACACCATATATTAAAAATCGACTTAATGCAAACCAGGCTAGTGGAGGGACAACTATTTATGTACATAACCAATATGATTCAGAAATAATTGATTTAAATACACAATAAGAGGCTACAGCAATAACTTTGAAAGGACCTCAAAAAATAAACATCTGCAATATATACATTCCTCCTGGTACTGCTCCTTCAGCTTGCGAATTATTAGACCTTTTTAATCAAATTCCTCAACCACAAATTATTTTAGGTGACTTGATTGCACATCATGTTCTATGGGGACCAAATAAATCTGATAGTTTAGGGCGTAAAATCGAACAAATTGTAACTAACCTAAATCTCAACTTACTTAATGCTGGTAGTTTTACAAGATTTAATGTCTCTACAGGTGGCGGTTCAGCAATTGATTTAACTTTATGTAACCCAATTTTACAACCTGGACTATCTTGGCAAGTCACATCTCAGCTACATGGAAGTGACCACTTCCCAATATTAATAACGAATAACAATACAGCTCCCTCTTCCGCTCCGTCTAATAAATGGCGTATAAAGAATGCCGACTGGTCTTTATATTCTTCTTTAATATCTCGATCCATATCAGAGCTAACTCCTCTTAGTGATGACCGTGCAAATATTAATTCTATAGTTTCCAGTTTTGTTCATCTTATAAGAACAGCTGCAGAATTGTCCGTAGGTTTTATAAATTTCCCAAAATAAGATCCTCCAGTCCCTTGGTGGAACCAGGTGGCAATGTAAGATGGCAATCAGAGAGTCAAAAAGAACTTTTTACAAATTTAAAAAATTCCCCACACTCCAAAACCAACTCGAATTTAAGCAAAAGAGAGCCTACTGTAGATATATAGATATATATTGAAGAAAAGCAGAAAAGAAGCATGGAAAGCGTATGTCTCGTCCTTAAATTCATCTACTCCTATTTCCGAAGTTTGGCAAATGATTAATAAAATGAATGGAAAGAAATCCTTCAATTCAATCCATTATCTAGAACATAACAATCTTACTTACTCGACGAAAGAACAAATAACTGCTATACTTGCTGATACGTATCAAAGACACTCCAGAAATGACATTATCTCTAGATAATGAACACATATATAGACTTAAAAGATGATACCAATTCTCCTCTTAACGTCGAACTCTCAATACACGAGTTACTCATTAAACAGTACAAAAGATACCAGTCCTGGACCTGATAACATTCCAGTTGCCTTTTTAAAATCATTACCCGAAGAAGGTAAACAATACCTTCTAAAAATTTACATATTACTACAAAGTATGAAATTAAATTAGAACTTTTTGTCCGAACATTTTTTGGATTCGCATGTTTTCTCCTGGATATCCCATCTTTTGCATAATAAAGGAGCCGCCAGTTTTCCGTATTTGTTTTAAAATATATTGAAGTTGCAGGTTGCTCCCCCCATCCTTCTTCCAATTTTGTTTCCAATTCTTCCTCCCATTCTTCTTCTGTGTCTGTATTGTGGTCACATTCTTCACACCTGTCTGATACTGGCCCGCTTTCCAAATCAATATTTTCTGCTTATACTTTATCATAGAGCTGTTGTAATCTTTGAATTTCTTTCGGATAAGGATCCATCACTGAAATCTGAAATACAAGAGAAAAAAATTAAAGGCTGGAAAATTACTATATTTATATATATAACCATAGGAAATACTTACTCTATGTAGGTTATACTTCACAAAAATAGGATAATAAATTTACTTGTCGAACTCACAAAAGTTACTCGAATAGTCGGGTGGAGTCTGGCAGACCAAAAGTGTAAATAACTAGCGAATTATTATCTTCTTCAGGTGCCATCTCCGCGGCGGAGGTCGGCAATCATCATAGCTATTCGGACTTTTGAGACGGCTGCTCTGAAAAGTTCATTTGATGTACATCCGTACCACTCTCTCAGGTTGCGTAGCCATGACATTCTACGCCTCCCTATGCTTCTCTTTCCTTGGATCTTTCCCTGTATAATCAGTTGAAGCAAGGTGTATTTCTCTCCACGTGTAATATGTCCGAGATATTCTAATTTTCTTGTTTTTATTGAATTTAAAATTTCCATTTCTTTGTTCATCCTTCCCAGAACCTCTTTGTTTGTGTCGTGTTCTGTCCATGATATTTTCAGAATTCTTTTGTACACCCACAGCTCAAATGATTCCAGTTTTTTCATTGATGTCGCATTCAAGGTCCAAGATTCAATTCCATAAAATAAAGTCGAAAAAACATAGCACCTCGCCAACCTAACTCTTAGTTCCAGTTTTAAATCCCTGGTACATAGAACTCTTCTCATTTTGTTCAAATTTGCTCTAGTCTTTTCTATTCTTATTTCTATCTCCTGAATGTAATCATTTGTGGAGTTAATCATTGTTCCCAGGTATGCATATTTGTCCACTTGTTCGACGTTGGTTTCGTTTATTAGAAGATTCTCGTTTTTTCTTTGAGTTTTCGATATTCTCATAAATTTCGTCTTCTTGACATTCATTGTTAGACCATACTCTTTTCCATACTCTGCTATTCTGGTCACCAGTCTCTGAAGATCTTCGATGTTTTCGGCTAAGATCACAGTGTCGTCCGCATATCTAATGTTGTTAATGGGAACTCCATTTACCTTTATTCCAGCTGTTTCACCCTCAAGAGCTTTTTTCAGGGCCTCTTCGGAGTAGGCATTGAAAAGAATTGGCGACAATACGCATCCCTGTCTTACTCCACATCTAATTTCAATTTCTTCTGACAGCTGTTCGTTAACACGTACTTTTGCTCGCTGTTTATAGTATAAATTTGATATGATCCTGAGGTCGTTGTAGTCAATCTTCTTTGATTTCAGGACATTCATTAAATGTTTATGTCGTACTTTATCGAATGCTTTATTATAGTCAATAAAACATGCGTATATATCTTGATTGACGTCCAGGCATCTTTGTATTAGTATATTAAGTGAAAAAAGAGCTTCACGTGTTCCTAGGCCTTTGCGGAAACCAAATTGTGTATTATTAACGTCTATGTCCAGTTTGTGATATATTCGGTTATGGATGACTTCAAGTAGTAACTTTAGCGTATGAGACATTAAGCTAATGGTGCGGTAATCGCTGCATTCTCTTGCGTTTTTCTTTTTAGGGAGACAAATAAAAATAGATGTTAACCACTCTTTGGGTAATACGCCTGAACTATAAATTTGGTTCAAGAGTGTCACTAAAACATCAATGTGTTTCTCATCTAGAATTTTTAGGATTTCTATAGGAAGCATATCAGGTCCAGGGCTTTTCCCGCTCTTCATTGTTTTTAATGCGTGCAATATTTCTTCTTTTGTAATATATGGACCTATTTCTTCTGACGTAAGTTCTATGTGCTCCAGATCTCCTCTTTCATCATCGAACAATTCATCGATATATTCTGCCCATCTTTGTATGTTCTCGTCCGTATGTGTTATAGCAGTACCGTGTCTATCCAGAATTGCACAAGTGGTATTTTGTTTTCTCAGTCCTACCAGTTTTTTGACTTTCTTGTGTAGGTTAAACAGATCATATCTATTTTGAAGGTCTTCGATCTCTTTGCATTGCTCTTCAAAGTATTTTTCTTTTGCCTGTTTTATCGTCTTTCTAATCTCGTGGTTTATCTCTCTGTATTTATTGTTATCCTTGTTTTTAAATTGTCTCCGTTGTTCCATCATATTGAGTATCTCGTCATTCATCCATTCCTCTTTTCTCCTTGAGGAAGTCTTTAGTATTTCTTTACAGGGTTCCAGTAGACAATCTTTTAGTCGATTCCAGTACTCGTCAATATCATTGGTGTTTGTGTTCAATTTGTTGCAGTTCACATGCAGTTCATGTTGGAGGCATTCTTTTATTTTAGGTTCTTTAAGTTTTCTTGTGTCTATTGTAGGGATTCTTTGATGACTTTTAATATTTTTAAGGGTGAGTGTAATTTTGGCTATAAGTGGATTGTGATCTGAGGCCACGTCTGATCCAGGATATGCTTTCACGGCTTTAACAGCATTACGAATTATTATACACTAATGCAAACCCCGTTGTTCACTGTTGTTTGACATGTGGACGGAAAGGTAATGACGAACGCAGCGCACTCCGACATACAATAAGCAGTGAGGCATAATAGATTAATTGTCGCTGGTATCACAGGCCCCACCCGACTACTCAAGGGTTAAACAGTTTAAGCAATGTATATGTATCTATAATGGCAAAATATATGTTTTTACTTCTATGTTAAAAATATTTCCAAAAAAATTTGTATCGTGCTAAAGAACAAAGATGGATGTTATTTTCACGTTTTTCCACGACGATTAACAAAAAAAAAGTCATTTTTAGAATTTCTTGAATGACTTTTCTCTACCTCTGACTCTTTCAGGTTACAATTTTTCGACGCCACGTTCTATGACTTATTACCATATGCTTTTTGATTCTCAATAATTATATCCCAGGGGATCGTTTTCACGGCCTTCGCGATACGATGTTCTCTCGTTGAAGCTAGGTTATAGTCCTCCTCGAAAATACCATACAGAAGCACCTGTTATACATAATTTGAAGCAAAATTTTCTTCACTTCTGTTCAAAACCATTGAGTTCTTCACCTTGGGAACGATTTATAACGATATATTTTTATTTATAATTCTTTCACCAAGAACTTCCTTTAGAATACAACTAAACAAAAGGAGGGGTTGATACTTTGAATAAATTATGTGTGTTATATTCTATAATTTAATAAATATTGGTGGCATAAATGCTTTTGTTCTAGATTCTATTGCAAATTCTGGAAAATTACTCAAAACTAAAAGTGTCAAAAATAATAAGGAACTCTCTGACAGCAAATTGCTGCCTCTCAGCCGATATACAATTATTTAGGGACACCCTGCCAAAGCTAAACAGACATCGAGAAAATCAGTACAATATCCTAAATGTTAAGACAGATTATGCGTTTATTATTTTAATCTCTAAGAGAAAGAAAACGTTTTAACAGTATAGGGACTTAAAGAATACAACATATAAGATTTAAAAAGTCTTAAATTGTACGCTTTTAAACAGCTGGGACAAAGAAATTTTTTAATTCGGCAGCATCGTCATATTATTTTATTGTTACCCTTGGTACAAGGTCCTCACCGTGTTGTTGCTCTATTTATAATAGCACAATATAGTTTTGAACTTTGCAAGATATACGTCAAAACGGTGCGGCGTTGCAAGGTGTGTGTCTTCTTTTTTCATTTATTAGAGTTCCAACTCTGTATATCAAACATATAGAAAACTACAGACCAATTTCCATTATTTGTAATATATCGAAAGTCTTAGAAATAGTTTTGTATAATCGTATTTACTCACGCACTCGTAATCAGCTGTCTCAATATCAACATGGTTTTGTCTCCAATCAGTCCACTGTAACAAACTTACTAATGGTCACACAATATATCTCAGCGGCCCTAGATAATAGAAGTCAAGTTGACGTCATATATACTGACTTTACGAAGGCGTTCGACAGAATTCACCACGGCGTATTACTTTCTTAATTGTGTCTCTTTGGTCTTTCTGAGGATGCCGTGACTTTTATGAGGTCTTACTTGTCAAATAGAACGCAGTTTGTTGCTTATAATGGTTACAAATCGGAAAAGTACCTAGCTTCTATAGGGGTTTCACAAGGTTCTAATCTAGGTCCATTATTGTTCTTGTTATTTATTAACGATCTGTGTGAATCAATTTCTGCACCATCTTTATGTTATGCCGATGATTTAAAGATTTATTCATTGATAAGCGACCTTAATGATTGTCATTTTCTGCAGAGTGAACTGAATCGAGTACATGAATGGTGTAATGCAAACCATTTGAATCTTAATGCCAATAAGTGCAAAGTAGTTAGTTATTCTAGGAATCAGTCTAATATATACCATCCTTATAATATCGATGACAATGAAGTTGAACGTTTGAATAAAATTAAAGACCTTGGAGTAACATTTGATTATAAACTCACCTTTGTTGAACATGTTAACTTAGAGGTTAAAGAAGCACTTAATTCTTATGGATTCATCATTAGAAATAGTCGAAATTTCACTAATACTAAGGCAATTAAATTACTTTATTACACTTTTGTACGCTGTAAACTGGAATATGCCTCTGTCATTTGGTCACCTTTTTATGATGTACATATCCAAATTATAGAGCAGGTGCAGCGTAAATTTATAAAATTTTTGTCTTTCAAAATTAACGGCATATATCGCAAGAGGGGCATCAGCAATAGTGAGAGTAGGTGTAGCGGTTTGGACGTAGTATCATTAGAATCTAGACGAATTAATGCCTCCCCAATGTTCCTGTACCAGCTACTACATAATCTCATTGACTGTCCTGATATTCTTCGACAAATAAATTTTAACGTTCCATCTTATCCAGTGAGAAAATCGATTACGTTCAGAAATACACAAGCTAGAACTAATCTTATGTTAAATTCTCCTCTATTTCTCATGTGCAACTATTATAATTCCGTAAGTGCTTACTGCGATATATTTCACTGCAGTTTAAAGCAGCTTACTAGGATGGCTGAGATCTACCTAGGTGAATGCGTAGTTTCTTTATGTTAAGGTAAAATACTCGAAAAATGTGTTATTTAGTTAGTACCTATGAATTATTAATATTTCATTTAACTTTAGTATTGTATTTTGTCCTATAAATGGATTCTGTTGGATAATAAACGCTATTATTATTATGTTTTGCAAATTCAAAAATTATTGTAAACTAGACAATCCCTAAAATAACAGTAATAATAATTTGCATAGTATTCGTGGTATCTCCGTGGCGTATTATATAGCTTTATAAAACGGGAGAGAACGAATGTAGAGAGGGCGTATCGACCCTCGCCAATTAGTGCAGTACATTATCCGGTAGAATAATGACGGCATGTGTCATATTGCACTTGCACGCTCGTTGATTTCGAAGGTTCCTTTTTACTCTGCCACGTGAATGCTCTTCAGCCACCTATTGTCATCATTTCTAAGTTGTTTTTAGAAAGAAATATAGAGAAGTAAAAAAGGTAGACTCGTTTTGCTTTTATCTACGTGTCTTTGACGAAAAGCTAAATTTAAATATATTAAATGATGTAGGTATAATGTTATTCTTTAGAGGACTCGAACTATCTGTACTAAATCTACATAACCAAGCCAATACTATTTACTGTATATGAGGCATGTCATATCAAAATTAAGAAACTTCAGTTTTTATTAAAATTGTAATTTTCTGTTCTTCTTCGAATCTAGCCATTTCTTTTCCTTTCTTACCTCTAGCCAAGTCGAGGTATTTTCGTCAACTTAGGCACAATTCCAGACAAATTTATATAGGGTAATTCTAGGAGAAATGGCGTACAAAATTTAGAACTTCGTTATAATCTTTATTTGAAACGATACAAAATCGTGTAAACTATCAAGTTAAAGAGCGTTCAGCTAACTACCTTTGAATAATAAAATAAAGATTATAAAGTTATTTCTAAAAAAAAAATGAATAAAATGAACAAAATGTGTTTTAAGATAAAAGCTATCTCTCCTCTACTATATAGGAGTGTTAGCAATGTAGTGTTAGCACTCTTGTAGCTTATGCCGATGATCTCGCACTGGTTGCGAAGGTGAGTCAGAAAACGGACATGGCTAATGCGGCTAACACAGTCCTGCGTCGCATTAGTAGGTGGATCAGAGAGAACGATCTACAGCTACTACTAAACACTGCGAAATACGCTAAGCTGATGGAGACTTCTCAAAGGCGAATGCTCCTCAGGGTATCTAGCGCATATAGAACAGTTTCAAATAAAGCTATATATATATATATATATATATATATATATATATATATATATATAGTAAACTCTTAAATATTGGGGAAATCTGCAAGAAATACTCTAATGTGTATCAATTGTTTCGCCGAACGTTTTCGCCAAAGAGAATTAATTTGGCTTCTTCAGGGCTGAAAGAGAATAAATTATAATTAGCTACCATATATTATCTATTAAAACATTATTGATCTTACCGTAACTTAGAATTGTAGAGTTAGTATATTAAAAAACTTTGCTAGTAACATAGTGGTGTTTTTTGTTACTATGTGCAAAAAAAGTTTTTTATAAGAATTGAAATGTATGGTAGCTTCGAACTTGACACGTAAAGGCTTACCCAAGGTTAATCGAAAAACCCAATGCAACTACATTTAAAAGGAGGTAATTCTTTGAAATGTCGGCAATAACTAAATTTTTGATTTTAAATAGTTAAAAGTGAGGTTCTGTTTAAGCCAGAACGCAAGCGCTGACAACTTCATTATAATTGGTATGAATCTTTATGTCGTTAAGGTTCATTGGTAAAAACGAATGAATTTAAATCCCAGTAAGGGAAATATTATTTTGATTTTCTTTATTTAATTATATTATATTGTTCATGTATTATTGAATCTTATTGAGACGTATCTAAGAAAAGCAAGGGAATGTTATATATTTTTTGTTAATGAAAATTAATTATAAAGGTATGTTAGTTGTTAATGGATATATCAGTCAAGTTAGTAGTCTGTGATATAGTATTGTTCTTGGTATCTGATTTAAGTAACAGGTGGTATATATCGCTTAGATTCTTGATGTCACTCTTAACATTAATGGAGAAATCGTTAAGAAAAATATAAGACATTTCAATGAACTCTCTTTTAGATTTATTGTTCTCACGGTGGAGAATTGTGGTGTTGGTATAGTCCATGAGATGACCAGTGGAATGGACATGTTTGGCTAATGCACAACGGTCAGGGTGAAGTCGAGAATCACTATTGTGTAGTGTAATACGTGATTTTAATAATTGAGATGTTTGACCGATGTAGGAATTGTTGCAAGAGAGACATGGAATGTTGTAGACAATATTACTAAGCCTATCTATGGGAGTCTTATCTTTTATCTTAGAATAAAGATTATTAATTGTTAGGGCTGATCTACAAGCTACATTAAGTTTAATGTTGTTATTATTATTGCCAAAGCTATTTTCAACACTTTTCAGAATCCTTGTTAACCCCGGAGTGATATCTCTGAAATATGGTAATGAAAAATATTTGTTTATAGGAGTATCAGAGACTGGGTTCACACTTAAGACATCAGGATCAGCATTGTTAGTCGCGAAGGAAGGTGAAATATCTTCGTCATGGATAGTATTAAACAAAATCTTATTAACTAATGGTGTTGGATAAGCGTTTGAAATAAAAAGTTTCTGTAGGATTTGTAGGTTTTTTGTATGAAATGAAGGATCTGACAGTTTTGTTACTCTATTTTTCATCTGTTTGATTAAGTTGACTTTGGTAGAATTATTATGGTATGAGTTGTAGTTAAGGTATCTACCAGAATGGGTCGGTTTTTGATACCAATCTATTTTGATGTTGTTGGTTTCCCTGATCATCCTTATGTCGAGAAAGGGGACGGACCAATTACCATCTTCCCTCTCTATAGTGAACTGGATGTAGGGGTCATAACCATTAAAAGTGTCTAATAGTTCATCTACCTTGTCATTGGGTATAGCCAAAATGATATCATCAACATATTTTTTAATAAATGGAATATTAAAGGATAGTAAAGGAATGACTGAGTCTAATACATAATCCATAACGTAAGTTGCAATGATAGGAGAAATCTTAGCTCCCATAGGGGTACCGAAAGTTTGTTGATAGAATTTATCATTAAATGAGAAGTAAGTGTTGTTAAAGAGAAATTCGACGATGCTGATGAATCTGTCGTAAGACATGGAACAACAACCTCTAATACGGTCCCAGTTGATCTCTATTGATGTCAAACATATTCCTAGATGAACATTGCTAAATAAGGATACAACGTCAAGGCTAACGAGGACATAATTTGATGGAAGTATGTAGCCATTATATTTATTTACCATCTCAAAAGAATCTTTAATGTAATATTGACTTTCATAATTATATGCATTAGTAAGTATGTCTGTAACAAAAGCTGAGCTACTAATGCATATAATTATGAAAGTCAATATTACATTAAAGATTCTTTTGAGATGGTAAATAAATATAATGGCTACATACTTCCATCAAATTATGTCCTCGTTAGCCTTGACGTTGTATCCTTATTTAGCAATGTTCATCTAGGAATATGTTTGACATCAATAGAGATCAACTGGGACCGTATTAGAGGTTGTTGTTCCATGTCTTACGACAGATTCATCAGCATCGTCGAATTTCTCTTTAACAACACTTACTTCTCATTTAATGATAAATTCTATCAACAAACTTTCGGTACCCCTATGGGAGCTAAGATTTCTCCTATCATTGCAACTTACGTTATGGATTATGTATTAGACTCAGTCATTCCTTTACTATCCTTTAATATTCCATTTATTAAAAAATATGTTGATGATATCATTTTGGCTATACCCAATGACAAGGTAGATGAACTATTAGACACTTTTAATGGTTATGACCCCTACATCCAGTTCACTATAGAGAGGGAAGATGGTAATTGGTCCGTCCCCTTTCTCGACATAAGGATGATCAGGGAAACCAACAACATCAAAATAGATTGGTATCAAAAACCGACCCATTCTGGTAGATACCTTAACTACAACTCATACCATAATAATTCTACCAAAGTCAACTTAATCAAACAGATGAAAAATAGAGTAACAAAACTGTCAGATCCTTCATTTCATACAAAAAACCTACAAATCCTACAGAAACTTTTTATTTCAAACGCTTATCCAACACCATTAGTTAATAAGATTTTGTTTAATACTATCCATGACGAAGATATTTCACCTTCCTTCGCGACTAACAATGCTGATCCTGATGTCTTAAGTGTGAACCCAGTCTCTGATACTCCTATAAACAAATATTTTTCATTACCATATTTCAGAGATATCACTCCGGGGTTAACAAGGATTCTGAAAAGTGTTGAAAATAGCTTTGGCAATAATAATAACAACATTAAACTTAATGTAGCTTGTAGATCAGCCCTAACAATTAATAATCTTTATTCTAAGATAAAAGATAAGACTCCCATAGATAGGCTTAGTAATATTGTCTACAACATTCCATGTCTCTCTTGCAACAATTCCTACATCGGTCAAACATCTCAATTATTAAAATCACGTATTACACTACACAAAAGTGATTCTCGACTTCACCCTGACCGTTGTGCATTAGCCAAACATGTCCATTCCACTGGTCATCTCATGGACTATACCAACACCACAATTCTCCACCGTGAGAACAATAAATCTAAAAGAGAGTTCATTGAAATGTCTTATATTTTTCTTAACGATTTCTCCATTAATGTTAAGAGTGACATCAAGAATCTAAGCGATATATACCACCTGTTACTTAAATCAGATACCAAGAACAATACTATATCACAGACTACTAACTTGACTGATATATCCATTAACAACTAACATACCTTTATAATTAATTTTCATTAACAAAAAATATATAACATTCCCTTGCTTTTCTTAGATACGTCTCAATAAGATTCAATAATACATGAACAATATAATATAATTAAATAAAGAAAATCAAAATAATATTTCCCTTACTGGGATTTAAATTCATTCGTTTTTACCAATGAACCTTAACGACATAAAGATTCATACCAATTATAATGAAGTTGTCAGCGCTTGCGTTCTGGCTTAAACAGAACCTCACTTTTAACTATTTAAAATCAAAAATTTAGTTATTGCCGACATTTCAAAGAATTACCTCCTTTTAAATGTAGTTGCATTGGGTTTTTCGATTAACCTTGGGTAAGCCTTTACGTGTCAAGTTCGAAGCTACCATACATTTCAATTCTTATAAAAAACTTTTTTTGCACATAGTAACAAAAAACACCACTATGTTACTAGCAAAGTTTTTTAATATACTAACTCTACAATTCTAAGTTACGGTAAGATCAATAATGTTTTAATAGATAATATATGGTAGCTAATTATAATTTATTCTCTTTCAGCCCTGAAGAAGCCAAATTAATTCTCTTTGGCGAAAACGTTCGGCGAAACAATTGATACACATTAGAGTATTTCTTGCAGATTTCCCCAATATTTAAGAGTTTACTATTTAACTAATCTGCAAAGATTAAATTTCTTTTCTATATATATATATATATATATATATATATATATATATATATATATATATATATCATTGGAGCCGATTGTTTTGTTGTGCAAAGACTGAGCGAGGGTGTATGCGAGGAGGATGGATGTAAATATAGATGCGAATGAAAGAGAAAGAACGATAGTAAAGTGGCAGAGAGAATAGGCGAATGATAGCGAAAAGGCAAGGTGGACAAAGGAGCTTATTCCCGATCTGAGACCGTGGTGGGAATGTAAGTTCAGGAAACTAGACTACTTCCTGACGCAGGTTCTGACCGGACATGGTAGTTTTGGCACCTTTACAAATAAAATAGGCAAATCTGCCTCGGCCGACTGTACTGTTTGTGGGGTATCGGACGCTCCTGCCCACACTTTTAACTGCCAGAGATGGACAACTGAGAGGGGAGATTTCGAGAGGCGAATGTGTTTCGGGCTGGATGAAAGAAACATTGTAAACATATAAAGTTAAGAGGAGAGGAAGAATGGAGAGAAGTACACTGTCTGATTTCTGGGGTGACGAAGAAAAAGGAGCAGGAGGACAGAGAAGAAAATTAAGCCAGTGATCTGAAATTTATGGTTATTATTATTTATTAGTTTATGGCCTAACGTCTGAAACATTTTCTGATTTACGGTAATAGGTATCTTCTTCTTTGGGTGCCGTGTCCGTATTCAGACGTTGGCCGTCATCATGTTTACAATTTCCTGAAACCTTTCTCTGTCGGCTGCTGCGAGAAACAATTCTTCTACTGTCTTCTACACCATTGTCTAATATTACGCAGCCATGAAAGTTTCTTTCGACCAATCCATCTCTTTCCTTCCACTTTTCCTTGTATTATAAGGCGAAGTAGATGGTATTTAGGTCCTCTAATTATAGGGCCGAAGTATTTTGTTTTTCTCCTCTTTATGGTGTTTATGAGCAGACGTTCTGAATTGATCATTTGAAGAACATCTTCATTGGAAGTGTGCGAAACCCACGATATCTTTATGGTTCGTCTATAGCACCACAATTCGAATGCTTCTAACTTGTTTAGCATTGTGGTTTTTAACGTCCATGTCTCACAACCATACGATAGGTTGGACCACACATAACATTTCAGGACCTTCTTACTAATATTCATGGACAGGTTTCTGTTGCATAAAACTGGTTTCCAGGTCATAAAAGCCTTACGTGATATTTCGATCCTGGTTATTATCTCTTCATCAGAGTCACAATTTACATTTAACCAGCTGCCAAGGTATTTGAAATGATTTACCCTTTCGATCTCCTCTCCATTAAGAGAAATCAGACCTTGATCTATATTGACCTTTCCAACTGCCATCCACTTTGTCTTTGAAATGTTGATTTTTAGGCCTCTCGGATAACTTGCTTCACTGTTTGTAATGTTTGGAGATCTTGTAAATTTTCTGCAAGAATAGCTGTATCGTCAGCGTATCTAATATTGTTGATTACTTCTCCACCTAGTCTTACTCCCTCTTGTCTGTCATCTAAAGCCTCCCTAAAGATTTCTTCAGAGTACAGATTAACAAGAGTGGGTTACAAAACACAACCCTGCCGTACTCCACGTTTGATGGATATTTTTTCAGTCAGACTGTCTTCAATTTGGATAGAGGCTACTTGATTGTAATATAAGTATTTCAGCAGTCTTATATCATAGTGGTCAAGTTCTGCTGCCCGTAAGCAATCGAAAAGTGTATCGTGTTGTACTCTATCGAACACCTTCTCGAAGTCGATGAAACAAACATAAACATTATAACTTTTTTGTAATAGAACGCGCATACAGAATAGTGCCTCTCTAGTTCCTAGACCGTTTCTAAATCCAAATTGCTTATTACCCATCCTACTTTCGCATAGAAGGAATACTCGGTTTTGTATAATTCGTAAGAGTATCTTCAGTGTGTGACTCATCAAACTGATTAGTCTAAAATCGCTAATAGGTATGGTTATTTATAAATTTTTAGTTTTTTATTTTAGTTGTTCATTGAGTGGCAAGACAACTTCTCTGAAACGGTGGTTAAGGTTTTAGCCGGAACACGGTTAATTCGGCACTACCATGGGTCTTCTGGCCTACTATCCTACTCGGCCGAGAGATGGCAGGGTGTCTTGTTCCGTGACGTAGATGCCCAAAAAAGATTTTTCCCACCGTTGCCTGTCAGAATTCAATGGATACCTTCTTAGGCTCTTTCTAGCAATACGGCAATTAAATATATATATATATATATATATATATATATATATATATATATATATATATATATATATATATATATTCCTATGAGATATGGTAAACTACCTTTTGTCCAAAATCTCTCTAAATCACTCATTGGTCTGTTCGGTGAATTTAATATGAAAATAGCCACATATACTTACAAAAAGCTTAAATTGTTTTACACCAGATTAAAAGATCCTACCACACCCTACAACGTTCAAAGGTAATTTTTTGGCATCCCACGTGAATGTGGCTTAATATATATTGGCCAAACTGGACAAAGATTAAACAATAGGTTGGCTCTTCACAAAAGTGATTGTAAACAATTAACAAGTCTCAGCATATATGTTAATAGTAAAGACAATAGAGTCCTGTATAATGATTCATTTATCTTAGATTAATCCAATATAGAATTTCAGCGCAAAATCCCTGAGAGGTGTTATATCTACAATGCCAAAAATTCCATTAATCACAAAAAGGATGTTGATAATTTAAGCTTAATTTACACGTTTCTTTTAAAACAAAATATTTAAAAATACCATTTTTTCTATCATTATTATTAAAACGTTGTCTTGTTTAGTTTGTCTACCTATAAATCGAATGTATCAACATTTATTTGACGTAATAGCAATATTTTAATTAACCCGATATTTTTAATATTAAATCAAACAATTGAAGTTGACACTGTTCACGTTTTGTGATTGCGTATTACTTCCATTCTTAAAGCTACGTGTTTGTGCCAGTAATTGTTTGGTTATGTTTTTGAATAACTTTTTTAAGAAGAATTTTAAAATAATGTGTGTTGTGTATACTTAATTAATGTTAATTAGGATTTTGTTTTACCACAAAAATCACGTTGAGTTTTTGTGCTAATGTTTGGGTAATAGTTTAATAGACTCCAATTGTCATTAATATTGTTCTGAAGCTATTTTCTTGTGGCATTTTAAATTAATTAATATTTAAATGGGAATAAGCCACAATTAAAGGTTAAAATACATTTATTGACGTTTCAATTTCCACTTCGGAAATTTTTTGAGAACGATTTCCGAAGTGGAAATTGAAACGTCAATAAATGTATTTTAACCTTTAATTGTGGCTTATTCCCATTTAAATATTAATTAATCCAATTGTCATAATTTGTTCTTTGTTTTTATAGATTAAACTCTGATGAAATCTATAAATATAGAAGAAAGGTTGGACTTTTAATATAAAAGCTGCCTTTCTTATATATTGTCGGTATTGTAGACATTGTCCAGTCGTCAGGCCATTGATTGGAATGACATATTTTGTTACAAAGCAGGTTAAGCAAGTGTATTCCGATTTTTTCTGTAGCGTTGAGCATTTTTGCTGTTATCATATCTGCAATATGATCCAAGATATTGTAAATACATGCCTTGCTGTATGATATACAAAGGGCATGTTGTACCAAAAGATGTAAATGATGCTGTTGCAACCATCAAGACCAAACGTACCATCCAATTTGTAGACTGGTGTCCAACTGGTTTCAAAGTAGGTATCAACTACCAACCACAAACTGTTGTATCTGGAGGTTATTTGGCTAAAGAACAACAAGCGATATGGATGTTGTCCAACACTACAGCTATTGCTGAAGCATGAGCAAAATTTAACTACAAATTCGATCTTATGTATGCCAAGGGAGCTTTTGTCCACTGCTAGTTAAAAGAGGGCATGAAAAAAGGTGAATTCTCTGAAGCTCGTGAAAATCTGACTGTTTTGGAGTAAGGGGGGGGGGGGTATTAAATTAGACCCTAAACATAACAAATCAAATATTTTAAGCCAAAAAATTTCTTTTAATTGTTTTCTCGTACAAAATCTGTATTAACCCTTTTAGTCGCGTTTGGTATAATTGTAACCATAAATTTAAATCCATATACAGTGTGTCCGTAAAGTAAGGAATAAATTCGATATTTCCTAAATGAAAAGCCTTTTTAAAAAATCTAAAACACGTCGATTTTTAAATTTACTGTTCTACATTTTGCAATCAAATTTCATTATACAAGGTGATAAACATTATAGTAATGACGTCATCGGCTCTTTTTTTAAAAGTAACACCCTGTATTTTAGGACATTTTTAGATCGATAAAAATGAGCTGATTTCAAAAA
The DNA here is from genome assembly GCF_040954645.1 of Diabrotica undecimpunctata. Lineage (NCBI taxonomy): Eukaryota > Metazoa > Arthropoda > Insecta > Coleoptera > Chrysomelidae > Diabrotica > Diabrotica undecimpunctata. The sequence continues at coordinate 112,806,533 of NC_092811.1, read as the reverse complement.
GTATAATACTCGGGTCTAATGGATATAATTTGAAAGATATGCGCTTAGAAAATAAATTATTTATTATTAATTGCAAAAAGTAGCCTACTTCTAGTTTTTGGTAAACTGTAATTATTTTTAGTACCATTCAATAACAATTAAGTAGTACAATAATTGTATTAATTCGTGAATGTTCTGTATTATTGCTTAGAATTAATTTAAAGTAAAAATGAATTTGAGTGTCAAGCAAAGAATTGAAATACTCATGATGATTGGGTATGGAGACAAATCGCGAACTCAGATGGAAGGGTGTAATTTATTTTTAAATAAATTGAAAAGAAATTTCGAGAAACTGATACGGTTGAAAATGCACGCAAATCAGGTCGTCCCTCTGTAAATTATGTTACAACATGAGATAGATAGATGTAGATACTGTGCAAAAGAAAACTCCAACTGGATGCGGGAACATCATACACAATACCCGCAAGAGGTAAACGTATGGGCTGGCATTGCAAGAAATAAAATTATTGGACCCTACTATTTTGAAGGTAATTTAAAACGGGCCAGCATACCTTCAGTTTTTAAGTGGGTATCTCGTACCTAGTTTAGTTAATTTATTCCCCAGTGCAATTAATCTTGAAGATTTTGAAAAAAGTTTATGGTTTCAACAGGATGGTGCACCTCCGCATTATGCTTTAGATGTTCGAAGGTACTTAAACGAAATTTTTCCAAACAGGTAGATTGGAAAACGTGGACATATTGAATGACCAGCGAGGTCGCCAGACCTCAATCCTTTGGATTATTTTATGTGGGGTAATTTAAAGAGTGTTGTTTTACAGAAAAGACTTACAATTTTCAGATCTCTCAAGGTAGTATCACAGAAACAGTGCCTTCTTATTTGAAATATGAATAGGGTGCAGCTATCGTATTGCACTTTACAAATTCTCAACCAAAAATCAATACTTGTTGTTAGTACTGTGAGGATCAACAGATTTTCTAAACCATTTCTTACTGATGTAAATGATATTTCAAAAACGATGGAGGATCAGCGGAACAAATTATCCCTTATGATGGAATTGTAGTAACCAGATGGTTAGATAACAAGCCAGTGATAATGGTATCCAAATTAGTTGGGTTTGGTACAGAAGATGTTTTAAAACGTTGGAATAAAAAAACAAAATGTTTCAATTGACATGCATACTTTAGAATTCCACAAAAACGTATCATGGACCTTTTGCACTTTAGGATCAAAGTTGGTGAAACCCTCGTAAAAGTCAACTCTTTCAATAACCGAAAACGGGGAGGACCTTCAAGCGATACATCTTATCCCCTAGTAGCTGCAAAACGCCAAAACATTAAAATTAGACCTCTTACTGAGATTTACAATTTAATAATATTGGATATTTTCCAGAGCCCCCACATCTACCTTTACCTTTAAGATGCAAAAACCCTGGTTGTACAGGAAAATCAAGAGGGAAATGTCAGAAGTGCAATGTCCATTTGTGCCTTCAAAGGGAAATAAATTGCTTTTTTTATGTTTCATATGCACTATATTTTTAGATTTATTAAGTACTTTTGGGTATAAATGACCCCATAATGAATGTTTCTATATATACCTTTTATATTTTTTTTATTGCCCAAAAAGTGTTACTTGAACTTTTTTAAGTACATTTTAGACAAAAAATATTTTTTCGTTCGATGAAAAAAAAAAGCGGTACTGAAAGGGTTTATAAATCAGATTTTTCCTACAACCTCACTTTATAGCACTTACAAGATATCGACAATATTAATTCTCCTTTCTCACTTTCTGAACTTGCATCTGATTTATCCTTATACAAAAATACTTCCGTCGGCCCTGATGATATCCCTTATATTTTTCTTAAAAACCTACCCAACCGCTGCCTCACTTTCCTGTTAGACACATATAACTCTATCTGGTCTTCTCAAATATTTCCTACTTAATAGAACACATCCGTAATTATACCTGTCCTAAAACATGGCCAAACACCAATCTTTCCTCAATCCTATAGACCGATTACTCTCACTTGCACCATGTGCAAATTAATGGAAAATATGATAAACAGACGTCTTTTATGGTTTATTGACAAACACCAAATTTTACCTAAAGAACAATCTGGTTTTCGCCGACATCGTTCCACAAGGGATAACCTCGTCCTCCTTCATACCCACATCGCTGAAGCTATTAATAACAGCCAAGAAGTGATTGCCTGCATTTTTGATATTGAAGCTGCCTTCGATAAAATACCTAGACAGATTATTCTCGATAAACTATTATTATACGGCCTTAATGGTAATATTTTTAAATTCATCAAGCACTTTCTTAGCTCTAGATCCTTCAAAGTCTCTGTAAATGGTTGCCTATCATCACCCCACATCCAACAAGACGGGGTCCCTCAGGGCTCTGTATTAAGCCCCACATTGCTTATTTTATCAATTAAACATATATGACACAGTCTTCCCCCCCCCCCAGTCAAATTTACTACATATGTTGATGATCTTGTAATTTATTGCCATGGTGTTGCGACCACTACTACTTGCAAACTTCTCCAAACATCAGTGGACTTATTACAAAATAGATTGACTGCCATCGGCCTGTCCCTCCCATTTACAAAATCACAACTCATTAAATTTACCAGAAAAACACTCTCCATTGCCCCTAAAATCTTAGTGAATAACCACCCTCTCCCAGTCGTCGATTACCGCAAAATTCTAGGACTAATATTCGACTCCCGACTTTCTTGGAAACAACATATTCAGGAAACTAGAGCGGAGTGCCTAAAACGTTTAAATATTGTCAAAACACTTTCCCACTACCAATGGGGCGCTAGCGAATGTACACTATTAAAAGTATATAGGTCTCTTATTCGCTCCAAACTCGATTACGGCAGCTTTATATACATGTCAGCATCCAAAACATCCTTACAAACCCTTAATTCAGTGCATAATACTGCTATCCGCCTTTGTTTAGGAGCTTTTCGTAGCAGTCCAGCTGAGAGCCTCTACCGCGAAGCCAACGAACCCCTCTTTGGCTTAGGCGCCAATATCTCCTCCTTTCTTATGCTGCCTCTACTTCAGCTAACCTTTCTAATCCAGTACACACACTGTTGACATTACCCAACTATACTAGTACTTACCCTCCTGCTCCACGCATACACACTATCGCCCTCCTACTACCAACGTTAATACCACATATAAACTTATCCCTAACTAACCCTCTCCCGATCCCGCAGAATTCTCCTTGGACCAAAACTTTGCCAAAATTTAATGTGTCACTTACAAAGTTTAGTAAGGCAGAAACGAACCAGGATTTGATTAAGAAATCCTTACTAGAAATTCTTAATTTTAAGAAATTCGATTGGGTACTCTACACTGACGCATCAAAGAGAGAAAAGGGGATTAGTTGTGCGATTACCACAACGAAAACAGTCGTTAGTTCATGTCAAATACCTGCCACATGCATCGTTCATACTGGTGACCTGTATGCTATTTACCAAGCCTTCAAACTCTACAGCACCCAATCAACATATTTCCATGTGTACTGACTCCCTTGCCTCTATCCAGTCCATCAATAATCTATTTACTAATCACCCTCTTGTAGAAAAAATCCATGACATTTACCAAAATCGTATCATCCACGACATCCATATCACTATCATATAGATTCCCTCCAACATCGGTACTATGGGTAACGACAACGCCGATCGCTTTGCCAAAAAAGCTGCTGTATCCAATTGTACACCACATAATATACAAATTGCCAGTGACCTAAAACCTAGTATAAAGAAACTCGTACGAAATTACTGGCAGAATCATTGGAAACAATCCACTACATTTTTACACCAAATAGATCAGACGATTGAGCGGTTCATTATCCCTGGTATAACTAGAAATGAGATGGTTGTTGCTAGAAGATTACGTATCGGTCACACCAGATTTACACATGGTCACCTAATGAATTCTACACCTAAGCCAATCTGTCACTTTTGCCAATCTCCACTAAGCGTTCTACACATTTTTGTGGACTGGCCTCATTACAATAAACGACGCCAAGAACTGGGCATGAAGAGCGACATCACAGATATATTACCGAACCAGAGTCAAGTCATCACAGCTATCTAGTTCCTGAAGGTAGAAAACTTACTAAAAAATATATAACTATAGTATATTATAATATGTAATTGTACCTTATATATAATTGTATCCACGGTGACTCGTGCTAATGGCCGAAGCTGTCACAAGCACTTTAAATTAAATAAAAAAAAAATCAGATTTAAATGATCGTTTCACAGAAAAGTAATGACAAAAAGTATAAAAAAATATGTATTTTATTACTAGATAAAATAATTCTCATTCGGCAAGTTCTGCTATAAAAATAATTTTAAATATTCCGTTTTATTTCATAATAGGACATGTAAATCCCTTATAATATTTTTTATTTATTTATTATACCCGAAAAATAATTAAAACAAAAGGTAATCCACTCACTAAAGTGGAAGTGTTCTAAAAAAATCCGAGCGTGGCCAAAATGAACAAAAATTGTTTTCCCATCAACTTCATCACATATCACTAATCACATCCATCAAACTCTCGTAACGAATCCAATTTTCACAAAAAGTTGAGGGCATTAAAACATGCTCTAGCCCAACGTGCTTGAACCTTTGATGAGAGCACGGCTCTACCATGGGGTGTAGGGAGAGATTTTCGGTGTGGTTGCACTAATGAATGGGTTTATATTATACGCGTGTCGAGCACGTGCACCAGCCCACCGGTCAGAGTACAAAACACGACGCCGGATCAGAAATGAGCTCAGAAATAATACGATCTACAAGTGCTTTCAATATGTTCGTTGCGTCGCTTTTACGGACCGCTGACTGGCCTTACTACATCCTTCCTGATGGGATTTTTTTCTCTGTATTGTCTGCGCTTTTATTTTTTTAACGATATATTTATTTCCCATGGCAAAGAGGTGTGCATTTTTTCGGTTTTTTGGGTAATATTACAAGCATGTGGACATTTTATTAGAAAATTATTCAGTATAGTCTCAATATATAACTAGTTATGAACATTTTTATGTCTTTATTATCACTAATACCACAGTTTTCCCATACAACCTTCTTTTATTAGCTACTTTTAATACAATGAGCATTTTTTAATGGGACCTCAAAGATAAAAAGGCAGTGATATATAATAAAGTCCTTGTAGCTGGCTTTAAATTGTATGTGATTTGAAATTATATTATAGTTTGTCCCTTGAGAGCATACTAAGTTACAAAATGCAAATTTTACAGATGTTTTTTTTTATTTTTGAGATCTTGAGATCTGTTGCTCAATAGAGCAACATGTATATTGCTCTATTGAGCAGCATACATGTTGCTTCACCTAATATTCTGTAATATTATGAAATAAGTGGACATAGTATAGGTACTCACAAGTTTAATAATAATTCTATCTAAAGTATCTGTTGCGTAACAACAATATATAATATTTTTATTTTATTTTTGCATCATATCATTATATCACACTGTATATTAGTTTAGATTTATAAAATTCCTTGTACCATCTAAGAATCTGTACGGCGTCGATAACTTTCATTCAAATAACTTTCTAGACATAAGCTTCTAAAATCTTCAAAGAATCATAACAATGAAAGGATTAGTAATTCCAATTATCGGTTTGAGTCATTTGAAATTTCCCAACATTAACGAAAGTTACCCTTCTCAGGTAATTTTAACAATAAAATGAAAGTCGAAGGTAATTTAAATGTATACATATCCTTTAGATATGTCGAGGGGGCCAGGGGGAGATTTCTTAATGTTAAGAAACGGTTACGAGCCGAGTGATTGAAATCAGTTTGCATCAGTTCGAATCCAGCATTGGATGAGCTCTAGGCTCCAACTCGCGCCAGCCGCACTTCAGAAGGTTTAACACAGTCGGGATATTAATAAGTTACTCAGTTCGTGGCAATATTGTATCACCGACAAGTTATCTAGTTTTATAGTTTCATAAAGTTTAGTTTTATAAATCAGCTATCGTAAGCAAGTTATCGGCGTCCAAAATACGTTGTTGTAATCGTTTTAATAGACTTGTTAAAATGTTCTTTTCGAAATTTTCATTTGTCCCAGTTTTCTGGGTGGTCCTTCAAAGAAGTAAAGTGAACCTATTTCCCTAAAGACAAAACTTGTTCCCCAAGGGAAAAAACCAGTGACCTATGACTGGTGCGCGAAACAAAGGCATCAGGACAAGGTGTAAGGACAAAACACACCTGCATGTTCGTTCAGTATCATTATAGGTTACTAATTTGTAATGTGACATAGAATAGATCTTTTTGTTTATAATTATATTTATTTAAAATCTACATCATTACAGAGTATTAAGTAAACGTGTTACAGGCTTTGGGCGCGAAGGAGAGACATCCAATGATGTCTCACCTTATTCTATTTTGGTGTAGTTTTGAAGTAGATCTTGGGGCCAGGTTCTATCTAGTCTTCTTGTGGCTGGACCATTGTTGAATAATTCCCTTTCTAGCTCATTTTTATGGTAAATGGTACGTTCATTTTGTGGCTCCGTGGCTCGATGAATTTCAGCTCTGATGAAAGAAATCTTAAAGTCCTAGTGAAGTGTTTGATTACGTACGTACCATGGTGCATCCACTACCGATATTAGCACTTTAGACTGGAATCTTTGGAAGATATTTAGCGACGTTGGCTTTGCACAGCTCCATAGGTGTAGTCCGCAGAACCAGATAGGTTTGAGTATGGCTTTGTATAGAAGAATTTTTTTTTGGATGTTAAGTTTTGATTTACGTCGAAGGATCCAATACATTTGCCGGAATTTTAAGTCGAGCTGTCTTCTTTTGGTCTGAATATGTTTCTTCCAAGTGAGACGTTGGTCAAGATGGAGGCTAAGGTATCTAGCGTCTGTTACTGTGGGTATTCTTACATTTTCCATTCTTAGAGGTGGGCATATGTTGTGACGGTTGGTAAATGTTTTGAGTTGATTTTGTTTTATTTACTTTTGTTCTCCATTTCATATACCAATCACTGAGTATGTTCAGATGATGTTGCAGGTTTTGTGAGGCTTGTATAAGATCTTCATTTACAGCTGATATCGCTACCTCGTTAGCAAAGGAAGCGATTGTATTATTATTAGTCTCTGATATATCTAGTATGTAGAGTGAGAAAAGCAGCGGCTCTAAAACACTACCCTGCGGGACTCCGAAGTTGATAGGACAGAGGATGGATTTTTGGTCTTTGAATTTTACAGAGAAATACTGTTTGATATGTAGAATTTAAGTTGGAGGAAATAGTTACTAAATAGTGCTATTTTTACTTTGTAAAGCAGACCTCTGTGCCAGACTTTGTCAAGAAGAGATCTGATGTAATAATAATAATAATTAATAATAAGCAATACCCGCTAGTTTAAATCTTTTATTTGAAATCAAACACATTTTTAAAAAGACCTTTACAATGAATAAGGAATTCGAACGTAAAAATCGTCCAAATTTATACTGTTACTAGACATAGAAATAAGAAAAATCCTAATTCAATTGTTATTGTCTGAATATTTTGCTGTTTCTTTCTCAGAAAATGATAAATTTTATAAAAAAATGTGATAAGGTATCAATATAACACTCTTGTTACACAGAAATTTTAAATGGTCATACTTTTTTTTAATATGAGAAGTAATGTTGTATTAAGCGGTTTTAAGCAAAAGTCTCTGCCGTTGAGGCTGAGTGACTTTCTTCCTTTTTTAGATATAAATCTTTTTTTTAAATGCATCATCGTTGCTGTAAAAATATTTGACGAAAACTATGTTTGCGGTATGAAAGTCTGTTTCAACAGTTTTAATTTTATTCCACGTGACTTTTTCATTTTGTTCATCCTTGTCAGTTGATTGCCGTTTTTTCTTGTAGACTTTTTAAATTTAGAATATTTGCTTACTCTAGTTCAGTTACAACGTAAGGTTGTTTTCTTTTCGCAGACCTAACGATTCTATAGCATTGTTCATGAGTATAAACAGATACATTCTTGGCAGCTTTCTGTATAACACTATGTACCAAGCCTCTTCTGACTGTGTATGGCCTTTTTCTCAAAATGTATATTTCGGCGAATATTTATTTCGTGTTTTTGGCACAAGAATTGTATTATGAAAACAAATATTTCTTTCTGTTTTGACCAGAAGAGTTGTTCAAATAGAACGAGAACTCTTTTACACCTTTTTGGATCTGATTTTCAATAAAAAGGAAGGGACAGCTGCCAATTTCTGAGGATTTCCTTTTTGTAATACATTCATACCACATGTAGCAAAACGAATCTTTAGTTGCCAAGTTGAAGACCATGAAATTATACGTACTGAGTTTCAATTTATAGTACGCAAGACCGACGTCAGATTTTGGGGTTGAAAGCACCAGTTGTAGATCAAACATGGCTTTTTTTGAACACAAAAAAGACATGTTGAACTCGGTATTAAATATTGTTCTGTATAAACTTTTCATCGCTTTTTGTTCAATATTGTTATTTTGATAATATTCTTCATAGAGGCTATATATTTTGAATATATTTAAAGTCGCAGGTAAAAACAAACGTGTTGTTTTTTGTCGACAGTAGTAACTTTCAAAAGTTTTGAAACGTTGAATTTTTGCAAACTTTACCTCTTTTGTCCTCACGTATAACTCCCGTGGAATTAATCTTATTAAATACAGTCCTAATCATCTGAGCGCTAATACTTAAAGTATGAATAAAGAAAAGTTTACAGACTTGAATTTTCTTAGGTCAAATTAAAAGTAATAGACGAATGTAAAATTTCGTCTGAAAGCTGTTTCCTCGGTTGTTTTATTTGCGTTAGTTTGCATTTGCATTCTTGCCTTACTGTTACATTGAACAAAATTTTGATATTTATCGTGTGGAAGTCCTGGGTACAAGAATTCCAACACGATATCCTATCCCGATCAAAGCAGGTTAGCATAAGGCGCTCTATTCCTGCTCTCTACTAATGATGAATCGGTCAATGCAGGAAGCTAGAAAACGTTGTAGGATGGGAGAAACAAATTAAAGCGAATTATACACGAAGATACAAAAGTGAGGAGTCAGAGTCCGCGCGCGCCCTCTGTAGGGTTAAACTTGAGACTGGTGTAACACACAACTTATCTGATCGAAGGAGATTGTTTTTCTGTCATTCGTTCATTTGCATATCTGCGAGGTTTTAATTATTACTCAGTGTCATCTGCTATTCAACTCCAACTGCTCCAACTCAGTCGTGCTTTTGATTATGTGCAACACGATGTACTCCTCGATAGATTTTTTTTTTACCGCAAGAAAAAACAGACAGAGGAAGCTTAGTTTTTGATCCAGATATTACATTATTAAATATCCCAAGTGTTATTCAGAAAACTGGTTTCAAATTGAATAAGTTAGAAGTATTCAATTCTCCAAATTTTGACACAGTTGGTAAAAATTCTTCAACTTTCAATCAAAAAAGTTTTGGCCTAGTTCATCAAAATATACAATGTATATCAACAAGCATTGAAAAACTAGAGTTCTTCCTGCAGTGCGAAGGTCTACATAATATATGTGTCTGTTTAACTGAGCACTGGAAATCTAAAGAACAACTAGAACTACACCATATAAATGGATTTTCTCTGGCTTCTTCTTACTGCCGTGACCAGGGGGAACATGGAGGGTCTTCAATCCATGTGAAAGAGGGTGTGGTTTGGAAGGAACGTTCTGATATATGTTCTGAATCGGAGAAATATAATTTTGAAGTGAGTGCTGTTGAAATAGACTATTGCCTTTTTGATTGTGTTGTGTTGTGTATTTATCTACCTGGACGTGGCTCTATTGATGTTTTTATGTCAAAACTGGATCTAATACTTGATGTCCTAGTCTCCGAAGGTAAGGCTATAATATTAACAGGTGATTTTAATATAGATTTCAAATCAAATACACTAAGTAAGCAGAACTTGGTAAATGTTTTAGATTCTTATGGCTTAACCGTAACTGTAAATGATTATACAAGAGTTACTGCAACTAGTAAAACTCAAATTGATTATACTGCTACAAACATAAATCACCCACAAAAAACAATGGTTGTGGAAGGTTTTATCTCTGATCATCGTGCGCAATTGTTCCAATGTAGCATTAGCACAGACAATGATGCCTATATATTCATCCGTTCATATAGTAAAAGGAACATAAATCGTTTTGTTCAAACCCTTGAGTCAACAAATTGGTCAGAAGTATTTAATACAATTTCTGCTGAGGATAAATCATTAGCTTTTTTAAATACTATTCAAAATTACTTTCGGTCCCATTTTCCACTACTTAAATGTAAACCTAAAAAATGTACACGTTCGAATTGGTTTACGCAGGAACTGTACAATTTAAGGGATCAGCTAAAACTTTTAGAAACGATCTGTCAGAAAAATAGTAATCTTAGGCCAGTCCTTCATTTGGCAAAGGCAGAATATTCAATTAAATTAAAAGCAGCTAAAAGTAGTCACTTCATGAAACAGTTAAACGAATCATCAAATAAAATGAAATGTATTTGGCATTTAGTAAACTTAACAGTCGGGAAACAAAATAACTCAAAAGTACCTAGTGATGATAACAGTAATTTAGCAGACAAATTTAACCACCATTTTGTTGAAATGGCTCCAAAGTTACTTGCCGCTTTGGATCTTACTAAAATAGGTGGGTTTACATCAGCATCAAAAGCCCGTAATAGTTGTTCTATGTTTTTATATCCTACTAACCCACAGGAAATAACTAGTATAGTCGAAAGTTTTAAATCCAAACATAGTTGTGGTTTTGATCAGATTTCCCCTAAGTTATTAAAACAATGCATTCATGCTCTCGCAGATCCACTGACGGATATTTGTAATGCCTCTTTTCAACAAGGAATATTTCCTAGTATGTTTAAACTATCTATTGTAATCCCTTTATTCAAAAGTGGTGATAAAGATGACCTTAACAACTATCGTCCCATAAGTCTCTTATCTGTGTTTTCAAAGATAATTGAAACTCTGGTTTATACTAGAATGAACGCATTCCTAAAAAAGCATAGTGTCTTGCATAATTTTCAACATGGTTTTATATCTTCTAAGTCTACAACTACAGCTCTTGCAAATTTCGTCAGCTTAGTGTTGGATGCTTTGGACAGACGAGAGAAGGCATGTGGTTTATTTCTCGATTTGTCCAAGGCTTTTGACACTTTGGATCATAATTTGTTGCTAATAAAACTTGAGGGTATTGGTATTCGTGGTGTAGTTCTAAAATGGTTTACTTCCTACCTAGAGAATAGAAGACAAAAAGTAAAGATAACATCTAATGAACTTGTAAACGAATCAAACACATTGGATATCCATTATGGTATCCCTCAGGGTAGTGTATTGGGTCCTCTACTTTTTATAGTTTTTATTAATGATATGGCTTTGTTAACTAATTCACTGACTGGGGTTAACATCATCAGTTATGCGGATGATACTAACATTCTAGTCACAGGAACGTCTGATCAAAATTTGCAAAATAAAACCACACAGATACTATCCACCATCAACAGTTATTTCTTATCCAACAAATTAGTTTTGAATAAAGAGAAATCAAAGTATATGATTTTCACGTCAAATAATTTATTAAACCATCAAGCCACTATAGAAGCAGCAATAGATAAAACAGACTGCACGAAGTTGCTGGGGGTACTTCTAGACAGTAATTGTAAATGGTCAAACCACATTTCTAATTTGAAATCCAGATTAAGTAGCGCATGATATGCATTGAGAATTCTTTCCCGTCTCTTTCATACATCAGTATTAAAAACAGTATACTTTTTGCCCATAAAAAGCAGTAAAAATGCCCATTTTTACTCAATAGCCAAATATGGCATTGAAGTCTGGGGTTGTACCTCTGAGTTAGAGCAGATATTCGTACTTCAGAAAAGAGCTATTAGGATAATGTATAAAATGAAGTTTAGAGATTCTTGTAGAGGCATCTTTAGACAAAACAATATTCTTACAATTCCTGGTCTGTATATATTTTCGTGTATAATGTATTTACATAGCAAAATTTATGATTTTAATAAATTTCAATTTAACCATGTTTATTCAACAAGATTTAGAGACAATCACTTTATGCTTCCACAACATCGTTCTGTTTTGTTGGAAAGTAGCACACACTATGCAGCCATAAGTTTCTTTAACAAATTACCAATAGATATACGAATGAATTTACATCAGCCAAACTTTCGGAGGTGTGTACATCAATACATTTGTGAGCTAGAGCCATATTCTAAAAATAACTTTTAAGTATGTTTTATCGTGTTTATTAATTTATATACTTTTAAGATAACTTTGTAAAATGTAACTTTGACTTGTCTCATACATGTACTTTGTATAATGTCGCATGTGATCAATAAATTTGACTTGACTTGACTTGACCATATATAGTGTTAGGGGAGTTGCCCATAGTTGGTTTGGTTCCTATCTGAAAGACCGGTACCAAATACTTAGAGTGAAAATTACCTTTAAGATTTCAGGTTTCAAGATAAAATAACAAACTCACTGAAGACCTTCTCTGATTGGTCCAGTGATCAGTCACTTCTGTTCAATGTTCACAAAAATAAATTTTTATCATTTACATCCCGTTCAAATTCTACTTAACCTGATTTAAGTATTTCCATCAATGGTGAGGGTATATTGAGTTGTGATGTGAAGTTTTTAGGAGTGACTTTCGACTCTCATTTATCTTTTAAGACTCATTGTTGGAATGTACGTAAAAAACTCAATTCTAAATGTTATCAATTGAGAATTTTGGGTAGAATACTTAGTTTGCAACACCTTCGTCTTTTTTATTTTGCTGAGGTACAATCGACAATGAGTTACGGTATAACTGTCTGGGGTGGCTCTTCTAGTATAAAGGACGTTTTCAAGGCCCAAAAGCGTATTGTCAGATGTATTGCAGGTGTTCCGTATGGTTGGTCTTGTAAAAACTTATTTAGAGATTTGAATGTATTAACAGTGTATGGAATTTAGATTTTGGAATTATTGATACTATTACTAATTCATAAAACTAAAAGAACTTTTATGTAGTGATATTCGCTCACACAACACAAGAAATAAGAGACAGTTTGTAGTACCCTATCGACATTTAGAAATAAGTAGGAAGTCATCTACTGTCTGTGGTTTACTACTGTATAATCAACTTCCTCAAAAATTTAAAAACATTTATTCCACTACAGCTTTTAAAAACCAAGTCAAAGAGTACGTAGTGACCATGTGTCCTTATACATTAGGTGAATATTACCAGAGTGTATCTGTGAATGCCCAAGCTGCAACATAACCAAATTTAATATTATTTTAATTATATAATGATGTCCATATACGTTTTATATGTATTTTAATGTTTTTAATATTTTTAATGTATTGTTTTCATTTTGTTGTAATGATTAATATTTATAATTTTAGTTTTGACTTGTTGTAACTTACAGTCAAATAAACTATCTATCTATCTATCTATCTATCTATTCAGGTAATATAGCTCTTGTCGCTAAAATGGACTAATATAATTTTTGCGCGAGGAAATTTTTACCATATTGATGTTTGCTGTGTATAAAAATTTTCAGCTATTCACAGTAAGCATGCTTTATAAAAAAAAATTTGTATTTTGTAAATTTTTAATAACGAAAGTGCCTACATATTGGTCTAAAGGTCAGTTTTGACGTAAAAATTCCGTTATTCCGTTAAATTTTTTGTTATCCATAATTGTTAAACTTAAAGCAAATTACTTTGGCATTTATAGGTCTTCAATAAATTTTACTTGTATGAAAGTAAGCATTATAAAACAGTAACATAATTAACAACAAAAACAAAATAATTATGTCATAAAACTTATTCTATTTTCGTATTTTACTAATAGTTAGGGAAAGTGTAACTATATAGAGTGTCTCAATAATATGTGTAAATATTTTAACTGTGAGAGTGTATTGATTACTACTTTTGATCAAAAATTGAAGGGTCCGATCGTAAAACATGTTAAGTAACATTACCTAAGATTTAAATGTTTTTGCATGAAAAAGTTGTTAAGTAACCATATTACAGATTTCAATTTTCAAAATTGGGTATTTGACTCATAGATGTCACTACCTCATATCGTCAAAATCTGTTAACTGCTAAATATGTTTTTTGCATGTAAAACTGGTGAACTGCAGTGAGTACACTATAAGTGTACTTAACAAGTTGTCTGTTTTATTTTGTTTTATGCTTAAAAATGTCGAAAAATAATAATGTTTCTTTAGCAGAAGAGCCCTTTGAGGGCTCAGATTCGGATCCAAACTATAGTAACGAAGTAGGTTCAACCGAAAGTTCCGATTTAGAACAAGTAACTTTTTAGGTTAAGATTCTAACACTGCATGTAAAATATGTTAAGTGATGGCGGATACCACGTTTTACTTGCTATTAGTGATATTTATTTATTATATTAGTAAAATCTGTTAAGTGATATGATACATATAACATGTTTTATTTGCAGAAAAAGCTAGTCATATTACTTAGTACTTGACATTATTTAACATGCAAAATTTACATTTTTTTTAGAATATTAATGTAAATAAAAGAAGAACAAGAAACAGACAGATAAACAGACAAAAAAAAAACAAAAATAACAAAAGATTCTGGAGATAAATCTGAAAATTACAGAGGGAATGGTGGTGAAGTAAGCAAGAAAGCTGTTAAGCCTCCATGTACACGTAAAAAAAATGTTTTGATATAATATGTATCAGCAGATGAGCGATCCAAAATATTTTCTAAGTTTTGGCAGCTCTCAAGCTATGATATACAAAATACTTATCTATCCGGATGTATGTGTAGAAACAATATAAAACGAAAGACCAGAAAAGAGATACGAAGAGGACTTCTACTTTTGAATATTCTATTCAATCAAACAACAAAAATTTAAAAATTTGCAAAAATGCATTTATTTCTTTGCATGGAATCGGTAGAGATCGAGTGAAATATATTGTGAGTAAGCTTAAGAAGGGTGTTATTGTTTCTGAAAAAGACCGTAGAGGTAGACATGGAAACCAAAAAAGAAAGTATTTGCAAAACGACATTGACGCAGTTCATCGTTTCATAGACTCTTTACCTCGATATGAAAGCCATTACAGCCGACCTGATAACACGGATAAAGAGTATATGAGCATTGATTACAATATTGAAATATTATATGAAAAGTTCATAGAAAGTCGTCAAGAACAAAATCTTGTTTTGACGTGACAACGTCTTAAATTAGGTTGTGGCTCGGAGTCACTCATGAAAAAGTGTAACGCCCGCTCACGTCTGTTACGATGAGTCACCGAACGAGAGAGAGGCCCGCCGGACCGGCGAATGCCTTGCGTCTCTCTCCCACTCAAACATGATCGGTCCGCTGCGCGCGCAGCACTAGAGAATTAGGCGCGTTGAATCGGTGCGTGCTTGTGTATCTGTCTTTCTCGAGCGTTCTTGGCGTTAAAAAACCGAGAAAGCGTCATAATACAAGTTCTCACGTGTGGTTAAAGTATCGTCAGCTGTGTCTGTAGTGAAAATGTGGAGTGCTTAGATTCGTCATTTACAACAACTACAACAATAAAGGTAAATAATTGTACACTAATATTTCATTCTCGTAAACTATGATTGATTGATTAATTGTTAGATTGACACAAAAGTTGAGAAACTGAGTTTATAGGTTATGTCATACTATTGACAAATGTTGATAGTGTTAAGAAAATTATTAGTTTAAATCACTCTGCAATCAATCGTAATTCAGTCGATTGAGAAGAAACAGCGCGTATTGAAATGTATGTACAATGTTTTAGTAAACAAAATATATTTCTATAGTTAAAATTTGTGCAATTCTTATTTTCATTCAATTCCTTGTTCCTATTGTGCAATTTAATAATATTCATATCAATAAATATTCTACCGAGAAAAAGACGTTGTCACGTAAAATCTTCGCCCGTAAAACCGACTTTACAGGCAACCGATTTTTTTTTCAGATAAGTTCAGAAGAATTTTTACAGATGACTATAATATTTCTTTTAAAACTCCTAAATCTGACACTTGCGCAAAGTGCGATGAGTTCAAAATTAATATAAACCATTCTAAAGAAATTGGTGATAATGAAAAACTTAAGGAACTAGAAACTTCTAAATAGTTACACTTAAGAAAAGCACAAGCTGCAAGAGACGTTCTTGAAAAAGCAGTGGAAGAGTCTAAGGAAAATGACGTACATGTGATAACGTTTGATCTGCAACAAGCTCGTCCTACACCTAAATTAACCACCCGTCTGTATTTTTATAAAAAAAACTTTGGTGTTATAACATGGTGTACATTGCTGCAACAAGCCAGAAGATGGCTACTTTTTCCTTTGGGACGAATCCATTGCTAAACGAAAATCGGATGAAATTGATAGTTGCTTAAAGAAATATTTTGATAAGTTTGATGTTCGTGGTGACACGCTTTATGCTGTATCTGATAACTGCTGTGATTAAAACAAGAATTGGACTATCGTAGGATTTTGGCTACAACTCCTGGTATCTAAAATGTTTAAAAAAATAATTCACGTTTTTCCACAAGTAAGGCACACTATGCTACCTAGTGATAGAGATTTTGCATTAGTGGAAAAATTGGCAAAAACTAAGAATGCAGTGTACTCTCCTATTGAATGGGAAGAAGTTTTGAAAGGAGCAAAAAAGAAAAGGTCATTTATTGTAACGCCTCTTAAGCAAGAAGATTTTTAAAAAAATTTTGAATTAAGAGAAAATTTCAGCAAATCGAATTTTGGAATAAGCAACTCCGTGAAGCTGGAGTTTAATATTAATAATCCTTATGTCATGCTTTCTTATGACACACACAATGGAATTCCACAACCCATTAGTCTTAAAAGAAAAATGGGTAGACTTAGTCTCTCACTGGAAGAAGATTTTAATAGAAACTTGAATCAAAAGTATCCAGAAGCGTTACCCCTAGAAGAGTAAAAACTAGGCCGTGTGATGTCATGCCTTCAGTGCATTCCACCAGTAAGTCATTCTTTCCACTATTCATTAAAATCCCAAGATTTAACAGTTTAAAATTATTTTTTATGTTAATTTGTTGTTTAAATTCTGTTTATCTCTTGTTTTCTTATAAACTTTACTCAAATAAAGTTATCTTAAACTCAACAATGTTATGCTAACTTGACCTAGTGATTATTAACCTGTTAAGTGTCTTTATAGTTTTTTAACAGATTTTTATTTCCTTAACTAAGACGAATAAAAAAATTGTTAAATACCATTTTTTTCTAAATTTCTTCCTGTTAAAATTTGAAAAAAAAATTAATTTGATAAAAAACAATGTCTTTTTATTATAATATGATAGCATTATATTTCTTAAATATTTTATTTAACGGCTAATTTCAAAAAAAAGGTATTTTGTTAGTCTTTAGATTCAAAACGTGATATTATCAATTTTTTTATTTTGTCACTTAACAAGTTTTACGACCGGGCCTTTCAATTTTGGAATTTTGGGTATATTAGCCAAAAATAAAATGTAGTACCGTAAAATGGGTTGAATAGAAACAATTTTTAACTTTAAACATAATATATCGTAACATATTAGATATGAGATATTAAGGAATTGAAAGCTACCTTGGTTTATGGACCTTGCAGTCCTCTACAAACCTACATCATCATCATCATCTTGGTGCTAGAGCCCTTAGAGGGCCTCGACCTTCTCAAGCTTTCTACGCCATTCTATTCTGTCCCTCGCTTGCATTTTCCAGTTGCCGACTCCGATCTTCTCGGCATCTTGTGTTACCCAGTCCATCCACCTCAGCTTTGGTCTACCCCGTTTTCTCATTCCCACGGGTTGCGCTGTTAGAATCTTTTTGATCATGTTTGACTCAGGGGCCCGGGCTACATGTCCTGCCCACTGCAGGCGGTTTCGCTTAATTATAGTGGTAATATTTTTACCACCAAACGTATGCTTGTAGATATTCTGCAGTTCAAAGTTATATCTACGCCTACATGTTCGTAGCGTTTATGCCTCTGGTCCATATGTGAGAATGGGGACTATCAGTGTTCTATACAGCCTTATACGAGTTTTTTGAGACAGACGTTTGTTAGCTAAGTACTTTGATAGACCATGATAACACCTGTTTGCAAATATTATTCGCCTTTTTATTTCCTCAGATGTGTCT
Source organism: Diabrotica undecimpunctata (assembly GCF_040954645.1). Taxonomy (NCBI): domain Eukaryota; kingdom Metazoa; phylum Arthropoda; class Insecta; order Coleoptera; family Chrysomelidae; genus Diabrotica; species Diabrotica undecimpunctata. The sequence goes on along the minus strand of NC_092811.1, from coordinate 112,788,334 downwards.
ACAAACCTACACCATTGTCTTTTTTTAAGTACAAGGAAAAAAAATAAAAAAATTATTGCTGTTTCTGTTTACTCCATTGAGTGCGGTGAATAAATAGAAATATACACTGTTTTCCAAGTATATTTTAACTGCAGAACCTGTGGGGCTTATAGAAACAGTCAGCACTGTCATGGGATGAAAAGAAACAACACTTGTTTTCGTAATAGATATTTATGTACCAAGGGCATTATGTAGATGTTTAGTTTATGCCCGAGGGCGACTGTCTTATCAACGCGAGGGCCTCTGGCCCGAGTGTTTGTAAATCGCCTGAGGGTATACACGACATCTATTAATGCCCACGGTGCATACAAACTTTTATGTCATACTAGTTTGCTATCGTATTCCTAATCTAAATATTTTTAAAAATTCAGAAAATTTATCATAGTAAAATGAACAATACCGTCGTTAGGGTGAAACATATATAATGAATGAACATCTCCGGCTGTCAAACATAAAAAGTGAAAATGTCAGATCTATCCATCACTGGATCTTCCCAGAATTGCCAATTTTATGTTCATTCTACTAAATAATGTTATGTAGTTAGAATAATTTTATTCCATATTTTGTAAGTTCAACAATATGTTATTAAGAAGTTATCAATATGTTTTTGTCTTTATGCCTGTGAGAGCCATAAAGTGCACTTTATGCCCACATGGGCATAAATTAAATGACATGGGCATAAAAAAAAATAAAAAATAAAAAAATAAAAAAAATAAAAAAATAAAAAAATAAAGGCAAAATAGAAGGAAAGCGAGGAATTGGAAGAAAAAAATTGTCCTGGTTACGTAATATCAGAAACTGGACAGGACTTGGATTTGAGGAACTCTTAAGAACAGCTGAAGATAGACAAACGTTTGCCACCATAACCGCTAACCTCCATTGATGGAGACGGCACTTGAAGAAGAAGGGCATAAATTATACCATTACATATGTAGTTGGTAACTAAGCAATAAAAACACGATAATGAACTAGTATGACATAAAAAAATTGGTTGAGTTTACCGAAAGTACAAGCTGAATATAGCCAAAAATGTCAAAAATATTTCGGTTTACAGTGTTGGCATGTTTTTATAATGCATATGTTGTATGCTTCAAATATAAAGAGATAAAGCTTTTAAAAAGTACATTTTGATTATACTATTTTATGAATTCTGCAATTTTTAATTTATATGAAACAATAACGAGTAAATATTTGTCTCTTTACAAATTAATTTAATTTAAAATTTAAATTAAAGTTAATTTAATTATTAGATGGGAAAGTTACTGAGATCATCAAGAAAACTAATGCTTGTTTTCATACGAGAGGATGAAGATGCTTCAACTGGCGGAATGAGTTTCTTCACTACGTCGTCCTTTCGGAAAAAGCACTTTTCTTCAGTTGGTAAAAATGTGTTAGAAATTGATTTCTTGTAAAAAAATCCAACACAACCATTATCTTCAAGGCGAGAGATTTTACTAATTTGTATTTAATATATACCTTTTTTAAAGGAATTTTTAAATAATTTTTTTTTTAACTATTTTTTAGTTTATATCGTCTTGACTGAAAATTTTATCGTAATCGCGATGGTTTTTTAATTTGCTTGTCAATCACTTGATTTAACGCTATTGTTCTGTTCGGAGAATTAGAAAAAATGCGGATTTAGAGTAATTTGTTAAATTGTTGCTTATCACAATTGTGAGATATTAATTTGGATTAGATTTTTGACATCTCTAACATAGCTTTAAGTTTACATACATAAATAAATTATCATCTAACTAAACATAGTTGTTAAGTATTTCTTGAAAACAACTAATAAAATGAACCTCTTATTCTTAAGTAACGACACATCCTCTATAGTTTGTTATTACTTATAGCCGTCGGTATTCAAACACAAAAACAAAAAACCATTAACCTGACAACCATAACAAAACGCCAAGAATCACGAAAACCCACGGGGCCATAATCACATAAACAAAAATCACTTGTCAACTGTCAGATATATTCAATAAATAAAGCCTGACCTCAGGGTCAAAATCGAAATATAAATATCTATCAATTACATTCGAAACAGACGTACAGCCTCCCAGACAGTCTCTGCGGGGGCCAGTGTTTCGGGGCACCCGGCAATGTACCATCAAAGGTACCCCCTGACCGTTTTATCAGCCCTGAAATGATAATTACATGACAACACGTGGTTTATAGAGGGCGTTGTTGAGCCGATGCGAGTGAGATTTTCGCAGATTTATTATGAGAATTGAGTCCGTCGATAGATGCAGAGCGTGTTGAATCAGTGGTGAGAGAATATTATTTAAAAAGGGGAATGGAAACTACTAAATTATATTAATGGTGGTTTGGAAAACGTAGTTGGTGATATGTTTAATATGGGAAATTAATAGAGAATATGAATTATATTTTCTATAAAGTTTTCTTTAATAATGCTGAACGAAACGAAACCATGGAACTCAACATTACTAAAAACATTTATGGTTTGCACTATTTTCTTACGAAATAACAATACCATACATAGCATTATTATCTGGAAAACTTAAAATTTTAGGAAATAATTTCAACATGTTAACATTCAAAACAACAAACACATTAAGAATTATTCTATCTAAAACTAAACCCGCAATGAGCAAGAAAGAACAAAGAATTGTATTTATAAAATACTCTGTGAATGCGAACATTTTTATTTAGGGGAAATTAAATTAAACAGCTCATTTTGGTGTAAATTTTCAGCGTTATTTGGATAAGACATTTCCTGGACGATGGATTGGTAGATTAAGTAGTATTGAATGGCCTCCTCGTTTACCCGTTTTGAATCCTAAAGATTATGTTTTTTGATACTTGAAAAGTACAATTTATTAAACTCAACCAGGAAGTGTTGCAGAGCTAAAGCAAATAATTATCGATGAATCTGTATTAGTTTCTAGGGAAACATGGAGAAATGTAATAGACGCATTTTACCATTATTTAGTTTACCAAATTTACAAAGGAGGACAATTTGAACACTTTATTAGATGGATTAATTTAGCAATGTAGTAAACTTTTAGTTATTATGCTCAAATTTAGTTGTACCTAGCTTAAATCAAATTTATGGAGATAATTAGACGCTTCCCAACTTTTGGTCCACTCTGTATATTTAAATAGATATTAAAATGTCAAATAAAAAGAATTTTTAAATAAAATTACGGTATATTTACATAAAATTAGTATTTGCTGCATAATACTGTTTCACTTTTTCAAACCTTAGTAGAATGTACAATTGTGTAATTAGATAAGTATTCGTGTCGTGCCTACTGTATTTATTAATTACTTTTATTTGGCGTTAAATTGCTATGTGTGTTTAGAAAAAAAAACTGTTTTCTTAACTACAGTCTCATGGTAGTTATCTGTAAAGATTTACCTGTATTTGTATTTAATAATTATAGCACGGAAGCTAACCCAACATTCCTCTCGCGTCAATTTTGCCTAGTTATCTATTTAAAAAGTTCATACAATGTAAGAGAGATGAGAGATACCGTGACGTTTAATTTATTCATATTTGTTCATATGCAATTTGAATATCAGTGATTTTTAATCTATTTTTAATTAGAGTTTATGTTATAACGATATATTTTGCCTACCATAGGGTATTATTATATGGGGTAGAAGGTTGGGGATAGAAATTACTGGGGCGAAGATAGGGTAAGCAAAATAAACGCTACTTGTGCGAACGGCACTCAGGTTTTGGTAGGAGAGCTGGGGTCGTGGATAAGTAAAAGACAAGGGGGTTTGGATTGGGGCAACTACAAAAATATGAAACAAACGGTCATGAATCTCTTGGGACAAAATAAAAAGAAACAGGAAACACCTCTAGTAATTTATAAAGTGCGCCACTTCAAGGTGCCTAATTATAACTATTACAACAACTAGTTGTAACTTGAGATATAATTATTAAACATAAAAACATATCTTTTCCAAATGAAAACTCAAAAAAAGGGTTAGTTAAAAAAAGAATAAACAAAATTTTAAGAAACAAAATTTAACATTTATTTTTGTGTCACCACAAACAGTTACAAAATAGACAGTGAAAAAATAATACAACAATAGTCGCAAAATACAAAAATACAAAAAAGACTTACATGTTTCATCTGTTTACAAATTCCAAGAGTTGGAGATACTATTATTAACTTAAAAAATTTACCGCACAGAGATTAACCTTTTTTTAAAAATAAAACAAACTAAAATCAAAAATAATAAAACGAGCTGTCGTGAGTTAACATTAAATAAACTGAACAAATTAATTGACAGCTAAAGTCAAACCCTAAAATTTTACAATTTATTAATTATTACAAATCTTTTTTGTTATGAAAGCAAATTCTTATTATTAAAAAAATGTCTGTCTTTACTTTAAAATTTGAAAGTTACCTGGATTTCACAAAAATTACACTTGCGCTGTAAACTGGACTTCTTAAAAACTCAACAATGGCTGGGAATCTCTGACACACGAACAAAAAGGAAAATGGGTCACTGGAACACAAACCTTGGAAACTAAACTGGACTTGGCTTCTTAAAAACAGGAAAATGTACAACTGGATAGAATGGCAACATTTCAAAACTCACTTAAAACTATAACTGAACCATTAAACTGCTACTATATTTTACATATTTTTCATAAAAAAAGACAAACAACGAGGAACATTTCAAATTTGACGTAAAATTTGGACATAACGCTGAAGACCACCGCTCTTTACCGCGGCTACAACGAAAGTGACGAAATTATCTTAAAAAATTGATCGCATAAAAAACACTTTGGGTTTAAGACACATAAACAAGACACAACGGAAATTAAGACGTAAATTCTTAATTTGAAAACGCAATATCGGGCGGTTTGAACAAAGAAATATCGAAGAAATTTGCGCCTGTGACATAAACAAACAATAAAATGATTTATTATCGACGGCGGCGACCTAAAAAGAACGAAAGATTATTTGATTTTTAAATTGAAGGATACGAACTAAGAAACATTGAAAAAATTCTTCGTTATTATAATGCATATATAAGGAGATTTCAATTAACACATATACGAGGGGATTCCAATAAATTTCAAATGCTACAATGTAATGGATAATATTGTCAAATCATATAATATAAGTTGAATGGAGGGCAAAATAACAAATCCAAAAATTAAGGTTAGACATCCAAATAGCAATTGTGGCTTTGGAAACTGCCACATAAAAGATTTATTCGGATGTGCGATCAAATCATCTTTTCAGGTCCTTCAGATATGAGTTCTAGCATCTTCCTATTGATCTTTTGATCTTTTGCCCTCTGCTTTAACATCATATATGATTCGGAGTAACTCATATCTTCCACCTCCCAACACTTGACCCAAGTATTATATTTTTCTCTGTTTGATCAAGTTTAGCATTTCTTTTTGTTTACTTAGTTACATATCGTTGGTATATTTTTGTATTCACGAAAGAAGAAAACGATATAATTTGCAATTTTAACTTTGATATTTCAAAAAGGACAATTTTAGGGAGATAAGTTTGTTTTTTCTTAATAGTTATTGACGTCTTCAGAGAAACAACTTTTGTTTATTCCTACAATTTGTCAAATATGCTAGGGATATGTGATTTGTGTGTTTTGATGTTCTCATAATTTATATTGCTACAATTTTTAAACTGTTAGAAAATTTTATCCATTTTATTGCAGGGATATGAATTTTTAATGCTGATGTTATATTGAGGAATTTTGCATATGGAATTTTCTAATGATTTTTTTATTTATACAATATATTGATGAAATTTATAATGGATATTTATGTGTTTTATTATTCCTTATGGTCCTCTTACTTGCAAATACAACAGCAGAGATACTGAACCACGAAAACAGAGCCTGAGTAAGATTGAGTTAAGGTAAGCTATTTTTTAACCATTGTAGTACAATTCAAAATCCATAAATTTGCTTATCACAATATATATTTACATATATAGTATGCTCCCTCTATAACGAACACGGTTATTAGAGGCTTTGCTCATAACGAGGTTCATTGTACTGATGATACAATGTCCCATGAAATTTCTATTGACCTATAACCCTCTATAGCGAGGCAAATTTGGTTATAACGAGAGAAAATAAGAACGAGAAAAGTGTTTTTCTACGTTTTTGGCCCGGCTGTGGCTATCAATAAATACTCTTTTTAACTTCCGCCCGCAGTAACTTCTTCTGTTTAATCTACCGACCGATATTGTGTTGTCAGAAATTTACAATTACAGTATAGAGGTTTGACCATTCGCAACTAATTAACTACGTAAAGAGGCTTAAAAACATGACAAATCAAACAAACTTCACCAGAACTTCATTACACAGTTGTTTTTGTCGTAGATGTTTATCGTTTGTTTCCTGATTGTGCTTTTGCGTCTTGAAAGTTGTGTTGTAGAATACATAGTTACATAGATTACACGCTGTGACTCCTAAAAGAAAAGCATTTATTTAGAGTACAAAATTAACATCCTTAAAGATATTGAGAACGGTCTGAAGAAAGCAGAAGTTTGTCGTGAAAGAGGAATTTCAAGTTCCACTCTATCTAGCATGCTCAAAAATAAACACAAGACTTTTGGAGCCGGTTCTTCTTTTTTCGGTAAATTGAAAAAACTACGTGCCGCAACTAATAAAGAACTTGATATTGCAATGGTCAAATGATTTACCGTAAACAGGGCTGCGAATTTTCCACTGTTTCAAGAAAAAGCAACACAGTTTTGGCAGGCGCTAGGTGGTGATGAGAATTTTAAAGCATCGAGTGGGTGGATGAGCCGTTTTAAGGCCAGGCACAAAATTACGTGTGGAAAAATTTGCGGTGAAGTGAAGAGTGTTTGCAAAGAAGTCACATACAATTGGTTGATGTCATCGCCTACAATAAGACAAAAGTACAGTGACGATAATGTTTTCAATGCTGACGAGCTGGGACTTTTTTTAAACTTACTCCAGATAAGACCCTCAAATTTAAAAATGAACGTTGTATAGGTGGCAAGTTATCAAAAGAAAGGGTATCTGTACTAGCGTGTGCCATCATGTCCGGTTCCGAAAAAAGGAAGTTAGTATCTCAAAAACCACGATGTTTCAGAGGTGTGAATCAGCTTCTTGTGACATATAAATTTAATAAAAAATCGCAGATGAAAGCAGAGAGTTTTAGTGGAGAACTTTTTTTGAAGTGGGACAGAGAGTTGAGACATCGAAAGATTCTTTTAATTGTTGACAATTGTACAGCCCATTCGAAAGTTAACGGTTTAAAAAACAACTTCTTTTTTTACCCCCAAATTGCATATCTATTCTGCAACTGATGGATCAGGGCATCATAAGGTCCCTTAAAGTTCACTACAGAAAACTTTTAGTTAAGCGGATCCCGAATAATGTGGAAAACCGTAGTGAATCCCCTGTTACTATATTAGATGCCACAAATTTCATCCACAAAGCATGGACACTTTTAGATAAAAAAAAACATCAGAAAATGTTTCGGTCATGCGGGGTGGACAGAGACTGAGGTAGAAAACGAAGTTGTATATCCTGAAGCAGAGTGGTTGATGTTACAATAGCAAGATCAAGAACTAACCCAACTGAACAATGATGACGAGTTTGCTGAATTCATTGCCATTAATGATGACGTCATTGGTTGTGATCTTTCGACGGATAGTGAAATTATCGCGGAAGTAATAAATCCGCCGGCGGAGCGCGTTATCGTCAGTGACGAAAGTGATGAAGATGGAGAAGACAATCGCGGTGAATCTACGCAAGAAGGTCCTAATAGACAAGATGTGGAAAGTGCTTTTAACGTTTTAAGAAACTTCATCCAAAGACAAACGCAAATGAAGAAGCATACAACTGTTTCATATCTTGAGAAAGTAAGATAGATAGAATGATACTGGACAATTTAAAGCAGTCAAAGATCATAGACATCTTCCAATTACAGAAGCAATAGTTATGTTATCCTTGAAAAAACGCTTTATACATTATGTAGTTGGAAAAAAATGTAGGAACAGATTTTTTGTTTTAACGTATATCATTGACAATAAAAGTAAACAACTTTTTTTCAAAAACGCCATTCAAACAATATTTAGCATCTTATATTGCTCCGAATGGCTTTACTATAGGAAGCTAATGTTTTAGAAAACTACATATTCATATGTATGCACAGTATTATTGCTGTCTGATATAACGAGATCGCCTTATAACGAGGTAATTAGTCTGCCATTTCAGTTCTTGTTATAGAGGGAGTCTACTATATATACCTATATATATATATATATATATATATATATATATATATATATTTCTTAATACATTTTAGTAGTTGTGACCTGTGATTCCTCAATAGTGGGTACAAAATAACAAACCGTTAAATCCCATCTCTAATCCTGAATAGCTTTTCATTAGATTTAACCACGAAGTATACTTATAACTTAATACAATTTTAATATTGAAATAAATATACAGGCTGGGTAAATTCGAAAACAAATAAATAAAAAACCCAAATGGGTTTTTAAAGATAATGTACATTTCTCTCTGTAGGCCAGTCCAAAGTAATCTACTGCATTACTTGAATAATGTAACTAAATCACACGAAATGAAAATATAGGAGCGACTGCAAAGGATTTTTAATACAAGGTTAGTAGATAAAATAAAAAAAATTGATTAAATTAAAACCATAAGCGTAGATATCCTGGTATTGATGTGTGTTGCAAATAATTCTTATATATCCTTATTTCTATTTCGTGTGATGCTTTCTCTAAGTAGAACCTATTGACTGAATATAAACACCACCAAAACCAAGCTAATGATCATCAGCAAGGAAAACATAACTGGAACAAATCTGTATATGAACCAAATGAGAATTAAACGTGTCTCACAGTACAACTACTTGGGAACTATAATCAATGAGTCGTGGGATCAATGTTGCTGAGACAACGTTAAAAACGGGTATCACTTATGTTGATATTCCCTGTAAAATTGTTGCTACCAAAAGACAGAGACAAGTTGGTGCAATTACCAGTGGTGAACAAGGACAAACCACGACCCTAGTATGCGCTTTCAGTGACTCCTATTTCACCTATGCTTATTTGTAGAAGAAATCGGATGAAAGAGGGTTTGGATAAAAACGGGGCAATATACAGATGTTCCAAGTCAGGGTGGATAACGGAACTACTTTTCTTGGAATGGTTGAAACAATTTCAGCGGCTTGTTAATGCTTCTAAAGACCATCCAGTTTTTTAGTGCTACATAACCACACAACGCATTCAAGTCTGGTTTTCTACAATTTTTATCGCGACACAGGAATACATCTAGGCCCTTGTCTTTCACTGCCACCTCCAACCGTCTCCAGCCTCTAGATATCACGTTTTTTTCTCCATTCAAGACAGCTTACTACCAAGAATGTGACAAGTATATAAAACAAAAAAAAATATGAGAAAATCAATACACCAGACGTTGCGGAACTTGTTAAAAATGCCTTTAATAGGGCTGTCTTTAAATAGTTTTTGAACCACAGGGATCTCTTCCTTCAATTCCGATGTTTTTTGTGAAGAAGAATTAATATCTCTACCAGCAGTTGAACAATATCAAAATAATGTGTCTTCTCTGCCCGATACATCTCAAACAGCATAAACATCAGTTCCCCTAGATGACCTACCAGGGCCCAGTGGAATTTAAAATAAAAAACAGAGACCAAAAGCAGTACCATCATCAGAAGATTTTTTATCTGAATCAGAATTAGAGGAATTTTCAGACATTGATCTGAGCGACGATAAGGATAAATCGGTGCAGCTAAAAGATGAATAAGCTCGTATATCTTTCAGTGAACTATGCCCTCTATCGGTATTACCAGTCAATAGTTAGACAAAAACAAAAAGCAGGCGAACTCAACACTCGACCATTTTAACATCAACACCAATAAAAGGACAATTATAAAATAAGGAATAAAAAAGCAAAAGAAGAATGAGGTTGAAAAAGTTAAACGAACAATTGGAGTCACTAAGATAAAAACAGAAAAATTAGTCAAGAAGAAGACTTATGGCGTGAAAGCACATTAAACACGAGAAAGCGAACTATGTGCAGTATGTTCGGAGTTTGGATCAAATAAGTTATGGTGGAGATGCCGTCTCTGTGGTCTCTGGGCTCATGCAGACTGCACAGAAGCGGATACTGCTACTCTTTATATTTGCTCAAACTGTAAATGTAACTAAAGAAATATATATTTCATACTTAAACCTAAGTAAACTTGACCATTGAACTTGTCCATCTGTGATTGATATTTTCCATCCTTGATCGATATTACCCATATCCATTGTCGATATTACCCGATTGATCGATATTATCCAAGTTTATTGTCCGAACTAAATGTCCATATTATAGGTTTCAAATTCGTAAAAGCTATAGCAAACAGTCTATAACAGTTTTGTCTTAAGTGTTCGATATTGCCCTAAGTCTTGTGAAAAAAAACTACTATATTTGAAAAGTTTTTAGAGTTTTGGCCACTAGTGTATATACGAGGTGGGCTTAAAAATGTAGGATTTTAATCAAATAAATAAAGGTTTTGAATTAATCTATATGAGGATCACTACCTATGAAACTACTATATCATTATCATTTAATACTGATTTATGCGGTAGTATTAAAAATAGCAACTCATAATACCCGAGACCAATTTTCTATATGATCGCGTCCAAAAAGAATTGCAACTCTAATGCTACGCACGTGTATCAAACAAAATTTTCGTCCTCTCTTTCAAAATCATTATCAGGGTTTTAAAACGGACCTATCTACGCCTGTTAAGCGTTTTGTCCTTGCTTAGATACGAAGGGATAAAAATATTAACCTGCTTGTTAGGGAGAACAGCCCCTTTGTACCTTCAAGATATGATATGACTGCACCTGCTTGTCAAAATAGCATTGACATCGAGAATTGAAACAAGTGAGACGTGTCTGATGTTCGAGTTGATGTAGTTGGGGAGGTAATCAGTACAGGGGGTGTTCTGATGTAAATCTTTTTCAATTTTATTATTCTAATCGTAAAACCTTACCTATTATACGGTTTTAAACTAACCGATATTATTAAAATATATACAGTTATTTTCCTTACTTATTTATAACTATTACAATCCTTTTTGAATTAAACTATTAAAACTTACTAGAATTTTCACATTTTCAAAATTTAAAAAAACGAATTAGTCCTTATTTTTTTTATATAAAAACATTTCATCATAAAATCAAAAGTCAAGATCTTTTATAGTTATACACTCATTATTTATTGTCATAGCCATGTATAATTCGACAAGCCTAATATTTAAGGTATTACTAGCTATGCCTATTATTACTATCAACCATTGATCCCCATTCTCTACAAATTATTAAAATATTGTAAATATTATAAATAGATAAAAATTGATATATCATTCATCTTTTTCGATCTTGTTGATTCCATGAAAATGGAGCGAAATATCAATGATGACATAGAAAGAAAACAATTAATCTGGTTCGGACATCTTAAAAGAATGCCAGAGTACAGATGGCCTAGAAGATTACTGGAATGGATCCCTCCTAAAAGAAGAAAGAGAAGACGACCAAGGAAAAGTTGGCGCAACGATATTGATGAAGCAATGGCGGCAAGAGACACACAGGAACAAAATTTGCCAAGCAAATTTGAAGATACAACTGCATATGACAGAAAAAGATAGAAATTGGGGACGGACAAGCAGCGACAGCCGTATTCAATCCGTTATTATATATATTAACAAACTCACCCTCTGTTACTAATTATCTACAGACTTCTTTGTTGATGAAATACAGACTTCTTCGTTGCTTTGATCATGAAATATATAGTAACTTAAGAAAGAACCATTTAATATGGTTCAACAGTTAATATGGTACGGCCATGTACAGAGAATGCCAGATGACAGGATTCCGAAACAGATTTTGACGTGGAAGCACGTTTTGACAACAAGGAAGAAGAAAAAGGGGAAGGCCGAGAAGAAGCTGGAGAGAGGGAATTGAAAAAGAACTAGGGGAAAGAGAAATCCCTCCAGGCCTATGGTTAAATAGAGAAGAATGGCGGTTAGGAGTCGGAAGGCGTCGGAGAACGCTGTGAACCGATAGTAGTAGTAGAAAGAACCATATCTTCAAAGTTTCAATGCAATTTAATGTTCTAACCTAAAGTGGCCAGTTTGTTGCACTATATAACTATACAGACCAGACATAAAGGAAAATTTTGTTCCTGTATGTTTGTATTATATTTCTTATGTGGAAATTACTACCACCCAAAATAATTAAAGGATGCTCCATGGCATATCACAATTATGATTTTTATCCATACCTCTATATATGCTCCATTTCAAAATAAATAGATAAAATTGAAGGATAATTCGAAAATATCATTATCCTCATCATTGGTGCTACGGATGATTTAAGCATCAACCTTAAGCTGAATTCTAAGCTAATGTTAAATGCATTTGTAATATCGAAGAGTTGCAGAGCCGCCCACGACTGTTCATCCACAATGTCTGAAGCACACCCAAAGTCGCGTTAATTGTGCTCTTCATCTTGCAGAATTCGAACTGTCTCGAGGATAAACCTCCTGATTTCCCAATCGTGTCATCGATCCGTCATCGCAGCATCCTCTCGTACAATTTCCCAATGCATAGAAGGTGTTATATGGAATGATACTTCTCCCCAGTTTTGAAAAGCAGCATCAACCTTGATATCCTTGAAGCCTCAGAAGATGTCTGTGCTACAAGCAATGCTTAATGAGCTCCAAAAGGCATACAGGTATTTAGTCTAATCCGTGGGACCTTCGCGTTTTGAGTGCATCCAATGCCTCGATACTCTCAACTAATTCATCCATGGTAAAGGCTACGGTCCGCTCAGCTTACTTGTCACTCTACACTTGTCGTCTCCGGTGTAATTAATAAACGTAGGAAAATGTGTTAGCAACTTGGTGCAAAATTCCATGTTTATTAATTTGTCCAACTATTGCGCAATATGGTGTTATATTGCGTAGTTGGCCGGTACGCTCTTATTGTGGCATTATCTTGAAGAGACAATGCCATTATGGTTTTATTATAGGTGAAAATAAAACACATTCTTTCTAAGAAGAAAAAAACTCAGCTTCAGAGTCTTAGAAAGAAACAGAGCCCTTCGAGCAAAGTGCATGAGTTAGACACTGACTCACTTGAGATCCGAAAATGTCCCATATTTAAAGATAAATTAACTTTTATATGAAACTTTTTCATTTCTCAACCAATTAAATTTAATTATATGTTCCAGAAGGAAGGGCGATGAACATCGAAGTGCGTGATTGGTGGCACTTGATGACACACTTCATGCCATCTGCCGGACGGAAAGAGCTCTTGAGTTATCTCAAGCATTTTGTCCAGTGGAATTTCGTATGAGGGGTAAGCATGGAACTCTACATTAGAACTGGAATTATTTAGTTTCTGGAGATCATGATTTTTGTCTTTCTTGTTTTTTCTTTCTTTGACCATCTCTTCTGCCACATTACCATACTCATAGTATTAGATTAAATTAATTAAAATTTGTTTAGTTCTGCATTTCTTGTAACTTTTTTAAGGCCAATATTAAAATAAGGCACGCCCGCGCATCTCTTTGTTCAGTCCTCTTTATATACTTCTTCTTGAGTATCGCTATTTTAAATTTTTACTCTACATGTTACTTTTAACATTGTCATTATCAAGCTGGTCACCTTTCTGTTGTAGTGGGCACAGCTAACTAATGTTCCTTTTCTAACGCATCTGCTCGTCTGCCCTTACTCTTGCTATAATCTGCCCTTACTCTTGCTAATGTTTATAAGAATATGGTCAACTGTTATTGGTTAAGTGCTACCAACTACCATGCTTCTCGAGGATGTGAAGTTAATTACTTGATTTTCGTTATCATTTGTGGCATTATGAGTGCTAAATTTACCAATATTTATATGTCTAGTATCACTATTCTTTAAGAATCTTGACATTTAGGTCGCCATTCACACATTTTATATCACTTCGGGGACAAGTATCATAAATAAATTGAATCTGAATCTGCCCTTGATTCTTAGAACAACTAGTCTGTGACTAAGGTATTTAAAGTCAAGGACTATTTAATGTGCTCTATTATGAAAGGGGTTCCAAATTAATTAACGTCTGGCGTCATTTGTTTGATATTCCTGGATCAATCGATTACACTTCTTTTATGGTTATAACAAATGACTGGCAATAGGAAAGGCAATGATTTTTTTGCGGGATAAGACTCTTAGCCGTATGCTCAACCCACAACCGGGATGACCAGAGACTCTTCTGTTATTATGTTAGAATTACCATACATTAATAGATTTATTCCAGTTTTGTGGCGCCGGAAACTCATCATCACACTGTTCCATTAGCTATAAAGCGTACACCCATTACTCGCCATGTATTTCTCAGAGGTCACGAACGTAGAAGTGGGTGTAGGATTTTTGGGATGTTTAATTAAAATAACTGCGCGAATTTATCAGAGTTTTAGCATAGCAAAGACATCGGCAATTTCTGATCTTTCTAAAATTCAAATCGCAACCATTTCACCTTCACTTAGAAAATATACGGAGGTTTAAAAAGGAGAATGTCTGGCAAATAATTAACAATGAATAATGGATTAACGCAAATTTATGGACAACCCAAAAAACTGTGATAGCTGATAAAACTTGTTAAACCTGAATATATATATATATATATATATGTATATTATACATTTGCAGCTCCAAGTGTATGAACCTTGGACTGTTGGAAATTATAATTGATCTTCACCTGTGGCTGATTAACCAGCCACAACGTTGACGATTTATATATGAGTTTTTGGTTTGACCTCACTTGTTTGTTTGTTTTTTCTTAGCCGATCAATGGGGGAAATTTGGTGTTATTAACCACCTTTCCTTTCATTTATTGGTTCCTTACAAGCAGGTTGTCACCCAAACTCATCTTATCATTTAAATAAACCGCTCTATTATTAGGGTTGGTATTTCACCTTGCTGTTCTGTCATAATTAATGACCTCAAGGTTTTACTGTCTTTTTACATTGGTGGCGTGCTTGTCTTAATAAAACACCATTTTACCGGCAGCATTCAAAAAGCCAGGAGTATATAATTAGCATATATTAAGTGTAAAAAGTTTTATTTTAATAATTATAATATTGTAAATATATTTAAGTGAGCCATGTGAATAGGCAACCAAATATACCTATTCGGAATAAGTGACAGTTACAGAAATTAATAATTGCGAATGTGAAATAGGGTTATAGGTTAGTTTAAAATGTTTAGTTTACATATAGTTACTGATTTAAGTTTATATTCTGATCTGAAAAGCCTGAATGTCGATAAAATTCTCGATAGAAAAGTAAAGAATTCTCTAGATCACAGAAGATGGCCTGTTTGCGAAATGGATTATTCCAGAAGATTCAGATATGTAGGAAATGGAACAAATCGAATAAGATTTCTTGCCAGATGGTTCTGGAACATTGAAAAGGGTATAAATACTCGGTGATTTGGATTCAAAATGGCCAGTCAGTTAGTAAGAAAGTTAGATAGAGTTAGTTAGAAGACAGACACATTTAGTTACAGTCAATTGTTCAGTAAGTTCAAGATAGTCAGTCAGAAGGTCCAATTGTTCAATATAATAAGTTCAATGAAGATTAAGAAACAGTATAAAGATAATAATATTGAAGATTAAAAATTATGTTATGGTGATTGGATAATGGAAGAAAGTATTAATTAAAAATTAAAATTATATAATATATTTGGTGATTGGATATTGGTATATTAAAAAGAAGAATAAATATAAATGCTATTAAGAAGAAAAATATTTTAAATTGGTAAAAGCTGATAATTGGAAAAAGTAATTTCACAAAAATAAGGATAGCCGAAGCTGAGAACGAAGACATTGAGTAGTGATTAAAATCTTTATTTTGGAGAACAGTTTCATTTAGGCATTTAGTGACAGAAAGGTACAAAATTTTGTTAATATAATTTAGTTATTGTCATAACAATTTCAATTTTAAAGATAGTTTGTTTAAATTTTACATGGTCTATATAATTTAATTAGTTTCATAAGAATTTCAATTTAAAGATAGTTTATTTTAAATCTTACATTGGTTATGTTAGATATATATGGGTGTTTCATAATAGATATAATAAAGATAATTTTAAAAAGTGCTTACAAACTAATTCTTTGAGAACCGCGATAAAAACCCTATATACATATTATTAAAAAACACTCATTGCTCATCATTCACAAATAATTCATCATCACAATTTATATATATATATATATATATATATATATATATATATATATATATATATATATATATATATATATATATATATATATATATATATATATGTATATAATTATAATCTCTGACCTTTGACAGGACATAGTGCTGTTACATTTGCATCATTTTACCGACTTTAAATCGTTATATACAATTGAATATCTTGAGCGTTATCCTGATAGAACCTTCTTTCGCTTTATTCTTCGGCGTATTTTTGTAACAAAGTGTACACTTCCGTGCACTCTACCACACATGAGAAATGCCCTTGTTCGTTCAGAACTTTGCGGTCGGTGGCAGATTCATTTAAACTTTTAAACGGTTGTCTATCAAATCTGTCGGAGATTATAATCTTCAACGATACCATAACTAAATATTGTAACACGATCAGTCAGACATGCTTCAGTGATAGCTGGGATCGTAGATACGACCAGATAATGCTTGATAGTGGGAAATTATCATTTTGCCAGCGAATAATGTATAATTTGCGATATTTACATACTAGCTATGATTTTTCTTGATAAAAGAATAAAGAGAGTATACCCAATTTTTAGAATTTTCTGTACCTAATGATTTTAATAAAATGTCCATTAGTACTTAGTTTATTTTAGTAGATATATATTTATGTACGAAAAGGACAAAAAATATTGACTTAAAAAGGAATTCGATATGATTAAAAACTCACATTTTAGGCCAGTAAATACTCTGTAATTTTCCGTGTCACCACTGAATTGGATGAAAATTTGTATTCAAGTTCTACTTACCCTCAACTTTTTTTGGACTTTTGCCATTGGTTGCTTTATATTTTTAAGGAGTGAAAAGTACCCCTGTCAAAATCGTATAATTGTAAATTAAACCGGGTAATTGCTGCAAATCATCTTTAAATGAAGTGAATAAATTCAATTAATATTAAACAACATAATTTTAGATTTGCATAGAAATCTAGATTTAGGTTATACTTAGCCTTCACAATATTGTTCTGAAGTTATTTTCTTGTGGCAAAGTATTCAGTAGCGCACCTAGAATTTTCCTGTAAGGGGGGGGGTTTGATTCGGTACCGAAATTTTTTTATGCTACCTCCATTTTGAGTTCTTAAAATTTGTGACAAAGAGGTGTCGGAATAGTGCCGTCTGGGGGGGGGGGGGGTTAACCCCCAAAACCACTCCCCGGGTGCGCCACTGAAAGTAATTACTATTTAAATGGGAATAAGCCACAATTAAAGGTTAAAGTAAGTTTCTTGACGTTTCAATTTAAACTTAGGAAATCATTCTCAAAATACAAACATTAGTAAATTAAACAAATTTTGTTTTTTTGTTTCTTGGTGAAAAATTCTTCTAATAATTTAATATTATCTGACTTATTTATATTGACAATTCAGACATAAATTATACATTTTAAAGTAGACGACTTTAAATTGATATTGCCAATAATGTTGAGTTGCGTTCCTGGGACGACTTTATTCATTCGATTACATGAAATCAATTTTAGCTTAAGAATATCCGTCAGAAAAAAATTTATAGCATGTAATTCGTCTTAAAAAAACACGTGCCATGATGACAGTGAAAATCTCCTGTTAGTGATTTCAAAATAAAAATTTTGGTCTAGTAATGGGCTCTAGTTTATCTCCATTTGTAGCCAGTATATTTATGGAAGATTTTGAAACAAATATTATTTCTAAACAAAATTTAAAACACAGTATGGTGGAGATATGTAGATGATGTATTCTCAATATGGCCTCATGGATCAGAGTTGTTGGACACATTCCTGAATGATATAAACGATAAAGAAGAGACAATAACATTTACCATGGAAAAAGAATATAATTACACAGTACCTTTCATGGATGTTTTAATCTCTAAGTACGATACTGGATATGAGACTCAGGTGTGTAGAAAACCAACACACACCAACAGATATTCAAATTTAAAATCAAATCACAATATTAATATTAAAAAGGGAATCATTAACTCCTTATACGATAGAGCCAAAATTACTTCTTTTAACGAAAATTCGTTTTTGGAGGAAAAACATTTGTTAACATCTGTTTTATTAAAAAATAATTATCCTTTATCGTTTATAAATGAGGAATTTTCAACAATCGACCGAATAGAACAGAACAACTTAGAACAAAATCCTACAGCATACACAAGGAATAACACGAGGAAAATATCAATACCATACATAAAAGGATTATCAGAAAAACGTAAAAGGATAGGAAATAAATTCAACATTTCAACAACATTCAAAACAACAAACATATTGAAATCTATTTTGTCTAAAACCAAACCTAACAATGAACAAGAAAGGACAAACAATTGCATTTATAAAATACCTTGTGAATGCGATCAGTTTTATTTAGGTGAAACATTAAGGCCATTAAATGTTAGAATAAGTGAACATCAATCTTATATTAAAAATAGAGAATTTGATAGATCTCATATATGTAAACACGCATGGGATAATAAATATAGGGTCAATGGAATGATTTAAATATAGTTCTAAAACAAACGGATGGTAAAAAGAGAAAAATCAAAGAAGCGGCTCTAATTATGCTAAATGAGACCAATTGTGTCGCAAATTCCTCGGCAGAATGAAGTAGGATTTGGTTACCCATATTAAAAAAAGAAGTTATTAAAAGGAAAATACCAGTATTAGTAAATCAGTAACATATAGAGGATACATTATTTATGTTTTTTAAATAACAAACATATAAAATCAGAATTTGGTGTTAATTTGGAGTAAACTAATTGCACGACCAAATACTTACCATGTCGGGATAGTATTATGAGGTTTATTTCTGTCATCATGGCATGTGTTTGTCTTTTTAAAGACGAATTACATGCTATAATTTTTTTCTGATGGATATTCTCAAGTTGATTTCATGTAATCGAATGAACTATCTTACAACTAAAGTGGTCCCAGGAACGCAACTCAACAATATTGGCAATATGATTTTAAAGTCGTCTACTTTAAAATGTATAATGTATGTCTGAATTGTCAATATAAATGAGTCAGATAAAATTAAATTATTAGAAGAATATTTTATCAAGTAACAAAAAAACAAAATTTGTTTAATTTACTAATGTTTGTATTTTGAGAACGATTTCCGAAATGGAAATTAAAACGTCAATAAACTTAGTTTAACCTTTAATTGTGGCTTATTCCCATTTAAATTGTAATTAGCCTTCACAAAATTGGACATTTTTATTTTTAAGACATATAATTGTCAATTCAAGCAATTTGGAATTCTTTAATTATAATTAAACTTAAATTTCTTTACTGTTTTAATTTTTTACCACATAATTCTTACCCTTATAAAAATCACCCCTTACGAAGAAATTCGAATAGTTGTAGTTTTTTTTTTTCATCGAAACTATAATTACAATAATTTTTTTAATCAAAATGTTTTGTAGGTTTTCTTAAAAAAAAAATTCTGTAACTAGCTCATTAGACTGATAGTGCGATGATCGCTACATTGTTTAACGTTTATTTTTTTCGGTATCATTACAAATGTTGACATAAGCCAGTCTATATGTGGGTATTTTATAATACCCTGGGCCTGTTTCGTATATTTTATTGAAGAGGTTTAAAAAGAGAATGTTTGCCTTTATCGTAGAGTAGTTTGATTATTTCGCTCTTAAGGCCATGATCGACAGGCGAGCAAAACTGCGGTTTTGTGGCTCGTCGGTAAAGCTCGTCAGTGTATCATTGCAATACCGCGGTTTTATGTACCTACGAGCCTGGCTCGCGGCTCGTCAGTTTGTTTTATTTTTTACTTGGCTCGTCTGAACACAATATGTTAGCTGTGGACGGTTGACAATGACCATTTTGCTCGCTAGTCGATCAGCACCAACGAGCCGCTAGTAAAACCGTCGTTCTTAAAACTGCGGTATTATGGCTCGCACGTCGATCACCCACTTTAGGAAGAAATAAATAATTAGTTGTGAGGTCTGTCTATTTCCAATAGATTCCTATTCAAGAGTAAAAATTTATTACTACCTGGAGTGTCTTTGACTTGGATCAATACCGTAATTTTTGCACGGTCTGTTCGTCGTGATTTTATCGGTATTATTTCTTTTAGATTCCCGTCCAAAAGTTCAGCATCATCCCCTTAATATATTTCGATGTATGTTATTTTCCTTAACTACTTGCTTTCTACCAAGGTGTGACTAATAAAGATAAAACTGACAAACTTTAAAAAATAACCTATAAATATATTAAAAGTTAATGTGACAAGGTGACAAATATTGACAGGACGTCGGTAGGTCCTCTCACGCCCCAGGAAGGGAACTCAACTTATCCTAAGCTAAACAAAAATGTTTTCAGGTAAGAAATTATTGCGCTTTATAGACAAAATACAAGGCTACAATTAAATGAGACAAATATAAATTTTTTCTCATGATAGTGAATCAGCGCCAAATTTCTTCAAAGAAAAAAGCAACGTCCTTTGAAGGCAGCCATCAAAAAATATCGAAATTTTTTCATAATAGCAGTGCACGAGGTGAAAAACCGGCTGTGAAGAATACCTAATAATTTAATTATAGCCGGCGATGAAAGGCGTAAAGTTGTTCAAAAATGCAACTCATTCTCTTCACAACTGTTTGAAGGATAATTGTCCAGAGGCGCAATGTAGGTTTGAGGAAAAAGTTTTATGAAACTATCAGTTTATATAGTTGCATATCTATAAAACAAAACAGATAAGAAAATAATTAAATCTAAGAAGCATAAAAAAAAATAAATAAAATCACTGTATGGAGATAATAAATTTTCGACAATGTTATTGAATTATGTGAATATAAAAGACCGTGTACATGAAGCTGCTTTTGAAATTATCTGGTTAGATATAAGAATTAAAAATTATAAGCCATAAACCGTAATATTAAGATCAGAAATTTAAGTAGTATATTGAGGGAATTAAGCATTCGAAATGTGCGTGTACTGACGCATTCTTCATATATCCTGGACCGAACACGTCACCAACATAGAGGTACTCCAAAGAATCGGAAAGAAGAAAGAAATCGTAAGCACAATCAAACAGAGAAAGCTTGAATATCTAGGCCACATATTGAGACACGATAAGTACCGTCTACTGCAATTGATTGTCCAGTGAAAAGTAGACAGTAAGCGAGGGCCAGGCAGGAGAAGACACTCGTGACTCCAAAATCTGCGGAAGTGGTTCGGGCTCACATCGGTCGAACTATTCAGAAGCGCTGCAAACAAGATCAGAATTGCCATGTTGATAGCCAACGTTCGCAACGGACAGGGCACTTGAAGAAGAAGAAGATTGAGGGAAATAGAAAGGTACATAAAAAATACGTAAGTTCCAAGAATGCAGAAAATAGAGAAATATATAAAAAATTTACAAGTCATCGTCATCGAACTAAGTGGAACAAAATAACACAGTTAGAATTGGAACAATCTTATACGAACATTCCTTTGAAAGTGTTTAAAATACATTAGCTGAAACTTTGCAGAGAGGTAGTTTTGGTTATGCTGATCAAAAGTTTTCAGTACCATAAGACTATAAAATAAGTGTTTCTGAATCAAAGAGCTTTAATATACCAATTTTTAGTCCATTTTTGGACTAGGTAGGAATATGGTATCGGAATGGCATTTCTTAACGTCTTCCTGTCAAACACATAGTAGGATATCCTCGGTAGAATATACACGTAGATATCCCGGTCTAAAAACGGACATTTTGATGCTCTAAAACTTAAAAACACTTTATTTCTGAGTCCTAGTTTGCTAGTTGTTTACATTTTTTTCCGTCTCCTTTTAATATACTTCCGTCACTTGTATATTCGTTAATCTTTGTCTTTATTCGTAAATATTGTAGTTGTTCTATGGAATCTAATCTTTTGTAAAATTGTCTTAATTATTTTAAATAACATATTACTAAAATAACTTTACAACATCTGTGTACATCTAGTGCACAGTTTCTTCTTCTTCTTAGCCTTCTGTCGTCCATGTTTGGACATAGGCCTCTCCCAACTCCTTCCATCCAATGTTGTATTGTAGTATTCCAACGTTGGTCTTTTTGTCTAGCAGTGTGGCCCGCGAAGCTCCATTTAAGTTTGGCAATTTTTGCCGCTATGTCCTCGACTTTTGTTTTGGATCTTACCCAGTCGTTCCTCTTTTTATCTGATAGTCGTATACCTAACATTGCTCTTTCCGTTGTTCTTTCTGTTGTGGCTAGTTTATTCATGTTTGCCTTGATTAGGGTCCAGGTTTGACATCCATATATCATGATAGGAAGGATGCATTGGTTAAACACTTTGCTCCTCAAGTATTGGGGTATTTTGCGGTTCTTAAGTATCCAACTAAGTTTTCCAAATCCTGACCATGCTAGTCTTGCTAGTAATTTCCGCACTTTGATTCTCTTTGTCAAGTCTCAGAATTTGGCCTTGGTAGATATATTCCTGGATTTCTTCTATCTCACTGCCATTTATAGTTATACGTCTGGGGTCATCTGTGTTTGTCATTATTTTTGTTTTTTTTTTTCATATTCATTTTTAGACCGACGTATTGGGAGCTGGCTGCTAGTTCCACCATCATAATTTGCAGTTCCTCGAATGTGCTCGCTATAATCACTACGTCTTCAGCGAATCTGAGGTAGTTTAACTTGTTGCCATTAACGTTAATGCCATAGGTTGACCAATTTAAAGTTTTGAAGACGTCTTCTAGGGCTAGGTTTTAAAGCTTTGGCGATATTACGTCTCCTTTTCTCACTCCTCTCTTAATGAAGATGGGATTTGTATTTTCGTCTAGTTGTACGATCATAGTTGCATTTTCATATATATTATGTATTAGTTGCCTATATCTCGAATCTATTCTGCAATTATTAAAAGCTTGTTCTATGGCCCACATCTCGATGGGTAGTTGGTATTCATTTGCCTTCTCTATCAATGTTCTCATTGTCAGCAGGTGGTCTGATGTACTATATGCTTTGCGGAAGCCAGCCTGTTGAACCGGTTGGTAATTGTCCATTTTAGTCCATTGTTCCAGTCTTTAGGGATCTTGCTATTATGGAGACATCTATTAAATAGCTCTGTGAGTACAGGGATTGTTATTGTCTTGCTTGTTTTCAAGAGCTCGTCAATTATACCGTCGTGTCCTGGAGCTTTATTATTTTTTAGCTCTTTTAAAGCTCTTTCTATTTCTAATCCCTTTATATTTGGTAGTACTTCTGACCCCACGTTTTTTATTTTTCTTTTGACGTTCTCCTTTGTTGTTTCATTAGGCTGGCCTTGCGAGCTGTACAAGGATGTGTAGAAGTCTTCGACAATATTTGTTATTTTATATTTGTCCTTCTCTACCTTATTGTTGGCGTCTTTAATTTTGATGATTTTTTGAACTCCCAGTGCGGGTCTTAGACATTTTAAGCCTCTGTTGTTTTCAATGACTCGCTCTATTAAGTTCTCGTTCCATTTTTGTATGTCGCGTTTTAGTTCTTAGTGCACAGTTTACTTAGTACTATTTTATGGTGAACCTTTTCCATATTTTTTAGTTTTTCTCCCATTACATTCCCTAGTTTTTCCAAGATCCTGGAATTTTATTTATTGTAATCATTATAAACATTATGGCGTTTGAAGCCACCCCGTCCCTGTTTGCCTCCTTCGCCATCGCACAACCACAGTTAGCATCAGACCATTCTCCAAAGGGTAAACTCGGTAATTTATTACACCGTTTTGTAAGAACCAAGTTTGACATCTCAATCAGAGAGTCTCTTGTTCGTGGTTGCTTTCATCGCACCCGTGAGAAATTAATTATGTATGATTGAGATTTATTTATCACGGCAAAGAGTGCTTAGTATGTAGAAGAGCACGATTCATATTTCACGCGGTTATTCTCAAAGAGTTATTTGGTATTTGCTATTCTCGACGTCTTCATTTCGAGAGAGAATAGAGGTAAAAATCTGAAGCCAATATTCCCTAACAAATTAGATTGTAGTCTAAAAATTGGAATTAAAAAAAAATCGGTTGCCTGTAAAGTCGATTTTACGGGCGAAGATTTTACGTGACAACGTCTTTTTCTCGGTAGAATATTTATTGATATGAATATTATTAAATTGCACAATAGGAACAAGGAATTGAATGAAAATAAGAATTGCACAAATTTTAACTATAGAAATATATTTTGTTTACTAAAACATTGTACATGTAAACTTAAACTTAACTAATTTCTATTTGAGTGATTTTGTTGAGGATAGGACGATGATAGGAGAAATAGCATCGCACCAGCGGACCGATCATGTTTGAGTGGGAGAGAGACGCAAGGCATTCGCCGGTCCGGCGGGCCTCTCTCTCGTTCGGTGACTCATCGTAACAGACGTGAGCGGGCGTTACACTTTTTCATGAGTGACTCCGAGCCACAACCTAATTTAAGACGTTGTCACGTCAAAAACGGGTAATCACAATATTAGATCATATTATTAACGGATAAGACGACAGCTAGGAGCAAGAGGGGAAAATTAGTGCTGAAAACCAGAAAAATTCAATGATTAACAGAAGATAATTCAGAATCGACAACTGATTGAATAGGTCTATTAATATACAGACATCTACAGAAAAACATAAAATATTAACCGTATTTCCACAAGAGTTATGTATATAAATCTAAAACCAAACAAGAAATACAACCTGAAAATAATCCAGGTATACGCCCACACCAGCGATTAAGAAATTGGACTTCTATGACGAAATCGAAAAAGCAAAAAAGTAGGAACCGATCTATTATAATCTGACTGTGGGAGATTTTAACGGCAAACTCAGAAAGAAAAAGGACGAACAAGAAGTGGTATTCGGAAATTTTGGAACTGGAGTAAGAAACGAAAGAAGCAACGATGTTGCATGTCATGCTGATTAACTTTCTGTTGCAATACAAAATACATATATGCAATGGATACCTTTAAAAAATAGAATACGAAATAATCGTGGGGTAGTCCTGACGAAAGAACTAAAAGTAAATATGATTATACAATAACAGACAAAAACATATTTCAAGATTTAACTATACTCAATAAACTATTAGTGGTCAATGGAAATTGCAAAATTTTGAAAATATAACTAACTTTATTGTATTGGAGGAATCAAAACTGCATTTTCTATATATTTTTAAATCGTCATAATTGTACTTACGAAATCTTTTGTCATGGCGAAATCCGTAAGTATAGTTATGACGATCTACAAATATGTAGAAAGTGCAGTTTAGATCCCTTCACTACAATTAAGTTATTTTTCAAAATTTTGCAGTTGTGTCAGTATACTGCCGGAACAGCGGTATATAATTTTTATTTCTCAAATTTATTTTTATAATTATTTTTAGCGTGTATTCGAAAATAAAATACACGTGCTACGTGCTACATTGACAACTTACTCTGAGTTCACTTCAAACAAAACTGCTATTTATTTAACCAAGCAATGGGTATATCAGCAACACGCAATACACATCTAAGAACGAACGTTCCCAAGAGGGAATAAGTAAGATGTGTACGTGCTTAAAATTGTCGATAGCTTATACTCATGGAAATTTTATATATTGAGTTCCCATTTGGGTCCATTATGCAAGAGAGGGTTAAAATGAATACCTCAAAAACCTCAAATTAATAAACAGTATTATTGTAGTAAGCAACAAAATTCAAAGTGAAGGTGATAGCGTTAACCAAGTAACAGTTTACATATATATATAGGACATGAGATTCGTTTAAGCCGAGATAATCAGAAAACTGAAATATAAAGAAGAACCGCTCTTTGGCAGATCTACCACGCTAATTTAATAATTAAATTACCACTTTAAATATGTAGAATACAATAATTATTGTATAAATACACAATAATTAATAATACTTTTCATTATATTTAGATATAGATACCTAGAACGAGTCTGTTGCGAGTAGCATGCGCCTACAGGACTGTATCTGCGGAAGCCTTGTGGGCTATCACAGGTTGTGTTCCTCTGCATGTGTTAGCGGTAGAATATGAGAGAAGAGAGCATTTGACAACAGCTCTAAAAAAAAGAAAGTGAAAGATCAATGGAAAGATGACAAGAAAAGTGGCATAGCAAGGAATATGTTGCCAAGTGGACCAAGATGCTGATCTCGAGACTAAGGTACTGGGCAGATTGTCTGTTTTAGGGGGTATCTTCATAGGTTCAGAAAGACAGATACAGATGAATGCCTATATTGCGAATATTCCGACATTGTTATTCACACAATGCTGGAGTATAATAGATGTACAGTGGAGAAAAACAGAATGTATAAAGAAATAGGTATGAACCCTGTGACTGTAAGAGAGATGATCGTGAATATGACGGGAAGTACGGAGGGATGGACTAGTGTTCACAATTACCTCCGAGCAGTCATTAAAAAGAAAGAAGAAGAAGAGAAACACCAACCGGACCAACGACAGAGATAAGATGTAATTACTATTTTAATGAGAATAAGCCACAATTAAAGGTTAAAATAAGTTTATTGACGTTTGAATCTCTACTTCGGCATTCGTTCTCAAAATAAGGTAGGTGCGCCAAATATTGTCACTGTTCTTATTAGTGCCACCCCCGTATTACAGATAGTATCGACGCTGCAACTCACGTGGCAACAGTGGCAAGTGTCTTTGTCTATGGTTTTAGATGGTTTTAGTCTATGGTATCCATCAGATGTAGAAGCTCACTATTTGTTTTTCATGTCCTCGTTTTAAATAAACCTGCTTTTCCCATTGCCCTACGCAAGATATATTAAATTTGTTTGGATTTTTGTAATTAAGTTTAGGTAAATACACTCCGGTAGTTATTATTTTATGAATTGCTTGAATTATTTCAAATGAAATTTTAACTTACGGTTTTTTTTCTGAACGTCATTTGTTCCTAATATTGCCATTACTAATAATTCCTAATATTATCAGTGACAATATTAGGGACTAAATAATAAACTCTTTTGCAGAATGCCAAGAAAACAATAAGTGATCAGAAGAAGATTTACGCTCGACGCTGCAAATCATAGCGAACAGAATGTCCATCAAAGGGTCTGCCAAGCATTATAACATTCCTCGCTCAACGCTAGGTCTTTATCACAGAATACATAATTTTGTAAGAAAGCTTAAAATATCACCGGTATTATCTGCAGCACAAGAAAATGATCTTGTCGACAAAATTTACACATTAGTTGAAGTAGGTATGCCTATTACAAGCAAGATTCTAATGAAAAGTGTGTTTTCTTACGCTACAACAAATTATATACCAAATCCGTCTTCTAAAGAGTCTAATAAAGCAAGTAGAATATGGTTTTAGTAATTCTTGTGCAGCCATCCAGACGTAGCTAGGCGAAAAGCTCAACTAATGAATACGGCTCGAGCCCAAAAAATGAATATCATATTCGTTGCTGACTTCTTTCATAAATTGAGAGATACCATAGAAAAACTAAGCCTATTTGACAAACCTGGTAGCATATATATTACGGACTAAAAAAGGATGTAGATTGACAATAAATAAGCAAAAAATTGACATGACAGAAAACATGTCAATTGTAGGTTGCGGAAATGCGCTTGGTCAACCTGTACCGCCTTTTTTGCTATCTACAGGCCAAAGGTTTAAACCTAAATGGTCTGATTACTTGCCCTTTGGCTTAAAAGCTATTGTTACAAATAAAGGTAGTACGACTTGCGAAGCATTTGTTTTGTGGCTTGACCATTTCTTTTTATTCAGACACCCTGGTCCTACACTACTAAAATTTGATGAAGCTTAAAGTCACCTAGATATTTCCATAGTTGAGGCAGATAACCGCATGGACATAAGTTTATTTTGTCTTCCTAGCAACACGTCACACGAGTTGCAACCTATGGACAAATCAGTTTTTAAAAGCTTTAAGACATTTTGGGGCGATTACCAAAATGAGGTTTGAAGAAATTTTTTACTCTATTTTAGCCAAAAGCAATGACACCATCAAACATTATCTCCGGTTTTGCATTTACCGGCATTTGTCCGTTTAAACCAGATGCTATACCTAAAGGTGCCTTTGCACCACATTTAATCACTCACAGAGAAGAAGACGAAGTACATCACAGTAGCTTACAAAATTTATCAGATGTTGTTAAAGTTCTAGCAAGTCGGTTGAACCCACATATAAAAACGAGGCAAGTACAAGCGGATATCAAGTGCCAGAGAAAACTAATAACAAGAAAAAAGAAGCGTTTAATTACTGTCTCAACTAGCGAATTATTATCAAATTTTAGTCTTTACGATAACTCACTTGACGATGTCTTTAGTAAAGATGTACCTATGAAAATATCTACAAAAGAAACTACAAAATGTAATCCGGGGACTAATCAAGTAAAAACTTCTTACCCCAAATGCTTAAACAGTTCTTTTAAAGATACAGGACTGCTGATTACACCAGAAATTAAATTATTCACTGTAAAGAAAAAGCCAGCTTTAAACAGTAAAGCCCATTAAGTTACCAAAGATTTGTTAGTACCAATACCAAAATTGAATAATCCAATCAAAGTTATGAAAAAAAGCAACGAGCAGTACGACAAAAAAAATCAAGTAATAAAGAATCTTGGTATTGTTTTCTTTGTAACATCTGCAGTAAAGAAGACATGCGCTTGTACATGGTGTGCTATCGTTATATTCACGAGGCCTGTGTAGGACTGACTAAAGATGACAAAGAAAAGTTTGCTTGCCCTCACTGTTTTTAAGTTATATTTTTCAGGAAAATGTTTGTTTGTTACGTTTATATTTTTTAATTGCCCTGAAAGATGATATATGGAATAAAAAGATTCTGGAATGGCGACCAAGACAAGAGGCATATCGAAGCGGAGAACGCCCACCGACTAGTTGATCACCACGAATTCTTCTTCTTCTTCTTCTTCTTCTCGTAGCACTACAACCCGGTCTGGGTTTTGGCTGACTGCACAACTTGCTTCCATCTTGAACGGTCGTCCATAATAGTTGGGTCAGTGGGTAGTCCCATTGTTCTTAGATCTGACCATATATTGTCTCTCCATCGCATTTGTGGACGTCCTAAGGGCCTTTTTCCTGTGGGGGCTTCCTCCCATATTAACTGGGCAGGGCGGTTATTAGGAAGTTCATGGACATGGCCATCTTAGACGTTGGAATTTAATTTCTTGGACTATATCGCTCGCTCTCTATACATCTGCTTGACCTCAGCATTTGTTCTCATTTGGTATTGGTTGCTATTAATGTCGTGATAAGGCCTAAAAGTTCTTCTGAGGATTTTCCTCCCATCTAAGTTTTCTTTCAGTTTCTTTGGTCAGGGTCCACGTCTCACACCCATACATGAGCACCGGTCTAATCACCGTTTTATATATTCTAATCTTTGATGTTCGTGTTAGACCTTTAAGATTTAATAGTATTGTGGATGCTGTACATACATCTGTTTGCTGCCTGAATTCTTCCTTTAATCTTTTCCGCGATATCGTTATCTGCAGTGATTGTTTCTCCGAGATATTTAAAACTCTCCACTCTTTCAAAGTTATATGGGTCTATTGTAACATTTTGGCCTATTCTATCTCGTCCCTTTCGTCTGTTGTTGCACAAGTATTTGATTTTCTCTTCGTTTACCCTTAAACCAGTTTTCTTTGCCTCTACCTTCAATTTATTAGAAGTCTCCTTCACATTGCTGACTGTGTTTCTCACAATGTCAAGTTCATCTGCGTATGCTAGTAGTAAGGTTGGTTCATTTACTGTCAGTAATTCTGTTTTAAGTTGTGTTGCTCTTACTACTTTCTCCAGGATAATATTAAAGAAAAGAGGTGATAGCGCATCTCCTTGTTTCAGGCCACTGCTTATTTCGAAAGATTCTGAGAGTTTGTTACCTATCCGTACTCTGGATCTACAGCTATTCACATATACCTTAACAAGCTGGATAAGTTTTTTTGGAACTGAAAGTTCTGCCATTGCATTCCACATCTGATCCCTTTTAATGCTGTCGTACGCTTGCCGAAAATCTATGAAGAGATAGTTCTATTGAATTCCCATCCTTTTTCAAGTAGCTGTCTTGGAGTAAAGATTTGATCTATGGTCGATCTATGTTTTCTGAAGCCGGCTTGGTATTCCCCCATGAAATTTTCTACAAACGGTGTCAGCCTACTTAATAGGATGTTCGATAAGGTTGTATATGCCGTATTGAGTAGAGAGATGCGTCTATAATTAGAGCGCTTGGTTTTGTCTCTCTTTTTATGGATGGGGATTATTACACTTTCGTGCCATTTTGTTTGTATTTTCTCTTCGTTTCATATAAGTGTTATTAGTTTGTGTATTTGTCTATGTAGAGTTTCTCCTCCGTACTTAAGGAATTCAGCCAGTATACTGTCAGAGCCTGGAGCTTTTCCGTTCTTCAATTTGTTAATTGCTTGCAATGTTTCATCCATTTTGGGGTCCTCTACCGGTAGGTCCACCCCAAAATATATAGTTTCTCCATATTCTTCCTCTTGATGTATGTTTAGTAAAGTCTTGAAATATTCTTGTCACGTTTGGAGCAGTTCTTTTTCATTTATTATTATAAATCATCATTTTTTCTGAGTACAGACACGCATCTAGGTCTGAAGCCTTTCTTTTCGTTTGACACTGATTTGTAAAATGCTCGACTATTTAACTGTTGCCTATTCCTTTCCATTTCTTTATATTTCTGTTGTTCGTACCTCCTTTTTTTCTCTCTAATAAATTTTCTTGTTTCCCGGCGTGAACTAGCATAGTTTTCTTTACTTTCTGCTGTTCCTTGTTGAAACATAATGTTTCGCTTTATCTGTATATCGTGTAGTTTTTCTTGATATTCTCCAATAAACCATTTTCTTGTTCTCTTCCTGCTTTTTCCTATTATTAGTTCTGCTGACTCCGTAATTGATTTTTCCATTTATTGCCACAGCTTTTCGATATCATTGTTCTGGTTTACTGTATTTAGATGCTTTTTAATTTCTTGTTTGTAATTTTCTCGGATTTCCTTACTTTGCATTTTCTCGGTGTTCCACTGTCCCAATGCTTCGTTGGCCCTAGGTTTCTCTGAAGATATCACCACGAATTGGATGCGAGGAATTCAAGATAGAAATAAGTGGAAAGTGGTTTACGTAGGGCCGTCGTTCAGCAGTGTAAAGGTAATGGATTTTGACAAGAGCTATGACCTTGTAAATAACAGGTAAACTTGTGTACTGCATCAGCATGACTCATAGCTCTTGTTAAAATCCATTACCTCTACAAGTATAAGCTAATTGGTGATGATATCAACTGTGTACGGGAGAGCCGATTAATTTTATGGTTTACGTGTTCTGAGTGAAAGAGCCACAACATGAAAAATGATTTATGAATAGTGTCATATCGACACTTTAAAGGTAAAACTCATCAAGTACTTCTTACATAGTTTGGAGAAAATGAAGTTTTATGAAAAAGTGCAATATTTTTGGACACAGAACATTTATCTTAAATCCGATTTTATTGATTTTTGGGTTGGTATTTTATTTTAAGACGCTCTTTGATGTTGATAATTAAATTCAAAATTAGACTTTTCAGTTTCGTCAGAAAATGCAAAAATGTACTTAATAGATTTTTCCTCTTAAGATATTTATGTTTAGGACAGTACTTAGTGAAGTAAATATGTACGTAGTGAAAAGAACGTGTACTTAAGTAATTTTTCCTTTAGTAATGATTATTGACACACAAAACTCGAGACCTGGTCAGACATGGTCAGAAATCATAACGTAACTGTCCTGACCAGTTCCCATTTTAAGCATTAATAATAGTGAATAAGAATAATAAAACAATATAACCTATTTTCAAATGTATTCAAAAAAAAAGTTACTCAAATTAAAGAAACAAAATTTTATTCATCTGTAGAATCTTCATCCACGTCCGGTTCTGGAAGTCTTTCAATTGTATCTGTAGTAGAAATGGGTAAGTTTTGGTACCACAAATGAGTTTCTTCAGGTATTATTCCTGACCTGCATAATTTTTCCAAATCATCCCTTTTTTGCTTTGTTATGGGTAGAAGACTCCCTGACTCATCCCAGTTGCGGTTTTTTATTGTTTTCGAGGCCAGATATTGGAGATCTTTAAACTCGTTGAATTTGAATTCCTTTGTTTGGCACGGTGGCTTAAACTCCTGGTTTTTCTTTTTTGATAACCTAAAAGTACTTTGCTCAGGTCTAGCGCTTTTAAAAATGTCTTTCCAATCAGTCATAGTAAGCGCTGTTTTATTTCTTTTGGCATTTTCTATAGCGGCATGCATTGAATCGCACTCCATATGCGTATGACCCGATTCCAAAAATTGTTATTCAATTTTTTTAACGTGAGTCACCTTAACGGCAAAAAGCAATACAGCTGCCACCTGTTGGTTCCTATTTTGCCCTCCACATGTATCGGAGAAAAATGATATTTCACTTATTGTATTTCACAACTGCCACGTTTTCCATTTAACTCGTTCCAGTAAAAGCAATATGCATTTGAACCTGCCCCTCGTAGATAGTTAGATTGTACAAACATATTTTACGAGAGTAATAAAATTGTGATACATTCGAGAATGGCAATTGTGATACATTCGAGAATGGCAATTGCAATACACTCTGCAAATCAAAATTTGCTGTTATGAACGAAGGATCAATTTTGCAGCGTTTTTTATCTTGTTCCTTGGCAGCATTACATTCATTTTTTCTATTAATATGTTCAGAATATTCTACTTCCAAATCTTTCTTTCTTTCTACATCTGCCGTTGCATATTTGTTACATAACGCACACTGGTCCTTCTTTGGTCTGAAAAATGAGAGATTATACTCCGTACAGAATATTTTTCTGTATGTATATTCACTTAATGTGCATAATTGTTATTCTTCGCACATTTGTTTATATAGCTCATACATTTTTAATATCGACAACTTATAATCCAAATACTTCTTTTGTGTGCTCTTTCGTATGTAGTGTGATTTCATACAAGGAAAGCTTTCAATGTGGTTTTTAACTACTGCAACTTGCTCATCAGAAGCTTTATTCCCAGGTGACTTTCTACCGCGTCTGTCAATGCCTTGATAGGTGCCTGTATTGTTCATACCTTCAAAAGCAGTATTTATAGGCCCATTCGATATACATAGTGTTTTTTAAAAGAAATTAGCACAAACTCTGAAACGACTCTTCGAATTTTTCAAATAATAAGCTTTTAAAACTGATCGAGCTTTACTGCTCAATAAATCGACTTTTCTTCTTCGTGGCGTCATTACTTGTAAACTTTTTATTAGAAAGTCTTTTTGACGGTGATTATCATTCAATCCCCAATATACTCCGCAAATTTCACTACGTTCTGCCTCTGTGAAATTA
Organism: Diabrotica undecimpunctata; assembly: GCF_040954645.1. Taxonomy (NCBI): domain Eukaryota; kingdom Metazoa; phylum Arthropoda; class Insecta; order Coleoptera; family Chrysomelidae; genus Diabrotica; species Diabrotica undecimpunctata. The sequence continues at coordinate 112,754,678 of NC_092811.1, read as the reverse complement.
TTACTGCAGTTAAACCGACAACGAGTACAATTTACATCTTTTGGACGTTTAGCATCACATGGTTTCATTTTATTATTATATGGCAAACACATCGATCGCTGTTTTTTCGTCTTGTTTACTTTCCAATTTTCTGGATTTCTTTTCCTCCACCGAGTAGGAGCTTTCGCAGTAGTGTCTTCTAGTGACTGTTCATCTGAATCTGTAATTGAAGCTAAATCTGTAATGGACCTATTTCTTCCATGTTGCAGATGATAAGTTGGGTTAATAATTGAATCATCGGAAGAAAAATCTTCACTGCTAGAGTATGATACCAATGGTAGTGAAGATTGTGAAATAAGATGATACCGTTTGTCTTTTTGTTCAACACCTTCGTCGTTAACTCGTTAATATCCACTTGTGGGTCACGGGTTTGACGGTAAATGTAAGCTTAATATATGTCAGTGTTGCCATATACTCAGTTGTTTCATACTCTCACATATAAAATTAGGTGCAAGATTTATAATTATTATATGAAATGAAAATTTAAAACAAACAAAAAGTATCTTTCTATTTTAATAACTCCTATACTTAATACAAAAAAATATGGCAAAACTGTGACGCAAAAACAAATAATTCGATGCCAAGGTTATGTTCATTGCCCTAAAATTCAATTTAGCCCACCAACGTTCAGTAAGTGACACATAAATCACAGAATGCAAAGAATTAAAATTGTGTGTAAGTTAATGGGTTTTGCTTCTCAGTAGTTTACATACCCGAAATTTAAACATATTAGAAGTAAAACTCCGTAAGTGTTTACTGAATTTTTCCTCTCGTATGCTTTTGTAAAACGGTACTTAATGATTACTGATTTTAAACTAAATAGTAACTATGATAGCGTATCAACTTATTGAATTATTTACCTTGTAGAACATAAAAAATTAAGTGTTTTTAGTGAAAAAACTCATTTTTGCCCAATATGTCACTTAGTGAGTTTTACCTCTAAAGTGTCGATATATGTGCAAAGAACCAGTAGATGTAATATAATATAACAATATGCACATACTGTTAGTTTTATATCCTTCGTGTTGTACCAATTCTTGACCTACGATAGTATTACATAACTTTTGCCAACTAAGTCAACCAAGATGAAAATAATTTATAATATAAGATTTATATATGATTAGGTAATAAATTTATCATGCGTGAATATATTTTATTAAAATATCGGATATAAAAAAAACAAATATAAACAATTAACCACAAGCGACTGGCAAAATAATTAATCAATTATATGATTCCCGCTTGATTTATAGCGACAAAAATAACTGTTAATCATAGATTCACAATTACACTCGTGCTTATGTGTTACCAAGTGGGCGGTGTAAAACGTAATAACTCAGAAAGAAAGTTTTGAAATATGACAGCTTAAGTACCTTCGCATAATTTATGTGTAGACAACTTGTCGTTGCTGTAATTAGACTAAATAGGTACGTTTCTGAAGATAATTGGTCATTGCGTATTGATATTACAAACTATTATACGAAAATAATGTTTACGAGTAAACTTTATTACTATAGATGGTTGTCGTGTCATAATAAAGTATGAGACAAAAGTTTTAGAAATAATTTAAGATACTTCATTAAATAAGTAACAAAATGTGAATGCAATATCATTACTATTTATCAATTTTACATTTTTTGAACAAGTGAATCTACAACTAATAGTTTTGATAGTTCACGCCCATTTAAGTTTCCTAAAAAAGACTGTCTATCCGTTACCAAATATTGGCAATAATTGGAATCAAATTAACTCATTAAGTAAGGTAAGGACGCCATTTAAGCCCACGTTAAGGTTTCATCATCATCATCATCACTGGCTCGACAACCCTTTTTGGGTCTTGGCCTGTTCCAGGATTCTTCTCCATTCTGATCTGTTTCGTGCATTTTTTCTCCAGTTTTTTATTTTTAAGGTTGTTATATGATTTTCTATTTGTTCTAAGTATCTCAGTTTCGGTCTTCCTCTTGTTCTTTTTCCTACTGGCATCTGTTTAAATATTTTGTTTGGTATTTCGCCTTTTTCCATTCTTTCTACATGTCCTATCCAACGCAGCCGTCCTATTTTAATGAATGTTATAATATCCGGATCCTGGTATATTTTGTATAGTTCAGAGTTGTATCTTCTTCGCCATATTCCGTTTTCTTTTGTGCCCTTATATATGTGTCGCAAGATTTTTCTTTCGAAGGTGGCTAACAACGTTTCCTTTCTTTTAGTGAGTGTCCAGGTTTCTGAGCCATATGTGAGTACCGGTCTTATTAGGGTTTTATATATTTGGCATTTTGTCTTTCTTGGGACGTTATCTGATCTTAGGTGTCTAATTAAGCCATGGTAACATTTATTTGCAATAAATATTCGCCTCTTCACTTCCTCCGTAACGTTATTATCAGACGTGACTATTGATCCCAAGTATATAAAGTTTTTTACCCCCTCTATGTTGTATTCTCCTATTGTTATATTTTGTGGCTGCCTTATTTCTACGTTTTTACTTACGTGCATATATTTTGTTTTTGTCTGATTGATTTTAAGACCATTATTTTGTGCAGCTCGTTCTATTTGGTTGTATGCCTCTATCATTTCTCTTCTTGATCTTGCGATTATGTCAACATCATCTGCAAATGCTAGTATTTGCACGCTTTTATTAATGATTGTTCCTCGTGTATTGACTATTGTGTCCCTCAGTATTTTCTCGAGTACGATGTTGAACAAGATGCATGATAGAGCGTCTCCCTGGCGTAGTCCCTTTTTCACATCTATTGTTTCCGTTAATTCATTTTGTGTTTCTACTTTTAGAGATTCAATTATCAGTCCTATTAGTTGTGTTGGTATATTAAATTCTTTCATTGCTTTTATTAAGAATTCTCGGTTTATATTGTCATATGCGCTTTCAAAGTCTATGAAGAGATGATGTGTGTCGATGTTATATTCACTTGTTTTTTCGACGATCTGTCGCAGAACAAATATCTGGTCTATTGTTGACTTCTGTCTACAAAAGCCACTTTGGTATTTGCCAACTATTTTTTCAGCGTGTTGTCTAAGTCTTTCATAAATGGCATTAGACATTATTTTGTATGCTGCATTCAGAAGAGTGATTCCACGGTAGTTTCCACATTCTAACTGATTTTCTTTTTTATGTAATGGTACAATAATACCGCTTTTCCACTCCGTTGGTAGCTGTTTATTCGACCATATCTTTGTTATCAATTCATGTATTGTTTTTTGTAGTGCGTCTCCTCCTTCCTTAAGTAACTCCGATGCTATTTGATCCGATCCCGGTGCTTTATTGTTCTTTAATTTTTTTACTGCTTCTCTAATCTCGGCTATTATTGGTGGAGTCTTTTCTCTGTTATCTGCTTGGTCTAATGGTATGTCAGGGGTCGTCTCTCTCCGATCTCCTTCAAACTTTTCCGTAAAATGTTCTGTCCATCTACTTAGTATCTCTTGCTGTACGTTAAGGATTAAAAGTCTGTATTATTTTATTCAGGTCGATCGGATAGCCAAGCGGGCTGGGCGGCTGGCTTCTCCTTCGCTTCAATGCGAGAGATGTCAGTTCAAATCCCCGGCTCGGTGAATAGAAAACAAAAAGGCTAACGCAGTAGTTTAAAATTCTAAAATGAATCTGCGGCTTAGTCTAGAATATGCTGGTATCTGATCGGCCTATGGTGGAGCAGTACGGCAAGAGATAAGGGCTTGCGGCTAGGTGATACTCCTCCATAGATCCCTACCGGAAGGGCGTGGAACGCCTAAATACCGGGTATATATATATTATTTTATTCAGCAAAAATATGAGGGCAAAATATTGTATACGTATTACATAACATTTTAGCTATCGAATTTCACGATAAAATACTTAATAAATAAATAAAGAAATATAAAATTTTACCATTGAATAAATCTTGAATATTTGGCCATATTTTTTGGAATTGGTAACTTAATAAGGTCAGTTTCATTGTTTAAAGAAATTTACGTGGATAATAAATTTTAAACCTAAGAATAAAAGAATAAATACAAAGTTTAGTGAAAGAAACTTTTATTCATATTAAAAACAAAAATCTGTCAATACATTAAGTACATACAGTATGGAAACCACTTATCTAATAAAATTGTTTGTATCCTTATTTTAGAAAATAATAAAAAACGTTGAGATACCTTAACTTTTAAATTTAAATGTGCACTTTTTAAAGATAAATTTGAATGTATAGGGTGATCCACGCAAGTCTGACATAGTCCATAATCTGTATTTTAAATGAAACACCCTGTATATTTTTATATTTTTAAAAGCTCCTCAACAACCTGATCTCAACTAACTATATCATGTAGGGTCTATTATGAATAATACAAGGTGAAATTTTTAAATTAAGTATAATTTTCTTCAAGACAATTAATTCATAGAATACCCGATGTAATTGATTGGATTACATTAAAATAAATGCTCAAAATGTTCTCCACCTTGTTGTTGGCAATAACACAGTCTCCTATAAAACTCGTCCCGAACGTTGTTTAAAGTTTAAGGTGAAATATTCCGTATTTCTGTAGTTATCCTTTCTTTGAGGTCTTCAATGCTAGTTGGTTGTGTTGCATATACTTTGTTCTTGAGATAACTCCACAGAAAAAAATCCAAAGGCCTAGCTGACCACTCAATAGTACCCCTTCGTCCAATCCATTTATTAAAGAAGATTTCATTCTAGTAATTTCTCACCATTAAAGCATAATGGGGTGTTGCACCGTCCTGCTGGAAACAAACAGTTTCATCCGGTAGGGTCGGATCTATTGGATTGGGATATAAGTTAGCCAACTGAGGAAGAACATCGTCTCTTAGCATGCTTAAATATTTTTCCGCTGTCCAATTACCATCTACAAATATAGAACCAATAATATGATCTCATATAATACCTGCCCAAACATTCAACTTTTGAGGATACTCAGTGTGTGTCTCACGCATCCAATGAGGATTCTCCGCTGACCAATATCTACAGTTTTGTCGGTTTACCTCGCCGTTCAATGTAAATGTTGATTTATCAGAAAAAAGAATTGTGCCAAGAGCTATTTCATTTGTGTTAATTTTATCCATCATTCTTCGCAGATTTCCATTCTACGATCTGGATCGTCTTCTGTTAGCTCCTGCACAAAAGTCAATTTATACGGATAAAGTTTTTCTTCATGGAGACACCTTAGGACAGTTGTGTGACTCACATTATTTTGACGTGCAATTTGACGTGAACTTGACGTTGGATTCTCTGCGACACTTAACAAAATATCCACTTTTACTTCATCTTCAATGAAGTTCAGTTTTCTTTTTAATGGTTTGATATGTCCAAGTTCTCTGAATTGTGCATAAATTTTAGACACAGTACCTTGTGCAATATTAGGCAACTGAGGATACCTCTGATTAAATAAGTTTGCTACTTCAACTTGACTTCTACAATTCTCCCCGTAACTGATCATCATTAAAATCTCAGTTCGGTGGGTCTCAGATAAATATTTCATTTTTATTTCTGCAAGAAATTAGCTTTTAATTAGGAATTTATTATTTTAATGTAAAATGTCAACACACCAACAACTGATTGATAATAATCCGCATTGTTTTACGATTTAGTTTAATTAGCAGACTATCTAAACAGTTTTTACCTATTCATGACAAAAAATCGCACATGCTAAAGAAAAGTGACACTATCCAAAATAATCAATTTTACAGAATCAGCGTTTAAAGTTTTTGACATACTTTGTTGCGAAATATGATCCTTTAGAAATAAAGTTAGTGACTGAAATATATTTTTTTAAAAAACCTTATTTATTACCTTATACACTTAATTATGTAGTTTTTCTGTTTCCAAGTCTGATACTAGTAAAAAAATTAATAAAATCATTTAATATAGTATAAGCAGTGAAATATTTTTATAGTTACATAATTTTTTATTGAAAATAACAAGTTACAAGATTCTTAAAAATATAAAAAAACTTAATTTATACCGTTGGCTACACAGTTGAAAAATTATCGGAATGAAATTAACATAAAAAGTCAGAAACAAATTAGAAAAAATTATAAAATATTATTATAATACGATACACTATAATATTCAGGTATTATATTTTGGTCTATCATGCTTTGTATGTGTTTTTTCTTTAATTCGCTCAAAGAAAGTCGTGTGGGATATAATTGCTTTAATGGGAACTGCTGATTCATTGGTCGATTTTTCCGTGTTTTACACCTGTTAGAACCATCTATATCAATTTCTTTATAGTCTTCGTAGTACGAATTTTTGTAAGTTACTTTAATATTATCTTCATCTCTTTCAATTCTTATTACTTTAATATCAGTCAGTTTTACAGTTTCACCTTCTTTGTTTCGTTGTAAGTTAACTAGATTTGCAAGTTCCTTGATATCGTAAAAATCTTTATAACATAATTCATTTACAGTATAAGGATTGCCTTTTTTCTTTGCTTTTCGTATTGCGGTAATGTATTGCGAAGGTACATAAATAGGACCGGACCTTAACGTTTTCTTTACTTCTCTTTCGATTGTAGAGTGGGCAGCGTCACCTTCATTTTGTGTATGCCCTTTTATTAGAAACTTATGTGTAATTGAAGTCAAGTTTTTTAAAGTTAGCAAGCAATAAACGTACAAAGAAATCATAAATTGGTTCTTTTGTTGACCACTGCAGTTATCTGAGTAGAAAATTATATTGAGGTTAGTAGATACAGTCATTTCTGACATCTTTCTAATATATTTAAGAACACAACTTGCTATTTCATTTGCTCCACGTTGGCCCTCTACCTCATTCCAGAAAAAACACTCAGTCTGGTCTCTTCCTATTGCTGATATAGTGAAATTAAAACAATTCATTTTACTTTTGTAGTAAAAGACTGAGACATCACCTCTTGGACAGGGCAAAACAGCTTGTAGGTCGTAACATGCTACTATTACATTGTCGCATACCAATAGTTTATCGTTATTCTTTTCTTCTCGACTTTTCTCTTTTTCAGAAATATGAATATTATATTTTTCTTGAAGAGCTTCCTTATTACCTGCTTGAGCGATGTTGTATGCTGCACAAAGATCACATTGATCTTTTTTTGGGACAAAGAAGCTAATGTTAAAGTCAGTTTTAAAAATTTTTCTATAAATTTGAATATCCACAAATGAAAGACTTTTTCTAATACAATCTTCTTTATAATCTCTACAGAGGTCTGAAACTGTTTTACCTCCATCAATGAATTCCCTGGTGGTTTGCTGCCTTAAATAGTGACTTTCTATTCGTGGAATTCCATTTATGTGATTTCGTACAGCAGATAATAAGCTATCATTTAATTTTGCATGTTTTCCATGTTTTCCTCACTGTTCTGTATCAATTATTCCTTTGTTGTCTATCTTTGATATTACAGTACGTATTGGACGATCAGATATTCCAAGAGTATTCTTAAAAAAAATTTTACATACTCGCACTGTCTTAGATGTATCTACTTTCAAATGAAAAGATTGTTTAAGTTTCCTGTTACTGTTAACCATTTTGTACTGATATTTTGGGATAACAGGTACCATACTCCTTGCAATAAATTCTCTCTGACGTGTCAGCGATCCCATAGCCCAATAGCTATCAAATATCTGTTTTCGAATTTCTTCTGAAATGTGGTCAGCACATTTTAAACGGCATTGAGTTGTACATGGAGATCCCATTTTTCTTGCAGGTATAACCCTACGGTTACGAGAAGCTGACAGGTATTCCTTTCCTGAATTTCTCAATGTTTTAGCAACTGCCTTCCTACTTTGTCCAGGTCTTCTAACTATTTTTGGCACAACGCAATCGTCTGCTTGTTTGGAGGACAGATTTTCAATGCCTGTAGCAAAATTTGACGGGGTAACTGCTGGTAGCGCTAATTGATTGTCGGGTTGTACCAAACCTAAAATATCATTATAATTTTCAAGAGCATTTTGTCGCATGTTAATGCTTTCGACAGAAATGTTGTTTTCCGTAGCAACATAAGCGGGATGTTCTTCTGATTCGCTTTTATGAGTGCCTGATATTGAACTAGTTGACAAACCTGAGTTGGAAGATGAGCTTGTGCAAGACGAAGTGGTGCTAGAAGAAGTATCAGAGCTTGAAGAGGAGTCGGAGCTAGAAGACGCCCTGCGTAGTTTTTTTGTATTGGATGGTGCCAGCAAATTTTTGTAACGGCGTTTCTTTGTGTTGGACGAATAATATGGCAAATATTCTTTATCGTCGTCTGACACTGGAGAAAAATCGGAAACATTGTCCACAGTATTATTATTGTGTTCACTTAGATCTGTATTATTCAATAATATGGGAGTATTTGAATTGGGGTCTTCCACATTAGATGCTGTTGACAGTAAAACCTCCTCGTTAATAATTTGCTTTTCCGTTGGCATTGGATCATGTGCAATATCACAATTCTCGTATATTTGTGTTGAGTTAGGTGGATCGACAGATTTATTAGCTAGCTCTACCAATATTCGTCCACGAAACGGCATTCTGAAGTCTAAAAGAAAATATTGAGCATCAGAAGCATAAAGGTGAACTTATAGTCAAAATAACTATTTTTACAGTTTTTCTCAGATTTTATTTACAAAGAACCGATTTTAAAAATGATTATATTAGTATCTATATGATTAGTATGTTATTATCTTTGTTAAGAAATGAAAATTCATATTAATAGATTGAATAAACCAAATAAAAAAAACGACGACACAACTATGGTGTTTAAAAATTTTAATAATTAACAGTCTCAAGTTTGCAGTAAATTACGACATAAAAGCCAAATGTAATCATATATTTAAATAATCGTATAAACAACAATGTCACTAAACAAAACATGACGCTATGGTAGCACTTGCTGTAGCTATTAATATTATAAATTAACAGCTACAATGTCACTAAAGACAAAGTGGCGTTATTGCTAACCACAAAGTCAATTATATTTACAAGATGTATACGGAACAGTGGCACTAAACAATAAATGTCGCTTTTGGAAGCGGCTAATTTAGCTATTAATACTACAAACCAAAAGCCATAGTGACATTAAAAATAAAGTGACGTTATTCCTAATTGCAAAGTCAATACTAACCTTAAAACTGATACAGGTAAAGTGTCCTTAAACTGAAGAAGACGTTATTTCACAATTTGAATGTTAAGTTGTAGTAATCACGTTCGTCACCACTGACATAATGACGGTTTTCAATATTGTAGAAGATCATCTTTCAGAAAATGACAAAACGGATTTCTGCCATCTAGTCGGCAATAGTTGTACTAGAAAAATGATATTTTTATTGTATTGTGTATTTCTAAATTTTGTAGTAGATGCCGCCATCTGTACAAAATACGTAAATTTCGTATAGTGTCACTTTTCTTTAGCATGTGCGAAATGTTAACACGGTTACTAAACAGGAATTTTCCCCAATATACTGACACTTAGGGTAGAAGTGTACTGTCTGTATTTAGCTAATTTAAAATATTACCATAACACGTGATAAATTATTAATTTCAAAATTTCACCTTGTATTATTTATTATAGACCCTACATGATATAGTTCGTTGAAACCAGGTTTTTAAGAATCTTTTTAAAACATAAAAATATACAGGGTGTTTAATTAAAACTAAGAATTATGGACTCTGCCAGACTTGCGTACATTTAAATTTATGTTTAAAAAGCGCACATTTAAATTTAAAAGTTAACGTATCCCAGAGTTTTTTATTATTTTCTATAATAAGGACACAAACAATTTTATTCCATAAGTGGTTTCCACACTGTATATCGCACATTTACATACATCGAGGACATACAAATATATCCTTGTCGTCTTTTGTTAATCCTATACATTCCCCATGGATATACTTATTACAATAAACACACTTGCGCATATCAGCCACTCTATCCTCATCACACAAGAAACAGTACCATGTAACACCCTGTTTTTAGATTGATAATAATGAGCTGATTCCAAAAAAGTATAATACTGGGGGTCTAACGGATATAATTTGAAAGATATGCGCTTAGAAAATTAATTTTTATTGATTTATAATATTAATAAATTATAAATAAATTATAATAAATAACTTGAAAGTAATCCAGTAATTAATACATGACTTAATCTTAAGTGTTTGTAGCCCTTGTTGTATTTGACAGTAACCCAAACGTTGTACAAATTCTTGTAGAACCTTGTTTATGCTTTCTTGAGAAATATTGTTTATTTCTTTACGAATTCTTGTTTTTAAGACTACAATATTTGCAGGTTTCGTTTTATAAACAACATTCTTTAAATGACCCCACATAAAATAATCCAAAGGATTGAGGTCCGGTGACCTCGCTGGCCATTCAATATGTCCACGTCTTCCAATCTAGCTGTTCCGAAAAATTTCGTTTAGGTACCTTCGAACATCTAAAGCATAATGCGGAGGCGTACAATCCTGTTAAAACTATAAACTTTTATCAAAACCTCCAAGATTAATTGTACTGGGGAATAAATTAACTAAAGTAGGTACGAGATACCCACTTAAAAACTGAAGGTATGCTGGCTCGTTTAAATTACCTTCGAAATAGTAGGGTCCAATGATTTTATTTCTTACAATGCCAGCCAATACGTTTACGTTTTGCGGGTATTGTGTATGATGTTCCCGCATCCAGTTTACGGTTGAACTGGCTATTTAATTTGTACGTAGCCTCATCAGAAAAAATACTATTTTAAACCAAGAGAGGGTTTCGGTGGCTGTTATCCATTATTATTTCACAAAATTTTATTTTTTTATCTGGATCATCCTCGTTTAGTACAACTGTGCATTTTACTTACTTTACTTACTTTTACGTACTTTGTGTACCGTTGTTTTGCAAACATCGCGATCACTACTAACCTTACGAACAGAAGTGTGCGCATCTTCTTCAAAAGCAAGTAGAACATCTAATGTAACATAATGTAAAGAGAGACGACCTGATTTGCGTGCATTTTCAACCGTACCAATTTCTCGAAATTTCTTTTCAATCATACTTACTGTTGACTGCGTGATGGGTATTTCTGGATATTTATCAATTAATAAATTACACACTTCCATCTGAGTTCGCGATTTGTCTCCATACCCAATCATCCTGAGTATTTCAATTCTTTGCTTTACACTCAAATTCATTTCTACTTAAAATTAATTCTAAGCAATAATACAGAACATTCACGAATTAATACAATCATTGTACTACTTAATTGTTATTGAACGTAAATAATTACAGTTTACCAAAAACTACTTTTTTGCAATTGATAATAAATAATTTATTTTCTAAGCGCATATATTTCAAATTATATCCATTAGACCCGAGTATTATACTTTTTTGAAATCAGCTCATTTTGATCGATCTAAAAATGTCCTAAATACAGGGTGTTACATTTAAAAAAAGAGCCGATGACGTCATCAGTGTAATGTGTATCACCTTGTATAATGAAATTTTATTGTAAAATGTAGAACATTAAATTTAAAAATCGACGTGTTTTAGATTTTTTTAAAAAGGCTTTTCATTCAGGAAATATCGAATTTATTCCATACTTTACGGACACACTTTCCATTACAATAAATTGTGGCTTGTACCCATATAAACATAATATTTAAAATAGTCTCTTTTATCTGTTCAATCAACAGGTACTGATCACTTTCTCTATCTGGCCTTCTTCTCACATAAAATTGAACTCACATTTTGCAAAAAGTTGATCAATTTTGTATTTTTTGCAAACCTATAATTAATTATAAAATTCTATAGTTAACTGTATTCTACTGATCTAAATACGTCTGTATCACATATTTTAAAAATTACGTATCCTCTTTCTCTTACATCTACTAGGGAATATTAAAAGAATCCTGTGCTTTTGTTTTTATTAAAGAAATATAAGACTAATGGTTGTAAAAATACCAAAATAAATATTCGGCGTTTGTGTGTAACTGATATTGGTTGTCTTAGAAAATAGTCTAAAAAACCAGTTCCGCATCTGGGCAATACTTTTCGCGTATCAAATATCAAGTAAGACATTTTTTACTACCATTTCAGAGAAGCGCACCATTGGTGTGTATTAGGAATTATTTTTAATCTCTTTTAATCTGCTTTCAGTGATATTTGTTTTGTTTTAATTTAGATATTTCTGTGTTATAATTATTGTTTTAGTTTTTATCATAACACAAAATCATTGTTTTTTTTATTTCAAACGGTTAGTTTCTAATTTAGAATTACTACAGAAGAACTACAGATAAAATTACAGAACTACAAATTAAAAAAAACCGTTGCTAAAAAGTATTTAAGTTTACGATTCTACAACTAAACGGTGTAGGACGATAACGATGAAATAATATAAAACACTTAACAGCAAAAATCACTTCACCAGCTCAAAACTGGGCAAAAAACTAAACGAGATAGTATTCAAAATGGTTCATCATCCAGCTTGCTTAAAAAGTCCACAGTTGAACATAGGCCTATTTGTCGTGTTTCCAGCCCCGCCTATCTTGCGACATTCTTATACAGTTTTTATTTTTTCTTCTTAAATCGTCAGCTCATCGTGTAGGTGGTAGACCAACGTTTCTTTTTTTTCTTCCCTTGGTCTCCATTCCAATAACCTCTTTGTCCATCGGCCATCCGTCATTTTAACTATGTGTCTTGCCCATCTCCATTTTAGTCTGGTTATTCTTTCGATGACGTCAGTCATCTTGGTTCTTCTTCTGACCCCTTCGTGTTTTATTTGTCTCTCAGAGTTATTCCTAACCTGAATCGCTCCATTCTTCTCTGTGTAACTCTGAGTTTGTTAGCCGAGGCTTTTGTTAAAATAAGTGTTTTTGCCCGTATGTCAACACTGGGAGGATGCATTGATCAAATACTTTTCTCTTCAGGCATGTGAGCAGCTCACTTTTCTTTCAGTTTTCCATATGCTGCCCACCCAAGACCGATTCTTCTTCGGTTCATGGGTCTGATTATCCCTGCCAATCATAATTTCATGTCCTAGATATTTATATTTATCTATGAGTTCTACTTCTTGCCCACCAATACTGATGATCTGGTTGGGTAACAAATTTGTCATTATTTTTATTTTCGAAATGTTTATATTTAAACCTTCATTCCCTGTAGCCACAATGAGTTTCTGTAACATCTCTCTTCAATCCAAATTTTGAAAACCATCTTCCTGCACAGTATTTAAAAGTTTAGGTGACATTGGGCCTCCTTGTCTAATTGTCTATTGTCTTGTTGTCTTGTCTATTTTTATACGATAACTATTAGTATGTAATTAATCAAATGTTGTTATGTTCAAAATGGTAAGTTTCATATATTGAGAAAGAACTGGTAAGGGAAATATGCTATCTAAAGAGAACAAAAACAATCAGATCAATGTGCCATAGTGCCCTAATAAAGAAAATCTGAACCAAATATATTACTTGATATTCCGAGAAAAATGAAAAGAAAGACGCTAAGTATTTACACAAAAAGAAAATAATAACTGAACAAGCTTTGGTTAGGTTAGGTTTAATATGAGCATAGACATAAAACACAAATAAACCGAGCGCTGCAATACAGGCCTGTTTCCCCAGTGCGACAAAGAAAACTGACGCAAAGCAGTTCCTGCATCTCTTTCTAACGGTTCATTTAGGTCATGTGGTCTAATGTGTATTATATGTCTATAGTTTCAAAATAAGTGGACACTTAACCACCCTTCCACTCTATATAAGAGGTCTATTGTGGCTCATCCCTAGTTCAAAGCTAGCCTTTCAGTCCAGCCTTTGTAAAAAAGTCTTATATGGCCTTAGCTGACACTTCTACGCAGTTGTAGCACTTAAGTTAATAATGCTTAAATGTATTGAGCCTTATCCTATCTAACTTTGGTCAGTTGCACAGAACGTGTTCTACCGTCTCGTCATCAGCCTGATAGAATCCGCAATTCCCACTTTCTGTCAGTTTTATTTTGTTCACGTACTCTTGGAGAAGAAAGTGTTTTCTTAGGAGAACTATGATAATTCATAGATCATTTCTGTCCATATCTAGAAGATGTTTGGATCTCTGCTTCAAAGGTTCGTGTATAAGAGCCTTCAAATGTTTGAGTCCGACTTTTTCGTACTAGTGGTTAAGTTTCACCCACTCCACCCAGTCCAACATTGTTTTTTTGGCAGTGCTTCTTGCTCGGTCAGACTAGGGTAGCTTTCAAGGATCTGCAGACAGCTCAATCGCATATATAAACCTGGGCTCAAAACATCGCAAAAACTGCTTGATTTGAAGTCTTACCTACTACCAAGTATACTGACAAGCTACATAGTTCCACAATCAACAATGAACGTGTTAAAGTACCCTAACAGGTGAGGGTGCACATCTATGCCAAAAATTATGTCACTTAATCGTTCGTACTCTGATAATTACATACACACTTCTTTATTAATTCAACCTTATCCAACTCACACTAATTAACATAGAAACAATAATTGTAGATAAAATGCGACACAGAAATTTCTAGAAAATAAGTCGGTGACCAATTTCTGAAAATTCCGGCTCAATCTAACAGCGCATAACTGTTCGCAATTGTGACTCACCGCAATTGTGACTCACGACTCTTGCCTTGGTTAACCAAGGGGCTCGGATATAACCTAGACTCGGATAATCGAGCATCTACTGTAATAACAAATTTAAAATTAAAAGAAAGACGATAAGTATTTACAAAAAAGAAAATAATAACTGAACAAGCTTTAGTTAAGTTAGGTTAGGTTAATATAAGCATAGACTTATAACACAAATAGGCCGAGCGCTGTAATACAGGCCTGTTCCCCAAGTGCGACAGAGAAAACTGACGCAAAGCAGTTCCTTCATCTCTTTCTAATGGGTCATTTAGATCATGTGGTCTAATGTGTATTACATGTCTATAGATTCAAAATTTGTGGGTACTTAGCCACCCGTCCGCTCTACATAAGAGGTCTATTGTGGCTCATCCCTAGGTCAAAGCTAGTCTTTCAGTCCAGCCTTTGTAACAAAGTCTATTATGGCCTTAGCTGACACTTCTACGCAGTCATAGCGCTTAAGTTGATAATGCTTAAATGTATCCTTAGCCTTATCCTAATTAACTTTGGTCAGTTGCACAGAACGTGTTCTACCGTCCCGTCATCAGCCTGACAGAATGCGCAATTCCCACTTTCTGTCAGTTTTATTTTGTTCACGTACTCTTAGAGAAGAAAGTGTTCTCTTAGGAGAACTATGATAATTCGTAGATCATTTCTGTCCATATCTACAAGACGTTTGGATCTCTGCTTCAAAGGTTTGTGTATAAGAGCTTTCAAATGTTTGAGTCCGATTTTTTCGTACTAGTGGTTAAGTTTCATCCGTTCCACCCAGTCCAATATTGCTTTGGCAGTGCTTCTTGCTCGGTCAGACCAGGGTAGCTTTCAAGGAACTGCAGACACAGCTCGATCGCATATATAAACCTGGGCTCAAAACATCGCAAAAACTGCTTGATTTGAAGTCTTACCTACTACCAAGTATACTGACAAGCTACATAGTTCCACAATCAACAATGAAAGTGTTAAAGTACGTTAACAGGAGAGGGTGCACATCTATGCCAAAAATTATGTCACTTAATCGTTCGTACTCTAATAATTACATACATACTCTCACAAGAGAGGGTGTACTGGGTGTGATAGCCTTAGCCTTACACATCTGAATCATTATGAGAAGGAAACTGACAAAATTGATCAGCTCAACCACCAAAGCGACCACAGCTACCCTTTGTTTGCCTTACATGTCATGTTTCTTCTTCTTCTTCTTCCTTCTATGTAGGCTTTAAAGCCTGTTTCTTCTTCAATATTAGCCTCCTTAATTGTTTAAATTATCGCACTATATTTTTCTTGGTCTGCCAATACTTCTTCGTCCATTTGGTGACTTATCTCGTGCTATTCGTACTATCCTATCCTCTGCCATTCTACTGATATGTTCGCTCCACTCCTGTTTCCGTTTTGTCACCCATCCATTTATGTCTTCTATATTGCATGCTCTTCTTATGTTTTCGCTTCTCTCCCTAACCAATAGACTTTTCCCTGATATTCGTCGGAGTATTTTCATCTCTGTTGTTTCTAGTAGTCGTCTTGTTTTAGATGTGTCAGGTCTTGTCTCCGCCATGTATGTTAATATAGGTCTAATTGCTGCTTTATAGATTCTTGTTTTTGTGTCTTGTCTTAGGTGTTTTTTCTTCCAGATTGTGTCATTAAGAGATCACGCCGCTTTACTTGCTTTTAAGCTTTGTTGTCGTACTTCTTCTTTAACATCTCCCTAACTAGCGATATCTATTCTTAGATATCTAAACCTTGCTTCCTGCTTTATTATTTTCCCATCAATTTCGATTTTACATCGAAGTGGGTATTAAGATGTCATACATTAAGTTTTTTCTGCTGATATTATCATATTGTATTTCTTGGCTGTTGTATTGCAGATGTGTGTTAATATTTGGAGCTCGTCTTCTATATCGGCAACTAATGCGTATTCTCAGCATCTTGTATGTCATGTACGTTGTCTTGTATGTATGTTTCTAAGAGAAAATACTGAAATAAGCACAAACAACTGCTGGCATGTTAGAATCGATAAAACGGGAGTTGAGCCAGAAGTTGGAAACTAGCTATAGTGGTAACGGTCTTGCTCAGGGCGCTTCACACAGCGATAGCTCCGCCTGGATCGACAATCTACCGCTCTACCAGTAATGGAGAAGTTACATAAGAGCAAGCTGAGAAGGAATTTATTCCCAACGAAAAGGATTTCATCAAAACCACCACCTGGGACCACTTGAAAAAAGTGCTAAATGGGGTGCGAGTTTAACGGGAGCTTAAGCCACGTTCTACAGAAATGTCCAGCGGTATATTATCACAGAATTAAACGACATGACCAACTCGTTACGCAACTTAAGTGTTGTCATTCCCGAAGGTACTTTAATGAATCGTAATTCGCATTTGAGGAAAACAGCTGAGCACAGAGGGTGTATAGTTGAGACAGACCTGAGAATACGATGCTCGAATGGGGCTTCCAAAATACCTGACTTTGTTATTCAATAGGATGATCCGGTATTTGACGGCGACGTTGGTGACAGCTGGGAGGGTCTTGAACTCTTGAATGTGTCCGCCCGTAATAAGACGCCCATATATACTGTGTGGAAACCTTGATCTAATCTCATATATGTACATACGATGGCCTGGAACTATTTTTCCTCGATTTGGAAAAACTGCTACCAAATTAATAAGCATCAGATGTAAAATGCAAACTAACAAAACACTATTGTGTTCTCTGAACGGCGGTCGGAGAGGTTATGAAATGAATCAATGTATAATTATTTCTAACTAATAGGTAACTATTTACAAAGAAGCTCTGTCGTTTGATTATAATTATCGCGATATCTAGAGATCATGACTGCTCACACAATATGCATTTTCAGCGAAACGTCATTTGTTGTCTATTGTTCGTTGATCCAAAAATAAGTATATATTGTTGAAGAGTGGACGGTTTCGTAGGTTAGCAAAATTTTTACCTACTACTAGGAAAAACAAAATTAGCAACAAAATATCTTGATATTTCAACATATACTGAAGTCCGATTTCTTCAAAAAAGTTCTGGGCCTATAAATGATTCTTTTGCCTTTTCACCTAGCAAGTAGATATGTTGTTTAATTCTCTTCAATACCAGTATATCCAGTACCCAGAGAAAATATACTTTGTTACTTTTTTCGATCCGAATTACAGTGTGACAGCATTCTTAAAGAATCCCGAAACAAATGCTTACTCTTTACATGTGTTGCATAAATAGCTATTAAAATAGGCTACGTCAGATTGTATAGAAATCGCGAAGATTTACTCAGCAGCTAATGATTTCCATTTCTAATTAAAAATTTATAACATTAATACTCCATCGAAACTTTAGCTACTCAATCAAAAAGTGACGTTTATATTGTACGAAAATCATAAACCAAATTGATATATTAAAAATGTCGGCATATGGTTAAAAGTTCCAAGAGTTGGGGAGTTGAATTACGGTTTTTGTAGCGCCAATAAATGAGTTCACAAATTGAATATAAACCTTAGTTAAGTAACGATTTACGACTAGCTCGAGGCGGACAATATAGGCGAGTCGGACTCGGAGTCCTGTCTGAGTCTTTCATTCATACAAAAGATATATGAGAAGAGATATATTTACTTTTCGATTAGTAATTATGCATACTACGAACTGAAGAGGCAATTCTACTCGAATTGGAATATTGGTTTAGAAGAGTTACTAAAAATTCTACTCTACAAGTTTGTCTAATGAGTTTTGGACGTTGTAGATATAGTCAGAAAGTTTAATCTATTAAATACTTGAATAGATTTCGTAGACACACTTAAAAAATATGCATTTTTGAGACGTATTTTTACATATTCATGACAATTAAAAATGTCTGGGACATTACTTTAAAAAAAAGTTACCTTGAAATTCCCACTCGATGTTAATAAATGATTTGGTATTAGTATCTTGACTGCTAAAGTGGTTTACGTTGACCGCAATTCTGTCCAGCTAAGGAAAAGTGCACCAAGAAACAATAGTAGTATTTTGAGAAAACTCCAATTCTAGTTTAGAAGGATGCTGTAATTTTCAATATAATGATATTTCAGTTGTTAATTGTTTATTTTTAAGTACATTTATGATAAATACAAATAAAAATTTTTAATCTATAATTCTAATTTTTAATGCAAAAGAAAGTTGAAAATGCAAAATAATGTCGTACATACGGCACTATTCCTTAGTAATGTGAATGGCTATATTTGCCGTATGTACTGCTTTACATTTTTAATAGTTTGTTTAAAGAACACTCATCATCATCATTGGTGCTACAGCCCTATAAAAGAGTCTCGACCTTCCCAAGTCTATTACGCCAGTCAGTTCTATTCATTGCCAGTTTGCTGCGCCTATTTGTCTACCATCCTCATCTACACCATCCCTCCATCTGAGTTTTGGTCTACCCCTTTTTCTACTTCCCACAGGTTGTGACATAAGGATTCTTCTAGGAGGGTTGTTCTGCTGTGATCTTGCCAGATGTCCTGCCCATCTTAGTCTTCCTATTTTTATAAAGGATACTACGTCTTTACCACCAAATATATGTTTATATCTCTGATATATCTCGTAGTTGTACCTCCTTCTCCAAACACCATTTTCACAGATGCCACCAAATATTCTTCTCAGGATCCTTCGTTCAAATATAAGCAGGAGATTTTCATCTGCCTTAAAGAACACTGCATTTAGTTATTTTTTAATCCATTAACTTTAGAAAAATAAACTTAATATAACATTTGATTGACATTAATAAATAATATACAGTTTTAGGAATGGATTAAGTTAACATATTTTTTAAAAAATATAACCAATACTTTCACATAAGTAGATGAAATGTCACAACAGGTTCAGTCTTTTTTCTGAGATGTATAAATAAGCAAGTCTCTCCAAAATTGTTTTCGATTTTCTGGCAGTACTTCGTTTAATAACTGAAGGATATTGTTCTTCTTAGCTTCTGAAAATCCAAATGGAGCAATGTGATAGGTGAGCAGTTTATTCCATTTCATTAATTTTTTTGTAAGAAGTCCAGTTGTTAGTAGGGCTCATTACATCATGGTTTATCTTTCACAACAAATGGTAACTGCCTCGTTCAGTTTTAATAATAACTATATATATATATATATATATATATATATATATATATATATATATATATATATATATATATATATATATATATATATATATATTGTTATGATATGTAAAATCGAGAAAAATATTGGTTTGTTTAAAATATTTCAAAGTTCAAAAACATTAAAATAATTCAGATAAGTAGGATAATATCCAACAAACATTTCGGAGAAGGAAAGTTATTAAATCCTTGAATTACCTGTACCAAACAAAATGTAAGCTTTACATCAATCATTTCTTTGTTATACTTAAGTGACCCGCATAAGTTTAAGTGAAAGCCAAAGAATTGAACGGGGTTTTTCAAAATCCATTAATGCAGTGATTAAAGACAATAGAAGGGATTCTAGAAAGAGGTTTTTGTTAGTTTTTAAGATTTAGAGAAAAATATTATTTGTAAATAAGTTTTAGGAAATTTATAATTATAGGTAAAAATTTGTTTGTTATCGAAATGAAAAAATGGGGGAATTGTGACGAGTTGTGATTGGCGGAGATTGAAAAAGGCGGGATAAGTATGTAGAAAAAAGTTTAGCGAGATTGAGGAGAGAAAAGATATGGTCAGTTGGTTTCCAAGTCTGTAAGAGGAACAGGGATGGTTCTCTGGCGGTTCCTGAAATGTAGCAAGCAGTAGTGTGGAATGTTAGTGAGTTTTTGTGGAGTTAGTGTATCTGACAGGAGCTGAAGCAGCAAAATATTGTAAGTCATATTTCTCTACTTATATTCCAAGAGTCACTGTTCAGGCCAACGAGAGATTCAGTTTATCGTAAAGAGAAGATATTCCAAGAGTCATTTTTCACTCGGGCCAACGAGAGATTCAGTTTATCGAGAGGAGAAAAGGCTATCATAATTTGAATGATTTGTGCTTTTGAAGGAGATCATTAAGGACGATATACTTGCAACAATCTGTGTAAGATTGCTGATTACATAGGGAGCGGTTGAGAGGAGATAATACAGTCTATAAGGAACAAGGATTTGGACCACTCATCATCAGAGAGATATATTTTGTTTTCTGCAGTTTTTTCTTTTATTGATAACACAATTTTTACACTTAATTTAGAAAGGATATAAATATTTTGATTAGGAGAGTTAGAATAGTTCGGAATTTTGAGATTTCAATTAATATTGTTTGTACCATTAAATTTGATTGTTCTCGTATGTAGAACAAAAATTTTGAGAATCATTATATGAGATTTGTTTTATTGAAAACTTTTGAGTGTGAATTATTTCATTATTTTTATTTCAATATATAGTGTTAGATCATATGTGTTTTTATTATTCCGGTATTCTCTGGACCTTACCTTTCACATGTAATAGCATAGATATTGAAGCACGAATTTAACCCTGAGATAAAAGAATTAAAAATTGTGATAGAGTCATAATCATATCATTTAAATAATTTTAATTAATCAAAAAAATTAATTAGCTAATTATTGCTTGGCGCACCAAGACTTTAAATATCACAATAACTGGCTTCCAAAACGTGGGGCTTGAAAATATCGCAGCTTTACATTTGAAGGAAGGGAAGGAGATCTGGAATAAGTACAGGTGATCCAGAAATAAAAACATATAACATTGAGGGAATTTGAATTTGAAAGTATTTTGACAATTTTTTCCAGGGAATATAAATTTGATTTATTGATTGATCGTAGTTAGTGGATATTTACTGCTATTGAATTATTTGATTTTATTTTCTTTACCAATCGTACATTTGATATTTATTTTGAATTATTTGAATTTTACTGATTGCATATTTGATATTTGTCGTGAAAATTTAATACATTTGGGGAGAAATATTGTCGTGTTCTGAAACATATAGAGTGTTGTAAAATTTCACATTTGGCGGGGACAAAAACAGTAACGAAAAGAAACAACATGTCGACCACAAGGAGTCAAAGCAAAATGCAGGAAAGGAAGGAGGATAACAGAGAAGATAAAACAATTTTGGAAGAAGGATCGGATAATGAAGGAAATGTTACAATAGTCGAGGGGAGAAAAGAACCATCAGGAATAGATAAAATATTACAACTAATGCAACTCCAGTCACAAAAAATGGATAAAATGGATAGAAATCAACAAGAAACATCTCTAAAAATGGATGAAACAAAACAGACAATGGAAGAAAACCAACGGGAAACAAGGCGAGCAATAGAACTAAATAACAGAAATATAGAGCAGCGTTTGGAAAACTATGAACAAAAATTAGAAGAAAATGATAGGAAAATGGAAAAGCGTTTGGACAAATATGAAAATGAGATAAAAGTCTGTTTAGAAAAAGTCAGAGAAGAAACAGAGAGGAAACTAGAGATACAGAGAGAAGAAATAGAAACTAAAATGAAAGATATTAAGACTGTACAGAAAAAGGAATTAGAACAGTTAGAAACAAAATTTGAAATGGCTTTACAAGAAGACAAGAAAGAAATAGAAAAACAAATTGAGGATATCAGAAAACAACGAGAGATGGGAGACAGGAGAGAAGTACTCATCCAAAGTCCGGGTGACATAAAAATACAGTTTGGCGGGGATATTCGGAAAACACACCCAGTACCGTTTGTTAAAAATTTGAAAACCAAATTACAACATATTAGATATTTTGACGATTGCAAAGAAACAATTAGAAACCATTTGAAAGAAGGAGCAGCGTTATGGTATGAAAGCAAGGAAGATGAATTTGAAAATTGGACAGATTTTGAAAATAAATTTCTCAACTATTTCTGGGGGAAAAATAAACAGAGAGAAATCAACCAAGAGCTACAGAATGGAAAATATCACGAAAAAATGGGAATATCTGAAGAAAGATATGCTTTGCAGATATATAACAATTCAAAATATCTAGAATACAAATATTCTACCGAACAGCTGGTAGAAATGATCAGCAGACATTTTGAGGAAACGTTGGAAGATCACGTGATTTTGAGAAACTATCAAGATATTGATAGTTTGTGCCAATTCCTTCAATTAAAAGAAGCGAAAAGAAAAGAAATGAGAAATAGAAGACAACATGACCAATATAATGGACCGGAAAGAAGGTATTCATCAAATTATGACCAGAGAAACCGACATCCCAGATCAACAAACGAATATAGGCCGAGAAATTACAATAATTACAATAGACAACAAAATTACGATAACAGGAATGACACACAACAGAGAACATATGAAAATCACAACAGGAATAGAGATGCACAAAATCCTCCGAATAGGAATACTAACGAACAAAGGGACGATAGAAATAACCAGAGCTTCCAACAACAAAATAGAAGGGAGATGAATCATGTAGCAATAGGAAACGACAGACAAATTTATAATTCTAATCTAATATTTTTAGATGCATTTATAAAACATAAAGCGATTAAAATTGTGATTGATTCTGGATCGGAGATATCGCTAATCAATAAAAAACTAGTAAAAGAATTAAATTTGGACAGATTTGTGTATAAGATTCCTAGGGTTGATTTAGTGGGTGCAAACAATAAAAATTTGACGACAGTAAACGAAGGCTTGGGAGTACAGATAAGAGTGGGAAACAAATTCCATATTATGAAATGTGTGGTGATTGAAGATTTAAATCATGATATGATAGCGGGAATTGATGAATTGAGGAAAAAAGATATCACCATCAATTTTTCGGAAAATAAACTGGAAATCAGAGCAGAACCAGACAACACAGGAGAAGAAAAGCAAACAGATAGGAAAACAAATTCTGGAAGGATCAATGCACAGGAAAAACGCGAAGAAATCGATATGACTGTAGAGGATAAACCGAAAGTACAAGAACAAGATCTAACAGAAAAGAAAAAGAGAAGGAAGAAAAAGAAGAAGAGTTCGAAAAGAAAGCAGGAAAATAAGATGGAGACCAGAGAAAAACAGGAAATAGAAGGTACAGAAGAATTGTTGGCAACCGACGATAAAACAGAATGGAAGCAGGAAGAAAAAAAAGGTATCATCAGAGAAGTGAAAGGAATAGAAACATGGTGCTCGGAATACCAAAGGGAATTAGAGGATAAAAAGAAAACAGAAGAAAAAACGGCACTGATGGACGAGAATCCAGAATTTTGTGAAGAAGTATTATGGACAGTGAACACATGTGAACAAAAGGTGGATGAAAGAAAAATAAATTGTGAAAAAAACATGGAGAAGGAAATAGAGAAGATTTTAGGAAACCATGGAGATTTTGTTAATAAAGTAAATCAAGTGGTTAAAAATTATGAACTTTCTTTTAAGGGAAAATACTTGGAAAAATTTAAAACGAAAATATATCCAATCCCGTATAAAGACAGGCAATATACGGGGTATTTTAACATTCACGACATTTGTCAGTATCATAAGTAGATTTTAATAACATAGTGAAATAATTTGATCCTAGAAAACTTTTGTCATTTTTAAAATTTAACAAAGAGTTTTCGGCAGATCAAATGGCGGGGATTTGTTATGATATGTAAAATCGAGAAAAATATTGGTTTGTTTAAAATATTTCAAAGTTCAAAAACATTAAAATAATTCAGATAAGTAGGATAATATCCAACAAACATTTCGGAGAAGGAAAGTTATTAAATCCTTGAATTACCTGTACCAAACAAAATGTAAGCTTTACATCAATCATTTCTTTGTTATACTTAAGTGACCCGCATAAGTTTAAGTGAAAGCCAAAGAATTGAACGGGGTTTTTCAAAATCCATTAATGCAGTGATTAAAGACAATAGAAGGGATTCTAGAAAGAGGTTTTTGTTAGTTTTTAAGATTTAGAGAAAAATATTATTTGTAAATAAGTTTTAGGAAATTTATAATTATAGGTAAAAATTTGTTTGTTATCGAAATGAAAAAATGGGGGAATTGTGACGAGTTGTGATTGGCGGAGATTGAAAAAGGCGGGATAAGTATGTAGAAAAAAGTTTAGCGAGATTGAGGAGAGAAAAGATATGGTCAGTTGGTTTCCAAGTCTGTAAGAGGAACAGGGATGGTTCTCTAGCGGTTCCTGAAATGTAGCAAGCAGTAGTGTGGAATGTTAGTGAGTTTTTGTGGAGTTAGTGTATCTGACAGGAGCTGAAGCAGCAAAATATTGTAAGTCATATTTCTCTACTTATATTCCAAGAGTCACTGTTCAGGCCAACGAGAGATTCAGTTTATCGTAAAGAGAAGATATTCCAAGAGTCATTTTTCACTCGGGCCAACGAGAGATTCAGTTTATCGAGAGGAGAAAAGGCTATCATAATTTGAATGATTTGTGCTTTTGAAGGAGATCATTAAGGACGATATACTTGCAACAATCTGTGTAAGATTGCTGATTACATAGGGAGCGGTTGAGAGGAGATAATACAGTCTATAAGGAACAAGGATTTGGACCACTCATCATCAGAGAGATATATTTTGTTTTCTGCAGTTTTTTCTTTTATTGATAACACAATTTTTACACTTAATTTAGAAAGGATATAAATATTTTGATTAGGAGAGTTAGAATAGTTCGGAATTTTGAGATTTCAATTAATATTGTTTGTACCATTAAATTTGATTGTTCTCGTATGTAGAACAAAAATTTTGAGAATCATTATATGAGATTTGTTTTATTGAAAACTTTTGAGTGTGAATTATTTCATTATTTTTATTTCAATATATAGTGTTAGATCATATGTGTTTTTATTATTCCGGTATTCTCTGGACCTTACCTTTCACATGTAATAGCATAGATATTGAAGCACGAATTTAACCCTGAGATAAAAGAATTAAAAATTGTGATAGAGTCATAATCATATCATTTAAATAATTTTAATTAATCAAAAAAATTAATTATATATATCTCGCAACCTAGCTTCCAACGCTTGCGATCGTTCCAGTCATCTACTTGTAGACCCCTATCTTCCATTGCATCTTTTACTTCTTGTCTCCAGGATGGGGATCCACTGTAACATTCTCTTTGGCCATCGTTGATCATTCATCCTTCCTACATGGCCATACTATTTTAGCCTTTTGTATTCTATAGTTTCCAGGACGTCAATGTCTATGCCCATACGCTCTCTGATTTCAGTATTCCTTACTCTATCTCTTCTAGTGAGTTGGCAACATCTTCTCCAATAATTCATTTCCATTGCTTTTATTTTGGATGCGTCATTTTTATTTATTACCCAAAGCTCTGAACCATATGTAGCAATGCTTTCTATGATACTTTTGTATATCCTAATTTTTGTGTTTCGGGTGATCTGGTTATTCCAAAGTATACTATTCAGTTGACGTATTGCTAAATTTCCTTGACCAATTCTAGTAGCTATTTCTTTTGTATTCCGACCATTGTATGTAATGTTTACACCGAGATATTTATAGCTATCAGTATTTTGAATTTGTTTGCTTTGTATTTTGGAAGATGCTAAATTGATTTCCTTCGAAACAGATCTTATTGCATAGAAGGCTGAGACCAGTTTCTTACTTAATAAATCAATATAAAGGAACCATTTAACCCTTTCAGTCACTGTGTCGTCAATTGACGACACAAGAATTTTAACTTCGTTTAAGTAAATATTACAGTTAGTCACAATTTTGTCAATTGACAACATCAAAAACGGGCCCTATTTTATTAAAAAATATGCTAATATTCCTACCAAAAGTCATTACCTTACAAATGTGTACCATAAGTGGGAATAGTTTGGAATTATTAACAAAATATATTTCATTACACTAAAAAAAGCGTGACCGAAAGGGTTAAGGTTGCTGTCTGTAAAAATATTTGAAATTTTACAGAATCAACGATACTGATCTGGCTGTTATTGAGAAGCAAGGGTTGAAGAGCTCCTTTATAAGATAATGCTACTGTCTTATTCACGTTAAAAGAGAGTAAATTAGTGTAGGACCAGGTATTTATTTTAAATTCATCAGAAGTTATAATTGCATGAAGAGTTACAATATTAGAGTTGCTTCAGGTAATACTGGTATCATCAACAAAAACAAAAGAAAAAAATTTTCCATCGATTTTTAAATTAGTGATGTCATTTATAAAGATAAGGAAAAGCAGAGGACCCAGAACTCCTCATACAATACTTTTGTGACTAGAGTCGGTATCATTTGCTCTATTGCAACTATTTGTTTCCTATTTCTCAAGCAAGATTGGAACCAATTCAAAGAAATACCTCGACTTCGAATAAGTATTTTTTAACACTCTAAAATGTTTCTTGGCCTTTTCAGGTGTTGAAAAATCGCTGCTAGACATGTCTTCAACGGTTTTATTTCTAAAACATATAAGTAATTAGATTTTCATAGTTATAATCCTTGTTTTTATAAATTAAACGTAAAACTCACTTTTTATAAATATTATGTGGAACATATGAAAAAGTATTATCACCAAGTAACAACTCTACAGTTTCAGTTTCTGATGCTGTAATGGTGCTCGAAGATACATTTTCTATATCTATATTTTCCTTGTTTTCTTCATTGGCATTAAAACATCTAGAATATTCAATTTATTTACATAAAAGAAAAATATTAAACTTGGTTTAAGATTGAAATAATCTCATACAAAATTAAGCCAAAACTCACCTTTTAACAGTTTAGGAGAATTAGATTTTACATTAAAGCCCAAGTCTGTCTCCACACTACATTCGTCAGTATCAATGAAACTCCTAAAATAGTGTGAGTAATTTTAATATTAAAACGAAATAAGTAATCAAAATTCACATTTAGATTTTATTTGTAAATTTAATAAACAAATTCGATACAAACTCACCTTTTTAAAGGTCCATAAAAATCATCCTTATCAATACTACTCGAAGTTTTTCTTTATTTTCCATATCGTTTGTAAAACTGAAACATTGAATTAATAAAAAAAAAAGAAAAAAGACATGCTATCATAATTATGGAATATGCTATGAGTATGCATTATATTTATTATACTCTGTATGGTAAATTACATAGAAATTCGTTATAGTTACCTTGGTTCTGGTGATTTATGATAAATATTTATTGAAACAGTTCCTTTCCTCAAATTAACCCGTCCACTTGGTTGTATAATTACATCATGCTTTCTAAAGTGTTCTGAGCAGACCATAGCAGTTTTGGTTATTTGTTCTTTATCTAAGCCGAACATAGACAACCACATATCCAGCATCTGTTGATTATTTACTGGGAACCTGCATATGATATTTCATTGAAATTATTATTTTTATATCAATTAGAGTGTAGATTACTTAAAATGTATTTATAATACTACAAAATTTACTTTATTTAACAAAATTAAACTCCAATTCATGTCAAGAATTAAGTATTATCACATCCCTGTATTACGCCCATGGACGTAATTCCAATGTTTATAATACTTACGAATGAAATGACAGTTCTGGATGTAAATATGCACTTTTCCTGCATACAACACAGTTACGCACCATTATTACACTTAACTATTAATTATTCTTCACTTAAACTTTAAAATATATTAACAAATTCACTAAAATGTCACAAATAAGAAAATTATCAATTCAAAGGTAAACAATACAACGCCATGTTCCTTTTCCTCAAATCGATACGATTGGTTTATATTACCAATGATGCCAAGTTTTACAAAAATTTAAGATTATCAGAATATATTTTCTTTTAATGAGTTAAAAAATTAATGTTTTTCTTTTAGTTCCTTGGTTGCGAAATGAGTATATCTAAAAATAGTCTATACTAACTAGATAATACATTTTTATTTATAAATTAAAAATAAATTATACTAAAAATCGAAAATTATTTCGAAGATTGACTTGGAAAAAAAATAATTTGACAACGTCAAATTAGGGATTTGTGCCTATAACTGTGACGATCTCATGGCTTCATGTAAATATGTAAATAGCCCGGTCCTTCTTTATTTATACGTCCATGAACTCAATATTCAATATTTTTGGACTTACGGTACTTTTCCTTAGCTGGGCAGAATTTAGCACTTAAA
Organism: Diabrotica undecimpunctata; assembly: GCF_040954645.1. Classification (NCBI taxonomy): domain Eukaryota; kingdom Metazoa; phylum Arthropoda; class Insecta; order Coleoptera; family Chrysomelidae; genus Diabrotica; species Diabrotica undecimpunctata. The sequence continues at coordinate 112,726,045 of NC_092811.1, read as the reverse complement.
ATAAAGAGTTAATAAAGAATAATATATAAAATAAAATTAAATAAAACATTAAACTATATTTAATGTTTCATACAATATGTCTACATTCCTTGAAACTTCTTAATAATAATATCTTACATATAATTCTTAGTACACCTTGTCGTCTTGACCAGTCTGAAAACAGTATTCTCAAAATTCTTTTTCTTCCCAGTATATAAATTATTACTAATTAAAAAACAGCTGTAACTGCTTACGTCTTCTAGTAGTGACTAATTTTTTACTGAAACTATTATAAATAAAAATTACGATCGTGTGACTTGACTCTCTTCGTCGAGATGGCTATATTTTAGAAGAAAATAGATGAAGAGAGTTTACAATGAAGAATGAAGAATGGAGCAGGAGCATGACGATGCTGTGACATGGGGAATGCCATTACGTGTGTCTAACTTGATCTGATAAGATCCTCCAGGGTCACCGGGTCGCACTCACGCTGTCGACCCAGCCACTCACTGTGTGTGCTTCTTCAAACATGACTAAATCTTGTGAGTTTTTTAGAAATTTTGCAGGTTCGGACTACGGTAGCTTTTACACTAATCTTCGTATATATAATGAGATATCGCTGTCCCGGTGGAACAATGACTCAACTACAAAAGTGTAACTTTTCAGGAGAGCCAAAAATATAAAATTAGTTTACTTACTACTTTATGCAATGAAGCGTAATACAGTTATTGGATTAATATTGCAGTTATACTTAGCCACTTTGCAGATATACTGTAACTCTACTACACATTAGAAATGAATTCTTAATTTTTTATCTTTAAATTTGATCCCCAATTGCAATTACGTCATTGTTGCCACAAAATAACTGAGGCAACAATATCGTAATTGCAATTGGGAATCAAATTTAGGGATGAAATTTAAGAATTTAGTTTTAGAAAGAAAAATTTAGAATTTAGTTTTAAAGATAAAATTTCCACAGACATACCTACCCATTTTGTAAAATTGTTGGTTACCTTGCAAGTTTTGAAAGGTGGAATTGAAGTAAGCACAAAAAGTCATTGAAAAACTTTTTTAAACAAATTGAAATTGCAAAAAAAAGTATCAACAAAAAATTTAATCGTAAAAGGCTTTACAAAATCCAGGAATTATATGTTTTAAAACTAACTATTTCAAATCTTTTAGTTTGTTATCACCTAAAGGAATTTTTGAAGAGTAAGCCCTACGCAGCTGGCATTTCGTTGAAAAAATTCGAATGAACTCTGACCCCTTCTTTTTTGGCTAACATCAACTTTCGTCCACGTTGATTATTTATAACTTTTTTATACAGGAAGTAATCTTTTTCTTTTAAGCTTTGAAGTAACATTACTTCAGTTATTTTGAAGTCACGGCCTTCCTCGTCTTTGGTGAAATCTAGTCCCATTTCATTGTACAGTGCTTTTACATCGTAAAACTCAGTGAAATCGATTTCTTTAACGGTTCAGTGAGCTCCTGTTTTTCAAGCATTCCTAATTAATTCAACATTGAACATATTGAACAAACATGGATACAAATAAAAGTATGTATGACCAAAGCAGCTCAGGCCAGTAATAGAAATATAAAACACGAATACAAAGAATGGTTCGACGATGAATGTAAAATGGAACTAGATGAACGAAATAAATTAAGAACGAAAATGATGCAAGAAAAAAAAACAGAGATAGAGAGAAAATACAATGAACAAAGGAAAAGAGCCAAAAGAATAATAAGATCTAAGAAAAGAAAATACAATGAAGATAAATTAAAATGTATAGAACAGAGCTATAAAAATAGAGAAATTAGAAACTTATATCAAGGGGTGAAAAATGAGAAAAAGGGGTACCAAGGAAAACCTGTACACTACAAAAACAAAAATAGAAGAAATTTAGTAAGTGACGAAGAAATATTGAGCAGATGGAAAGAATACTTTAAAGAACTTTTAAATGAAATTCCCACAACAGAATATGAAGAGGAAGAAGAAGTGTATGAAAATGTCGATCAAGAACGAATAGAGGAAAGACCACCTAACGAAAAAGAAATAAAAGAAATAATAGAGAAACTAAAGAATAATAAGAGCCCAGGAAGAGATGAAGTAACAGCTGAAATGTTTAAATATGGAGGACCAGTACTCATTAAGCATTTGGAAAAGTTGCTAAAAGACATATGGGAACAAGAAAAATTACCGAAGGAATGGACCGAAGCGACACTGTGCCCTTTTCACAAAAAAGGCGACAAAAGTTTATGCCACAATTACAGGGGAATAGCCCTACTAAATGTTGCATATAAAATACTTGCAGTATATATAAAAGACAAGCTATCTCAAAATATAGATAATGACATAGGGGAATATCAATGTGGATTCAGAAGAGGGCGCAGCACAGTGGATCAAATTTTCCTACTGCGCGAAATACAAGCAGAAAGCTACGAATATGGGAAAGATACAATGGCGCTATTCATCGACTTTAAACAAGCGTTCGATAGGATAAAGCGCAAAGAAATATACAAAGCACTACGTGAAATGGGAATTAGTGAAAAACTGATAAGAATGGTAAAAATGACACTCCGAAAAACAGAGAATAGGGTTAAAATAAATGGCGAAGAAACAGATAAGTTTGAGGTCAGTGAGGGGGTGCGACAAGGAGACTCACTGTCATCGCTGTTGTTCAGTATCGTCCTCGAAGTTACCATCAGAGAAGCTGGAATCAACAGGTCAGGACTTATATATCAAAGAAAACACCAATGCTTAGCATTCGCTGACGACATTGTACTGATAGCCAGAAGTAAGCAAGAATTAAAAGAAATAATAAAAAGATTAGAAATGAAAGCGAGAAAGAAAGGGATGTACATAAATGAAGAAAAGACCAAATATATGGAATGGACAGAAAGAGATTACCTACAAGAACAATATCTGACAGTAATAACAGATGAAAAAACATATAAATTCGAAGAAGTAGAAATATTCCAGTATTTAGGAGCGACATTCACGAGAAGACCAAATATGAAGGAAGAAATCCAAGCGAGAATTATGGCCGGTAACCGTTGTATTTTTGCACTAAACAATTTATTAAGAAGCAAAAACATATCTAGAAGGGCTAAGATAAGAATATATAAGACAGTAATAAGACCTATTGTATTATATGCCAGTGAAACATGGACAATGAACAAATCCGAGCAAGTCTTGCTGCAAGTCTGGGAAAGAAAAGTCCTCAGGAAAATATTTGGAGGTAAATTATGGAATGGTATATGGATAAAAAGACCAAATATGGAATTAGAGGAGATGTATGAAGAGCCGAATATCGTAGGGATCATAAAGTCACAAAGACTGAGATGGTTGGGACACATCCAAAGGATGGAAAACACGAGACTGCCAAAAAGAATGCTAATGGGAGGAATAGGAGGGAAAAGGAAGAAAGGCAGACCGAAAACCAGGTGGAAGAAGGATGTTGAAAAAGACATAGAAAAACTTAAAATACCAAACTGGAAAAATAAAGCAACAAACAGAAAAGAATGGAAAAGAATAGTAACCCAGTAACCCAAGCCATGGGCCTTCTAGGCCTGGAGAGCTAAATTATATATATATATATATATATATATATATATATATATATATATATATATATATATATATATATATATATATATATATATATATATATATTGTTATGATATGTAAAATCAAGAAAATATTGGTTTGTTTAAAATATTTCAAAGTTCAACAAAAAATTAAAATAATTCAGAAAGTATATCCAACAAACATTTCGGAGAAGGAAAGTTATTAAATCCTTGAATTACCTGTACCAAACAAAATGTAAGCTTTACATCAATCATTTCTTTGTTAAATTTGAGTGACCCGCATAAGTTTAAGTGAAACAAAAGACAAATTGAAACGGGTTTTTACAAATGCATTAGTGCAGTGATTAAAGACAATAGAAGATATTTTAGAAAGAGGTTTTTGTTAGTTTAAGATTTGTAGAAAAATATTATTTGTAAATAAGTTTTAGGAAATTGATAATTATAGGTAAAAATTTGTTTGTTATCGAAATGAAGAAATGGGGGAATTGTGACGAGTTGTGATTGGCGGAGATTGAAAAAGGTGGGATAAGTGTGTGGGAGAAAGTTTAGCGAGATTGAGGAGAGAGAAAAGATAGCGGGCAGTCGGTTTTCCAAGTCTTTGTGAAGAACATTTTTTTGTTCTCTGGCGATTCCGAAGAAGTAGCAAGCAGTAGTGTTGAATGTTAGTGAGTTTTGTGGAGTTAGTGTATCTGACAGAAGCTATAGCAGCCAAATATTGTAAGTCATATTTTTCTACTTATATTCCAAGAGTCACTGTTCAGGCCAACGAGAGATTCAGTTTATCGTAAAGAGAAGATATTCCAAGAGTCATTTTATCACTCGGGCCAACGAGAGATTCAGTTTATCGAGAGGAGAAAGGCTATCATAATTTGAATGATTTGTGCTTTTGAAGGAGATCATTAAGGACGATATACTTGCAACAATCTGTTGTAAGATTGCTGATTACATAGGGAGCAGTTGAGAGGAGATAATACAGTCAACAAGGAACAAGGATTTGGACCACTCATCATCAGAGAGAGATATTTTTGTTTTCTGCAGTTTTTTCTTTTATTGATAACACAATTTTTACACGTAATTTAGAAAGGATATAAATATTTGGATTAGGAGAGTTAGAATAGTTTGGGATTTTGAGATTTCAATTAATATTGTTTGTACCATTAATTTTTGATTGTTCACGTACGGAGAACAAAATTTTGAGAATCCTTATATGAGATTTGTTTATTGAAAACTTTTGAGTGTGAATTATTTCATTATTTTTATTTCAATATATAGTGTTAGATCATATGTGTTTTTTATTATTCCGGTATTCTCTGGACCTTACCTTTCACATGTAATAGCATAGATATTGAAGCACGAATTTAACCCTGAGATAAAAGAATTAAAAATTGTGATAGAGTCATAATCATATCATTTAAATAATTTTAATTAATCAAAAAAATTAATTAGCTAATCATAGCTTGGCGCACCAAGACTATAATTATCACAATAACTGGCTTCCAAAACGTGGGGCTTAAAAATATCGCAGCTTTACATTTGAAGGAAGGGAAAGAGATCTGGAATAAGTACAGGTGATCCAGAGATAAAAACATATAACATTGAGGGAATTTGAATTTGAAAGTATTTTGACAATTTTTCCAGGGAATATAAATTTGATTTATTGATTGATTGTAGTTAGTGGATATTTACTGCTATTGAATTATTTGATTTTATTTTCTTTACCAATCGTACATTTGATATTTATTTGGAATTATTTGAATTTTACTGATTGCATATTTGATATTTGTCGTGAAAATTTAATACATTTGGGGAGAAATATTGTCGTGTTCTGAAACATATAGAGTGTTGTAAAATTTTACATTTGGCGAGGACAAAAACAATAACAAAAAGTAACAACATGTCTGTCACAAGGAGACAAAGTAAAATGCAGGAAAGGAAGGAGGATAACAGAGAAGATGAAACAATTTTGGAAGAAGTATCGGATAATGAAGGAAATGTGACAATAGTTGAAGAGAGAAAAGAACTATCAGGAATAGATAAAATATTACAACTAATGCAACTCCAGTCACAAAAAATGGATGAAACATCAAAGAAAATGGATAAAATGGATAGAAATCAACAAGAAACATCACTAACAATGGAAGAAAACCAACGGGAAACAAGACAAGCAATAGAACTAAATAACAGAAATATAGAGCAGCGCTTGGAAAACTATGAACAAAAATTAGAAGAAAATGATAGAAAAATGGAAAAGCGTTTGGACAAATATGAAAATGAGGTAAAAGTCTGTTTAGAAAAAGTCAGAGAAGAAACAGAGAGGAAACTAGAAATGCAGAGAGAAGAAATAGAAACTAAAATGAAAGATATTAAGACTGTACAGAAAAAGGAATTAGAACAGTTAGAAACAAAATTTGAAATGGCTTTACAAGAAGACAAGAAAGAAATAGAAAAACAAATTGAGGATATCAGAAAACAACGAGATATGGGAGACAGGAGAGAAGTACTCATCCAAAGTCCGGGTGACATAAAAATACAGTTTGGCGGGGATATTCGGAAAACACACCCAGTACCGTTTGTTAAAAATTTGAAAACCAAATTACAACATATTAGATATTTTGACGATTGCAAAGAAACAATTAGAAACCATTTGAAAGAAGGAGCAGCGTTATGGTATGAAAGCAAGGAAGATGAGTTTGAAAATTGGACAGATTTTGAAAATAAATTTCTCAACTATTTCTGGGGGAAAAATAAACAGAGAGAAATCAACCAAGAGCTACAGAATGGAAAATATCACGAAAAAATGGGAATATCTGAAGAAAGATATGCTTTGCAGATATATAACAATTCAAAATATCTAGAATACAAATATTCTACCGAACAGCTGGTAGAAATGATCAGCAGACATTTTGAGGAAACGTTGGAAGACCACGTGATTTTGAGAAATTATCAAGATATTGATAGTTTGTGCCAATTCCTTCAATTAAAAGAAGCAAAAAGAAAAGAAATGAGAAATAGAAGACAACATGACCAATATAATGGACCGGAAAGAAGGTATTCATCAAATTATGACCAGAGAAACCGACATCCCAGATCAACAAACGAATATAGGCCGAGAAATTACAATAATTACAATAGACAACAAAATTACGATAACCGGAATGATACACAAAATAGAACAAATGAAAATCACAACAGGAATAGAGATGCACAAAATCCTCCGAATAGGAATACGAACGAACAAAGGGACGATAGAAATAATCAGAGATTCCAACGACAAAACAGAAGAGAGATGAATCATGTGGCAATAGAAAAGGAGGAAGAAGAAGTATTCAATGAATCCAGACAGGATTTTCAATAAGGCATCCACTAAACAAAAGTAAAAAACTCTCCGGTATATTTTGTCACCCGAGAGAGTTTATACAGTTGGCGGGAAACGAAAAACAAAATTCTAATTCCAGTCTAATTTTTTTAGATGCATTTATAAAACATAAAGCGATTAAAATTCTGATTGATTCTGGATCGGAAATTTCGTTAATCAATAAAAAACTAGTAAAAGAATTAAATATGGACAGATTTGTGTATAAGATTCCTAGGGTTGCTTTAGTGGGTGCAAATAATAAAAAATTGACGACAGTAAACGAAGGTTTAGGAGTACGGATCAGAGTGGGAGACAAATTCTATATTATGCAATGTGTGGTAATCGAAGATCTAAATCATGATATGATAGCGGGAATTGATGAATTGAGTGAAAAACATATCACCATCAATTTTTCGGAAAATCAACTGGAAATCAGAGCAGAACCAGACAACATAGAAGAAGAAAAGGAAACAGATAGGAGAAAATTTTCTGAAAGGATAAATGGACAAGAAAAACATAAAGAAATCAATATGACGGTAGAGGATAAATCGAAAGCTCAAGAAAAAAATCAATCCGAAGAGGAAAAGAGAATAAAAAAAAAGAAGAAGAGTTCGAAAAGAAAGCAGGAAAAGAAGGAAGTTATAAGCAGAAAAATGGAAGGAGCCGAAACATGGTGCTCGGAATACCAGATAGAAATTAAAGATAAAGAAAAAATAGAAGAAGAAATAACGGAAGAGGACAGAGAAGAAATGGCAATTATGGACGAGAATCCAGAATTTTGTGAAGAAGTAATACGGACAGTGAACACATGTGAACAAACTGAGGATGAAAGAAAAATAATATGTGGAGAAAACATGGAGAAGGAAATAGAGAAGATTTTAGAAAATTATGGAGATCTTATTAATGAAGAAAGCCGAGTGGCTAAAAATTATGAACATTCTTTTAAAGTTAAAAACTTAGAAAATTTTAAATCGAAAACATATCCAATCCCGTATAAATACAGGCAAAGCGTCGGACAGGAAATTGAAAATATGATCAAAGACAAGGTGATCGAAAGATGTGACTCTCCATATATCAACCCGATAGTATGCGTAAAAAAATCAAATGGTGATTTGCGATTATGTTTAGATGCAAGAAACATTAATTCGCACACAATCGCGCAATACGAAGCGCCTTTGAACATAGAAGCTATTTTTGGACGAATCACAGGATCACACATTTTCTCCAAAATCGATTTGAAACACAGTTTTTGGTTAATACCTTTGGCAGAAAAGTGTCGAAATTATACCGCTTTTTCTATCGACGGAGTGGTGTACCGATTTAGGGTAGTACCATTTGGACTACAAAGTGCATGCGCTGCTTTGGTTCGCGCATTACACACAATTTTAAATAGGCATGGAGAATTTGTTGTACATTACATAGATGATTTATTAATTTTCTCACCGGATATAACAAGCCATCTACGACATATTCATACTGTTCTCGAAGAACTTGATCAAGCCGGATTAAAATTAAATATTCAAAAGTGTCAGTTTTTCCAAAAAGAGGTATTGTATTTAGGATTCAAATTAGACACAAAAGGGATTAGTCTTGCAGAAGATAGAGTCGAAGTCATAAACAACTACCCTAGGCCAACCAATTTAAAAACTTTACGGGGATTTTTAGGAATGGTAAACTATTTCAAAAAGCTGATACCAGACCTCAGTACAAAAGAAATACCGCTAATAGCATTACTTAAGAAAAATGTCAGATGGAAATGGGGAACGGAACAAGAAATCGCTTTCAAAAATTTAAAAGGAGCTTTTTCCACAGCTGTAAGAGTGCACCACCCAAGATATGAGCAACCTTTCATTCTCAGGACCGATGCTTCCATAAAAAAATTTGCAGGGGTGTTATCACAGATACAAGACGATATAGAGGTGCCAATATGTTTTGTTTCCCGTGTAACCAAAACGTATGAGAGAAAATACAGCGTTACTGAATTAGAGTTTGCCAGTGTGTTATTTTGTGTAAACAAATTACGTTTTTACCTACTTGGGGCAAGATTCACCTTTGAAACGGACCATGCAGCGTTGGTACACATAATGAAAAATAGGTTGGTAAATAATAGAATTCATCGGGGCATTCTTTTACTCCAAGAATATGATTTTGAATTTAAATATATCAAAGGAACGGACAATATTTTGGCTGATGCATTGACGAGAGATGAACTATTCCGCAAAGAGGATCACAAAACTCTCCACGTAGGCATGAACATAATGAGAGAAGAAGCAGGCTTATTTTCCTTGGCCAAAATCAGGGAAAATCAGGAAGAATTGAATGAAAGAGAAAAGCAAAGGGCTGAACAAGAAAATAACCTATATTTTAAGAGGGTCGATGGTAAAGAACTCTATGTAATCACGGAGCAAATGGCAAAAGAAGTTTTTTTAAAGTTACACTGTGACAACGGACATATTGGAAGTAGAAAGGTGTGGCTTATGTTCAGGGAGAACTACATTTGTCGACAGGACTATACAATAGCCAAAGAGGTGACTCGAAATTGTGTGACATGCCAAAAGTGTAAAAGTAGGAACTTTAAAAATGAAAACGTCACAAAAAACGTCGTAGCTCGGAAGAAACTGGATATTGTTGCTATTGATATGTTGAGCGATTTGATACCAACAACTCAACGGAATAAACACATATTAGTTATGGTGGATCTTTTCTCAAAATATGTTAAATTGTACGCATGCAGAACCACAAAAGGAATTGAAATACTTAGGAAAATAGACAATTTTGTAGAAACGGTGGGAAGACCAGACAATATTTTATTGGACAATGCGACATATTTTAGGAACGAACGTTTTAAAAGGGAACTAAGAGAGAGGGGCATCGATACAAAATTTATAAGCATCCGTCATCCACAGAGCAACCCATCGGAGCGTTTTATACAAGAAGTCACAAAATTTCTACGAATTGCCGCGGAAGAACATCATCGACATTGGGACAGAAAAGTGTTTGAGATCGAGACCTATTTGAATTGTGCTCCAAATACGGTTACCAAAGAGACGCCTTTATATATAATGAAAGGAACAATGCCTACAAGACCGTGGGAAGACACCGCCCCCAGACAATACGAAGAAGTGATCGAGTTGGTTCAAAGAAGATTGAGACGAAGTGGAGAGAAATATCTCCAAAGACAAGAGAGAACCCGAAGAAGAAGGCCGATCAAATTCCAGAAAGGAGATAAAGTCTTAGTGAAGGCACTGAGGGTGTCGAATTTACAAAATGGTGTTTGTGCTAAATTGATGCCGATATTTGAAGGTCCATATAGGGTCAATACGGAAAATGGGGTGAATAGTTATGAATTAGCGCACATAGAGACCGGAAATATACGGGGTATTTTTAACATTCACGACATCTATCAATATCATGAATAGATTTTAATAACATAGTGAAATGATTTGATCCTGGAAAACTTTTGTCATTTTAAAATTTAACAAAGAGTTTTCGGCAGATCAAATGGCGGGGATTTGTTATGATATGTAAAATCAAGAAAATATTGGTTTGTTTAAAATATTTCAAAGTTCAACAAAAAATTAAAATAATTCAGAAAGTATATCCAACAAACATTTCGGAGAAGGAAAGTTATTAAATCCTTGAATTACCTGTACCAAACAAAATGTAAGCTTTACATCAATCATTTCTTTGTTAAATTTGAGTGACCCGCATAAGTTTAAGTGAAACAAAAGACAAATTGAAACGGGTTTTTACAAATGCATTAGTGCAGTGATTAAAGACAATAGAAGATATTTTAGAAAGAGGTTTTTGTTAGTTTAAGATTTGTAGAAAAATATTATTTGTAAATAAGTTTTAGGAAATTGATAATTATAGGTAAAAATTTGTTTGTTATCGAAATGAAGAAATGGGGGAATTGTGACGAGTTGTGATTGGCGGAGATTGAAAAAGGTGGGATAAGTGTGTGGGAGAAAGTTTAGCGAGATTGAGGAGAGAGAAAAGATAGCGGGCAGTCGGTTTTCCAAGTCTTTGTGAAGAACATTTTTTTGTTCTCTGGCGATTCCGAAGAAGTAGCAAGCAGTAGTGTTGAATGTTAGTGAGTTTTGTGGAGTTAGTGTATCTGACAGAAGCTATAGCAGCCAAATATTGTAAGTCATATTTTTCTACTTATATTCCAAGAGTCACTGTTCAGGCCAACGAGAGATTCAGTTTATCGTAAAGAGAAGATATTCCAAGAGTCATTTTATCACTCGGGCCAACGAGAGATTCAGTTTATCGAGAGGAGAAAGGCTATCATAATTTGAATGATTTGTGCTTTTGAAGGAGATCATTAAGGACGATATACTTGCAACAATCTGTTGTAAGATTGCTGATTACATAGGGAGCAGTTGAGAGGAGATAATACAGTCAACAAGGAACAAGGATTTGGACCACTCATCATCAGAGAGAGATATTTTTGTTTTCTGCAGTTTTTTCTTTTATTGATAACACAATTTTTACACGTAATTTAGAAAGGATATAAATATTTGGATTAGGAGAGTTAGAATAGTTTGGGATTTTGAGATTTCAATTAATATTGTTTGTACCATTAATTTTTGATTGTTCACGTACGGAGAACAAAATTTTGAGAATCCTTATATGAGATTTGTTTATTGAAAACTTTTGAGTGTGAATTATTTCATTATTTTTATTTCAATATATAGTGTTAGATCATATGTGTTTTTTATTATTCCGGTATTCTCTGGACCTTACCTTTCACATGTAATAGCATAGATATTGAAGCACGAATTTAACCCTGAGATAAAAGAATTAAAAATTGTGATAGAGTCATAATCATATCATTTAAATAATTTTAATTAATCAAAAAAATTAATTAGCTAATCATAGCTTGGCGCACCAAGACTATAATTATCACAATAATATATATAATTAATTTAACATATTGCTCGGGAATGTATATGGGGCCTAATTTGGTTGCCCCCTTCACTTCTTTTTCTATTATGCTGTGGACTGAATCACATTCATTTTGGTTGTGACCGCGAACAAGGTACTTGTGAGTAATAGAATTGATATCCAAAGTATTGACAGCAAAAAGGTACATGCCTATTAGAAATTTATTTTTATGTTGGCCTCCACAGTTATCGGAATAAAAAATCACAGCAACTCCTGGGCTGGTTATTGACAATTCTTTTAGATAGTAATAAACGCAAGATCCGATTTCTATTACCCCTCTATTCCCCATCACTTCACTCCAAAAGTAACAGCTGACTTTATCAATTTCACAAGTGCTATCTGCTTTGGAGGCTTGGCCTTTTTTCGCCTTTACTTTTACTACTGTAAAGTTATAACAGTTTAAGCGAGATTTGTAAAAAAATGCAGAACCTTGTCCTATTGGTAACGTAACACTGCTTGTAAATCATAAGTAGCCAGATGTATATTGTTATAAGAATTTTTCGTTTTCAGTTTATCGTTAGTTTTTCTTTACGACTTTATCTTCCTTTTCCTAGGATCGGCAATGACAGATCGTCCTATGGAAATTGTAAAAGAGGAGTCCTTCAATAACGTCTTTCCAGGACCATCGGCTCTAAACTCTGTCCCTCTAGACCCAAGTTCTGAAACACCCTCTTCTTCTTCTTTCAGTGCCTATTCGTTCCGAATATTGGCAATCATTCTGGCTATAATTATTTTATTGACTGATGCTTTAAATAGATTCGTTGTTGTTGTGGAGAACCATTTCCTCAGGTTCTTTAACCATGATATTCTCCTTCTCCCAATTCCTCGCTTTCCGAATACTTTACCCTGTAGGATTACCTTCAGTAATCTGTATTTAGTGCTGTTTCTCATTATATGTCCGAGATATTCCAACTTTCTCCTTTTAATGGTATACATCACCTCTCTTTCTTTGCCCACTCTTCGTAATACGGTCTCGTTGGTTATCTTGTCTGTCCATGATATCCTTAGAATTCGCCTGTATAGTCACATCTCGAAGGCTTCAAGTTTTTTCTCCATTGCTTCAGTTAGTGTCCAGGATTCAACTCCGTAATACAATATTGAGAAGATATAGCATCGTAGGAGCCTTACTTTTATCTCCAGATTAAGATTGTGGCTTTTAAAGTGTTTGGCCAAGTTATTGAATGCACTCCTAGCCTTCTCTATTCTACATTTTATTTCCTGTGAGTGATCCCATTGTTCATTTACTGTTGTTCCAAGATAGTTATACTGTTTTACTCGGTCCACTGGTGTATTATTGATAAGTAGTTGAGCGTCTCTAACTTTATTTTTGCTGATGATCATAAATTTAGTTTTTGTTATATTTACTTGAAGTCCAAATCTTTCACTTACTTCATTTACTTTGTTTATCAGCTGCTGTAAACTGTTCAAACTGTCTGCAAAAATAACGGTGTCGTCTGCATAACGGATGTTGTTTAGGCGTTCTCCATTTAGAAGTATTCCATGTTCGCATTTTTCCAAGGCTTCACTAAATATTTCCTCTGAATATAGATTAAATAATATAGGTGAAAGTATACAACCTTGTCTAACGCCTCGTAGAATCTGGATCATTACCGTTAGTTCACCTCCAAAATTCGTTCTTATTGTGGCTGATTGGTTCCAGTATAAATTTTGTATTATACGCCGATCTTTATCATCCATTTGGGCTTTTGTTAGAATATCCATCATTTTTTGGTGTTGAACTGTATCAAATGCTTTTTGGTAGTCCACAAAGCAGGTGTAAATATCGCAAGTCATATCTCTGCATCTTTGAAATAATACTTGTAGACTAAACAGTGCATCTCTTGTACCTACGCCCTTCATGAATCCAAACTGTGTGTCTTGTATTCTCTCTTCGCAGAGCTTGTATATTTTACGATGTATAATTTTAAGAAAAAGTTTTAATGTATGGCTCATTAGACTTATTAGCCTATATTCTCCGCACTTTTTTGCTCCCTGTTTCTTTGGTAAGGTAATAAATTCTGAAAGTAGCCAATCTTTTGGGATATTGCCTGTGTCATAGATATTATTGAAGATTTTACATAGTACTCTTAAAGATTCATCATCAAGAAGTTTAAGAAATTCAGATTGTACTCCGTAAACACCCTCTAGAACTACTAAAGAAAATAAAAATTTCATTTCACCAGAGATGTTGCAAGGATATCCTAAGGCCAAGGCAAGAAAAGTTAATACGAAGCCGAAAGAGAAAAAGAAAAGTAGGATCCTGACAAGCACGCCTGAGAAAGATGCTCTCGAAGCCAAACGGAACCAGTTGGATTTTTCGACAATAAAACAGACAGTTACACGTATTGTGGATATTGAGAGTTTTCGGATGAAAGTAAACCAGTTTTTAATTTGAGAGGTAGTGATGATAACATTGATTCTTGGATAGTATTAGTGGATGCTGAAGCATTTGACTGCATTCATGACCCTGTAGAGGGTGACTATGTTTTAGTGAGATTAAAAGAAAAGTCCAAAAATATATTTTACGTTGTATCGTGCAACAATTTAGAAGTAGAGGTCAATTTTATGCGCAAAACGAACAAAATGGGTGCCTCGTGTTTCGTATCTCCCACTGTTTCTGATATTGCTTTCGTGGAGAAAGAAGGCGTCAGATATCAGCTCTTATGCTTTCTTAGGAAATATATAAGTATTTTACGAAGTCATATTGACTATTTTTTTAATTTTTTTTATCGAACTATGAAATATATCATGTGTCTCACTGTGTACTAGTAACATGTCTCAATGTGTACCAGAAGCGGTACACACTAAGACAGGTTGTTTTTCAAGTTGCATATCTTTTTTTAATTAGGTACAGGCCTTTATATTTGTGGAAGTGATGGGGTAGAGTGGGCCACAATAAGACAATGAAAGTATTTAAATTTAGGAGGGGCTTGACAGGTGCTACACTCTATGAGAAATTATATAAATTTCATCTTTAACCATAACTCCACATTGCAAATGGCTGATATCAGTCTACTACAGATTGTTTGACCTTTGTAGTTTTTCAACACCAGAAGTTTTTTCATCTCTCTATTTCATCACAAAATATTAACCAGATAAGCAGATATTCTGTTACTTTTTATAACTAACATGTGACACCTGTTTACATAGCTCAATTTTGTGATATTTACAGTTTTAGTTTCTATGTATAAATCGGTTATAAAAACAAAAGAGTAAAATACTCTGCATTGGGCCACAATTAACCAAATAAATTGGGCGACAATGAGACAGAAGTTTTGCCTCATTGTGGCACATTACGAAGTTGCTTTTTAAATACAGTAATTTTAAAAATTAATCATTTTATTTATCAAAAATGAGCTACGTTTAATAAAATAATTGAAAATTTAATTCACTAATATTTTCTTAAATAACAAAATTTTATTTTTTTACTATTTATTTATTTTTTTATTTTAGTCTATTTATTTTTGTATTTCTTTTTTTCCGGTTGCAGAATGTCGAGACAAATTCAAATATTTAGGATTCATACTCTCAAAAAATGGAACCACCGAGCAAGAGATAACCAGCAGATTAGCACAGACAAGAACATGTATTAAACAAATGAACGGGGTACTGTGGGATAGACAGATTACCAGAAATACAAAGAAGAGAATTTATAACACCTTGGTACGCAGTATAATGACCTATGGATCAGAGAATTGGATAATAAATAAACGAAGCAGTTCCAAAATCACAGCAACTGAAATGGAGTTCATGAGACGAAGCTGCAGAATGACAAAAATGGATCGCATCAGAAATGAGGAGATAAAACGAAGAATGGCAGTAGAACAAGACATACTCAGCTACATCAAAGAAAAACATTTAATTTGGTATGGACATGTAAGAAGAACAGATCATACAAGGTGGATAGCAAAGATTTCGGATTGGAACCCAATAGGAAGGAGGAAAAGAGGTAGACCCCAAAGATCATGGAGGGATGAAGTGGACGATGCCATGAAAAGACGAGACCTTAGAGATGGAGAATGGCAGAACAGAAAGGACTGGAGATGTTGGCTGATAGAAGAAAGGCGGCGACAGCTGTAAAAATCCTTATATAGATATATAGAGAATGTCGAGAGAAAGAAAGCGGAAATCCGACAAGGGGCAGTTTTCTACTGAAAGTATGAAGCAGGCAGTGGATGTAGTTATAGTTGGAATTATGGGTACACGTCTGTCTTTGTGTCAAGCTGCAGAAGAATTTGGTCTAAAAGCTGGCCTTTGAGATGGCCCAAGCCAATTATATACCAATCCCTGAGAACTGGACTACAAATAAAAAAGCAGGCATTGAATGGATGCAAAGTTTTTTAAAGCGCCATCAACAGTTGCGGATACGTCAACCAGAAGCATGTAGTTTGTCAAGGGCTACATCTTTCAACAAACATAACGTTGGTATTTTCTTTCACAACTTAAAATCTGTGTATTACCGTTCAGACTGTTTTTCTGATGGAATGCGCATCTACAATTTAGATGAGACTGCAACAATAACCGTTCATAACCAAAGAAAGTACTGGCACCTAAGGGTAGTAAACAGGTAAGCAAATGTACCAAAGGGGAAAGAGGAGTGCTCGTTACGACATGCTGCATATTAAGCGCTTCTGGAAATAGTTTACCTCCGGCAATGATTTTCCCGAGAAAAAATTTCAAAGAGCACATGATCAGTGGTCCTCCTCAAGGGACTCTGAGATTGGCCAATAACAATAGCTGGATGAATGGAGAGGCGTTTGTTAAAGTTATGGAAAACTTTATAAAACACAGTGGGTCCACAAAGGAGAGCCCTAAGTATCTTATATTTGACAACCATGAAAGTCATTTGACTGTTCCAACATTAAACCTTGCCAAAGAAAATGGAGGGCCTATTGTTACATTACCTCCTCACTGCAGTAACAAACTGCAACGACTTGATTTAAGGCAGATTACAATGCTACTGTTGATTCGTGGCTTCTACACCACCCATGCACGCCAGTATCAATTTACCAGGTTGCACAGTATGTTGGAGTTGCTTATAAAAAGGCGCTTACACCGGCTAAAATCAAATCTGGTTTTAAAAAATGTGGAATTTTTTCATATAATAGTGACATTTTCACGAAACATGACTTTTTTATGAGCTACGTAAGTAACAGAGATATTAACAACAACCCACTCAGAATTATTGATGAAGTAGAAGGAGAACCATCAACGTCCACAGGTCCTGTTTTTAGCTGCACACATTTGTCTGGCGCTATTCAAGAGGAAGCTGATAAACCGCAAATCAACACTCAATCTATTCCAAGTCCTATAAGATGCCAATCAACTCGAAAATTTGTCATTCCCCACATTTTGAAAGGTTTTCCAAAGGCAGGCGAAACAAAAAGGTGCGAGGAAGGCACGTTGCAAGCTTTCAAGCAGTATCGTCACTGACACCCCTGAAAAGGCTAAAATAGAGGAGAGACTCGAAAAACGCAGTTTTTTTAAAAATCGTGGTACAAAGAGACATGTCAAAGCTCTTTTGTCGAAGTGCAAAAAAGGCAGTCAGGCATAGAACACTACGTTTCAAGTGAGAGCAGCAAGGAATTTGAAATTTCTGCTTCCAGAAATAGTGAGAAGGAGTTTTCAGACACTGGCAATGACCAGCAAGAAAAAGTTGATCCTTCAAACTTTAAGCCCCTTGATGAAGACCCAAATATTGAGGATTTTGTCCTTGTTAAGTTTGAGACTAAAGGCTTGAGAGATGTTTATTACATAGGCAAAGTAATCTCAACAAAGGACACAAATGGTGATGTAGAAGTAACACAGTCAGGCTTCGTTCATTCCACAAACTCTCTGTCAACTTAGATTTAATCACAGTAAAGTAGAATATTTTTCTTAGAAAGCTTACTTCTACGTTATCGTCACCGTTGTATTTTCTGTTAGATAAGTATCTATATAGATAACTGTGTTTTTTTTTGTAGATGTATAATAAATTGCTTATAAAACGCTGTGTTTGTGTTTTTGTTACCATTTCTCAGTGTGGGCCATAAGGTGTCTGGTTGTGGCCCATGCTTGGGCCACAATGAGACACTTTCAATGATTTTTGGCTCATGGCAATGATTGGCCCACCCTCCCTTACATAAAATACCAAACATCATTATGGCTGAAGCTGTCAGTGCTTATCGATGATTAAAAAAAATTTATCGCCAATAATTCATTTTTTGTCTCACTGTGTAGCACCTTCCCCTACGCGATAATTACTGTAAAGGACGAATAATGCTTAACAAATATTAAGTTGTAAATTAAGGACAGCTTATATATAGAAATATATGTTATTTTTACATCTTTTAAACTAAAATTAAAGTATCTCTTTAGCTAATGTGTTTTATGTTCACAAAAGTTTCAGTTTTATAAAATTGTATTTTCTCGTTTCTAGTTTAGAATTCTTTCAATTTCGTTTCAGTTAATCTTTTTGTAATCTAGCGTTTACATGAGTAATAGTTCAATAACGATGGATACAGCAATAAGAAACTTTTAAATACACCTCTGCTTTTTATAAACACCCACCAGGAATCCCGCAGATTTACTTTCTTGCTCGGTTACTTTCCGCTGCAAACTAAGATTAAGTCTATCCTCATCACAAGAATATATAGCATATTCAGTTGTAGTACAATAAGAAGCCTTCACTCTATTTGCATATTTTTATAAAACTGACTAAAAGTGGATATTTCTCTAGACGCTATCATAATTTTTAATTCTTCTTTACAGCTTTATCTCAAGAATCTTAACTTGAAGGATGCATTTAACGCCGCATATCATTTGTCGTAAACATTATTTTTATTTATACTGCTATAGACCAGCCAAAGGGTTCATTTTAGAGTAGGTGTTTTATGAATAAAAAATATGTTAGAAGAGATAAATTCTTTTTCAAACAGAAGGAGCTACTTCCATAACTACAGTAAATAATGACTTCATTAAAATATTAGACACAAACATAAAACTAAATTTTCATCATTAGCATTGTATAATCCACCAAGGGTTAACAGTGAACGTCAAGAAGACGAAATTCATAATTATTTCAAAAAAACAAAGATTGAATGCAAACCTGTACATTCACAATAACGAAATCGAACGGGTGCACACATATAAATATTTGGGAACAAGCGTTAATAACAACAATGACATCACAGAAGAAATAAAAACTAGAATTGGAAAGGCTCGAGCTGCTTTTGATAATATGAAAGACATTCTGGGAAGTCATGACATTAACTTAAACCTGAAAATGAGATTGGTTATATGCTACATCTTCTAGATACTGCTGTACGGAGTAGAGACTTGGACTTTAAACAAGAGCAATACCGATAAACTAGACGCCTTCGAAATGTGGATATACAGAAGAATTTTGAAAATACCTTGGACAGACAAAATAACAAATAGTGTAGTTCTTCGAAGAATGAACAAAGAACGGGAGCTGTTGATCACCATCAAGAGAAGAAAGTTGGAATATCTTGGTCATGTGATGAGAGGGAAAAAGTACCGATTGCTCCAGTTAATTATCCAAGGAAAGATTCAGGGCAAACGAAGCGTGGGGACACGACGTACATCTTGGCTGCGCAATTTAAGAGACTGGTTCCAGTGCACATCTAACCAATTATTTAGAGGAACAGCTTCAAAGATACGAATAGCAATGATGATTGCCAAGCTCCGTAGCGGAGAGGGCACTTAAAGAAGAAGAAATCCACCAAGAAGTTTTGTGCTCAAAACTGATCAAGTTGAAAAGCGTTATAAAATTAGTAAAAAAAAATAAACTACATAAGGCCACGTGACTCGTGACTACGAGGTTTAGAAAGTGAGTTTATCTTGTTATGTACATGTGCAATGGCAATTACAGTTGATACATTATTAATGCTGATGCACGTCATCCGCGTTATAGTAAGTGACGTCACATTAGGCCAACGCAGAATATTTATGTCGTAGGTATGTTCCTTCTTTAAATATTTGAGCCAATTACACTGGAATTACAGCCACTATAGATTGTCTCAAAGTGACTAGTCTGTACAGGGTAAATGCACAACATCGATGCCATACTTCTTTGCAAACTTGTATTAAAATAAACGTCTAGGGTAGCTTAAGTACTAATGCACACTAACGACCCTGCCTGGCTTCCTTCTGTCAGTGGTTCTCAAACATCAATAATATTTGCTACAACATACTTGGGTTAAATTAAAATAAAATAGAAATTAAGAAATGCCTTTTATTTATGTCACACAAGCAGTTTGTTTTTAATTCTACAGTATGTGCTAGCGATACAAACCATTTGTTTATAGATTTAAATAAAATCGAATAAAATAAAACTAAAATATAAAGAAACATTTTATTTATGTATTGTTCCGTCCAAAAGTTAAGGGGGGAAGGACTTTTAAAAACTGCACTGTATATGTTGGCAGTAACAAAACGTAGAAATATCCGAAAATAAAACTAATAAATAGTAATATATATATATATATATATATATATATATATATATATATATATATATATATATATAGTAATAGTAATAGTATATAAGTAATCGTAATTATACACCATTATATTTAGTTCCTTTTTCTGTCGATCGCTGTCACATTTAGTTTCTGCTTCACTATCATCATCATCATTATTATCGTCACTGTCATCACTATCTGCGTTATTTATATTTATAATAATTGGTTCGATATCATCCAACAAATTGTCAATTTCCCACATTTTTTTTCTGTTGCTATTACGTGGTTTACGTAGTTTTTCCATTTCTCTGGCGTAATGACCTGGTACGCTACTGTAATTAAATTCGCATATCAGCTTCTTTTAAAATTCGCGTTGCGTCCAGCTATATACAGTTTCACTTCACTCCAAACCTTTTCGATGGAATTGAGTTCAGAATGATAAAGTGGGAGCCTCAGAATCTTCACATTGTGCTTTTTGGCAATATCTTATCTTATGTACCTGCCATATTTTGCTTTGAAGGCCTTGACTACATCAAGTAACTCGCATTTTATGTAGTCTTCTTCAAAAAAATAGTTTCTTTGACAGAAGCCATTCTTGAATATATTTTTTTAGTGCTGAACTGTCCATTACTACAACAGTTTTTTCTGGCAAATTTGGCATTATTTTCGAACCAATCTTCGAAGGTCGGTCCATTCATTTCCACTGGTAGATCCATCAACAAATCCACTGGTAGCTCCTACGTGCAATAAAACGAACCGTGCACCACGAGCTGTTGGAGCTTTTAATCCTGTTGTCAGACCACGAACAAAAGCATCGCGATGAGATGTAATTGTTTTATCAACCCATTCTTTTTTCACACTGTACCCGATATTTACCCATGGTTCATCCAAATACACTATGTTGTATCCTTCTGCACGGTATTTACGAATTCCGCGTAATTAACGATGACGCCACGAGATGATTTCTGGTTTTTCAATCAAAATTGAATTTCCATATCACTCGGCAAACGATGTAGCGTGGCCTGTGAAAAGTTGGTCAAAGTTTCTTCGACATTTACAACAGCTAATATGGTGTTTATTGTTGGTGGTACGTTGTCACGAAAAAATTGATGAACTATTCTACGAATTTGGCACCTGACACCTTCATCGTATGTACTTGTTGTCACGAGAATTACCAACGTTTCGTTTCTTGGGCCTGCTCTTTGGACATTGTAATCCAGCAGGTGATGAATATTCCTGTCGTATGCGAAACAGAGTCTTTTCGCAAACACCACACATTTCTGACACTTTCCTAATTACACTTGATACAGAATCGTTGTTATCCTGATTAAGATGATAATTAATAATATTCGTTAGTATCTGCTTCTCTGAAAGTTTCAGAGCTTTTCTACGTTTCCATTGAACAATTTCCTCCATTTTGCGGTAAAAATTTGGCGTCAAATACAACAATAGCCAACAACAAAAAATAACAATAATTGCCAGCATCAAATCACAACAACAGCCACCAACAAATAATAACAATAACAAAACAGTAACAGTACATCCAAGATAGTACAAATAATCGTAACTCGAATATGTTTACGCGCTCTGAAGAACAAATAAAGACTAATTAAGGCCCTGGATGTATCAAGCTTTTAAACATATTCTGTACAAGAATTACTCTAATTGCTTTTTAATCACTGAATAACTTAGAAGAAAGTATTTGCAGTTGATATCAAAAAAATTACAAATTCCTTACACATTATGGCAGTAATTAGCACTGCAGGGACATAAATAACATTTTAAATTTGGCAGTTTGGTAGAAATTACCGGAATTATTTTAAACTTTGAAACAAATGTTTATTTAATGCACATTTTACTATACTACTGCTACTAATAAAAGATAAAAGTTGATAAGTTACTATTAGAAACAAATAATGTATAGTATTATGTAACGATATTTGTAAATTACATAAAATTGTACGTAAGGACTTGTTGAGAACACCTGGTTTATTCCGGTTATCTTGAAAGATAGACAACAGAGAACGCCATCGCTCACTGCATAAAACTGGCAACGTCTAGGGGAAATTCCCATAAGGTTAGCATTGCATATCTTAGCCTATACAGACTTAGTCACTTTGAGACAAAGTATAGGAAGGAATTAATAATGAAGGGTGATCAAGCACAAATATTGCATTAGATATGATGTCACTGTTTTTAATTAGACGGACATTCTGTTTTATACTCCATTATTTTTTATTATTAACTCGTCTCATTTAACACAAAATATTTGTTTGTAAGTGCATTAAAATGTTGTTGTCTTAATTTTTCTAATTAGTTTCCATAATGAGCACAGCATTAACTCAATGAATTATGTTTTAAGTTATATTTTTAAAGAAAGTAAAAAAATCGCCTAACAATAAATTATGATTATACTCATTATAGAGATTTTTTACAAGTGTGCCGTGGTTGAATGAGTTTAAGTTAGTGCTAAAAAAGGTTGGGAAAAATCTGTTTTGATGTAATCATTGTATCGATTAAAGATTTTCATTAATTAATGCTTTAAAAATTTATACGCATCTTTCTTGTAACTTTTTTATATTATGCGAATATTAATTTAAATATAACATTGAACAATATATCCCATCCATACGTGAGCAGAAAATAAATTTTAAAATTGTTTAGAAAACCTTTCCTGGACTATCCAGTCACATATACAAACATAATCTCCGCAGACACCCAGTGAAATCTGACAAATATTCCGTAAGTTACATTTATGACTTTTCTGTCAGTCATTTTAAAGATATCAAACACCCTGCTGCGCAGAAAGCATCAGGTGTAAATTAAATTAAAGTCTTTGTGGAATTCCACATACATTTTTATCATTTTCCCAGACTTCTGTTTTTGGTTTGGGTTGTAGTCTTGAATTAAAATTATATAAATGTCATATTTTATTATGATATGTTGATGAGGTTTTAATATTATTGTTGTCATAAAATTATGTAAAATTTCGATCGGTGGTTATTTAGACGGTTGGTTTTAAAAATAACAGTAGTTAATAGTTGATGTTGATTGGAGAGATTCAGGTAATATATGCGCGTGAGAAAAATAATAATAATACATGTTAGAAAAAGATTTTCTAAATTAGAATAGTAAAGAAATGATCATATTATATTATAAAGTTTATTGCTTAAAAAAACATAATTATTTCCCTCTTTCTGTTATTTTCGATTAGAGAAGATTCTGATGTAGATGGCAAAAGTCTTATAATGGAGTGCATCAGAAGAAGAGGTCACTATGTAGGTGATTTAGTTACAGGCAATGATATATCTCTAAATTTAAAGCCTTTAACAGCAATAAGATTTTTTAACATATGTACACCATTCATAAACAACTACCGTCCTATTTCTACTTTGTCACAACTATATAAAACCTTCACAAGAATAATAAACAACCGACTAACCTATAAACTTGATAACTACCAACCAGTGGAACAGGCCGGATTTAGGAAAGGATACAGCACAATCGACCATCTACATGCGCTTAAAATCTTAATTGGGAAAACCAATGAATACAACCTTCCGCTGTACTTAGCATTCGTAGATTATGAAAAGGCTTTCGACAGCATTGAACACTGGGCGGTGGAAGAAGCTCTGGTCAATAGTAGCATAGATTCAAGATACCGACAATTGATACATGATATTTACCAAAACGCAACCATGACCGTAATTCTGGACGACAAATTAATAACGGATAATATAAAAGTTAAACGAGGAGTCCGACAAGGCGCTAAACTGTTTACCTTGACCCTCGAAGATATAATAAAATTAACAGATTGGGAAAACAGAGGAATATGTATTAACGGAAAGTACCTAAATCACCTTAGATATGCGGATGATATACTCCTGATCTCCTCGGAACGACAAAAACTAGAATTAATGCTGAATGGACTTCATGAAAAATCACTGCAAAAAGGCCTAAAAATTAACTTCAACAAAACAAAAGTAATGACAAACACGGAAGACCAAGAGGCAATAAAAATACAAACAGACAAAATAGAACAGGTAAATGAGTATATATATCTAGGACAAGCAATCAGAGCTAACAGAGAAAATTAAACAGCCGAAATATCGAGACGAGTAAGAATGGGATGGGCAGCGTTCGGCAAACTTTCTTACGTTCTAAAAAATCAAACAATCCCTCTATACTTACGAAGCAAGGTATATAACTCCTGTATAATACCGGTGCTCAACTACGGAGCACAGACATGGAAATTTACACAGGCCAATTTGGATAGGACAAGGAAGGCACAAAAAGCGATGGAGAGACAAATGTTGGGTATATCACTTAAGATAGAAAAGGTAACCAGTGGATCAGAACCAGAACAAAGACAGTAGACGCGATAGAACAAGCAGAAAAACTGAAATGGAAATGGGCTGGACACAATGAACGTCTCCAAGACGGACGATGGAACAATGCCATCGGAAAGTGGCGTCCATACAATGCAAAGAGATCAAGAGGCAGACCACAGATGAGGTGGAAAGATGACATCAGGAAACAAGGAGGTCCCACATGGCAGAGAACAGCTCAAGATAGGGAAAGATGGAGAGAACTGGGGGAGACCTACATCCAACAATGGAAGAAAAGAGAATAGGTTGCAAAAAAAAAACACCATTCATTAAGTGTTCGGATAAGGGTAGTGTATTGACCCACGGACTTTTATTAATATGAAAGAAAGCACCTTGTTACTAAACCTAAAACTAGGCATGCCTGACTATCTTCGACGTCCGTCAAATGTCATGTCTCGCAAGGTGAGTTCACGTATTCATTACATTTCACCCCTTCTCTTCTTTTTCTTGTAGTGCCGTGCACCTATAGTGCGTTGGCGAATTATCTTAAGGCCAGACGTCTGTCCTTTGCGGCATGCAAAAGATCGCCAGTATTAGTTTTGCCTGTCCAGTTCTTTATGTTCCGTAACCACGACATTTGATTGCTACCTACTCCTCTCTTGCCTTCAATCTTTCCCTGGATGATTAGTTAAGGGATTGCGTATTTTTTTTCCTCTCAGAATATGGCCGAGGTATCCAATTTTTCGTACCTTGATCAAATTGAATAGTTCTGTCTCAGTATTTGCCTTTCTTAAGACTTCCTCATTTCTCACCCTATCTGCCCGTGGTATGCTGAACATTCTTTGCAACGTCCACATTTCGAAGGCCTCCAACTTATTATTGGAAGGTACTCTTAACGTCCATGTTTCCATGTCGTATAACAATATCGACCATACATAGCATTTAACTATCCTGTAGCGGAGATTGAAGGAAAGATTCCGGTTACATAGAAGCGGTTTAAATTTGATAAAAGCTTGTCTTGCTTGTTCGGTACGGCATTTTATTTCTTGTTGAGGATTCCGTTGGTCATTTATCATCATTTCCAAGTATTTAAATGTTTTCACTTGATCGATTGGAACATTATCTACTTGCAGTTGTATTTTTAAAAGTACGTTTTTTCTTATTGCCATGCATTTAGTTTTCCAGCATTTATCTGCAAGCCATATATTTTTCCTACTGTGTTTATTTCTCTAATAAAAGCTTTTCGGGTGGTTTCACAGCTCTCCCATATATGGTGACCATTAGTAAATGTGCCTGTTCAAATTCTAGAAGGGGGGACATAGAACTTCTAGATGTTGTATCACTTTGACTATGCTTAGGTGAATTACTAATAACGGTTGCAATAATGTTATAATTTGGAATTGCAGTACTATTTTCCTCTACGTAAAAGTCCATGCCACCACTTACACCAATATTAGGCTGGCAGGTGGATGCAATATAAATGTTCTGATCAACATTTGGCGGTTTCTGAATGACTGCTCTATCACTCACTTCACTCTTACATTTTCTATGACCCATACATGTGTACGAGTATTTTTGGCATAGACTTGGTTATTTGTATTATATAATTTGGTATACTGAACTAGAGAAATGCTTATTGCAGTAGACGGAGTATTGGGGTAGGTGAAGATGAAATTAGTTAACTTAATTTTCACAACAGTTAATGTTATATTTTCCGAACATAAAAATAAATTGCGCTCTAGCGCTTTCTTCACTGTTTGGACCCCTCTCCCTGCTAGTCCATGTTATTGTGGATGATATGATGGAGAGTTAATTGGTTTTATACCATAACTCTGAGAGAAGGAAACAAACTCTGAACTGAAAGAAGGATTACCTGTTAATATTAATGCACAAATAGCATCAGGTAAGTTGCTGTCATTATATTTATTTGAATATCTGCTTAAAATCTGAATGTTCTACAGAGCATGGACAGTAAAAAAGTTTCTCTAACATCCATTCATACAGTGAATACAATTTGGGAAACGTTAAAGGCCCATCAATATACATCTTAGTTGTTCTTATCTTGCGTAGTGGGATTCGTTTGCTGGAATAGAGTTTATATGCCGGCGAATGGAATTTTTAATATTTTCATCTATAGCATTTGCTTTGTTCTTATGACGACCAGGCATATCTCCAGGTATAAAGGTTCCACCTTCCTGACTATTATTTTTTTTGAATAGCGTAGTTAACCAGATATCTGTTAAAAATGCCCAAAAATGTTTTTTTTACAAATTTAGAGTCTGTGTTCTACTAACAGCAAATTATATTTATATGTCCAGTTTCTTCTGGACTCTTAACTTTGCAATCTTTCTCTCTTGTCTAAAAACATATCTATATAAATATTAGCTCTGTTTGTCATGGTCAGCTATTTCCCAAAAATTAATAAATAAAATGAGTCTATCATTTTTAGCTAATTTTGATTTACATTTTCTGTTACATTAATCGTTATATCCAGGTCCCAATTCTTTCATTTTCGTTAATTTTCCTGTTTTACTAGTACATTCTTGGCCAGAGGTTCACATTATCTTCTATCTATATAAGGATTTTTACAGCTGTCGCCGCCTTCCTTCTTTCAGCTAACGTCTCCAGTTCTTTCTGTTCTGCCATTCTCTATCTCTGAGGTCTCGTCTTTCCATGGCCACGTCCACTTTATCCCTCCATGATCTTCGAAATCTACCTCTTTTCCTCCTTCCTATTGGGCTCCAATCCGAAATCTTTGCTATCCTCCTTATATGATCTGTTCTTCTCACATGTCCATACCAAATTAAAAGTTTTTCTTCGATGTAGCTAAGTATGTCTGGTTCTACTGCCATTCTTCGTTTTATCTCCTCATTTCTGATGCTATCCAATTGTGTCACTCTGCATGTTCTTCTCATGAACTCCATTTCAGTTACTGTGATTTTGGACCTGTTTTGTTTATTTATTACCCAATTCTCTGCTCCATAGGTCAATATACTGCATACCAAAGTGTTATAAATTCTCTTCTTTGTATTTCTGGTAATCTGTCTATCCCACAGTACCCCGTTCATTTGTTTAATACATGTTCTTGTCTGTGCTAATCTGCTGGTTATCTCTTGTTCGGTGGTTCCGTTTTTTGAGAGTATGAATCCTAAATATTTAAATTTGTCAGTGCCGTTAATTTCCCTATTATCGTCCATTTCCAAGTTTCTCACTGGTTCTTGCTCTATTGTTAAATATTCGGTCTTTTCTAGATTTATTTCCAGTCCATTTTTTGTGTATTTCTTTTCTAATTTTCGGAGCATATCCCTTCGCATCCCTTCACATTTCCTTTTCCATGGTTTAAATACTTGTTCGAGGAATATCTTGAACAGTGTCGGAGATGTAGAGCATCCCTGCAATAAGCCTTTTGTGGTCTTAAATTCGTTGGAGTATTTATTGTCGGCTTTAACTCTTACATTGTTGTTGTTTTAAAGGTTTTTTACGGCTTCTATTAACCTCTGAGTTATTCCGATTTCCTTCATCGTGTTCCATAGTTATTTTCTGGGGACCGTGTCATACGCCTTTTTAAATCTATGAATGCCATGTGTACTGGTCTATTTTTTGCCATTTTTTTTTCAATTAATTGTTGGAGTGTATATATGTGGTCTATGCAAGATCTTCCTGCCGTGAACCCCGCCTGATCTTCTTTGATTTTATTTGAGATACATTTTTCCAGTTTTTCTTTCAGTATTTTTCCATATAACCTGCCCATACATGCTATCACACTGATGCTTCTGTAGTTCCCGCATTTCTTCTTATCTCCCTTTTTATGTATCTAGGTTGTATATGCTTTGGACCATTCATCTGGTATTTCGTTCAGGTTTATAGCGTTACTGAACATTTTGTGTATAATTCTGTGTAGTTTGTCCGTTCCGTACTTAATTAGTTCGTTAACGATTCCTCCTGGTTCCCCTGATTTTTTGTTCTTTAAAGTCTTTATGGCATTCTTTACTTCGATTAATGTTATCTCAATCTGTTCTTCATTCTGATTTTGTTGTTGTTCCTGTTCTGTGTCTGTCTCTATGAAATCTGGGCGGTTTTCTGTGAGTAGTTCTTTATAGTAGTCTTCCCACTCTTTTTCTGATATGTATTGTATTTGGACCTTTTCGTTGTTATTCTTGCTTAAAGATTTCAGTATTTTCCATGATTCCGAATTCCTTGTTCCTCCTATGTATTGTTCAATTTGTGCACATGTTTCTTCCCATTCTTTATTCTTTTCTTTTGCCCTCCTTCGTTTTACTTCTCTGTTTTTCTCTTTGTACTTCTGTGTGTCTTCTGGGGATTGGGTGCTCATACTTTTCATATATAGAATTTTCTTCTCCATAATACATTTTTTGGTTTCTTTTGGTAGAGTCTTCTCTGGTATAGGTCTCTTATGGATTCCTCTTGAAGTAAATTTATGTTGAACTTCATTTCTTCTTCTTTCTGTTTATTTTCTAGTTCGTCTTCTTCGTGTTCTTTCTTCCTTCTAGTTTGGGTGTTCAACGTGTAGGGAAACCCCATTTGTGAAATTATTAATCGGTGGTCAGTGCCATATTCGGCTTCTCTCTATACTCGTGTATCTCTAATTTTGAAAGTACTACTTTTGCTGACAATTATGTAATCGATAATGGATCTGATGTTTCTTGTTGTTTGTACATACTTGTATTTATGTATGTCCTTATGTCTGAAAAAGCCGTTAGTAATTTTCAGATTGTTCAGTTTGAACAGGTCAATTAGTCTTTCTCCATTATCGTTTGTCACATCTTCTCCAAAAGGGCCTATCGTGCTATCATTTTGTCGTTTCCCTGTTCTTCAATTTAGGTACCCTACTATTATTATTTCTTGTGTTGGTCTCACTTTTCCGATCTCTTCTTGTAAGGTATTCATGAACAGATCCTTTTCCGCTACCAGAGTGTTATCCGTAGGGCCGTATACACCCAGTATCACGATTTTCCTGCCATAGATCATATGATGAGTTTTACTATTCACATTATCTTCAAGACATTTATTTTCCAAACACTTGGATCCCTTTGTCTCTCCCTTTCCAGTTGTTTCGTCTTTGGGTATTGTTTTTTCTTAACAGACGTATTTAATAATGAACTTATACCTTTCGTGCATGTAGAAGTTGCCGCTGTCGATGTATTTTAAGTATACAGATTAAACCAATTTAAAACGGAACATACAATTCAATATATGTCTGTTTGAACTGCATTTGAAATAGTGGACCAATATAAAACTTGGACAAAAATAAATCCATACCCGGTGATAGACATTATATAAAATATCGTTCAACTATCTGTCTCCTTTAAAGGAAAGAGGAGCTTGCCTAATAGTCGGAGAGGTAGAGCCGAAATTTTGAACTGATCAGTAATATGACATTTCTCTATTGGAATATATTCATTGTAACTGGGTTAAGACTTTGCCT
The DNA here is from genome assembly GCF_040954645.1 of Diabrotica undecimpunctata. NCBI lineage: Eukaryota > Metazoa > Arthropoda > Insecta > Coleoptera > Chrysomelidae > Diabrotica > Diabrotica undecimpunctata. The sequence continues at coordinate 112,695,934 of NC_092811.1, read as the reverse complement.
TACAGGCGGACGCCCCTCGTGGTACAGGGGGTGGCTATACAGGGATGAAGTTGTCATTTTTTTCGGAAAAATTAACGAACGATAATATGGCTGAACATTTGCCCAGAGTAAGATCTTGGTATAACTAGACGAAATCCCAAAGGGCGGACGCGAGAGTGGATACATAAGGGGTGGCGGACAGGGGTGAAGTTGCAATTTTTTGGGGAAAAATTAACGATAAGTAATATGTCCGCCATTTTCATGGCTTATTATTTAGCCCCTAAAAACTCTAAATCCGAAAGGGCGGACACCTGGGTTGGTACAGAGAGCCATAAAACGGGGTCAAATGTACCACTTACCTGCGCATTTTAGGTCTCGGTAACAATTTTCAAACTGATTTTATTATGATATTTTTATACCGATTGATTTGGAAATTTGTATGCTCACTTCTGTTACTATTCTGAAAAGCGTCAAGTAGAGTTTTCCTCAAAATTTTTTAAAAAAATTTCCGTAAATGAAAATTTTCTTAATGTTTTGAGGTAAAATCTAATTTGTAGAATCCATTTTCTGTCAGTTATACCATGATTTTTTTCCAAAAATTTTCAAACGATTTTTCCGATAAGAAAAAAAAATTTAGAAAAACTTCGTCATTTTTCTCACTCTCATTGATGTTATCACATTCATCATCTTCGTCACTTTCACTTTCAATAATATCACATTCATTATCTGCTTCATTTTCAATCACTACTTCTCGAACTGATTCTGGCATCTGAGGTCCACTAAACCATTTGAATTTATATGTTTCATCTTCAAACTCCCAACCATGTTCTTCAACAATCAATTCTGTTGGTACTTTTTTATGAGCATTTGTCCAAATATTTGAAATATAATGAGCTCGCAGTAGATGTTGGTGTAATTCATCTTGACATGGTGGTAAGCTTGAAGCATCGAAATTTTTTAGTTTTTTTTAAGGCTCGTTCACATCATGCAACTTATACTGCCGGTTAAATAGTAAAAATCTGACATCGTTTACTTTTCTTTTTGGAATTGTTCTCGTCAGTCCTGTTCCATATAAGTGACTAAGGTTTCAAAAACTTCATTACAATCGAAGTCAGTTTCACCAAGTTGAAAAAAAGCATCTTGATACTTATTACATTTAGCGCATGCGTCTAGAATTACTGATCTAAATGAACGCGCATCATTATTATTTTAATATTTTAAAATAATAATGATGCAAAATTAATTTCCAAACAGAATTTATAAAATTATAATTAACTAATGAAAAAAATTCAATCAATTTGAAAGTTAAAAAAAAAATATTGAAAATATCTACAAAGTAAATTTCAAAACTTAAAAAATTGATAATTTTACTATTAAATTGATTTTTATTAATAATTATTTGTAAAATGTTAAAGGAATTCTACAAATTGAATTTTACCTATTGATAAATAGAAATAATATATTTTGTATTTGATTATTAATGTAATAATAAATCAAATTTTTCTTATATCTGAACAATCATTATTTATGCAATATAAATTTAAAAACCTTTTTATTGTAATAAAAAATAAGTAAAATTACTATTTGTTATACCAAAAATATTTAATAGTTAACATTATAAAATTACTTTTATTTAATAAAATATCAAATATCAAACATTTATTCAATTAAAAATTAATTCGTAAAATATTTGTATTTAAGAAAAAAATGTGATTTGTAAAGTAAATATGACTTTAGTTTGAAAAAAAAAACATTATCATAATATAATTTTAAAACTACAAAATATTCTATAAAAGATTCAGCCGATGACGTAAAGGTTTATCAAATGTTTTAGAAAAGTTTTTCTAAATTTTTTTTCTTATCGGAAAAATCGTTTGAAAATTTTTGGAAAAAAATCATGGTATAACTTACAGAAAATTGAAAGGATTCTACAAATTAGATTTTACCTCAAAAAATTACGATAATTTTCATTTACGGAATTTTTTTTTTTAATTTTGAGGAAAACTCTACTTGACGCTTCTCAGAATAGTAACAGAAGTGAGCATACAAATTTTCAAATCAATCGGTATAAAAATATCATAATAAAATCAGTTTGAAAATTGTTACCAAGACCTAAAATGCGCAGGCAAGTGGTACATTTGACCCCGTTTTGTGGCTCTCTGTACCAACCCAGTTGTCCGTCCTTTTGGATTTAAAGTTTTTAGGGGCTAAATAATGAGCCATGGCGGACATATTACTTATCGTTAATTTTTCCCCAAAAAATTGCAACTTCACCCCTGTCCGCCACCCCTTATGTAACCACTCTCGCGTCCTCCCTTTGGGATTTCGTCTAGTTATACCAAGATCTTACTCTGGGCAAATTTTCAGCCATATTATCGATCGTTAATTTTTCCGAAAAAAATTTCAACTTTATCCCTGTATAGCCACCCCCTGTACCACGAGGGGGGTCCGCCAGTAAGGCAAAGTCTTAACCCAGTTACAATGAATATATTCCAATAGAGAAATGTCATATTACTGATCAGTTCAAAATTTCGGCTCTATCTCTTGGACTATAAGGAAGCGATAAGTGGTTTGACAGCATAATAACTGCTTGTTTAGTCTAGTTTTTTCAGTGATTCTAGGCAACCTATTTGGGTGGGGTTTTGACTTGTTCTTGAATGAGTTCCGAATCCAGCAGCCCACTGAAGTATTGGATTTTTATAATATAATTATTTGACAACCTTTTGTTGGCCAACCACCTAGAGCGGAGTTGAGCCGAAATACATTGATTTCGTATGTTCCGTTTTAAATTCGTTCAATCTGTATAATGCATTCTGAATATTTAGTACCTTATTTTTATCAGTAGAAGTTAATTCGGTCGTACATGATATAGGTGTTGTTATTTTTGTTTGAAATTCTAAACTTGTCTTTTTACGTGAGTTTTTAAGATGTAAGACATGCTCACTATGTTTATCATTTAATAATAAAGAACTTACTTCTTGTCTGTCATCTTCTTGATTAGAAGAGCCTGGTAAATTCACTAGAATGTTCTTTATAGTAATATTCTACTACCTTGTTTTCTTGTATCACAACTTACAATGAAATGTACAAATTTACTCAATCAATTTTTCGAGAAAAACATTGTATACAATGTTAAAATGTTTTATAAAAAATAATTCATCTATAATAAAATTTTTCAATATTGTAACATTGGTTATAACGTTTTTTCCACCAAGTGCTTTAAAATTTGCACTTACACTGTAGATATTTTGTTTAATAACTTTATATTTCCATAAGATAGGATAATAGTTACCCAAATAAAGGTTATCCTTTTATAGATGTTATTTAATCCATAGTTGAAAAACAGTGTAAGCGGAGTTACAATGTTATTCATATCAGGTATCGATATACTTTGTTACTATTTTAACTATTAGAAAATAATGTACTGAATTAAACTAAAGAATATTTGACACAAAGCTTATAATAAAAATGCTGTTGGTTTTTAAATCAATAATAATTTGAAATTTGAAGAGCAAATAAGTATTAAATTCTTTTTAATTATTCTGCATGCAAATGAGGCGATACCTTTATATCTCGCTCCTTTGAAATTGAATACCGCTGACTTTTTAAAACAAATGCCGCTGTAGGCCCGACGGCGCCTATGTCTCAACCCAAAATCAACGCCTCCTCTTCCTATTCTAGTTTATTTCTTCACGTAGCAGATATCAAATGTATTCTTTGAAAGTGACTAAATATATACATAGTTTGTCGAAGAGAGTCACAAAGACCATTTCCCGTCTTTAAAATTATTTCTTTAAAAATTATTTTCGCTCAATCGGTAATTCAATCGATACACTATAGACGATCATCATCAGGGCCGCCGCTAAGGTATTGGCCGCCCGTGTGCAACTTAATATTTGCCGCCCCCCTTCCAACACTTTAGACGTACATAATATTATTTAAAGAAATGTGCAAAAGATGATAATATAACAATAATAATTTATAAACAGATAAATACTTACTTAAACATTTAGACTAATCTCCATGGTCCATATATTATCCTAATGTATATCCTAATATCCTAATATCCCATCCTAATATCCTAATTTAAACTTCCTTTATCCTAATTTAATAACCATGATCCAACGTCCAGAATATGTTTATCCAAATATCCTAATTTAAATGTCCATTTAATTAAAATAAACCGTGAATACAAACATAAACACATAAAAAAACTAAAAACGCACTTTTCGGGCTTTCGTCTCGGAAAACTTTTTGAAAATATCTTTAATATCCAATGTCGCACACACTTCATGTTCTATATATATTCATTGCTAAAGCAGAAAGTCTATATTGCTTCATTGAGGATTGCAAATAGTTTTTAATAATCTTAAGTTTTGAACGACCGCTCACCCGTAGCTACAGTAACAGGTAGAGTTAGGAATATACGTACTATTATAGTTAAGTTGGGAAATGTTGATACAAGATTATTTTCGTAAATATATTCACGAATATCACTAGGACTTTTTTCTGCGGAAAAAAAAATGATTGAATAGCTTTAATTTCTTCATATAAATCGGTTGCACTAATGTCAGTCTCTGAGCTGTTTATGTCTGTAAGGGCTTGATTCACGTTCTCACAATTGGTTTTAAGTTCATCATCGTTTTTAACTTGGGTTATGCCATATATTACACTAAAAATGTCTGTGTGCTGTTGAAGTAATTGGAACCGTTCTTCAGTTGCTGTTATGGCAGCATCCAAAATCTTAAAATAAAAATTTATTTTAAATGACAATTCCGGAGATAATATAGGTTTATCAGCTCCTCATACTCAAAATGCACTTTTCTACTTCTAATTCGTTCGGTAGAGGAGCTAGGGAAATCTTCTTCTGTGTTAGCTTTTGTAGATATCTCTCTGGATTCGGTTACAAAATTTTGAAAATGTTCATCGGAACGTTTGGTTATGAAATATATTTTTTTTATCAAGTGCATCAAGTGAAGATTTTATGTAAAATGTTTGACTTTGAAGGATTTTGCTAACCACGTTTATTTTACTTAAAATATCTTGCCACACTACAACAGAACACATGAATTTGAAAATTTTATTTTTAAGGGGTTTTTCTAAAGTCCTAGTAATCATATCCCTTATGTTATCTGTTTGCAATTCTTCTAAATTATCATATTATATTTCACAAATCTGCGTTTTTAATGGTGCGATTGCATCGATCCGACTCTCTCATCGCGTGTCCGATAATGCTTTTAATGTCAACTTTGGAAGGTGCTTTAATAAAATGCTTCATATAATATTGGAAGAAGAAAAAAATACATATAGTTCCTGTACAGTATTAAAAAATTCCACTGACTCAAAACTTATTTTTACTGCATCATTCACCACCAGATTTAAACTATGCGCAGAACAGGGAATAAAAAATTCTCGAGGATATTTGTCTAAGATTTTCTTCTGCGATCCAATGTGTTTACCACGCATATTGGCTCCATTATCGTAACCCTGTCCACGCAAATTATTAATATTTATATTTAATTCATTCAGTTTATTTTCTATAAATTCAAACAGACCTTGTCCAGTTACGTCAGTTACAGGAGAAAAGCCCAAGAAGCATTCAAATATCTGAACTGGTGTTGAAGTTGAAACACATCTTACTACAACTGTTATTTGTTCTACGTGCGTTATATCTGGGGTACAATCTAATATGATAGAAAAATATTTCACGAAAGAAGAAAAAGATAATTTGTCATACATAGGCCCAATAGTTAAAATGGTTCGTTAACGGTACAAATATAATAAAATATAGAAAATATTAAAGTAAAAATCAGTAGAAAAATATAAGGTTTAGGGCAGATGGAACTATCGTCTCGAAGAAAATTTTAAAATAGTCAGTTTTCTAAACTAAAGAAAGGGCGGGGAACTCAGAAATAAATATATTTAATTACAAATACGACGAAGTCTTAGGAACATGATTCTTGTTTGAGCACTCGAACGAGTAAGACGTGTGCCAAGTATAATTAAAATCTAGTTTTCCTTAACGCTAATAATTAGTGTTTTTATTGTGATTTAATAGTATCTAATTTAGAAAAGTGATTTCTGGACATAATAATCAAAGACAGTACCAAGTAGAATTAAGAAATAGGTTTCAGGTTTTGGAAATACATGAAAATGAAAGTGAAGATATAGATCAGCGATGGAACTCCGTAAAAACAACTATTACAGAAGCAGCAGAGAAATCTATCGGAAGAACTTAAAAAACAAAAAAGGAAAAATGGTTCGACGACGAATGTGAAAGAACTCTAAAAGAAGAAAACTCTAAAAAAAGAAGAATTGATTATCTGTCGAATCTATCAGAAGAAAAACGTATACGATTCAACAGGGAGAGAGCTGCAGCTAGAAGAACACTTAGACAAAAAAAGAGACAATATTTACAGCAACAAATTGAAAAAGTAGAAGGAGAACACAGACGAAATCAAAATAAAAATTTCTACAGAGAAGTAAGACAACATAAGAGAGGCTCATACATAAGCACACCCAACTTCGTAAGAGATAAAAATGGAGAAATGCTGGCTGCCGAAAACAAAATAATAGAAAGATGGGCTGAATATTTTGAAGAGCTCCTAAATATTCAAAATTTCACTCATGAAAACAATGAAAATGGTGGAAACAATGGAGAACATGAGTATCAAACGGTCGAATTAGAAGTACCCCCACCAAGCATGGAAGAAATTACGCATGCCTTAAAAACGATAAATCCCCTGGTCTGGAAAATATTGATGCCGAGCTAATTAAAACAGGCGGTCATGAACTCATAAGTAAAATCCATCAATTAATAGAAATGGCCTGGCAACAAGAAATAATGCCGAAAGAATGGTGTGGTAGTATTATTTTACCAATACACAAGAAAGGAAAAAAGGAATCATGCATGAATTACAGAGGAATCTCACTAATCAACACTACACATAAAATATTGACTTCGATATTATTAAAAAGATTAGTACCATACGCCGAAGAAATAGTTGGTGACTACCAGTGTGGTTTCAGGCCTGGCAGATCGACTATTGATCAAATATTTACAATAAGACAAATGGTTGAAAAGTATTGGGAATATAATCACGACGTGCATCAGATTTTTATAGACTTCAAACAGGCTTATGATTCAATTAATCGTGCAACATTATGGAAGGCAATGATCGAGCTCGGCGTACCCAAGAAACTAGCTGCGATAACACAAATGTGTGTAAGTAAGTCTTTTGCACAAGTTAGAATAGGGGGAAAAATATCAAATGCTTTCTGCGTAAACTCTGGACTGAGACAGAGAGATCCGTTGTCCCCGTTGTTGTTTAACCTGGCCTTAGAATATGTCCTGCGAAAAATATATCCAAAAATCAAACCAGACATAACTGCTCGAAGAGCAAAAATCATACTCGCCTTTGCCGATGATGTAGACGCAGTAGCACAATCAACATTAGAAATTAAGGATATTTTTTCGAGCTTTGAAGAAGCTGCATTAAACATCGGTCTAAAAATAAATGAAGACAAAACAAAATACATGGTCGTCTCAAAACAAGAACGACGGCGAATAAGGCAAAACATTACTATAAATGATCACAATTTCGAAGTGATTAAAGAATTTAAATATCTAGGAGCAACAATCACAAATGACAACAAATTAGAGCGAGAAGTTGAAACGAGAATAATGGCAGGAAACAGATCTTTCTTTGCAATGCAACATCTAATGAAGTCAAAACTTCTTTCACGAGATACAAAAATCCGGATATATAAGACCATAATACGACCAGCAGTCGCGTATGGAAGCGAAACATGGACGCTAACAAAAAGAGAAATAAATAAATTGCTGGTGTGAGAACGTAAAATTCTTCAAATGATATATGGCCCTTGCAGAGACAGTGTGACAAACGAATGGAGGGGCAGATACAATAACGAGCTAGAGTCCCTATTCGGAAAAGAAAATCTAGTCAGATATATAAAGGCCAATAGACTCAGATGGGCAGGGCATGTGATACGCAGTAACGACAATCCCCTTATTAATAATGTGTTCTGGGAAAGACCAGAGGGAAGAAGGTCTGTAGGGCGGCCTAGAAAAAGGTGGAAAGATGCAGTCAAAGAAGATCTATAGAAAATGGGAGTGCGACAATGGGAATTACTGGCACAGGACCGACAAACATGGAAGGCAATAATAAACGCGGCAAAGACTCACGAAGAGTTGTAGCGCCATTGATGATGATGATGATTTCTGGACATAGACAATACGCAAAGCTCGGATTCGTTCGGAAAAATATTCTCATGAGATTTTTTTGCATAATCCTTATCATGAGATACCACAGAATAAGGTTCAAGAGGTTGTCTAGGCGAAAAAACATTATTTTTAAATTCACCAAGGACCTAAATTCAAAATCAAACCTCGTTCTATCATTTTCTTGATAGTATTTTGGGCCTATTTCATTTTAAAACATGTGTTTTAATCTTTAATAAAGCGCTTGAGACAGAACGGGGTGCGACGTGTATAAGAGAGAGAAACAAGATATAGGGCTTACATTTTTGCTGGTTTAAATTCTCATTTTACAAATGAGCGGCATCCATTGCCATACGTGCATTATTATAAATTAAAAAACAATGGTTTAATAGTTATTTATGCACCAAGGAAATTATTATGATGAGTACGACCAGAGGGCAACATAATCCAGCCAGAGGGCTTCTGACCCGAGGAATGGATGTTGCTCGATGGACGTAATCATACGGTGAAACCAGTGATACATACAAGATTTTATTTTTTACTTCACATAATACAAAAATTAATTTTGTGATGGTTTTTCTTCTTATTTTACTCTATCTACAAAATATATATGTATAATTTGTATGACATAAAAGAAAATTTCGAAACTTTATGTAAATTATTGCTGTCCAACAATGTAAAAACTAATCAAGAAATTTACTAAACAAACTTGGAGGCGTGACCGAAACTGTTGTTTGAAAGAGCTTAAACGAAAGCTCAAAAACCACGACCGCATCTGACCTCTATACCGTCTAAAACAGAAATAAATTCACTTTATGATTTTCGAAGGCGCCCGAAGAAGATTGCTTTTCAGATGTTTCCTCTGCGCTACCAATAAATAACAAACTAAACAAATATTATGAACAAATTATAATTTTAATGCATACATAATGATCTTCGGTGACTCATAAATTTTCTTTATTTGTTCTTCGAAACTAGGCTCGAGTATGAATTACTGTTTTATGCTTGATTTGGGTCGTAAATTTTTTGAGAGCTGTTAAACTACCTGCTGATAGAGAATTGAATCAGTTCGCTTTTGATTTGTGCCAAAGGAAAAGGCTTTCCCATGAATATTAATCATTTCTTTAATTAGAAATGTATGAGTATTGATGAACCGACAGCAACCAAACATAAAATAGAATATAACAAAGTTGTCGAAAATAAAGAAAAATTCCTGTAAAAAGGGTTAACAAGTTTGTTTTTAAACGTTTGTTTCGCAATGAGATATTTTACTCTATTTATAACCACTGTTTTTACTATAAACATAATATATTTTGTTTTTAAACATCACAAAAGTATTAATTTTTGTGACGTGATTGACAATATAACAATGTTACTTTTATGCCTAGGTACAAAAGTAAGTCAAAAGCTTTGCAAACCGCAGTGACTTAGTAGACAACCATCTTTCAGTTACAATCTTTACAGTAAAGCCGCGTTTACACGATGACAATTGGCGAGCCAATTGTCAGAAGACAACTGACTGGCATGAAATTATTGTCTTCGTCTAAACACTTCAGGCCAATTACCTTGCCAACTACCCTCACAATTGTCCCAAAATTCAGTTGTCTCCGGGAGTAGACTGAGGATAATGAGCTGCGCCCAGTGAGCCCCCCCACCACTTAAAATCTCAATTGTCGCGACAATTGACGCCGTGTGAACGGTGTAGGCCTGTAGTGCTGTCTTGTTTTTTGCCAGTTCCCTCACCGGACACAACAGATGACGAGCAGTCGGTCATGTTTTAACTGTCTACTGCCATGGTAATAGTTGGCCCCGTATAAACATCTTCTAGTTCAACTGAACTGGCCTCCGACAATCCGCAACCACGTGATGACAATTGCCTCGCCAATTGTCATCGTGTAAACGCGGCTTAATACACAATATCTGAAGGATATTTTGTGTACTTCAAATGCAAATCGCACTGCGATGCCGTGGGATCTTCGTTATCAGCCATAATTAGTTCCGTATATCTGTGGTTAATTCTGCGGTTAATCAAAGAACTTTTTACTGCCCAATGTTCGAGACTGTCGAAAGCCTTTTCGAAATCTATGAACGCTATATATAGAGGAATGTGGTATTTATTTGCTCGTTCTAAGCATTTTCATACTTAGTAAATGGTCACTTGTGCTGAATCCCTTTCTAAAACCAGCTTGTTCTTTCGACTGGTATCCGTCGAATTTTGTCTTCAATCTATTGGTTAAAATTTTTGTTTACACATTACATTGAGGAGTGTTATAATAGGACGGTAGTTTTTTATATCTGCTTTATCCCCTTTCTTGTGTAGGATAATGGTTACGGATTCCTTCCAGTTGTTTGGGATTCTTTTTTCTTTTAATATCTTGTTAAAAAGGGAGTGTAGAGTATTAATTACCACTTTTCCACCATATTTCAGCATATCTGCAGTTACTCCATCTTTTCCAGGCGATTTGTTGTTTTTCATTTCTTTCAATGCTTTCTTTACTTCTGATTTGCTTATTTCTGGCTGTAGCTCTGAGTTGACATTTTTTATTTTAGCCTTAAGTTGGTTTTTAATTTCTTCTGGTGGTTCTTTTTTTGTTTTATATAATTCTGAGTAGAAATGGTGGATTATATTTATAATGTCATCTTTAATGTTTGTTTCTACTCTGTATCTTTTATTTTGTTTATTTCACACTTACCTAATTTCGGTTTTAAGCATTTCATATTTTTGTTGTTCTGTATTACTTCTTCTATTTCTTGTTCTTTTCTCTTATTTTCTTTTATCATTCTGTATAGTCGATCTCATTTTTTGTGGATCCATTAGGGTTGATCCATGTCCATTTTCGTTGGGGCTTCCTTTTGTAAAAGGAGTTCATTGCGTATAGATGCTTTTCTTCTAGGTAGTTCATCAAAGTAGCATAGTAGCATTTCTCTGACCATACCCGAAGTCTTCTAGTTTATTTTCTTCTTTGTTTAGTTTTCTACCCAGTTTGGCATTGAAATCTCCAATTACTAGTGTAAGACGATTTTATGTTCTTCCATAGCCTTTGATATATCTTCATAAAATAGTTCGATATCTTCGTTATCATAAGCTGTCGTGGAGGCATATATTTGGATAATTTTAATTGATGTTCGTCTTATTTAGGCGACACGATCTGATATACCTTTGATAATTTGGACATGCTTACTTATAGCTTTATTTATTATAAATCATACTCCAAATTTACTATTCTTTTCATTTCCTTTATAATACAGTAGATAACCGGATTTTAGCTGTATTCCCTTTTCTTCTTTTCGTCGAGTTTCTGCTAGGCCTATGATATCCCATTTTATGTTTGTTAATTCTTCTTTCAGTTCATATACTTTTTCATCCGTGGACATTGATGGACATATTGTATGTCCCTATTGACAGGTTGACGGATTTTTTTGATTTATGTTCTGCTCGTCTTAGTGGGGGTTTGTTTTTATCTATCAATAGCGAATTATTGCCTCCTCCGTGAGGCAGACCTTTGAGGTGTGGGATTCAGAAATTTTCTTACCCACCTGAAGACCATTTGCTTTTGTTTTATTATTCAACAGAGAGTACGCTGGTATAAAACAAATTTAAAATACCGAGATAGACTGTCATAGCATCCTTTTTACGGGGCATAGATTGTTTTGTACGTTATCTCTAGATTGTTACTCCAAGAGCCTTTTTTAAATTACTTTTTCTGCTATTTTACATTAACAATGTGTTACCTGTTATCTAACAACTGCCATTTTATTTTTATTATTACTACATATATATTTGTAACATGAACCTTTTCATAAAAGAAATTCTATGATACCTTAAGGTCGGTACACATATACGAGCCAAACGGTATGCATACGGTATACGAACGCTATATTCGTTTAATATGTACGGCAGAAAAAACCGCTTGCGTACTGTTATATCGTGACTCGTCGCAAACCAAATTGTTGCGGTTTATTCCACGACTTCAAAGGAAGCTCATCTTTCAGTTTGGACGGCGCTTACTAGACGCAGCGAACATTTTTATTGTCTCATCAAATCGACATTGTGTGAATGACGTGTGCCTTCCTAAAGAGACGTGAGTAAACAGTAAACTGATTATTGTACATATTTTTATTTTTGTTAAACAATCAAAAACAGAAACATAAATCAATACCCAAATTATAAATAAAATGAATCATTCCGCACATGTGTGTTCGTTGTTGGTTTGTCGCTTTCCATGGATCGAGATAAGTATGCGATCAGTACGATGTAGAATATTTTTCAAGGATCTGTACGCGTACGGTACGTATACCGTTTGGCTGGCATATGTGTACCCACCTTTAGATAAACACAGATATCATATTATACCACATACCACATACCACAATAAAAGCGTATTATTTTTTGCTGGATAATGTATTCTAGAAAAAAGATCATTTTCAACATCGGTTGCAATTATTTTATGTTTAGTTTTTATATTAAATAAATAAACATAACGCATTCTAATATTGAAGGTCTTGAGAATAATATTATTTAGATAACCTTTAGAAATATTCTGTGCTCTGTGTTTTATTCAAGCTTTATTAAAAAAGTCATTCAAAACAACTAGTTTTTTAAATATTGTTTTTATTCAGCATTAACTTTTTGCGTGAGACTACAATAACTAGTATACAAATGCTAGATTATTATAATTTTTCTAGAACACGTCGTTAAATTGTTACTGTTTTTGGACAGTTTTTTCTTTCCACTTCATATAACTAGAAATAATTTACTTACGGACAATATACTTACGGAAATATTCTACTATACGGACAATATAAGATATATGGGTTATTTAATCAACGGATATATTAACCCAATGTACCAAATCACTAGCAATAATACTCAACAAATAAAAGTCAAATTGTCCCCGGTTAGTTCGGGTTCATAAATGCTGAGAGTTGTCAATTGCAGCAGATACACGTGTATGGTTGATTACAAAAAAGAGTTTTTGCGAGTACAGCACGCCAAGATGATGCAAAAACTAAAATAGACAGGAATTAACAGCAAAGTTCTGAAAATAATTTGAAACCTCTAAGGGATCAAACCACAAACCTCAGAATTGAAGGTGAACACACCGAGTACATAGAAATCATGCATGAAGTGAGGCACGGCTGTAGTTTTTCTCCACTAATCTTCAATCTCTACTCTTAAAGAATATGTAGATATATAGATAGTATATGTAGATGAGATTATTGTAACAAAAATCACGTACCACAGTCAACAATACGGAATTATTATTAGTAAAGAAGACAAAGCTTATGTTAATTAGCAAGAAAAATATAACAGAAGGTAAACCGTCAACTAAACTTCAGTAGAAAGAGTGAAGCACTACAAGTATCTCGGCACTCTAAAATGAAAAAAAGGGCAACAACCAGGAGATAAGACCGTCCATCAAAGAAGCTAGATTTACCTTCAATTGGAAGACAGCCTTCTTTAAAAGTCACAAGTCTTCTCGATTGTGTTCTATTGTATTGAATCATGGACCTTCAATGAAGATATATGCAAGAGATTAAAAACGTGTAAGATTTGGCTATTTCCGAGAATATTAAAGATCCTGTAAACTGACCCAATTATAAATGAAGAGTTTCTCAAAACAAAGAAGTTTCAGTACTTCGGACACATAATGCGAAATGAATCTAGATATGCTTTCCTACAAGTCATCCTGCTGCGAAAAATATTTGAAATTCGAGGTTTAGGAAGAAGAATATTCTGGTCAAAGAACTTCAGAACTTGGTTCAACTCCACATATATGTGCAGATTTTCCGCTTTGTTAAAGACAATATAAAGATATTCATGATGATCGTCAACATTCGTCATGGATAGGTACATCAAGAAGAAGAGATTTTCGAACTTGAGAGGATAAATATATGCACATGCACATATATAATACAGAATAGTAAAGCGGCTATGGAAGCCCTGCATAATGTAACAGTATTACACTAGATGGGTAATGGCCATCGAGGAGTATACGGTGGCAAAAGAGGTGAAGAAATTTCTAGAAAAGGATCCGCAATATAATACTTTGGTTCACCAAAGTAGGTATACAATATACATTTATTGTACATTTATAAATCGCTTTATGTCTAGAGAACGTGTACGTAGTTTTCACTTTGTTTCTGGTAGGTTAAATCTGAACGTTAGTGCCTTCTTTACGCTTTCGCTTCTTCAAGAAGGGGCTACTTCTTTTTTGTTGTGCGGGAGCTTTTAAGGAGGTGAGCAACGTCAGTTGCGAGTGGGTAGTTTTGGGTAGAATGCTTCTAGTGAAGCATGGGCTTTGAAGGTTGTAGTGTTGGTAAGAAAGAAGCTTCACGAAGAAGAGTTTTTGGGTTAGCTAACCAAGCCATGCACTAGGCAATGGAAAGCAGTCTTTAGAGTTTTTTTAGCTCTATTGTTAGAGCCAGCTATTGTACAGAGGACGTATTTTCTGCTGAGAGTGCGGATTTTACCTTTTATTGTTAGAATGTTCGCAACGTGAGGAATGAATGCTAATGGATAACGCGTAAGTTTCCTCATGCACTTTTTTAAGATTTTCCTTTCTCTTGCCAGAATATTATTGGTTTGTCGATTGTTTAGTGAAGGGTAGATACAGAAAGTCTTGTAGGCTTGCAAGAGAGTTTTATTTAATGTGGTACCAAATTTTCCAAATAGTGTTCCTAGGAGACTAGCTCTTCTTCTTACTCTTTCTAGGGTGTTATTGATGTCGATTTTCCAATTGACAGTCCTACTAAAATGAACTCGCAAATAGGACACCGAATTTCGGAATTCAAGATTTTCTTCGAGAAAGACTATCCGGTTTCCCCCATCATTGCGACTGTGCGGAGATCTAAAGAAAATCATACTGAATAGTCTGAACCAATAGACAGATCTGAATAGGATTGTTTTTGGTAGCGAAGTGTATCAATTTATATATATTGTTATTTAAGTGCCGTGATTTCCCCTAGTTATGGAAAAGCCATGTTTTTGATTCTAGCCCTGTATTCGCCTCTTATAGTCACATAGTCTATTTTATTAAATTGAATTACATAGTCTATTTGATTAAATTTGATAAGGTAATTATTAATTAAGGTGATTTGTATGGATTTTTTGTTTTTTAGGTTTATTTTTCCTTTCTCTTGAGCATAAAATCATATAATTGTAATATAAATTCTATGAAATTTTATTCTTAACCATTTATTATTATTGATAACCATTTATTGTTAATAAGTATTTGTTTATCTATGAGTAGCATTTAATTTTAGGTATCCACTTCTAGATGTCTATTATACAAAAAAAATATTGACTGTTGAGGAGAAACAAATCATGAGTGTAGTTGTGGTTGGAGCGGGTGCAGTTGTCCACACCCATTTCCCATAGCTGGACGGAAAGCGCTGCAATAAGACGTGTAGCTGCAGATACACGAAGAAGATGGCGATTAGAAGTTTAAAATATAGATTTGTTTTTGTGCAATTGTTTTTGAGAATAAGTAAAAAATAAAGAGAATCAAATGTATCAGTTTTTTATATACAAGTAATTAAAATAAACAAGCGATTTACCGTAACATTGGCAAAAGTTTAAATTTTTGAGGTGGAGTCATCAATTAGGCTCTAATACTTAGGCGTGCCTTCAACAGATCTCTATAACACAAACACCACTGTTAGAACACAAAAATGAAAGTCACACCAAAAAACTCTACCCTAAAGAAACTGACAAGTACAACTTGGATTGCTCATACACATGTCCTTAACACCTACCTGCTTGAACTAAGTTTCTCAGCAGCGGAGTATGCAGCTCCAGCCTGGAGACTCTTAACGTACGCCTGGCATGTGGAAACTTCTCTAAATGCACTGCAGCATACTTTAGACCTACTCCATCGCAGGAGTAGCTCTATCTGAGATAAAAGAAGCTGTAGTTGCAGAGGCTAAGAAAGAAAAGCCAGTCAAAAACTCATTTCAGTTTCTGCAGGATCACGCCGAACAACCTGACAAAAAATGGGGCTACGCTAATGGTGATCTTATGGATGTGGTGCTTTACAAACCAATGATCATCTGTTGGTGTGTGAACAGCTACCCCAAACCTGTCCCAATGAAGATCTAAATTAAGACGACAAAAAATCCCTGAATATCGTAAAGCACTGGAAGCTCACAATTTGACTGAAGCTAAAAAGAATACGAAAAGAAATTATGTAAAACACCCTCAGCGCAGTAAGCTCTTTAGTTTTGATATACTTCCCTGTATATCAATATATAATCGTACTAGTACTATGATATAGTAGTATATCATAATTCACAAAAATTTTATTTAAAAAATCCTTTATAAAAGGATTAATTAACACAAAAACCCTATCGGGCTACATCACACAACGTTTGGATGGAATCACTATTCCACCATCAGTGCTATCTAGGTTTACATGTTTGAAGCCACTTAATACATGTATAAAAACCCTATAAATAGGTATAGTTGAATTAATTTTAAGTTGCATTTTTGCCAATGAAATTCTAGAATGTTTAAGTTATAGATAGAATTTACATGAAGATTATTTCTGAAATCAATTGGCTTAGCTTTGACAAGAGAGATGCTAACCAGAGCAAGAGACCCTCATTTACAAAAGGATATCAGAAATATCGCCCAAAAATTAAGCGGAGTACATGCAGATCCTTCGCGTCCAAATGCACGAGGTCGTTGCCTATATTTTGCCCAGTCTGCTTAAAAAAAAGTCGAAACATTTTTCGCAGATATCTGAAGCTTTTAAGACATAGGTGGGGGTTATTAGATGACGAATAGATGAAAAAGTACTCGTATTTTTACCTTGCGTTTTTTTTTAAATAATAATTTATGGTCAGAATTTGATTTTTTATATTATCTCGGCTTTCATTGCAGTTAGAAACCTCTTTTTTTTTAATCTGGGGTAGCTCGTCGAAATATGAATATCTACATAGTTTTCACTGGGCGGGAAATCTGGGAAACCTCGGAAAAATTAAGTCAATTTGAAATTCACCGTATTAATAAAGATTACATGATTTTCATTCCCCGGAAATCTCGGAAAATCATCATAATTATAATTAATATAATAATATAATGTGTAAAAAATAAAAAATTACCTGAAATTTAATTTACAAAATATGTAAGTATTATTACATCATTGATATAAAATGAAAAAAAAAATATATGTTGATTTTTCGGGATTTCCTGAGATTTACCATTATTAATAATGCGATAGACTATTCCAGCCAAACTTCGTTTCGACGGGCTGTAAGTTTCGAAAAATTTGATAAATTTTATAACTATAGGTTTCAATATAAAGTTTCGATTTTCAAATTTGTGCAAATTTTACTACTTAATGTTTATAAACAATGGAGATATGATTTTTTTTTTAAATAGCCGCTAACTTCGTTCCTATTCGTCATAGAAGGTTTTTTAGGTACAAATCTGTAGCTTAAAAATATAGAAGTTATTACAATTGTTTATAAGTAAAAAACATGCCCCTTTTTTAAACGTTTATTTTGTAAATAATTTCGATGAAAACGCAATATGCATTTAACTTCTGAGATAGTTTAAGGCTTAAAGAATCTTATGAAAATTGCTAAATTTGTCTAGCATTATTAATAGAGCAAGTTCAATAGTTTAAATATTTAGCCTAGGGGATAAACAAATTAAATAACTTTTAAACTATTTGACTGATCGGAGGGAAATTTCGCACAAATTTAAAAGACGGTAATTCCTCGATGTTCAAATGTATTAATAACATTTTATTTTGTTAATAAAAAAAATTAATAAAATTTATAAACTAGTGCAAAAAAACTGCTTTTTTGCAAATATCTCCGTAAATTATTTATCAATTTTAATTTAAAAAACCGGAAAATAAAGATATTCTTGATATAAAAAATGATATAAATATTGTTTATGTAAAATATAAGAAAAAAAACTTATAGACAAAAAATTAAATTGTGACCATAAATTATTATTGTTAAAAAAAACCGCAAGGTAAAAATACCAGTACTTTTTCATCCATTTGTCATCTATGTCTTAAAAGCTTTAGATATCTGCGAAAATTTTGCTGTGAAATCGATGATTTTTGCGTAACCAGACTGGGCTAATTGTCCAAATCGTAAAAGACGATATTTTTGTGTCAAAAGCCAAAAATGGCTATGCTTAGAGCATGTTAAACCGATTTGCGAAGACTGCAATGAAAATTGAAATTAGGATTAGAATTTTCTTTATTAAATGTAAGAGAAGTACATTTTTGTTAACTTTTTTTGCATTTTCCTAAAGATGTTTTTTTTATTTTATCATTGGGTTTAAAATGGTTAAGATGTATTAAAAATAAAATAAAAAAGGATTGTAAATATATCAAATGTTTTGTGAAAAATAAAAACTGGACCTCACAGATCTTACGCGACTGTTGTCTTACGCGACTTATGTAATTTGCGTGTTCCCGATTACTCAAGGGTTAACTAATTTAGTGTGCATAAAATTAACTTGCTGCAGCAGTTTAATTTTAAATGCCCATTATTAATTTTTATAGGAAAACCATATGTTTTTTACTTCCTGATGCCCAATACAAATTACACCCACAAATGAAATATCCCTACTTGTCGCTAACCACAAACGGTTCTAAATAATCCATCATTTAAAGAAACTGATAGATACAAGAGTTGTAAATCATATTTGTGTGATATTAGGTCATTTTGTCGGGATGTTTCAAATAGTTTAGATACCGAATTTGCTATTAATCTCTTTGGTTCATTAGCAAAAAGGATCGGTAGAGGTTGATAAGGGTCTTTGATTAAACACTTCCTGTGAACTTTACATGACAGGATCATTAATAAAATTTTAGAGATGGTTAGTGATCGTTGATGTAGTTAAATAATAAGAGTTAATAGATGTACTCACCAAACTAATTATAAACACGAAGGTGCTATATGCAAAGAAATTCAGTATTTTTAGGAAAATTGGTTTATTACAAAATTTAGTGGTATTCATGTAGCAAAAACTGTTTTGTATACTTTCCCAAAATAGTAATGTATAAATGATGTATGTTATTATGAATATTTAGACTAACGAAATAAACATCTGGATAAAAAGTATGATAGCTTTAATTAACACAAAAAAAAATCAAAGAAATGACAGTTTCTAGAAAAAGCACAAGAACGAATATCCTTAAAAATGATAAAGGAGAAATTATTACTGGTGTGAAGAAAAGATTGTGTCACTGAACCAATTACATCCAAAAGCTATTTAATGATAAAAGAGACGAAACCACAGAGGATGCCGGACCACCAATATTACGGTAAGAAGTCATCTATGCCATTAAAGACACAAAAGAGGGCAAAGCTACCGGACCAGATGATGTGCCCATCGAATTATGAAAACTCATTGATGAAGATATTATTGATTTATTGAATATATAGATTGTATTAAATATATTTATTGGAAAATTGAACAAGATGTTCTCTTGTTGAACAAGCCCTCTTTTTATCAACTGGACCATTACTGGTTGCACACAGTTCACATTTCCGGCACCATCTTCTTACATCATTTTTACAGTTCGGCCAATAGAACCGTTCTCGAACCTTTTGCAGAGTCTTCGTAATACAAAAGTGTCCATCTAATGCACCATCATGCAACTGACGCAATACTTCTGACACTTTACTTTAAGGTACAGTCAACTGAAGTTTAGTTTCTGTACTATCATCGTTCTCAAAAGTTCTATACAGAAGATCATCTTCTAGCACTAGGCAATTCCATTGGCTCCAGTAACACTTGACTTCTGGACTATGACATGGATCATCTGCTTGAGCGTCTTGTAGCTGTTGTGGCTGCCATTGGTCAATAATGACGGTGGTTCGTCTTACGGGGCAAAGTAATTCTTCTAATTTAACACAATGATTACGATTTGCACTGTATGGCCGTCTTGACTGAGCATCAGCATTTGAATGACTTTTTCCAGCCCAGTGTTCGATCTGCTCCAGCTTTCTGACTGTTGTATTATTTTCTTGCAATGTACGGCGAATGTGACCTACGTCGCCACTATTTCAACATCTGGTTTCGCGCCTCTTCGGCATCGTGTTACGAACTACTTTCCGTACGATTTCCTCCAGACGTTTATTGTTTTGTTCGTCGCTTTCTTCAAAGATTCGTACTCGATAGCTCCGTGAAGCTCGACTAGCTGTCTCGTGTTCCAAAGCAATGGCGAGCGCTTCATCTAAAACGTTCTGTCTTGCTAGTCGTATAGCTTTCTGTAGTTCACTGTCTCTCAACCCATTGACGATGGTGTCTACAGCAATTTCTTCCAAAATGTTGTCTGGTGCCTCTGGATAAGCTAACCCCACTATACGATCAACATCTGCTTCATACTCTTCCAAATTTTCACTTGCTCGTTGAATTCTACTTCTTAGTTGCGCCTTGTAGGTAACATTTTTCTTGACCCTAAGGAATCGATCTTGGAATATGTGCAGCATCACCTCGTAAAGCGGCAGTCAAGGAAACAGCTTTTTCTTGTTCTGTCCAATGATTGGCTCTCACAATAGCTTCAAATTGCCTAAGGTATACGGACCAAGAAGACTTTTCATCAAATGGTGGCAATTTGAATCTCATATGATGTGTCGTTTCATCTCTAGGTAATTCTTCTTTTACTACCGGATCTAAAACTACTGCATTAACTGATGATAGCACTTTCGTCTCAGTTATCATGGTCTCTAATTGTTTGATCTTCTCTTTTATCTTATCGAATGTTCTAGAAACTTCTTCAAATTTTTCATTGTTCTGAATACATACTTCTTTAATTATTTGAGAAGTTTCGTGGAATCTTCTAGACACACTTTTGAATTTCTCGTTTATTTTTGGTTAAAACTGCTTCTTCTGCTGATTGAAACTGGAATGTCTCTAGGTCATCTCCATTCTTGTTAAAAACATTCTTCAGTCGTTCTTGTAGGATCTGCTTGAACCCGCTGCAGTCTTCATCGCGTTCTTCTAGTTGCTCACGCACCTGTTTTACTGAAAGTTGTACTAGCAGCATCTTTGGTCAATCACACACGTATTTTACAAATGTTTTTTTTTTACAAAGATCACTACCGAACTACGCGGATGTTTCTGATGAACAATACTTTTCAAAAGTTCAAAAGTCTTTTTCGAAAGTCACTGCTGAATTTATTTTTAAATCTCACACCGTACACCACTGTAGCGAGATTAAATAAAACGAGCGGTTCGAATTTATATAAATATATTTATTTATAAGTTTACAGCACGATTATATCTTATCAACTCACTTAACTCATAGAAGGTCTGCTTATATATAAAAGTTATTATGTACTAGAATATTCTGGAGTAGTCCACCTCTAATTCGTTTGTTTGACGGGTCGATATTTCCCGCGCTCGATTCATCTGGAAGCTTCTCGTCGTCTCGCGATGCAACCGTTATATGGGCTAAGTCGAATGCATGTTTATAACAATATAATGTTTAATTTATTTAATCTTAAGGTTCTTAATGAATTTCAGTTACAACTCATTGGCGAACATTTTGTATTGCAATTTAGCTGTATTCAGCGTTTCTTGTTTTTCTTTTGTCAAATTGTTATCCAATTATTATCTATCCTTATTTATCTATCTGTCTTTGATCTGTTATTTTGCTAAGAACTATATCCTTACCCATTCCCAACGAAGTTCCTGACTTAAGCAACGTGGTCCTCGTTAAGTCTTGGTGAACAATCGGCTTTTTAATCCGTAAACTGATTTTCGAAACCAAATTGTCTTTCAACTCAAATCTTAACTGTCTTTCCTTTTAATCAGCTTTTTATTCATAATTTTGCTAGCTTTTTCGTTACAGCGACTGTCATGTTTAGTGTAGTTGCTAAGTTTATCAGTCGTAATCCATTATCGCTACTGGTGTTCTGTAGGATATGCCTTTCTATAGTGGGCATGAAAACACGCTCTCGTCTAATTCTTGCATTTATGTCACCTAACACAATCTTAATGTCATTTATGGGACATCTTCTGTAGGCTTTATCTACGTCTTCAAAGAATTGTTCTTTTATTTCTTCTGCTTTGTCATCAGTCGGGGCATGTAGATTGATCAAACTGTAATTGAAGAATTTTCCTTTTTTAGCGTAAATAGCACATTCTTTGACTGTTTAAAAAATGTAAATAATAAGGCCTTTTGGTTTACAATAAATCCTACTCCATCTATGTGTTGACTTGCATTGCAGCTATAATATACCGAATACCTACAAAAAAACCATAAAAAACTACAGTACTAGGTTAACTAAAATTTTTGAAGAGAAGAGGCAGCAACAAACTGTTATAACAAAATTATGTCACAAAAAAATTACAGAAAATAAAAAAATGTGATATAACTAAAAATAGAAATACTAATAATAAAAAACAAAAGATTATTGACCAATCACAGAAGTAGTGAACGTTTGGAATCATAACTTATTTGGTCCTGCTGTTGAAAGAAAAAAAACATAAAACAAGCCATAAACTATACCTATACTCGCATGTACTTATTCTTGTAATAAAAATCCGTACCTGTTGATACCCGGGAGGTTTTCTTTATATTTGTTTAAAATGTAAATGGTTTTAATGATTTAGTCGGAGCAGCCCGTCACGTGGACTGGATTTATGGGGGTCGGATCCACCCACTTCCACAATAATATATTATATCGGAAATAGTACATTTGGCGCCATGGAATTTTAATGACAAAATGTTACCATACCATGAACGAGGGGAAACACGTGAATCTTTCAAATAAATCTCGGAGAAATCAGAGAAGATGACTTTGCTCGTTTATACTAATTGCTTCAAATATATTTTTTAGTTTTTTGTTGGTACGATACGTTTTTTCTTATAAATTTTTTTGTTAAAATGAACTCGATTGAGATGCATATCACAAATTGTAATAAATTCGACCGTTACTTGGTGGAAATCATTTTATTAAGCAATCAAATACTAAAAACTTTTGTCTTCAACACTTCAACAAATTTTATTATCACTACAGCAGTTTCGGCAGAGTGCTTTTCTCAAATGAGTTATTTTTGTTATGCGTCTAATACTTTATAGTCTTTAACTGAATAGGTTGAGGTGGAGAGAACTGTTTGTTTCAAGTTAGTCATTCAGAATTATATCTAAATTTTTTTAATTGTTAATTTGCATAGATTCTAATAAAGATAGCTTAAGGCCTTTATTTTGAATGTGAAGAATTTGAAATTGAAATTGGTTATTAAAATAATCATTATGATCTAGAAGGTGAATTGCGTACATAGAATCTGTTTTTCTACTATTAAAAGCCCCTTTGTTTTCTGCTATCCGTTTGTTAAAGGATCTACCCGTTTGACCAATGTAAGTTCTTTGGAAGTCGCCACATGTAAGTTTGTATACTCCACCGGGCTACTGCGTTTTTTTTGGTTGAGATTGCATCTTGAGAGATGCAATGTACCTGGTGTAATGATGGTACCCCATATAAGATTGCATCTCTCAAGACGATTATGTGTGTTCGAGAAAGTTCATGATATACTATCGACCAGCTCACAAATCGAGGCGTTCACACAAGCGAGAGTAGATGTGGACTATTCCAAATTATTCTAGTACATATAAACTTCTATATAATAACTGCGCTGATATTAGTTTAGTTAGTTGATAAAATAATATTGTTCTTTAAACTTATAAATAAATATATAAAAAGACTTTTAAACTTTGGAAAAGTATTGTTCGTTCGGAACATCCGCGTAGTTCGGTGAAGATCTTTACAAGAAATAAAATTAAAAAAGTGCGTGTGTGCCTGGCCAAAGATGCAGATTGCAGAACTATTAATAAAACAGTAACGTGAACTACTTAAACAACGAGATGATGATTCCAGCGGGTTCAAGCAGATTTTTTAAAAACGACTGAAGGATATTCTCAACAAGAATGGAGATGACCCAAAGACATTTCACGTTCAGTCAGCAGAAGAAGCAGTTATAACATAAATAATTTATGGAAAATTCGAAAATGTTCCTCAAATAGTTGAAGAAACTTGTTTCCAAAAGATTTGACGAGAAATTCGAAAATGTTTCTTAAATGATCGAAGAATCTGTTTCCAAAAGATTAGATGACACGTCTCGAATTATTAAAGAAGCAGCTAAGTAAAACACCGAAAAATTCGAAAATATTTCGAGAATATTTTTAAGAAGAGGCATTTAAAAAAGTTTCTAAAACATTCGATAAGGTAGAAGAGAAGATCAAACAGCTCGACAGCATGAAGACTAGTGCTAGAAAGTGCTATCCTGTAGTGAAAGAAAAATCACCGAGAAACGAAATGACACATCATATGAGATTCAAATTGCCACCAGTTGATGAGAAGTCTTAATAATCCAGAAACCTTAGACAACTGGAAGCTATTGGAACATCCAATCATTGGACAGACCAAAAAACGGCCGTTTTGTTGACTTCTGTCTTACGATCCATCGATGCGGATATCCTAAGATAGATTCCTAGTGGTCAAGAAAAATGTTACCAGACTTTGTTAACTTGGCTAGACAAACGTTACGGAGATGCTCATCTACAAGTCTACAAAGTACAAATAAGAAGTAGAATTCAACGAGCAAGTACGAATTTGCAAGAATTTGAAGCAGATATTTCTCGTATGGCACTGTTGGCTTATCCGGAGGCATATTGGAGACGACATATTGGAAGAAATTGCTGTAGATACCTTCATCAATTGGTTGAGAGACAGTGAATTACAGAAAGCTTTACGACTAGCATGACGGAAAGTTTTAGATGAAGCGCTTGCCATTGCCTTGGAAAACGAAACATTATTTAGTTTGCAGGTCCTGGTTCAAAGATGTAGGGCTATAGAACAACCAGTACAACCAGTGTTTTATCAACTTTGAAAAAGCCTTTGACTGGCTCACCCACGACAAACTGAAAGGAGTCTTTAAACAGGTGGGGATGACCAAAACCTCTGTATTATCAAAAGTTTGTATTGGCATCAATGTTCAAACATACGAGTTGGTCGAATACGAGGGAAGCACTGGAAATACGACGCGAAGTGAGGCAGGGCTGTATTGTATTGCCTCTATTTTTTAATGCCTACTCCGAGTTTAAAACGACTTATAAAGAGGGAGACCGAAACATATGTATTGAATATGGGCTGAAGCTTAGTACTTTTAAGATAAAACTTATGGTTGTCAATAAAACAAAGTTACAACCAATGAACATCAGAGCGTACAGAATAGAGTTAGAAAGAATCCACAAAATCACCTATTTGGGCGCCAATGTTATGTCCTCCGGAGGCGTGTCAGCCGATAGCTGACAGCCGTGCCGGACGCATCAAGGAATTTGGATATCGGTCAAAATACTTAGGAATTCCAAGTTTGGCCAAATCCAAATTTCTAATTGATTCGATGCAGGGAAATTCCACTTTCGCTACGTAAAACAAAGGATTTGTTTTACATAAAAGCAGGTAGATTTTCTCTCATCGATCAGTCGAGCTTGCCTCTTCTACTGTAGACCTAGTCGGTGCTATTATTGCTCCAACTAAGTTATTGTTTTATTTCTGATTTCCTATATACCATTTTTTTTATTTTAGCATTATTGTATATTCAGATCTTTTCAGGTTAGAATATTACATTAATCTATATTTTGTTCATGTACTGATTGTTTGATATTTTATTTGAATATTTTGATTGTTTATTTTTCTTGTATTTTGTGTCTAAGTTGTTCTTCCGTAAGTTAAGAACACTTAGAAATATTTATCTTGCTTTTTCTATTTTATATATTTGATTTTGTACTTTGTATCTAAGTAGTTCTTTTCGGTAAGTCAAAGAGCTCTTAGAAGTATTTCTCTGATATCTGACTTGTTATTTTATTGTGTGTCTAAGTCGTTCTTTTCCGGTAAGTCAAAAGAACCCTTAGAAATATTTTCATATCGCATTATTATTTCTGATATTTTATCTAAGATATTTTCTTCCGTAAGTTAAGAAAATACTTATATATTTGTCTATTTCATTTTTCCATTTTTTGCTAAGCTGTTTCTTCCGTAAGTCAAGAAACACTTAGCAATATTTTCACATCTTTTCTATATTTGATTTTTCTTATTTTCTATTATAAGTCGTTTCTTCCGCAAGCCAAGAAACACTTATAAATATTTGTGAATTTACTTTACTATATTTGATTCTATTGTTTATTTTCTGTTCTAAGTTGTTTCTTCCGTAAGTCAAGAAACACTTAGACATATTTCTATATTCTGTTTCATTTTTGCATTTCTCGTTTTATATTTTGAGTATTTTATTTTTCCACTTTAAGTCGTTTCTTCCGTAAGACAAGACACACTTAGAAATATTTCCATATTTTACTCTCACATTTACATATTTCATTTATCTATATTTCTGTCCTAAGTTGTTTCTTCCGTAAGTCAAGAAACACTTAGAAACATTTTTCTTTGCATTATATTAATTTACTTGTTTACTAAGTTATTCCTTCCGTAAGTCAAGGAATACTTAGATTATTTTTACCTACCTGTTTTCCATTTTTGCTCTGTTACTTTGTAACTGTTCCTTGGAACCGTTACCTATAACAGATATTTGTCACTGGAACTGTTATTTATAACAGCGGTGGTATTTAACCTTTCTACCAGCGACAAACCAAAGATGGTGAATACCCGATCCAATTCCGGGGATAGGAAGAAGCCCGAAGAGCCGGCGACGGGTCCTACAGGCCCAAATGCCCCCTCCCGGCAACAGTTAACGATTACTGGGTTATAAGCAAAGAAATAAGAATATGCTTTAAAGAAGCCTGAGCATTCTTCTATAAATTAAAGAAAATTGTCATTAATAGAGATATTACATAAAATCAGATTAATACGATGCCACATATTCTCCATATGGCTGTATAGCATGGAGAGCTGGGCTCCTACAGCAACACTGATGAAAAAACTTAGGGCCTTTGGGATGTGGATTTACCGAAGAATATTGCAAATAAGTTGGGTTGATCTAATAATAAATCGCTGCCTGAGTATTACAAGGGTGTATGTAACAAAATTAAAAAATCAGCAATTTTAACATAAAAAGTTTCTATGTATCATAACGAATCCATAGAACTTTGTAAATGTAAAATATATGCATGCAATCCTCTAAAATTAATCGAAAATTATTGGTTTATGTTATGAAAATATGAAAAGAGCACAACATAGTCCTATGTTAAACATATGACTTTGTTTTTCGCAAAATTTTAGTAAACCGAAAATCAATTGCAATCTAACTTAAATTCACAAAACTCTATCCGCCTAAAGTTATCTTCCGGAAACAGTTAGTGTGTTGGTTGTATCCTAAAACAGTGATACAAATTCCTTTTGAGAACTCGCTGGACAGTTAGAGCATTCACGTTAACTTCTCTAGCAATTTGTACACTATTACAGGGTTCATTAGCGTCCACAAAAGCACAAATATCAATATACGTGTTTTGACGCTCCTCATTGACAGGTCTAACACGTGGTTCATTACCTTTATGACACTTTTTACAACTGTTTACACATCCCGAAGTTTAAAAATGTTTAATGGTGTTTTTAACTATTGTAGCACTTGGTGGGGGTCTATTTTCGGAGGCAACAATAAATAAATCAATTACTTTGCGTATCGAATGACCCTGAAAGTACCATGTTACAAGTTGCACTTTTTCTTGAACGGTATACAACGTAATAGGCATTTTATTAATTATTTGCTTATTCTTTCAGAACTTCGTTTGAAATTTTTAATGTCAATGTGACAATTACGACAATTCGTACCTACTGTGAAATGACTATAGAGGTGGAAACGTGTAACATATTACAGCGATTGTCATTGTGTTGTATGGTCAATAAAACAATGTCGTGATCTGTATAGGATTGACATTGGAGTCAGTCGACTAACCTAAGATTAAAAGTTTGCGATTAGAAGTGTAAAACGTGGTTGTGGTTACTACAAGATTTGCTGAAAGTAGGTTTAAATACTCCCTTAAACTTAAATAAATGTACTATTAAGTGAACTTAATACAAAAAAATTTAAATTAATTATGAAATTTCTGCAAAAAGTTAAATTAGTTTATTGACGTTTCAACTTCCACTTCGGAAATCGTTCTCAAAATACAAACATTGTTAAAAAGTTAAATTAGGTTAATTTAGGTTAGTAAAATTAAATGTTCTGATTGTCAAATTAATCGTTTGAATGGATATTTCCTTATATGTGTATCTACATGCTGCTCACCTATCTAATCGAGGTTTACGTCTTGTGTGTTATAATGAAGCCTCTCTGATGGACTCCTTAGTGTGAAAGGTGTCCCTGTACAATCCTGTATAAATAAATACTAATATTTATATGTAATTACGTTGCTAAAAGTCAAACCAAAGTCAAAAAACAAAAAAAATGTTCATATTGAAATAGCACTCTTGATTTATTTTAAAATGGTATTCTTTCAACAACAGCAACTGATAAGAAATGTGAAGCGTGGTTTATTCTTAAAATATATTTTAGAACAATTATTATTTAGCGTTTTCAACCAATAATTCATTCTTAAGTATTTTTTTAGTAAGGGTTTTAGAATTAGTTAACATTTTCTGTATCAAAATTCTTTTCGGATTTCTTTTTTTTTTCAGCCGCCAATATTTGCGCACATCTCCCTCTTATCTTTCATCTATATTTTGACTTCAGTTACCCTGGCGACGAAATCATCGATATCCCGATCAAAGTGTTTCCACTGCACACTTGCCTTATTTATTTACGGCTCTACTTTCTCCGAAAACTGCGCCAATTTTTAACCAATTACTCTCCCTCCGTCAAGAAATACGAACGTCTGGTCCAAAGTAGCTTAATTTCGATCATATGTTGTTCGGCGGGCGTTCAAACGAGACAAAGAGAAATCGCTTCGAATTTCAGTTCCCGGATTATATTCCGGGAGGGTAGCAATCCCTCTATTCCCGATTCCAGTTTCCGCTTTGTGTTCCCGCACCAGTTGCGGGATTATCGCCTAGCAATATTTCCTGCACGAGCCGTGACTTACTGTACAAAGATGGAACTAACTTTCGTCTTTAGATGTGCCAATTAACGTGCAACAATTATATCCATATCAAAAGCTTGCTTAGTTTTTTTTGTCTAAATATAAAAATAGAACGCAACAAACTATTCGAAATAAGTCTACTCTTGATATCCCACTCTATCAAACTCTTATAATGACCATACCACATAAAAGTATAAATAATATCTTCAGTAACTTTTTGGCGTTTAGATCGAAGTATTTCTCATCTAGTAACTGTGTTACTGGATCATCTGGATATAATGTAATAGTTCATATTTTTCATTTGTTTTAAATTTTACCTTTTCTCTTGCATACTAATGTATCCTTGTTTTCTTTGTCTCAAAGGTGCTATCAAGTATTCTTGTTATTCTGTTTTTTCTTAAATAATTGTGGCTTTTCCCTCGCTTTTTGTCAGTTGCTTTTCTTTCCCAGTTTGTTACGTTATGTCTTTTTATATCTTCTTTAACTTCGTTGCTTGATCTTGACGTCGGTCTTTTTCTTCGTCTTTTGCATGCCAATGCACTGGATAGTGGGAATTATGGGAATTGTAGATGGAATCATTCTCTGCACATAGCAAAACTATCTAAGTCGTTGTGCACTTCTAATATATTGGGTTCTTGATAGAGCTTCGTGAGATCTTTATTTCTTCTTCTTATTCATTGTCTATTTAAGTTTTTAACACCAAAGATTTTGCGCAGTATTTTTCGCTCCCAAACTGATAACAGCTCTTGGCATTTTTTTTGTTGAGATCCATGTTTCAGAAGCATATGTGACTATCGGCCTTGTTATGGTCGTGTATGTCCTTAGATTGGTTCTCTGAGATATATTTTTGCTTCTTAACAATCCATCGAGAGCATATATAGTGCGATTTCCCGACACAATTCTTTTCTGCATTTCTTCTTTGCAGTTAGTTTCTCTTCTAAAGACATAGTTTCTCTTCTAAAGACATTTCCTAAGTACACAAATCTTTTAACTTCTTCAAATTTATATTGTATTCCCTTTGCTGTTGTCATTGTTATTTACTGCCACCGAACGAATTGCTTATTTGTCTATTTCATATACTTTGTTTTAGCTTCATTTATATACAATGCTTTGGTTGCCTCCCTTTTTCCGAGTTTCATCACTGTTTCCATCAGATCTATTATGCTGCTAGCCAAGATTACCACATCGTCCGCAAATACTTAGCACTGATAATTTTTGTGGTAGATTAGACCTATTATATTAATGTTTGCTCCCTGTACAAACTTTTCTCATATTATGCTAAACCTTATAGATATAGGTAAAACAAACACTCCTGACCATGGAGCTGCGCGAAGGCGGAGTCAAATTCACGTAAAGGGAGAAAGGTTCTATTGTAAGTGGAATTATACAATGCACAGTACAATGCGTTTCGCATGGAAGTGGAGACTAAACCAAATTTCGTCTACTGCGCCGTGGTCAGGAGTGCTTGCACTATCTCTAATAATAGATCATTCTGTCGCAATCCTTCTGTAATCTCAAAGCTTTCTGTTATCCTAATGTTAATCTTAACTTCATTTACTGTACTTTTTGGAGTGTTAATTTTATCATTCCAATAAGCTTTGGACATATCTTTGGAACATCCATATCTTGCAGTTTCCTTCTTTTGATTCGATCGAAAGCCTGTTTAAAATAAATGAAAAGAACCATCGTGTTTTTATTATATTCGTAACTTTCAGCCTGTATTTCTCGAAGTGTGAAGCTCTGAAGATCTGATCCACAGTATTTCTGCCTTTTCTGAACCCACATTGATATTCTCCTATCCTCTTATCAACCTTAATATGCTATGTTGATCAGCCTGGATAATTCTGACTATCAGTCATATTTAGTTTTTTGTGAATGTTCTGGAATTTATTTTCTAACTGATGTCCTCGAAATTTATTCATTTCAACCGTTATGCAGTTGCTTCCTGGGTATTTGGCCATCTTTTAATTCTGGATAATATTCTGAATTTTGCTAATAATCTAAGCTTGTTCTTCGCTCTGTGTTTTATTCACTAGATCCATTGCTTTTTCTTTATTGTCATTTGTTTGGTCAGCTTCATCTAGAATTTGACTATTTTTATAGATTTCCTTGATATGTTCAGCTTTCTTTATAACGTTTTTTTTTTCGTAGTATTTTTTTTTTATTTTATTTCTTTGCTCGATGTAATTTCCTGCGCTTCTCTTGTTCCTTGGGTTATCATTCTTTATCTTAGCCTGGCCCGCTCTTCCAATTCTTGTTCACATTCTTCATCAGATCATTCTTGTTGTTTTTTCTTTGTGAACTGACAAAGCCATAGGATATTCCCCCTGCGTTAGTGTACATAGATAAATTGTGATGTGCATCCCGGAACACGAGAAATGTTCCGGGGTAAGTCATAGCCTAAACTAAGCTAACGCAGGAGGTTAAAATTTTTAAAATTGATTTATTTAAAATGGTTTTTAATTATTTATTATTCAAATAAATTAAATATGGTACTGTAAAAGTCTTATATTTAAATGTTAAACATCATTTATCCAACATATTGCAATTATGCTAGTCAAAAAACACGAGCGAACAGTAATACATTCAGGTATTATAAAATATACATATATATAAAAATAAACTAAGAGCCCAAGATTCTATAAATTAAGGAAAAAAATGTTTGCCAAAATACATTTAAAAATATTAAAGTTACGACTCCTCATAATTGTCACAATTTGAACACGTCTTTATTGCATGTTCCAAACAAATTT
Organism: Diabrotica undecimpunctata; assembly: GCF_040954645.1. Taxonomy (NCBI): domain Eukaryota; kingdom Metazoa; phylum Arthropoda; class Insecta; order Coleoptera; family Chrysomelidae; genus Diabrotica; species Diabrotica undecimpunctata. The sequence goes on along the minus strand of NC_092811.1, from coordinate 112,663,952 downwards.
GAGTCTTACATGCATGCATATGTAAAAACTCTTCCCATCTTTACTTCTTGGACAAACATCTACTGCTTGTCATACGTCGCTTAGGTCCCAATTGATGTATCGCTGGTTACTGATTAGCACGTAGTGGTCGACGCAAGAAAGGATTTTGTCTTCGTTGGTTTCGAAACTAAGAAATCAGCTGCATACCCAGTTCTTTAAAAAAAATTTGTGTCAAAGTCCAACGACGACTATTTCTTGATACGCTGTAATTAGCAGATAACTCATCTAAAGTGACTACACCCCCTTTGGTTCAATTGCAAAAATCGATCATTTCAGGTAATTTCTTTTCACCAGTTTCTTCGATTATAGTATCATCATGATGCAATGTAGAAACAAGGATTACATTTCTTGACTTTTTTGGCACATATGAGACAGCCGTTATATCTTCTTTGGATGCAAATTTTGAATCGTTAATTTCTCTTCCTCGTGTGTTTGGAAGTGCTGTTAGAAATGGTCTTTTATTTTTTCTACCTTTCTTAACCAATGTAAGATGGTGAGCCTGAAGTAGATTGATCATGAGCGGATAACTGTTAAGCCAGTTATCGAAAGCAATATTACGTTTATTATCAGAAACTGGCCAAATCACACGTTTAACTATGTCTTGAGGATTGTTATTTTGTCGGAAAGGTCCTTCTGGCTGTGTGCCGATGTAAACTTACTTCCATGTTTAGACAGTAGTAAATTTTGGAATCGACTAGCGCAAATACTTTTAACCCATACTTCGCTGGCTTATTCGGTATGTATTGAGGAAATGGCCCACGTTCCCTGAATGATTCCAGTTTTTTGTCTATTGTAGGATGTTGACTTGGTATATAGTGTGTCTTACAGTTGCCAACGAATTGATCAAATAATCCTTTAATTGACACATTGTCGAATCGCAAACGTTGCAACAAAATGGAATATCTTTGTTATGATATTGTTGTTCGAATGAGATCAATACCGCTGCCATTAGTATTCCAAAGATCTGAAATATTGTGTCGGTTTGACTTATAAAGTCCCGTCAAATAGAGCAGGCCTATAACAGCTTTGATTTCTTTTTTATCAATCTCTTTGACTAAATACTGATGTCGTGCATCGTACCGTGGCGCTTTCGTTAGCTAACATTTCTTCTGTAAACAATAAAAACCAACAATCAAGAATCTCATGCTCTTCCTCTTACACCTGCTAAATATGCAATTATATTATCCGACCTTGTTCTCACTTTTTTGTTATTTGGAAGCTTTCCCACTACCACTTTCTGAACCGCTTGAAAATTCACTTTCTTCTTTCTCTTCAGGATGCTCCTGCAATCTTTCTAATGCGGTTTATTCTTCCTCAGATTAAGATTCCTAAGACATAATTATTGTATAATTCAGTAATGCTAAGAGAACAATAAAAATTATAGTTCATCCCGAAAAAATATCAAAAATATCATGTAAATTTACCTCTAGAAAACAAAACAACTAAAAGTTACAACAGTAGTGTATCGGGGTATAACACACCCCAACCGTCTTTGACCAATTCTTAATTGAAACTGAAATTGAATGGACAGTTGGCAACAAGGTCATCGTGAGAAAACATTTATAAACTACAGATACTAGGCGATTTCATCTAGGGTAAAAAGAAGGATAATGAAGAACTGAGATAGGCACAGAGTAGTTAATCAACGTTTTTAGACAGTGAGCACCCAAAAAAAATGGGACAGAATTGCTGCAGCCAACCAAGAGATGGCTGGTTGGATGAGTTTGGATGGCGGTAGCAATTCAGTCACAGTCTGGTGAGACTAAAACGATAGTATATAAGACCAATATACACCGGGATGTGTGAGGGCAATATACACCTCGAAATGCACACCCCACCATACGCACACATAGTAGTAGTTTAAAAGATAGTTAAATCATAATTCAAAATATATAAAAGGCCCGTCAGGCCGTACAGGCTTAGGACCCTCAGGCAGATCATATGCAGATCCTATCGCGAATTCCGAGCACCGAGGTCATGTGCGCATACATGGGCTCGCTGGCCGGACCCCACTCGGATGCTCAGCCGGCGAGGAGAACAAAATTTATTTTGCCAAATCGGCGGCTGAGTGGCCGAGCACACACATTTTTTTGGACAGAGAGTCATCAGCTCAGGCTGGTGGCTCTCTGTTCAGAACATAATCTTTTTTTCTTTTCGGGACACTAGTCCCGATGTCAAGTTAGAGTAACTTCAATAGAGTCAGTAAAGTAAATAGAGAGAAAAGTCGATATGTTTGCTACTCCTACAGTTAGGTGTCCTAACTACAATCAATAAAAACAGAGGATGTTCCATTACAGGCCATCCAAAGTAACTTTTAGATCATAAGCCTCCTCACGTAAATCACACGATGAGGAGGGGTGGAGGAAAAGCCTGGGCGTCAGATAGGTACCACTTTAATAACGAAGTGTGACTGGTTTGATCTTTGGACATGTGGATCCCACTTTACGTCGGAGCAGGGTTGATCTCTGTGTATGTGTGTGTGCGAGATTTCATCTACTTTGGATTTTATAGTAATAAAAGGAGTACCTAGAGTATGGTATACCCAAGAAGACCAACCGTGGGTTAAAATAGATGGAACATTTTTCGAATACAAAAATTTATTATTTGAAAAATTTTAAGTCTAATAATAGACTTGAAACATTATACAATTATTCAAAAAATTTATATAAAACATCAATTTTTAGTGTTTAACGTATAAATTTGTTGTTTTTCCTATCTTGATCACATTTAGTAATTGACAGTTAAAAAATATAATATTTATGACTCGATGTATAGGCTTCAACCTTAATGAACTAATAAATCAGATCATATCTCATTCACGGGTTTCTATCAGAACGAAATAAATCTGTATTCTTCATACTCTAATTAAAAACAAGTGTTAAAATCACCATATTACTAATGTCTGTATTTCCTCGCTGGTAAATTTCGATGACCACCAACTTTTTACCAAATTTGAATAGAATGCCCATTCGGACGAGATATGGGGTACTTTAGTACAATAATCACCTGGGTTGTCAACGTTAATTAACAATTTGTTATTCATATCGTCTAGAAAATCCTCAAAATAGGCATACAATTAATTTTTTAAATTTTCGAACACACAAACCCAAAGATAGCTCCTGTATACTCTGTAATGGAATATCAGTACAATAAATCGGTTTGATTTTAATTTGATCATAGAGCTTTTAATTAGAAATTGGTTAACCAGGTAGTTGTTATACTGCTTAAAAAAACCGTGGACACATTTATATATTTAACTTCATCGCTTGCACTATTAAAATCAAACTTTTTTAACACAAAAATGAGTGTTACTCAATAATAATAACTTGATATTGAACAACTCAAATTTATCACTATGCAAATTACAATATTACAAATGATGAAAAGGTTGCTGGTGTGAGCACATATTCATGAATGTAAGGGACTAGGGTCTTATAATTACGATACGTGTTAAGTTGTAAATTTTTATATAATAATTAATTATAATATATAATTGAATATATTCATTATATATATTAACCCTTTCAGCCCTGAATTTTTTTCCAAAGGTAAAATTTTTCTGGTAATATTTTATTTAATTGGACACCTAAATATTCTTTATAAAATTTTTGACCTCCCACTTTTCATTTTACAAATTGGTGGCAACTGCCACCAAGAGGTTATTAAGCCATAAATAAACATAAAATTGATACAGAATACAAAATACATACAGAAAAAGCATGTATAAAATATATTATGTTTTATTGACGTCTTGTATGATAACTTTTGAAATATTTTCTGTCTTTTAACAAGCACAGAAAGATGTTACACTTTTCACACATCGTGCGTGATCTTCCGCTGCATCCTTGAAAACCGTAACGCTGTACGTGACCTTTTGTAGGAATTGGCCAATGAGCAATTCCATCATATCTCACTTCGCTGACAGGTTGTTGCTGTTTCATTCGTTTGGAAGGTTGATCTTTTAAAAACGTAAAAGGAAAACTTCCAGGGGAATCTCTAGGAGAACTTCCAGGTGATTCATTTAAAGGACGACCTCTTTTTGGTGTTCTCAGTGTAGCTTTAGAGAAAGCTAAAGAACGTAAAAGTGAATTCCAATAAATCTATTTTCTTATTTTTAGGTTTATTTTAATTGTCACAACGATACTCCAATTATGAGTTGGACACTGCCACATTGAAATAGTGAAACATTACTCATAGAGTCCACTTCTTACGTATAATAAACGTTCTATAAAGTGATACAAGGAAATCATTTTTATCCACACCGCCCGTACTTTGATTGTAAAGTTTAATTACTGCTGGACGTTCAACTTGTACATATGTTTTTTTATCCCAACGTTTGACAGTATCAGTAGGCTCTAAGCCTATAAAATTTAAGGCCACATTTACGACCTTGTTATCGAACCATCTAACTGCAACAAAATTTTGATTGGAAGTAATTTTTGAGTCTGAACTTCCTCTTCTTTTAAAATTTGAGCAAAGTTACTCTTACTTAGTTGTTCAAATGGATTGTGTCTCTTCCAATTCAACAAAGCTCTTTTCTACATATTTTTAAGTGGCTTGAAATTAGAGACGTCGGCGGGTTGAAGAATTCTAGTAGCATCTGAATAAAATGCCACTATTATTTCGAGGTCTGTACATAGTTGACTTAGTTGGTATGTTAAATGTGTTTTGTGCCCGTCTACAAATATTATAATTGGAAATGTAACATGTTGTTTTACTAAATAAGGATATAATATCTTAGATATATAATCATGAAAAGCATCTGCTTGCATCCAACCTTTTTCACTAGTAGCAATACCCCACCCATCTGGAACACCTTCTGCGATGCTTTTGGGTAATATTTTATAAGCATAAACGATCATCGGTGGCTTTGTAACTCCAGCAGCAGAAAATGTGAACATTTTTGGCACCTTTTGGTGCAAGAACCCTATCTTCTTTCGGACAAAGGGTAAAATAAGTTTCATCTTCGTTGTAAATTCTGCTAGGATCAGAAAGAATGTCAAAATAGTCTTTTTCAATTAAATATTCTTGTATATTACTAAACCACTTTCTGATATCATTTTCTGACACGTTTCCACTGACATTGTTTACAGCTTCAGGAATTCTATTTATAAATTAAGGTGTTTTCTTAAAATCGATTAATACCAATAATCCCCAGAAAGATTGTTTTTAAATGGATTTGGTCGGGGTCCTGATCCAAAAATGACCAGATTTGACTGAAAAGAATCTTGGATGTCCTCTTTTCTTTTGGGAAACCCTTTTCTGTGACAATCTACTACCCATTTTTTTAATACAGTTTCTTCTGAAATACTTAAATAAGTATTTGGACCATGTGCTCATTTTTTAAATTTTTCGCTTAGTCTAAATTATTGGCAGCACTGCCAATCACTAGCATTTGCTATAATATGACATCCAATTGTTGGCATTAACAAAAATAATTATGCTTATGTAGAAAATAAGCATAAAAACGAGAAAACGGTACAATGTAATCTAGAGATTAACCTGATATACGTATCATTCTAGTTATCACAGCCAATATTACGATTAGAAACTTACCTCTAATACTGATAATGCCTTACTGAAATCAGGTAAAATGTAATGATTACTTAACTTCTAACCTTCACTCTCGAAGAATTGGCGGGATATTGACAATTATAGTATTTTACGCCCTACCATAAATAATATATGTTGCCAGATCATTATAAAAGTGGAAGTAAGTACTTACAGTGAATTGCTCCTTAATTAGGTATTTAAAAATAAAGTGTCCGTCCACTGCCAATAATTGGGATAGTGCCAAAAATTGGGTGGTTTACCCTAACACCGACTTTGGATTTATTCAAGAGGTATATTTTGGAAATATGTGTTGATTTATTGAAATTATTTATTTAGAACTGACAGCACTATGGTAATATATAAAAAGGTTCTATTTTTGATATAAGTTTGGGTGTGCAATAACTCCAACTTGTAATTATCAAATTATGATGAACCAATTGTGACCTGTATTTGGGCAAAAAAGAAAAAATTGTGATGTCATTTAAATTTAAATTAAAAAACACTTGAGGACAAACAGAACACATTCAAAAAAACAAAATGACACAACAGACACTTAATTTAATTTAAAAAGAGGGCATTTTGTAGCACTAAAACGCCATGTTGTGTCATACTTAAACTGTTAACTTAAATTAAACTTAATTGACATCACAATAATTTCTTTCGTGCTGAAAATTGTGGAAAGTACATTGAGTATTTTAGTAAGCAATAAACCAAATAAATCTCGGTGTGAGAACGTAAGTAACATGATTTTTAGTCTAAATGAAAACAGTAACAATTATTCTATACTAGTCAACACGAAAGTTCGTCCCTGTATTAGAAAAAAAAAGTAAATAAAAATACTAGAATAGAATGTAGAATAAAAAATTCTTCGGTTAGATAAAGATTACAAACAAAACGGAAGCATGAGATGTAAAACGCGATAGCATTGTTTTACGTTTAACCTGAATATCTGAAATCTGAGCCACAATAAATCACCAAAAGGCATTAATTGCGTACTGTAACTACGGTATATCATTTGCTTCTGAACTCTCTAATTACCACGGTGATTTCATAAGAGAATTACATGTTATATTTTATTTTAGAAAGGGTCGTTGTAAATGATTGCCAGAAAGATTCAAAATATGTGGTGGGTAATTATCAATTTTCTAGAATTAATTATTTCGGTATTTTATCGTTTCGAGTTTAGTGCATCAACACCAAAATCCACAGTATTCAATTGCCAAAATTGTATATACAGGGCGAGTTTTTAGTGCGGCATTGGTCAGTAATTCCATTACGTTTTTTTCTAAATAAACAAATGAAGCGTGTTCCTTTTTAAAATTATTATAGTTTCTTAACAATTCGATTTTTATGTGAACAACACTAAAATCCGTTCACAAATTGTTGAGAGCACGAAATGTGCCTCACAGTCATAAAACGGTCGTAAAATTTGTATCATCATAGGCGTCCCTGAGGTGTTTATTCATTAAAATTAATGCTTTTTACATTTACGGCTAATGTTGGTTATTATATTATATTAATAAAAATAAGAATTTAACCATTAACAATTTTATAAATAAGAATACCATATCTCTTTGGATATTTCAATACCAATCTTCGCGTTTAATCACTCTACTAGAAAACCTGGAATTCATATCCGAAGGTACTATTCGTTGCAAGATAATTAGGATGGAATTCCCCAGATTTTTAATAATATAATGGGTATAAAGATGCCGGCTTTGGCCACGTGATTCGTCTGTTCAGTTTATATTCGAAATTTAACTTGAAAAGGTATACGGAAAGGTATACGTACCTTTCACTAGTGCTCGTTTTGTTGGATTGTTTGTGATGGCTTCATCATCAACATCATTAAGTTTTACACCGGTACTGTTGCGTACAGTCAGTAAGTCTGTCTATTCACTAAGAGAGAAGACTATTTTCCTGAATGTTCACGATGCTCTGGTTTCTCAGAATCCCACAAACACTGTTCGCAACATAGTCGAAAGTTGTGCCAACATGACTGGCGTAGGGGAGTCAACTATATATAGGTTCCTATCAGAAAGAAAAAAACACAACTTAGACATAAATCTAAGTTCAAAAAATTCGTAGTTGACAAAATGGCGGAAAGGCGAAACATCACAGTCCTTAGACTTCCACCTTACTACTGCGAAATAGATCCAATTGAACTTATTTGGGCACAAATGAAAAGTTATGTGGCTAGAAAAAATACGTCATATAAAATACAAGCTGTACGTGAATTGTTATACGAGTCTTTACAACATATTACAGAACAAAACTGGAAAGATGTAGTAAGACATGTAATAGCAGAGGAACAAAAAATGTGGGATCTTGATAACATAGGTAATTGACGCGACCGTAGAGACACAACCGCTAAAAATTAACCCTCAAGACGACTCGGATTCCGAAGTTGATCCTATTTATTTTGAATTTGAATAGTTTTCTAATTGTAATTATATAAGGTTAGTAATAGTAGTTGTAATCGTAAGGTGTTAAAGGCGAAAGGCGCAAAATGTCGCCTGTCAAAATGTTCACTGTTTTTGAAATGTATCCATTTTTTTCAAATCCTGAGAAAACTAAAAACCATTTTTTAAAAATTTAAAGGCAGAATGAAATATTTATTAGAATTAATAGTTAATTAAGTTTCGTTTGCATGCAATATTTTCAATTAAAAATTATACTATATTTTCTCTTTTATTTTCACCCCTGTTACATAACATATTAAAATAAACATTGTAGAAGTTTTCAGGGACTTTCTTCCCTCAGTAATAATGTAATCTTTCATTCTGCGTTTAAATTTTTTAAAACTATTTATTAGTTTTCTCCATATTCGAAAATAATGGATACATTTAAAACACATTGAAAATTTTGCCAGGCGACATTTGGCGCCTTTCCCCTTAATTAAATAAATGTATCTTTTACAAATGGCAAGAAACTTTTTATTTTTGAATAAAATAAAGAAGTTTTATTAAAACAAAAATACAATTTACATAAGTACAATTTAAAAAATATATTTATTTAGTTCAAATAAATGTTTCAATCATATACTCTACGACACTGGTCGATCATCTGTAACCATTCAAAATACCTTCGTAATCGGATTATAAGGTATTGTATTCCTTCAGATACAAGGTGGGTTAGTCGAAAACATCTTAAACCGTCAGTTAGAGGTTGGTTTTTACTATTATATCGTATTACCTATCCTCCCTGTATTTCAGTTCTTCAATTAGGGTTAAACTTGTGGTGAGCTATCGACAAATTGTGAACCGACTGTAGCCCTTTCACACAAGGCTTTTCTATTTTCTTTAAAATCTCTCCAGATACGTACTCTGTAAATTTCGAATGAATTTCTATCTTTTAATTTATTTAACACGGTCTCTACAGAAACATGTTCTTTCTCTTTTTACACATTTTATATATAATGTCTCTTTTTTTTAGATTTACAACACTCGGGAAGATCTTTAGACCTTACGAACGGTGTATCGATACGAAAAATGGAATGTTCCGGAGCTAGACTGTAGCGGTTTACTTTGCTTACCACATTGGGTATCACTTATAGGGGGTTGAAAGTGGGGACTGAGCAATTCTTGGGCTGGGGATAGGGTAAGCAAGCAAACCGAAACGTTAGCCACTCTTATTTTGGTTGGAGAGCTGGGTCGTAAGTAAGTGAATAAAAGAGGGACTGAATGGGGTCTTGTTCTTCTTAGAGTGCCATATCCCTACGGAACGTCGGCGACTACCATGCTTTTAATATTTTTATACTGATCTCGGTTTTGCGCTACGTGTAGCAATTGGTCCGCTGTCAAACCTGTCCACTGCCGCAAATTCCTCAACCAAGAGAGTTTCTTCCGTCCTATCCATTTCTTTCCTTCGATTTTACCGTTGAGAATTAGCCGAAGGAACTCATATCTTGGTCCTCTGATTATATGTCCAAGATATTCTAGTTTACGCCTCTTAATAATATTTAATAGAGTTCGTTGATGTCCCATTCTTTGAAGAACTTCTTCGTTTCTGGTTCTGCTAGTCCATGGAATTTTTAGTATCCTTCGATACAACCACATCTCAAACGCCTCGATTTTATTCATGATATCGGCGTTTAAAGTCCAAGTTTCACATCCATACAAAGGTTCCTAAACTATTTGAATTTGGACGCCGTTTAAAAGAATCTTCTCGCTGCATGGAAAGCAAGGCTTTTCTTTCAAAAAAAAAAAATATTAAAAGGTGAAAATCTTTTTAAAGGAAATAATTCTACACTTGGTTCAGAGAGAAACAAGCTCCAGACGTTGGGCGATACTTGTAAGAAATGAAAATATCTAGATTTTTCAACGGAGCTTACATTGAGGTTAACTTTCAAACAAAACAATTCAAACTTTATTTCAAATCTCTAGTAAAAGGTATATTATAAAATAATGCCGTGGAAGGATGGAACAACCGGTTAAACAGAATGTTAAAGAAACCTCATCCAAACATATACATTCTCATAAAAAATTTAAGAAAAGAAGCAGAATATTAGATACGATTTCATATTAAATACAATAGACTTAAACCTAGAAAATAAGAAACGAAAAAAATGTATATTCAACTGGATAATAGGATAAAGAGTGCAACAGAACAATTGCAGTGCTCTTGTGATATAAAATCATTTTTGGTGTCCGTGGAAAAAAAGGGGTAAAAAAAAGAAAAAAATTTTTTTTTTTTTTTATTGTATAATGGCTTTGGCATAGCCAATTAGCCAGGAAAAAAAAATTAAACATGCCTATGATTTATCATAGCTAGTTCTATATGGCCTGGATAAAATGTGAAGAATTTTTTTAAATGTTTGTACTTAACTTTACTAATACACATTAAATATAAAAAGACATGAAAGCATCTTAGGGAAGGAACTCCAATTTTTAAATTTATAATACTGTTTAAAATTTACACAAACAGTAAGGTAGCCAATTTATATAGAAATAATCAACAATTCGTTAATATTTTATTTATGTAATTTACTATTTTAATTGGAAATAAGCCACAATTTATGTTGAAAATTAAATTTATTGACGTTTTGACTTCCAAATCGGTTGCCGTTGTCAAAATACAAAATATTAATAAAAATAAAACAAATTTTTTTTATGTTGTTTGCTAAAAAATTCTTCTATAGTTTATTTTTATGAACGAGAGAGTAATTAGCATAATTTTAACTGGTAGCTCCGACCACTCCATGGGCGTGCTCAAGATTAATTGAAAAATTACTTTGAATAATTGTAAAAAATAAATGAATTATTTCAGTGTTATAAATTGTTATGTGTATGTAAACAAAAGTGACCTCTTTTATCACACACTATATTAGAACTGACTGGCCTACATTAAAAAGGGTTTTAAAAAATTCACATTTTTTTTAATTTTTAAAAATTACAAAAGAGAAAAAGAGTTTTTAAAACCGTCTAAGGTATGTTAAATAGATGAATAAAAGTATTAATATAAAACTTACAGCTATTTGTTACAAATCCAAATCAGATTCAGAAGATGAACTTTCAGAACCAAGATTTATAATAACTGGCTCGATCATTTTATCAGTAATATTGTCCAGCTTCCACATTTTTTCCTCTTCTTTAATAGTGTGATTTACTGCCTTTTCCCAGTTTTCAGGTTTTACATTATTTACGACCTCCAAAAACAACTATTTAACATCATCAATTTTAAAAGTGGTATTTTTTCTTGAAACTTCACTCTTTATCTGTGCCCATACCAGTTCAATCGGGTTTAATTCACAATGATATGATGGGGATCTAAGTACTGTCATTCCACGATTTTTGGCAATTTCATCAATTTCGTATTTTTTAAATTTTTCTTTATGAAGGGCACACAACGAATAAAGTTCCTTTCTTATAGATCCGGGATGATACGTAATATTTTTTGAACTCAGCCAATTCTGCAAGTCTTTTTTTAACCACTTGGTTGTGGGCAGTCCTTCTATAAGTCTGGAGTGATAACTTGCATTATCCATTACTATTACACAGTTCTTAGGAAGAATATCTATCATTCAAGCAGGAAAGGGACGCAGGAACAGCCTGCGTCCCTTTCGTGATGGTGGGTTTAAACCAGTAGATAAGTTATTTACAAAAGCGTGCCTTTGACTTGTAACAGTTTCATCCTGCCAAAATTTATTTGGGGTATGACCCTCGTTGATCCATGTTTCATCAAGATAAAATATTTTTCTTTTTTGGTTTCTCATTTCCTTTATGGTTCTTAGAAAATGTCTTCTCCATATGACAATATCGCTTCTTTCTGATAAAATAGACTTTCTGGGATTCTTTTTCCAGCGGAAGCCTATTTCTTTTAAAAGTTTCCATAACGTACTTCGACTCATTTCTGGATAATCCTTATCATCTCGAACTGAGACAAGAACTTTACAAGACAAGACATCTCCAATGTTGGAAATTCATGTCTAAAGAAGAATTCATGCACTTTCCGTCGAAGTCCTTCTTTAAAATGATATTCTATTTGAAATTTTGGTTTCCCTGGAGCATTACGTGGCATTTGAAAACTACCACATTTCTCTTCTTTAATAACTCTGTAAATCGTAGATTTCCCAACACCAAGTGTACTGCTAACTAACTCAACGGTCTCATCAACACTTTCACATAAACGTTTGTCTGTAAATGATTTAAAACAATTAAATATTAATGTTTTTTCATTAACTGTTAGAGGACCAATTTTTCGGCGTTTACACAGCACTTCCAAATTTTCCATAACACTAGTATACACAATAAACTGCACCTTGCAACTGAAGTACCTACTTTTAGTGAACTGTTAAGAATTTTGAATACGCCACTTGGACCTTCCTATATACAAAATGGAAAAACCCACTATCACATTTTCTGTGGAATAAGTTTAGAAGGTAATTATCTAGTCAATTACTGTCGTAGATTCCTGGAATTAAAGAATTAAATGTTTGATTGTTGAAACCCTTACTTCGTGGAATGCACTCATTTCAGATAAAATAAAACGTTTTATTTTATCTATAGAATTAAACTTTATCTTACAAATAGGCAAAGAATTAAACTTTATTTTGCAAATAGATAAAATAAAACGTTTTATTTTATCTAAAGAATTAAACTTTATTTTGCAAATAGGTAGGTACTTATTAAACTTTTATTGGTTATATATAACCAATAAAATAAACATCTTACATTTCTTGCAAATTCATTAGTACCTGTTAACCTCCATCACTCCGACACTGGCAACCTTATTTAGGGATTAGTAACCCTCACAACTATTGTATTCTATTCTGCTCCAACCTTTATACCTGGTGGTCATACTCAATTTAAAATTGTTTTCCTATATACTTCTGTAAACTTGTTGACAAATATCTGTTTTTCATTGAGTCACCCGTATCAACAGTTTAGGGATTTGCATACATAATTTATTGTTTTATTACTCTCTCATTCATAAAAATACACTTTAATAATTTAATTTAATCTGACTCATTCATATTGACAATTCAGACATATTAAACATTTTAAAGTAGACAAGAATTGTTCCTGTGTTGTATGCGCTTCTACGAAACAAAAAAATTAAAACGTATAGAAGGCTGTTTACAATACTGACAAAAAAACTAGGCGGTTGGAAACCAACAACAGTGAAGCTTGATTTTGAAGATGTTGTTATTCCAGCTCTCAAAACTGTTTTCCCAAATGTTAGACTACATGGATGCAACTACCATTTTAATCAGTCAATAAATTTAATTTTCAACATAAATTGTGGCTTATTTCTCATTAAAATAGTAAATTGCATAATAGGCCACAAAGAAATAGCTTCAGAACAATATTTTAATTATGTGACACTAAGGTTTAGTCCCTTAGAATAAACAAAAAGTTTATTTTGAATGAGATATTTACAATTAAAAATCACACTTAATTATCTCTTATTTTTCACCCCTGTAACATACTAAAATAAACATTATGGAAGATTTCAGGGACTTTGGCCCTCGATAATAATGTAACCTTTCATTCTGCTTTTAAATTTTTCAAAAATACTTATTAGTTTTCACAGGATTCGAAAAAAATGAATGCCTTTAAAAAGCATTGGCCCGAAATTTTGCGCCTACGCTCTTAAATTAAATATCTTCATTTTTTTTAATTAGTACACATAATCACACTACACTCTTAAAAGAAGCAAATGTTTTTATATCAAAATACTTTTGGCCGTAATAAAATTATTAGTAAACATTTTCTCCTCTTATCAACGTCTGTGGTAAATATTATTTAAATCTTACAAAAATTTGGTTATAGAATTATTCATGTGATAGTAGTAAGTAGAAAAAGGTAAAAATATTATTTGTTTATTAGGCAATGACCGCACATGCAACATAATAGCCGTGGTCGCAAATGCTACGACCGCATCTGCAGCGACACCATTTTAAAACTCGATTTTCTCTAAAATGTTTAATTTTGAGTTATACTGCTATTGTCCCGGTAAGCGATATGTATCTACTTAGATAGAAGTAATAAACAAGTTTGTGTTAAAAAATTTTTAAACAGGCCTTGGTCTTTTATTGTTAAACAGTAGGTAACTGTGGTATTTTTCTGTAAATCTGTGCATATTTTTCACTTTTTTATTAGCCTATCTATATATTAAATCAATCTCTTACTCTTATTTGATATTTAATCTGACAATTCAACTTCTTTTTCTAACATTTTCCCGCCAAGTTGCTACGATTATATTCCCGCCTTTCTCTTTTATTTTCCAACGAAATTCTCAGAAGAAAGTTTTATAAAAAATACTTTAAAAACTAATAAAACTAACTCTAGTTTCGCTAATTCTATACGATCTCAGAAAGTAATAGCTAAAACAAAAAAAGTCCTAAAACTAAAAGCCGAACAAAGGTGGAAAAACTGGTGTTCATCCTTAAATAGAAATATGTCTATTAAAAATGTTTGGAATGAAGCAGGGAAAATGCAAAGGAAGTATATTCCAAGTATTATTCATATTAATGATAAATTGATTGAAGAATTTTTTTTACAAAATAGCACCTACATCAGTTAATACTGCTACAGAAATTCAAAATAATCCTATAACTTCGTCACTTTTTTCTAAATCCATTTAGACGGAACTTGACTTTGCGCTAACTAATAGGTCTAACACCGCTCCGGGTTACGATAATATTAAGTATCCTATGCTTAAAAAACTTCCAAATATAGCGAAAAATGTATTACTTGATTTTTTTAATGATATTCTTTTTAAAGATGCAGAAATTGATATATTAAGAACCGTTATTGTCATACCAATCCTTAAAACAAATAAAGATCCCCAATTAGTACAGGAAGCTATATTTAAGTTGTGTATTTTTTTTTAATTTCAGTACTTAAATCATATTATTCAACTCTTCGTTATTAATATTTCATGGAATTTGCGTTTGCATTTAATTTTTATGTTTGAGGTATTAGCCATGTTGTGATTGGCTGATTGACACCTAGTCTATGCCTAGTCTAAGTTTTATGACAAAGTGACAATACTAAACTGACAGGTTCACTCACAATTCATCATCACCAGTGGCGGATCTAGAATTTTTTTTTCAGGGGGGGTCATGGGTCTTGAGGGTGATTTTGATATAGGATTTAGATTTTTGCACCTTTCAGTGGCTGATCCCCAGAAATTTTTTGTTGAGGGAGGGGGGGTCATGATGGGTCTTGAGGGTGATTTTGATAAAGGATTTAGATTTTTGCACCTTTACGATTGATATTACATATTTGTGCCTCATGTAAGGGAACCATTTTCTTAATCATTATTTTAAGCGATATATTAAACCAATGAGAAGTTATTAAAACCCAAATACCCTACGGGTGCAAAGAAGGGTACAACATTAAGGGGTCTTAAACTTAAACAAAAAAAAATAATTTAAACCCACATACTCAGTAAAATCAAGTGTACAAGATTATTAAACCAAAGGAAAGTTATTAAAATATAAATACTGAAAAATCAAGAACTGTCAATTTAAACTAGGTATTTTAAAGACAATTAATTTAAACTTACCTATCCTATAACTACAAAATCAAGAACAAACCAAGGATAAATAAGTAAGTATAAACCAAAGTTAAGTAATTTAAATGCAATAACTCAATGTAAGTGTAAACATTAATGAATGTATTTAACATTTCTAATAAACTCTATCTTATCGTTGGATACCCGATATGAATTTGTAACAACATTTATTTATTCCTTATTGCTATACGGAGTGGAAACATGGACTCTCGGAATTACAAGTATGAGGGGTATAGAAGCCTTTAAAATGTATGTTTTTAGAAGAATGCTGAACAAAGAAGAATGCTGTAAACAACAGAAAAACGAGTTATCTAGGACATATTCACAGAGAAGAAAAATATAACTTTCTACGACTCATAATGGAAGGAAAAGTATAAGGAAAAAGAGCTCCAGGAAGAAAAAAATGCTCCTGGCTGAAGAATGTAAGAGACTGGACAGACATGGACACACATTCAATACTAAGAACAGCTCAAGATAGAGAGCAATTTGCTGTAGTTATAGCCACTCTTCCATAATGAAAAAAGAAACCTTAAGAATAAGTGTAAACAGCATTTTATTTAAATTAATTTATTCGACAAAAAACATAATATAATTAAGGAATAGTCATTTCTATAGTTAGGCATATTAGGTTATAAGTGCACGAATCGTCAGTAACAGCCGGCAACGAGTGGTAAATAAAAGTTCAGTGATTAAAAATACTATAAGAAAAGTAAATGTTATATAATTTTATAAAAATGTATTCTTTTCGCCTATCCGATTTAGCAAATCGCTCTATGATTGCCTCAACATTTAGAGAAATTTCAGGATGCACATTGATGAGTGCTAAACCAGTTAACAGAAGTTCTATTTCTAAGCCAAGTCTTTGGACGCTTAAGCGTAGAACGCTCTGTTGTTGCTGCACTGACTGGCAGTGTAATTAATATTTGCAGAAATGTTCTGATATTTGGATATATACCTATGAATATTGCAGTTTTCTAATACTTTTAAAATACAATCAGGAAGTTTTTCATTATTTTGCACGACTCTTTTCCACTTTTGAATCCACAGTGAAAACTCTTGTTCTTGGAAATAATATCCTGGAAGGTGGAAGTTAAGATGTTGACTAAAAGGGATAAACAAATAGATCTTCGGAAACATTCTTCGCAAAAGTTAGCAGATTGGTTTAGACGACAGGTTGGACGAGAAACTATGAGGCATCTTTAATTCAATGTCTAGTTGTTCAGCTATTTGTTTACTTCATAGTAAAGTTTGCTAAAAACAGATTCAACATTTGATCTTTTATTTTGAAGAATGCATTTAGTGTCCTCTATGGCCTCAGTAGCCTACTTAAAATCTAATTTTGGTGACTGAAGAAGACGACTAAGGATACAGTTGTACCTAAAATATCACTAAGACAAACTACTGTTTCACAGTTTCACAAATACCTTTTACAGCAGCCCCCAGTTCCTTTATTTGTATTCACTATCGTATCAGACAGAGCTAATGCAACAACAATATTCACTTTGATATTTATTATGTATAAATTATAAAATGTAGTACACAGTCTCAACAATTATAATACATATTCAAATTACAAACAACTAATTCGTAGACAAAACTGAAGATAAGAAATAACTAATAAAAAATAAAAATGTGCTAATTTCGTGCGAAAAGTCATGTCATGTACATTGAATGAGCAATGTGTGGGCGGTAATTCTACCTCATCGATAATCGAACGATTCTCTGGCACTCAAATGACGAATTGTCAAAATTTGAAAATCGCGTAACTCTGAATTCGCGGAAGTCAGGTTGTTAATCGAGGTATTACTGTATTCAGAATTGTTGATTTTTTTAAAGAGCAATTTAAAAAGGCTTCCGTATATTCTACACTTACCCCTACAATAAATGAGTTTGAATCATTTCAACTCCTGACTTCCAGCTTATAGGGTTGATAGGTTTTAAATTATTTTTTTTTAGGATTATTTGATTGATATTTAATTTTGTTTTGGGGGTGGTCATGACCCCCGTGCCCCCTCCTTGGATCCGCCACTGATCATCACTTGTTCATAATTTGTTTGTTTATGGACGCTTTCTACTGAAGGTAGACTAGAAGAATTTTTGTAATTATCCATTTCTCAGAATCTACAACGCATCATACTATATTTAAATAAAAATTTCCCTTTCTCAAATTTATAGAATTTGTAAATTACGAATCATTTAATCACTTCAGAAAAACGTAATGTGCAAAAGGACGCATGTATAACATTATAAATACTAATTAAAGGGCTTCCACAATCTTTTTAAATTGCTTGAAATAAATTTTGCTTAAAAAAATCTAATTTTTCTTGCCATAAACATCCCTTGCCTTATTCGCTTTAAAATGCCCTCTCGCAATCGATAACAAATTTCAAACTGTACGTCTTCGCATTATCCTCCATCCATGAATGAAAAAGAAGCAGATACTGCACGACCTACAGTCTCCAAATAAAAATACACGCCAACATTTACAACACAGTAACAGTTTCTCTACAAATGTCAGTGCCAGAGTCTACCAAGTAGGCGTCGAAACCCGGCAACGTTCGTAGAGGGGATAGCGATATCCGTTTCGGCTGATTGGACGGATAGCGTGGATTCCGGCACCTCGGGGGCGGAGCGAAACGACTGGTGTCTCGTAGGGGGCTATGGGGCATGGCCTGTGCAGCATCCCTGTGCTGAGATGTTCAGGGCTTTTTAGATGCGACGGTAAAGTTTATGCGGACGCTATCCTAGGCCTACTAAGACGGATGGTTTTCAAGGTTTTTTGGGTTTCTAACGAGATTTTGAAAGCGCGCTCTCCTATTGTGCACCTTTGGTGGAACTGATTTTATCATTTATTTTTGTTTTCGGTAACTGTATGGACTGTGAAGTGTTTGTGTTTTGTGTTATGGGCGGTTTTTGACCAGGTATGTTTTATCCTTCTTAAATTACTGTAGATTTAAATCAATATAGGTCAAAATATTTGATTTTGATAGAAATTTAAAAACTTTATGGCTGGATCGACGCTTATCAGAGCTTTGTAACCTTTAGGTATAACCAATAATGATTTAATTTAATGTAGATAATGCAAATTAATGTTTCGTGACTTTGTGTTAGAAGTAAATTTTTAAAAGATATCATAAAGAATATTATTTTCTCCCCATTTATGCTAATTGCACTAAAGATTATTTTATTTCACTATAATTTTCTATATACATCATCCTACATAACCGCTTTAAGCTAATTTCATGACTTTTCTGATGTTTACTTCCATTAACAACTGATTTTTATTTCCAACACAGAATTCCAAATTCCATTTCCGCATTTCCTAATCACAAGAAATAAATAAATTAAATATTGTATAAAAGTAAATTATTTACTGAACATAAAAGATATTGCTTAATATAAAAAAAAAACAAATGATTTGCAACGCTTAACACAAAAATAATTTTAGATAGATAAATAGATAAATACGTTTATTGAAAATTTTTACGTACTGTACATGTCATGTCACAATATAAATAAAACAGTTATTTTTAGACGCACACAAAAGTAGTAGAAAGAAATAATACGGTAGATATCTAAATAAAGTACCTAGTTAAGAAATAATACAATATATAATGTAATTGTAATTTTACACAAAAAAAATAAAATACATTGAATGGTTAGATATCTTCTTCTTATAGTGCCGTCTCCCTACGGAGGTTGGCAATCATAATGGCTATTTTTATTTTTGAACTTGCTGCTCTAAACAAATCAATCGATCTACATTGATACCAATCACGAAGATTCTTCAACCATGAGGTGTGCCTTCGGCCAGCAGATATTCTTCCTTGGATTTTTCCCTGTATTATGAGTCTCAAAATTTCATATTTTGGTCACCTCATCACGTGGCCTAGTTATTCCAGTTTTCTGATTTGTATAGTGGTGATTAGTTCTGTTTCTTTACCAACCCTCTCCAGTACTTCTTTATTTGTAATTCTATCAGTCCATGATATTTTTAATACTCTGCGGTATAACCAGAGTTCGAAAGCCTCGATTCTTTTTAAATCGCATTTTTTTAATGAACAAGTCTCAGCTCCATATAATAATATTGAAAATATATAACAGCGAATGGTACGTAGTCTGATCTCCAAATTTAGATTTTTGCACGTTAGGAGTGGCTTCATTCGTATAAATACTGATCTGGCAATTCGCCAATCTATTCGCCTGTTTTTTTCTGCAGTATGATCATTGGTTTCATTGATCAAAGTTCTCAAGTACAATATTTTTCTAATTGTTCTATCACGTTACCATTGATTGCCAATAGGTGATGTATATTTTGTGGTCTTTTTGTAATTAGCATGTACTTCGTTTTTTTTAACGTTTATAGTAATTCATATCTCAGCACTATTCATACTTGAGCTTTCGATAAGATGTTGTAGATCTTCTATACTCGTTGCTATGATCACAGTGTCGTCTGCATATCGTAAGTTATTAATTAATTTTCCGTTAACGGTAACTCCCTCTTTGATATTATTGAGCGTGTTTTGGAAATTTTCTTCAGAATATAAGTTAAACAAAAGTGGCGACAAAACACATCCCTGTCTAACTCCTCTACAGATCTTCATTTCTTCTGAGTGTTGCCCATTAATTTGAACTATGGCACTTTGGTTCCAATATAATGCTTGCACTATATTTATGATTTTACTGTCAATGCGCTTGTTCATAAGTATTGATATTAGTTTTTCATGTCGTACTTTATCGAAAGCTTTTTCTTAGTCAACAAAGCACAAGTGTAGATCAACGTTTACATCCCGACATCGCTGAATCAATATGTTGATGGCAAATAGTCCCTCTCGAGTACCCATTCCATTTCGGAACCCGAACTGCGTCTCGCTAATATCCTCCTCTAGCCTTTCGTATATTCTCTTATGTATTACTTTCAACAGTACTTTTAAAGTGTGACTCATGGTCATGAGGCTCAGTGTTCGATAATCAGAGCACTCTTTTGCTGCTTGTTTTTTAGGGATGGTTATAAATGCTGACTTGAGCCACTCTTATGGTATTATTCCCGTATCGTACACCGTGTTGAATAAATCTGCCAATACTTCCAAGTTATCCTCTTCCAATAGTTTTAACAGTTCTACTGGTATGTCATCTATTCCAGCTGTCTTATAGTCTTTAGAGTTTTTGATAGCATATTTGATTTCATCTATCGTGATCTTTTGTCTCTCTAAAGGATTTAGTTCTTGTATTTTCTGCATTTCACCTCTTTCATCTTAGAAAAGTTCTCTAACGTACTTCTCCCATCGACTTTGTTTCATCAAATAGATTTTCTTAGCTGTTTTGATTTTTTCCTTAATTATTCGTTGTATTTCTTTATACTTCTGTAGATATTTTCCTTTATATTTCCTTCTTTCTTCCATCTGTAATAGTATTTCTTCTGTCATTCTCTGTTTTTTAGCCTCTGACCTAAGTTGTATCGAACTTTCTTGAGCTGGTTTCAGTAATGTGTTTTTTATATCATACCACTTTTTATTTACATCCATAATTTGTTTGTTGTCAGTTAAGTTAGTGTTTTTTGCATATTAACAATCACATTATTTTTTAATTCATTTTTTATTTCTTCGTTTTTTAGCATTCTTACATTAATTTTTGGTTGTTATTTTCTGAGCTCAATTCTTTTAAATATATTTTTACGCCAGCAACTAACGGATTGTGGTCTGAGTTAACATATGCTGCAGGATAAGTTTTAACTGAGGTTATAAAGTTTTATATCTGCTATTTACGAGTATAAAGTCTATCTGGTATCTGACAATGTGGTTTTCTGTATGTGAAGGAGACATCCATGTATATAGTCTTCTCTTAGGAAGCTGAAACCAAGTATTGGCAATTACCATATTCTTTTCTTGGCAGAATTCTATAAGCCTTTCTCCTCTCTCGTTTCTAGTTTCTAATCCGAACTGTACCTACTCCAATTTTTGCATTAAAGTCTCATAAAATGTAAGTAATATCTCTATATTTTGTTAACTTGATTGTATTGTGCAATTCTGAATAAAACTTTTCGATCTCATCTTTGGTCTTATCAGGTGTCGGAGCATAGACTTGGATCATATTATTATTACAGTTCCGTGCTTGAATTTTTAGCATTATTATTCTTTCTGAGATTTGAATCATACCTAGCGCTGATTTTCTAATAGTGTTGCTTATGATGAAAGCTACTCCGTATCGATGATCAGTTTTGTCTCCCCCAGTGTAATAAATATTGTGGTTATTTATTGATATCTCTCCATTTCTTGACCATTGTACATCGCTAGCTCCAAGTATATCTATATTTAGCATCTCTTTCTCTTTAATAACATTATGTAGTTTTCCAGGCTGATACATACTTCTTACATTCCAGGTAGCTATTTTTATCTGAGAGGGTTGAGTATTTTTTTTTTGTTTTCTGTGCAAGGGTTTCGCATGTTGACGACCGAGAAGGTCTTGTTGTGCTCCCCTGCTGGATTTTGGTCTCCGATTACCATAATCAATAATGTCTCTTGCGCAAATAGTGCTAGCCGTTATAATTTATACCAGAGATGTCATCAGGGACCTTTATTGCAGTGGTTTCTCGTTGCCTTCTGTATTCTGATGCCGTTGACCACTTTCTTGGTTCTTCCTCCTTCGAGACCAATTTCTCAGTCTCAGGACAACAGAGTGTCCTTCCACTTACTAGCTCATCCGCCTTAAGCCGTTGGCCAGTAAATGGTGGATTGCTGATCCCGGCATGGTTGGGTATAACAAATAATATTTTCATAAACGCCCCACTAGGCGCTCAAACCTAAAAAATTCTGTATAGGTACTATAAAAAAGACTGTTCCAACAAGAAACTTTGTGCAAATTTATAAAATTGTTTAGAAATCAATCTTGATGATATCAATATTTCTACTTAGGTTTAAAAAAGAACTATATTGATTACACTAAGTATTCTACTAAGCTGGGCAACAGACAGTCTGAAATATGTTATAATTAATGATATTACTTTTATTTCTTATATTACATATGTTGATCAACATATTTTTTGATTTATTGCAAATTTTATAAATAGTTAACACACTTTTAATTACTTTTTCTTTGTCTTTCTTTACTTATTACTTGTCTCTCTTACTTTCTTACATCTGCCATGGTATTCTGCTGAATCAATAATTCTAATTGCTACTTTTTGTAGAATGAAAACCTTATATGCATTTTTTTTATTTATTTATTTTCCAAGCAACGATTCGAAATCTGCCCTGTTTGGACAATAATCAAATTTAATAATACAAACAGAGAAATTAACATGAGCGAAGAATATTTGCCAGTGCTGGTACATTCCTTATTAAATTTAACTAAAATTATTATTAAAAATGTTTTTCTTATATTCTAAACAATTTAGTTATAGTAGAAAACAAACTTAGAAAAAATATCTTCCTTCACACCTCACACTACAAAAAAGCTTCAACTGTATAAACAAACGTATTCATCTCCCGTTTCAATGAGAATATACGCACAAGAGTCCAAAAAATTTAATTTATCACTTAAGAAATCTCAGGTGGATACTTGTTTCACTTGTGATAAATTTAAAATGAGAATAAAACTCAGTACAGATGAGACAGAAAAATATGCATCGCTCAAGAACACGAAGAGCACAAAAAAGCCGTTGACACTGCATATGAAGAGAAAAGAAAAGACACCCAGATATTCAAAACTAACAGGCTGATCCAAACTTTTGATTTGTAGCAATGCCTACCGACTCCCGATTTAAAATCATCTGTAATTTTTGTGGTATGAATGCTACATGGGGTATGAATCAATAGCCGGCAGGGGGGCTAACCACATTGTTTCCTGCTTATATCGCCATCTCATGACTATTGTACCCTCCCAAGTAGAGCATGTTATTTACTATTCTGATATATGCGGTGGACAGAATTGCAACTCCCTTGTGACATCCATGTTAACATTAATTATGAATACATAAAGTTGATCATTATGTTCTAGGTTCAACATTAATCTTTTGTTGACTATTTTTTCCATAAGTTTACATGAAGAAGATGTTAATGATATAGGACGATATGATTCTGGTTGTAATTTAACTTTATGTGGTTTAATAATATAAATAACAATGGCCTTTTTCCAGATTTTTGGAAATGATTTTTGTGACCAAATACATAATATTAAACAGTTGGAGTAGAAACTCTTTTGCTTCTATGGAAAGTGTTTTAATAAATTGTATTGGTATGTCGTCTGGACCTGGTAAAGTATCTTCCATGCTATTAAGTGCTTCTTAAAACTCCCCATTCCTAAGAGATGTAATAGGTAATTGTAATAGGTACTGGCTCCTCCTGTTGTTTGTAAGTTAAGAACTTGTTACTGTAATTTTGGCTGGATCAGAATTTTTGATAGGATCAGCTAGTTCATTTACTGTATTCTGTGGAACAGTCAGTAACTTCCTTTTTTTTTTCTAGACTTACGATTTGTTGATAAGTATACTGTTCTGTAATTTTTTTAACTTTTTGCCAAACTGATAATATATTCGTGTTGTTGTTAATGCTAGATATGTACTTCTGTCAGGATTCTTGTTTGCTTTTTTTATGATTCTTCTTACTTCAGCTCTACATTTTTGTAGAGCTGAAGATCTACTTCAGCTCTATTAATAGATCAATATTTTTGTATTTTTTGTATCGAATCCAAATTGTTTTACTTAATTGAATAGCGGCCTCACATTGTGTGTTCCACCAGGGAACTGGTTTGTGTTTCTTTAAAAGTTGAGTTTTTCTGTGGCTATATTAGCAGCATCCAGTATAAGCTGATTAAAGCTCGTGAGTGTGTCGTCAATAGACTCGAAATTTTATTTCTGATTCATTCTCTCTGATATAATTTTTTCTAATTCAATCCAATTTGCCTTTTTTAGTTTCCATTTAGTGTTTTATTAAGTTTGGGGGGAAGTGGTCACTACTATACAAATCTTTAAGTGCTGTCCAGTCGAGTTGAGTGAGCAATGAGGGTTCGCATATGGAAATATCAATGGCAGAAGATGTTTCCGTAGCCATATTGAATCTTATTGGAGATTCGTTGTTAAGTAGGCATAGGTTCATAGTGTTCAAAAAGTTTTCTAATACATTTCCCCTCTGTGTTGTTTTATTTGATCACCATCTAATATTATGGCCATTAAAATCTCCCGTAACTATTCAAGGTGAGGGAATTTGTTGCGCAGCGGATCTCCCACCGACCATGTTATATTCTGTGTACATTTTATTTCATTCTGTGATAAGAAACATATAACTATTTATCACCAATTTTGGTGTTGTGTCGCGAATTGGATTATGTATATTTATATAAAAAAGTATGACAAATTAAAAAATTATGCCTGTGTAACATAATTGAAGCAAATAAAACATACCACTCAAATATTTTGAAAAATTATATTTTAGCGGCAATTTGTGACAAACATTATAATAATAAGAAATTATTTAGTAAAACAAGTAAGAAAAGAATAATAGGTATACAGAATTAATAAGAACTTATAAACCAAAACAACAAACAAAGGCAAATGAATTAACAGAAAGTAGGAGACTTGGAAAACGTATCAAAAAAAGTATAAAGAGATTTAAGATAGTACTGTAGTTTTTTTTTACTCTGTACATCACAAAAATATGCTAAAATGATTTAGTTTGTGTTTTACAAATTTTCGAAAAATGAACACTAAAAGAATTGCGTCTTGACACAAATACCGCTAAGCTACATTGACAAAAATGCCGCTAAGCAAAATCAAAAAGCCGACTATGAAAATTTCCTATCACTTTATTAGAATAACAGCGCCATAGCATAAATATAAACATTTTACAGTACGAAAAAGGCCACAACTTAATTCATCTTTAAAATCCCATTTTCTAGGAACATAATTTAAGAGCATACCGTTTAAAAGTATTTCTATCATCATACAATAAGATGACACACGCAGCTCCCAAAAATATGTCAATAATATTAAATAGAACCCCATACTTCGAAATGCATTTATTCAAGTGTGAAAGTCTAGCTGAAAGAAATAGCGAAATAAAAGATCTGAAGTGTATTCAAGTATTTTGCTGGAGAAAAGATTAAGCTACACTTGCCTGCATTTGGGACAGGTATAAGACGGAGCTTTTGCCATTTGTGAAAGTGAACAAAGGCACAAAAGAGTTCTTTATGTTTTTTTAAGGCAAAATTTGTTTAAATAGGTAAACACTGTTTAAAAAGAATTGGTTATAACGCATTTGAGCAACAAACCATTTTTTTGAAAAAAGTAGTAAATTTATATTACTAATCATAACCAATCATAATAGATAAAGATTTTATTAACAATAAACAATATAAATCTGTTCAAGCAAGACTTTATGCTGATGACTTAATTATTTACGTCAAAGTCAAGAACGTTATTCGTATGGCGTCAATATAACAAGAACACTTAAATAAACTAGTAAATTGGTCCCTAAGTACCGGTTTCAGGTTTTGCCCTAATAAAACAAAATGTATAATATTTTCAAAAACACATATCGAGGATACCGAACCTAGTGTTTAAAAACCAATATCTTTTCTAATATAAACGATAAAATTTAGGAGTGATATTTGATCAACAGCTAAATTGGAAAAGTCAAATTAAGCAGTTAGTTCTTTCATGTCGAAATGACCTTAACTTATTAAAGTACCTAGTTCACAGACCTTGGGGTGCCGATAGTAACACACTACTCATATTATACAGATCCTTAATTCGTTCCAAAATTGGTGTTACATCACACCTTCCAAAGGATAATACTTGGAGCGCACAGAACAACTCCGATAGATAGCATAAAAGCTGAAATAGGTGAGCCCCCGCTAGAGCTTTGTAGGTAGCCATTAACTCTTAGTTGCACTTCTAGCATAAATCTAAATAAAAGAATTCCAATAAATAACATTTTAGACATATCCATGGCTAGCTACTCTTGAAAGTTCACTCTCCCATATTCCCGCAGAATTTATCATGCAATGAACCTACTTATCTGCAAGCAATTTTCACTTTTATATCAATACAAGAATATATCTTCATCTTCACCTTAGAATATAAAAATTCCAACAGTCAATTGCAGTCTATTACAATTCCAAAAAAATAGCAACAACTCTAATCTTATCATACAACTCTTCAGAGATCTAGTTAACTCTCATTTTGATTAGACATTAGTATACTATACAGACCGTCTAAAACTAAAAATGGAGTCGGAGTGGCAGTAATTAACAGCAAAGAGATTTTTAAACATAGAATTCCAGATATTGCAACTATATTAACAGCAGAACTCTATACAATTTACCAAGCGATACTACACGCAAATGCAAATGAGATGATCAAAATATTAATCGTGACAGATTCTATTTCATAGAAAGAACTTAATAAATTGTATACTAAAGATACAAGCATCAAGTTTCTCTGGGTCCCATCACATGTTGGAATAGCAGGTAACGAAGCAGCAAAGAAAAATGCCAAAGACGCTATAAACGACAAATATTCGCAGAAGATAACAAGCTAGTGGTTCTAAACACATTTCATAAACTACCACCGAGGAGATTGTATACATGGAAGGCACCAGCAGATAAACCCCATAACGTAATTAGAAACCAGATAGATTATATATTGGTAAATAGAAGATTCAGAAACAGTTTTAAATCTATCAAAACATATCCAGGAGCGGACATTGAATCCGACCACATACCTTTAGTGGGAGTCATGGATGTGAGACTGAAGACCTGAAGACAATAAAGAAAAAGTCTAGACCTAACTACGACATGACAGCCCTGCAACATCCGGAAGTTAAAAAGCAAGTGGGGGAATATATTAACAACCAAGTTAAACAACTAAAAGAAGAAAATAACATCCAACGAGAAATCAATCAATTCGAAGAAATAATTAAGAAAACTAAACAAGATCTGCTAAAACCAAACAAAGAAACAAAGAAGAAATCTTGGATGACTCCAGAAATCTTTCACTTAATGGAACGCAGAAGGGTAATTAAAGGAAATAAAAATGAATATAAAAAAATGCAGGCTTACATCAGAAGAAAAATAAGAGAAGCTAAAGAAAAAGAAGCTGTAGAGAAATGTAAAGAAATAGAAAGACTACAAGCCAAACATGACAATTTTAATGTACACAAAAAGGTAAAAGAAATAACGGGTCCTTTTAAAAAGCGAACACAAATGAAACTCATAGACACCAATGGAAAATTAATCATTGACACCCAAGAGATGAAAGACAAATGGAGAATATATTTGGAGACACTTTTTCAAGATCAAAGAACGGATTATAGGCATCCATTTTCAGAGAGGATGACGGGCCCGGACATACTTAAATCCGAGGTAGAAGAAACAATAAAACGGATGAAAAGCAGGAAAGCTGTAGGGCCTGATAATATCGAAGCTGAATTTTTAAAACTCTTGGAGGAAGAAGGAATAAATTGATCACGGCTGTCTTCAATAAAATATACAATAGAGGAATCATTTCTGATAAATGGCTAGAATCAGAATTCGTAGCGATACCTAAAAAACAGGGGGCTAAAAAGTGCGAAGAATATCGAACAATCAGCCTAATGAGCCACATGTTGAAACTGTTTCTTAGAGTCAACAATGGAAGAATTTATAAGAAGTGCGAGGAACAAATATCGGATAGACAGTTCGGCTTCATTAACACAGTGGGTACCAGAGAGGTACTTTTCGGAGTACAGGTACTGATTTAAAGTGTGCTTCAAATACAGTGCTTGATCGACTATGAAAAGGCATTTGACAGAGTTCAACATCAAAAGATGATAAACATTTTAAAAGAAGCAGACCTGGATGACAAAGACCTCAGAATAATTTCAGAACTCTACTGTAATCAGACCGCATACATGAAAATTAACGGAGAAGAAACAGATCACATAAAAATACTACGTGGAGTGAGACAGGGATGTATCCTATCGCCGTTGATATTTAATATGTACTCAGAGAACATTTTTAACGAGGCTCTTTACGGAATAGACGAAGGCATCCTTCTAAATGGTGAAAGAGTAAACAATGTTAGATATGCCGACGACACCATGGTGATAGCAGATAGTTTAGAGGGACTTCAGAGGCTAATAGACAGAATAAACGAGTACAGTCAACAGTACGGACTAAACATTAATACCAACAAAACGAAACAAATGATTATCAGCAAGGAGAATATAAATGGGGCTCATCTATACATTAATGGGACGCAGATAGAGCGAGTAAAACAGTATTGCTACCTGGGAACTATTATAAACGAACAGTGGAGCAATGTACAGGAAATAAAGTGCCGCATAGGAAAGGCAAGAACGGTCTTTAACAAAATGAGCGCCATCTTCAAAAGTCACAACATATCCCTAGATACAAAAATGAGACATGAGAGATGCTATGTTTTCTCTATGTTGTTGTACGGGGCGGAGGCATGGACGCTTACAAACACCACTATTAAAAAACTTGAATCATTTGAGATGTGGCTTTATAGAAGAATGCTGAGAATATCATGGACAGCAAGGATCACGAACAAGCAAGTTCTAGAAAAAATGAAGAAGGAACCAGAGATTGCGTTTACGATCAAACGCATAAAATTGCAATATCTGGGACACGTTATGAGAAATCAGCACCGTTACTCCCTGCTGCAGTCTATATTGCAAGGTAAAGTCAAAGGTAAGCGAGGACCCGGTAGAAGGGGAATATCATGGCTGCGGAATTTAACAACATGGTTTAAGAAAACCTCAACGGAGCTGTTTCGAGCCGCAGCGAGCAAGGTCATGATTGCCAATATGATTTCCAACATCCGAAATAGGATCGGATAGGAACCAGAAGAAGAAGAATCCCCATATCACCACAATCTGTAAGTCTGGATCTAAAAAGCTACTACATAAAGCACTTGTTCGAGAACTGGAACAATAAATGGAAATCCACACCATCAAAGCTTCAGCAGATAAAAAATAAGATTGGACCCGAGAGTATTCAGACGAAAGCAAATATTTATTTCCCGTTTATGACTTGGACATAAGCAGTTTTCTCATAAACTTTTATTTGTTTAAGAAAGAAGAACGTCCAATTTGTGATGAGTGTGGTTCACCACCTACGGTACAACATGTGCTAGTGGAAAAGTACGAAAACATAGAAAATCTACTTTTGTTTTGAAAAGGACTTTAATTTATGACTCTAAATTTATGACACTTATTAAAAGATACAATCTGAAAATAATCCAGGTATACGCCCCCACCAGCGATTACGAAGATAAAATTGCTGAAGCCTTCTATGAGGAAATCGAAAGAGCAAAAAAGCAGGAACCGGCTCATTAAAATTTAATAATGGGAGATTTTAACGGGAAACTCGGAAGGAAAAAGGACGAACAAGAAGTGGCAATCGGAGATTTTGGAATCGGAGTAAAAAACAAAAGAGGCGAAATGCTTACCAACTTTCTACTGTAACACAAACTGTAAGCAATGAATACCTTTTTTAAGAAGAAACAGAAAAGAAAATGGACGTGGGCTAGTCCAGACGGAAGAACTAAGAGCGAATATGATTGTATAATAACAGACAAAAAGTAAATTATTCAAGATGTCACTGTACTCAATAAACTGTCAGTAGGAAGCGACCACGGACCAGTAAGAGCTAGAGTAATGATAAACCTACAAAAAGAAAGAGCAAAGATGATAAACAGTTGCAAACGCATAGTTTGGAATTCACCAAATCAGCCAGAAGCATACATAAAAAATATAGCCGAAACTTTACAGAGTAATAATCTCAAACCTCTATGTATCGACGATCACAATAAATTAATAACAGACTCGGTTAGAAACGCACAACTCAAATTTTGCAATAAAAAATGACACCAAAAGTAAAAAGATTAGCAAAGATACAAAAACTCTCATGGAAATACGACGAAACCCAAGCGAGAACGAAAAGGGAAACAAAGAAGATAGAAAACTAAATAAAAGAATTTCAGCGGAAATTAGAAAACATGTAAGAAGATATAATACTAATGTAAATACTCAAACAGTAGAAGAGAACAAAGGTTTAAAGATAATGAAAATAAAACTCACACAAAGTAAAAAAGAAATATACAAGCTGAGAGATAAAGACGGAAAGGCAACAACAGATAAACAAAACATTCTGAAAATAACCAGAGAGTTTTAGAAAGACCTCTATACCAGCCAAAGACTACAAGACAATTTCCCGACACGAGTAAAGACTCTCATAAATCAGGGATCGGAAATACTTTTACCCATTACTGTGTCAGAAGTAAGAGCAGCTTTAAAGAAAATGAAGAAACATCGATCGCCTGGTATGGGGTGGTGATGATGGACTGGTTATTGAGGTAATAAAAGCAGGAGGAGAAATTCTATTAAAATCAGTAAGCAAACTGTTTAATAAATGCTTACATGAGATTACGATTCCAAAAGACTGGAACAATGCAGTCATAGTCTTGTTGCACAAAAAAGGCGATATTACTAAATTAGAAAATTATAGACCCATCAGCCTCTTGACACATACGTACAAACTCTTTATGAGAGACTAACATCTAAACTTGATTTCTATCAGCCCAAGGAACAGGCAGGCTTCAGGGCAGGATATGGCACAAATGATCATTTGCATACCATAAAGATCTTAATAGAAAAGTGCATCGAGTACAACATACCACTGGTTCTTGCATTTGTCGATTACGAGAAGGCTTTTGATTCTGTAGAGTTTGAAACAGTACTGGAAGCCCTAAATCAAAGCGAAATAGATTACAGATACACGACACTAATCAAAAACATCTACAAGAACGCTACATCAAGTATACGACTATACGAAGACACAGAAAAATTCAGCTTAGGTCGAGGAGCTAAACAAGGAGACAATATTTTACCAAAATTGTTTACGGCAGCTCTAGAGTCAATATTTAAAAATACTCAATGGCAAGATATGGGCATCAATATAGATGGAGAAAGATTAAATCATCTAATGTTTGCAGATTATGTTGTATTAATCGCAGATAACTTACAGGATACAGTTTCTATGATACATTCGCTTAAAAGTCTGTCTGAAAGAGCAGGATTAAACTGCTCTTTCAGACAGACTATTCTAAAAAGTTCAATTCTCATGTCTCTCAAGCGAAAGGTTTATAAGCAATGTGTTTTGCCTGTACAAACTTATGGAGCAGAGACTTTAACACCCACGCAAAAATCTGCGAATAAACTCAGAGTTACACAACGAGCCATGGAACGTGTAATACTGAACGTGAGCCTTCAAGACCCCATACCAAACCAACAAATCAGGCAAAGATCAGGAGTTCAAGACGTCATAGAAAGAACCACGATCCTTAAGTGGAACTAGGCAGGGCACTTAGCCAGAACACAAGATGGACGGTGGACAAGACGTATTATGGAATGGAGGCCCAGAAACTATAAAAGAAGCCGAAGACGACCACCGATTAGATGGACCGATGATATAAAACATGTAGCGGGAAACTGGCTACAAGCGGCCCAGTGTAGAGAACACTGGAAAGAACTGAGTGAGGCCTATGTCCAGCAGAGGACGCGATTGGCTGATTGATGATGAACTTGATGGTTCTGTAATTTTATTTAAATCTTGTTCTTTAGGTATGTGTATTCACGTGTAAAATATGCAATATATGACAGTTTTCCGGAAAATATGCAAAAACGCTATTTTTTCATACGATAACCACAAATTAGCAAATTATGTGGATTGCATAAATGCTCTTCTCTACTCATTACCTTTCACAATAATTTCTGTCACTGATGGAGGCGAAACTTCAGGAACAAATAGTTCCAGACGGTAGTCTATATAAACAAAAAGTAACGAACTAGCTTATATACTATATTTAACTACTCATTATCTGGTGTTTGTTCAAGAAGTTATGGTATATATATATATATATATATATATATGTATATATATAACAAGCGGGTCTTCTACAGCTGGCGCCGCTTCTCGCATCCTAATTTCCAGCGTTTTCTGTCGAAGCAATCTTCAGTTGTTAGATCTCTGGCGGTCATTGCATCGTCGACATCGTCTGTCTAGGATCGTCTTGGTCTACCTCATTTTCTTCTAGTTGGAGGAGTCCATTCTTCTATTCAGTTGTTCAGAGCTGCAGCCAAAAAAGGGAGACGGTACTGCAAGAAGAAGATTCGTCTATTTTTTTTGGCCATCTATTTTCAGGCATTCTCTGAAGGTGTCCATACCAGTTAAGTCTTTTGGCTTCGATTGTGTCTATTATGTCTAGATCGATTTCCATTTCTCTCCGAATATCTTCGTTTCTCACCCTATCAAGTATAGTGAGCTGGCAACATCGTCTCCAGTAGTTCATTTCCATGGCCTTAATTTTTGATTTGTTTCTTTGGTTTATTTCCCAGAGTTCGGCGCCGTACAGCCTGATACTTTCTATTATTGTTGTATAGATTCTTCTTTTATTTTTTTTTGTTATTTTTTTATTCCATAATAGTCCGTGTAGCTGTCTGATGGCTGATCTTGCTTGGCCAATCCTGGAGTGTATTTCTTCGGTACTTCCTGCTTTTAATGTTATTTGGACTCCCAAGTATTTAAAATTGTCTTTTGGTTTTATAGTTCCCATTTCGATTTGTAGGCTTTCTGGTTTTTCTCCTACAACTAAGTACTCAGTTTTTTGTATATTAATTGTGAGGCCCCATTTGGTATACTCATCTTCCACTTTCTTCTCCACACTGAGAGTGCCTCATTTAGATATATTTTGAAGAGTGTAACTGCTATGCAGCAGCCTTGCTTTAGGCCCTCACTAATAGGAATTTCTCTAGTTAATCTATTTCCAGTTTTAATGTTTGCCATCATTTTTTTGTAGAGCTGTTGTACTGCTTGTATATTTTTTTTGCTTATTCCTTGTTTTTCCATTGCTACCCAAAGCATTGAAAGTGGTACACTATCGTATGCCTTTGTCAGATCTATAAAGACTATATGAGTTGAAAGTTTGTGGGCTTAGAAGTTATGGTTTTACTATAAAACGGTTTAAAATATATTATATTCTAGTTATATTAGTATATCAAATGTGCCATTCCCTCCCTGTAAAGTACCTTCGGTATACTTGAAGTCTAGACTATTAAATTGAGTCGGTTTATGTATTCAAAGGACATAAAATGTGCACTGTTAATTTGTTAATTGCTAATTGTG
Organism: Diabrotica undecimpunctata; assembly: GCF_040954645.1. NCBI lineage: Eukaryota > Metazoa > Arthropoda > Insecta > Coleoptera > Chrysomelidae > Diabrotica > Diabrotica undecimpunctata. The sequence continues at coordinate 112,630,157 of NC_092811.1, read as the reverse complement.
GTTGCACTTGTGTTAAATTTATTGACTTGCAACAATACGTTGCCGTTGCCGACGTGTCACGGTGCGTTCACTTTTAACTTTATAACCCATAACAATGTTTCCTTTAAACTAATAATGAGACAATTTCGACGATAACAGTGATTTACTTGTTTTGCTACTGTGCTACGAGAATTATTGCCACAAAAATAAACGATACAATAATATTAGAACAGGAACGACAATTATTTCGAATGCGGGAAATTTTTTAAGAATATAATTTCTTAGCATTTGATATATTTTTTTTTTGTTTTATTTATTCGCATTAACTACTAAGAGTTATTAGCGACATAAGTTACATTACATTGCCTACAAATATATTCACATTACAATTACAACTGATGAAATAGACCTACATTCTTCAAAAAGTTTATAACATTTACCGAATTAAAATGAAAAAGACAGTAAAGATTTGATTTCACGCACAAAGCGTCTATGTATCTGTTGATACGTATTTCGACTTAATAAGTCTCATCAGAACAGTTATTCATAGGCGTTCTCAACGTGAAAAATAAATATTTTCTGTCTTAAGAAGCAACAATAAAATGGCTTCGTTATGGACGCAATAGCGACATCTGATAGAAAAATCGGTAAAATAGTTTCGAAACAAATTCAGATTTATGCTTTAATCTGAACCTTTTAAAAATTGAAAGGTATAATAGACGTTGATAAAGATGTTAATAGCTGTTATATCTTTTTTATATCTATTTTACCGATTTTTCTATCAGATGTCGCTATTGCGTCCATAACGAAGTCATTTTATTGTTGCTTCTTAAGACAGAAAATATTTATTTTTCACGTTGAGAACGCCTATGAATAACTGTTCTGATGAGACTTATTAAGTCGAAATACGTATCAAAAGATACATAGACGCTTTGTGCGTGAAATCAAATCTTTACTGTCTTTTTCATTTTATTCGGATCTACTCTGTATGAGTACAAGAAACAAATTCGTTAAGGATTTCTGCTTAGTTGATAGACATGTCGTGGAATGCAAATTTTAGATTCCCCATGTCTCTATTAACATCTTTATCAACGTCTGTTATACCTTGCAATTTTTAGAAGGTTCAGATTAAAGCATAAATCTTAATTTGTTTCGAAACTATTTTACCGATTTATTTACCGAATTATAATCATCTTTTAAAATAGATGTGAGGTTAGTTGCAAGGTTATGGTTAGTACTTATATTGTTGTGTTTGTTACACTCCATTAGTATGTGTTACACACTTAGGTCTTTATTACAAAAGTCACACTTAGGAGGATTGACTCTATTAAATAGGTAAGAATGAGTTAGTCTTGTATAACCCAGGCGTAACCTGTCAATGTTTTCACTGTTTCACACTCGGTTTTATTGTTTTAAGTTTCTCTGCAGTCGTATTCCACTTGTTTTGCCACATACACATCATTTTGTTTTTATTAAGCGCTTTCATATCACTCGCTACTACTTCGCGCACTTTTGCGCTTCGCGCTTTGGTGCTGGTTGTTTCTTCTTTAGCACACGAATCTGCTTTTTCATTTCCGTATATGCCTACGTGTGATGGAACCCATAATAATTTAATTTGTAATTGGTGAAGAAAAAATAATTCTAATTTTATTAAGCTGGCAATTGGATGTTTGGAGTATAACTGTTGGGTGGTGTGAATGAAACTTAGAGAGTCTGTAATTATTATTACTTTGGAGTGATCTTAGTGCTTCCAAGATGGCGTACAGTTCGGGTCTAAGGATGCTATTAAACAAAGATAATTGAAAAGTTTTAGCAGCATTAGGAAATATTACTGATGCTCCAAGATTTTGGTTTGTTTTTGAGGCGTCGCGTCGGTATATATAGAAAGATAATCGTTATGCTGGTTGATTATCTCAAGAAAAGCTTGTTTAATGTAACTATGGTTAATTTCAGTTTTGTTGTATTTAGTTAGGTCAGTATTGATTTGAAATGGGGAAATTGTCCAGGGAGGGGGTGTTTTCTCTTCTCTTTATTTCTTCATCATATTTCCCCATTGTGTCAAAAACGGTTCCTAGGTATGTGTAATGGTCGCAGGGCATGATGATTTCGTTATTTTCTAATGTGCTGTTCGATAGTTCGGTATTTATTAGTAGGTATTTTGTTTTTTCTGTATTAATTTTTAGTCCCCACTTTCTATATTCTCCTTGTAATTTCCTTGTCATGTATTCCAGATCATCTTTATCGTTTGCTATAACAACCTGGTCATCAGCAAACTGCAATGTATACAAGCAAATCTCTCCAAGGTCTACGCCCATGCCTCTGCATTTTCGTTTCCACTCTTTCAATGCTTTTGCAACATATATTTTAAACAAGGTCGGTGATACACAACACCCCTGACGTAGACCTTTATTAACCAGGAAGCTTTGCAATAGTCTGTTTCATGTTTTATTTGTGATGTTGACCCTTCATACAAATTTCTTAAGGCTTTTATTAAGGTGACACTAATATTCGTCTGTCGTAACACGTTGCAGAGTTTGTTTAAGGATACTGTATCGTACGCCTTCTGCAAGTCAATAAACATGAGGTGGGTTTCTTGATTTGTGCTTAATTTTTTTTTCTATTAATTGTTTGAGGCAAAAGATATTATCAGTACAGCTTCTTCCTGTTCGAAAACCGGATTATTCTTCTTCCTCTTGGTCTTTGTATTCCTTCTCAATGCGGTCTCCAATTATTCGTCCATACAAACGGCTGAATGTACTAGTGACTGATATCCCTCTATAGTTTTCACATTTAAGCTTATATCATTTCTTATGGATCGACGAAATATAAGCAATTTTCCACTCGTCGGGTACGGGAGAACTATTTATAAATTGATTTATGCACCAAGTGACGGTTTCAAACAATTTTTGTGATCCACATTTTATTAGTTCGGCTGGGATATCCCCTGGTCCTGGAGACCTACCGTTTTTCAGTTCTTTTATAGCTTTTCTAATTGCTGTCACTTTATTAACCTCTGTTGGTGATTGAGTTAAGTATTCGTCCCTATTTTCTGTCAGTAGTTCCCCATAGTACTTTTTCCATTTTTGTGTGGATATTAATTGAATGTTTGTGCTCTTCCTTTCGTTAGTTCTTATTTTACTGAGGAACTTCCATGTTTCTGTACATTTTCTGCCTCCCAGGTAGGTATTAATTTCCTGGCACTTCTTATCCCACATTTCTCTTTTTGCTTTTACTTGTGTTCTTCTTGTTATCTTTTTGAGTTCCAGGTATTTATCTCTATTTTTTTGTTGTTTAGTGCTCATTCATATGATATACGCTTGCTTTTTCTCTTCTACGAGTGCTTCTATTTTTTGTTCCACCATAGTTTTTCACTTTATCTTTGAGTGTTAGAGCCGAGTACTTCTTCTGCACCTATTTTAACGCTAATGACTACGTTTTTATATACCTCCTCTACTGTTGATGTTTCAGTTATATTCATTAGTGTGCCATCCAGTCTTTGTTGATATAGTATTCTTGTACTCTCTTGGGTCAAACTATCAAACTTCTTTTTTCCAAAGTTTCTTCTTGTTGGGGTTGACAATTTGTTTGATTATGAGTTATTTTATATCTAAATGGTTCACTATATCCAAATGTCTAAATAGTTGTATCTTAAGGTTATTTATATATTCTCTAATTCTTTCGTAAAATGTTGATCTTGTCTCTTATTAAAGTATGTATTAGGGAAATGGCTGGTTTTGATATTATAGTTGACTGGATTATTATCATTTGCAAGAGAAGCTGACGCATACGATAAACTTAAGTACATTCTCCTATATTCTAAAGTTGGTTCTCGCGTTAGGCATTAAAAACTTACGACAGGCGATGTTCGGAAAGCTCCTGTAGCAATTCGTAATGCACTGCTTTGTATTGTATCTAGTTGCTGTAATAGAGATTTTTTAGTCGAAGAATAAACAATAGAACCATAATCAATTTTAGACCTAATTTGACATTTGTATAAATACATGAGGCTAGAGAAATCAGCTCCCCAATTATGAGCGGCGATGGTTCTTAATAAATTTATTCGGTTTTGACAAGTTTCCTTTAAGTTTACAATATGGTCTCCCCAGGTTAGTTTTTTATCAAAAGTTATACCTACGAAGCGAATGCTATTTTTAAATTCTAATAATTGCCCTTGGAGGTATAATGATGGATTTACTTATAAATGTTTTTTCAAAAAAAAACACACATTTTGTTTTAGATGTAGAAAACTTCATTCCTATGGATTCTGACCAGCGACCTAAGCTATCTAGTGAAATTTGAATGTTTTTGGGTAGATGTGATATTTTTCCCGTTAGCAAATATAACCAGATCATCAGCATAAAGTCTTTCTTTCACTAGTGGGGAGCAGTGATCTAGAATATTATTTATAGCAATTAAAAAAGGGTCGTGCTTATTGTAGAGCCTTGCGAGATGCCGTTTGTTTGTATTTTCTTTGAAGAAAACATATTATCAACTCTAACTTGAAAGTTTCTAATTTTAAAGAAGTTACTAGTAAAGTGTAAAATATTTCCTTTTAGGTTCCACTTGCGGAGTTTTCCTATAATGTTGCATCGCCATATAGTATCATATGCTTTTGTTATATCTATAAATAAGATTTTTTGCATCTTTTTTGTGGTCCCAAAATTAATATTCTCTGAAATATTTAGCCTGTTCGTATGATTGTTAGAGGTTCAGTGACATTTTCGTCTCTGACAATTAAAGTATGTTAGGCGGCAAAAATGTTCATTTTTCATTTCATTTTACAAGAGACCCTTTTCTAAGTGTGCTAAACTTACTCTCGTTGCCAAGGCAGTACGCTTCCGAACTTTTTCAAATCATTTGGCATTGTCATAGACAGTTGCTTCTAGCGTTTGTCCAAATTTCAAGTCGAATTTGTTAAATTTTCTGTTTTTGCCCCTTTTTATAGAAAATAAGTAGCAGTAGAGTTATTAGAAGCAGTTTAATCAGTTCAATACGTAGTTACAGTTATAGTGAAATTTCAAATACCGATTCCTGTTTTTTGAGAAGCCGAGTTTCCAAAGTTTGTGTTCCAGTGCCCCAACATCCAATCTCAATAATTCGCAGTGTGATATGCAGTTCTTTTGTTCGTGTTCAGAGATTTCCAATCCACTTTCCACCCCCAGAAATTTTTAGTGCTTTTTTTAGTGAAATCCAGGTAACTTTTTGTGTTTTAATTTTAGAGTAACGACAGATATTTTTTTTATAATAATAATTGCTTTCATTATTTAAAAAGATACTTTTTATTTGCAATAATTTTTATTTGCCACAGTTTATAGCCCAGTAACATTTGTAAGTTTTGTAGCAACAGAGTTTGTAAACGAATTGGACATCATTATGTAAGTTTTCTTTGTTATTTTTGGTATAAATCTCTATATTTTTGTAACTGTTTGTGGCGAGACACAATCAATGTTTTATTTATTTCTCTAAATAATTTTTGTTTGTTTATTTTAGAAAAGTCATTTTTGCATTTCCAATAATTATTTCGATAGTTAACACTAGTTGTTGTAATAATTATAATTTGGCACCTCGAAGCAGCGTCCATTTTAAATTGCTAGAGTTCCTTCCTGTTGTATGTTTTGTTTGTCCCTTTGTTCCAGGAGATTTATGTCAGTACCCAGTTGTTTCATTTTTGTAGTTGTCCCAATCTAATCCCCTTGCCATTCAACTTATCCACGACCCAGCTCTCCAAATAAACCCTGAGTGCCGTTCGCACAGTTTGGTTTATTTTGCTTGTCCTATCTTTACCCCAATAGTTTCTGTCCCCAGTTTTCAAACCCCCTATAATTATACCCTATGTCATCATCATCACGTAGCGCTACAACCCTGGCTGGGTCTTGGCTGACTGTACAACTTTTTTCCAATTTGTTCGTTCTTCCATCAACCTAGGGTCAAATGGAATGTTCATTTTCCGGAGATCTGCTTGGATGTTATCTCTCCATCGCATTCTGGGACGTCCGAGTGGTCTTTTGCCTGTGGGAATCTCCTCTCATACCAGTTTTACAAGTCTCACCCTATGTGGTAGGCAAAATATTTCGTTATAATGTTATAGTCCTATCTTAAATTTGGACGTCTTCTTGGTCTTTTGACGCATCTTGGATACCACAGTGTAATTCTAGTGGAACAACTATTGTCAGTTCTTCTCGCTAAATGTCCCGCCCACTAGCTCCTTGTACATGGTTTTTGTTTTTGTCAAGTTCATTTTTAGGCCAACTTCATTGCTAGCTGCATTTAGGTCGCTTATTAGTTCTTGTAGTTCTGCAGGATTATTAGCAATCAGAACGTTGTCGTCTGCAAATCTTAGATAGCTGAGGTATTCTCCATCAATCGATATTCCTTTCTTCTATCAGTTGCAGTGAAGAGCTTTGGTGATATTGCGTCACCTTGTCCGACGCCTCTGGTAGTGGGAAATTCTGGAGTGTTTTTATACATTTTTATCTTAGCTTTTACTTGTCTGTATATATTTGCTGTAATTTCTATGTACGGTTTGTCAATGCCTTGGTTGGTCAAAGCTTCTCTTACTGCCTTGGAATACATAGAATTGAAAGCCTTCTCGAAATCTGTAAAGCGCTATGCTAGCGGTATTTCATATTCTTTAGCTTCACTCATTAGTTCTCGAAGTGTATGAATATAATACATGATATTGAATCCACTTCTGAAGCCAGCTTGCTCTCTCAGCTATGCAGCATCTAATGTGTTTTTAATCTGTTGCGGATATTTTTTTGATAATCATTTAATTGCCACTAGCGAAGAATTTTAAAATTTTGAAAAACGGCTCGGATTATCAAGGTGCTTGGACATCCCCTGATATAGTCTATATGTTATTATAAATACAATTGACCTATTTTCTGCAATATTTTAAGCCTTTTTAAAAGTTCTTGCTGTTACATACTGAATATTTCTATATTGGAATGTTTTATCCATCATGGGTTACATGTTTCTAGCCTTTGTTTATTATGAATTAATTAGTTTGTGTCCTAACCTAGGTAAATAATTTTTTCTTAGACATCTTACATGTTATGAAACTGTAGTCACATAATCAAAGTTCTCAGTGTTTTATGCAAACATTATTGTCTTCAGATAATTATGTTACTTATTATTCTCCTATTATTAGAATTTAGAATTTAGAATTTTTTTACATTATTAACGAATTCCTACGTTTGAATTTAAACCCTAAATACATCGTAAAACCTACAAACTTGTGAATAACTTTTGTTAGTTACTTGAACTGAACTTACCTATATATGCAGATCATTAGCAGACGATTCCTCCGCACCACCATTAATTTCATGGACAAGAACTGGGTCAGTATTAAACATTGGCGTCGATGTAAGGAGTAAATGAGTTCAGAATGTATAGATAATTTGTATTTTATCCAGTGGCATGTCATAACGGGGAAAGCAATGCTTTTCGGGTTAATAATATGCCTTGAGAAAAATTTATTAATTATCCTAAAGAATATTGCAGGACTCTGAATGAGTTACAAAAATGTTCCCGGGTATTCAAATGCAAAGTAACATCAAGAAACTTTAAAATATTTAGGTATCTCTTATATTTTGACTATGCACTAAAAAAATCCTAATATAATGATTAATATGACGCTAAAATCTGGTTGTTTCGTTTTATTTTACAACGGACAACTAATAGATTAGACCTATTGTTGAAAAATAACTAGTACTCATATTGTCCTTATGTCTATTTTGATCTATTGACGTCCATATGATTATTTAAATTTACCTATATCTAATACTAAGCCTGCTACAGCTATACGGCTCATTTTCTTTTCATTTCTTTTAATTGGAAAAGTGTCATCTGATAGACTGCCGCATTAGCAATGCGTAACACTTTATATAAATAGACTATACGACTGGTATGTCCATTCTTTTATTCCTAATATTATTGATGGCATTATTAAGGGATAAAACTATGTATCTTTGAAAAACTTATAACAGAAAATCAGTTTTCACTAGTCTGTCAGACAACTTAAATTGGTTTGACCAGTTTTTTTCTTCTCTTCTTCTAAAAGTGTCTATGATGTTGGTGACCACATTGATCCATCTTATTCCACTGCAGCTCGAAATAGTACAGCTGACGTTAAACCAATCCATTTTCTAAGATTGGTAACCAGTGTTAATATATTTTTTTTTCTTAGCGTCTGGAGAACAGTTATGTTAGTTATATGGTGTATATATGAAACCCGTAACATACGTCGGTAGGACCACATTTTAAATGACTCTTAACATTTTATGGCATCTTCTGTGAGACTCCAGCTTTCTACTATGTAGAGAAGGACTCTAAAGACGCAACATCTAAGAATTGTTCATCATTCAATCTTCGCTTATCCACTGCTGGGCATAGATCTCCCTCATAATTTTCCATCTATTTCGATCTTGTGCCTCTTGCATCCAATTCCTATGACAACGTTTTAGATCGTCAGTCCAACGTGTTGGTGGACGACTTCTGCTTCGGTAGGCATCATCTCTTGGTCTCCATTCCAGTATCCGTTTTGTCCATCTATTATCTGTCATTCGAGCCACGTGACCTGCCCAGTTCCATTTCAGTGTTGCTACTCTCTCTACGGCATCAGCCACTCCTGTTCTTTGTCGTAGCTGGCGATTTGGGATCTTGTCTCGTAGTGAAATGCCTAACATAGCACGCTCCATCGCCCTTTGACACACACGGATCTTTTGAACTGTTCTCCTTGTCATGGTCAACGTTTCCGCACAAGTTAACACTGGCAAAACACACTGATTAAACGTTTTTCTTTTAAGGCATATTGGTATATCAGACGATTTGAAAATATGGTTCAGCTTGCCGAAGGCTGCCCAAGTCAGTCTTATACGACGGAGAAGCTCAACGGTTTGGTTATTTGGTTTGGTTAAGAATTGTTATGCGTATGTTAATACTTAAAGATAGGTTACAAAGTATCTCACTCAAGACCGTTAAAAGAGCTCTTTTTCAATACTAGTTTTTATTTCGTAGCTATGATCCCAGGTATCCTTTATATTGTAGTCCAAGTAGCTCATTTTCTCCACCCTTTCTAATGGTGTATCTTTTCTTATAATTTGGGCACTAATATTGGTGTTCTACTACTCATTATTACTGTTGTCTTCCTACAAATTAGTTTAAGGCCGTATATTTATAACATGTTCTACTACATTGTCTAACATTCTTTGGAGCTTTTGAGCACTATATACCAGCAATACAGTGTTGTCCCATTTAATATTATGTTAAACAGTGCTGGTGATAGTATGCATCTCTGTCGAACTCCTTTTCTAACTGCTATTTTCGAATCGCACTGTTGCTTATTGTTAGAGACATAAGTTTGAGATTAGTTTTGTATCCTTAACATCGTATCTTGATGTTTTTTGGGTATCGATTATTTTCTTATGTAGTACTTTACCAAATGCCTTCTTGAAATCGATGAAACACGTAACTATATCGAAATTGACATCCCTGGATTTATATAAAAGTTTACTTTTAAACCACATGTTTCCATGAGTGCATATGTCTCCTATTAACATAGTCACCACTCTCTGGGTTATTCGTAATATCTATTAATTCCTCAAGGTATTTTAATTTAATCACAGGATTAAGATTTATATTAGTTAGTCTTAGGGAAGCCTGTTGCATTATATCTTTAATGTAATGCACCTCTGATTGTAGCATCTACGAATTTATAGAAAAATGTACAATGCTTTTTCATGTGGAGAGAAAAATTAAATAGTCGAGGAGATGAAACAATAAACCTTCAAAAATTGGCGCAGTAAGACAAATTCAGATGCAGTTTAGTGCATTTGATTCGTTAGAGCGTCAGGAAATTTTGTGAATTAATGCGATCATAAAGAAATGAAAAATTGCATTTTTGCATGGATTAAAAAAATTACAACTAAGAAACTATTGACAAGAATGAGTTTAATTTTGTTAGATAGGGGTTTTCAAGGTCGCTGAATACAGATATGATAACGACGATGGTTCTCGAGCTACCTGCTGTCCTGGGTAGACCTCGTCTCCTAGAATTTTATGTTATTTTCATTTAAAATCAGTCAAAAGTCATTACTTGAAAGGTTTTCGAGATCACTGAATACGAATATTATGACGGCGATGATCCTCGAGCTACCTGGTGCCCAGGGTGGAACTCGTCTTCTAAATTTTGTTGGTACTTTCATTCAAAATCTGCCAAAAGTCATTACTCGAGTGTTTTCGAGGTCAATAAACATGAGCGTTATGACAACCATGATCATCGAACTACCTGGAGCCCATTTTGGACCTTGTCCCCTAGATGTTTATGTTATTTTTATTTTAAATTAGTCAAAAATCATTACTCGGGAGTTTTTGGGATCAATGAATACGAATATTAAGAATATTAAGAATATTAAGACGGCAATGATCTCGAAGGTAGCTGGTGCCTAGCGTGGATCTCGTCTCCTAAAATTTTTTTTGTTATTTACGATTTTTTTTAACAAAAACTTGAATAGACGAAGTGACTTTGGGCACCTGATACATTGGAGATCATCGCCGTCGTAATATTCTTGTTTAACAACTCCAAAAACCTCCTAGTAAAGACTTTTGGCTGATTTCGAATGGAAATAACATAAAGCTTCAGGAGACGACATTCACACTGCACCAGGTAGCTCGAGAACCTTTAGCAATTTCTTGAAAAATTTATAAAGCTTTAAGAACTTAATCTTGTTGCTAGTCGGCAACCCACGACTTTTTTTGCATTCAACATTCTGGTTTCCAATTACTTAATAATAGCTTGAATAATTTCCGAAAGTTAATGTGCTTACCAAAATTACAAACTGCAAATGAGCCAAGCTAAACGAAACGCAGATCAACATCAAATAAAGAAAAATTCCTAGGGGGTGTCAACTCCACTTATTGAAAAAACAACCACTTGGAAATTCTCGTGACTGGGTCTAGAAATATTTCTTATTTACGAACGATGCAGCGATCAGATGATACTATGCGTATCAAAAATAGACGTTATATCGTCTCTAATGCAAGGTATGTCTTCACTAAGCTCACTAATTTTGACTTAGTAAATAATAATAGTTTGTGGATACCTGTAATACTAAAAATACTATCCCTAAGGACAATACCTATTGTAAAACGACTACAAAAGTCAGCCGTTCAAGAAATCTCAGTCATATGGCACCCCACGTTGGGCGCCATGTCTCTGCTGAAGCGGCGAAGAGGCCAAACAGCTAGTATCGTTGGTGTAGCTTTTTTGTTTTTATAGCTCGATTCGACAGGGAGCTCCTTCGGATTTGAAATGAAAACAAGTTGCTAAGAGGTCAATAACTGGCCTCAGAGTCTGGAGTAGCGGGCAAAGTCCGAAAAAGGTGTCGTTGATGCTGGGAAGCCTGTGCACGACTGCTTGACCAGATTTCGAAATTATTTTAATTTCAGCTCCTATTAGTTGATTTGCAAATGTTTATTTAGTTATACCTTATTCACACCTGTTATCTTATCCTAAATATCCATAAAACGTTTCCTCTTACCCATTTTGACACAATGTATCGGGGATATGACTTTTCCTCTCACAGTCTGTCCTGGGGGGGGGGCAGTTAATGCAGATCTTAGACTCAAGATCTCAAACCGGCACAGATCGGGTGCCTTCTCTTACCTTAGTCTTTGATTACATAACGTTGGATCCTTTGAAATAGTATATATGGTCATAATAGTTAGTTTTACTTTTATAATAAATTTTACTAGCTAACAAATTTTATTAATTTAAACTAGTATTTCATTGTTAAACATACTAGACTATCAGGATATTTTTAGTAGTTACCAGAAGCTTCACATTTCAAAAAGATTTAATATTCTTATTGCGTTTATTTTAAAGTCCCAGCTTCATAGAGTTTTATGAAGTAGATATATAATTGTTATTTTGAATGTGGATCTTGTTTGCCTTTTTATTTTTAAACTTCTTAATTCTTAAGCATATTTTTATTAAAATCTTCTGTTAAACGTTTATACTTTGAAATTTAATGCATTATATAGCTGTAGCCAATTAATATCCAATCTCTCCGCCACTGTACTGTCTCTAGGTACTAGACTCCGACATCCTGAACTTCCTAATCATCAACGCCGTCTCTTCGGGCGCCTGTAACATGTTCTTCGTCAGTCAGTCACCACTATCATTTTTTTGTCTTATCGATAATATTTTTCTTTTCAGGAGTACTACAAGTACCGCACGTACCATCTCGAGACTCACCAGTCGTTTTGATGATGTTGAAAGAGCGTGATAACGCGTCGTCTCCTTGCTCGAGCTTAGGTGGTTCCTCTGGGATTGAAGCTTCGTCTTGTGCGGGATGCGGAGAGCGGATCCACGATAGGTACTACCTCTTGGCCGTTGACAGACAGTGGCATGCGTCATGTTTGAAATGTTGCGAATGCAAGTTGCCTCTGGATTCAGATTTGACGTGCTTTGCGCGTGACGGGAATATTTATTGTAAAGAAGATTATTACAGGTGAGTACGCTTATACAGAGTGGGAAAAGGTCTGATATTGGATAACTGTATGAATATAGCAAATCTTGCAGCCTACATAAACGTTTATATCACATAATTTGTCACAAAAATAGATAACATTTACAGATAACACCTCTACGGATAAAGCTTTATAAAAGTTACTTGTAAAATGTTTGTCACTTTCATATTCTAAATGTTGATAAAGGCTGATATTTACAATAATGTATTTAAGATATTCAGGATGTGCTAAAAAAGAGCTTAAAAAAAATTTAATAAACACCAATTTGTAGTTTTTTTAAAAGCTACACAGTTATGTATATTAAATTTTTTTCTAGCCCTGTATTTTAAAAAAAGTTGTGCTGAAGGGGCTTGAAGATGGTACAAAACGTATGCGAATACAACCTTTAAACAATCATATCCCGTTTAAATTTTAGTTTATAAAAATAAAAATAATCTTTAGTCGAAAAAGTTGTTTTTTTTAGTCCAGCATTTTTTTTTGTATCTTTTTTAGTTGTTGAGTTATTTTGAAACTAGGGATATTTTTTGAGAAATTTCGAAAATACTGTCTTCACTTTAAACCCAATTTTTTCAAAACTAAACCTTCTAAACCACTTAAACTTCCAGAACGTAATGCTTTTTGTATAAAAATAATGTAAATTGTAAATTAACAACAAATAGGTAAAAGAAATAATAAGTTAGACTTACTCACAATCAATTTAATTTAACTAATCGAACGACCGGTTTCGCTTTCTATAATATGCAAAGCATCTTCAGGTCACGATACAAAGTTAAAATGCTGAAAATAATAATAAATAATAATAAATTATTATTTTCAGCATTTTAACTTTGTATCGTGACCTGAAGATGCTTTGCATATTATAGAAAGCGAAACCGGTCGTCCGATTAGTTAAATTAAATTGATTGTGAGTAAGTCTAACTTATTATTTCTTTTACCTTTTGAAATGGACTCACACAAGCAACACATTCATGATTTTAACAACAAATAGTTTTATCCAGGGTGGTTTTGGCAATTGGCAGAGGTGAGTTTGTTACTTTCTGAACAAACGGTCAAAATATAAACGGACTATTTTAATTATAACTTACCTAATTTTCATACATATTACTTTTATCAGTGATCATTTTAAAACATGCTTTTTTACCGTGTAATTTGAGAACTTTGAGAAATGAATAATTCCAAAAATATTGACTTTTTGAAAAAACTCCAAAGAACATTTTTGTCTTAAAATTTATTATTGTAGAGACTACCATGTTTTTTTTGATAAACATTTTCCCCCCCAGTTGGGGTGGTTATCACCGCAAAGAAAAAGTACTATTGTCATAGGATAGTTTTTGATATTTAAGCTATTTTTTAATAACTGTCAAAATTTAAAGCAAATCGATGCACATAAAAAAAAATCTGAGATTTTCTACTATTTTTACCGTCATATCCTGGAATACTACTACTACCTACAGTCTAAAGCTATAATATAAAAATGAATCGCAAAATGTGTTGGTAAGCGTAATCTTAACAATTCTTTTTATAAAATGTTCCTTGAAGTCTAAGGATGGTTTTTTCGGCGAGAAAAATTCAAATAATTTCTGGAAAAACCCTAATACAGCCCTTTTTTCCCATACCAATATTTTCTAACTAAATGTAGAGTCAGTTTGAACTTTATTGCTATTCATTAAAGTTTATATTAAATTACAAGCTTTTACTGTTATCTTAACAATGTAAGTGTGTCTCTAACGTCGAAGAGTCAATTTGCGCTTTATTGTCACTGCACAAAGTTCAAATTCAATCAAATATATGCGTATGCGCGTTCGTGTGTGTGCGTGTTCGCGTTGGAGAATCTAATGCGTTTACACAAAAGTGATAATATCTTGAACCCGACCAAATTGAAAGTCAAAAAACGTAAGAGCTATATTATTTGATTGTCCTCGCAATATTCTTTCTTTTGTTTTAGTTTCGGAACACGACATAAATTTCATCAGTTTTCACGTCATTGCATCTGTCAAACAAACCGCGTTAAAAAGCGTGTATTATCTTTAATAATTAATTTATTATTAATTTAATATACTCTATACACATACAACATTGTTTTGGCTTAAAGGACTTGACTTCAAGTCATATCAAATTTAAAAAAAGTTAAAAAAACTAAAACGTAGTGTTATATCCTCTTTGATTATATTCTCTTTCACAGACAAATCAGAGATTTCACAGACAACAATAACCTGTCAATTTGCCGGTGTACATTAGTGTACACACACGTGTTATTTTTCTTGGATTTTCTGTTACCTTATCTACTCAGTTTTCTTTCGTCAACTTGATAAACGAAACAAATTCTCCAGTTTTCTTTGATTTATTTTTGATTGATTTTTTTATCTCGTGTTTTGTGCAAAGTGTTTTAATAACTGTGATTAATAATTATTAAGTATATTCGATATGCCTCCTATAAGATGAAGTAATTTAGGTAGAATAACCCGAAATGCTACAAAACCAAACTAATTACTGATCTAATCATACTGCAAAAAAAGGTCTACTTAGGTCATCCGAGCTGACCCTCACACATCGCCCTATCGTCATGGTGACGGTTCTATTCAGTAGAATTGAAGAAATAAACTGCCACATTCCAAATCTATTTGACAGAACGAAGTCTGTCGGGTCCGCTAGTATTAGATAATTTAATACGTATTATGAGATATCTTTTACATGGAATAATGTGTATTATGATTCCTTCTCTTTCTTTTCTTAATTTTATGGTTTAGGCGATCCCATCTTTTAAAGGGACATCCTTCACTTATATTTCCTTTCGGTTTGCAAATTAGTATTTTTGATTAGTCGATTTTTTATTCATTATGTTTATACGTTTTTCCACTTTGTTTTATATTGTTTAATTTTATCATATTATATCATTTCGCTGGCTTGGTGGCGGTTTCTAAGGAGGTGGTAACTTCTTTTCTGTTTATGTTTCTTCTATCATTTATTTATTTGGTAAAAACAAATTTGTGTTCCATGTAAATCATTTTCGATTTGGTTAAAGTTTTTTCTCATGATTGCTAATGCGTTTGTTTTGAATTTTTTTTTGGTTCATTCTAAACTTCTTTGAAAATTTCTTTGCACTCAATTTTTTTACTTAATAAGTAATAAGTACTTAAGATATACACGTTTATTTTTAATTAGCTTTTATTTTAATGCGTAGAACTCCAAAAACATTGGTGACCTGACATTTTCTTTGTCCGCAGAGGATCTAAATAGTGCTGTAATGCTAAATACAGACCACTAGCGTAGCTTTTTAAGTCACGATATTCTTCATTGTCGAAAACCATGTCCCCCTGAACAGCGTAGCTTTTTGAGTCACGATATTCTTCATTTTCATTGAGTTTACATGTAATAGTTCATATTTCTGATTTTTTAACACGTAGACAAAATACTCCTATTATATTCTTGTTTAGAGATTGTAAAACTGCTTGATTCGTCACTTTGCCGATAATTTTTTTTTATTATTTAGAAAAAACATATAATCCACATCAACCACGCAGGGTTATTAGTGGAGTAACGTACACAAGAGTTCATTTTATTTACATTAAATAGATGTATATAAACGTAAATCTTTTAAATAATTTATTACATGGTCAGTGTTTATGGTTAAAATGGTTTTGATGTCATCTGAGATTCCATATTTTCTTCTTGTTTCTTCGTGGTACTGGCAGTCAATCAGAATATGCTTCACCGTCAGTGGGAGAGAACAGTTTCTGCAGGCTGGAGAAGGTTCTTTGTTGATTAAGAATCTATGGCTCAGTGCAGTGTGTCCAATTCTTAGTCGGTTAATTATTACTTGATCCCTTCTATTGAAGAAATTATTCAAGATGGTCTTCACAAGGGGATAAATCTTATATAGTTTGATTTCTGAATCTTTCCAGTAGTCTTGCCATATGTTCATACAGTGGTCTTTAATTAGGTTTTTGAGATCGAAATATGGGTAATTTATTGATTTGGTTGTGTATTGTGAGTTTATTCGACTTGTGTTTGCTAAGTTATCCACTTTCTCATTTCCAGCTATTCCTACATGCGACGATACCCAAATAAATGCTACTTCTTTTCGAGTTGATTGAATTAAATTTATCTCATTTTTTATAGACCGTAATATTGGATTTGTAGGGTATATTTGTTTTACACATAATAGAGCATTTAATGAGTCAGTAATGATGACACATTTATTCTCACTACACGTTTTGAAGAAAATTAAGGCTTCCAAAATGGCTGTGGTCTCGCCTGTCAGGATGCAGCAGTTTGTAGGTATGGATATAGTGTGAGTAGTGTATTTACAGTAGTATGCAGCAGCATGTCCGTCATGAACTTTAGAGGCATCACTGAAAATTTGGAGATGATTATGATAATGAGATATCACTTCGGAGTACAAGTGTTTAATGAAAATCGGATTTGTAGTTTATTTGGGGTATTTTGTGAGGGTTAAATCAATGGTAAGTGGTTGTAATATCCATGGAGGAAAATTTTCACTGACTTGTAGAGATCGATTTAGCTTATCCATATCAAAGTTAGAAGATTTTATTCGTTC
Organism: Diabrotica undecimpunctata; assembly: GCF_040954645.1. Lineage (NCBI taxonomy): Eukaryota > Metazoa > Arthropoda > Insecta > Coleoptera > Chrysomelidae > Diabrotica > Diabrotica undecimpunctata. Next base: position 112,613,089 of record NC_092811.1, on the reverse strand, counting down.
TATAAGGGGAGTACTATTTTTAGTTGGTTTTTGTAGAACCAATACTTGGATGGCAAATTTGGGAGAATACTGGATGTTGTTTCTGTGCTGATATTTTCCCTATATACTAGGACTAGTTCTGAAGGCACCCAGTGCTAATCATTTCCTTAAAGTTCTGCGGTACGCCCACATCTTAAAAACCTGAATTATTTTACACATTGTTTCAGTGAGTGTTTATTCTTACATTCCGGAGAATATATTGGTAAAGATATAACACTAATCAACGTATTCTTAAGGTAATTATTAAGGTAATTTAGTTGTTTAATACATTTTGTGCTTTTGAATTCGTGAGATCCTGAAATTCCATTTTTCATTCTCTAACAACCCAAGCATTTGTACCATTGGGCTCTTTCCACTGTTTCTCCACCTATCCTGATTTCAGTTAAGCTGTTTTTAGATTTTTGTTTTTGCTGATGAATATCTATTTGGTTTTCTTTATTTCAAACCTTATCAAACGAACCTTATCTGGGCTCGTCTGATAAAAAAGATCTTCATTTTTATTAAAGATTAAGTTTATTATATCTGCTATTATTGTTTCCTACACCCAATCTAGAATTTTTGCATCTTAGAAGTTTGTTCAGATATTTTGCTTGGTGGTTCTTAAACATACCAGGATCTCCTTTTGGTGGCCCTTGTAGTTTTTGTCTTTTGAGGTTCAGCACTTGCAATCGCATAATACATGTTTACAGCTTATTCTTAGTTTATTCCTCTGTTCTTTTTGTACACATTCCACCAATGAAGATTGTCCCATGTATTTGTTTTGGGATTCTCAGATCCATTCGAAGTTGATCTGCTTTTTTATTGCCTTCGATGACTTAAAACCTTGGCACCCAGTCAAGCTCAATCTTGTTCTGGTCTCCCAGTTCATTCCGTTCTCTCATGCAGTACACCAGTGTGGACGTCACTTCCTAGTACGCTAGTGACTTGCCGCTGGTTGTCAGATAATTATATCGATTTGCTCTTTTTCAAGCGATCTTATCTGGGCCCTGATTCTATTTCATTTCGATGTCGAAATTTAAAAGCGACTACGCCATGACAGTTGCAATCGCTAGCGAATCTCATTCATTTCGATTGTAGTTAAAACTGGGGATATTTACTTTATCATTTTGACACTGCTGAAAATTTGGGTTGGCCCTGTTGTTTATTGGCTACACTACGCTTGTTGGATGTTTGTTGTTTGTTTTGTTTACGTTACGTGAACGTCTTTTTTTTCTTGTTTGAGTTGTTAAATCATAAATATTGGCCATTCTCAATTATATTTTGAATTGAAAGAAAAGATGACAAGAAAAAAAAAAGGCGATGTGGGAAATCCTTAAGTTATAACCACTAAGATTTGACTTAGTGGTTATATTCTAATATATTTTTAAATTTACTGCAGCTTGGTAATACTAACCCTAAACATTTTGGGTATCCTAGAGGCATAAACACCTTCTTCCAAATATGGTTCTAATACCCTTATTAAATAATTTGCAACTTGTTTATTAAGCCGGAATTGCTGCCTAAATTGAGCATCACTTAGTGAAAAAGAATTTTGAGTATCCCATTACATTCTTTTTATCCTCCGTTATGAGCGTCGGATATCTATCCTCTCTAATTCCTCCAAAACTAGCAAATGTCCGTAAAACACAGCCATATTAATACTTTTTGCCTCAGTTTTCCTTGCAAGGATCAAAACACCGCCTACCTAAACTGAACCTAAGTTCACTTCTCCCAGTCGGCAGTCGGCCCAGTCCAGTCAGTCATGTCAGATTAATTTCGACTCGAAATTAAATTTCAACCACTTTCTTGAAGTTGAAATTAATTTCGATAAGTCGAAAATTAGTGACGTCGTTTGGTTAGTTCAGCTGAAATCCACAAGGTTCGCAAAGTCGCATTTCGACGTCGCCATATTAATTTCGACATGTTTTGAGTCGAAATCTCAATTAGAATCAGGGCCCTGGAGTAGATTTTCTCATGTGAATCAATTTTACAATAAAGAAGTCCTTCGTCACATTCTTTGTGATATTCATAAGCCCTGTCCTCTCATTGCTAGTTTTTGCACGTTGCTGAGTTTGGCTTTTGCAGCTGTTTAAAGCATATTCATCTAGCATATCGTCGCTGCATAGGTAATTGAGACTTTGATTACCATGGTATACACCTAGTGCACCATTAGTGTCAGATCTCTCTGTTTAGCTGAATTTCTTGTTTCTGCAACTCTAGATGACCTAAACACTTTAAGTTCCGTCTGCTTGTGACTACAGTGGATTTGTGAAAACTTATATGTAGCTCCTTCCTATTAGTTTATTGTCTCATTAGTTTTGGAGCTTCGTTAATATGATCCCTGCCTACCGTATTGTACTTTTCTTGCGAGATAATTATCAAATCATTAGCATGTTCAATTGTTTTATATTGATTTACCTTTAAAGTCCCTGTTACTTGTTCATCACCAGATTCCTTAGCAGTGGTGACAGAACTCCTTGAGCCATTACGGTTTCTACAAGCATGGTGATATTTACAGCCTATTTCTGAGCATAAATTATATCCAGTCCAAACAAGCATCCTCGATTCCTTCACGTCCCAGGACATTGGCTATAGATATTATCAAAGTGTTGTCTAATGCCTTCATAACCAAAAAAGGTCCTAGCTCCCATCTTCTTTTTTCAATTATGTTCTCCACTTTTTTTACGAGTATGTGAAGTGATGTCTTGGTTGACTTCTCTACTCTATAGGCATGTTGTTCTTGATGTATTGGACTGTGTACCAAAGGCATGTTGTTCTTGATGTATTGGACTGTGTAGCAATATTTTATCTTTGATATACCCATCGAGCAGTTTCTCTAATGTCTTCTGTAGCAATTCATTAGACTTATTGCTGTTAAAGACGTTGCCTCTTCTGGTCCTCTTGTCTCCGGTTTAGAAATGAAATTTACCCTAATTTCTCTGCATTCTTTAGGTATGTACCCAAAAGCTACACTACTTCTAAGTACATTGCATATTTCGAAGTACAAAAGTTCCGGTCCTTTTTGTAATAACACTGGATAAATACCATCCAATCCTGGTGATTTATATAGCTCGCATGAATTAATGGCCCATACTGCTTTTTTATAGTTTATAATCTTTTTGACTGTCTGTCAGTTAGTTCTTGAGGATTTCAGCCGAATCTCGTTGCCTGCTTATCTCGAGTCAATTGGTGATTCAACTATTTGTGGTCAAGGAAAGTGCACTGTGAAAAGCTTTATAATCTTGTTCCTTCCTGTATTGGTGTACTTGCATTTATCCGTTAGGAGTGAGTTATTTGGTTGGGCTTAGACATTTGTCTACTATGGTCTGTAACAGATGATAAAAGTACCTGTGATATTTATCTGTTGCTATCAAAACTGTTTTATCACCATATTTTTAGGTCGTTGACTATTCCATTGCCAATTGTACTTTTTGTAATTTTCTCCGAAAATATTATTTGCATATAAATTAAATAAAAGCGAAGAGAGCACATTCCTTCAAATGTCTGATCTTTAATTCTAATATCAGCTGTCTAAATTCAGTAAAAAACTATTATATATTATCTAAATGACCCTTTCATTCAGACCTATATCATTCATAATAGCAATTAACTTTTCTTGTGGAATAGTGTCAAATGCTGTCTCATAATCGACAAAGCAGGCATATACATCAACATTTACATCTCTGTATAAAAACCTGGATGCCAAATAACGCCTCTCGAAAATACTTTTGAATTCCGACTCAGATTTATTAATATTTTCTTCACATTTGCTATAAATTCTATAGTGAATGATTTTCAAGAACAACTTTAGTATATGGTTTATTCTTAGGTATCGCTACGGATGTTGATTTAAGCCAGCTTTACGGATTATTCTCGTCTTGTACATAGAGCTGAGCAAGTTTAATAGGAGTGAAATATCCCTATTATCCCAGTTTTATCCCTATTACCTACAAAAATATTTTTAATATATGTTTTTCATTCTTGCAATTGTCGTTTTGTGCTATTAAGAATTTGCTGTTCCTAATTTATAAGACTTATACTATTGCTCTTTTTATATTGACCTGCTGTCTGTGCGATTTACTTGTATATTATTGTTACAAACATGCATTCGGTGTGGCCCATGTAACGGTTGCATCTCGAAAGCGCCGAGAACTTTCCATATATGTATCGAGCGCGGGAGAGGTCGATCCGTCAAACAACGAATTAGAGGTAGGACTACTCCAGATGATTCTAGAACAATAATTTTGGTATATATATTGGAGGAGTTGATAAGATATAATCGTGCTGTAAACCTATAAATAAATATATTTATATAAATTCGAACCGCTCGTTTTATTTAAAAACGCTACATTATTAAATGAGTCGTGTTTAGTCTCTAACTGTTCTATATTCCTGCATTGCTACTGTTAATAAATCTTCCTTGGCTAGTCTAATCTTAGACCTAAATCCTTTTTGAATCTCTCTGTACCTGGTAGGATTGTTTTTATATTAATTTTAGGATGTCGTCGATTATCAAGCCTTTTTCTTAGCCATCTCTTTTTAATTACTACTTGATTCCAGCGTTGCAATCTTTTCCTGCTATTTATTTATTTTGTTGCCTAGAAGCTCTAGAGTTCCTTTTTAAATAAATGTTTTCAACTTCTCCGATTTATTATTTATGTCTTGTTTTGTAGATTGTTTTTATATTTATTGGATTAAGCGTCCTTATTAAATATTTCGTCTTGTAGCAAATATACTTTAAAAATTTCTTCTTGTCTGGGTTATTCGTGTGATAATTTTTTTTTCTTTTTTTGATAATTCATAATGTTAAAAATGTCTTCAAGAATATTCTCTATCTAGATGTCATTTTTATATGTTTTGCAACTTTTTTTTTAATATTTATTAGTTAAGCGAAAACGGACTGGAGACACGATTTGTTTTTCAAATTATTGTAAATCCTTGTGCAGCCTGTTCTGCTCGGATTTTATTTTTTATTTAGTAGCAAATTTAACAAGATCGATGATAAACTTCTTAAGTCCGTTTTTATTATTTATTATCGAATAGTTCAGTGTTTCGATGCAAACAATTTTCGCTGTTTATATCTTTTCGATCAAAACTGGTAAAAAAAAGTTAACAATAACCATGAAAACGTTTTATCATCCCACAAATGACAGCGTTGGCAGGTCAAACAAATCTAATGACGACGAACTGTTGGCTGGTCGATGAATGCCTGTTAATAAAGACTTGGGAATTGTAACGACGTGTTTGTCCGATTTGTCGAGATATAATTTTGATGGGTGGATAGCGATTGATATGTAGATAATATTTTGTTATTTTTATTCCGTTATCTCCCTGTCATAATATTCTATGTCAGTTGAAGACTATATTATTTGGAAAATTATATACTTTAATAGATAGATTATGAATACTTGTATATTATAAATATATATATATATATATATATATATATATATATAAATATATATATATATATATAAATATATATATATATATATATATATATATATATATATATATATATATATATATATATATATATATATATATATTGTTCGTTAAAATTGAAAGGGCGGAAGTCATTTTAACTTTGTTTTGCTGTAGATCAAAATTTGTATTGGGGTGAATCTAGTTTCTTGTGGCATTTTAAATTAATTACTATTTAAATGGGAATAAGCCACAATTAAAGGTTAAAGTACGTTTATTCAATCAATTCGTTTCAATTTCCACTTTGGAAATTGAAACGTCAATAAACGTACTTTAACCTTTAATTGTGGCTTATTCCCATTTAAATAGTAACTACATCAAAATTTGTGCTCTTAACTTTATAAATATTAACACCATATTTTAAAATGCCTTTAAAATCATCAAATGATCTTGCAGCTTTATGTTTTAAACAAAGTGGTAAAGCATGCTTTGTATTTTATTTTACAGTAACAGAATCGGCGTTACGTTGTTTTGTTTTGAAATAATAAATAATTTAGGACTACAACCTATTTTTTCTGTGGTACTATATTAATAAAAAACAGTACAACCGCCCTTTTGGTATGACTTTATTAGGAAAAGAACCTTATAGTCAGAACCTAACATTATAAAAATAATATAAAACTTAAATTAAAAAGCAGAACATGAAGAATTGTCTTCATTACCGATAACTTCATTTTTGGTTGTTTTTAAAGATTTATAGAATGAATGGTAAATAGAAGGTACCTATTCTAGCAATTCCATTAGGTAGTTATATTTTTGAACTATGAATTGGAATTGATTTTTCATTATTTATCTGGTCCAATATCTTTGGTACGAGACCATCGAGAGAACTTTTCATGTTCCTTTTAAAATTGACAGTTTTAAATTTTTTTTGGGAAACTGTTGTTTTATAAAACATAATGCCAGGGTGGTCTCTTTCGATTTTTAAGCGCACAATTTTAGAGGATAGAAATGGTTCATAGTCTCTGTTCCGTTTCCAATTAAAAGACGGACTTGTCAATTCTTTGTCCATTTTTTCAAATTTGAAAAAGTCACTTGTTTTCAGCTCATAAACAATAAGCGGTTTTAAAGAACTGCAGGTCCTTATAAACTGGGCCCATTCATAGGGTACAGAAATACTCATAGTAGGCAGTCTTTTGTTTTTCCTCTCAATCAGTGCATGTATTGTGTCTGCTTTGATAAGTGTATGCCCCTTGGGTAAATATTTATGATGAATTCTAACTACTGACACATTATGGACACATATACATACAAAATAAAAAAAAATGGTTTTGGCCAGAGCAGTTGTCTGAATAAAATGTTACATCTTCTGTTGTAGAAGGTAAATTTTTTAACCACATTATTATAGCGGAAGCTAACTCGTTGCCACCCCTTTTTGCAATAGACTCGTCTCTCATGAAGCATGAACCTTCGGCAGTACTATCATTATAGACGGTAAAATTAAATGTCCATAAGTACGTTAGATAAAAAGATTTTCCATTAGTTAACACAGGTGTGGGGAGGCATTTTTGCAAATCCATCATTGCTACAACTTTTTTTAAATTCTGCTTGCATCTTATCTTATGCTGCTTTTTTAACTTGCATCTGTTTTCTGCGTCATTAAAATGATCTGCCTTTGTCTTAAAAATATCTTCAACTTCATTAGGATCTGCTTTTTTGCGCTTATTTTCAAAACTTTCACAGGTATCATATGTATCAATGTTAGGAAGCTTGAAATGAGGGTTGAGCTCGATAGAAAAAATGTCCCGGTACATATTTTTTGCATACTCGGTCTCATTAATCCACTCTAAATATAATTTGTATATTATTGTTACGTTTAGTTCTGGATTTAAATATTCTCTTCCAGACCTACTGCGGCAATAATGACTTTCAATTTTTTGAAAACAATTTATGTGTTGCATAACTATATGTTTTGTCTCTTCTGGAAATTGGTGGTTAGGTACATGTTGACTGATTACTAACCGAGCCGCATGATTATTTTCTTCTTTATTGAATTTCTGAGTACTTTCTCAGAGCTGGGAAGTGTAGTTAAAAAAAATGACTTGCACACTATTGTTTTAGATCCATTTCAGAGGGTAAGCATGCTGTCTTCGGTCCTTTTGATTGTCATTTCTTGGACCTCTTCTGCTAACAGTACCCACATCAACTGCTTGTGCAATAAATTTTCTTCTATGGTCCCAATCTGTCTGACTTTTCCAGAAACTATTAAATATTTGCGTTATCCTGTATATTAGTAGTACATTTAAACCTACATAATCTATTGCACGAGTGACCTACTTCTTAAGCTTTTTTATTTTATACAATTTATTTTTAAAACCTACATATTCCTCTTCTAATCGTCTCTTCTCTTTTGTTACGTTACGTTTTCAAGTTGAAGGCTTCTGCTTTCTCTGTCTAGTTTTCTTTACAACTGTTTCTGTTTTATCTCCCTTATTCCCTTCAATACTGTTATCTATGTTCAGTTTTTTGGAAAATACCTTTCGGTAATCATGTTCTTGATCACCGGTAATGGTTGTATTTTTCTCACAATCATCACTGCTACTGCTATCATCTGGTTCATATGGATTGTTAGAATATCTAGTACAAGAAAGTTTATTCAATATGGTTTCACCCTCAATTTCTTCATCCACGGAAAATTCTTCATTGGCAACATCAGAATAAATACTACAAGAAGGTTTAGCAAATATGTTTTACCTCCCAGTTCTTCATCCATGGAGAAATTTTTATTGGCAACATCACTAAACATAACAAGCTTTAACTGACAGTAGGTTTTATGGTTCTCATGAACAGAAACATGGTTTTGTTCATTAGATAAATCAAAATGAGTCACATAAGTAGGGTGAACATCAGGAATGTCTGAAAAATAACAATGCTGCAATTATTGCGATACTCCTTAAATAGTTTTATTAAAAATTAAACTCTTGTTATTGTTAAGCATGGAAAAGTAGGTTTAACTCTGTAAGATATTACACTTCACAACAGTTGTGTACCAATTTTAAGTTAGTAATGTGTAGAAAGAATAAGTATAAAATTTATTATATTTTCACAGTACATAGAAAAAAGTTCACTTATCTTCATTGTTTTCCTGTAAACACATTTTTACCATCTTCATTGCTTTTGATTCAGACATTTTTGGTTGTTCTTTATTAACACATTAATCTCGATATAGAAAAAAGTTACTTTTATCTATAAACCATGCAAAAATATTAGCTTATAACCTCAATTTTTACACAGTTGACAGGCGGTTGTCCATAGAGATTGGACTACCGTGTATTTAAGAATCAGTGTGCCATCCGAAAAAGTCAAAGAAAGTGGAGCATAGAGCTTCAGTAAAAATGCGCCATCGGGTTCTATTTTGCTCTAACGCCTTTACCTCATTTCAAGACTTTCCTTGACCTCTCATCTCGTCCATGACGGATCTTCTCCAAGTTTGTACTGGGCGACCTTTTTTTCTTCTTCTTTGGGGATTCCACTCTAGGTCAATCTTTGCAATACTGAAATTATTTTATTATTTTTCTGAGTGTGTGACCAATCCAACCCCACTTTCTGTACTTTATTTAATGTTCTACCCTTTTTTGTTCGGTCAAGTGTAGTATATCTTCGTTTCTGATGATGTTTGGCCAGAAAATAAAATACGAACAATTCGTCGTAGACATTTATTAATAAAGACCTGCAGTGTATCTGTAAGGGTTTTTGTCACTTTCCAGGTTTCACATCCTTAGGGTAGAACAAACCTGATATTTGACTGGAATATGCGAATCTTTCTCCTTGTAGTATACTCGCCAGGTCTCCAAACAATATTGAGCATGCTAAATGCTTGTTGAGCTTTTCGTATCCTCATACGAATATTGTCTTCTGTACCTCCGCTTTCTGTTATGACACTTTCAAGATACGTAAAGTTTTCCACATTTTCAATCTGCATGTTGTTGATAGTAAAAAGCGTGTTGTTTCTTGCATTTACTCTCATGGATTTGGTTTTACTAATATTGATTTTTAAAACTTCCTTTATTGGCTTTAGTGGAAAGTGTTTACAATTGATCAGCCATATCTTGGAACCTTTGTCCTAACAGGCAGATATCGTCGGCGTATTCCAGATCGCTTAGGCGTGTGGTTAACGTTCATTGTATCCCTCTTGTGTCGGAGTCTAGTTTGGAGATATCATAGTCTACTGCTATGTTAAAAATAAACGGAGAAAGTACGCCTCTCTGTCTGACTCCAGTAAGTATGTCAAATTCATCGCTGTTGATTCCATTGTGTGTCACGCTGCATTTAGCCTAATTGTACATTGACTTTATAATAGAAATTACTTTACGTGGGATGTTTCTTAGCTCTAAAATTTTCCATAAAGCAGCATGAGATAAGCTGTTAGAAGCACGCTCGAAGTCAACAAAAACCATGTATAGGGGTGTGTTCCATTCAACCGATTGTTCCATTATTACCCTCACAGTATTAATGGGGTCTATGCAGGAGGATTCTGGTCTAAATCTTGCTTGGCCAGCTCGAAATTCAATCTTGTTTGTTAATCTTTTAAGTATGATGGTCATGAAGATTTTATTTATTGCGGTTAGCAAGGTTATTCCTCTCCAATTTTTGCACATTGTGAGGTTGCCCTTTTTTGGAAGCTTAATAATGTTACCACTTTTCGTGCGTGTCTAGCATCTCCTAAAAATACTCTTTCTATCTATCTATTTGGTCATTTGTTGTAGTAAGTAATTCATCTGTCTTGGATCTTACAATGTTTGAACAGTTGGGCCCATTTTTTGTTAGTCGTCTAGTAATTTGGTATAGCTCTCTAGTTCTGTTATGGTGTGCAGCTGTTTTGTTTGGCCAGTTCTTTAGCCTACCTTCCTTTGTCTCTTTTTACATTTCTTTTAACTGCTTTATTTATTGCTTCCCAATCTTATTCTTGACTCGCTCTTTCTTCTACAGTTCTTGCTTACAAAATATCTTTCTTTTGCTGTTTTCTTTCCTAGATAGGATTCCAAGTTTTATCTGACATCCATTCTTTTCTGTTTCTCTTTTTTATCTAGTTTATCTTCAGCTATTTCTGTCAAAACATCTGTCAAATCTTCCCATCTATTTATTTCACGTTCTCTTGTTTTAAGTTGGAGTTCCTCGCTAAATATGTGTCGTTCTGGGAGCCGTTTTAAATTTGTTTAGATTGTATGTTGTTTTGTTGATGTTTTGCGTGATTTTGTTTTTTGCCATCTTGATTTTAATGGTACCGATTACGAGATGATGGTCACTTGCGATGTCTGCTCCTCTTTTATTATGTACATCAAGAAGAGATGATTTCCATCTTTTTGATATGGCGATGTGGTCTATTTGATTTTCTATTGTATGAACTGGTGCAGCCCATGTAACCTTGTAGATATTTTTATGTCGGAAGATGGTTCCACCAATAACTAAGCTATGATTGGAACAAAAATTTGTAAAACGCTCTCCGTTTTCATTTATCACTCCCAGGCCATGTTTGCCCCTTACGGTTTTTATACGGGATTATACATATATATATATATATATATATATATATATATATATATATATATATATATATATATATATATATATATATATATATTGTGATGATGTATTATTTGTGAATGATGAGTAATGAGTGTTTGTAATAATATATATATAGGGTTTTTATCGCGGTTCTCAAAGAATTAGTTTGTAAGCACTTTTTGAAATTACCTTTATTATATCTATTATGAAACACACATATATATCTAACATAACCAATGCAAAATTTAAAATAAACTATCTTTAAATTAAAATTCTTATGAAACTAATTAAATTATATAGACAATGTATATTTTAAACAAACTATTTTTAAAATTGAAATTCTTATGACACTAACTAAATTATATTAACAAAAGTTTGTACCTTTCTTTCACTGAATGCCTAAATGAAAATGTTCTCCAAAATAAAAATTTTAATCACCACTCAATGTCTTCGTTCTCAGCTTCGGTTATCCTTGTTTTTGTGAAATTACTTTTTCCAATTATCAGCTTCCACCAATTTAAAACATTTTTCTTCTTAATAGCATTTATATTTATTCTTCTTTTTAATACACCAATATCCAATCACCAAATATTATATAATTTTAATTTTCAATTGATACTTTCTTCCATTATCCAATTACCATTTTTACATAACATAATTTTTAATCTTCAATAATATTATCTTTATACTCCATCGAGTATTTATCGATCGAATCCAAATCATCGAGTATTTATACCTTCTCAATGTTCCAGAGCCATCTGGCAAGAAATCTTATTCGATTTGTTCCATTTCCTACATATCTGAATTTTCTGGAATAATCTATTTCGCAAACCGGTTATCTTCGGTGATCTAGAGAATTCCTTACTTTTCTACCGAGAATTTTATCGACATTTAGGCTTTTCAGATCAGAATATAAACTTAAATCATTAACTATATATAAATTAAACATAAACTTACACTTAACCCTATTTCACATTCGCAAATTATTAATTTCTCTAACTGTCATTTATGTGTATAGTTGGTTGCCTATGCACATGGCTCACTTAAATATATTTACAATATTATAATTATTAAAATAAAACTTTTTACACTTATTATATGCTAATTTCTTAGGAATGCCCTCATATAAATAATTTTTATAACATTCTCTAGTATATAACTTATTAAAATAACCAAATACTTTTAATATCTAGTATATAACTTATAAATTAATTTTTTAAACACTATTTTTCCTCCTCCTACGTCCAATATCATTTCAATATATACATATATATATATATATATATATATATATATATATATATATATCACTTATGAACACTATATCCTAGGTGAAACTATTTATTTTTATAAAACTCTGGTATTTGATTTTAATCTATTAAGCAAATTCTGCATCTGCTATCTATTCAATACACTCACATACCAAAGTATATGAAGCAGAATATAATTATGGTAAAAAAGAGTTGAAAAAAATAATTAAATACAATAAGAAGCGATTTATTATTTCAATTTAACAAGTCTTGCTACTCTAGTGTAAAGTCCCCGAAAATTATTAAGATAACCATAAACCCGCATTTGATATCCCATTAAGTCGTAACATAAACAAGAGGGCTTTACCAGTCCAACAATAACATATATACCTCCCCGATATGAAAATATTATTGTAGGTTGGTTTACCCAATGATGTTAATTCATCACCCCGATATCAATATTTATATACGGCTTGTGAATCTACACACTGCATGTGATGTAAAGTAAACATCAATTATTTTTCGCTGTAAAGCAATTTTTCTGCTATACAAAAAAAATCTGAAATCGATACAGTTGACATTGGGGAAGAAATTGTTTTTCAGGATAAAACTTGTTATGTAAAGAATTGATGTGATTTAAAATAATGGTTACTTTAAATGCTTTTACTCTCTGAGTTACTCTCTTTCTTGAGGTAACCTTCGGAGATAAATAGTCTATTTTATGTTTTTAACAAAATTTGCTTTACTTCTGACATGATTTTGAATCTTCTGACATAAAAAGGTTTCCTGCAGCCTGCAGTCACAGGAAGTTTCGCTGTTTAACGTATTTAAACGTCATTATTACAATAAATGTTTTATTTATTTTTAGTTTATTAAAAGTTTTTGACTAGCTTATTACATGTTCTTTAATATTTTAAGGTTTATGTATCATTTTAAAAATATTTAACATTTTTGCTGCTTAATGTTAAGTAATTTGTTCCACCAGTACGTAAGAAATTAAGGCTTGTGAATAAATTTGTCTTTAGTGGTACAGGCCATGGTAGATGTGTATAACTTCATATGATAAAAAAACTAAAAAGATGAAGAGTAACATTTCTTCTAAAACTTTTTATTTAAAGCACACTTGATTAAAAACTTTTCTCGCAGAAAATTACAAATTTTAAACACTCTGTTACATTCTAAAATATTGCTCCACACACACTGGCACAAAAGACTCAGTGCACTAATATCATGTTTTCTTCCTTTTTTCTAAAGGCTACAACAACACTGGGCAACAAGTAGACACTTTTCTACAATCACATTAGAAAAAAGGTTTACTTCATGTGAGGATGTGCGTGAGTTAATTGAGTGTCTGCGTGATGCACAGGAGTTGGCTTGTGTAACATCAAATGGAAGGTATGAAAGAAAACAACCATACTGGTGGAACGAGCAGCTTGAAAATCTGAGAACAAATTACATGAGAGTAAGAAGAGCATTTAAGAGGTTAAGAAGAGTACAAGCAGGAGATTTTAAAGACAGAATAAAGAATTTAATGTAAATGCAGAATGAATACAGAAATGAGATAAGAAGATCTAAGCAAGAATTTAGCAATCTAAGCAAGCTTGCTTCAGGATTTAGTGACAGATATCTGGAGGCAGGGCTTCAAGATTGTCTGTACTGAATTAAAGGGAAAAAAGACATCCTACCCCTGCCTGAAGAGCAGAAACTCCGTTTAATACGGGAAGTCTTTCTTCAGTTGAAGGATAGACGTGAAAGGGTTATTGGTTTCGTAGATGCGGAACCTTTTACTGAATTGGAACTCTGCGAAGCTGTTGGACGGATTAAGATCCGAAGGGTACCTGGCATAGATGGAGTCGTGCCGAAGACAGTAAGACTCGCCGCACTAAGATACCCGCAGGTTTTTCTGAGATTGCTAAACAAACTGCTTAAGCAACAGCAGTTTCCAACAATGTTGAAAGAAGCTAAGATTGTCCTTATCCAAAGCGATTTCGGCCAATTTGCCTTCTTAGTTAGATAGCTAAATTGTATGAGCAGCTTGTAAAAGGCCGCCTTGAGCGAGAGCTAGAAGAAAAGCATGCGCTGAGTGACCGCCAATATGGTTTTAGGGCCAAAAGGTGCACCATAGGTGCGGTCACAGAAGTAAACTTTTTAGTTACGCAGGATATAAAAAGATGGGTGGCTCTCATCCCGCTTGACGTCACTAATGCCTTTAACACGGCATCATGGGAAAAATCGTGTCCAGGCTAAGAGAATTGGGCGTTAGTGAGTACCTGGTCAATGTAATTGACAGATACTTTACTGACAGGTCCATAAGAGAAAAAGATACCAGAATCAGTTTGTCGCAGGGTGTTCCGCAGGGTTCAGTACTAGGTCCCATCCTGTGGAATGTCCTGTACGACTGGCTGTTGAGGTAACAGGGGCCAAGGGGATGCACTCTTGCAGGTTATGCCGATGATCTCGTACTGGTTGCGAAGGCGAGTCAGAAAACGGACATGGCTAATGCGACTAACACAGCCCTGCGTCGCATTAGTAGGTGGATCAGAGAGAACGGTTTACAGCTAGCGGTGTATCTATCTCAGAAAAATGAGGTGTTAGTTCTCAAAGTTCGAAGGCGTGGAGGTTGCACCGGTTAAATCGATTAAGTATCTGGGAGTCTGGTTATCAGAAGGACTAAGGTTCGGAGTACACATCCAAAAGATGGTAAAAAAGGGAAACCGAAATCTGGAGGCGTTGATATGGCTGATGCCAAACATTGTAGGCTCAGGTAGCACCAAAGAAAGGTGCTAAATGGAGTCTTCCAGTCGGAAGACTCCATTGTGGCTCCAGTGCGCTGCCCCTTGTGGTGTAGTGTACTGAATACTGTAAAATACGCTAAGCTGATGAATACTTCGCAAAGGCAAATGCTCCTCAGGGTATCTAGCGCATATAGAACGGTTTCAAATGAGGCTCTATATGTCGATGGAGCGGTGATACCGATCGTTTTGTTGTGCAAACAGCGAGTGAGTGTGTATGCAAGGAGGATGGATGGAAATATAGATGAAAATGAGAGAGAAAGAACAATAGTAGCGTGGCAGAGATAATGGGAGAATGATAGTGGAAGGGCAAGGTGGAGGAAGGAGCTTATTTCCTATTTGATGCCGCGGTGGGAATGTTTGTTCACGAAACGATCGAGACTATTATTGTCCTAAATGAAGAAAGTACTGTTACTAAGCCTAAGCTAAGAGGAAACAAATTGCACTACCAGAAGGCTGTTTTCACCTGCCAGAGCTAGCATATTGTGGACATTCATCTTTAAATAAAGCAAAATACCACGATATTCAGCATTTGAAAAAATTTTGCCTTGTAAAGTCTTAAGCATATTTTGACGAACTGTTAGATGCCTAAAGCTTTTCATTTTATCTATTACTACCTAAAATATAGACTACCTTTTCTGCATTTTTAGTTTCATTTTAAGACACGTTAGTGGACCCTCATCCGTTTATCCCGAGATTTCATGACATGGAAAGATAAATAAATTTATCTCTATCTATCTATACAGCCCTTGCTGTCCAATTTTTCTACATAGACCTCCTCTTCCTTCTTCCACATCTCTCTGTTGTAGGCAGTTTTTATCCACTTCGGGCCTGAGTGTTTCTTCAAGTCATCATCAAATAAATTTATAATTATAGTAATTTTTGTAAATTGATAACCCAAAAACATAACCTATACTTTCACTGTAAGTTACTGCCTGAATTAGTAACCGAAATGAAGTGCTCTTTTTTATTAATTATTTTTATATCTAGTTTTAAAACTTAAAAACCTAATTTATCAAAACTAGTTGTTTTGTACCCTCATCCTTTTAGCCCTGAGCTCTTCATATAAGAAAAAAGAAACTGAAAGGATTGATTTCTCACATAAAAGAGGATTTTCGAGTTCCACAAGAGCGTATAGCGCATATGATGTTAATTCTCTCTGGTGATATATTTGGGGTTTCTGGCAAAACTCTTCTTCTTTTTACACATATTTGTGAGATACGAAACCAAAATAAAATCAACAATTTAATTACATGTAAAAATTCCAAACACTTTGGGTTTTGTAGCCAATTAGTGAAATTGATATTCTTTGTTCCAAAAATTCTACTGACCGAGAACGTCGTCATTCATCTGAAATGTTCGGTAGTAAATTCTAGACGATCAGCGGGACCACACTTTTCCATTCAGATTTTTTTAAGTTTTACATAAAAGCTCGGGATTCTTTCAGATCTTACGCAACGTTTTAACGAGAACAAATTCTTGAGGGGTTCATTAAAATTCTTGAGGGGAACTTTCGGTAGAGGGCGCTTTTGAAGGATGTGTTTACAGTTGAAATTTAATTGGACGTGATTGATTTTCTACTAGTCATGATACTACCTGCCAATTCCGTGTATTTTTGGGTCTATTGTTTCAAGTGGGTTTCTGATAAATATCGCGTTGGATAAAACAAAAAGCGTTAATTCAAAAATATGCACTTTATAGCTGGTCGAAATTAGACGTGAAATAAAGTTACAAATAAACTTTCTCACGGTTGGTGGTGCAAAGAGTTGGTTTGATTTTGGAAAATAAACTATATATAGAATGTTTATTTTTAAAGCATATTTAATACAGTAAAAACAAATATACTAATTAATTGTGGTAGTAGAATCTACGGCGTCGATATACAATGATCATAGACACTTTTTTGATCGATCCTGACAAATTGTTAAGTTTACATAGTATGTAATAGCAATCGTAAAATTCTTACATTGCACCATTATACAGTGTTATAATGTTCATTGTGCGTCAAAGTAATAAGATCTGTAAGTACATCTTCTTCTTCTTCTTCATGTGCCATCTCCTCTAAGAAGGTTAGCAACCATCATGGCAATTCGCACTTTCGATACCGCTGCTCTAAAGAGGTCAGCAGAAGTGCAGTTAAACCAAGCTCTCAAATTATTTAACCAGGAGATGCGTCTTCTTCCGCGACTCCTTCTACCCTGTGAGTACATATTTTATTATTATTAGGGAAATCTGTTATCACAGTATCTTAGAAACTTCTTCTTCTTTGTGTGCCGTGCTTGTATTCAAGCGTTGGCTATCGTCATATTGACAAGCTGATGAAATGATTCTCGGTCGGCAGCTAGATGAAACAGTTCCTTGACCGTTTGACCTGTCCATTGTCTAATGTTACGCAGCCAGGACAGTTGTTTTCTTCCGACCCAACGTTTTCCTTCGATTTTGCCCTGAATGATTAACCGGAGTAAGCGATATTTAGGTCCTCTCATGATATGACCGAAGTATTGGACCTTTCTCATTTTGATGATGTTGATCAATGTTCGCTCTTTGTGCACCGTCTCTAGCACGCGTTCGTTAGATATGTGTGCTGTCCACGGGATTCTGAGCATGCGACGGTAACACCATATCTCAAACGCTTCTAATTTGTTAAGATTTTTCATTTTTGTTGTCCAGGTTTCACATCCATAGAACAAAGTGGACCAGACGTAGCACTTCAATACTCTTAGACGTGTGGTCAACGACAAACTTCTACTGCATAATACAGAAAGCCAGTTATTAAAGTTTTTCCGTGCGAGTTCTATTCTGGTCGAAATTTCCTCGTCACTTTCAACCCTGCAGTCAATCCAGCTACCCAGATATCTAAAGTGTTCCACCCTTTCCAGGATTTTGTTATCTAATCTTAGTACTGAGTCTTCGAGATAAATTTTTCCGACCACCATCCATTTTGTTTTTTTTTTGCGTTGATTGTTAAGCCCTTTTCAGTGCATTCGTCGTTTACAGCATTCAACAGAGTTTGAAGATCTTCTAGACTCTCTGCCATTATTGCGGTGTCATCGGTTATCTGATGTTGTTAATAATTTCACCACCGATCTTAACACCTTCGCGGCGATTATTTAACGCTATTTCAAAAACTGGTTCAGTGTAGGCATTAAACAATATCCCTGTCTGACACCACGCTTAATAGAAACTTTAGCTGAAACCTCTTGGTCCACCTTACCACAAGCGGTCTGATTGTAGTAAATATTTTTAAACAATCTAATGTCATACGTGTCTAGACCAACTGAGTCTAAGCATTGAAATAATAATGTATGTGGTACTCTATCAAAGGCTTTTTCGAAATCTATAAAACATACGTAAATATTTTTCCGAAACTCAATGCTCTTTTGTAAGAGTATTCGCATGCAAAAAAAAACTCGAGTACCCATACCGTTTCGGAAACCAAACTGCTCATCACCAGTTATCCCCTCACAAAGTTTATATATGCGACAATGCAATATTTTCATAAAAATTTTGAGCGCGTGACTCATTAAACTGATAAGTCGATAGTCGATAAATAAATCTTAGAAACACAATGCATAAATTATACCAGCCATTTATCGACACCAGTTTTTATCATCAAAAATATAAAATATAATATAATATAATCATTTGGAATTTGATGTTACTGAAAATAACGATGAATTATCTCAATCTACTTCACGACCACCTTTATCTTAATCAGCTACAGACAGTAACTAACAAGAACCAATCTATCCATCCAAACTACAAGCAATTGTTTTCAATTCTCTCAATAATGTCAAATTAGGAGAATACTTACATGTATTAGGGACTCTAGTTAGTCCAAACATCATTCTTTTTTCATCAAGAATCACCAGCAATCGTATCTGTATTAAGTTTTAAAGCAAACCAATCGTAGATGAATTTTTTTTAAACAATGGAAGTTTAATCACTGTAAACAATATACAAATTCAAGTCCGTAGACTAATTACTAATTATTAATTATTAATAGATGATATCAAACAAGTCGCGGATAAGCAGTGGATGGAAATTGCCAAGAGTAGAGATCAATGGAAGCAAATAGAAGAGGCCAATGTCTAGCAGTGGACGAATACAGGCAAAAAAGACGAAGGTGTTGCAGACTAAGTATTCTACCCAAATTTCTCAATTGATAACATTTAGAATTGAGTGTTTACATACATTCCAACAATGAGTCTTAGAAGATAAATAAGAGTCGAAACTCACTCCTAAAAACTTTACATCACTACAATTTAAAATACCCTTACCATTGCGCCTTGAAGGAAATACTTAGATCAGGTTTAGTAGAATTTGCACGGGATGTAAATGGCAAAAATTTAGTTTTGTGAACATTATTGAAAAGGAGCAACTGATTACTGGCCAATCAGAAAACGTCTCCAGTGAGTTTGTTATTTTATCTTGCAAAAAATGTATGTCTTTATCGCATTGTTGAGTCATCGGCATAAACTGATACAAATGCATCAGACATTACATATTGTAGTTCATTAATATAAAAAATAAATATTATCGGGTCCAATATGGAGCCCTGTGGTACTCCAGTCTTAACTCCAATTAACAATCGGAGCAGACATTGAAATCTTGAAGTTATTTTTATTCTAGCTATTTGGTGCCGGTCTTTCAGATAGAATCCAAACCAATTATGAGCAACTCCCCTAACACCATATTTGTACAATCTATCGAGGAGTACATCGTGTTGCACACAATCAAAAGCACGACTGAGGTCACAAAAAATGGCAGTTGGATTTTCACTGTTTTTAATTAAGATTAAAACTTCCTCATAGAAACTGTTACTGGCTGTGGAAATAGAAAATTTATTTCGAAATCCATGTTGATGCTTTTTGATAATTTGGTTTATATCTAAAAATGATAAAAGTTGTTTTAGCATTGCATATTCAATAATCTTAGATACCACAGATGGAACAGAAAATAGCCCAAAATTTGACTTTAATTCGGGATCACCTTGTTTTAATACCGGTAAAATGATAGAAGTTTTCAGCATATTGGGAAAAACACCAGTACTAGAAGAAGCATTTATAATGTGAGCAAGTAGTGTCAAAATCTGAGAACGCAATTTTCTTAATTACTGTAAGTACGTGATATTTCATCAAAACCACACGATGCTTTATTTTTAATTTTATATTTTGTTATGTCTAAGATATCTTCCTCTGTTAAGATATCGTCTTCTGGTGCATCTATAAAGTAATCATTAAATTTTTTTGATAATGTATCTGAATCTGTAATCCCAGTATCATCTATTTTTAGACAGATATTTTTGTGATTTTTTTGTTTTCCATTAACGTCATTTATAACAGCCCATGTGGTTTTGTTTTTGTGAGAGTATTCAGAGAATTTGTTAAAATAAAACTGACCCTTTGTGGTCTCAACAAGAACTGTGCGCTGATATTTTTTTGTCTATATAGAGTTTTTAGCTCAGGGTATGCCTTACACAAAATATACAAATATTTCAGACTATCTGGAAAAGATTTTACTTCTTGTGTGACCCATGTTTTTTTTGGTTTTGGTAATGTTTGATTTTTCTAATAGGATAACTAATATTGAAACAGAACGGTAAATTATTATGAAAGACATTATATTTACTCTCAACATTAGTTGCATGATAAACATCTTGCCATGTTTCTTCACTCAAGAGATTGTTGAATGCATTTATAGCGCCTTCATGTGTTACGCTATAAGTATTTCGAACTGATGTCATAGTAAGATTAATAAATTTCAACCTCAAAAGGAATATATCGTGATCCAATTTAGTATTAACATTTACAGTACCTATACAATCATCACAATTTGTATATACCTGACCCAAAATATTTCCGCATGTGGAAGTCGACCTTGAAGGTGTAAAGTTCCTGGGTGATAATCCATAAAATGCTAGAAGACCAGAAAATCTGTGTGAATTATTTCGTGTCGTGGAATTTACATTAAAATCGCCTGTTAAAAATATAAATTGATTTGATTTACAATTGAAATTTAAAATAAGATTAAGTTTTTCATAAAATACATCAAATTTACCTTTAGGAGATCTGTAGCATACTAAAATTGTGTGTTGATTTGAATTATAATGCCACTTCAGTCCAGATACCTCAATGTCTTTTTCAACACAGTACTGATCGAGTAAAGTGGAACTTACTTTAATATCATCCCTTGCCCAAACTGCAACGCCACCACATGTATATTGGGATTTACTGAAAGAATTTACAATCTTAAAATTTGGAAAACTATAATGAATCACCTCGCCATCTGCTGACTACGTTTCAGTCATACAACGAAATTTTAAATCAGACTCCTTATAATCAGCAAATAAACAATCCATTTTAAATTGATTTAGTCCCTGATTATTTGACAGTATGAGATCGCACTCATCCCTTCCTTTTTTCTGTTTAAAAGTCATTTCTTCATACTTCACTTTATTTGCGTGTGTGTTGGGCGCTTCATACAAAACCTACTTACATAGGAGCCTACTGGCCATAGTTTTGGGTCCATCGCTATACCGAAATTTTGTTTAAAAATTGAAACTTTAAGAGATAAATATAATGTTGGGATGCTTAGCCGTTAATGACGTACATATTACTTCTGGAAAGTGTTTTTCTAACATCTTATTATAATTCTTAAGATTTTCTGCCGTTGTATGTTGGTCTACTCTAGTAATATGGAGATGACTAAATTTTGGGACGCCACTAATTTCGGAGTTCTCATTATTACCTATAACAATACGTCCATTCCTTTTTTTGTGTCTAACCATTTTCCATTCTTGACCACTATTATTTGTAACCAAATTTGTATTCTCAATATTTATCAAATTTTCGTCGTTTGTTAAATTAATAACATCTGAACATTTTGCTTCCGTTTGTATTCTTAAAATATCAGCTGATAATTGTTTATTATTTTCGATTAAGGAAACAACTTGTTTATTTTTATTTAACATTTTTAAATAGAGTTTTTGTTGAAGAACTCCTTTCTTTATCAATGGTTTATTAAATTCATATTTTGTTGAGTAGTGGCCGACTAGTCGGATAATTGCATATATTTAAATAAATTTTTATCGCTATTTGTTGATTTGATAGTATAATGTCATTCTCATTAATAATTTTCTTTAAACACCTGATTTCAGTTAGCTTCGGATCCTCATCGTCAGCCTCTTTATCCAAGATTTCGTTTGCTGGATCTCTTAAAATATCACTTTCTTCACAGCATATAACTTTTTCATCGTCGATATATTTAATACGTTTTAATTGTTTCAGGCCGCCACTATGTGATAACGTTCCACATTTTGCACATAAAAGACCAATTTGTGCAACTTTTAGGCACTTTTTACAGCACTTAACTACCGAGTCGTAAACACGAACACAAAGACCTTTTTCGAAAGTTGTAAAAGTGGCTTGCATGTCGAGCCTGGACTTGGCTTTATCATTTTGAAGCTTTAAATTTTTACGACAAAATTCGTAAACTTTTTCAAATTTTCAATGTACGTTAGGGATGAACATTCTTCTTCGCGGGGAGGCAATAGTCCAAAAACAAGATCTTAAGAAAGCTTGATGGATCATTGATACAGAATAACCGTTTAAGGATAAATTTTGATAGAATTAGATTATTTGTAGTAATCATCAATCTTAGATAGATGGCAACACTGCAAAAAAAAAGCAGAAAACGTTACTATTGTATTAGGCATAAAGGGTAAATATATAAAAAGGTTTCCCGTTGAAAACCTACTGTTAATTTATTGCTGCTTGAAAAAAGTAAAAGTGAAGATTATAATGAAGTGTATGCTTGTATGTAAAATCGACATAAACAAAGTCGAAGCTGATGGGATATAAGTAACGAGAAAATATAATTTCCCTGCATAGTAGCAAAAGCAAAGACAATAAAATAATAATTTATTAGAAAAATAATTATACCTTTTTTAAATTTCGTACGAGCGCGATCTGTTTCATTTATAAGCATATCTGCATAATAATTATAGGCTAATGGATATGTCAGCTATGCGATTAAGTCCTCATTTTACAAAAAAAATAGCGAAGACGTAACACCAACCGGGTACCACCCTGCTTATTCATTATGTAAATATTGATAAGGCACGCAGAAAAAATTTAATTATTGGAATGGAAATATCCTGGAGTAATTGGCATGTAAATTGATTTTATAAAAATTTTGATCGGATCAGATAGGAATCCGAAAGGGCTGTTTAAGTCAAAAATATGTACATAAGTGTGCATGTGAGAGAATATCTGTAATACTTTTATTACAGACATTCACTTTTATTATTACTAAGTATTAAATTCGAGTTTTTTTTGACATCTTTTTCATATTTTTCCTTTATTTTTATTTCTAACTTTAATTTCTAAAAATATACATTATACTATTCAGACGTAGAATGGAACACAAAAAGAAGAAGAGGCTAGGAATAATAGTGAAGATGACCATCCAAAAGAAAATTTGAAACTATGAAGTAATAGCACCACGAATAATAACAATAATTAATAGTCCAGTGGTCAGAGATTTGGCCCCTAAAAATCATACAAACAAGTTGAATTTTGCCGAGAATATCAACTTTGGGACCCCAAAAAAGATGCAAAAAAGTTTACCATTTTATCCCCGGGCTTCACCCCAAAACCCCACTCGTAGGGGGGTAAAAACGCAAAAACATTTATATACCAAGAATGTGTAAGCGTAGAAAAAAATGTTTTAAATAAAAAATGTAGCTGAGACAATTTTAAACAAAAATTTTAATTAGCAGTTTTTGTGTAGAATGAACTGTTCTCTCACAAACAACACTTGAAGCGACAGGCGATTTTGAATGTCAGTTGCTCGCGCGAAATCAATGTTGAATAAAATTTTTATCATTTCGACGGTAAAAAATATGTATCTTTTGATTAGTGTGACCTATCAACAAAGATCAAAATACATTTCAAAGGTGAGGAGTGCATCTTTCCTATGCAATTTTTGTATTTTGCCGCAAATGAAGTCAGTTTCTCTAAATCTGTTCAATAAATAAACTTTGCGTGATTTTTGCCATTTTTAATGAAATTTTTATTACTGGAGATCAGTCTTCGAAACCTATAACATGAAAATTCGAATTTGATTTTTGGTATTCGATCGGCCCAATATCGGGCTACTTCGGTTCCATCTTTGTTGGCGAACCACAAATCTTAGAGGTTACATCGATGAGGACAGTTTCTGCATGTAAGAAGATGTTCCATATTCTGTGTTTCTCCGTTTCTCCGTCACAGTTCATATTATCTTGGTCTATTTTTCCCCATTTTGCCTTGTTTGATTTTACTGGAGCGACCCCTGTTCTTATTCTATTCATAGTTTTCCAAGTCTAGGGACTGGCCAATCCATTGAACCTGGGGAAGAGGAAAATACTCAGGCACTGTTCCAAGGAAGCTTTTCCTGGATTTTAGTCGCGTTCGTGGTGTTCAAGCTTTGTATAGGGCATGCCGCTCGTCCGTGATCTGTTTAATTTTCTATATGTGCTCTGCAACGCCTCTGCGTGTTGAGGGTTCTGCAAAAGCCGCTGCTTTATATAGATTTGAGAGTGGAGTTGGTATCATGCACCCCGTTACTATCCCGCATGTCTCATTTAACGCAGTATCAACTTGCTTGGTGTGGGCAGACCTGAACCAAACGGGGCACGAATATTCAGCAATTGAGAAACACAGAGCCTGTGCTGTTGTTCTTAAAACGCCAGGACGTGCACCCCATTTACTTCCAGTTAGCTTTCTGAGTATGCTGTTTCTAGTTGTTGTTTACCCTCTCGTTTTTTTGGAATGTTGTCTGTAGGTGAGGAACTCACCTACAGACAAGGTGTACAGACGAGTTCAGAGTTACTCCAAGATATATAGATTGGTTTGTGTGTATTACTGTATCACTATTCCACGCAATTTGAAGTTTTTGCTTGGCTTCCTTTTGCTGGCCGCGAAGGTGGAAAGCGCAGACTTGGGTTTTAGAGAGATTGAGTCACAGGAAATTCTGCAGGTAGTACGCTGTCATTGTTTTAAAGGCAGTTTTGAGTTTCTTCTCCACTTCTTTATAACTATTTCTTTGAGCACATATTGCAAGTTTGTCAGCATAGAGGAAGTGCTTGGTTTCGGTCGGCGTAGGTTGGTTGTTTGTGTATATATTGAAGAACATTGGTGCTAAAACACTTCCCTGTGGGAGGACGTTTTTTTGAACTCTCCACCTACTTACTTTACCCTCCAGCATAACGGAAAAACGTCTGTTTTGCAGTGTAAGGAATATACGATCTTACCCAGATGGTGGTCATTGAGAGTGTCGTATAATTTGCGGAGCAAGGTTTTGTGCCTTACTGTGTTATAGGCTGCTGCCAAATCTATGAAAGCAGCCCCTGTTATAAGTTTTTCTTTAAAGCCCTCTTCAATGTGTTTTGTTATTGCGATGACTTGACCGATACAATATTTGCCGGATCTAAATCCTTCATGTTGTGGGTTGAGGTGCTTGTCGACATTTTTTTTCTATTCTGGAGTATGAGTCTCTCGTATAGTTTGAAAAAGTGACACAACAGCGAAATAGGTCTGTAGCTACTGGGATTTTCTGGGTCCTTTTCTGGTTTTATCAAGACTATTACTTTGGATTTCCTCCATGATTTTCTAATTTCGCAGGCTTTATAGCACGTGTTATAAAGTTGCAAGATCCAGTTTTTCGCTCCTTGGCCTCGATGCTTTATTTGTTCACTGCATATATCATGCATACCTGCAGCTTTCCTATTTTAACGTGTTCATACCGTTGTGGAGTTTTTTTTAGTGTAAAAGGAGTTCCTAGGTGGTTTGTCTCCAAATCCAACCTTCTTTTAATGTTTGTTTCCTTATATCGGTTCGTGGTTCTTCCATTCATAAGGAGTTGAGCAGCGACTTATTTTGCTGTAACCTTGCAAGGTGATTTATGTTCTTTTGGATTACCGCTAAGTTTTTTTACAAGTTTTTTTCTGTCTGGCTTGACTTAGCTGTTGGAGTAGTACTGCTCCGATGTCAACCGTTTCTTGGCTAAAAGGGTCAGTGGAATAGAGGGTTTTGTATGTTCTCATTAGTTCTTTGGACTCACTGGACAACCCGGGAACATATTGTTGTCTACATACTCTAGGGATAGCTTCTCTAGACACATTTATAAGTACCTATACAAATTTTTTGTAGTTCTTTACTTTTGGTTCAAGACACAGCAGCTCAAAACTACAATTTCATGCTATATGTTGTAAAGATTGAGTTCTAGTTATAGAAACTCTATAGTGGCCAGTCAGTGAAAGGGATACATTGTATTGATCGCATAAAAATAATTCTGACTAGAAGAATGAAAAAAAATAGAAAAAAACATCAAGAACGAAAAGAAGAATGTAAAGAAAATAAAAAGTTTTAACAGTGAGGTGAAGAAATGAAAAGATACGATAAAAACATAGATAAAGGAAAAGTACAAGAAAAATAAAACTATTCAGAAAGAGAGAGACCTATTTTATGATGGCACTTTAATTTATATTAATATACTGTTGTTTTTTTTTATTGTTTTAATCAACTGTCATATATTTTTGTAATAAAACTGGTAATTTATACGTTATTAATTATTATTGTAGATCATTGTACAATGTAGAAATGCTTAAAAGGTATCGACGATCATTTTACATACATATTAACCTATAAATTATTTTGTTTCAGAATGTTTGCAGTCACAAGGTGCGGTAGATGTCATGCTGGCATATCGGCGAACGAATTAGTAATGAGAGCACGGGATCTGGTCTATCATCTTCACTGTTTTTCATGCGTTTCTTGCGGTGTACCATTATCGAAAGGTGACCACTTTGGCATGCGGGAAGGCCTTATATATTGCAGGTAATTATCCATCGAAAATAAAATGCTTAATTACTAGTTTTGCTACTCAGGTGGACGTTCAGGAAGTTTATAAAAAAAACGGGCAAACTTCAAGTGGGTGAAATCATAAAATATAAAAACTTCTATAAAAACGGGCAACTGTCTTTGCCGCGGCTTAGGTGGCGTATAAAAAGAACTCGAATGGACAACTAGGCAACCTCTATGTAGGTGCTTACGTATTATTACAATATTAATAAATTAAGTAGAGAATTTGTATTTGAAGGTATATTGATGGTTAATGCAAAAAATAGTTACAATGTAGATCGTAAACGATGTAGGTCTGTGGCGCACTCAGGGGGGTTTTGGGTTTTTCAGAGGGGGTTTAACCCCCTCCCAGGGCATATTAAGTAAAAAATATAAAAAGAATAATAGGAAAAATGTAACTTGTCTTTCACACACAATACAAAAAATCCAAAACTCTAATTTAATAATAAAATTACCACTTTAAATATGTAGAATACAATAATTATTGTATAAATACACAATAATTAATAATATTTTTCGTTATATTTATATATAGATACCTAATATTAGGCTCATGACAAAAGTAGACAGAACGAGTCTGTTGCGAGTAGCATGCGCCTATAGGACTGTATCTGCGGCGGCCTTGTGGGCTATCACGGGTTGTGATCCTCTGCTTGTGTTAGCAGTAGAAAAGATCTCTATCTAAGAAGAGAGCATTTGACAACAGCTATAAAAAAAGAAGAAAGGGAAAGATCAATGGAAGAGTGAAATAACAAGGAAGATGTTGCCCAGTGCATCAAGATGCTGATCCCGAGACTAAAGGACTGGGTAGATTGTCTGTTTTAGGACGTATCTTCATAGGTTCAGAAAGACAGATACAGATAAATGCCTATTGTTACTCACACAATGCTTAAGTGTAATAGATGTACAGTGAAGAGAAACATAATGTATAAAGAAATAGGTGTAAACCCTGTGACTGTAAGAGAGATGATCGTGAAGATGACAGGAAGTACGGAGGGATGGAATAGTGTTCACAATTACATTCGAGCAGTCATTAAAAAGAAAGAAGAAAAATAGAAATACCAACCGGAGAAGAGAAACACCAACCGGACCAATGACAGAGATAAGATCTAATTACTATTTTAATGGGAATAAGCCACAATTAAAGGTTAAATTAAGTTTATTGACGTTTGAATCTCCACTTCGGAATTCTCGAAATGAGGTAGGTGCGCTAAATATTGCCTCTGTTCTTAATAGTGCCTAGGTTCGTTTTAAATAAACCTGCTTTTCCCGTTGACCCTATGCAAGATATATTAAATTTTTTTGAATTTTTGTAATTAAGTTTAGGTCAGTACACTCCAGTGGTTATTATTTTTTGAATGGCATGAATTATTTCAAACGAAATTTTAACTTACGGATTTTTTTTCTGAACGTCATTTGTTTCTAATACTGCTATTAATAATAATTACTAATATTGCCAGTGACAATATTAGGGACTAAATATTAAACTTTTTGCAACATGCCAAGTAAACAAGCTGAGTGATCAGAAGAAGATCTACGCTCGGCGCTGCAAATCATAGCGAACCGAATGTCAATCAAAGGGGCTGCCAAGCATTATAACATTCCTCGCTCAACGCTAGGTCTTTATCACAGAACACATAATCCCGTAAGAAAGCTTGGAAGATCACCAGTGTTGTATGCAGCACAAGAAAATGATCTTGTCGAAAGAATTTATACATTAGTTGAAGTAGGTATGCCTATTACAAGCAAGATTCTACTGAAAAGTGTGTTACTTACGCTATAACAAATCATATCCCAAATTTGTTTTCTAAAGAGTCAAATAAAGCTGGTAAAACATGGCTTAAGTAATTCTTGTGCAGTCATTCAGACGTAGCTAGGCGAAAAGCTCAACTAATAAATACGGCTCGAGCCTAAAAAATGAATATAATATTCGTTGATGACTTCTTTCATAAACTGAGAGATACCATAGAAAAACTAAATCTATTTGACAAACCTGGTAGCATATATATTACGGATGAAAAAAGAATGCAGATTGATAATCCATAAGCAACAAATTGTTTTTTTTTAAAGGAGAACAAAACGGGTACATTTAACCGCACCCAAACACGGAGAAAACATGTTAATCCGCAGGTTGCAGAAATGCGCTTGGTCAACCAGCACAATAGTTTGTGCTATTTAAAGGCCAAAGGTTTAAACCTATATGGACTGATCACTTGCTCCTGGCTCAAAAGCTACTGTCACAAATAAAGGTAGTACGACATGCGAAGCTTTTTTTTGTGGCTTGACCATTTCTTTTCATTTAGAAATCCTGGTGCTACCCTACTAATATTTGATGGAGCTTATGTGTTTCTATGATGTTTTCTTCATAGCAACACGTCACACAAGTTGCAACTTATAAACAAATCAGTGTTTAAAAGCTTTAAGACATTTTGGGACCAAGAAGTTCTACAGTTTTTAACAACGAACCCTGGCAAGGCGATTACCAAAATGAGGTTTGGAGAAATTTTTACTCTATTTTAGCTCAAAGCAATGACATCATCATCACGTAGCGCTACAACCCTGGATGGGTCTTGGCTGACTGTACAACTTTTTTCCAATTTGTTCGGTCTTCCATCAACCTAGGGTCAAATGGAATGTTCATTTTTCGGAGATCTGCTTGGATGTTATCTCTCCATCGCATTCTGGGACGTCCGAGTGGTCTTTTGCCTGTGGGAATCTCCTCCCATATCAGTTTTATAAGTCTCTCGTTATGCAGTCTGTGCACGTGGCCTGCCCATCTTAGTCGCTGTGATTTAATCGCTTGGACAATATAGGCATCATTGTAGAGTGCTTTTAATTCTATATTGGTTCTGATCTTATACTGGTTCTGGTCAGACGCTATA
Organism: Diabrotica undecimpunctata; assembly: GCF_040954645.1. Lineage (NCBI taxonomy): Eukaryota > Metazoa > Arthropoda > Insecta > Coleoptera > Chrysomelidae > Diabrotica > Diabrotica undecimpunctata. The sequence continues at coordinate 112,583,252 of NC_092811.1, read as the reverse complement.
CCTGAAGCTGCCTTTACACCACGTTTGATCACTCACAGAGAAAAAGACGAAGTAAATCACAGTAGCCTTCAAGATTTATCAGATGTTGTTAGAAGTTCTAGCAAGTCGGTTGAACCCGCATATAAAAACGAGGCGAGTACAAGCGGATATCAAGTGCCAGAGAAAACTAATAACAAAAATAAAGAAGCGTTTAATTACTGTCTCAAGTAGTGAATTACTATCAGATTTTAGTATTTACGATGAATCACTTGACGATGTCTTTAGTTAAGATATACCTATGAAAAGATCTAAGAGGAGCAGCAGCTCTGAAGATGACAGTCCACTAATTAAATTAAAATATAAACAGAGAGGCAATACAGTTACAAAAGAAACAACAAAATGTAATCCGGGGTCTAATCAAGTGAAAACTTCTTACTCCAAATGCTTAAACAGTTCTTTTAAGGATAAAGGACTGCTGATTACACCGGAAATTAAATTATCCACCGTAAAGAGAAAGCTAGCTTTAAACAGTAAACCCATCAGTTACCAAAGATTTGTTAGCACCTATACCAAAATTAAATAATCCAATCAAAGTTGTGAAAAAAGCAACGAGCAGTACGACAAAAAATCAAGTAATGAAGTTTCTTGGTATTGTTTTCTTTGTAACATCTGCAGTAAAGAAGATATGCGCTTATATATAGTGTGCTATTGTTATATTCACGAGGCCTGTGTAGGACTGACTAAGGGTGACAAAGAAAAGTTTACTTGTCCACACTGTTCTTTAGTTATATTTTTCAGAAATGTTTGTTACGTTTATATTATTTAATTTCCTTGATTTTCTTAGAAAAATATGTTACTGTTAACTGTAGTTCTGAAGTGCCTAATGTTGACATGTATGGCAATAATAGGAGATCTATAATCCAAATATTGCCATTCGCAACATCAGTAAAAAAGTAAGCTTTATTTAGTTTTTTGATATAATTAAAATATATTGTTAAAGAAAATACATTTCTTTACTACTACCCAAATTTGTTTTCATTTATTAATACAAGCGTAGGATTTATTTAGAACCAAACGGTAAGGTGGCAATATTTGGCTCACTTACCTTACAAACATTAATGTCAAACGTCAATACACTTATTTTAACCTTCAATTGTGGCTTATTCCCATCAAAAATCGTAATTACTTTAAAATGTCACAAGGAAATCATCCCAACACATTGGCTCAACCCCTAATGAGACGTACCGTCAAGCGAAGGTTACGCAGGCATGTGATATGTCTGTCAGATTTTGGAACCTTAGTACTATTCTATGGTGTAGTGTACTGTAGTAGTTGAGTTTTCCAAACAAAACCTTGGATAAGTAAAAGAAAACTGCCACTGTTTAGGTTTCCTAAATGTTTTGTTACTGCCATTAACATTTGTCCTTTGCAAAATTTATAGATTGCAAATTAAATTGGATGTTTAATAATAAAAGACGCTTTGTAAAGGTTTTTTTTTTGTGTGGTTAAAACGATTCTCTCAACAAGGACTATCAAAAATCACCGTGTAGAGAGTTTTCCTTTATTATTTCTCAACTTTAGGGGTAAAAATTGAAGTCATATGGTCCACCATAATATTATCACAATTATTATTTGTGGTGTTTCCCTTTATCAAACGTCCACTTCTGCCCCAAGAGTTCGGTTTGAGTGGCTTAAATCCAGAAAATTTGGATAACAACTTTTAAGGTTTTTTGTGGGTGTTGAAAACGATTCTGTAAACAATTACCTCAATACAAGTGTTTGTGAAAAGAAGGGTGGGTGACTAAAAACTAAAAATTCACTAAAAAAAAATTGTAAAGGATTCTTGTGGGTTCTTAAAACTTATTACTAAACCAAATTAATTATCACAATTACCATTTTCAATGTTTCCCATTATCACCCCTTTCTTTAAACCCTTGAAGTGTGGGTGAGTAACTAAAATCCAAAAAATAAATTTTTTGTTTTAAGTGAATACAATTAATCCAACATTAACGTTATCGCAAATACTATTTTTAGTGTTTCTCTTGTCACACTCACACTTTATTCCCTTAAGTGAAGGAAGTTAAATGGTTGCAATGCAGATTTGTTCAAAGCCTTGTAAAAGGTTTTCGTGGTAGTGTAAATAATTATGCCGACCATTCATTTTTCTAAAGGTATATTACCTAACTAATGGCTCCAATCGACATTTATACTGCTTCCCAAAAGGCCAATGCAAAGGAGTGCAATGAACATCGCACCATGGCCTTAAGAAATCATGGCTTCAAATTGTTTTTAAAAGTAATTCACAATCGAATATATAAGAAATTAGAAAAAGACCAAGACAAAGGATGCACTGTTTGCAGTGAGTGTTCTTTTGCAGAGATGCCTAGATATGTATTAAGAATTATAATATGCCTGTTTCATTGATTTTGGGGACGGTGCTTTTATTACATGACGACATTAAACACACCTTCAATAACTCTAATTTTTCTGTCTAGAGAGGTAGTAAACGAAGAGAATCTGAATACTACATAAAAATCCATAAAAAAATTTGTTTTTAAAGATTTTAGTGCATTATTCTTGACTCTGTAAATGTTTACTTGTTGTTGCCCTTTATTCTAGGGATCAAAATGAAATGTGAAGAGCTGAGAAAATAAAAAGCTGCAAACAAAATTGTAAATAGTTTTGGTAGGTGCCAATTATTATTTAGACAACCATTTCTACATTGTTCTCCACTGGATAGTACTTTACCACCCTTTGGAATAGCAGGATGATAAGAAAGAACTATCTATACAATCATTTATCATCAATTTATAGTTTACAGAATCGGTTTTTTTATTCAAAAAGATCTTATAAGGATTTTCAGCGAATTTTTAGTATTTCAGCTACTTACTCACCAATGAAAAGGTTTAAGTGCAAGAGAAACCCTACATATAGTCATTGTGATAATGTTATGGTGGACAAAATCATTTTCGCAAACTATGAAAATCCTTTAAGAAGCTTTTCAGCGGGTTTTCTTTATTTTTGCTACTTACATTGAACATCCACCCACATAAAGTATGATAAATCCTGTACATAGATTTTTAATAAAGTTATGGGGACAGAATCATCTTCACTACCAACTTTTTTTTGTAATGAAGCAATTCATTACAAGAATTTTGTACAAAACACGATGTAAAACAAGCATTTTTTTCCAATTATAGGGTCGTGGTCTATTTTTCTTATCTAGTGTAAGGAAACAGGTTTATGCTACAGCTTATTAAGACAATGGCTCTTTTACAATTATTATCTCTAGGTTTGAATCGATATTTTTTTTCCCAAATTTCTTGACACTTACAAATAAATTCATTGTTTTTGATTTTTTAGGCCGCATTACGAAATACTAGACTTCTGTGATCCCCACGATCCCATGGACGTCATGTATAATGGCGGAGGATCTCCCGGGTATTATCCAGCGAGCACCCCACCACAACATACCAAAGGGAGACCAAGGAAGAAGAGGATAATCACCGAAGACGAAACGTCATGCGGGGAAATGCCTGTAACTATGAGAATGGCAGCTGCAACTCTAGGTAAGTTTCTGTTTTAAGCATGTTTGTCTATAAGAGTGTTTCCCGAACTTTCTTAGATTGGGGACCCTTTTTGACAAAATATTTGTTGGTGATCCTCTTGTCTTATAATACCCAGTCCATTCGCCATTTAATAACATTGTCAAATCAAGGAGAAGATCTAATATGCCTCTCAGATTTGGTACAATTGTTTACCACGGTTTACCACAAGGCACTACATTAGTGCCTACATTTTATATAATTGTAAATTCAACTTTATACAAGCGGGAAAACGTGATTAAACAAAAATGTTGCGTTATCGTGCTGTAGTAGAATGGTGCATAAGTTATTTGTATTCCATTTGTTTTTTCAGCTCTGCTATTTTGTTAGAAATAGATAAATTTTTAAAAATATCATAAGAACCGTTTACATCTGGAACTGAAAATTATAAAAGAAAAAACTGAGGCCCATATATGGCGGAGTTAATAAACAGGGTCTGTAGAGAAGGGGATATAATTGAGAATACTATAGACTTTTTGATGACGCAGATACCGTGAATATTATCAAAATAACTTACTTAAGTTGGGTGGGCCACGTTATGCAAATGCATGAAAGTGATCCTTCTAAAATAACAATGCCAAATAGGGCGGTCAGAAGAACAAGAAAAGGACGACCTAAAGTCAAGACGACCTAAAGAAAAGGTCGATGTGTAGGACGATTTAAGGGAGATTGGAGTAAGGGATGGAGAAGGAAGACACTCGACAGGGAAGGATCGAAGAATGTTTGAGGCAGGCCAGTGTTCACGAAGCGCTGTAGCGCAAACTGAAGATAAAAAGAAAAAACAGGTGATGAATATTTTAAATATGGCTTTACACTTATTTTGAATCTGCCACAGTGAATTATTTGAGAAGTTTTGTCAAAAGAAAGTATAAAGCTCCCAAAACTATTTCTGCATTTAAATAGTAAACATTCAGACAACAAAGAGAAGTCTGTAAAATTCTTTGAAAGGAAGCTAAGGTTTCTTTATAATCAACAAGCGATTTTTTTATCAACAACCACTGCACATAAAAAAGCATTACTAGTAAGCAATATAGTTACATATTCCATTGCAAAAACCAACCACATACAATTGCTGAACATTTGATTATTCCTGCAGCTGTTGGGATGGTAGAAATAAAAGTAGATGAATAAGAGGAAGATATTCGAGCACAAGATATTGAAAATATCAAAAATTGTACGTATTTCGCTGTACAGATGGACGAATCTGCAGATATTTCCAACTAGGGTACACGTAAACTCATCACCAATCAGCATGTATGCCTTGGTAGATAGTACAATATCATCACACTGATAAAACCAGGGATTTTAAAATAGAGCCGAAGAGATTTGCAAACTGATCACTGGCCCACCTGCGTTCCGTGGAAGGTACAGAGCATAAAATTTTTGCAACCCGCTAAAGCTTGATAATTTAAAAGAATAATCCAAGTCCTGGTGTTATTAAATGCAAATGAACATAAACTCGTATTAAGGAATTCCACTAAATTCTATTGACAGCTACCTAAAACTCTAATAGGCCGCTCACCTGGAAACACCTGATAGAAATAAATATATCACTTAAATTTTAAAGTAATTGGCTCAAAATTATTTCTGAATTGAATACATTACCACATAAACAAGAAGTGTAATAGATTACAGGCAATCTTTTGCATTAGAAACTAGCGACTTGGGTCAAAAATGCTGGTGATGAGTTTACCTATCTAAGTGATCAGTTTACTTGTCTCCAAAGGTTGTTGGTGATCAGTTTCCCATCTCAGAGGGTCTAATAATTTTATAGGGGCTATGAAGTGATGAGTTCGTACACGTCCTTCACCTGTGCCCAGTTTATAACATTCATAAGGTACAATGGAAAAAATGGCGTCACAGAAGATATTTTAGCGGCGACATTAAATCACACTCTGTACTAAAATATTTCACTAACACCATATAAATATAAATTATAAACCGTACATTGTTTGAAATACCTACCATATTATTCTTTTGTTTTCCGACAGAAACATAAGACTGTTACAAATACTAAGTTAGCTAAACCCCATCATTTCGCCCTATGCAATAACTGTTGATAGGGGAAAAATGAAAGTAAATAGAGAATGAAATAAATACTCAAAATTTTTTATTGTTTGCCAGTCAATGAATACGGGGTAAACACAAGTGAAACATTCTAAGCATATTTTGTGCTTTGGAAAGCAAATACAATGATTTATTTCGAATGATATTAAACAGGGGGAAAATACAAAGCTTGTTCATTGATATATTTCAAAGCTTTGATTTAAAATATTCAGAATACTTTTGATTTTACATTGGAAGTGGCAGTCACACTATTTAATTAATCTGTAGATATCTTTTTAACATACGAAAGTTTGGCACTAAGTAAAAAGTTTTTAGAATGTTTCTCTATCAGCTGCTGCACAAAATAGTTCTTCACGGGTCTAATATTGCGTAGTCAAGATAGCTCACTATGCCTTATCCATCTTTTGCTTTCATCATTCCATGTATGATAAGGCGAAGTAAATGGTAGTTGGGTTTTCTAATTATGTGTCCAAAATACTCCGTTTTTCTTCTCTTTAAGGTGTTCAGCAGCTGACGTTTAGTGTTTATCATTCTGAGAATACTCTTGTTCGAAGTATGCGAGACTCACAATACTCTTAGATTTCGGCAATATCACCACAATTTAAATGATTCTTTTAGCAACAAATTCAACTTTGTTGCTTTTAGAGTCCGTGTCTCGCAACCATAAAATATTATCGACCTAACATAACACCTCATAACCATTTTCATCATTACCATCATTTAGCCTTTATTTATCACTTCCACTGCTGGACATAGCCCTCCCTTAAACTCCTCCATTCTTTACGATTTTGTGCTCTTTGTGGCCAATTTTTGGTGATACGCCTGATGTCGTCAGCCCAACGTGTAGGTGGTCTTCCTCTATTATGTTTGTCTGCTCTTGGCCTCCAATTTGTAATTTTGCTCGTTCATCGTGAGTCGTGCATTCTCGCTACATGGCCTGCCTAGTTCCATTTTAGTTCTGCTATGCGTTTGACAACATCAGCAATTCTGTAATCTTAACATAGTGGCATTTTTGTGAATATTGTAAATAAGTTCACTATATCTATGGTCGATCCTGCTGTCATTCATTGCTTCTATAAGGCTGTCTATTTCGATCGTGTGAAACGCTTTACGAAAATCTATGAAAGTGAAGATTGTTGTATTTTATAGATTTTTCAATTAGTGTCTTTACAATATGGAGGTGATCAATGGTACCATAATTTGAACGGAATCCTGCCTGCTCTTTCGGTTGGTAGAAATCTAATTTTTTTCTCCAATTTTAATATCACTAACCTAGTAAATAGCTTGTATATGTGGTTCAACAGGCTTGGTTCAACAAAAGGATGATTATAACATCGTTCCATTCTTTGGGCACCTCTCTTTGCTGCAAACATAGATTAAACAGTTTCCTTAATGTATTTAATAGCATATGTACTCTATTTATTTCTATTACAATAATTCCATTCTCTCCTGGGGCTTTGTTATTTTTCACTTATCTTAATGCTTGCCAAATCTCATCTACCTTTATATTTAACATTAGTTCGGAACCTTGATTCATGATCTTCTTTGAAATGGCTGTTTATATTCATGTTTGATTTTCTCGTCTACTTCCCTATTATTCTTCGTAAAACTCTTCGAAGACCTGTATTAACTCATCTCTACGTGATATTATTTCATTTTGCCTGTTTCTTAATTTATGAATTTCGCATTTTTCATACGTTAGCTTTCTACGTAGAACTTTTAGGCTGTTATTTGTCTCTATAGTACGTTTAATATTATCGCTTTTAAATTTTCTTAAATCTCTCCTGATTGTCTTCAAAACAGTTTTATTCATTTCTCTTAGAGTGTGGCTGTCTGCATTCTTATTGCTTCTCCTTTGTCTTCTTTGATCCAGCAGCCTTGCAGTATATGGAATTATTTTACTGACTATCTGATTTTATTTTTGGACAGTGCACTCGGTAATTTTTTTTGTAAGGCGTTTATGATGAAATCGCAGATATGCGAAAGAAGCTGTTTATATTGAATATATTATTCTGAAGTAGAAATCCTAGTAGTTTATTCAAACTAGTTCTCAAAATAAATTAAAAAAAACTGTTAATCTCGTTAACTGGATGTTGACCTCGGCACCAAGTGAATCTTAAATAAAGAAGGCTCTGTACTTAGATGCGGGAAACTGGTATTCCCAATTAGGTTAAATTTGAATTCTACAAAAAGATTAACTTGGATTTCCAAAGGGGTAACCTTGGACAACCTGGGACAGCCTTGAACCCCAATTAGATGGGAAAATACGCGAAAAAATAAAAGATAAAAATATAAAACCAAACGTATAAAAAAAGATCTTTGACTGAATAAACCATGGTTTAGAAAGTGCGAAATGGAAGAAGAAGAGGAAGAACAATATCTTATGCTATTGCAATGTGATGATTGATATGATGCAGGAGTTCACTGGTCAACTGAGGATTGAACCAGAAGAGATCTTAAAACTACGAATAAGGAAACTATTGACCTTCCACAGCCACTAATAAGACCACACTTATTAGAGTTTAATGCATAAAAACAAGGTATGGTACAAGAGTTTTACGACCAAGTGCCAGAAATTAAAAAGAAGAAGGTTGAAAAACAAAAGATAAAGATCTAAATAAACAAAAGATATAAAAAATATCTTACCCTTTGACAGGGGTCTCCAAACACACGCCAGACTCTCTTACATCTTGATACGTTGATAACGTCTGCACAATGGAAAATAAAAAAAATAGCATATTTATGCCTTTTATAGAATAAAAACTTAAATGTAAAAGTTATCGTTTCTGTATGGTTAGAATCGAGCCTAGATAACGGAACTTTTAGCGGTATTTTAATGAAAATTAAAAAAAAAATTAATAAAAGAATTTTTTTTAAAAACTAAATGGTTATTAAAAATTTTAACCCAATACTTAACTATACTATCAAATTGTGTGACGTGGCCCGTTCTGCTCTATTGCGAATGTTTCTCATGACGTCCTGGACGGAATTCAGATCAGTTTTTCTCAGTTTTTCGTAAATTTGCCATCTTAATTGTTCTTCATCTTGGGTTTCCAACATCCATGATAAACATTTCTAGACAAAAAGCCTAAAAATCCTCTATTGGACGAGCCTGCGGCAAGTTTGAATGGTTATCGTTTTTGGGAATAAAAGGTGTGTGATGTTGTCAAAGCCAGTTTTGGATATCTCTTGAGTGATGCTAGGTCTGACGAAAACATGATATCGTCATTAGTATGATATACGTGGACAAACTGAAGCAATTTGGAAAGGCAGTTATCAAAAAAGCTCTGATTATTCAAAGTTTCACCCATCACTCTTTATACAAAAAAAAAAAAAAAATGCGCACCTTGCAAGGATTTTATCTGCAAATTTCGCTTTAACTTTTTATACCCACGTCAGTGTACTCAACTTAGTTGACGACAGCATTTTGGTGTACGAAGGATTTGAGCATGAGAGCACTTGGATTATTTGAGTCTGAGAGCACTTGGAGCACTTACTTCGCTTTCGATAATTAAGATTATTCCTCTTCAATTCCAATGATATCGTACTCTGAGAAGTTCTGTATTGATGAACCGGTCTCCTCGTTGACATTTCAACCTGCTCTTCTTGTCAATCTCTTTAGCCTCTGTGCAATAAATGCACGTGCTCTTCCACTTTTTGGAATATTTAGACATGATATTCCCTTCTTGCACTCTGCTATCGTTCAATAAATGGTTCTGCTAACATACGTTATTTATAAACAAAAGTCAACATAACGTTAGTAAAAAACAGATAGGTGGGACGGTAGATGGAAAATTATTTCTTGGGAATTTTTTATAAAAATGAAAGTTATTTACTGAGAGTTTTTATAAAATTTAATATATTAAACGAAAATTAAACAAAAGAGAGCAATCTGCATTTGAACACATTACAACCCATAGAACTTGTATTAAGACAATTAAGTTTTAGTTATAATTATTGAAGATGTTAAGTGAATTTGGTTATATAAATTTAAATGTGAATTCAACAAACTTATATTTATCAATTGATTCAAATCCGTATATTCAGATAGTTCAAATAATTATACCAGAGTGATATTTGTGATCAATGCCCCAGCACTCGAGCACGTCTCTGGGGGTTGTTAGCAAACTCCTCCCGCACTTCACGTCCTTGCAGGCGTGAGAGACTTCAACCCTACACCCGCCATAGTTGAAGAGTTCTTCAAACCGGCGCTCGTATGCATTTCTGAATAAATATAATTATTGTACACCTTGTCTTGAATAAAGGTCCGTTCTTTCTATTATTTGTATATTTGTATTAACACATGATTTCGTCGAATAATTGGAAGTTTTCGTTTGTTCCAATTTGGTAATATTACTTGAACTAGTACCGGAGCAATTACGTCGAACGTAGGTCCAATTAGTGAACATTATAATAATTATTCGGTTGAATATTGCACCATTTCATATTTATTGTATAAAATTAAATATTTTATAAAATTAATAGATCACATTCTGTATATAGAGCGACTCCCTCAACTTCTTTATCCAATTCATGTCAGTTCGCTGCTGGATGTCTTCCTGGTTTTCCAAGCTCTTTTCCTTCTGCGACTACTTAATGAATGTCTTTCGATGTTTCCATTTTATCACCGTAATTGTGTAGTAGTTATCCATGTTCTGCCTGAATGTTCAGTCATATTCTGATGTCAGTTTTTTTCACTAAAGGCTACCAGTTCGTGTTGTCTTTCCTTACTCTGTAGTTTAAGGGGATTCCCAATATTGTTAGCTCCATTGATCTATGAATTACTCTTAGTTTCTCTGCTGACTTCTTTGTCAAAGCCATAGTTTCTATTCCATGTTTGGCTGTTATAACTATGTAGCTAGCATAAAATTATTTAGGAGTTTTAGAAATGTTCCTATCCTTAAAGGTATAGTTTACGGCGAATGAGATCTGAATGACTACACTTGGCTGCAAAGACGAAAACCTATACAGATAACGACATTGTTTTATTGACCATAGCAATTAAAATTTATTGCAGTCTCATCTCTAGAGTATATTTATTATAATGCTCTAAAACTAATTTTTTGGTTATTTTTTAGCCTTAATGGCAATACAAATAAATAAGTAAGTAAATAAGTAATATGTTTTATTGTCACTGAAAATTGTACAAATTTTATGGACAAAGCTTATAACAATAAGACAAGAAAGAAGAAGAAATTTTTTTTTTTATTACATTTAAGATTTTTACAATCTGTTTTGCAGTGAAAACAATAAGTAAAATTTTTTGTCTTTACATGACAGAAAGATGTAAGGTCCAGTGACCAAATCATCACGACACAAATTGGCTTGTTTACCGGTAGGATTCGCACATACACTAATACGCGAGCACTAAAAGCGGCACTGATCACAATGGCTGGGTGCTGTTGAAGGCGTAACTCCCACTGCTGTAGGCTCTGTCAGGATCGGTGAGGTAGGTCCAAGGGGTCATGTCGCTTCAATCTCTTCGCTTGTTGGTTGTTGAGAAGATTGTGTGCCAGGGTATTAGGATGCACCCGCAACCTGTTTTGATATTATTCAGAAGATTTTTTGCACTCTTCAGAGACTGTTAGTACCTGAAGATCTCTATGTATTGCATCATTCTGGATATACCAAGGTGCATTAGCGATTGCTCTCAGAGTTTTGGATTGGAATCTTTGTATTATCATAAGTATTGGAATCTTTGTATTAGATTTGCTAGCGGAACCCCAGAGCTGTGAGCCATATGTCTAAATGGGTTTTATTATTGTATTGTATATTAGCAGCTTGTTGTCAATCGATAGGTGAGAGTTTTTTCCCAACATCCAGTAAAGTTTTCTGTATAGAATTCCCAATTGAAGCCTTTTCGTCCATACATGTTTGGTCCAAGTTAGACGTTTGTCAAGGTGAATACCTAAATATTTTACGTCATGCTTTTGGGGCAAAGGATGTCCATTGAGGTTAACTTGTGGACATGTACCTCTTCTTAGAGTGAATGTAATTTGTGTGGATTTTAAGGAGTTTACTCTAATTCTCCATTCATTTGTTTAAGCCATTCATTTGTTTTGTTCGGATGTAATTGCAGTCTCTCTGATGCTATTATTGGGTTGCTATGAGAGGCCAAGAAAGCAGTATCATCTGCGAATGTTGCAAGCGTTAGGTTATTGCTTATTGGGAAGTCAGCCGTATATATCAGGTACAGAATCGGTCCGAGCACCCTACCCTGAGGTACACCAGATAGGATGGGGTAGAGTTTTGTATAGGCTTCACTATATTTTACCAGATATCTCCATTCTGTAAGGTATGATTGAAGCAGTTTAAAGTAAGGGTAAGGTAAATTTTTCTTTAATTTGTACAGAAGTCCTGTATGCCACACCTTGTCAAAAACTTGAGAGGCGTCTAAAAAGGCTGCAGTACAGTATTGCTTGTTCTCGAGACTACTTCTTATTGTTGTGTATAGTCTGTGAACTTGTTCGATTGTACCATGTTGGTTACGAAAACCGAATTGATGGTCAGGTATGAGACACTTTTCGTCCAATATTGGTTTGATTTTTCGTAGCAGAAGTTTTTCGAAGACCTTAGAGATGACTGGGAGTAGACTAATCGGTCGGTATGGGTTGACATCTTTTGGATCTTTACCAGGTTTTTGAATGAGTATAATCTGTGCCACTTTCCATTGCAGAGGGAAGTAATGCAGACTAAGCATAGCATTGAAGATTATAGTGATTATTCTGTAACAGTCATTGGTTAGTTCCTGGAGGATCTTACCCGTTATGAGATCGAATCCCGGAGCCTTATTGGGTTGTATCTCATTCTTTATTATCTGTTCTACTTCTTTAATTTTAAACTTGGTGATTCTTAGTTCCATTTGATATGGAGCCTCAAGAAAAGAATCAAATGGTTCTTCTTGTTATAATGGCACTACTCTGTTAAATGGACTAAATACTGTAGAAAGATGTTCAGCGAATGACTCAGATTTTTCTGTGTCTGTTCTTGCCCATTTACCTTTGACATTTTTTAGAGGAGGTATGGTGTCTTGTGGACCTTTTACCTTTCTCGTCGCCTTCCATAGAGAATAATTGGTGTCTTTGGATGGAGTCAAATTAAGAAAAAAAAATCAGAATGAGAATATACTTTTAAATAAAAAAAACAATAAAATTCTTCCAAACTTAAACATAAAAAATACTACCTAATTAAGAACATACAAACTTCGTAAAATGTACCTAACAAAAAATAAAAATTAAGAAAGCAGATTAATGAATTAAGGGCTCAAATATTCCACCTCCTTGTGCTAAACAGTAACCAAATCTGTCAGATAGATTTCTCCTTATATTTTGGAGTAGGGCTGGTGTAATGCTTCCAAAAAAATGAAGTATTTTTGCCCTTCATTCGACTAGGTTTGTGGCCCTTGTATCAGTCGATCAGGGAACGTTTGATTGAGGAAGTCAATAGTTGCTCTAGAGTTGTGAGCCAAACACCTATCCTGTTGAAAATAAACCTCTTGAAAATTAACGGGAAGGCGTCGAACTGCCAGAATGATCTCATTCTGTAAAAGTTGTAAAATATTTGGGCCTGTTTAGGTTTCCATCGATAAAAAATGGACTGACAATATAGTCGCCTAACATCCCAGTCCAAACATTTAACTTTTGCGGATGCTGCGTTCGCACTGCAATACTGAGGTGTTTGTTTTTTGTAGAATATTACCTTGCACCGGATGGATTGTGTTTTTTATGTAATATAAATAAAGATTCGTCAGAAAATAAAATATTTTTTAAAAAGTGTACATTTCCATTATGTTTATAATATAATTTCACAAAACTCCATCCGCCTAAAGTTATCTTCCGGAAGCAGTTCTTCAGCCTATATACTTAGCTTAGATCCTGGCTGAAAAACATTCGCGACTGGATCATGTTAAACTCTTGGACGCTTTTGAGAAAATTATAAGATAGAGACGAATTTGCAATGGTTATAGCCAACCTTCATTAGAAAAGTCAGCACTAAAAGAAAAAGAAGAAGAAATGAACTGGAATAATGTGCTTTTTACTGGCAAATCCATAGTCTGTTTCCATTTGCCAGACGGTCGTAAAAGAGTTTGGTGAAGGATTGGAGAGAGATTCGCGGGGTGCAAGTTAAGTTCAACTAGGAACTGTGAGGGAGTTTCAATAATGGTATGGGCAGAAATAAAACCAGGAGGCGAGTACATTATCGTAGATGAGTCCTTGAAGGCCCACCTGTATTATTGAGAAGGTATTAGTTGATCACATTTTACCTTTAGTGCATTTAATGGTATAGCTTTTATTTGAATGTATGATAATGTAATTGCCTTTACAGCAATGTGTCACGCAATACCTAAAGGCAGTTGGTATTAACAAAATAAATTGTCCAGCACATTCGGCTGATCTAAATCCCATAAAGCATGTGTAAAACATGCTTGGTAGGCGAGTCAGAGATTAATAAGTAGCTCCGACTATGATCAATGAGCTTCTTGGAGACATTCAAAAGGAATGGCAAAATATTCTTGAAGATGATATACGTAATTTTACTGATGGTATGAACTGACCTATGTACGATGTTAAAAAAACTAGAGGTAAAAAAAAATTTGTTTTTTGTTAAAAACAATAATTGTATTTAAACTTGAATTGGTAATAATTGGCACCAATAAATAAAATTGATGACTAAATCTTTATTTTTCGTTTACAAACAAACCAATGCACGTAATGATTAATGATTGACAAAAAAGAAAATTAAAGAAAATAATAATTCTTAACAACACAATGACATTTTGGAAGAAATTGGTTTGCGAAATTTTTCCACGAGTTTTTTTTTAAATAAAAATAATTCTGTAACAATCTTTTCAATACATGGAAATCGCCAGCTAACAAAGACAACAAAATCGTCAGAAATTAAATTGATTACACCCTAATAAAACACAGATATCGAAACTCAATTCAGGCAGTAAAGGCATATCCAGGAGCAGACGTATCCTCTGATCACAGTCTTCTTATTGCTAGGTTTCAACTTCAACTAATAAAGACGCAAAAGAGTCGCAACAACAATAAACTTAACATACAGAAACCAAAGTCAGAAGAAACAAAAGAAAATCTGAAACACGAAATCAACACAAATCTAGATAGAAACCCAAGAAATAATTGCAACGTAGAACAGCAGTGGCAATTCTTCAAAACCTCTATATTGGAGCCAAGTAAGAAAGTACTTACAACTACCAAATGTAAGAAAAAAGAATGGATGACCGAGAAAATTCTAGAATTGATGAATGAAAGGAGAAAAAACAAAACCATCAATACGATCCGCTATAAACAGCTTCAAAACCAAATAAGAAGAAATATTAGGGAAGCTAAAGAAACCTACTTCTCTGAAAAATGTAAAGAAATAGGAGAACTGCAAAACAGATATAAAAACTTTAATCTACATAAAAAAGTCAAAGAACTAGCCGGAGTAGGAAGTAGAAGAACCTCGAATATACTGCTCGACAAAAATGGAAAGATTATATTGGAGACAGAACAGAAACTACGACGATGGAAAGAGTACATCGAGGAATTATTTCATGACCAGAGAGAAGCTAGTACATCTGAAGATAGCCAAACGGAAGATGTAGGCCCAGAGATAACCAAATCAGAGGTTAGTCAGGCATTAAACTCAATGAAAACCAATAAATCTGTTGGTCCAGATAAATTACCAAGTGAGCTATTAAAGTTGGTGAACGAGAAAAATCTAGACATAATAGTAGAACTGTTCAACGCTATCTATACTACGGGAATCATCCCTAGAGAAATCAGCATTTGTGTGTTTGCCAAAGAAAGTGAATGCCAAAGAGTGCAGTGACTATCGAACCATAAGCTTAATGTCACATACCTTGAAAATTCTGTTGAAAATTATCCACGGCAGAATTCACACTAAACTGGAGCTGGATATTAGTGACACACAATATGGATTCCGCAATGGTATGGGTACCAGAGAGGCACTATTCTCCTTCAACGTGCTGACGCAGAGATGTTTGGATGTTAACCGTCCTCTTTACGTCTGTTTTATAGACTACAATAAAGCGTTTGATAAAGTAAAACATGACCGACTCATGGAAATTCTAAAAAATAAAAACCTAGATGAAAGAGATTTAAGGCTAATAACAAACCTTTATTACAATCAGCGAGCAATAGTACGAATTGAAAAAGAGACATATGAAGAAATGGAAATAAAGAGAGGAGTCAGGCAAGGCTGCATACTATCACCTCTATTATTTAACGCTTATTCTGAAGAGGTAATTCGAGAAACTCTGGAAGATGAAACAGTAGGCATAAGAGTAAATGGAGTCTTAGTTAACAACATCAGATATGAAGATGATACAGTAATAATAGCCGATAGTTTACAAGACCTAGAAAGACTTATAAGTAAAATAGTAATGTGTAGTAGGGAGTACGGACTCTCGCTCAATATCAAAAGACGAAGTTTATGAAAATTTGTAAAAACAACCAGAATACTAACGAAATCTTGACAGTAGAAGGCCAGCAGATCGAAAGAGTAAAAAAGTACACTTACCTAGAAACACTTATAACAGAAAATAATGACTACACTGCACAAAATCAAAGTCAGAATCGAAAAAGCACGTTTTAATTTTATGAAAATGAAAAAGGTCCTATGTGGCAAAGATTTAACATTAGCTCTTAAAGTACACCTAACAAAATGTTACGTATACAGTGTACTATACTATGGAGTGGAATCATGGACGTTAAATCTAGACACAATGAGACGACTTAACGCCTTTGAAATGTGGACCTATAGAAGAATTATGAGGGTTTCCTGGGTAGATAGAGTTACGAACAATGAAGTACTGAGAAGAATAGGTAAAGAGAAGGAAGTTGAACTAACAATTAAAGAAAGAAAGCTACAGTATCTCGGACATGTGATGCGGGGCGAGAAGTATGGCATCCTGCGACTCATAATGCAAGGAAAGATAGATGGCAGAAGAAGCATCGGAAGAAGACGAATTTCATGGCTCAAGAACCTGAGAGAATGGTTTGGATGCAGCTGAAAACAACTTTTTAGAGCTACTGCCTCAAAAATTAAAATAGCTATGATGATTGCCAACCTCCGTAGCGGAGATGGTATCTGAAGAAGAAGAATCTTTCAATTAATCCTGTATATTTTTTAAAATGCAATAATTTAAGTAAAGATATATGCAAGTTCAAATTGGCGTTTTTTAACAAGTTTGCTTAAAAAATTATTAAAATTGGACAACAATTATCAATATCAAAAATAAATTAAAATTTTGCTTTTCTCTTTCATGTTATTTGTACAATTTAATAATCTCCCAATGACATTTATATATTTCTGCAAATAACTGCAAGAAATACAATATATGACTTATTATGAACGTGACTCTAATGGTAAAGATAACATTTCTGAGCAAAGATTAATATATATGTTACACCAAGGACATAAAGTCCAGTTCGAACATCCTGCCCCTGAACCTCGTACGTTCCTCACCGAATAAAACCCACGATTTTATTTCGTTTTATACGAAAAACGAGTCTTCAGGGACCAAGAAACAAGGGCCTATCAAGCGGCATGTATCGAATCGGTATCGGAGCTGTTATTTATGGTTTCACTTAAACGGTGGGTGGCCCGGTACGAGTCCCGATGACAGATGAAAAGTATCCCGAGATCAAGGATTGGATAACCGGAATCCGGTAGCCGGTAGCCAATTGGGCGGACGCGACGCGATGGCCGGCATTAAATATTTACATTCCTCCGGAGACCTATCGTCTACGAATTTCCAACGGCTAGATACTTTTTATTGAAAAACCGCAGAGGATGACACCTGCCTGAGACATTGAACAGATAGTCGTCGTTAGGAGCTGTGAGAACAATAAAAAATGGGACTGGAAACTTGTCGATACATTATGGTTCATTTGCATAATGTCGGTCTCAGCGCCTAAGAATAGAGAGATTCTTTGTATATGGTAACTCTTACCAGTAGACACAAAAACACTATCAGTTTAACAAATTACTGGTTTTTATGCAACAAAGAACTTACAAATTGTTTGCGATAAAAGGGTAAAGAAATTTTATAGTTAGTTTTTAACATATACAACAATTTTGTAGACAATTAAAATTGGCATGAGATAAACTACACATTAGACCAAAAAAAATAACACATAAAATATACTAAGAAAGCAAAAAAGTCATAGGCGTATTTACTGTGGATGCTGCAGCACACATACGCGATTTAGAGGGGGCGCTGAAATGAAGTAACTACTCTTTTAAAATTATAAAAAATACTTAATAAAATTAATTATCACTAGAGATTGGGAAATATGCACTTAAGAAACCCTAAAGTATGCATGGAAATATGCACAAAAAACAGACGAAATATGCACTAAAACATGATATTTACGCTTTTTGTGCCTATACCCAAATCAAACTACGCAAAAAAATGTAACGACTTTCGATTAATAAGTCACATACCCCATAT
This sequence comes from Diabrotica undecimpunctata, assembly GCF_040954645.1. Taxonomy (NCBI): domain Eukaryota; kingdom Metazoa; phylum Arthropoda; class Insecta; order Coleoptera; family Chrysomelidae; genus Diabrotica; species Diabrotica undecimpunctata. The sequence goes on along the minus strand of NC_092811.1, from coordinate 112,565,117 downwards.
TCTGAAGCTATTTCTAAAAATTTTCCATAACAGAATTTACAAAAAATGCGAAGAAGATATGGGTCCGGAACAATTTGGCTTTCGAAACGGTATGGGAACTCGAGAAGCTTTGTTCAGTTTCATTGTTCTCATGCAAAAGTGTCAGAATCAACAAAAAGACTTTTGACAAAGTCAAACATGATCAGCTAATAGAATGCTTGCAAAAAAAGAACCTGGATCCAAACGACATTAATACAATACGTGAACTCTACTAGAACCAAAACGCCTCTGTCAGAACTGAAATGGGTGATACTGAAACCATAAACATCCAAAGAGGAGTTAGACAAGGTTGTATACTATCACCATTATTGTTCAACTTGTACTCAGAGGACATTTTTGCACATGCTCTAGATGAAGCACAAGAAGAAATAAAAGTCAATGGAAAAATCGTGAACAATATCAGATATGCCGATGATACAGTACTGATTGCTAGCAGTGAAGAAGAACTACAAATTCTGTTAACCAAAGTAGTGCGAGAAGGAGAACTATACGGCCTTAAGGTGAATGTAAAAAAAACCAAAACAATGGTAATTTCAAAAAAACACACACCAGTTATAAACATACAAGTCAACAACAATCTAGTTGAACAGGTGAAAAAGTTTAAGTATCTAGGCGGTTGGATACATAAAACCTTAGACCAAGAACAAGAGGTTAAATGTAGAATAGAACAAGCAAGAATCACCTTCTTAAAGATGCGACAGTTACTCACTACCCGTAATCTTGATTTATATCTACGATACCGCATGATAAAGTGTTATGTATATAGTGTACTATTACACGGCGTGGAAGCTTGGACGTTAACAGTCAGCTCGTTACGACGTTTAGAGAGCTTTGAGATGTGGGTATTTCGTCGTATGCTGAAAATTCCATGGACAGACCCCGTTAGAAATGAAGAAGTTTTAAGGCGTATGAACAGAGAATGTGAACTCACAGAAATTATCAAGAAGCTTAAAACGTCTTATCTTGAACACATATTTAGACACGACAGGTATAACTTCCTTCAGCTTATTATAGAAGGGAAAATAGAAGGCAGACGCGGCCCGGGTAAACGACAAATGACCTGGCTGCGCAACATCAAAGATTGGACAGGATTAGACTTTCAAAGTTTAATAAGGAAAGCCCAAAATAGGGAAAACTTTGCAGAGGTTATCGCCAACCTTCGCTAAGAGGACGGCACCTAAATAAGAAGAAATAAAAAACGCAGTAATACTTATTATTACTGCGTTTTTTATATATATGCGTATATATTACATCATTATATTTATTTATTCTTTGAGTTGTCACCACTCATCGTCATATAGTTCTGAAGCTATTTTCTTGTGGCATTTTAAAGTAATTACTATTTAAATGGGAATAAGCCACAATTAAAGGTTAAAGTAAGTTTATTGACGTTTCAATTTCCACTTCGGAAATCGTTCTCAAAATACAAACATTGGTAAATTAAACAAATTTTGTTTTTATTTTTACCTCACCAAGTAACGCACGACCACTTTTATCTTTCCCGCTGCACTGTTTGCATAAATTGCAGCCTGTAGATAGGGGTCTTAACGAACCCCTAAAAAAATACCTGCAATTCAGCTATGGCTAACTGGATGGTGAACATTCCAGGTAAGATATTTTCCATATATGATGGAAACATCATATGTTACGCCAACCAATATAATAGCTGGGTTCAGTAAAATAAGAATATGTGCTCTAAATGAGGGTATCTTCACAGAAAATGACTTCTTGCCATCTTTCTATGTCACAGACAGCCCTACACAAACAAATGAATAAGGAAACGCTACTGAAAACAAAAGACAGTTCTTGTACATTTGCAATAGTTGACATGACAGTCAAAATTTGTTTGAAACTTTTTTCTGCGGGGATCTGAAATAAATTAATAATATATGTACAATACCCGAAGGAGTATAGAACCAGCTGACAACTTGAATTTAAGAGTATTCAAAAAATAAATCGGTAAAAATTAATTATTTAAAAAATAGTCAACAAAACTAAACATAAAAATCTCTCCCCTAAACATAAAAATTAGGTCTCCCCTAAACATAAAAATAATGAAATATCACTACAAAATGTTTTCCAAAATTTATCATTCATCACAAAATAAGTTTAAACATTTGGGAATATCTTATTTTCATTGAAATACTTTGTTTTGTATAAAACTTAATGAGGTCGCTGGTTAAATGATATTCGATAAATAATAACGAAAAAAATGCAATAATTTGTTTGTAAGTCAATTAGCGAAAAATAGCAAATGTTCGTAAATGGATATGTAAAATATGCAATTCAAATAACAATTGGCAGATTTAATATCTTATTGTCAATTCTATATGAGATTCACTTACCTTTTGTCTGTGGTTGGGCCTCGCTCGGAGTCTAAGGTCCAAGGGTAAAAATGGGATGCACACCCGATCCTGGTTTGCTTGCTTGTTCATTTTTTATGAGGACTAGAGAACCTTTAATGAGAGATGGGGTTGAACTATGCCATTTAGATCGCTCTTGAAGAGAATGAATATACTCTTTAGACCATCTTTTCCAAAAGTCCCCCCTTATCCTTTGGATTAACTGCCAACGATTCAGACGGTTAATCTTTAAAGCGCTTAGATCTGGATCGGGAATTGAATCCACTAAGGGTTCAAAAATTAAAAAATGACCAGGAGTCAGTGCCTGCAAGTCATTAGGGTCAGAGCTTGCTGCACACAAAGGACGAGAGTTAAGAACTGCCTCGATTTGAGTCATAAGAGTATAGAACTCTTCATAAGTCAAAATTTGTGTACCCAAAACACGATACATATGGTTCTTGAATGATTTGACCCCAGCCTCGGCTAACCCATTAAAATGAGGGGCACCGGGTGGATTAAAATCCCAGGTAATAGAAAGAGTCTCAGCAGCAGATTGAGCTAGTTTAATGATTTCGTTGCTGGCTCCCTTAAAATTGGTACCTTGATCACTCCTAATGGTTAGGCACTTACCGCGTCGAGATACAAATCTACGAAAGGCAGCCAAAAAGGACTCAGAACTAAGATTTGAAGTTACTTCCAGATGAATGGCCTTTGTACTCGTACACACGAATACACAAACATATCCTTTGTATGTTTCTGCACCTCCATGTTTGGACATTAATAACGAGAATGGTCCTGCAAAATCCACACAAACAGACAGAAAAGCACGTAACGGAGTAACTTGGACAGTTGGCAAGTTTGCCATAAAGGGGTTGTAAGATTTAGGTCGGCATCTAAAACAACGAATGCACTTCGACAAACAGCGATGAATGGCACTTTTCGGAGACAGAATCCAAAAACGCTGAAGCAATAAATAATGCATAGCCTTGAAACCAGGGTGCAGATGCGTTTGATGAGTCCATTCGATGATTAAATCGGTGAGACGATGAGTTTTGGGTAATAGCAATGGATGTTTTACATCAAAAGACAACCGAGACTTTTGTAATCGACCTCCTACTCTCAAAAGACCATATTCATCAATACAGGGTGCGAGTTTACGAAAAGGTTTGGGTAACAGCGAATTTTGTTGAATTTTGAGGAAAATATCCGAAAAAACGTCAGCTTGTACGTGCTTAATAATGTATCGTAACGCAGATTCCATCTCTAAATGACTGTTCAGGGAATCTGAAAAGGCAGCATTGTTTTTTCTTTGAAGTTTAGCCACGAACTTTAAGACGTAAACCATGACTTTCTGAATTTTTATCAGGGATGAAAATTTTGAAAGTAAAGTAGAGATGATATTATCCGAAATGACCGGTATCAACGATAATACAGTGGGCAATTTTTCTTCTAACATTTCCGTGGAGTGGGAGGAGTGGAAATTAACTTGAGAGGGCCAACATACTTCAAAGATTATATACCAATTTGTTAAAAAGGAAACATTTATAGCAAGTTAAAAGCGAAAAATCATTAAAATTTATTTTTCGCATTTTTGACTACAATTTAATTTTTGAACAGTTTTCATTTATCCTACATAAAAATATAATTTTGATCGTGATTGACATATCTAAAAAACATCAATTACTTCTTCTTCCTAATGGGGCTATCTGTTCCGAATGTTGGCGATCATCATTGCAATCTTTATCTTACCTGCAGCAGCGCGGAAAAGCTGCAGAGATGTTGTATTAAACTAGATTCTGAGGATCTTTAACCAAGATGTTCTTCTTTTTCCTGGACCTCGTTTTCCAAATATTTTTCCTTGGAGGATGGCTTAAAGGAGAGCATATCTGGATTCATTTCGCATAATATGTCCGAAGAACTGTAACTTTCGAGATTTGGTGGTGGTCAGTACCTTTCGGTTCTTATTCATTCTTCTGAGGACCTCCTAATTCGTGACTCGGTTAGTCCACGGGATCTTAAACATTCTCCGATATAGCCACACCTCAAATGCTTTTAGTTTTCGGTACATATCTTCGTTTAAGTTCCACGATTCAACGCCATAAAAAAGGACAGAGAAGACGTAGCATCGCAGTATTCTTAATTTTGTATCAAGAGAGAGGTTGTGACTCTTGAAGATGGCCTCCATCCGATTGAAGGTGGATCTAGCTTTTCCGATGCGTGCTCTAATCTCCTGATTGTTGGTCCATTCTTCATTTATTATGGTGCCCAGGTACTTGTAGTGCGTCAGTCTTTCTACAGGGGATTGGTTGACGTAGAATTGACCTTCTGTTATCCTTTACTTGCTAATTATCATAAGCTTTGTCTTCTTAACGTTTATAATGAGTCCATATTGTTGACTGCAATACGTGATTTTGTTCATAAGTCTTCTAAGTTGTCCGCAAATACTATGGTGTCTTACTATAGTATAAATTACTAAATTACTACTAACTACTAATTGACCATTTATATAAAAGTTTATGTTCGTGGTCGGTATAGCATCATTTTAGAGGTATGCTGCTGCGCGCCTATATTGTTTATGGCATCCGCTGTATGCCAACCTATCGATATTTTGTTTAAACTTTCTGCATCTGTACTGGAATCACAAATTCGATTTAAATAACTCAAATGACCAATTCACATCAAATAAAAAACGTATAATTAAAACACACTTATTTCTATATGGGATCAATTGTTGTTTTATTTGAAACTCTTGTTTAATTTTGTTATTTCGGACACGTACGTAAAAACTAAAACTTAACCACGAACATATGGCACTTAGTAATCACTTCTACCGGTGGTAAACTCGCTATCTGAAAATCTAAAGTCAATTAATAGTTTACACAACATTGAGATTGCCCATCAAGCAAAACTTATCTAAAAACGCATCAAATAGTGCATGCGCCGTTTGGGCAGGTGCTTCAAATTATCTCACAGAAGTCTCACAGTTCTATTTTGTATCTCCATCTTGAATCTCAACTATGTATATACATAAATTTATATCCGGTAAAAAATTCATTCCTTTCTATATACAGGGCGATTATACTGGTGTACAGCAAACTAACGTTAAAAGGTTTTGATTAAGATAAAGATCACACTTTTTTTGTAAGTGTGGTTTAAGTAAAATAATAGTAAACTAGTTAGGTATGTAAAAAAATTAAATCAAAAGTTTGTTTTGGTTCTTCATATCGAGATAAATTTAATAGTAAACATTGATTACGCTAAATGTTTATAGTCCTCCATTGAAAATATATTTTTTAGGCCTTATAGTAAACAAGTAGCCTTGCCATAAATTATATAAATTTTCTTTTGGACCTTATAATTTTTTTTTTGTAAAAAATTTTAAAATTGTTCTCAGTGAGAAAGCCGAACCATCTTTGCTCACTGTCGTTGGCGAATGTTTTTGCGTCTCTTTATATGGCAAAAATAAAAATGATCATGTGACAGCATGAGATACAAACTATTCGCCAAGACAGTGATCAAAAAATATATTTTAACTTATCATTACTTTTGCCAACTTAAGATGTAGGTATATCGTTTCCACAGTATTAGAGTTTACCACCAGAAAACACTGCGATCCTAAATAATAGGGATGAAAAAGCATGTAAAAATTTGGATACCAATCAAAACTTTTAAAACTCCTGCACCCCTGAGCTCCTGAAACTAATTTTCTGCAGATGAAAGGAAAACTATGGAAGTATGTGTAGTTGCTGAAAAGAAGATCTCAAATGTTTTGCGTTGTGCCTTAATTGTTCTGGTGAAACCTGCAGTAACATCATGGAAATATCAAAACTTATCGAAAAAATCGAAGAATTCGAAGATGACTTACCCACAATTATGCCAATTCTTACTCCCGTTCTTCGGCAAACAGTCACCTTCATACTGCACAAGACTGCTCTTGATACAAACATGGGTGGCCTATATACTTTTATGGACTTAAAATGGGCTGATGATGATGACGATGAGAGGAGAATTGACAAACTTCAAAATAATATTCTTATAAAAAAAATGACACCAAATAGGGCAGCTACAATATGTAATTGAAAAGTACAAGTTAAAATATAAAGGCATAAAATGAAAACCAAAATTTAAAGATTAAAATATATAAGTAAACGAAACACTTTGTAATATTCTTTCTCGATGCAAACGATGATCACAGCAACACAACATTAAGTAACTACAGAATAAAAGACAAGTACATGCTAAGAAACAAAACAAATGTCACATCTACAAGATGGTTTTATAAAAAAAAGAGGGGGGGAGAAGTATAGAGAAATTTGTTTGGCACAAGAAAATTACAAGAAAGATGGCTCAGAAGTGCCACCAAAGATAAACATCTAGATCGGAAAAGCAACATTGGGGACGAACAGCGAAGAGTGTGGCTGCTATGGTAAGGGTGATGCCTATCATTGGAGGACCCAAATCAGAAAGAAGGAGGGCCTTACACGGTGTTGTGCAGTCAATCATCCTTTACTCGGACCAGTTTGGAGTGAGGCGATAGAGATACCGACCTAAAAAGGCCTTATGATACGAGTAGACAGAACAAGTTTGTTGCGAGTAGCATGCACCTATCACGGGTTGTGTTCTTTTCCATGTGTTAGCAATAGAAAGTAGACATCTCTATAAGAGAAGGGAATATTTGACAGCAGCCATAAAAAAAGAGAAAGATCAATAGAAAGATGGCAAGACGAGTGGAACATCACGGAAGATGTTGCTCAGTGATAACACAGATAAATGCCTGTACTGTGAAAACTCTGACACTCTTACTCACACAATGCTGGAGTGTAATATTGCTGGAGTAACAGTGGAAACAGAATGTATAGAGAAATAGGAATGAACTCTGTAACTGTGAGAGAGATTATCGTAAAGATGACGGAAAGTAAGGAGAAATAGATAAGTATTGTACAAAATTACATTGGAACAGTAATTAAAAAGAAAGAAGAAGAAGAGAAATACCAGTTGGACCAAGGGCAGAGATAATATATAGATAAGATAAGGTAGTGCTCCAAAAGTGTCGTCAGCCTTACAGCGCCCATCCCACTTTCGAAGTAAGCTATGTGCGACAGTCAACTGCACACAAGTAGGAGGGGGTGGTTTTAGTTGGTAGGCAGGATAACAGGAAGGCATATGTTTGCAGGACCTTCTTCTTCTAAGGGGAAATGGGCTCGGTTGTACTCCTCTACCTTGAATTCAACACACGCCAGCCAACCCTAGAGATGGGTTAACCCTATACGGTTTTTAGAAATTTCCACCCTCAGAGAAAAAACTTTACAATATTTGGCTAGAAACAGCTAGAAAGAACACAATATTAAAAATAACCAAATGTCAATGAAGTAGAAGATCTAATGGTCAACGAACATGAAACAATCAAGAACTGTGAGGAATATATATATTTGGGAACAACAATCAACAAGAATGGGCGCACCGAAAAAGAGATAGAGCAAAGAATCGTGAAAGGAAAAAGGGTGACAGGATGCCTAAACCCGATGCTATGGTCAAAAGAACTATCAAATCAAAGAAAGCATCTCCTCTTTAACTCCATCTTTAAAAGTATAGTGCTCTAGGGATGCGAAACATGGCAACTTACTAAATCCCTTGAGCGACGCCTACTTGCATTGGAAATGGACTTCTGGAGAAGATCAGCTAGAAAATCAAGGCTTGATAGAATACAAAATGACCATATCAGAAATATAATGGGAGTCAAGTCAACCATCATTGACGAAATTCAAAGGAGACAACTGATCTGGTATGGTCATGTAAAAAGAATGGACGACGACAGGCTGCCAAACAAAATTTTAAAATGGACGCCAAGGAAAAGAAGGAAGAGAGGAAGGCCAAAACAATCCTGGCTGGGCGGCATTCAGAAGGCAATGTCGAAACCTTCACCCTGGTGAATGGAATGACCGACGTAGCTGGAAACTGGGAACCGGAAGGCGGAGAACGCTATAAAAAACCGGGATAAAAAAACCAAATGTCAAAACTTTACAAATTTTTTTAAAGTGCCCTAACAACCACTTGTTGTTCCTCTTTTTTATCAGAACCACCCTGTACGATCACCTCATTATTTTTTGTTACAATTTTCGACATTCATTCATGGTATCTTAGCCATTATTTATTAACATTACAAATGTCTAGATTCTTATTACAGATTAAGGCAGATTTATTTAATTTAGATGAAATATTTAACATTAATAACAATAATTAAGTCAACGAGACTTTTTAAAGTCATTTTAAAAGGCTGAACCAGGGGCGTAACTGGTTTGCTATATAATAATAACATCTAGTGTGTGTGTAGTGGAGTGGTAATATTTCTTATGTAATAGTCAGCACATTTCCTGTTATATGTTCAATACACAGCAAACACTTACAGGATTCACAAAAATATTTGGTTTGTCTACATTTGCAATATTACTTATTTATTGTAGATGCTTAAGTGAAAACAGACGGATTCTAGCAAATTAAAGCAAGATAATATAATAATATTGTATGTAACTTCATGTGATTCAGCTTTGAACGCTAAGTGCAATAAATAACTGACAGCTGACAGCCTGCAATAAAGCTGACGGCTATAATGTTCAGACTGATCGCTAACTTTTGGCAATATCAAATTCTTTTGGAAAGATAAAAACAAACGATTGTCAGGTATTCTTCAGTTTGTCAAAAATACACTTAGTTTTTCTTTTATATATAAGCTTTTTGTCAAATTTTTGTGTATAAGCAAATTAAAGCAAGATAATATTTCATATAACTTTATGTGATTCAGTTTGAACGCGAAGAGCAACAAATAACTGACAGCTGACAGCTTGCAATAAAGTTGACGACTATAATGTTCAGAGTGATCGCTAACTTTTGGCAAAATCAAATTCTTTTGGCAATGGAAAGATAAAAACAAACGAGTGTCAGGTTTTGAGTTTGTCAAAAATATACTTAATTTTTCTTTTAAATATAAGCTTTTTGTCAACAGCTCCTTACAAATTTCACTATTCTTCTCAAGCTTCAAGCGTTCTTTCATTTTCACACAAAAACTGTTTCTTTAGTAGCTGGGATCCCAAAATTCACTCAAACATTTATTGACATTCTTCTGCCAATTTTCTGGGTTTCTCGCTATTACGTGATCGAGAGGAGAGTGCCGATTGGTTGAGATGCGTGGCTGGGGCGATGAGTCATCATTGACTCTAAGTTTCCAAGCAAAAAGTAATTTTTGAAAATAAGGTTGAGTTTTAACTGAGATTTAAAGTGATAAGAGCCGAGAAAGATTATTTAACGAAAGATATTCTAATTCACTTCAATTCAATTCCTGGTTATACAACAATTTAAAGAATTTCAGTATAGTTTTACTGTGATCCTTATTCCAAATAATAATTTATGACAATTTCTAAACATAAAACTATAACAAATGTTTAAGCAATCCACCATTTTGTACTAAAGAGTATCCCAATCGATTGTAAAATTCTCGTCGAACAATAGCCAGAACGCGTGGCGTTATTTTTGCACACTCTTCAATCATTCGCATTTTTAATGCTTTAATATCTGTACATTTTTTATCAGAATAGATTTTTTAGTTTAGATGCCTCCAAATAAAATAATCAATTGGAGCTAGATCTCCCGATCTCGGAGGCCACTTAATGTTACAGTTAGGTACAATAAAACAAGTATTAAAGCTACTTTTAAGGAATTCCTTAACCCCTCAGTTATTGTGCGCAGGGCATCCATTCATTTTAAATCAAATTTCATCTCCATCTGGAGCTATTTCTGCAAGTCTCGGTAAAATCTCTTCTTGTAGCAAGTCTAAAAACTCTTTTGAATTTAAATATTCCTCATTGAAAGCTGGTCCAATAATATTGTATCTAAATATTCTTAACTAGATATTTATTTTTCGACGATATTGGATGTGGCTTTGAATAATACCCTCAGACATTCTTGTCGACCAAACCCTATAATTTTGAACATTTGGTTTATTATTAATGTAAATATAAAACTATCACTAAACAAAATGTTTTTTAAGAATTTAAATCCTTTGAATCGTTAAATGACTTAGAATTAGTCTTTTGGGATATCTTACCCCCAATGAAGAACTGACACTTCAAGCACTTTTGCCTGAATAAAATATTTTTATTATTGCTACTTTCTTCTCAACTAAGTACAATTTGTCAATACTTAATCAAGTTTTTTGTTTTTTAAATAATAAATTACAAAATAAAAATTTTGGCAATTTAAATATTGTCCAATATCAGAAACATACTTGACCAAACGCAACACGTTATACATATTCTTCCACTGCATGTGGCCTGAAAAATGTATTATATTTTTGCAAAATTATTAGAAAACACTTATAACATTTAGAACACATAGAACAATTATAACACGTAGAACAATTATAACATTTGTTTTCGATACAGATTTCAGTCCTATACAAATAGTTTTTTATGACATTTGGTGTAAAATAATTGGGGAAGCAGAAATTCAACAATTTAGAATTTCCCATTGAGTTTCCTATGGCCCGTTTGACGATTCACCACCCTGTATATATATATATATATATATATATATATATATATATATATATATATATATATATATATATATATATGTATTATTACATTGTATATAAACATTTAAATAATATACAATTTTTCAAATTATTTGTTAATGAGTTTCTATTAATTATGCAACTAATAAATAGTATACTGCAATGTTCGTTACACCGATATGACAGTGCAATATTACCGAAATAAAAACTGAAGTAATTTTTAACTAACTAACTAAAAATTTGACGTACCTATTAGCTGAAGTGAATCTCGTTTCTGAAGAATCGAGGCAATTTTCTTATTGTACTACACACGCCACTGACAACAATCAGGGGAAGTCGTCTCGGATTTCCGAATAGTATAAGTTATTTTAACGAAATAGATTACAAATGCACACCCGTGAAATTAAACGTAGTCAGACATATTTAACAAAGCTTATGTTAAAATTATGATTAATCTTAATGCCCGCCATATTGATACCAACATTATTTAAATTAAAATGTTTAGATTTTATTTTGAGATATGGAAATACCCTAAGTCGAGCGTGACAGATATGTACCACTAAATTTAAAATTAAATAATTGGTTGGTTCAGAGGAAACCTCAAAGTGGGGCTTCTTATAGCACTAACATTATATTCGAATGAAATTTATATGTTCGATATTGCATTTTACAATTTTCAATTATTTATTAAGAATTTATGAACACATCTTTCAATCATAAACTTTAATATAAGTACACTTTTATGAAACCAAGAGGACAAAAAGTAAGTGAAGTATATTAGAGCGATACATGTCTTCTTCTTCTTCTTTTTCTTCGTCCTCTTTATGAGTAATTCTGCTTGTTAATTGGTGGATTAATACCTCTATGGAAGGTTCAGTCCATTTTTTTCGCTGTCGTCCGATACGGGTCTCCCTTATTCTGCTTATGTGGTTATTCCATCCTTTTTTTTCTATTTTGTGTCCATTTATTTATACATTGTACGTTAAATTTTCTTCTAATGTCTTCACGTCTCTTTCGATCCCTCAGCGTATTTTCTGTAATTCTTCTCAGTACTCATCTCTACTGTTTTTAGAAGCCTTTGTGTTGTAGCTGTGTCTGGTCTTGTTTCTGAGGCATATGCCATTATTGGTGTTACACTGGCTTTAAGAATTATTGACTTCATCTCAGTGTTAATGGGTCTGTTTCGCCACATAGTGTTAATCAGGCATCCTGCCAGTCTATTTGTTTTTTGTACTTAATCTCTCACTTCTTTGTCTAGGTCTTCATAGCTGGAAAGTGTAATTACAATGCTAAATAAGTATTAGTTTAAATTTGTCTAACTTTGGTAAATGTGGGAAGTGATCATTATTTAGTATATTCAGAGTTTTAATGAAAAAATATTTTGGCGTTTCAATTTCCTTTATAGAAATAGTCAGAAAATACAACTAAATTGAACTATTGGTATTTTTAGAACAATTCTGTAAGTGTAAATTGAAAGGTTAAAATAAACGTTAACTTCTCCGATCACTCTCTCACACCTCCTAGAAATCACTAAGATATAATACCTCCGTAAGCTATTTTTTAGATGCGGTAGTTGATATTAAACACTAATACTTTAGTATTAAACACTTATATTAATATATTTATCCATATTATTACCTACATTAGACTTATATTATACAGTTACACATCATAAGAAATAGGAATAGTTTGTTTGTATTGTAATTCAATTGTAATTATCCGAAAATGTGTTAGACATATATTGTATCTCAAAATCAAATTTCTTTGGTCCTTTCTAGCTGTAAATATACTAATGATGTCGTCAAAAGTTGATTTTTTGAGTTTGATAAAACCTCGATCTGCAGATAACACTGCCTGAGAAACATTATCAGTGCAATATTAACGTTAGGGTAGAATTCGTCTAGTTTATTTTTATAAATAAGTCCTAACATTTCTCTTGATCTGTCTTTCTTTACACTTTCATCAACTAATAAAACGTGGCACTTGAAACTATCAATTTTTAAAATCTACAAGATTGAGATTTGCAATGTAGATGCTGGCCAATTTTTCTGCTTTTACTTTTATTTACATTTATTAAATTATAAGTACATTCAAAATTCCAAATTTTGTAATTATGTTATCTACTAAATGCCATAATCATTCAAACAATAATCTGTAACAATACTACATACTTAGTACACATTCTCAGCCCTTGTCAGAGCTTCATCATCAATAACCTGTAACAATACTACCTACTTAGTACACATTCTCAGCACTAGTCAGAGCTTCATCATCACATAGTCTTCTTCTTCTTCTTCGCCTCTCTATTTTGCATTTAAGGATCAATTGTAATATTTTATATCGACTTCCCCTTACTCTATGTCTCAGATAAGACATTTTTCGATGTTTAACAGTCTTTAACAGTTCTCTATCTTTGTTGACGCTCCTTAGTACTTCTTCATTAGTTTTCCTTGCTGTCCAAGATATCTTTAGCATTCGTCTATGAACCCACATTTGCAATGCTTAAATTTTGTTCATGATCAATACTTTTAGCGTCCACACTTCTGCACTATACAAAAGTACGGACCAAACATAGCACTTAATTATTCTATGTCTTAGTTCTAAACTGTGATGATTATTGCAAAGAAATGACTTCATTTAGCACCACATAGCTCATCAGACATTTTTGTTTGATTTTTGTCTAAAAATTCAGATGGTAGATCATTGATGTTTGCTAAGAATTTACTCTCAGTAATGACTCACACAGAACAAACTCTCTGCAAGACTTAGAAGATCTTGAAGGTTCCGGACCTAGGAAAGGACGTAACGAAAATTGAAGGTGGAGATTTATAGCTAATTTTCAAAACGAAATCTACCTGTTCCTATACAATGTCTTTGCCAGACCATCAAAAATCTAATTTACATTATAAGCGATCATTTCTAATGATTTAACAAGAATTAATAATTTTGTCGATTAGTTTTTGTCGTGTATTCATATTTTCTTTATAAATAATTTCTTTCAATTTACCCTAAATGGAATACTTCGCAAGTTTAAAATCAGGTAACCCAGGTGGCCATGCATAAAGCCCCTCACGTCCTATCCACCTATTTCCATAAAATTCAGCAGAAATAAATAAATATGCTATTTTATTTACTTGTTTTTCTAATTTGTAAAATTTTTATTAGAGTTTTTCAAAACTAGATACAGGATGAAATTTTTTCTGTGAATAAACGAACTAATTTGTTTAAATCAGACCTGTTTTTTTTTAGTTTGAATAAATCAGTTGATTAAGTGGTAGTAGTGTATCGTTTGATCAAAATATGAGGCATATCGAACTTACCGTTCAAAAGTTATGACATATATAAATTGCAGTAAAACCTAAATGGGAGTAGATACCCTGTGTATCTTTAATCTATATAAAACGCTATGTATTTTCATGAGGCATAACCTCCCAAAAATGGACAAGTTAACAGTGAGCAGTCGGGAATATAATTTCTGTTCTTCAATTAAATACTTAGGGATGATTCTAGGCCGTAAATTAACTTGGAAGTTACACATTGACTTCATGTTAAATAGATGTAAAAAGGGATTCAATTTCCTTAAAGCAATTTCTAAAACTTGGTGGGGAGCCGATGTAGAATCTGCGTTACTTTTTTATCGATCGTACATAAGATCAATCATAGATTATGGATGTGTTTTGTATAGTTCAGCAGCTAAATATATCCTGGGGAATATAGACGTGGTTTAGAATACAATATTACGTATTTGCCTTCGTACTATGAAATTAACTCCAACCAATTCGTTATATGTTGAAGCACTAGAGTTTCCACTCAACTATAGAAGAGAATATCTTAGTCAAAAATTTCTGATTAATATTCAGCATAGAAACCTCTCTCTTTACTGCAGTATTAGCAAACTTAATAATGCAGATTTAACTAATAAATATTGGATCCACAAAAACTCTCCTCCACTTTGTGACGCTTTCAGAAATCTCTCAAATTGCGATTACACCAAGTCATACACATATGATAATTCAAACTTTGAACAATTTTATGTTTTTTTTTTCAAACTATTACGATAATTAAACCAAGGTACCATCTAAATACTGCAATCAGCTACAATAGTTTACGGAATTTATAAGAAAACTGGCCAAAATCAACAGTTATTTATACCGACGTATCAGGGTCCTTTCTTGGCACTGGATGCGCTTTTTATATTCCTTCAAAAAGTATAGAGAACATCTTTCCTCTAGATCATAATTTTCCAATTTTTACTGCTAAAGCATAGCAATTTATGAACCATGAAAGTATTTTAAGAATTGCTATGACAACTCCACAATAATTGCATCTGATTCTTTGTCGGTTCTTATAGCCATTGAGACTATATCTTTTCCTAACAAAAGCACAAATATTTACATCCTTCTAATTAAAAAAATTATTTTTGAATTACATCACGAACAAAAAACAGTTAGATTTTTGTGGATTAAACCTCACATAGGGCTTGAGCATAATGAATATGTAGATATATTAGCTAAGAAAGCGATTGATTCTGGTGCGAAAACAGATTATAAGCTCTGCATACCAGATGTATTTGTAACAATCAAGAGTATTGTAAACAATCAGTGGATACAAGAATATTATGAATATAGTCAACACTCTAACTCTCAATATGCACAATCTCACTCATACAACCCACAATCCCGAGTGAATTATAGTTTAAAAATTACTCTGTTCCACGTAGATACATTACATCTATTATCAGAATGAAATCAGGACACGCATGTTATCCGGCTCATCTGGCAAAACTTAAAATTGTAAATTCCAATTTATGTGAAGTTTTTCAAAAAGAAGCAGATTTAAACCACATTTTCTTTGAATGCACAAAATATATACAACAAACTGACGACTTAATAAAAAATTTAATCAAAAATAAAATCCTTCCACCCTATAACATTTGTTACCTTTTGTCATTAAATAACAAAATTGTATATAACTACTCAACAGAATTTATTTCGAAAAGTAACCTCAATTTGTAAACCCAGTTAAAATAGTAACCTTTGTTTTATCCCATTTGTTTTAAACCTACTATCCGTGACCCAGTCTAGTTTATGTTTTAATTTAAGGTCTTGATGGGTCCCTAGACGAGAAGCGAGTAACCATGTTTTGTTTCTTTAGTGATAACCAAATATGCATTGTGATAATTATTGTCTTTTCTTTCCTTTGGGGAGAACTAAAGAAATGCCTATGCCAAAAAAACATAAATAAATGATAATACTGACAATGTAAATGATAAATAAATTCTATATAATTTATAACAGATTTTAAAAATGAATCATTAAATCATTAAACAAATTGTTAAAGACAAGATTAATTTTTTTTAATTTTTAAAAAACTAAAACGTGTGGTGTTATTATAAAAAAATATTGACAATTTCAGTTTTTATTTTTTTAAAGTTAATGAGTAGACTTCGGCAAATATGCATATTGCATAATTTGCATATTGTGCATATTTTATGCAAATATTTCATATTTTGGCATATTTGTATAAAAGTTTGCATAAAGTGCATAAAAGTTCAGATTTTTATACTGTATTTGAAAATTTTTTAAAACATACCAATTTATTTCAATTCTTGTATAAAATTTTGTATCATTTTAATCAAGAAATGATCTAAGTACGTAATCTCTACAGGTACAAAACATTTACAATTTCAAAGAAGATCAATTTAAGTAGCCCTCAACATTCTTAGAAAGTCTCGGTCACTGAGGCATTCAGTTATTGGATAATCGCTAAGGGTTCGCTCATTTGCATTTTATGATCTAATCCCTAAATCTATCTACAATTTATTGTATCTTAACAGCAGGTAAACGGCTAATAGTTTTGTTCCTAATTTAAGGATTTTCCAAAATCTCCCAGTTTATTGAATTAGGTACCTAAACATTTCTAATTTGATGCTCAGATTTGTAAATCATTTTTGTTTTGATATTCAAAGCGTAAACACTCGTTGTGAGTAACAAAAAGGAAGATTGTGATTTTATAATGCCTAAAACAACCAGTGCTTCAACTTGGATTAAACCTTATAAAGAGCTGTCTATGGATATGGGAAAAATCTACTGTTCAGTCTGTGGCAAAATTGTAAGTATCTAATATTTTCTATTAAATATCTAATATTTCATACATACAGGGTGTTTCCAAATGACACTTACAACGTTTGACTGTAGATACTTCTCGAAAAATTGAACAAAACGATATAGTTAATGAGGGGTCAAACTTATTTACTTTTCGAGATACAGGGTGTTAAAATTAAAAAAAATTAAATTCTTTTAGTTAATAACAACAATAACTTTAAAACCAATAAACGTATTTACTTAAAATTTAGTACTCGTAGGTTGTTTTTAAATGAAAAATAGCTTCCTTTAGTGAGAAAAAATTGTCCATGGTACAATACAATGGTGTGTATTTAGAAAAATTTTTCACCTTTACTTTTTTTTATGAAGTCAGCTATTCTAAAACACAATTATTTTTATTGTAATTGAATTAACAAAAAAAAAAACTTTTGTTGAATTTTAAAATAAGTTATATGATGTACTAATGGTTAGTAACAAAAACTAATTTGTGGATTAATACTGCATTTAAAACACTTAGCGAGTGTTTTTTTTCCAAACCAGTTATTTGATTAACCAAAAACACCTTGTATATTTTTATATTTTAAAGGTTGGGTTAAAATAAAGGTTTTTATTTTTATTTATAGATAGCATGTGAGAAGAAATTTCAGATAGACCAACATGTGAGAACTGCTTCACACATTGCAAAAAAAGGAAAAATAGGAGGAAAACATCAAACTTCAATGGCTAAATGTTTCCAATCTACTTCAAAAAAATTAGATGAGCAAGAAACTTTTAATGAAGACTTGTGTCGCGCATTAGTGTCTGCAAACATACCGCTTTCAAAATTAGCAAATGTAAATTTTAGTTCGTTTCTAAAAAAATATTGCAAACTTAATGTTCCAAGTGATCGGTCTCTAAGAAGAAATAATGTGAACGGGCTATACTCGTCGGTGTTAATTAATATTAAGGAAGAAATTGCAGATAATTATTTTTACATATCTGTAGACGAAACCACTGATTCCTCAGGAAAGTATATTGCTCATTTATTGATTGGTGTTCTTAAAGAAGATACCTTACCAAAATCTCATCTTATTTCATGCCAGCAACTTGAGAAAACAAATGCTTTAACAATTTCGCGTTTTATACAAGAAACATTAGCAACTTTTTTTCTTCCGACAACTATTCCTTCTAATAAATTACTGCTTATTTTATCGGATGCTGCTCCTTATATGGTGAAAGCAGGACAAAATTTAAAAATATTTTTCCCAGATTTAATACATGTTACTTGTGTAGCGCATGGATTAAACAGAGTTGCAGAGGAAATACGAAAAAAGTTTCCTCTTGTAAATACCATGATATCCAGTGTCAAAAAAGTATTTCTTAAATCTCCTATAAGAATTTAACTTTATAAAGAAATGCTACCTAACATTCCTCTTCCATCACAACCTATTTTAACGCGATGGGGAACATGGTTAGAAGCAGCTAATTTTTATGCAGAGCATTTTGTTAAAATAAAGAACATAATTGATACGTTAACAGATGAAAGTTCCCAATCTCTTTTGGACTCTAACCAGACTTTTCAGAGTAACTTGCTTCAACAAGAACTTTCATTTATAAAATCAAATTTTAGTTTTGTTCAAAAAACAATTACTCAGTTAGAATCACCAAAACTGTCATTGTTCGAAAGTACAGCGTTAATAAAAGAATTTGCGTCATGTTGTCGGAACGTTAGAGGTAATATTGGAAAAGATATTTTAAAAAAATTTGAAGCTACTATGGAAAAAATTAAAGGTTACCATATTCTTTCTGAAGTAGTCAGTGTTCTAGCTGGAAATATTTCGGAAACAATTAATTTAGAACCAAATGTTTTGGTTAGTTTGAAAAATGCTCCCGTTACATCAGTTGATGTTGAACGAAGTTTTTCCATATATAAATATATGTACTCAGACAGAAGCCACAAGTTTTTGTTAGAAAATTTTGAACACCACTTGGTCATTTATTGTTACCATAATTCTAAATAAGTTTATTCATACTTAAAAATGATGTAGTTACTTAAAACAAATGTAAATATTAATGAATAGTAGGAAATATTTAGTTATGTACACTTTTTTTTTAAATAAAATTGTTACTATTTTACGATTTTTTTATTAATTTGTATGCATATTTTGTAAAATATTTGCATATTTTCGGGTAAACACGTGCATATTTATGCGCATATTTTCTACATTTTTATTTGCATATTTGCCGAAGTCTATTAATGAGTGACTGTAGATGACAATTGATTGGATCTCCCGTCGCATGCGACGACGGGCCAAATCACTACTAACATATAAATACTTTAAAAGAAAAAAACGTTTAAGTTTTGTCTTGTGTTCCTTTTAAAAAATACTATTTATCTTATATTATTTGTAAACATATATTAATATGTATGTTTAATTGGATAAAACATCCTTTATGCTACGATTACCAGGAGTAATGTACAGAAAGTAATTGCAATTTGCCCTTTTATGCAATTATTACGGAAACAAATAGTATTCTAATTGTATCACATTACCAGACATTTTCTGTAATCTTTAGATAATCTACTGTATAGGCATGCTCTTATTAATATTAATATAATAAAAGGTCCGTTGCATGTATGTATCTAAAGTAATGTAAGACACACTTATTACACCATAAGATATGCATACATACCACTGCACAATTTCTCACGTTCAAGCGGCAGATAGAAATCATATATCAAATAAACACGAAACATAGAAACTGGCTGGAAATTGGAAATGAATGGGTTTTTGTTTTTTTCATATTTATAAGGCGTTAATTATATATAATTGTGTTATAGTATAATTACATAAATATAGTTAATTTGAAAAAGCATACGGTATTTAACGCAAATATAAATGTACTGACCAATGAGAAGGTTTATGTTTATAAACTTCGCAGCAGCATCAGTAATGACTCTAGCACTACGAATTAATCTTGTTCCTAGACATTGCACGCATTCATAGAAACACAAGGAGAAAGAAACACAAAACTCACTGCTAACAAAGGTGGAGAGGCAAAGAAGGAAATTATTCAAGCAGAAGAGTGGATGGGACAAGTACAGGTAAAGTCCTACCAGAGATCTAAGAGAGTCATTAGTATTTATTATCGATATGTGTTTACTGCAAGGCAGCGGGGGATCGCCTCTGGACAGGATCGTACTTTTATTTTCCATTTGCAATACTTATTCGATTGTTACGTGTGTTTAAAAGCCGGTCTTTATCATTGTCTACTAAAGTTATAATAGTTACAAAAATATTTACATACACAACATTCACATATTTACAAAACTTTATCATTTCTAAATAGAGTACAAAAAGAACAGAGGCAAAAATATTTTGGACAATTATTTTCAAAATTGGGGCATCTAAAAGCTGGTTTTATACCTTTTATAAACTGAATTTAAAAATATTTATATAAATTACGTATACATAGCAAGTTTACCATTTATAAATACAATTAAAAAAAAAACTTACATTTAAAAAAAATGCATGCAAGTCAGTTTCACTATCAATGTTCTTATCTAGATCTATAATATTTGTTTCTTTGAGCAACCTATCTGTATTTTTCTAGCTGTTATTGGTTATTTTCTCCATTCCTAATTCAATTAGATCAACCACAGATGAATTCAGGGTAAGCGCAACATTACTTCTTCTTACCGATGCTTTTAGCTCAGGCTATATGTGTCAGGAAAATTAATCATTGACACCCAAGAGATGAAAGACAAATGGAGAATATATTTGGAGACACTTTTTCAAGATCAAAGAACGGATTATAGGCATCCATTTTCAGAGAGGATGAAGGGCCCGGACATACTTAAATCCGAGGTAGAAGAAGCAATAAAACGGATGAAAAGCAGGAAAGCTGTAGGGCCTGATAATATCGAAGCTGAATTTTTAAAACTCTTGGAGGAAGAAGGAATAAATTGGATCACGGCTGTCTTCAATAAAATATACAATACAGGAATCATCCCTGATAAATGGCTAGAATCAGAATTCAGAGCGATACCTAAAAAACAGGGGGCTAAAAAGTGCGAAGAATATCGAACAATCAGCCTAATGAACCACATGTTGAAACTGTTTCTTAGAGTCATCCATGGAAGAATTTATAGGAAAGTGCGAGGAACAAATATCGGACACACAGTTCGGCTTCATTAACGCAGTGGGTACCAGAGAGGCACTTTTCGGAGTACAGGTACTGATTCAAAGATGCAGGGACGTTAACTGCGACGTATACGCGTGCTTGATTGACTATGAAAAGGCATTTGACAGAGTTCAACATCAAAAGATGATAAACATTTTAAAAGAAGCAGACCTGGATGACAAAGACCTCAGAATAATTTCAGAACTATACTGGAATTAGACCGCATACATGAAAATTAACGGAGAAGAAACAGATCACATAAAAATACTACGTGGAGTTAGACAGGGATGTATCCTATCGCCGTTGATATTTAATATGTACTCAGAGAAAATTTTTAACGAGGCTCTTTACGGAATAGACGAAGGCATCCTTCTAAATGGTGAAAGAGTAAACAATGTTAGAATTGCCGACGACACCATGGTGATAGCAGATAGTTTAGAGGGACTTCAGGGGCTAATCGACAGAATAAACGAGTACAGTCAACAGTACGGACTAAACATTAATACCCACAAAACGAAACAAATTATTATCAGCAAGGAGAATATAAATGGGGCTCATCTATACATTAATGGGACGCAGATAGAGCGAGTAAAACAGTATTGCTACCTGGGAACTATTATAAACGAACAGTGGAGCAATGTACAGGAAATAAAGTGCCGCATAGGAAAGGCAAGAACGGTCTTTAACAAAATGAGCGCCATCTTCAAAAGTCACAACATATCCCTAGATACAAAAATGAGACATTTGAGATGCTATGTTTTCTCTGTGTTGTTGTACGGGGCGGAGGCATGGACGCTTACAGACACCACTATTAAAAAACTTGAAGCATTTGAGATGTGGCTTTCTAGAAGAATGCTGAGAATATCACGGACAGCAAGGATCACGGACAAGGAAGTTCTAGAAAAAATGAAGAAGGAACCAGAGATTGTGTTTACGATCAAACGCATAAAATTGCAATATCTGGGACACGTTATGAGAAATCAGCACCGTTAGCTGCAGTCTATATTGCAAGGTAAAGTCAAAGGTAACCGAGGACCCGGTAGAAGGAGAATATCATGGCTGCGGAATTTAAGAACATGGTTTAAGAAAACCTCAACGGAGCTGTTTCGAGCCGCAGCGAGCAAGGTCATGATTGCCAATATGATTTCCAATATCCGAAACGGATAGGAACCAGAAGAAGAAGAATATGTGTTCAATCGGATTGAACATGCAATAGTAAGGAGGAAGTCTTAATACTGTATGACCCATTTCTTCCGCCAAACTGTCGCAATGATATTATTTTCTGATGAAAAATGATTTTAAAGTTTTAAGTAATTGTTTTTTAGAATAATTATCTTCATAAGATATAGCATTTTCCAGCATATATTCCTGAATTCTAATTTTGGTGTCATTAGAACATGGAACTTTATTCGACCTACGACTGTGGTAGCTGGCATTGTCCATCACAATTATACTGTTTGGCGTTATATTTGGCAATAACTTTGTTGAAAACAAGTTCTCAAAAAATTCTGTCGTCATCACGATAGTCGATACGGGAGTCCTTAATGTTTTTGGATGACAAGGCTAAAGAACTAGGTATAAAACCATTTTTTTTCTGCATGGATTATTGTAATACGTTTTCCTTTATTTGATGGAGTTTTTGTTGTACAGCGACAAGAAGAATCTGCGCAACCACATTTTGGAACGTCATGGGTGTCAAACCATGTCTCATCCAGTTCCTGTGTCATCTTTCTGCAACTTTTGCATGATGGTTTTTAACGTGGGGACCATCTGTTTTTCATACATGTTATACATTTTTCTTCTAATGATCTCCACATCACTCTGGTCTAATTTCCTAAACATACCAGCGTCTTTTCTTTTTCTTCTACTTACTATCGGTTGTTTTGTTAGGGACCACACTGTCTTCATTTGTCTTTGTGTTAAGACTGCTGCTTCCTTAACCGCATTAAATTATTTACAGGGTTTGAAATTTTTATTTTTGATTGAACAGTGAGATAAAAAAAATATATTGTAATACATAAAATTTAACGCCCACAATGAAGTTTTATGAAAAAAAAAATATTTTTTTAACCTCCAAAACGGTAACAATTCAGGTATCTTTTTTTGATCCTGATAATAAACTAGCTTTTAAAAAGAGAGATTGTAAATAACTCATCAATATAACCTTATTACGTCTTATCAGTGAAAGTCAATTGAAATAATTTCTTGAAATAGTTTTATTTTGGATATTACCTAAAGCACCAATCACGATATATTTAAAATCGTAATTATATTTTCTGACTAGGGAACAGGTAGACTAAGATAATATTATGACAATTTCGTTAGTTATTTGTTTGACTTTGTTTATAAAGGAAGACAATTTGTGTATAAAACAATATTATTTAAAAATGTTTCGTCCGTGGGAAGAGCCTAGTACTTCTCGTACTATACTATAAGGTATTGCTGTTATTAATTCCGAAAGAATAAACGTCAGTGTTAACAAACCCGTGATAAAGCTCAATGTTTGGTCAGTTGATACAAAAAATGTGATATTTGACGTTTACACTACCCTCCTTGAACAATGACTTTCCACAATGAAGGAAGCAGCACCTTAACACGAAGACCAATGAACATAGTGTGGTCCATAACACAACAACCGATAGTAGGTAAAAGAAAAAGAAGAGACGCTGGTATGTTTAGGAAACTAGACCGGAGTGATGTGGAGATCATTAAAAGAAAAATTTATAACATGTATGAAGAACAAATGGTACCCACGTTAAAAACCATTATGCAAAAGTTGCAGAAAGATGACGCAGGAATCAAGTGCTGCAGTAAGGCAGTAAGGCAATGTCTTCTAAAAAACGGCTTTAAAATAAAAACGATCGATAAGCGCTACGTGATTATGGAATCTGCTCGTCTATAAATATGGAGGATGGAATTTTTAATTCAAATTTATAAATACAGAGAAAGTGGAAGAGAAATTGTTTATCTGGATAAGACGTGGTTTGACACCCTTGACGTTCCAAAATATGGTTAAGCAGATTCTTCTGGTAGCTGTACAACAAAAGCTCCATCCAGTAAAGGATAACGTATTACAATAATCCATGCAGGAACAAAAAATGTTTTTATACTTAATGTTTAGCTATACCTAATATGTAGCCTTGTCATGCAAAAACATTAAGGACTCCCGTGTCGACTATCATAATGACACCACGTCAGAATGATTTCAGAACTTGTTTTCAACGAAGTTATTACCAAATATAGCGCCAAACGGTATAATTGTGATGGACAATGCCAGCTACCACAGTCGTAGGCCGAATAAAGTTCCATGTTCTAATGACACCAAAGAATCCAGGAATATATGCTGGAAAATGCTATATATTATGAAGATAATTATTCTAAAAAACAATTACGTGAAACTTTAAAATCATTTTTCATCAGAAAATAATATTATTGCGACAGTTTGGCGGAAGAAATGGATCATACAGTATTAAGACCTCCTTACTATTGCATGTTCAATCCGATTGAATACATATAGCATGAGCTAAAAGCATCGGTAAGGAGAAGTAATGTTTAGCTTACCCTAAATTCATCTGTGGTTCGTCTAATTGAATTAGGAATGGAGAAAATAACCAATGACAGCTGGAAAAATACAGATAGTTTGCTCAAAGAAACAATTATTATAGATCTAGACAACGACAGTGATAGTGAAACTGATTTGTTCATGTATTTTTTTTTAAATATAAGTTCTTTTTTAATTGTATTTATAAATTGTAAACTTTCTATGTATACGTAATTTATGTAAATATTTTTAAGTTCAGTTGATAACGGTATAAAACCAGCTTTTAGACACACAATTTTCTAAAATATTTTTGCCTCTATTCTTTTTGTAGTTTATTTAGAAATGATACAAGTTCTGTAAATATGTGAATGTAGTGTATGTAAATATTTTTGCAACTATTAAAGCTTTAGTAAACAATAATAAAGACCGGCTTTTAAACACACCTAACAATCGAATAAGTAATGCAAATAAAAAATAAAAGTACGATCCTCTCCAGAGGCAATCCCCTGCTGCCTTGCGGTAGACTCATATCGATAATAAATTTAATGACTCTCTTAGATCTCTGGTAGGACTATATAAATATGAGAACACAAGCGCAAAAGTCATTTAATATATTAAGAATTCTAGCCTTTTGGCTTTGTTAGTGCCATTAACTTACGAAAAAATGTATAGAAAATGTAAGTAAATGTGATATTTTCTTACATTTACATGTATGTAAATGTAAGAAAATATCACCTTGTGTTGGATTGTTTTTTGTGAGTGTCCGGTAGCAGGCTCGGCATCTCAACTTCCTATTTTTCGGAAGACCATAGTTGCTGTTCATTGATCAAAATCATTTCCATATTCAATCTAGGGTCGTTATCAGTAAATCCATATTATATTCGGCAAAAAAATTGTACAACCATCTCCCTTTGCAACTTAAATCTACAACCCCTTTCCTTAAGTTCCATAAAGTGACAAAAGCCTATCTATCTGAAGGACCATATTATTCAGTGGAAGAGTTTCTTAACGAATAACTAAGAAATTACAGTACGTTTAGGTACAAGCAACAAAGTTTTTTTATATACTGGGTGTTTCAAAAAGGTATATGATAAATTAAATCGTGCATTCCGGGGACAAAAATTAATTGATTGAATCCAACTTACCTTAGTACAAAAGTATACACAAAAAAAGATACAGCCCTTTGAAGTTACAAAATAAAAATTGTTTTTTTTCATTATCTCCTAAACTACTTGACATTTTGTAATAAAAATGGACACGTTACTTTCTTGTTCTAGCAGCATTTTTCATACAAAAAAAAACAACAAAATCTAAGCGCACACAAAAATTTTAAGGGGGTGTGCAGCCCTAAATACCCCCAAACTTTTGAGTACGTTCAAATCAAATGAATTTTGTAGCATCATTAATTTAACACATTATTTTTTAAAAATTTTTGCCTCTTATCACTTTTTTCAAAGCAGTTTTTATTCAGTTACGACCCTTTTCATTAACCTTTAATAAATTACGTGCAACTAAATAAATGGCTTATATGAATTAACAAGTACAAAAAATGTCTATAACCTCTATAAATATGATATTATAATATATGTTCAAAATGACCCCCATTTTCTTCAATACACATTCGATATCGTTTTAATAAGGAAAGCCGAATGCGCTGAAAAATCATATTTTTCTGACGAAATGGATTTGCAGCCTCAATTATTTTAACCCTCAATTGTTGTTCGTCCTCTGTTGTTACAGAATACACTTTTTCTTTCATAAACCTCCAAAAGCAAAAGTACATGTGGTTAAGACCTGGACTTCTGGGTGGCCAAGAAATAGGTGCGTTACGACCCCTTCCAATCCACCGACCAGGATACTGCCTGCAAAGGTATTCCCGGACTTCATTACTGTAATGCGGTGGAGCGCCATCTTGTAGAAACTACATATTATTTTGCCTTATTGCAATATTCACTTCTTCCAAATACTCTTGTAAATCGTTTGCCAAGAACTGCAATTAATTATCACCATTTAAATTTTTCTTCTTCTTCTTAACATGCCATACACCAAAGTGCGTAGGCGACTATCTCATTACTAGAATTCTGTTCTTGGCGGCGTGACACAGCCCGCCTGTATTGTGTATTCCTGTCCATTCTTTCTTTAATATTGCTTAACCAGGATAATTGTTTGCGGCCGGCTCCTCTCCTACCTTCGATCTTCCCTTGTAGGATTAACTGTGGTATTTCATATTTTGCTCCTCTCAATATGTGCCCAAGGTAACCAATCTTGCGTTTTTTAATTAATTCAAAGAGTTCTTTTTCCACGCCGGCTCTCTTAAGGACGTCATCGTTTCGAACTCTATCCACCCAAGGTATGCGCATCATTCTTCTCAATGACCACATTTCAAATGCTTCAAGTTTGTTGATAGATGTTTTTTTCAAAGTCCACGTTTCCATGCCATAAAGCAAGATGGAGCATATGTAGCACTTGACCATTCTGTAGCGTATTTCGAAATTTAGGTTTTGATTACATAGGAGCGGTCTGAATTTCACAAAAGCTTGTCTTGCCATTTGTATTCGGGTTTTTATCTCTTGTTGTGGATCCGATTGGTCATTAATTGTGGTGCCAAGGTATTTAAAAGTTTTCACGCGTTTTATGCGATCGTCACCTATGCATATTATCGGGTTTTCTGGAGGGTTTCTGCTAATGACCATATATTTCGTTTTCAAAATGTTGATTTTGAGGCCATATTTTTTACCTATGCTATTCACCCTAACAAGTAATAACTGCTGATCTTCCAAATTATCAGTTATAATCACTGTGTCGTCCGCATAGCGTAGGTTGCTAATTGATGTGCCGTTCACCTTAATGCCTAATTCCGTGTCTTCTAATGCTTCCGCAAATATATTTTCAACATATAAATTAAAAAGCATCGGAGAGAGTATGCAGCCTTGGCGGACACCTTTCCGGATTTCAAATTCATCCGTATATTGGTCTTGATCAATCCTCACCTTTGCCATTTGGTTCCAGTATAGATTCTGAATAATTCTGATCTCCTTCTGGTCAATGTTGGCCCTACGTAGTAATTCCATCATGAAATCATGTTTAACATTGTCAAATGCCTTCTCGTAGTCGATGAAGGTGAGGTAGACATCTTTTCGTTGATCTAAACAGTTTTGTATTAAGGTGTTCAAACATAAAATTGCCTCTCGTGTTCCTAGTCCTCCCTTAAAACCGAATTGTGTTGACCCGCTAAGTTCTTCTAGTATCTTGTACATTCTTGAGTGTAATATTCTAAGTAAGAGTTTCAGCAAGTGACTCATTAAACTGATTAAGCGGTGTTCATTGCATTTTGTGGCATTAGCTGTTTTTGGGATCATCACAAAGGATGACTGCAGCCATTCTCGCGGAATGTAACCAGTATCATAAATTCTATTGATCAGCTTTACCAAGATTTCGATATTCTCCTCGTCTAGTAGTTTTATTGCTTCTATATTAATTTAATCTGGACCTGTTGCTTTATGCATCTTTGTGATTCTAACTGCATATTCTATTTCACTTCGCATTATTGATGGCCCTGATAAGTTTTCGGAAGGAAGTTTGCGCGTTGGTTGTGTTGGTCTTTCCTCATTAAAAAGTCTTTCTGCGTATTCTTTCCACGCCATTGCTATCTCCTCTTCTGACTCTATGTATTCGTTTCTGTCGTTGCGTATTCTTGTTCTGTGGTGGCTTTTGTGTATATTCGATATTTCTTTGATCTTCTTATGTAGTCCAAAACTATCTCCTTTTTCCTGCAATTGTTCTATTTCGTTGCACCTTTTCACCATCCAACGTTCTTTTGCTTTCTTAATTTTCTGGCGAATTTATTTGTGTATCTGTTTGTATTTGTCTTGATTACGTTGTTGTTTATGTTGCCTTCGCTTTTCCATTAGATCCATAATTTCGTCCGTCATCCATCCTTTCTCTTTCTGATCTGTGTTTTAACTTCCCTGTTTACTGCCAGAATCGTTCCTTTAATATCATTGACCATCTCTTCGATATTATCATTTTGTTCTATTAAATTGTTGGTTCTATTTAAATTGTTGGAAAGAAATACTGGGCCTATTAGATTGTTATCCACAATTTCTTCCCAAACATTAACTTTGAAAGTCCTTTGGTGATGAGTCGCTTTTTGGCGTGAGGATTTTCGTCGGCCCAAATGTGCTAGTTATGATGGTTTGTTATTCCATTTCTACTGAAGGTAGCCTCGTCGGTAAACAAAATATTTCTAATAAAATTAACATTTCGAGTGTTTTCCATTAACAACCAATCGCAAAATCCAATTCTTTTAGGATAATCTTCAACCAATAACTCTTGAACCATTGTTAAGTGATAGAGTTTAAGTAGCTGATCCTTCAAACGCCTCCAAACCCTTATGTGAGGAACATTTAGTTGATTAACATTACCCTTGTACTTGTTCCAGGACTTCTTCAATGATTTCTAAAATGTCTTCATCAGTCACATCCATTATTGGACGACCACTATTGCCAGTAACTTGCGGTTGGAATGTACCCGTTTCCTGTAAACGACGACCAATGGTCAGAAATAATTGTCTATCGGGTGTATTTCGATTGGAGTATTTTACTGCATAACGCCTTGCGACTGCTGCACTATTTCTTTGACATTCACCTACGATATTCCCGATAGTTTATTGAAATCATAATTTAATCCGATCGTTATTTGGGTTATTTAATCAACGATCTGATCCAACTTACCCAAAGTTAAATGCATATCTGCTATTTCCTGAAATGTGTAGGCCATTGTAATAGACGAATAATAAAAGACGAATGAAGCATGAAATAAGAAATAGAAATATAAACGAAGAGGAAGACATAGTAAAATTTATTAATTTATAAAGACTGAGATAGTATATATATATATATATATATAATCGAACACCTCTCTACCCTAAGGTGTGAGGTAAATACAAATACATGTTACAGATATACATTACATTACATCTCAAATCCAATGAAAATACAGAATTTTCTTTTTTTCTTTTTTTTTTTTTCTATTCTATTCTGTGCACGAATTTTGTCCATTCTTGCTTGTTTTTTGCCTTATTTTGAGCTTCTGACCATTCCATTCCCCTACTTTTCAAAATCTGCCCTACTTCGTCATCCCAGGTTTTCCGTGGTCTGCCTCTGGTTTTAAACTTTTTCACTTTAGCCTTCCAGACTTGCTTAACGGGTCGGTTGTCGCTCATTCGGCACAGATGACCAAACCATTTTATTTGTTGTGTTTCAATAGCGTGTAGTACAGATTCTATGCCCAGTTCTTCTCTAACATCTTCATTTCTTATTTTGTCTCGTCGTGTTATTCCTTTGACTCGTCTTAGATATTTCATATCAATGGCTTGTATCTTGCTTTTTAATTGCTTTGTTAAAACCCAGCTCTCGCTTCCATATATCAAGATTGGTCGG
This sequence comes from Diabrotica undecimpunctata, assembly GCF_040954645.1. Lineage (NCBI taxonomy): Eukaryota > Metazoa > Arthropoda > Insecta > Coleoptera > Chrysomelidae > Diabrotica > Diabrotica undecimpunctata. Next base: position 112,534,920 of record NC_092811.1, on the reverse strand, counting down.
AATACTGTCTTATAAACTGTCATTTTGGTTCTTCTGCTGATTTCAGGTTTACCTATGAATGCTCTACTAAGATTATGGTACACTTTTGAAGCACTACTTATTCTTTCTGTTATTTCATTCTGCATGGTACCTTCTCTGTCTATTGTAACCCCTAGGTATTTGAATGCATCTACTTGTTCTATGAGTTGTTGGTTAATTTCTATGTTAACATTTCGGTTCGTTTTCGCTATTAACATCACCTTGGTTTTCTTAACATTAATCTTCATGTTTCTAATTGCCAGCTCATTATTCCATCTATCTATATTTTTCTGGAGGTCTCTCTCGTTGGAAGCGCATAACATGAGATCATCTGCGAATGCACACTCAGCTATACCAACCGGTCGTAGTTTACTATATCCGATATGTACTTTGTGTATACTTGCTTTTGTTTCCTTAATTATGTCGTCAATAATCAATATGAACAGTATGGGGCTCATAACACCTCCTTGTCTTAGACCCTCGTTTATTACAAACATCTCTGATTCCAAGTTATCCTTACGCACATAACTCTTGTTATTTTGATACAGACTTTTGATAGCACCTGTTAGTTGATGGTCAATATTTCTATTTTGCAGACTTTTCCAAACTGCTTCCTGGGACACTCTGTCAAATGCTTTCTCAATATCTAGAAATGCCATATATATTTCTGTGTTCTTTATTCTAGCTTTCTCAATTATTTGTTTCAACGTAAATATATGGTCTTGCGTACTGTGTCCCTTCCTAAACCCACTTTGTACTTCATCCAGATGTGGTTCAACGATGTGTCTTAATTTCTTTTCTAAGATGCTTTCATATATTTTGGAGACGATACTGAGTAGATTAATTCCTCTATAATTTTCACAAGAACTTGGGTCTCCTTTCTTAAAGATTGGTAGTATTATGCCAATTCTCCAATCTTCGGGGACTGTACATCGGTTCCAAGCCATGTTCATAATTTTGGTTAAAAATTCAACTCCTTTCGGTCCCATTGTCTTTAACATTTCAGCAGTGATTTTGTCATGCCCAGCTGATTTACCTCTCTTTGTATTATTAATTGCTTCTTTGACTTCTTCTATTTGAATATCATTTTCTTGTCCATGTTCTCCTTCTACTTCTATCATTACAGTTTCCTCTTTCGGTTGTCTGGGTGTTAGGAGTTCGCTGAAGTATTGTCTCCATCTTTCCATAATCTCATTTGGACTGATAATCAGTGTGCCGTCTTTACGTTTCACCTGTTTCATCGATGTTTCTTTACCTTTTCTTAGCGTCTTTAGTGCCTTGTAAAACAATTTTTGGTTACCACGACTATCTGCCTCCATCTTCATTCCAAACTCATCCCAGGCTTTCTTCTTCTTCTTCAGTACCATTTCTTTCACCACCTTTCTTTGTCGTTTATATTCTTCGTAACTATTTTCTGTTTTCTTGTTTAAGTATATTTTCCATTTCTGTTTTTTATATTTTATTTGGGCTTTTAATTCATCGTCCCACCATCGTGTTTGCTTCTTATTTCTGTTTACATGGTTTATTCCACACGTTTCTTTTGCTGTCGTCACGATGGTTTCTTTAAATTGTTTCCAAGTTTCCTGTAAGTTCTCAGTACTATGTGCATTCGTTAATTTGGCTAGTTTTTCTTCTATTTTACTTTTGAACATGGCCGCGATTTTTTGGTCATTTAGTTTATAGTTTTTAATATTCTCGTTCACTTTATTATTTTTCGTTCTTTGTTTAGTGGTTTTAGGGGTTTTTTGAGGTAGTCTTATCTTTGCCATTACCATATAGTGGTCACTATAGATTTCCGGTCCTCTTTTAACTCTGACATCAGTGACCTCTTTCCTAAATTCTCTATTAATGAGAACATAATCTAGAATTGATTTTTCATTTCTGCTCCTGACTTCTCTCGTGAACTTGTGTATATCCTTGTGTTCAAAAAATGTGTTGGTGATAATCAAATTATTCTCCATGCAAAAGTCTATCATCCTTCTTCCATTATCGTTTCTTGTATCTTCCCCCTGCATACCCAAAATATCTATGTTATCATCGTCTCTTTTACCAACTCTGCTATTCATATCGCCTAGAATGACTATTCTACCTTTCACATTTTCTATAGCATCATTGAGCTCTTCCCAATATTCTTCTTTAACTTTCAATGGTTCGTCATCATTAGGGCCATATGTGACTAATATAGTTGTTATTTCTGAATTACCTAGTGTTATCCCTATCTTTAAATTTCTTTGTGATATAAATTTCCAATTTTTAACATATGACATATAGCTTGCTCTCATTAGGCATCCTACACCTTCTGCCGCTCTACTATCGGTACTGACTCCACTGTACAAAAATACATGTTCTTTATCCAATTCATCCATTCCTTGACCTTTCTTCTTAGTTTCCGTGATTGCCAAAAAATCTAATTGTGCTTTGTCAAATTCATCTATTAATTCTTTTTCTTTTCCATTGAGGCTTCTGACGTTCCAAGTAGCCATTTTTATGTACGTTTGTAGTCTATTTGCACTTTGATCTTGTATTAAATTTTCTTTGTTACAGTTTTCTTTTTTGTTTAATTCAATTATATCGTTAAACCTTATTCTCGCCTTGCTTGTTATTCCATGTTGATCAGTTCTATTTGGCTGATGGTCTGCTATTTCTTCGTGGATTTGTTGAGAGCCTTCATCTCCCTGTTCCACGTCCATACTTCTCCATTTATAATAAGTTTTTGAAACCCCATTTGGACTGTATTCCCTTTACTCTTTTCTTCCTTAGCTTTAGCTCTAATTTCTTTTTGAATAATTCTCTGCTGTTCGCTCATATCATCATTTATATATACTTTGTGTTCTCTAATATTTCTTAGTTTGGCTTTATTGTTCATAAGTGTGTATTTCTGGTTACTATCTTTTAGTTCTAATAAACAGGTCTTTTCTCCTATTTTAATTGCTCTTTCTATTTCAATCTCAATGTTGAGGTGCGTACTTATAAATCTTTGCATATTGCTCTTCACTGTTTCTACGTTATTTGTTTCTATTGGTAGTCCCTGAATTACTACATTATTTCTTCTTTTCTCGTTCTCAAGTCTTTCAATTCTGTCCATTGCTTGTATAAGATCTTTCTTGATCTCTTGATTTTCTTTCCTGATTTGCGTATTTTCCTTTTTCAGCTCTTGAATTTCTGTTAGACATTTTTTTTGTTCTTGTTTAATTTCCTTCATTTCTGCTTCTATAAATCGTTGCAAGCCTTGGATCATATCCATTATTTTTCCTGAGTTATCTTCTTTTTTCTCTTTCATGTCTGGAGATCTTTTAGTTTTTGAGCACTTTCCAAAACCAAATGTTTGTGAGCTTTTCCTTCTTTTGCCCTCATCCGTGGTGTACTCGTCTTCACTACTCATTGCTTTCTAATTGTGCTAGTGATATTGGCTCAGTTCAACTACCCAATCGCGTAAAAAGTAGACCCCGGTCAACCCGTCGTAAGTCTTGCTTTTATCGATCGGTCTTCTATTAATCTACAGTTAGTTTTCTTCACAATAAATTGTATAATTCTAATCTCTTTAAATTATTTACTATTTTTGCATTACATATTATCTATTACTGAGATAGTAATAGATAATAATAAACAGACCAAAAGGAAGACATGTTCGCATAACATTATTGTTATTTCCCACTAAAATATTACATAATACCAGATCATTTAATTTTTAACTATCAACAAAAATGTAATATAATATGATGTACGATTTTAATGGTAATACGATATTCACAGATATAGCCGCAAGTACCTACATAATTTCTTTGTCGATAAAATTGTTTAGATAATAGGAATGTTTATTTGGTATATTATATTCCGACTGACACAGCAGAGCAGTCAAGTATTATACATAAAGATGTTGTTAAAGATATCTTTGCTTACTTGATCTATTAGTAAGTATATAAGTTATAGCGTATTTGATAAAATTACTGTTTACACAACTTGGCAACTCAGCCAATGGATATAATGATAGAAAACTGCAATTTATGTTAGGGTTTGAAAATATTACAGAGTCATCATGTAGAAATCTACAATTAAGTTAAAAAATTTACCACAGCAGCATGCCGCAGTAGAGCCATCTCTAGGATCAGAATCAAATTAATCGAGGGTGAAGATCAACCTTTGCATATCTGCCATTTCCTGAAATGTGTAGGCCATTGTAATATCAAAATTTTTATTATTAATCTTATTCACACAATAAATGATAGCGTCAAATTATTGACTATTATTGATGGAACTGTTTGTAATTATTTTATCCGTAGAAACTAATTGTATTTTATGGCCAACTAGGAAAAAACTGGTTTTTCGAAAAAGTGATACGAGGCAAAAAGTTTTAAAAATAATGTGTTAAACTAATGATGCCACAAAATTCATTTGATTTGAACGTACTCAACAGTTTGGGGGGATTTAGGGATGCACACCTCTCTTAAAATTTTTCTGTGAGCTTAGATTTTTTTGTTTCTTTTATTCGTAAGGTTATTAATTAGTTCGTAAGGTTGTATTATGCAATTTGCAATTTAGTGAAATTTTGCAATGGATTATATATTTTATTATCTTTTATTTTGTGATATTGTCGATTTATGTAATTTAAGTAAATTTTAATTATTATTGTTATTGTTATTTTGTTGACTTTTTGTAAGCTTTGTCCATAAAATTGTACAATTTTCAGTGACAATAAAGCATAATTTCTATTCTATTCTATAAGCTACAAATCAGACAATTCTCTTATTTTCTCCCATACTCTGTGCATAATACATTTAATAACAGGTTTCTATTTTAAACCTTATTTCATTTTTTCTTAAAATATAATTTCTTAAATGCCTGATTCATTCAAAAAATGCTTAAATCATTTTAATGCGTCAAACGAATAAAAACAATGAGCCACTTTCGCAGACAGAAAAATCCAATCCACCCAATACGAATTCCTGCTGAAAACATGCTTACAAGTCAGCCATAACAATTAACTGATATCTAAATGCCTAACAAATTGTTTCCATCCATCAGCAAAAAAGTTTCATCTGTAAAATTCCTATTATCTCCCGCCCGACCAATCATCGTTGTGATGCAGTAAAAATCGACAAAAAGTAGTTTTGTGGTTGTTCGACGTAGAGGTGCATCTGCTACTGTTTGATTTATAATCGTTATTTTTTTATATAATGTGTTTATAGGAATGTTACCATGCAGCAAAATTATCTCCCAGGCGTGTTTCAATCCAATTTCAATATGAAATGTATATACATTATTTATATACAAGTTTATTTATAGTTTAAGTATAAGAATTATCTGCTAATCATTTCTTAAAAATGTCAGTGCACATTTAGCTGTTAACAATTCCAAAATTATTTATAAAAATTGTGAAATCAAATACAGATTAACAAATTGCCTGACAAAAAACATGATTATCTTAAAATTACTGTTTTACGATGTGGTATATATTGCGACCTGTGTTCGTTTGAGCATTTACGATTACCTGTATGTCACTGTTAAAGAATTCTGCCGCTACATTTACACACTAGTACACAATTTATCTTCTTTCTTCTTCTTCCATCTTGTATTTAGGCTTTAATGCCTGCTTCTTCTTCTTCAATATTAGCCTTCTAAATTGTTTCAATTATCGCACTATATTTTTCTTGGCCCGCCAATACTTTTTCATCCATTTGGTGACTTATCTCGTGCTATTCGTACTATCCTACCCTCTGCCATTCTACTTATGTATTCGTTCCACTCTTGTTTTCGTTTTGTCACCCATCCATTTATGACTTCTATATTGCATGCTCTTCTTCTGCTTTCGCTTCCCTCCCTATCGAACATACTTTTCCCTGATATTCGTCGGAGTATTTTCATGTCTGTTAATATAGGTCCAATTGCTGCTTTATATATCCTTCTTTTTGTGCCATGTTTTAGGTGTTTGTTTTTACAGATTGTATCATTAAGAAATCCCGCTGCTTTGCTTGCTTTTAAGCTTTGTTGTACTTCTTTAAAATCTCCGTAACTAGTTATATCTATTCTCTGATATCTAAACCTTACTTCCTGCTTTATTATTTTCCCATGAATTTCGATTTTACATCGTAGTGGGTAAATACCACCAAAACCATAACCAAATATAACATCTAAATAGATGTCATATTTGGTTTTTTCTGCTGATATTACCATATTGTATTTCTAGGATATTGTATTGAAGATATGTGTTCTTCTGTCCCGGCGATTAATGCGGCGTTGTCTGCATAACATAATATTTGGATTTCTTTGTTCCCCATTATGTAACCATGACCTTTGCATACTGCTTGTATTATTTCGTCCATTATTATATTAAAGAGAAGTGAGCTTAATGAGTCACCCTGTCTGAATTCGCTTTGTACTGGTATACACTGTGTTAGTTTTCCATTTATCTTTGCCTGTATTCGATTATGAAAGTAGATGTATTCAATAGTTTGTATAATATTGATTGGTATGTTTCTTTTATACAGTAGGTGTAAGACGTCTTCGACTAGGATGCAAGCGAAAGCCTTTGTCAGGTCTATAAAACATAGATATGCTGGTTTATTGTACTCGATGACCTTTTCTATGATTTGTCTTAATATAAATTTGGCGTCTACGTGGGATCTTCCTGGTCTGAATCCTTGTTGTTCTTTTGATAAAGTTGTTAGTTTATTGACTTTGTTGGTTAGAACTTTTGTGGCAAGCTTCAAGATCGTAAGTGCAGTGTTCAGTAGAATTATACCTCCATAATTGTTGGGGTCTTCTTTATCTCCTTTCTTGAACATTGGTATCATTATGCTGGTTCTCCATGTGCCTCGTATCTTGCAGTGTAATATTGGTTTTTGTATAATTTTTGTCATCTCTAGGGTTATACTTTCTCCTCCATGTTTTAGAAGCTCGTTGGTTATTCCGTCTGGTCCTGGTGATTTTCTATTTTTGAGTGAATTTATGGCTATCTCTACTTTCTAAAAACTATTTTCTATTTTCTTTCCCTTAAACAGTTCCGTCAGATATTTTTCCCATTCGTTTGCTGGTATGTTATTGTATTCCTTCAATTCTGCCATTTCTTTCTGTTGGTTTCCTATGAATCTCCATATTTATTTTTGTGTACTATAGAAGTCGCTTTTCATCCTTTTTATAAACTGTTCCCAGTGTTGATTTTTTGTTCTTCTTACCAACTACTTTGTTTCATTTCGTATTCTTCTATAGGTTTCTCGGGATTCTGGAGTATTTGATGTTTTGTACTTCGTGTAGGCCTCTCGTTTCTCTTTACATTTCTCTTTTATTTCTTTTCTAAATCATGGTGTATTGTTGTTGTTTCTTTAGTTCAGTATGAATTTGCGTTTTTCTAGAACTTCTGTTCTTCAATGTTGTTTTTAATTTTCTTCCAGCTCGCGTTTGTATCTTCAAAAATCTTTATAAAATTTGTAAAAGAGAAAACTAAAACTAAAACTAAAACTTTCTTTTAAATTTCATTTCTAATGATATGTAATGTTCTTCGTATAATGTTACATTACATTTTTGACAAATGAGATTGGTCTTCTTCTGTTTCGTATTTCAACTGCAGTTAGTACATCTACAGTAAGTGACTTTGGTTAGTAGATGACAACTTTCATCAAAAATATTTGGTTTTTTTAACTTGCCAATATCATTAGGATTTAGTCCAATCCAATATCTTGATGTGAACTAACCAATAAGTTGATCTGCTAACTAACTTCTGTATTGGAGCTATGTCAGAGCAGCTTCTAGGGTAATTTTTGTGATGAAAATGCTTGTACAGAATGTACACTCAAGAAAGTAATAAAGAGCTTTAATCTTCTGAACTTTCATTGAATTAAAAGGTCGACGTCATTTGATCAAAGTAATCGACTCTTGTGATGGGTAGCTCTTTCGGGGCAACAGACTCAGTAAAATACAGGTTTGAAATAAAAATATATCTATTAATTTAGTATATCTACAATAAATAAAAATAAAAAGGAATTCTACGTTGTATACTTCTACAATGAATAAAACTAAAACGAATTCTACTGGATCCCGTGACGAACGAAGTCCTCGGCGAACGTCTATAAAAGAAAAGAAATTAATTAGTACTACTAATAAGAAACGAAATGGGGGAAATCGATCGCGCGCAGATTTATACTCGCTTTCGCTTCAATTCAGCGAAAGCTCCGAATATGCTCGCAAACAAAATATTTAGCTGTGCAGACCCATGGCAATGTTCAATACACAATGCCGACGGGTTCCGCTTGGCTAAGGACAGAGTATGATCCTCAATACGGAAATCTCTGTCCCGGTTGGTTCTGTGCAGATCCACGGTAATGCTCAATACGCAATACCGATGGGTTCCGCTTGGTTAGGGACAGAGTATGATCCTCAATACGGAACTCTCTCTGTCCAGAATGGCTCGCAGGTTCACTACACCGGCGAGTCAGGGAGCCTAGAGCGCTAGCTACAAGACTGTCTAATTCCGCGATTCACACGCCTTAAATAGCAGTTTGAATCTCACTACGCCCTCAGGTTGTAGAAGTGGATGCGCAAATATTGACACTTCCACGGTTCGAACTGTTAAACGATCAGAGCATCGTTACACCCCCTTCTCTTTGAAAAAAAAAAGTAACATACCTTTTTTTGGTGTATATGGTGTCTACAGCCTTGTATTCTTGGCCTAAATCTTGTAATTCGGCTAAGTTTCTGAAATCCCGGCGGCGAGCATAAAGCTTATATTCTGGTAACAAATTTTTGTATATCCTTTCGAGTTCTTGGTTTCTGGAAAAAGATCCTTCTCGTCTAATTAATGTTTGAATTTCCGTGATATATCTATCTACTGGTTCGTTTTGTCTCTGTTTTCTGTTTCGGATTTGCTCTTCTAGTTGTAGCAAATATCCCCTGGGATAGAAAGCTTTTTTAAAATCTTCGCTGAAATCTGTCCATGACTTCCAATTTTTTTTATTGTTTCTGTACCATAACAAAGCGTGGTCTCTTAATAATTCTGGTAATGCTCTTAGCAGATCTTGTTTATCGATCTCGTAGGCCAAGCTTAATTCGTCTATCCTCTCTAAGAATTCTATTGCATCCGAATGTTTCTTGTCGAAGTGTGTGTTCCACTTTCGTACTTGATTTAGCAATTCTGGTTGCCCCATTTGTTTCGTTATTGTTAATTCCTGTAATTGTCTTCGGATGCCCGAAATTTCCTGGGTCAGTGTGTCGGATTCTGTTCCCTTGGACGTTTTTTCTTTTGGGATTGTTCCTGTCGCTTCCTCGCGATTTTTAAAATAGGTTCTGAGTCGTGCTCTCAATTCGTCAACGGTTCCCTTGGGATCTAAGCCGTATTTTTCGGCCTCGCTCTGCAATTCCTCTTTGCAAAGTCGGTTTATCCACGACGTACCTGTTACTGAGTCTGTGTCTTTATCTGTCGGCATGTTATTAATTTTGCTCGGGCGCCAGTTTGTGATGGGTAGCTCTTTCGGGGCAACAGACTCAGTAAAACACAGGTTTGAAATAAAAATATATCTATTAATTTAGTATATCTACAATAAATAAAAATAAAAAGGAATTCTACGTTGTATACTTCTACAACGAATAAAACTAAAACGAATTCTACTGGATCCCGTGACGAACGAAGTCCTCGGCGAACGTCTATAAAAGAAAAGAAATTAATTAGTACTACTAATAAGAAACGAAATGGGGGAAATCGATCGCGCGCAGATTTATACTCGCTTTCGCTTCAATTCAGCGAAAGCTCCGAATATGCTCGCAAACAAAATATTTAGCTGTGCAGATCCATGGCAATGTTCAATACACAATGCCGACGGGTTCCGCTTGGCTAAGGACAGAGTATGATCCTCAATATGGAAATCTCTGTCCCGGTTGGTTCTGTGCAGATCCACGGTAATGCTCAATACGCAATACCGATGGGTTCCGCTTGGTTAGGGACAGAGTATGATCCTCAATACGGAACTCTCTCTGTCCAGAATGGCTCGCAGGTTCACTACACCGGCGAGTCAGGGAGCCTAGAGCGCTAGCTACAAGACTGTCTAATTCCGCGATTCACACGCCTTAAATAGCCGTTTGAATCCCACTACGCCGTCAGGTTGTAGAAGTGGATGGGCAAATATTGACACTCCCACGGTTCGAACTGTTAAACGATCAGAGCATCGTTACACTCTTTCCTTCTTCACACGTTCCATCCGTTGATGTTTCCAAAATATTGGTTTTCTCTTTAAAGTTCTGCATATTGCTCACCACTGTGACACATTTTGTCTTACGATAACACTAGCTACAGAATAAGATAATTTTTTGTCATCAGATAAATGGGCTTTGGGTAGTATTTTCTAGATGTTCTGAGTGTGTCACAAGCAATCAGATATTGTTCTAAGAGCCTATTAAATACTAACAGTGTGGAAAAAGATTGTCAAAATACAAACAATATCCACGATTTTGCAACTGATGATTCTACCGGTAAAACTAGTTACATTTGCCCCGATAGATCTACGAAATCAATAAGATTTTGCACAAAAAATCGTCCATATTGTTATTCCTGTCTTAACTAACTTAATTGGGATATATTTTTTTACAGCAGTTCTGCCTTGAAATAATACTATACTTTCATTGATTGACAAACTTTTTGATAGTGGTTATGCTTGAGCAATTTTGTTTTGAAATGCCTAAAGAGAAACTTTTTACCACTCTTGTTACTTTTAAAAAATTTACTAAGTTGACCAGTTGGAATTAGTTAAAGCTAACGTATGAAGACCCAAAATTATCAGGATGCCAAAAAGGCTTTCCACAGTAAGATCTAAAGATATTCCCAGCTGCACTGCGTAGATATTTAATTCCTTCACAATTTGTTTACAGATTTTATCATTGAAAAGAACACTGGAGAAGTGTTCTTTTTGTGAATCGTTTTCTGGAAAGTCAATGTTCACTTTGTGAGTAGTGAAATAAATTATACTCTAAAATAAGATCTGTCTTTTTTGAATACTTAAATTCCGACTTTTTTGAAGATACAATATCCACATCGTCCTTGGAACTATTTACTTCTGGCTTTGAGTAACTGTCAGATGAGTATATGCAGGTTTTTGTTTTGCAAGTAAAAATCTCTTCAGCAGAATATTTTGGATCAAAACCCAAGTCATCAGAATCTTCGTCACCGCTACCTGCTACTGCTTTGTTAATTGGAGCTTTATCAAATGTCATTCTTGATTCAGGTGCATTTATAAGTTGCTAATACACTTTTAAACAATTTACCTGTTGAAAGGCCTCTTCCAAATTAAACAGTTAAAGTGTTTACATGTTGTCTCGTTGATAATATCAACTAATTTGCAATAAGCTTGTTAAATAATGCTATCAAAAGTCAAATATAAAACCTAATAATGTCAATTATTGAATAGTATCAGTGCTATTTTGAAATTCTGTTTGTCTTCCACGTTGAAAAGTTTCGCTGTTTCTAACACTACAATTTTAATTGTGGTGTAAGAAATACAACACAAAGAAAACACAAAAAAATAAGAATTTTATTTGTCAATTCGACCAATTTGTGGCAATAGAGTTAGAAGACCCTGATGGTTTCCAGGGCAAAATCTAACAATAACCACGAAGAAAGCTGCAGTTACTTGAGCAAATTAATGACATACAGTAAAATGTTTAAAACAAATAGAAAAAGTTAATGCGACGGAATAATAAAAGTAAAATGTAATCGCATGGCACGCAAAACATAAAAAAAAAAACAAAATAGGTACCTATATCGAGTCAGTTATCGTGTCAACCAAAATCTAATCAAAAGTGTGAGAGTTATGTACCTGTTACATCCACACATCTAAGAAATATATGCATATATTTATATATATATATGTATATATGTATATATATATATATATAATTAAATTTACTTAAATGGAACTTATCTAGAATATTCAATACATTGTTGATAATTTTCTCTAAATAAAAAATCCGTTCCCATCTCTACTATAGACCGGTATCCGCGGAAATCAAGGGCAGCTGCGGTTTCTATATTCGATTCAATGTCCATGTGTCTGAAGGATATTGATTGATACACGACAGACTACTTGACAGGGGCAGTTGCAATTAAATCTATGATTTATTTCGTTTTTCGTTTTCAGATATTCGAAAAATTTTGCTGATACTATACTAATTAGAAATAATACGAAGCGGTCAGTCTGTTTCTTTGGCTCTCGTTAAAGTATCTGTTCCATTATTTTTTCCTGTTGTTTTTATTATTAGCACGTAATGATATCCTTTTCGATCACAATAAGAAATAAAAATAAATAAGGCATTACAGTAACCGACAAAAATTATCGTGATACAACGTTCATTTAACAAAAATGCTACGTTGATGTTGGATCTGAAAATACATTTAAAAATGTGATTTAGGTCCTCCAAAACTAAAGAAAATTAAATTGGGATATGTAATTAACAAACTAATATTAAATATTGCCTTTTATGCTCATATTTTCTATTTTTAATCTGTTTAAACACCTATAAACTTGTCTTATCACTTATACATGAATGTCAAGCTTCTATATGAATTTTTGCTAAAATTTTGGGTTGGTTCCATTCAATTAAAAATCTAAATTATTTTAAAAAATGTAAACCATATAATTATAAGGCGCCCAATTTTACACTTCATACCGTTTTTTAATTTCTAGAAATGCTTCAACAAGGCGAACTGTCATCATCTATGGAGTCTTTGTCCTACGACTCTTCCGTGACATCACCGGCCTCCAGCAACGGTCATCAAAGTCAAAGGACAAAGAGGATGAGAACCTCCTTCAAACACCACCAGCTGAGAACAATGAAGACCTATTTCGCAATCAATCAAAATCCTGACGCGAAGGACCTTAAACAATTAGCCCAGAAAACTGGACTGTCGAAAAGAGTGTTGCAGGTAAAGATTTTACTATGACAAGTTAATATTCTTTTTGTATTACTAGGAATTATGCAATACGTGTGACTGTAGAAGAACGCAATATTTAAAAATAAATTAAATGGTCTCATTGCTGAAAACTTTAAAGAAAATTATTTTTGATTTTTTTATTAAATTCATCATATGACATAAAAAATAAATTACTATTACGGTTTAATTGGATGTTAAGAAAGGATGTTAAAGAAGAAAATATACATTTAAAATCATCTTGCTTGTTAAATCTGAGAAATCCCGGCCATCACCTGAGTCATATCGACCAATAACTTTAACCAATATTATATGTAAAGTGTTAGAGAAAATGGTAAATAAAAGACTGATATGGTATTTAGAACAACAAAAACTTCTTATTCCACAAAAAAGCGGATTTAGGCAAAATAGATCCACTATAGTTAACCTAATAGACTTAGAGTCAGGAATACATGAAGCATTTGCAAATAAGCAAGATTGTATCGCAGTTTTTTTTGATATTAATAAAGCTTATGATACTGTCTGGCAATACAATATCATATCAAAATTAGAGGCAATATGTTAAAATTTATTTCCAATTTTCTTCAATCTCGCAGCTTCATAGTTCGATCAGACAACGTTAACTCGTATACATATATAACGATCAGTAACGTTAAGATAAAAAAGTTCAAGAGAACGGAGTACCACAAGGATCAGTTATAAGCTCAACCCTTTTTCTAATAGCCATAAACGACATACTTCAACAATGCTCACCGATTTTTAAAGGAATATTATATGCAGATGACTTAGTTTTATTTGCCAAAGGAAAAAACTATACATTTATTCAAAAACATTTACAACTAACAATCAATCAGTTAGAATCATGGTCTAGGACTATCGGATTACAATTTTCACCGACAAAAATGAAATGTATTTTATTCACACGAAAACAACACTCTAACTCCACATCTGAAGCTTTATAATCAAACCCTCAGTTTCACAAATAATATCAGATTTTTAGGTATTGTTTTCGACCAAAAGCTCTCCTGGAAAAAACTTACAGAAGAACTTAAAAAATCATGCCAAGCGGGATTAAATTTTATGAAAACTATTTCCAGCAAAAACTGGGGAGCAGATCAAAATACACTATTACATGTATATAAATCTTTAGTTAGATCCAGACTTAAACTTAGACTTTAGTTAGAACTCGACTATGGTGCGATAGTTTATTCATCAAGCAAAGTATCAGTATCGAAAACCTTAGAAACTGTTCAAAACACAGCTCTACGAATAGCTACAGGTGCGTTTCGAACGACACCAGTTGAAAGTTTACAATGCTTAAGAGGAGAACCACCTCTAAATTTACGATGCAAATACCTTTCTCTCTTATATGCTTCTAAAATAGCTAGTAATAAAGAACACACTACTTATACCAATACGTTCACAGATCGATTTCAAGACACTTTCCCTACAACAAGACTAGATCCACCATTTTACGAAAGAGTTAGAAGAAACCTTCATGACCTACATCTTGAATTTCCTGAAATTCTCCCAACAAATTTCCTAACTTCTCCACCTTGGTTAATACCAATTCCCAAGATTAGTACTAACCTTAGTATATATAAAAAACGTGAGATTATAACAGACCTGATCAAACAATCATTCTTAATAGAAATGGAAACTTATAAAAATCACTATAAGATATACACTGACGCATTCAAATCTTCAGACGGTGTTGGTGCAGCCATCCTCACACCCAATACATCCTTAAAATTTAAATTCAATCTCATTACTTTGTCATACACTGCAGAGTTGTTTGCAATATTACAAGCACTTATCCATATAAAAGAGTCGAAACAGTCCCCGTCTCTCATAATAACCGATTCACTAAGCTCACTTCATACTATCAAACGTTTATATACCAATATTAAAATTGCCCCACATATCAAATCAAAAATAGAGATTCTAAATAATAATAATAAAATCACTGTGGACTTCGTGTTTGTTCCATCACATTCAGGTATACAAGGAAATGAAGAAGCAGATGAACTAGCCTGCTTAGCATCCTTCAGCCAGGACTCCATTCTTATTAATGAGGTTTCTTCAGATGACTTCAAGTCAGAAATAAAATATAAAGTGTTAAGTGCGTGGCACAATAAGTGGAGTGCATCACAAAATAAACTCAAGGAAATCAAACAATTAGTGAACCGTGGCTCCAACCCACAGCGAATAGACACGACCAAGTGAGAATAACACGTTTGCGACTAGGACACAGTAACTTTACACATAAACACCTCTTTACGCGAACTGTGCCGCCAATTTGTGAAAATTGTCAAGTAACACTCTCCGTGAAGCATATACTAAGTGCAAAACATATGAAGCAGCAAGAAAGAAGCACAGGATCCCAAATAATATAAAGGAAGCCTTAGGAAAAAACATGAACATTAAAAACACAATAAGTTATCTTAAAGGCACAGGACTGTATCAATTATTTAAATTTTTTATAACTTTACCTGTATTATGTTTTTTATGTCTCTAATAACCCTGGTGGTTACAGCGTAAAAAAATCATCTTAAAGTAATGGTGAAACTAAGAGTTTTGTAAATGATATTGCATTATAGCCGGAACACTGAACAGACACCATTCCAGAGTATTATATAAAAAAATCACCAAAATCAATAAATGGATCGTTGGAGTCATGAGTATCCTAACCTGCAACGATGCAGGTTAGAATACTGACGCATTAATTTTTTCAATCTTTTATTCACTATTTGCATTCAATCTTTGATAAACTTCGAAATAAAAATCTTGTTTCATTTGAAAATTCAAAATAGAATCAAATCGAAGTAGAATATCCTACTCGAAATATTTATTATAAACTACAAAAAGATTAATATTTTTCTCAATTTTATTAATTTTCATTTTTGCAATTAATTTTCCTCTAAAATTTGTTCTGCTTGTTTAAATGATGTAAGATTTTTTCGCATTTGTTTTTTGATTAATTTTATACTAAACCTTATTTAATGATGTTTTAGGTATGGTTTCAAAACGCCAGAGCAAAATGGAGACGAAATCTCATGCGGCAGGAAGGTTCGAATAACAACAACAACGGCCAAACTCAGTGCCCCAATGGTCCACCTTCGGCAGGCTCGGGAATCGTCGACTCCAGCAGCCTTTCCCACCAAACCTTAGATGAATTGCACCACCACATACATTCCCAAAATTCACAAACTCTGAGCTTTAGTGATATTTATTAGGTGTTATGTTTAGTGATATTTTTGTCGAAGATATTTATTTATGATATTAAAATATGAAATTGGAGGAAAAAAATGTGATAAGTATTTTTGGAAACATTACATTTACAATATAATTTAAAAATGCTCATTACCTCTAATTCATTCATGTAATACCCAATAATTATTTATAATTTAAACATATTTTTTTATTGTGCTGTCTCCTTTTGAAGGTTAGCGATCTAAATGGCAATTGCAGATTTGGAAA
Source organism: Diabrotica undecimpunctata (assembly GCF_040954645.1). Taxonomy (NCBI): domain Eukaryota; kingdom Metazoa; phylum Arthropoda; class Insecta; order Coleoptera; family Chrysomelidae; genus Diabrotica; species Diabrotica undecimpunctata. Next base: position 112,518,515 of record NC_092811.1, on the reverse strand, counting down.
TTGCAGCACAAAAGATTTCTGCTGATAAGCGATCAAACCATCTCAGGTCCTATAGCCATGAGTTTGGCTACTGATCTTTTGCCCTGTACCCTAATATCTAATATGATTCGTAGTTACTTATACCTTTCACTTCTTCACACATGACTTAGTATTTTGTTTTTCCTGTCTTTGATCGTGCCTAGTAGTTTTTTTTGTTTACTCATGCGACAAAGTATCGTATCGTTGATAACTTTTTGTATCCATGGAATTCGCAGCTTCCATCTGTGGATGTACATATCAAAGTCATCTATAATTTCTTCTGTTTTACAGTTCTTTGTCCAACTTTCATAGGCATACAGCAAAACAGTATCTTTGAAAGTACTAGAATTTTAATTTTCTATTCCTATTTCCTATCCCTTCCTGGTGACGAGCAGCCGCGATCATTAGTACCAGCTCAAAGTACCGAGGAAATCATCCTGGACCGATTAAAAGTGGTCTACTACAAGGATGACTGGAGCAGTTTGAATGATTGTGGTACTCCAATGGAAAAGATAACAAAAAAACTACCTCGTATTTCCCAAAAATCTTACTTCTTCTTCTTCTTCTTCTTCTTCTTTTTATATGGATATGACTCCAATGTGCCTCCAGTAAATTGTCGTTCCATTGTTTACGTGGTCTTCCTTCTGATCGTCTTCCTATAGGGAAGTCCTATCGTCTCGTGCAGTCTTTACTACTCTATTTGTTGTCATTCAGCTTATATGATCGTTCCATTCCACTCTTCTATTTTTTACCCAGTTTTTAATGTTCTCCACCTTGCATCTAGATCGTAAATATGTACTTCTAGCTCTGTCTCATAGTGTCTTACAATCAATTTTTCTTAGTGTTTTTATCTTTGCTGTTTCTAACATTATTTTTGTCCTTTATGTGTCAGCTCTTCTTTCTGCCGCGTATGTCATTATTGGTCTGACGACTGTTTGGTGAATTCTGCCTTTTGTTTCTTTCCTGATATTTTCATTTCTCAATATTGTTTCATTCAGGCAGCCTGCGGCTCTGTTTGCTCTATTCACTTGACCTTCCACTTCAGTTTCGAGCTTTCCATAGCTAGATAATGTGATGCCTAGATATTTAAACTCCATCCCTTGTTCTAGTATCTGACCTTCTAGCTTCAATTTACATCTTAGTAAATTTGCTGTTGTAACCATGCATTTTGTCTTTTTTTTTGGGAAAATTAACATGTTAAATTTTCCGGAAGTTATATTAAATTGGTGCAGCATACGTTGTAGATCATCTTCACTTTGAATGAGTAATATTGTGTCGTCTGCATAGCAGATTATTTTAAGTTGTTTTTCTCCCATTTGGTATCCTTTTTTAGTTCCTACTTTTTTCTTATTTCATCCATAATCAGGTTGAACAATAGAGGACTCAGGGAATCTTCCTGTTTTATACTATTGCCAGCTTCAATAGGGTCGGTTAGTTCTTCTTCTACTTTTACTTTTATTGTGTTCTTTGGTAGATACTTTCAATCATTTTGATTATTTCTAGAGGTATCTCTCTTGCGTACAGTAAGTGGATATCCTCTTTTAATTTGACTCGGTCAAATGCCTTCTTAAGTCCACAAAACATAGATATGTCAGTATGTTGTATTGTAATGATTTCTCTTGCACTTGCCTTATTATAAATATAGCGTCGGTGCATGATCTTCCCGACCTAAAACCTTGTTGTTCTTCTGCTAGTGTTATAATTTCATTCAGTTTATTTGTTATCGCTTTGGTTGTTAATTTTAGTGTTGTGTTTATTAAATTAATTCCTCTGTAATTTTCCGGGTCCGATTTGTCTTCCCTTTTGAAGAGAGGTATTTTATTTAGTCAGATCTGGTCTTCCGTACCTTAGGAGTTCGTTCGGTATTCTGTCCACTCCTGGTGATTTTCTATTTTTTAATTTCCTTAATGCTTCCTCTGGTATTGGTGATTTATTACTGTCACCTTTAGCAAATAGGGATCGAAAGTGTTCTACCCATGTTTCCTTCTGAATGTGTTTCGTTTTCATTACTTCGTTTATCTCTTTTCTTTGTGCTCTGATCATTCTCCACATTTCTTTTTGTGTTCTCTAACTAAAGTATTCGTTTCATTTCTGATTCATTTATAATGGTTGTATGCCTGTTGTCTTTGTTGTGTTCTGTATTGTAAAAAGGCATTTTTTCTTTGCTTCACAATTTGTCTTTACTTTCCCTCTAAACCATGGTATTTTCTTATTTAATATGTTAGTGTTCGTTACTTTCCTCTCTCCGAGTGATTATGTTGCTGCGTTAATTATGTTATTTTTAAGTTTTTCCCAGCTTTCCTCATGTTTCCAATGTTATCGTTTTCTAATATTTCATTCCCAGCTAACCTTTCTGATATTCTTTTCCTGTATAAGATAAAAATCTTACTGAAAAGGAATATTGGCCGAAATTATAGCTCTTCACAATTCTCGCTTGAAATCCTTGCTTTAAATATTGGTTCATTTTGGATTGCTTTGGTCAGCTCTTACTGACCAAATAGCTTTGAAGTTAAAGCTAAGATACCGATAATTTCTGCTTTATAGGTAAATGTTTTTCAAAACTTCTATAAAACTGCTCCGGTTTTGGCTTTCTAAAAAGGAAACTGGTCAATTATATGGCATTAGTTTAAGAAACTGAACATTTTAACGTTTAAAAATTGTGTATGAAGCTGGCTTTTCAGTTTTATAAAAAAAAAATCGGTTGCCTGTAAAGTCGGTTTTACGGGAGAAGATTTTACGTGACAACGTCTTTTTCTCGGTAGAATATTTATTGATATGAATATTATTAAATTGCACAATAGTTGTTTGCAGTTGAAACGCGCTGTTTCTTCTCAATCGACTGAATTACGATTGATTGCAGAGTGATTTAAACTAATAATTTACTTAACACTATCAACATTTGTCAATAGTATGACATAACCTATAAACTCAGTTTCTCAACTTTTGTGTCAATCTAACAATTAATCAATCAATCATAGTTTACGATAATGAAATATTAGTGTACAATTATTTACCTTTATTGTTGTAGTTGTTGTAAATGACGAATCTAAGCACTCCACATTTTCACTACAGACACAGCTGACGATACTTTAACCACACGTGTGAACTTGTATTATGACGCTTTCTCGGTTTTCCAACGCCAAGAACGCTCGAGAAAGACAAAGACACAAGCACGCACCGATTCAACGCGCCTAATTCTCTAGTGCTGCGCGCGCAGCGGACCGATCATGTTTGAGTGGGAGAGAGACGCAAGGCATTCGCCGGTCCGGCGGGCCTCTCTCTCGTTCGGTGACTCATCGTAACAGACGTGAGCGGGCGTTACACTTTTTCATGAGTGATTCAGAGCCACAACCTAATTTAAGACGTTGTCACGTCAAAAAGGAAAAGAAACATTGAATCCTATTAGTCTAAGTAGCACCACTTTAATGCCTGTTTCTTAGCTATTAAGCTTATTTTATAAGAAACTACGACATCTACAACTTTTAGAATGTTTTAGAAAAACTGAAATTAAAAAAAAAATGTAATCTTCGAAAAATATTTATCACGGATATATGTCAATATTCAGGTAAATAAACAAAAATGTTTTTGAGTGACACTTTAGCATTTAGTGTATACACAGAATGTTCCTTTACAAATAGTGATATAAAGAAAGTAGGTACTATTAATTTAAAATCCCTCGATACGAAAAAATCACTTTACCAGTTAATCCAGGGCTCTAAACTTCTGACTTTCTTTGATTACGGCTAAACTGTATAGTTTAAAAAAACTGTTTTTAATAAAACTAATGTAAATGAAAGACGCATATAATTTAAAATTATTTTCGATTATACAGGGTCAGTCAGAACAAAGGAATGTACCGAAGTTGTGTGTTTTTTTTAATGAAACACCCTATATATTAGACCATTTTGAAAGTAATGCAAAGTAATATAAATGTAAATTACATGTCAACATTTTTTTAGTATAGTGTTATTTTTCAATAGTTTAATATTCTGGTTATCCAGTCATACAATGTACAGTGTAATCACTATTTTAAATTAATTTTTTTTTAATTTTTTTTTAAATAGCTGGGGTTGCTGTAATTATTATTAGACACACGCTCAACATTTATTAGACGATGCAATGATACTACGTCATGATGAAATCACGTGTTTCGTATAATTTCCAAGTGAAAATCCTCTAACAAGCCAGGTAACACGTGTGATACTAATTGCCAGTAACCGTTTGGAAAAATACGGTCCAATACCATAAATAATCCAGCAATGACTCTCCAAATATTCAATGACCACCTGTTCTGTGAGGTAACTCGAAATAAGTGAAGATTTTTATAGGAGTAATAATGAATATTATGTCTGCAAAGAATCTATTGCGATGAAATATCGATTCGTCAGAAAAAAAATATTTTTCAAAAAATTTATGTTTTGACTTAACATTTCTTTCGGCCACATACTTAAATTCATTTTTCTTTGAAAATCATTTTCATTTTAATTCCTAGTGCAAATGAATTTTAAAAGGAGTAAAATTAGTTTTTCTTTGTTTTTTGTTATAATATTTAACTCTGCAATATTGTTTATTTGGCGCGTTTTTGTATGTGGAGTATCTATTAAATATACCATAATTCTAAATTGATTCCCATCTCTTAAACAGTTTTTGATAATGATGGTTTTAATATTGCACATTTCCCGAAGGAACGAAGCGATTAAAAATTTTTTGGAAAGCTTTTTTTGTAGGAAGACTTCTGCGCGGATGTCTCTGATTCGGAACAGATTCCAAGGCATTCGTTTAACTGCCATGACCAGCAATTCTTAAGTTAAAAATTAATATCTTAGTTTTCTTTGAGTCACTCAGACACAGCAATTCTGGTCTACTATACTTTGGTGAATGAGATAAATTAGATTCAGTAATTTCAAAACACGGAGCTTTAAGATAAAGCTATCTGTCAACTACTAAAGAACTGTTTGAGGAGAACTGTTAAGTCTCTATCAATAACATCTTAAAGAAGCGAAACTAACTTCTCTTGACAATGGGAAGTGGGACCTTGCCGAAACGTCGTCAACACAATAAAGATATTCCGAAAATATTTAACTGTTATTTCTAAAAAAATAAGCAAAATGTATTTCATAATAATATTTCATATTATATAGGAGAGATGGCGTGCTCATATTTATTAATAAAAAACAATATTTTATGAGAATATTCAAGTCTACATATCAATTTTTATTTTTACATATTTTTCTGGCACACAGATCACAAAAGTTTACATGTTTTGTACAACCATCATGCATCCAACGGGTACAATTGACGCACTGAATCCAGGCTTTGCGCTTAGTGAGTGGCGTTTTCATAATTTTCGCCGCAGCTAATAAATGTTTCTCGTTGTTCATTGCCGCTGGAAGAATCGTCCTCATGGTGTTCGCCAGAGGAAGAACCTTTATATTATTAATTCGTATTATTTTTAGCAAGTGGTTTCTTAATTTTACGTTTCGACCCTGTAGTAGTTTTCTTCTTTTTACCATTAGTTTCCATACTTTTTTATCAATATTGGCGCTATTGGTTAATATAGTTGCAACTTGCTTACTTCTCTTCCTCACAGAAGCAACACTAGTTAATGCAAGTGCAGGTGAAATGATATCTAGTAACTTTCCGGAGTCTCTTTATTTGAATTAGCCTTTTCTGTGGTGACTGTTTCTACAGGCGGAGGAGTAATATATCTGGAACACTTTGGTTTGTTTATGTCAACTGAAGGATTGGGAATGTGCTTCAGAACTTTTGCTTGTGAATTGTTATTAGTACTGCTCGTATTCAAATAAGCGTATTCTGGACCTACAGATCGATTAAATGGGACAATACTAGTAGCTTTAAATGATGAGATAGCATTTTGAACTGTTGGTAATTTTCCCAAGATGTGGCGAAGAAAAGACCAAATTGAAGTCTGCCTATTCTTCGTCCTAGGTTTCCTCTTAAATATTAATTATACTACTGGTAATAGAAAGCCTTCAGCGATTGGTGTGGCTTGGATGGCAAAATAGAATTACATCATTTTCGGAAGCGTATTCTAATGTTTCGACACTACTGTAATGGGAAGAGTGGCCATCCAAAAGTAGTACCAGCATTCCTATCGGTTTTCTTGGGACAAATTGTTCTTTAAGACATCGCAGAAAAATTTCCTTGGTGACATAGGCTGATTTTTCACTTACAAATACTGTTGCACCAGATGGCATACCTTCTTCAAATTCCGCTTTTTTGGTTTTTCCTTTAAAAATGTACACCAGTGATATAAAGAACCCATCAGCGTTACATCATGTGATTACTGAAATCGTTTCTCCTTTTCCAGCCGATGTTACTGAAGCAACATTTTTTGAATCCTTAATTGCTATAACATGTTCCGGCATGTTATTAAGCTGCAACTCTGTCCCCTCAATATTGTATATTAAACCAAGTTTATTCATGAAATGTTCATTCAGGATATTTTCAAGTAGAGTGAAATAAGCAGAAACATAAGTTTTGTTAATTCCTAAAGCTTTGGCAGCTGATACACCTTCAGATTTTCTTACTGACAATTGCTTATTTCTTCGTAGAAATGATTCCAACCAAAGATAACCAGGTTTTTGGCTATGCTTATTAACTTTGTGCGTTAATTTAAGCTTTTTAGCTAATTCAAATGCCATTGATCTTACCATTGTCCGAGTAGGAGCAGAACTATGTTGCTATATATTTGTGATATGATTCACCAATTTAATTTCATTATTTATCCCAAGAGTAGTAGTAGGAATGTTCACGCTTTCGGAATTCCCTGGTTTTGCCAACGGAGGCACAATGTCGCTCCTGTTATTTGAAAATGTCTACTGGCTTTGTTTACACCCATTTCTCCATTTTCAATTAATGTAATTGCTTGCATAAGCTGCTCCTCCTTTCCGTACATATTCTGTCGGCATGTCTGTAAAAAATAAAAAAGTAGTTTAAAAACCATTTACCAGCATGCGCCATCTCTCTTTAAGATAACAGGAATATAGCGACAATGCGATGTTCTGAGTTTTGCATTCGGTTAGGAAACCATGTTGGGGTTCTATTATCCAGGACCTCCACATGAAGAGCATTTGGCTGATAGTTGTGCCCCTATCGCGCATTAGAGTGCAATAGGGGGGAAAAGGATGGTCTGGAGTATTGGAGCGCGGTGGAGGGACTCCTGTTTTTACTCGAGTTAACACACCTCGCTCCAATGAATTGTTACACCCGAACGTAATTTTTAGGGGTGAACATTTCTTACAGGCTGGGTTTAATTAAATTGCTTGCTTGCTTGCGCCATCTCTCTTACAGTAATCACCAGCTAACTTGAAGTTATGAGGAGAGATGGCTTAGTCGTTTTTACCTCGGAATTGTGGAATGTAGCCGTGAAAAGAGGTCAATAATAGAAAAATAATCTGTAAAAACAGGTTATAGTGTTTAATATGTAATAGATATATAGCATTATATTTCCTGAAATTATATCAGAATATCCTAGTATCGTATTAAAAATTTTCAATGATTTACAAAAATATCTTAGCTTATTTATACAACTTAAACACGTGTTAGAGCGGCTCCGTAGACAACTAACACTAATTTCAATACAGGCTTTCGTACAAAGTTGCCAGAATGTTAACAATGTGAGTGTGGACGGGGATAGTAACAGCGAGTCATCTCACCTGATACGCCATCTCTCCTAGAACTACACTATATATTCCAGTTTAATTTTATCACTTTTTTTCTTTAAAACAATGAATATTGAGGGATTTTTAATTTTTTAGAATATTAATCTACATCCCAAGACACAAAACGGTTAGACATGAATTAATTATTTATCTTTGTACATAATTTAGAATAAATGTGCCACTGCATGTGCAATTTATAATTAAAATCAATAGAGTTCATTTTTGTGAGCAATGTAACCGTACATTTAAGATTTAGTTCCAAGTGTTCCATGCTTTCGACAAACTAAGGTTGTCCACACACTCGTTATCTTAAAAAACACTGCAAAATTTTACAAATCTTTTTATATTAATTTTTTGTAAATTATCTAAAATACTACAAGTATTGAATGAAAATGGTATATAAAATAAATTCTTAACATCTCTTTCTCTCTCTCTCTCTCTCTCTCTCTCTCTCTCTCTCTCTCTCTCTCTCTCTCTACGTAAAATGCAGCAAGTGCAACCCTAGTACTTCTGGCCCTTCGGCATATGACGGTTAATAAAACGATTGCCCCCACGAGTCCGTCTACAAAATAAAGACAGTACGTTATCTACAGCGTACGGCTCCACCTTCCCCACAATATCTGCAATCCTACACGAACGCCTGTCCTGTAAGTGCAATCAGGTGAACGCAGGTAGGAAAAAGAGCCCGACTTCGCGCGTTAAACAAGTCGCTACCGAGGAGCCTACTCCTCTATACTCATTTTCGAAGTGGGCACGTACTACAAGCTCACGTTTAGCTTGTGGTTGGACGTTTTGAGCTTGCAGTCCTCCGCACAGAGGCTATGTGAACTGAAAGTAGAGTAGTTCCACATGAGCTTGTCTCGGATACTAAGAAGGCAGACCGTTGACCAGAGTGTCTAGCGTCCTACGTGCGTTTGTGCGATCTCGAAACTTTAATCGACGGCTCACCATCTCCCATTCTTTCCCGATAAGCCACCTCTTATGACAGACAGGTACCAGGGCTCTAACAGTATTCTATCGTCATAGCTGCACAGAAAAATGTCACGGTACACTGACGAAATTCGTATACCCTCTGATAAAAAAGTATCAGCAGGACCCTGGTCTACCTGGCCTTTCGGCATATGACTGTTAGCCAATCACTAACCCCTACGAGTCTGACACCATGTGAGGGTGGCGCGTTGCACAAAGCATCACGAAGCTCCACCCTTCCCGTTGTACCTGTGTTGCGGTACGCACACCCGTTTGTTACACCCCCCCCCTAGCCCGGAGCGGAAAGGTGAATGCAGGTCGAGGCTCGTTCTAGCACGTTTGACAGGTCGCCACCGAGGAGCTCTCCTCTACCACTCTTAAGTCTCCCAAGGTGGGTACGGGCCGTAACCCCACGCCCTTAAAGGGGAAAGGGTGTAACAGGAACGCAGCACGTTCAACCTCACCTTGGTTCTGTGGAATGAGAGTAGAGTGGTCCCACGAGAGAGGCTCGTCTCGGATACTGGGAGTGTAGACCGGTGACTGTAACGCCGAAGCGCCCTGCGTGCATTTCTATAAACACGACACCTCGAACGATGGCTCTCCACCTCTTCATTCCTTTCCATTAGTCTCCTTTTACCACAGGCAGGGATACTTGCCCCGGCTGTATTCTTATCTCCGCGAGCCGGACGAAGAATGTAATGGTACAGAGGGTAGTAATGGCTTTTGATTATTTTCCATATGATTCGCAGGAAGAACTTCCCCCCAGTTAATCATGAATACTGCCGTGGAAATGAAATAAAACTTGGAATATTGGGTTGTAATGCAGCTATATAGTGTAAGAAAGCACGCCTAGTAATGCTAAGGGAGAGGACCTATTACAGTAGATCAACATGCCACTTATTTAACAAATAAATCTTGCGATCAGTAATAGGAAAAAAATTATTGTCGTCGCCAATAATTACTAAGCCTTATGCCTTATTTATATTAGAATGCGGGATACCGGATAAAACTTTTTTCCTCAGACCTTAAGCACATTAGATTAATGTGGTTTTTGGGATATTCAGTGTGTACGTCATATAACGTACTACCAGGGTCACCAATAAGGAAGTGCTGAGAAGGATGGCTCGAGACAAAAAATTGTTGAGAACAATAAAAGTACGTAAGACTGCATATCTTGGACACATACTGAGGACTGATAAATATAGTCTTCTGCAGGTCATCATGCAGGGTAGAGTCGATGGCCAAAAGGGAATAGGTAGAAAGAGGAAGTCATGGCTGCGAAATATTCGAGACTGGACAAACATGACTGTAGACGAATTATTCCACGTTGCAAAAGAAAAAGAAACTTTTAGAAATGTGGTGGCCAACCTCCGTTAATGGAGACGGCATAGGAAGAAGAAGACGTCATACAAGAGATAAAGGAATACAAAATAGAATTCAACTATGTAAAAGGAATTTACTGTGTAACTACAAAGCTTACAGCAAGAGCTTACCACTACCGACAAACTAGATCAGGCCGTGAAAAATTGTATCTGGGCAATAAGTCTAGTCTGTGAGAATAAATTTTATCTTACCGTTCCCAAGAGACCAACGGTATGTCTTGATTGATCCATAAATGGTCCGACGCCAAATAAGAAATAAAATGAATAGAATACCAGTGGCACAAAAGGAAACTCTTGACTTTTTGTGCAGCTTATAACCGGGCATGGGCATCTTGGGTATCACAGTTATAAGATACAGAATACAGCAATATACAGGATGTTGTAATGGAGGGATTAAAACCGTCCTTCGAATTTCATTCATTAATTTACTATGTTATCACTTGGTAAGAGTGTGTCAGTCACCTATAATATGTATTTTTGTGCTTATAAAGGTCTTCCAAGATGAAATCTGACAATATTACACAATATATTTTGGATTTAGATAGACTACAGTACAATATAATTAAAATACGTAGCCAATGGACCAGAGATAGCATCATTTAAAATATAGCTACATAAAAATACCATCGATCACTAGCACTAGTGCTAAAACGTGGAAAAATAAGGGACAATTTACATATCAAGAATACTGCTCCGAAAAAATGAGAAGACTAGATCTAGAGAAGAAGAAATAGAAATATATATATATATATATATATATATATATATATATATATATATATATATATATATATATATATATATAATATATGGGTCGGTGAATTTAACAAAAATAAAAATTTATTGAAAAATTTTTATATGATTTAGATAAGCTGATAATTTTTGCATATAAATTGGAAATTTCTCTATAAAGTATATTTGTGGTGTGGATCTTTTTGCGTTTGATTGCCGACTTGTAATTTGTCGATAACATTTGGTGTATAATTTAGTTTTAATTTTGAAAAACATTGTATTCTCGTATGCCGGAAAAACATTTTGTCAGAATATCACTAGCCGTTAGAAGCTACAAAAACGTCCATTTTTAAAACAGTCATACAAAATTTGTATACATTCAGAATACAATTTTAGTCAAAAAGACAAAATTTTGAGAAAAACAATTTATGAACGAAGACATCCAATACTAGTACTGCGAACTATCCGACAATATAACAAAAAAACAGTTTCAGGTCATTACAATTTAATTTTCTAAAATGAGTTTGTGGACATCTTTTTGATTGCAATATGTTTTATATTTGGTGGAATAATTGGGATGTACGTATTGTGAACACAATTAAAATGTACTTTTGTTAGTAGTTACGTTGGTTAAATGTAGTGTTAATGTAAATTATTATCATTTGTTACCTCAAAATTGATAAAAAAATATTCACTTTTATAATAAAAAAAAGATTGAAAAATCGATGTTAAAACAATTTGTAAATATTGTAAAATAATAAATTTATTCATTTCTATTTAAGTGTATTATTTTATTTTATATCCAAATAATATACTGAACAAATAGTTGGGAACTATCAGTGCGGTTTCCGACCCAATAAATCAACAACGGATCAAATCTTCACAGTCAGGCAGATTCTTGAGAAAACGCTTGAGTTCGGAGTCGACACCCACCACATATTCGTGGATTTCAAAGCCGCATACGACTCAGTCAACAGACAAAAACTTCTACAGGCTATGGTGGAATTTCAAATGCCGCTTCATCTTGTTCAACTAACGGAACTTACACTCACAAGCGTAGAGAGTGTAGTCAGAATCCAAAACGACTTTTCCAGACCCTTCCATTGTAAAAATGGACTGAGACAGGGAGATGGACTGTCGTGTCTTGCACCTTGCACTAGAAAAAGTAATTCGAGAGTGCCATAATAATACAAATGGCACCATCTTTAATAAATCTGTATAAGTGGTCGGATATGCAGATGATATTAGACATTATTGCTAGGTCCACAGAATCTCTGATCGAAGCATTTCGATTACTAAGGGAGTCTGCACTTGGAATGGGATTAAAAATAAACGCACAGAAAACCAAATATATGTATTGTACTAGATCAGGCAACCAGATATCTAGACTATTAATTGATGATCTGGAACTGGAAGGTGTGGACTCCTTCGTCTACCTGGGCTCGCTGCTGACCAAAGACAACAATGTCAGCGAAGAAATTAAAAGAAGAATAGTGCTTGCCAATAAGTGCTATTATGGCTTAAGAAAACATATGGCCCCACAACTACCCAGAAAAATTAAAGTTGCCATATATAAAACACTAATAAGGCCAGTGTTAACATACGGGTATGAAACGTGGTCACTTACACAGAACGACCAAGAATTGCCTAAACGTTTCGAGAGAAAAATTCTACGAAAAATATATGGAGGAATCCAAGAATAGGGTTTGTGGCGTAGGCGCTATAACTTTGAGTTGTATAGAAGTTTTGGGGAACCTGACGTTGTAAAATATATTAAATTAGCACGCCTTCGATGGGTAGGACATGTAATTAGGCGAGATGAAGATGCAACGATCAGAAAAATTTTCGACCGAAGAGGACCAGTGGGAAGACGAGCCAGAGGAAGACCAAAACTTAGGTATCAAGATAACATACAGGATGATCTAAAATCCATCGGAGTTAAAGCATGGAGAAGAGTTGCCAGAGACAGGGGCGAATAGAAGATTGTTTTGAAGAAGGCTTTGGCTCATAACGAGCTGTAATGCCACTGATGGTGATGATGATGATCCAAATAATATAACGGAAGCCCCCATAAGAGCATAGGGGAGACTGTTGTACCTTTGGGCAAATTTCATGTCGTTTGGCTCAAAATATTTAAAAATTGCTTTATAGCGACCATTGAAGCATACAGAAGTAGATACAACCTTTATCTATAAATGACAAAGTATAGGTCTATAGATTCGTTTCAGTCACCTTTTAAAAAAAAAGTTTGAAATTTTTTTGACAGGTCGTCCAAAGGTACGACACTGTGTTGTATCTTTGTCCACATTATATTGTACCTGTGGTCAGAGAACAAATTACCTTCGATTAAGAAGAAACAACATAAACGAACGGAATCTTATTTATTACATGAATTATAAGATGACAAACATGATTACTTTACATTGTATGTATCAAATTTAACATTAAAGGACATCATATTTTGTTGGCGTTTTGATGTTCCAACCAAATCTGGTGAAGGCAGTTTTTTTATTATGTCGCCTTCAGAGACAGAAGAGACTTCCTCATCTGAATAGACACATTTATTGTTTCCAATAACTGCTTTTAAATATTTGACCATGTATTCTTCATCTAAACCCTCAACTATCTTGGCAACATAGTGTGCAATATTCTTTTTACTGGCCAATTTTACGAGAACAAAATCACCTTCTTTTAACTTAGAAGAGCTCAGTATTTCTTCACTTTCCTGTTGCTCTAATGAATAATTTTCATTTTCGTTTGCCAGAAAAGTTTCTAAATCCTCCTTACTTGAATCATTTGTTATATTTTTCATCTCTTCATCAGATTCATTTGAACTATTGCAGAGAACCTTTCTTTTGACTGACTTTGGTTTTTTCACCTTACTTTGCAATAGTTCCTCTTTTTCCGGGGTGTCTGTCAAAATTTTTGTTTTACCATGCTTTCGTCTCTTTTGAGAAGTCTTTCGAGCTACGGCTTTGGGGAATGGGCGCGCTACAAACGGGCTTTTGAAGTCAGAATTATTTGCCTTGTTGTCATTAGACTGCAGTGGAAGTGCCGGTGTCAAGTTTGATGTTGATGGATTTGCGGATAGTTGAAGGCTTGATGAGCAAGATGCCGTATTAATATTCTCTTCTGATTCTGGATTTGGGCGATCTGTTACATAAGACGACAGATATTCGTGGTCGCCAAATATATTTTCATTAACAGGCCATATCGCTGTTTTTTCAAATCCTTTGACAATGTTTGCAGGGGTAAGTGCTTTTGCAAATTCCTTGCCTACGAGTTCAGCTACGTCATACAAGCTTATAGGACGTCCAGGATGGGTCATCATCCACTTATTACCTGTGGTGTTGTAGTAGGTTTTATATGGTCCAAAAATAGTCCTGTTAATAGGTTGAGTTCTATGCGAGATGTGTGGTGGCAACGTTAATAGCACAATATTATTTTTCTTCGCCAAATCAATCATGGAGACTGCAATATGGGACTCGTGATTATCGAGTATTAGTAGCAATTTTTCTTGCTCTCTCGGCTTAACGTGCTGCAAGTAGTGTAAAAAAAGCTTATCGTTTGACCTTCCTGATGGATTTGCGCCTCCAATTGAACCCGGTGGTGCACCATGTAACATGTGGTCCTTGAAAAACACGCGAGAGAATATCAACATGGGCAGCACATGGATACCGATGGCATTAACCGCAGCAATCAAAGTAACATTGATCCCTCTTTCTCTGGATGTCATACTACCCAGTTGCTTTACACCTTTAAAGGCTATTATCTTAGGTGGGGCATGGACTAAAGAATTCCCGGTTTCATCTAAATTATAGATATTGGCAGGGGAAAATTTATAGCGTGACATTACTGTTTTAAGATTGTTGAAAAAAGCTTGGATATTTTCTTTGTTAAAACTGGTTGACCTTGCCAGGCTTGTAGCCTCGGGTTTCCTTAACGACAATGATGGATGCCGATTCATGAGTGTTTTAGACATTATTTGCCTGCAGTTGGATTTGAAGTCCAATTGTCTGGTGTTTTTATGTTGTTTTTACGTGGGTATTGAAATTCTAAGATTCTTGCATCTTTTTTTGTGAGTCCATAATGAAGCGACGCTGCCTATGTCAAGTACTGCTCCAACTGTGACTCTTGTTCAAGTAAAAACACTTTTTTAAAATCGTTGTTCGCGTTGGATTCGAATGTAGGACGTTCGGAATTTACATGAATTCGAATATGATTAGATGAGGTTGATCGACCAATATCATATTTTTTGGCAGCTTGTTGAACCGGAATGGTATTTTCGAGGACGTCTTCGACAGCTTTCTGCAAAGCACCTACATCTACTTTGTCTCTTTTAATTTCACTTTTGCTTCGTGGCATTTTTTCTGTAAAGAAGTTTGGTGTCAGTTTACTTGTTATTTAAGTAAAAAAAAAATTAAAGTTCAATTTTGTAGAGTTTATTAGCCGAGTGTCTCGTAGAGTGAGAGATTATACTTTAGTGTCTACTTTCAGTGAAATTACAGATAAATTAGAAAAAGTAAAATGTTTTGTCTTGTTGTACCTTTGGCCATTGCCAGTTAGTCTGGCCAGGCCAAAGATATAACAAACGTAATATCCCAAGGTACAACAATGTAAACGAATACCAAAACACATTAATTTTTTAAGGTTATGTAAACTTTATGGATTGGTGAACACAAGTTTTAAATAGCAAACATAGTATATTTATTACCTGGGAAATTATAGATGAAACCAGCAACAACTTTGTAGCACACCGACTCTTTATGTTCTCGCTAATTATTTACTTTTAACACAAAAATTGAAAAACCTGACTAAATTACACTAATGACAGCAGTGTAGATCCAGGCGATCACCCTAGGCGTAAGGCCCCAGATGCGTTCGTCGACACTGCTCATAGGCAATATATGCTCTTTTAGCTCTACCATCTAAGTGTGAGTTCCATGTTAGCTTCCTGTCAAGGGTAAATACCAAGGTACTTCACCTCGTCAGAAAAATTTAGACGGTAGTTTAAAATCCTTGGGGGTATTAAGCCCGTGATTCTTCTTTTTCTGGTAAAGAGGACCATCTCTGTTTTCTTAGGATTTACAGATAGTGAATGTTCCTTGCACCATGTTTCTATTAGTCGGAGACCAACTTGTGATCTCTCACATAGTGTGTTCTCAAACTTACCGCTTTGCAGGATAGCAATATCGTCTGCATAGGCTATTGTGTAGAAACCGTTGCTCCTGAGTTGGTCAACCAGGGTATCTAGAACTATGTTTTAGAGTAGTGGTGATAGCACCCCTCCCTGTAGACACCCCCTCGTAACCATGCCTCTAACAGAAACGTCTTCTACATTTATGCTTATTGTTCTATTAGAGAGCATACTGAATATCCATTCGCTTACGGTCAGGGGAACATTCCTGACGTTGAGCTGTTAGGCGATGGTTGGGAATATGGTTTCATCAAACGCTCCCTCAATGTCTATGAATATACCTAGGGTGGATTCTTTATTATCCAGCGATATTTTAATTCTTCCCACTACATGATGCAATGTAGAATCGGTAGATCTTCCCGAAGTATATGCATGCTGATTTGGGTGAAGTGGGTTATGGACCAGAACTTCATCCCTTATGTACCTCTCGCATAGCCTTTCCATCGTTTTCAACAGAAAGGATGTTAGGCTAATTGGTCGGAAAGCCTTTGGTAGGGTGAAGTCCATCCTACCTGATTTTGGTATAAAGACCACACGT
Organism: Diabrotica undecimpunctata; assembly: GCF_040954645.1. Classification (NCBI taxonomy): domain Eukaryota; kingdom Metazoa; phylum Arthropoda; class Insecta; order Coleoptera; family Chrysomelidae; genus Diabrotica; species Diabrotica undecimpunctata. Next base: position 112,501,994 of record NC_092811.1, on the reverse strand, counting down.
ACCTCTCTCCACTTCCTAGGAATATATCTCAGAACCAAAGAGGCTCTGAATATTTCCACGAGGTGCGGCAGAAGGATATCCAGTCCCCACCGTAGTAGGGCTGGATACATGCCGTCAGGCCCTGGTGATTTGAAAGGGGTGAAGCACAATATGGCCCATTTTATGATTGCGCTTCTTCCATTTAGTTTGATGCTGTTGAGACACTAGAACCGGGAAAGTGTGTTTTCATCAGGACCTCAGCACTTTCGCGAAGGTTGGAAGTTTTGTTCCCATCTTCCTTCGTTAGTACGCCGACATGCCGATGTGGTTCCTTTGAGAGCGCTTTTTGTAGCCTGGAAGCCTGCGGGAAATCTTCGATTTCCTCACAGAAGGTTCTCCAAGCAGCTTTTTGTCTTTGTCTGCAGACTTTTTAAAACTCTCTGAGATTTGATTGATAAGAATCCCAATCCTCTTTGAGTTTGGTGCGTTTTGCTCTATTAAAAGCTGTTCTTGCTATCTTCCTAAGGTGTTCCAATCCAGTGCACCACCAACAGTTGGTTTTGCGACTTTCCTGGACCATCCTTATTGGACAGGATTTTTTATAAGCATAGCTTATTTTGTTTTGGATAGATACCTTATACCTTTCCAATTCTGTATTAGTTCCTGGAGCTGAAGCCTTTTCATTCCACAGAGCATCTTCTTAGAGTCGGTTGTAGAGTTTTTTATCCGTCCTCATAGGGTCGCGCGATTTGCTAAGGTTTTTTTTCAGATCTAGGTTTATTATTGGAATTAGTAATAAAATTACAGTAAGCTGACTTTTTAGCAATTTGTGATTGCCGATTATATTTAAATTTTTGTTGTTTATATACTCCTTCAAGCCATCCTGCAAGGAAAAATATTTGGAAAACGAGGTCCAGGAAGAAGAAGAACATCTTGGTTAAAAAACCTCAGAATCTGGTTCAATATAACATTCGTAACGGATAGGCACATCAAGAAGAAGAAGAATATACTTTAAACAAATCGGGATCCTTAGTGGCATATGCAATGTGTTTAATTAGAGAAAGATTAGATCTGTAAGTCCTTAATTCATTATTGAACCATTGCACGGGTGTTTTTTCACCAGTTTGTCGGTAAGAAAGATATTCAAAATCTTAGAATCATTATTAATATCATAGAAAGAGTCCATATTTGTATTAGCTAGTGCACGTTTAAGCTTCTGTAAATTAGAAGAAGTATTAAACCGTTGAAATGTTTGGTTAGTGTCAACAACTTTATGCTTAATGTCAATAAATACAAGAGCACAATGAACTATTTGAAAACTAGTGATCCACTTAATTAAAAGTTAGATCCCAATGCTACAGGGAAGTCTTCTAATAAATAAATAAGTCATCTTAAATTTCCAAACATGTTTTCATTAATAAATGATTACTATTACTAAAATAAACTATTTTATTACAATAAGGTATACTCATGAGCTGGCGAAGCGTTGAGTGGACTCTACAGTGTTCAAAACTTTCCCAAAGGTGTCTTTCCTGTCTTGACCCCCTGGAGGGTATGTAGTGGTCATCGTAAGATTGTGTGTAATTATATTATAGCACAACAATGTCTATGACATTGATTAATATAGTTTGACACTGCGAGGAAATGTTGGAAATAAAAACTTACAAAAGCCTGAGAATGTTACCAAATACTACAGATGAAAACAAGGGTCGAGGAAAGCTGGTCACATATTAAATCAAACATCTTAGACTTCGCTAAAGAAGCTCTGGGCGAATGAAAGATAAATCTCTCTTAAAGCGCAAAAATCGCCGTGGTTCAGTAGAGAGGTAAAAGAAAAATACAAGAAAAGAAAAAAACTTACATGAAGTACATGCCATACAAGTCACATAAACGTACGAAGATTACAAGAGAATTAGAATGTAAACTCCTTTGTTGTTCCATCTGTTTTTAACTGAAATTGTCACCAACATAATTATATCCAATAATTTATTAATATCTTATAAACAGTTTTGTACATTGTCATGAATAAGACCAACTGCAATACTAAGAAATGTTCTGGCAAATGCACTAGTATGCTCGCCAAAAACTGAAGAAAGAAGAAGAAGAAGAAAAGAGTTGCTAAGTAACTAAATTCAATTTTTTGTATAAAACATTTTCAACTTACACATAGTAACAGATATTTAATGTCAACGTTTGTAGAATAAGCAAAACTTGTGAAAACTTCAAATTTATTGATAAAAATTTTTATTCAGTTCCGGTAATATGAAGAGTTGCTTCATAATATGCTGCTACTTAATATTTACTGTAGGACTATCTGCAGTAATAGAAAATCAAACAAATAACCCAGATTCTTTACAAAGTTCCGTTCTTAATATTTTAAAAGAGATTTCCAGGGAAAAGGTGACTGAAATCGCTAATGATCATCTCCAAAATGACGATGGTTTCAAGGCTGCTATTAAATACATGAAAAGTGCTGAGTGGATAAAGCTGATAGAAACAATCAAGGTGAAACCAGAATGGATAACTCTTAAAGATTATATAAATACTTTTGGTATCCCAATAGATACCCTAATCAAACGCGCTGAAAAATTTGTACAAAATGTTACCATTACAGATATACCAGAAAATACTCCAAGAAACTTAACATCGTTTATTACCGATGTTGAAAAAGTTATTCAACCGGCCGCAATTTTGATAAAAGTAACCAAACTACAAAGCAACCCTGAGATGGCCAAACTAATGCAACAACTAAAGACTCCTGAAACTAAGTCCAAATTTGATGAAGCCCTTCACATTCCAGAGATTAAAACTGTTATGGAAGAATTCAAGAAGATGGGACTATGTTTGCACGACCTAATTTCGTTGATTTATTACTTTTTGGGTTGGGGAGAGTTTAAGCTATAAGTTTTAGGTAAAGATTTTTGTTAAATGTTTGATTTCATGTTCTATTTGGATTTCTTATGCACGCTTTAGATTGTAACTATGTTTATGTAATAAAGTTTTTGCTAAATGTCGATTTTTATCTTAGAATGAGACCAAAGACCTGGTAATGTTGCTCAAGTAGGCGGAAAGTAAGACCCCGTAAATAGATTTCTCATATCATCATCATCCAGCCTCAAAAGTCCACTGCTGAACATAGGTCTCTTCCTCATGTTTCCAACCCCGTCTATCTTAAGCCACTCTCATCCAGTTTTTATTTTTTCTTAAATCGTCAGCCCATCGAGTAGGTACTCGATCGACGCTTCTCTTGTCTTCCCTTGGTATCCATTCCAATGAACTCTTTGTCTATCGCCCATCTGTCCTTCTAGCTATGTGTTCTGCCTATCTCCAATTTAGTCGGGCTATCCTTTCAATGACGGCAGTGACCTTGGTCCTTCTCCTCACCTCTTTTTTATTTTTTCTAGCAGAGTTACTCCTAACATGGATCACTCAATTCTTCTCTGTGTGACTCTTAGTTGCGCAGCCGAGGCTTTTGTTAGAATAAGTGGTTCTGCTCCGTATGTCAACTCTGGGAGGACGCATTAATCAAATACTTTTCTCTTCAGGCATGTGGGCAGCTTAATTTTAAAAGTTTTTCCTAGTTTTCCATATGCTGCCCACCCAAGATCGATTCTTCTCTTCGGTTTATAGGACTTAAGAATGGCAAGAGAGATGGTACAGGAACTCGTTGTGGCTACAGAAAATGTAGGCTTAAATATAAACATCTCGAAAACAAAATAATGACAAATTTGGTACCCAACTAGAACATCAGTATTGGTGGGTAAGGAGTAAAACTCTTAGATAAATATCAATACCTACGACATGAAATTATGATTGGCAGGGAAAATCAGACCCATCAGATAGATTTCTATCCATTTCCATCAAGTACAATATTTTGAATTATGACCTTTAGTAGTAATAGTTTAAATACTGCACAATTATTTTCACACACAATTGTGATTATGTCTGTACAGTCTTCTATTCTGCTTAAAATTTGTGTTTGTGCATTAAACTACCGGATTTGCTTCTCTATGTTTTATCTCGTCCTTTGTGACAACTTTCTAGTACCAATCGCATGCCGTACTTAATAGGTTTGCTTACTTAAGTCGTCTAAAATCGGCCAATCTGTCATATTGTCAATTTAAATGTCAACATAATATTATTATTCTTTTTTCATAATGGCGAATAAAGTATTTCTTATTACAGTGAATATTTTGGAGGGAAGGCATTACATTTGGGAAAATATGGACTCTGTAGTTGTCATTAGGATAGATGGTCACCAAAAATCTACAGGAGTACAGAAAAATATGGATTGTCCCTATTACAATGAGGTAATTTATTTTATTCTGATTTAACAGCAATCGATATGGTATCTAATATGTTGTTTGAAATCAGTATTATAAATTTGTAGTTGGCAATAAAAAAATTAGCCACACAGAATAATTTACCAAAGTTATATAGTGTTCTTGTTTGTGTGATACAGTTCAGTGCATGATGGGCAGATTTATTATCAGTAGTAATATTCCTAGGACATTGATAACAGATGAGATAATTTCATGACAGTCGAAAACTCGTTCCTTGGTAACAGCACGAAGCCGAAGGCTGAGTGCTGTTACCAAGCAACGAGCTTGAGAAATTTGTCATGAAATTATGAGGCATTCATCAATGTCCGAGGGATAATCGGCAGATGTTTCGAAAAAAAAAATCATAACTTAACATAACGAAACATTTATTTATTAAAAGTAATCAATTAATTAAAGTCAATCATAATATTATAGTCATTATAGTACTTTTCTTGCAATAGTTTGCACGAAACGTTCCACATTGTCTTCACCGTTGCCTCTTTGAATTCGTCCCCGTTTTTCTTTCTCATATTGACGGCCCAATCTTTTAGTATCAACGCCAATTCTTCTAAGCTTCTATGTTCATTCAACTCATATTCTCGTCCGCAGCAAAATTCTATGAATATTCCCCAAATATATTTGTGACTGTAGGTTGTATTTCTGGGAATTTTTTCTTTGATTAGCGCATTTATACTTTGAACATTCTCATTGCCGAAACGTGACATTTTGAAATTTATTTGGATGAAGTTGTCAAACTCGATCGTGTTGTCATAGGGATTGAAAATTGCACTGAATGCAATTATCAGTCTAATGTTGACATGATTGGGTGAAATTGTTCCACATGACACAAAATGACGAAATTTGAATGGTTGTTAGAACAGTCGAAAAATTATCTCTATAATTAGTTACAATGTTAGACTGAGTTATAATTTGAAAGGTTTAATGGTTGCTTTACTTCTCGTAAAGCATGAATCTCATTTGTCGTTATTATAAGGCAAATATAAAAGTTTTAGTCCACTGCTGTTCAAACGGCCCAGTCTCTCTTAGTATTTTCCCGATGAGGTTTTCCGGATGAATGTGTGGGAGAAATAATGAGAATCGGGTGATAGCAGGTGATATTTTGCCTTAACCAACCCTTAAATTACCAATACACTCTTTAAATTACCACACAGAAGGTTGTACACATGGCGCTCACCCGGTGAAACGCCAGAAAACATCACAAAAACCAGATTGACTATATTTTAATAAATAAAAGATTCAAAAACTTAATAACATCAGTGAAAACCTACCTTGGTGCACATCTTGTCAGACCATAACCCACTTGTCCCTAAGTTTCGTCTGAAATTTAAAAAAATCCACAAATCTAATCCTATAAGATACGATCTCAAACAACTAAGAGATGATGACATAAAGCAAGAAGTACGGAAATATCTGAAGAACAACATCTCTAAGTCAGAAGTAGTTTATGATGTTGACACAGAAATAAACCACTTAGAAAACATTGGGAAGAAAATATTAGACTAATACCAGCGACCGAAAAAGACAGAAAAGAAAAAACCATGGATGACCGACGGTATATTACAGATGATGGACAGAAGAAGAGAATCCAAGCGGAAAGACTACGTTGCATATCAATTTCTAGACAAAGAGATAAAAAAAGCTGGCAGAGAAGCTAAAAATAGAAATCTGTAAGAACAGTGTGAAGAAATCGAGATATTGGAAAGTAAACACGATTCGTTCAACCTCCACAAAAATATCAAAGAAGCAGCAGGCCGGGACACTTAACAGACACTCAAGGAAATCCAATAGTTCATATTGAAGAAACACAAACAACATGGTTGAACTACGTGACAACAACATTTGAAGACGATAGGAATGTCACCATCACACAAAATAAAAGTGACGATACCCTACCACCTATTTTCGAAGAGGAAGTAGGAAATAGGAAGTAGGGAAAAGCCGAGGATCAAACGAGTTCTACTCAGAATTTTTGAAAATTATGGATAAAGACGAAGTAAAAAGACTTACCTTGATCTTCAACAATATATACCAAAGTGGAAAAATACCCCAACAGTGGCTAAGATCAACTTTTATAACAATCCCTAAAAAACCCAATGCCAAAAAATGTGAAGATTATCGAATAATACGAATAATGAGCCATCTCCTGAAAACTTTTTTAAAAATTATACATAAAAGAATATATAAAAAGGGTGAAGAACATATGACAAACACACAATTCGGCTTCAGGGATGCATTTTTTACTCGAGAGGCACTTTTCGCAATACAAGTTCTCTTTCAAAGATGTAGAGACGTGAATTGTGATATATATGCCTGTTTTGTTGATTACCAGAAAGCGTTCGATAGAATAAGACATGACGAACTGATGAAAATATGAAATTCAATTGGTCTAGACAGCAGAGATCGCCGTATAAAAAACAATATCTATTACGAACAAACTACAATTGTTAGAGTTGGGGATCAGTTAACAGACGACATAAAGATAAAAAGAGGTGTGCGACAGGGATGTATATTGTCCCCATTATTGTTCAATACATATTCAGAGCACATTATGAACCTAGCGCTAACGGACATAAACGAGGGAATACTTATAAACGGAGAACGATTGAACAACATAAGATACGCTGATGATACTGTCATTTTTGCAGACAGTCTTAAAGGTCTGCAGACACTTGTCTCCAGGGTGGCAAAAGTAAGTAGCAGGTTTGGGTTTGATTTCAACATCAAAAAAACCAAGATAAGGATCGAGAAGGCAAGATCAGCTTTCGTCAAAAAGAAAACAATCTTTAACAGCCACGATATAAAATTGGAAATAAAAGTTCGTTTACTAAAAGGCTACGTATTCTCCGTTCTTTTATATGGCGTGGAGTCATGGACCTTAACTAAAGCATCACTGAGGAGACTCGAAGCATTTGAGATGTGGTGCTATAGACGCATGTTGAGGATTTCTTGGATAGACAGAGTTACCAACGAAGATGTACTATATAGAATGAGTACACCTTATTACGATCGATACGATGGTCGGAGCGAGGGTCGGTGGTCGGCGCCTCATAGTGTCGATCGTAGAGTACTAGGCTCGAAGATCGAAAAAATACTAAGCTTGAATACTACGGTCCAAGTCTATGGTCCGATACCAGGCTCGAGGCTGGGCGCTGCGCGTTGATGGTTGTACTCGACTCACGGCAGTTTTGGGTGAGTCGGTTTGTTAGATTAGTTCGCATACTAATGTAAACAAAAGAAATAAAAATGTAAACGAAATTTTGTCGTAATACAGAAGGTGCTTTTAAATTAACGGTCGAAAGAAGATTGTTTCAATTGATTCCAGTGCGCACCGTCGACGTACACTGCTATCGCTCTGTAGCGCGCGTTTGATTTTGACGAACGTGCGCGGCATTCGACTGAATGTGAGTTATGCGTCGGTCACTGTTCTAACAAACCATAGCTTAAGGCTACAAGGAGAGTAGATAAAAAGGTCACCAGTGATCGATGGAAGATTGCAACGATTGCAGCACTAAGTTTGATAATTTGTGCCTGAATTGATCTCAAAACGACAGAAAGAAACAATGCCAATAGAAAGGTACAACAGGAAAATATTACGTTACAATGGTTTTACAAAGGGCTGCGGATATTGCAATCACCTGTATATTTAATAGAAAATTTTATTAAAATATTTTTTGTTGCAGTATTTCGTGTTTGAGTTTTACACTACATTGGAAAAAATATTGGAAAAAAATATCAAATTATTGGTTAGTATCAACCTGATCGATATTATAACGTTTTTAATATATTTTTTTTTTAATAGGTAATAGAACCATGTAAAATCTGGAGGAGAAGGAGAATCCTGGGGGAAGTGGCCTTGGACGTAGCTACAGTGTGGAAACAAAAAAGTAAGTGAACTTAATCCGAAGTTTTTGCGTGGGTTTCAGTTTTATTTATAGTTGAATAGTTTTGTTTTTCATCATACAAGCTAGATGCAAGATACAAGATGAATGGCAAGCAAAGCAGCACAAAGTAGTGATAAAAATCTTAATATTGAATATAAGATGTGATTTGATGGTAAATTTAATTAAAATAGAAACAAATATAATTGAATAGTAAATAAGAGACGCAAAATAAGTTGCGATTATGGATTCTGAAAAAAAAATAAAGGTTAAAAAATAAAGTTTAGGTAAAAGGGGAATAAAGAAAAATATGTCATTTTTATTGTGTCAAAATAAACAACTCTTGCTAGTTGGAGAATAACAAATAATAAACTTGATAGTTTTTTCTTAGTTGTGAGATAGAGCTGACCAGTTCAGTCGATTATCTATGGTTATTCCCGATAGTTTAACAGTCTCTTTATTATCTAAATCATTATGTAAATTACTTGCAAATATAACAAAATTTTGCAATTTGTCAGAATTAGGTTTTAGTTTATTTGCAGCAAACCATATGCTAGATTTAGTAGAAACATCTTCATAAGACATTTTTAAACTATCATTTTTTCCTGATATAACGTATGTCGTATCATCTGCGAATTGTATGGATTTGTAAAAAGATATAAATTTAGGTAAATCGTTGACATAAATAATAAACAAAAGTGGTTCTAAGGCCAAACATTGTGGGACTCCATGTTTTATGGATAGAAAATCGGAGAGATGACCTTTAGACACTACCGCCTGGTGTCTGCCACATAGAAAAGAAGTCATAGACTTAAGAGGGATACCTCTGATTCCATAGTAATTTAATTTTGGAGCAAAATGTCGTGTGAAACGTAGTCAAAAGCCTTCGACAAGTCGCAAAGAGAAATTCCTATGCGATTGCCTCGGTCAAGCCCCTCAATCACCTCGCTCACAACATTAAATACCGCGTTCGTAGAATCAATCGGGGAATTACCTTTTTTGTATATAGGTAGTGAATTGCTAAAACTGGTCAATGAAAAAAACAGATCTTTTAGTCCAACTACCGAACAATATCTATTCCACAGGAATCACTCCACGTGAAATACTGACATCAACATTTATTTGTCTACCAAAGAAAGTAAATGCCATAGAATGTAGTGATTATCGAATGATCAGTCTAATGTCACATACCTTAAAAACCCTGCTAAAAATCATACATAATAGAATACACGCTAAGCTGGAGATGGATATTAGTGATTCCCAGTTTATATTTCGGAATGGAGTGGGCACAAGAGAGGCACGTGCTGACCCAAAGACGTTTGGATGTTAATCGAGATCTTTATGTATGCTTTATAGAATACAACAAGGCATTCGATGAGGTAAAACATGACCGACTTATAGAAGTACTCAAAAACAAGAATCTGGATGTAAGGGATGTAACATTGATATCAAATTTATACTACGGTCAACGATCAAATGTAAAAATTGGAAGAGAAGTGTCAGAAGAAGTGGAGTTAAGGAGAGGGGTCAGGCAAGGTTGCATACTGTCGCCGTTATTGTTTAATGCTTCTTCTGAAGAAATCATAGGCGGCCAGAAGATTGAGAGATTAAAAAGATATGCTTACTTGGCAACGATAATCACAGAAAATAACGATTATACTACAGAAATAAGAGTCAGAATTGAAAAAGAACGTGCCAACTTCGTGAAAATGAAATAGATTTTATGCAGCAAAGATCTGACATAGGCCCTCAGAATAAAGCTAATTAAATGTTATGTACAAAGTGTACTCTACTATGGAGCTCAATCATGGACAATAAACCGGAATACAATAAATCTACTTAACGCGTTTGAAATGTGGACATTTAGAAGATTGTTAAGGATTTTATGGGTAGATAGAGTCACGAATACAGAAGTGTAAAGGAGAATAGGCAGAGAGAGGGAAATGGAAATACAAAAAAAGAAAGGAAATTGCAATATCTCGGACATGTGATGAGAGGCGAAAGATATATCTTGAGATTCATAATTCAAGGAAAAATAGAGGGTAGGAGAAGCGTCGGAAGACGACGCGTTTCCTGGTTGAAGAACCTGAGAGAGTGGTTTGGTTGCAGCTCAAGGCAATTGTTCAGAGCTGCTGCCTCGAAGGTCAGAATAGCCATGATGATTACCAAAATTCGTCGCAGAGATGGCACTTAAAAAAGAAGAAGTACTTTTCAGTATTTTAGTACTTCTGAAAATACTCCAGTTGATAGAATTAAATTAAAAAGATGAGTGAAAGGTGTTAAAACTATTTGGTAAGTTTCTTTTAAAATTTTGCTATTCATTTCGTGAACGTCCCTACAATAAAATTACTAAGAGACTATATTATTTGAGAGACCTCTTCATCCACAACAAAACGAAAAAAAATACTTGCTGGGAGAAGGATGATTTCTATAATTATTGAAGAGGGCATTGATATTAATAGTGGGAAGAAATGTTATATTCTCTGCAATTCTATTAAAAAATTGATTTATTTCGTCTGGAAGTAGATCAGATTGTACCGAACTGGATCTTGTATTGTTTCTTTCGAAATTTACTATTTTCCAGCAGTCTCTATGCTTATTATTGGAATTAGTAATAAAATCACAGTAAACTGACTTTTTAGCCTTTTGTAATTGTCGATTATATATAAATTTTTGTTGTTTATACACTTTGAACAAATCAAGATCCTTAGTGGTATCTGCAATGTGTTTAATAAGAGAAAGATTAGATCTGTAAGACCTTAATTCATCATTAAACCATTGCACGGGTGTTCTTTCAGCAGTTTGTTTTACTTTTTTGAGTGGAAAATGTTTTAATATTAAGTTTTTATAAATTTCGGTAAGAAAGACTGTCAAAAAATCAGGATCATTATTAATATCATAGAAAGAGTTCATCTTTATACTAGCTAGCGCACGTTGAAGCTTCTGTAAACCAGAAGAAGTAATAAACTGTTGAAATGTTTAATTAATGTAAACAACTTTGTGCTCAGAGTCAATACATAAAAATTGCGCTGGATGGTCAGAGAAACAGGGTTCAAATACGCCCACTCTGTAGATATTTTCAGAAAAATTTGTCATAATGTTGTCGATGCAACTACTGGACTGGGATGTGATTCTAGTGTAATAGTAGCATTGTTTAAATAGGACTAGTTAGACAATCCTTATGGAACAAACGTTTGATTTTTATTCTGCCGTCATATGGCGGCCTCTAGTCATAAATTTAAAAAACTATTAACAGAAACTTAATTCTCAGCAGGATTCTATTCGAGTATATTTTTACCTGTCTGGTAACTTATGCAAACCTGTACACGGGTGCCAGATTGTGAAGAAAATATAAGATTTTAATAAAATGCTTATTGTTATTATAGTTGTATGCGTTTTGTGAAACATAACTTGACTATTTCGAGCGAATATTTCAAATTGTTTTTCTACTTTGAGACTTGATAAATCTAAACCGGTTAGTAATCTATTTAAATGAAGCAGTTAAATGCTGCCTTTTTTAATTTTCATTAGTTTACCAGATATTTAATTTGGTTATATGATTTGTTATAAAAGGATTAAATATTTAATTGAAATAGACTCGACTGCTATCGTCTTAGAACACTCATGCGGAGGTTTATTTTTTAGTCAAGACTTGAGTTTTATCATTGTTTAAAAAAAAATCTTTTTAAACAATGGTTTTATGTATGTTTTAGGAAAATTAAATTTTCAATCTTTTAATCTTTAAAATGACGTTTGAAAATATAGTAAATTTATGGGTATGGTTTTTTTATAATGGTTTTGAAACAAATAAACAGATCGATATGCCACAACAAGAGGCAACACATATTTAGGGACAAATTAATCTATGTGTTGGGATAAAAGGAATAATAATTAACAAAACTTTAATAAATAGTACCCTTTATTTTATTTATTTATGTATTTTATAATATACACACCATTTTTGTATTTCTGTTTACATAAATGAGAATGTTTTTTTCAATCAACTCGCCCGATATGACTGTTTATGCAAAAATTAAATTCGCGTTATTTTAATAGTTAGATAACACTTATGAAAATTCTAATATCTACACCATAGACAATATTAACAAAATAATAATTCAAGGTAAAAAAACAAAACAAAATTGTTTACATTAATAGTTATAGAAATCGATTGTAACATTGTTTGCATGAACTAAAATAAGCAATGTATGAGTTGGATCTATGTATGAACCAGCAATACTAGTTTAAAAATATTAGATCGATGTTTAACTACAATGGTATCAAGTCCAACAAACGTTATGATAGCAAAGTGTTCAAGAAAAACTGCAGCAGAAAACTGAGTTTGTGGCTTTCGTGCAGTTTGTACAGATTTTGTCCTAATCTTAACCAGTCTCCTTTTTTAGTGCTGTTATGCGTGTTTTAAGAAGATTGATCCGTATTCGAGATGCATGTAATCTCCTTTAAAGTGTGTGATAATTATAAAATCTTTTTTTCTTGATCAATGGTGATAACGGCATATCTAAAAAGCTCATCAACAAAATCGTCAAGTTCAGAATTATCACTGTGCGAAACAGTATTGGCACTGGTTGATGGTTGTTTTTCTATTGAATACGTATGAAAAACGCGTGGTGTCGTTAACGAACCTTCCTCTTCTACCTCACTATATTTTTTTGGTATAACAGTACTGGGTAAATATTTTGCATTTAGATATTTTTGGTCAAAATGCTTACTGCATAGATTTTTTTTTAAATCGGGTAGCTCCAGACTTTCCAATGCAGCATTACCTACAACAATATTATTATTAACACAACTGAAAAAAAGCAACTTTCTGCACAATAAATTAAAAAAATAAGTTCTGTATTTAAGATATAGATAACTTGGCAGTTATGCCAATATATGTTTATATCTGTATATATATATATATATACATATATATATATATATATATATATAAATATATATATATATAAATATATATATATATATATAAATATATATATATATATATATATATATATATATATATATATAAATATATATATATATATATATATATATATATATATATATATATATATATATATATATATATATATATATATATATATTATATAAGAGTAAGAAAAAAAAATTTTAGATAGGAAAAAAAAGAAATTAATTACTATTTAAATGGGAATAAGCCACAATTAAAGGTTAAAATACGTTTATTGACGTTTCAATTTCCACTTTGGAAATCGTTCTCAAACATGTTTGTTTTTTAGAACGATTTCCGAAGTGGAAATTGAAACGTCAATAAACGTATTTTAACCTTTAATTATGGCTTATTCCCATTTAAATAGTAATTAATTTAAAATGCCACAAGAAAATAGCTTCAGAACAATATTAGGAAAAAAAAAGATCCCATATCACTACCAAAAACAAATTTTTGATAGTCCTATGGGATCTAGTCATGGATGATGTTATCAGTGATTGTATCAACAATTACACTTTTTTCATTCCTTTTATTAAAAGATATGTAGATGATTTAGTTTTGGCACTTCCTAAGCACAAAATTAATGAAATAGTCAACATTTTCAACAATCATAATCAACATATACAATTTACAGTTGAGGAAGAGGTAGATGATTCTCTAGTTCCTTAGAGAAGGTTTCAAGTCCAGTGATTTATACAGGTTGGTGAATTGTTTGCAGTCGGTAAGTTTGGTATGGTTGATTCGTAGTCTTCTAATAGTCGATGCTTCTCTTCTAGTTATGAAGTCTGGGGAGAGATGACCAATAAAAGATTGAAGTTTATGAAAAGTTGTTTTGCTCTTTTGCTATAAGTTTTGTCAAATATCCTCTACTGACTTTTTAAAAACGAATTTCGAGATTCGTTAGCTAGTTGAATTGGGGTGACTTCAGTCACCCCATGGTTGGTAGCTTCTTTGGCAAAATTATCTGCTGTTTTATTACCAGTAGTTCCGGTGTGAGAAGGCAGCCATATGAGAGAGACTTACATCGTAAGCAGAGAGATTTTGGTATATGTCATGAATGTTTTGAACTAATAGGTGGTCAGTGAAAATTGTATTGACTAAATGGATATATGAAAGTTAATCTGAACAAATGGCAATATGTCTGTTTTGATGGGAGATGCATTTAAAAGCCAACAGAATACTATATAGTTCACCTGTGCAAACGTTGCATATTAAGGGTAACCGAGATGATCTTACAAGTTCATGTTTAGTGGTTACTGCGCAACCAATACCAGTGGTAGTTTTAGAAGCATCTGTATAAAAAATTCAACTCTAAAAATGCTTTCTTTATAAGAAGGTTAGAAGATTCAAGTTTGTTAAAAATGGTGAGTGAGGTATATATTGAAGGGAGATCTTTAGCCCAGAGGGGAAGTAAAGTTAGAGGAAATGAACTAGTCTGAAAAAGGTCAATATTTTTAAGTAGTGGACAAATTAATTGAGGTATAGGTTTTATGATAAGGTGTTGGTTATTGTTAGTGGAAGAAGACGCCATTGTGGCAATTAGGGAATGAACGGGATTAAATGGATTTGCGGATGTTGATGCAGCATACGAAAGTAGAAGTGATTATCGTCTTAGGGTAGGAGAAAGTTCATTAGATTCACGGTATACACTCTCAATAGGACTAAAGCGAAAAGCGCTCAGACCTAGAAGAAGTTTTATCGGCACCCCATTGAAGATGACTGAGGGTTTTAAAACAAACAAACAAACTTTTAAAACAATTGGTTTTAAGTTCAGAGATTTGACTCTTTCAATTTAATCTGGAGTCAAACATAAAACCGAGAATTTTACATTAATTAACAGCAGAAAGTAGAGAATTGTTAAATAAAATTTTGGTTAAGGGAGTGAAAATTCTTCTGGAAAATTTTACTAATTTGGTTTTGTTCTCAGTGAGTGATAATCCTAGTTCGTTAGATCTATCTTGAAGTAGATTTACTACACTTTGTATAAGTTTATATGAGGTTGGGACCTCACCAGGGTTGAGTTACCAGTGGATATGATAACATTTGCCATGTTATTATATCCACTGGTAGCTTTAACATCCTAATATATAAGACTAAATAATGTAAACTAAATTGTAACATATAACTTTTAACGGGTTTTTACCCAGATATTTAGCGGCTCAAAACATGTTCACCTAGACACCGATGATGGAATATAGATTCCAAAAACCTTTTGTCTTCATGACATAGCCCATTTGGGTTTTTTAATTTATATACCTTTTATAATGGATTTTTAACAAAAATTTTTTTCTGTAATGATTTTTCTTTTATATTAGTATAGATTAGGGCAAGATCTTTCATTAACGATTGTCAGCGGTATGTCAGTGGTAAATTTACTGGCTTCATTTAGAGGGTCGTTGGTGCCTAAGGAATTTTCGAGAAATTTTTCAAGATAATTCTAGAAAACCCTAATTTTTGTAAATTTATAGGATTTGAGTGCAGCTTTTAGTTCGAAATAGTTTATAAAAGAGTTCGGATAATTGGTATCTTGTGAAACTAAGGATGAATAAGGAAAGGGTGAAGGAAGAAAAGAGTATATATGGTTAGGTCCAGATTTGTTCCAAAACTTTTATTTTATCAAGTATAACTTTTTGATTAAAAAAGGGATTGGATATTTTAAGGTTATTTTTTATTAACAATTTATTTTTTAAACTAGACTTGGGCTAGTATTTGAAGTACATAAAGTTTTCTTACTTATTTAAATATCGTGTCTAAATTTGGCAAAAGATGAAGTAAAAATATACAAAGAGCAGAAAACTCATGATATATGCCTATTGATCATCTGATGTTCCGTATTTCTTAGGGACTGTTCGATTAGTGAATGCGGGATGGAAGGAGATACATTTGAAATAAGGATTCTTTTGGTCGCAGAAAGAAGCCTGCAGATAAAGATGACGGTGAAATTAATTATGACGTTCGGTGTATTAGTTGATCAACGATGTCAGTAGAAGTGAGGAAAATGTAGATTCGATTATTCGAAATGCGAGATTTAAAAGTAATATTTTTTGGATAAACTATTTTACCAATTTCTTTAATATATTCAAATAAAACAGTATTCAAAATGGAGTGCATGACAATAACTTGTCCCCTTTTAGAAAACGAACGGGAAGGAGGTCTAGAGACTGCGGCAACGACATATGATTTTGGGTTGAAACTGGAGTTGTTTTGTGTAAATGTAAATATTTAATTACTGTTCATGATGTGTAGTTCTGGTTACCCAGACCGTAACACAATACCTAAACGTGAGTACCTAAAGGACCCTCTCCCAAACTGGAAAGAAAGAAAAAAAAGGATCCCACCTATTTCTTGGGATTTTCTCTGGTTTTCTTTAATTAAACCAATATAGCCACAATTAAATTCGACTATTGAAATATAAAACCAAATTTGATACTCGTCTCCTTATCACATTATGATTAAAGAACTTCGCTTCGTATTGTTAACTCGTCGATGAATTAATTTATCTGTTTAACACTGTTTAAATCTTTAAAATCCATTAGGAACTTTAACAAGGGTGTTTAACCTTTGACAGTTATTTGATGTTTTTTGAATCGATTATTTGAAGCTTTATTTATAAACTTCATCATTTTATTAAACTTATTATTAAAAAAACGGTTTGCAAAAGTGCTTTTTAGCTTCTAAACATTTATACTACTTTTGATATTTTTCATGTCATACGGCTGTACGTAGGCTCAATGAAAAGCTGGCGTAAAAGCACAATTTAAAAAAAAAACAGAACTTTCTATAACCACTAACAAGAAACAAGCTGAGATATTGCAGCGGACAGATCTCCCTTGCATTTTTCTGTGGCGATATTTTACGAGTACCATTATTTTTTTGTTTCAAAACTAATTTACTTCTTCACTGTGTATGCTATTGATAAATCGAATTATAAAAATTAGATATTCTTTTACAATGTTCAATTTTCAGCTCTTAATGTGCAATTTAATGAAAATATTTGCAATTTCTTAAAAAAAAAATGCTATTTGATTTTCTCTGGGCCATAGAAGGTTTTGGTTTTTTTTTTAATGTTTTTTTTTTATTAGCTTTATATTGAGCCTACATACAAGTGTATGACATAAAAAAGTCAAAGTTATTAGAAATTTTTATATGCTAAAAATTTGTTACTCTTCAAACTGATTTTTAAAAACAAATTTATTATATTCTTGATGGTTTTTTTTTAAATAATTTAAAACGAAGCCATAAAAAATCGATTGCTATTTACAAAATATCCCTAGAGTGACTGTTTGGACAAGTACAGTTGTTTAAATAATCGGTCTCCTGGATAAACAAATTGAATAACTCATAAACTGTATGGTCGTTCTGTATGACATTTAGCACACTTTAAAAACTCATTAACTGCCATAATTTTAAATAGTTGTATTACATATCGTTATACAAAAAGAAAGTTATTAACATTTATAAATTATACTTTAAAAATAAGGGTTTTTAAATTATCTCGGTCAATTCTTTATGTATTTTAATTATAAAAATATCAATATTAGAGAACATTTTATGATCTATAACTTTTATTTTAACGTTTTATGCGCATAAACTTTTTTCACTTTTTACGATTGTTTAAAAAAAAAAGCAAAGCAAAATTAGCTAAAGTCTTCACATAATTGTCATCACTACCCCTCATATACCTTTTAGAGACTTTAAATATCTGTTTAAGATTTTTTTCAGCTTTTTTAGAGTTGTAGATCATAAAAAGTAATGTAACTTTTGAGAGTATCTAAATTTAAATACAAGAAACTATTAATCGAAATAGTTGCAAAAAACCTTATTTTTGCAGTTATTTATAAATTAAAATAACTCTTTTTTGTGCAAAAACATATAACATAGCTCCTTGAAATTATGGAAATTAATAAGTTATTACAGTGCGCTAAATGTCAATCAGAGCAAATAGTTTATAGGTTATTTAATCTGTTTATAAACATTTATATCTTTGATATCGTTTATGCCACAAACTTATATAGAGGCTAATGAAAAACTGATGAAAAACACACTTCCTAAAAAAAAACAATCTTCTATGACCATTACGAGCCAAGAGAGCATTTTATATTTAAAACCAAAGCATTTTATTCTTAAAATCATACTTCCATTGTCTATTAACAGTAAAAGATGAAAATTGAAGGGACTCTAAATAAAGATCTGAATTGTGCGATCCAGCTTACAGATGGCATATGCGGTAAAGAAGTAAAAATTTATAACCCGTTAAAATGATGGTACTCGTAAAATACCTCTTCGGAAAAGTAGAATGGAAAACCATCTGAGCTCCGTTTTTTTTTTAGATTTGAACTTTTTTAAAATAAATCGCGCTTGTAAAATTTGCAATATCTTGGCTTCTGTGGCACGTAAAACATAATTTTTTTTTAACTGGGGTAGCTCAACAAAAAGTTGTTTAAATAATCGCTTTCCATGATAAACAAATCGTCACTATTTTTATTAGTTACATTACATACCATTATGCAAAAACAAAGTTATTAAAATTTATAAATTTCTGCAAAATCAAGGGTTTTTTGCAACTATTTTGGTGAATTCTTTATATATTTTAACTTAGAAACTCACAAAAGGAAGAACTTTTTGAGATCTACAATTTTTATTTTAACTATTTTTCTCTAAACTGGATAAAAAACGTTTTATAAGCAAAAGAATGACCTCTCACTTTTTAAAATTGTTTAAACAAAAACAAACCAAAATATTTGTATGTCTTCACAGATTTATTATTAACTAACACTCGTATATCTTTTAGAACCTTCAAATATCTTTATAAGATTTTTACGTGTAATCAATGATTTTTTTACAGATGGACTGGTGTATAAATTAGTTCTCCGATAAAGATGAACTTATTTCTACTTTTCAGTACAATAACTAAAAATAGGTAGCTAAAGAAATACATATTTAAATATCTTATATTTTGTTTATGTTTATTAACTTGATATTTATTCACTAATTTGTTTTTCCGAAGTTTATTATATCATAATTATAATACCAACGAAAACGTAAAATTCAAATGATGAATGAAAAAAAAAACATTTTTTTAAGTTAATTACGTAACGGAAACGGTGTAAAATAAAAGAATATAAAAAAAGTTTCTATTTACTTACCAGAGTGTAATATCCATGTTTGACAAGCCGAAAGATTTTTTGTCGGAAATCTGAACATTCTTAAACCATGAATTTTGTATGATGATAAACCACATTTGTGATAACAACAAATATTTCCAGCCATCTGTAAAAAACGATTTATTTATTATGGAAGTAACATTATTTTAATTTAAAATCACTTTTTTCAAATATTATCGAATGTATGTATTATCCGCTAAAATTTATTTCTAAATACCTAATTTGTTCATTTCTCATACAAATGTTTTTTGTTTTAAACACACAGAATTAAAATGTTTTACTTACCTCGGACCAAATTTTTGTAATACACTTTCAAATAAAATAAAATATTTAAATTCTTTAAACTTATTTAGATATAGGAAGATTTAGAAGCCACAGTACGTTTATGTACAATTTTAGTTGACACGATATTTACTAGTTGATAGTAATAACTCTATTTTAAATGAATATCTTAAGTGATTCAAGGTCTGTTTTTTGTTACATGTTTATTTGTAAATAAACCTGTTGCTACTATGTCAGTGAAATATTGCAACGCTGGTGAATTTAATTCAATGGATCAAAAATGGACGTTAAGTTTAGTCTTTAACTTTTTCACATAGCACCATCTAGTATAACGTATATCAAACAAACAATGGTATATTAAAATCTATTGAGACAGAAAGAGTGGTGACATCTAGTGACTGTCTCAATTAGAATCAAACAAATTTATACATTGCGTTGGCTAACTAGTTCTATTTAAACAATGATAGTAGTATATCGTAGTAGTAATTCTAGTATAAGAAATTAGCTAATGAAAAGCCGGAGATGCTAATTAATTTTAAATTTTCTTCACTTTGCCAGTACTTCGAAAAACATATGACGTCATATAAATTTTGATCCGCAAAAAAACATTGGTCATATCGACTTTGTTTGAAATACACTGCAAATTTACATGAAACAAGCGTACCGTACCTGGTCGAATTAGTTTATTTTGATACAAAATTGTAGAAGTTTCTAGGTCTCTTCCCCCGTCTTCTTTACGTGCTGAAAATTTCTTTTGAAGTTAAATCTCCTAACTGCAATTTCTTTGGGCCAAATATTAGGTTTGTAGACTTTGTCAATTTTACCGATAGGGACAGATACCTTATATGTACAGTATTTGTCAGTTCTATGCCATTCCACGCAGTTAAAAGTAATTGGGTACCTTTCATATAAACACCTATGTGGGACACATGTACATGACCTTGTCTAGAAATGGTGTTTACAGTAGACGATTCGTTGCTTACAATAATCGGTTTGTATTTGTTTTCTTTTTTCGATTTGGTACTTCAAGATGAGTGTCCTGTTTTAAGATTGTTTTTATTTTTTTTTGTTTATCATTCATGTATGAATGGTCGACTTGTGTTTTTGTTTAATGACAATTTAATGGGTTCTTGACTGGTATAACCTGAGTTGCTCGGGCCTGCTTTACTTATAGTTTTTTCGCTTGAGGACGTTAGTATGGGTATGGCTGAATTTTTATTATATTTATCTTTTAATAAAGAAATTAAATCTTGTTGCTCGTTCGTACGTTTTTCTAAATGGAATAATAGTTAAAACGATCTTAGCTATATTGTAAGCAAACTGCAAGAAGAATATGAAGTGGCAGGTCTAAACATGAATATGACAAAATGTGAATATCTCTCAGTGGGAACAGATGAAATATGTGACCTAGTTATGGAAGACGACAAAATCAAAGGCGTGCAATCCTGCAAATATTTGGGAGTCATTTTCAACAAGAAGGGATATAGCGCAGATGAAATCTTAGTTAGTAACTATGAGACGTCACCAAAGCCAATAGAAACAAACTTATGACAAAAATGGATTATCTGAGACGAAATGAAAATGGAGCGAAATATTATTGATGACATAGAAAGAAAACAATTTATCTGGTTCGGACGTGTTAAAAGAATGCCAGAGTACAGATGGCCTAGAAGAGTACTGGAATGGATCTCTCCTGAAAGAAGAAAGAGAGGATTGACGATTACGGAGAAGTTGGCGCAACGATATTGATGAAGCAATGTCGGCAAGAGACTTAGAAGAGGCAACTGCATATGGCAGAAAAAGATAGAAATTGGGGGCGGAGAAGCGGCGACAGCCGTAATCAATCCGTTATTATATATATATATATATATATATATATATATATATATATATATATATATACGATAAGTAAATTACTGCTGCAAGTTCACTTTTCATTTTAATTAGTTCCTAGTTTGTTTTCATTCAATAATCACACACAATCTCGTCTAGGTTATGTTCAACATTGAATGCTTTATTATCTTTTTGCACAGTTAGTGTTAATCTATTAACGTACTCTGATAACTGATAATTAGAACCGGATAGTGGTAACTTTAAATTCACTATTATGTGATTTGTTTCCTGCTTAGAAAGGACTATCAAATGAATTTTACACTCTAGAAAATTACGAAGAGGAGCCGAATTAGAGTAAAAAATTGTAAAAAATATAAAATGATAATTCAACTACAGCCAACTTTACGTTTCTGCAGATCTTTTTGAAAAATCTAAATCTACAGTTTAAATTTCCCTTTTTGATATTACTATGACTCGTTTTACCTCAATAATATACGTTTTACCTTCAGTCTTTGTTCTGATTTATAATGAATACCATTTATAATGGTAATATTTTTTACCCAGCTCTAATTAGTTGATCCATGCATAACGTTTTGTTTTTTTTATTTTTAGGCCACCAGTTTTATCACAAATGGGCAATTCTAGGTACTACAAAACTAGATGATTTTACTGGACCACGAGGATATTTAAAAGTAGATATTTGTGTATTAACCAAAGGTGAGGTTCCAAAAACACCGACCAATATTATAAATGACGA
Source organism: Diabrotica undecimpunctata (assembly GCF_040954645.1). Taxonomy (NCBI): domain Eukaryota; kingdom Metazoa; phylum Arthropoda; class Insecta; order Coleoptera; family Chrysomelidae; genus Diabrotica; species Diabrotica undecimpunctata. The sequence goes on along the minus strand of NC_092811.1, from coordinate 112,479,786 downwards.
AATCGAAGGGTATGTAAAACCACATTCACAAGGTGTTTAAAAGTAAATATAAATTGAAAAGAAATTATTTTCTTTGTATAATCATCTCACAAAAATAAGATACTAACTCCATAACCTCCGTCTCATAAAGCACTTTTAAGTATGCCCTTTATGGTTTCAATTGTACTGGTCGTATTTCGATATATTTTTTAAAAAACATTTTTCTCTTTAAATACCTACCTTACACATATTTTAATTTACAGAAAAATATGGGATTGATTTACGGTAAACGAACCCATGTATAAACATAACAAAATATAATTTAATTGCGATCAGTAAAAAATTATAAAAAATGAAATGAATAACATTGGATTACAAATGAAAATGCAAATTATTAATCAAACGTTGCAGCAACGAGAAATTATGATACTACAAGGGCATTACACATCTCGATCATACACGCTAAGACCATCAAATATCATCGATCTATATTATTTCTTCCCGTGATATCAAAACTTTATAGAAAGTTACTACTAAAAAGGCCTAAGCCAATAATCGGAGAAATTTGATTTCACTTCATCAATTTGGATCTAGAGAATGACATCCTAGCATTAATCAAGAGCACAGGATCACTGACATAATATAAATGTCCTTTCTCGTTAAAAACAACATTTTATCACAAAGTCAGTTCGGCTTTATATCTAATAAATGTACCAGCAATGCTATGTTTTCTTTACTACATGAGGTCTATCAAGCACTAAACAATAATATCAGGAATGTACAACTTATGTTTAAAAATGCTATAACTTAATGCTTTAATAGATTATTTTTATTCTTTTAGTAATCTACTTCTTCCAGAAGGTAAATTTGCTGAAAGGCAAAGGGCAAAATATATTTTTGACATATATAAATGCCATAATTTAATAGAGAAGCCTGGACTCTTAATAGGAGATACAGCCTCGGAAGAGTCTCAAAAGAAAAAATCATCCGTATATATTGCAATTACTTTTGCAGGTGCATGTGTAAGTAAAAAATGTTTCCCTTCGTTTAATACTCATATTCTTAGTTTTTTATTTCCATCAAAATAACCCAAAATAGACTTCATCTCTCTCAAATTAACACTTTATAAATTTCCAGATAAAAACGTCTACTAAGAAGAATGCCTCTGTTCTAGAGTTTAACGAACGGCTAACCATAGCCGACCTCTTTCCTCCTCTATGTCAGACAATAAAAATTGAAGCATGTCTTGGTGAGCCTCTTCGAAAAACCGTGCTCTCCCAAAAGCAAATAAGTTTAAAGCATATCTCAAATGATAAAGATGAAGGGTTTCTGCCAACATTAGGCCCTATCTACTTACATTTATATTCAAAAAATCCTATGGAAGGGTATGCTGGATCCATTTTAATTTCTATTACTACGGAACTAGATACCGCGCTGATATCTGACATGAAAATAGAGACAAAGATTGAAGCTCTGCTACCGCTGCAAGAGGTAAGATTCTTAAAAGTTGAAACCTAATGAACTTTAAACTATACACCATCAGTTATATTGTGATTTCGGTGTAATTTGTACACGATTATTCAGGGGCGATTACACGGGAGAATAGGGAATTCTCCCTATTATTTATGTCTTTTGTGTAGTTTGGGTTTATCTTTTTTATGTCTTTTGGTTGGTGTTTTATTCGAAGTTGCCCCTCCAAGGCAAATGTCTAGATCCGCCACTGCTATTAATTAAGAACAGAATAAAACCTAAGTATATATTTTAAATACCTATAATGATGGTTATTTTTTGTATTAACGTATGCTTGAGAAAAATGCTATAAATTACAAAACTTAACATGACAACTCTTGTTTTACTGCTTCCAACTCTCGTAGACTCGCAGTTTGGTTATTCTCTTCTCTTCATTAATCTTTTGTCTATCTCTTATTCTTCTTTTACCGTGTTCGTTATGGTTACTTCTTTAAGTATTTAAATTCTGACGAATTTTTTAAAAACATAGACAGCCTCTGTTCCTTTTATTTTGATATATTTGTTATTATTTGTTATGTCTCCTCTTATTTTCATATATTTCGTTTTTGTTTGGTTTAATATTAACCTGTATCTTTTCGCTTCTTCTTCAGATTTCTGGAAAAGTTTTTCCAAACGTTTTTTTGTTCTGGCTAGTATCACCACATCATCCGCGTACACTATGCACTGTTCCCTGCCATTGAAAATAGTCCTGTTTGTGCTTAAATTTGATCTTCTTACGATTTGTTCTAAAACTATTCATCGTGTTCCTAAGCATTATTCTCACTAGCCTTATAAGCTTTTCTGGTATTTCTACTGTTCTCATGACCTCATATAGCATCGTTTGATTTAGCGAATCATATGCTTGTTTAAAATCGATAAATAAAGTTTTGTTCGTAACTATTATTTTGTATTCATTTTAACATACTTATTTGATCAGTAGTTGTTCTTCCTGATCTAAAACCTCCCTGGTATTCTTCAATCACTTTGTTATCATGTTTTATTAATCTTTTGCTAATAATTTTTAGGTATTTTATAGACTACTTCTAATAGTCCCTTACCTCTATAGTTCTCGCACTCCGTTTTGTCTCCTTTTTTATAGATAGGACAAATAAGAGCACTATTCCATTGTTTCGGCATTTCTTCCTTTTGCCAAATTACTAATGTCAAGTGAAATATTCTTTCCTTCAATCTTTCGCCACCTTCCTTAAAAATCTCAGCTGGGATACCACTCTCTTCTGCACTTTTGTTATTTTTTATTTCTCTTATTATTTCTTTGACTTCATTCAGAGTTGGTTTCTCGCACGTCCCTTCTTTATCTTCTTGCCAATTCTTATTTTCCTCAAGTTCCTTTTGTTGGTCTGTATTTAATAGATCTTCGAAATATTCCGCCTACCTGTTTAATTTTTCTGTTGTTTCACCTAGAATTAAGCCTTCTTTGTTTTTGCAAAACTGTGGATTATTCTTTGTAGTTTCTCTGGGTTTCTTAACTTCTTGGTAGAAATTCTTTACCCCTTTGTTTATATAGACTTCTTCTGTATTTTTTAATTGATTTTCTCTTTTCTTTTTTCTGCAAATTTGTTTCACTTCCCTTTTTCTTGCCACATAGTTTTCGATCGTATTTTGAGTATTTTCTTTATCTCTTTGTAGTTTTGCCCTGTTTCTTCTTGCCAAAACATTCCTACATTCTTCATCGAACTAGTCTTGGCGTCTTTTTATATGCTCTCTTCCTATACACTTTTCCGCTGCTTCCGACATGGCTGTCTGTATGCCACTCTTCATCTATATCCTGTTTGACTAGATTCTCTGTTTTTTTTTAATTTATTTCTTCCTCTAGTCTGTTCACAACTTGCTTCTCTTGAAGGCGCTCTAATTGGTAATTTAATCTATCTCTAACGGGTTTTGGTATTATATGTAGTTCTTGTTTTATTTTTGCTATTATTAGTGTATGGTCACTGTTGGTATCTGCCCCTCTTTAACTCCTGCAATCGATTATTGCCTTATCATGTTTGCTTTCAATTTGGATATGATCTATCTGATTTTTTATTTTTTCATCGGGAGAAGTCCATGTTACCTTATGAATGTCTTTGTGATCAAACCTTGTGCTAGCTATCTTCATTTTGTTTTCTGTAGCAAATTCTATTAACTTTTTTCTGTTTTTATTTGATTCCTTATGTAAACTTCGTCCCCCTGTTATCCTTCTATATATTTCATCTTTTCCGACTTTCGCATTAATGTCACCAATGATTATCTTTATATCGTATTTCTGTATATTTCCTATTAGGGTGCTTAGCTTTTCATAGAACTCTGTTTTTCTGATTTGTTTGTTTTGGTTTCTAAGTCTTTATCTTCAGTGGGCGCATATACATTAATGGTACTTATCTTCCTATACTTTCTTCTTACTCTCAAGTAACATATTTTGTCTGATATTGGTTGAAAATTTACAACTGCTTTATTTGCTTTCTCTGACACCATGAATCCCACTCCAACACTCTCTTGGTCCCCCACTCTTGGACAGTGTGCTCTTTTCTATTTTTATTATTTCATTTCCCAGTTATTTAGTTTCTTGCAGGTTAAGGATATCTATTGTATATTTTTCCATTATTTGGTCTGTTTCTTAAAGCTCCCTGCTCATAAGTACCTCTCACATTCCAAGTCCCAATTTTTATTTTATTCTTGGATTGTTGCCTTTCTTTTGTGTTTATTTTTCCGTTTTCCATGGTCGTATTCCTTTGCCTGGCTGTTTCAGTATCATATCTACCCGGCTGTTTTTTTTCTACTAGTTTTTTGGCAATTTTTCTAGGTATTTTCTTTTAGTTGATTTTTTTATCCATATCCATTGTTTCTCATTCACGAACAACTTCTTATAGCCTATTTTTATCTGTTTTCCTTTAATTTTTTCTTTCATTGCTATTTTAACTATTTCTTTCTGTGTTTCTTTTTCTTTTGCTGTCAGATCATTATTTATATAGATGCGATCTTTGTGATACTTCAACTTACTTTTCCTATTTAGTATCTCAATTTTATCCGTGAAAGTTTCTGTTTTTAGGGCATAGACTGTTTCTCCTATTTTTGTTGCGTTCCTCAGTTCTTGTGATATGAATGTTTTCATGCTTTCTTTTATTTTTTTATTATTATTTGTATCTATTTTTAAACCCGATATCACGTTTTTTTTTCACGTCGTTTTTTAATTTTCTGTTTTCCTTCTTTATCTCTTGTAGTTGTTATTATTTTCCATTTGTTCTTTTCTTATTTGCTTTGATTCATTCATCATTTCTTCATTTTTTCTATTAGTTGTTGCATCTTTTTAATCATGGCATCCTCTTTCTCTTCCTGTCTTTCCGTGTCACTTTTAGAAGGTGTACCCTTTGTCATTTTACTTCTTCTAAAATATTCATACTGGTGTCTTCTCTTGCGTTTCGTTATTTCAGCTGTATCTATTTCACTTTCTGTTCCTTTGTCACTTCTAATTGTTTTTCTATATTAATTAATCTTTTTAATACAATAACAATTATTATTTATTGTATTAATTTATTTTAATTCTAATCTTAACTTTAATCTAATTTATTCTAAGGCCGGATATGGATTTTTGTAATAAAATTGTGACTTTTATTTTGATATTCAATTTCTTGTCGGCACTAATTACTTTCTTATTGTTAAAATTATTAGGGTAGTTCTATTCTACTTATCTGATGGTTTTTTCTTTATTCACTACTATCACCTCTATGCACTTAACTTTTAACACTTGTTTTTGAAATCTGTTGAATTTTCTAACTTGTAATTCCCCAGTTATATGAAGTTTATTACGAAGCGAACATCAACGAAACTACTGTTGTCACTTACAGGACCGTATCCTACAAAACTTAACATGAAATTGAAAATAACAAAAATAACTTACTTAATTATCCGCAGCCTCTTCTAGTAGAGGTAATAAATTATCTCCATGTTTTTCTTTCTATGGTTTTTCTCATGCTTAAAACCAGCTTAGTCCCGTTTTGTTCATGTCGCTGGCTATTTTTTGGTTTCACTTTCTCTTGGGTCTGCCTCTTTTTATTTTGACTCCAGTTTCGGTTTCCAAGATTACTTTTACCGGATTTACTCCAGTCGTCGGAGACGAAAATGTTTCTCAACCTTTAAAAATAATACGAAAAAGCTGAATTTTGCTAATAATGTCAATTTTGGAACCCCAAAAAAATGCAGAAAGTTTCCCCCCCTCCCTTCGGGTTTTATAATAACCCCCCCCCCCCGTAGTAGGGGAAAACGAAAACGGAAATCGATTTTACCAAGAATCTGTGTGCTATATCCTTTCAATTCTTTTTTTTTCGGTTTGGCATCGGATTGGTTACTGTTCGGGTTATTTTTATTTTCGGTTTTTCATCTGATTCGGTTATTCGGTTCCTATTCATATTCATGTTAGTTTTCTTTTCGGTTCTTGTTCGGATTCAGTTCCTATTCGGGTCTTATTCGGTTTTTGACAGATCTCTGCAGACCAGCGGTATATCCACGACCTGTCGTGGCACCTGTTATTGAGTTTGTGTCTATCGTTGCTGGATGGAGCATATCTATTTTTGCTCGGGCACCAATTTGTAACTCTTAATTTCTACTCGGGCACCAATTTGTAACAAGTAACTCTTTTAGACAACAGACTTAGTGAAACGCAGGTTTAAATTAAAATAGAAATATATTTTGAACTAATAAATAACAAAATAAAGTTATATTTAAATCAATGAAAATAAACGGAAAATCCTGTAAATGCGATCTGGATATACAACTCGGCGACCCACTGTTTATAATCTGCAAAAATTTAATACAATTAATAAAATAGATTCTAAACGAGAATTACAGAAAGACAGGAAAGGACGGGTCAATGGAATAGAGATGGAGCGGGCCGATCAACACTCGGTCCAGCGAGGAGCGGACAGTGACAAATCAATACTTACACGGGAAAGAATAGGTATATCTTGAATCAATACTCAAAGACCGGGTACGGAAGTGCCACTACATCAACACTTTAGTAAAAGCGGTTAAAGAAGAAGGTTGTCTAGCAATATGTAAAAAAGTCCCGCAACAATCAATTATAAACTTGCAACGAATAATTGTATAATAATGTAACAAACAATTTTACATAAGTAAACCTACTTGTATATTAACCGCAATATAATATCTATAGCTTTTATTTTACCACGTAGGGCTGTTTTTTGCCACAAAAACTACGCACACCCTACTTTGGAAAACTTCAGGAACAGGAAGATAAGATGAGATCGCAGGTAGTTTTTCTTAGTTTAACTGCATCTGACTATTAGCGCCAATGTCGCTTAGTCTTTAAAGCCAGTGTTGATGTCTTCATATTCTTCATCCACTATGCGTCACATGGGATTGGGGGTACTGCTTAGATATAATTCCTGTATCTCCATTTAATATTTAATTTAATAGTTCCAATAAAATTTACAAAATTTTAACACTTAAGTACATTTCAAGAAAAATGTTTTTGCCTACCACATTGGGTATCACTGATAGAAGGTTTAAAATAGGGACTGAGCAATCCTTGAGCTGGAGATAGGGTAAGCAAACAAATATAAACGTTTTCTAACTGCGACTCTTGGTTTGGTTGGAGAGCTAAGTAAGTAAGTAAATAAAAGAGGGACTGGATGGGTCTACTACTAAGAGAGAAATCAAAAAAAAAAATACTTACATAGATTTTCTGGGAAATAAAACACAAAGAGGTTCCTAAACTATTTAAATTTGGACGCCATTTAAAAAAATCCTCTTGCTGGATTGAAAGAAAGGCTTTTCTTTCCTAAAAAATATTAAAGGGTGAAAATCTTTTTAAAGGAAATAATTCGACAACTCCTGATTTAGAGAGAAACATTATATATTTATTATTCCTTCACATCAACAGTTATTACAAATAGTATTAACAAAATTTATTAACAAAACTTACAATGGCGCTATTTGTAACGATTTACAACAAGCTTCAGACGTTAGGGACACTTATTATTAAAATGAAAATATCTAGATTTTTCAACGGAGCTTCTTACATTGAGGTTAACCTTCAAATAAAACAATTCAAATTTATGGTAATGTACTAGTTGTCAGAAAAGGATAATACTGACAGTCATATGTCGAAATAAAATATCAAAATTTTTGAAATATTAATTAAATTTTAAAATTAATTGCATTTAAAAGAAGACTAATATGATAATTAGCTAATCCATAAAACGTATATTTTTATTTATTTACAATTTTTTAGTTTGTCATGAAAGCAAATTTTTTATTAATGAAAAATTGTTTATTTTTACTTTGAATAATTTTAAATAAAAAGTACCTGGTATCACTGGCTGATGTATTTCCTTTAAAAAAACAAGTTTGGGGCCAAAATTAAACCAAAACACTGCAAACAACACACAACTGTGTCCCATACAAGCTAGAATTGGTCTGAGGTGACCTTAGAACACAAATTAGACAATTCTTGGGAAGTTGGACACTGGATCGGGCAATCTACAAAACTGGGCTACTCAATTTTTTCATTAAACCATGTGGACCTCTCAAATGGTTTTAAACACCGACTTACAAATCTCTCATATAGAGTACAGCACAGACCATCGGTAATTATTTGAACAAAAACTGCCAGATCGCATTGTCAGCACAACTTCACCTCCTAACTTAAATCATTTTGCCGGCTTTGAAGACTATACCCGAAAGCTATCTCTTCCAAATCTCCATCTCAACTTAACTGTTTTTTTCGTCTCGGTATACTCGACCTTCATAACCTTTTCCGACCAGTTTTCGCTGCAGGCCAATCAGAATTTTGACGCTTTTTATTCGATTATCAACCTTAAGAGCGCTGGGCTTTCAAAATGTTATCTACGTAGTTAAAATTTCTCTTAGATGTGTCGTAAAACACTTGTTTAAACAAAAACTTCAAGGAAATTTTATACATAACAGCCAGGGGCGTATCAAATAAATCTTATATCGCATCATCAATACAAGACTATCATAACTCAAAAAGTTGCTTTTTACAGAATTAACAGTTTAATTTTGCTCTAAAATATAATTTTCAATACCTCTTTTAAAAATAAAGTTATTGAAGTAATTCTTTTTTGTGTGTATTTAATAGTTTTTACTTTTCATATTACTATGTACAAAATATAAATTAAAACTTTGTAAATAATTATTTTCATACAATTTCAACTTGTAATAGTTTTGCACAGGTAAAATTTGATCATTTGAAATCCAGTTTTGACATAATATATACATTACAATACGTTAACAATAACAACACAATAATTTTAGTACACTTTATTAATTTTAAACAAAATAGTAAATACATAATAGTATTTTCATTCCGTATTGGCATGGTCCTCCATCACTTTAGTTGACTTTGCTTTTATGTCCATGTAAAATGTATGATATTCTTTGGGAATGGCCAAATCATTACACAATGAAACTATGTAAGTCAGCCTTTTTCTTAGTTGTTATCGCCGGAGGTACGTTAAAAGCAGGAACAAGACTAATATCAGCCACTGTTTTCTAAGGGCCTCTAACTTTGTCTCTAATTTTTATTTCACAAAATTTTTTGTCATCAAAGTTAGTTTTATAAAATATCGACTCTGGATGGCATTTTTCAAATTTAAAAATTTTTATTTCATTCCAGCAGACCTTTTGCCCTTTTGTGCTGATAGAATAATTTTTACCCATTGCTGCACTAAGATTTTTTAAATCGTAAACGTTTTCAGTCTAGGCTTGGATGATGGAATATGGTTTACCTTTTTTCTTTGCCAGTGCGATAACTGGAACTCATTGAGACGGAACATAGATAGCATTCTTACTTTTTCTTTTTCTGTAGTTGAGTGAACACTATCCCCCCTTGATTTGGGTATGTCCTAATGTTAAATATTTATGGTAGATTGTTGAAATTGGTAATACATTAACAGCATATAAATACATAGCACAAACATATTTGTTTTTGTTCTGTCCAGAGCAGTTATCAGAATAAAATATTGCTGTTTTTTTCTCAACACAATGGTCTTTTAGATAACTAAATACAAAACTACCAATTTCATTTGAACCTCTGTTAGCTATGGCTTCATGCCAAATATACCACATAGCTTCTTTATTTGTAATATTGTAAACAGTAAAATTGAAAGTACTTAGCTTACCTTTATAATAAAATGCTGAAGATTTTCCTAAAGGAGTTGTATACAGCTTGTAAATCATAGACTAAAACAATGCTTTTATCTGGATTTTTTCTTGATTGTTCTACATCATTATGTTTTTCGGTCCTTTCTTGTTGTTTGTGTCTAATGTGAGTTTTATATTCCTCAACCATTAAAATTTTTTCTTCTGGAGAGCTATTTTGATATTTTTGGCATAAATTACATTGATGTTTTTTTTGGTTTGAATAGACCAATGTTGTATTCGGTATTAAATACTTTTGCATAAATATGCTGTTTAGCATAAGGTTCATTTTGTTCCTCACATTTTTCTTTATACAGCCTATATAGAGTAGCCAAATTAAGGCTTCCATCAATGTATTCTCGAGATGTTTTTGCACTTAAATAGTGGGATTCAATTCTTGCAGTTAATTCAATATGCTGCCGGATACCTTTTAATATGGCAGTACTGGTCGATTTTTGATGAACGTGCCTTCCACGCATATCACTTTCAACCATACCTTCTGTATTTAATTTTTTTTAAAGCAGTCCTTACCATCATAGTACTAATAGACAAAGTACTAACAAAAAAGTGTTTACACACTCTAACTTTAGCTCCATTAACAACATAATGAAAGGCAAATTTTTTTGATCTGTTACTTCCTTCTTATATTCGTATTTTGGTTGGCTGATACAATTTACAATAAAATCCTTCTTCCTGGTAATATCATTCAAACAATAAAAACCGGTTAAATTTTTTTCCCTGTCTTGATTATTAATGTTAGAGGTACACTTTAAACGGCAACTATTTCCACATGGTGCTTTACAAGTTTTCTTGTTAACTGGCTTACCTGATGAATTCACATAAGATTGACCTGAATTCAACTTATTTATTTTTATATTTCGCGTCCATTTAGACGTATTACAAATTCTTTTACGTGGCTTTTTCTTCATAACATCATTTGCATAACAATAACAAATTAAAAGTAAAGTATAGAACAATCGAAAACTACACTCACACGACTTGCTAATAATAATACATCATAAACCCTAATGTTAAGCCTAGAAATCTAGTAGCGTTGGAGTTGTGATAGTGGTGCAGAGTTTGCTGGGTACCGTATTGCATGCAATACTATCATACAGATACATCAAAAACCAAAAATGGCAATTTTTGAGTTGTGATAGTCTTGCATTGATGGTGCGATATATTAAATATTCGATAGTTATAAGGAAATTATTTATGCTACAAGATATCAAGTGATGTGATATAATATCTAGACTTTTTTTCTAAAAATCCGAATCAACAATACCCCGAATTGGCGAGCAAAGCTCTTAAATGTTTGGTTCCTTATATCACTCGCAAAAAATCTTTCGCGTCAAAGACGAAAGTTTTAAAAATTAAATTATTGTTTTAAATCAACATGACGTTAATGTTATTCTTTTTACTTAACTGTTGAAAACCTGTTTATTATTCATTCTTTTTTCTCGGTATTTAAATAGTCGCTAGATATAATTTATACAACAGTCATTTTATTATTAATTATTTATAACTCATTTTAGAATAAATTTTTCGATCAAGAAAACATCACCATTTTTGCATGCATATCTGAGTTGACTGCGATCAGTCGAAAATATGCAAAGAAACCTGTTTGTATAAGTATGACGTTTGGAAGTACGCTTCTACAAAAAAGAATACTACCGACAGGTCGAGAAGTAGCTACTAATATTACGGATGAAATGAAACCAACCAAAATTAACAAAAAGTATTATTACCTCGACTATTATAAAGAACAACCATGTTTGTGGATAGTTCAAGATGTACCGTTTTTCAAGAAAAGAGAGTACAATTCGAATATTTTGTTCAAAATTGCGACAGAATTGGTAAGACTGCTATTAATTATTATTACGATGAAAATGTAAGTAAGATATATGAAGTTGTGGGGGAATTATGTTGTGGGATGCAAATGTAAGAAAGATATATGAAGTTGTGGGGGAATTATCTTATGCAAGTAATATACTAGGATGACCCTATAATTAATCTAAATAGCAGATATTACCCTAAGAGTAACCGAGATCATTTTTACATTACTTACGTAGACGACATTGTTATAATAGCTTCTAGCCTAATTCCTGTTCTATCTATGTATGTATCTTCTTCTTCTTCATATGCTGAGCTCGATTATCGAGTGTTGGCTATCAAATTAGCTATAATAATTTTGTTGACGGCAGCTCGGAAAAGAGATGCAGAGGATCTGTTAAACCAATCTCTTAGGTTTCTAAGCCATGACGTTCTTCTTCGACCTGGTGCTCTTCTTCCGTCTACCCTGCCTTGTATTATTAAATGGAGTATATTAAATCTCTCTGGGTGGCGCATAACATGGCCAAAATATTCAAATTTGCGATTTTTAACTGTTTTGACGACTTCCGTAACTTTTCTCATTATGCAAAACAACTTCGTTACGAACTCTATTCACCCAACTTATTCGTAGGATTCTCCGATACACCCAGATTTCAAAGGCTTCCAGTTTCTTGAGAAGTGTATCCGTCAAAGTCCAACCTTCGACACCATACAAAAGAGTAGAGAACACATAACATCTCACTAATCTTATTTTCAGACTTAAAGTAATATTGTTTCCACATAACAGTTTCTCCATCTTAAAGTATCATCTTATGTATGTATGTTGTAACGAAAATATTTTGCCTACCATAGGGTAAGATTTTATGGGGTAGAAAATTGGGGACTAAAATTATGGGGGTGTAGATTGGGCAAGCGAAATAATCGATACTTGTGCAGACGGCACTCAGGGGTTAATTGGAGAGCTGGGGTCGTGGATAAGTTGAATGACAAGTGGTCGGATTGGGGTAACTACCAAAAAATGAAACAAAGGGGTACTTACATGAATCCCATGGGACAAATGAACAAATAAAGACAACAAGAAAAAGACTTCTAGCTACTTGAAAGGAGGACGCCGCTTCGAAGAATCCTAAACTTACTGGATTTAGGAAAAATATCCCTAAAATAAAAAACACATCAAAGGGTTAGGAAATTATTCTAAAATAAAGCAAAACTTACATATATCCTATCTGTTTACAAACTCACAAGTGGGAATTGCTACAAAACTTACAAAACTGTTATTAGGTTATTTATAACTGGCAGAAATAGATTATCAAAATTAAAGATATCTTTAAAAGGTATACCTCTTTACAACCAACTCTACCTCAAACAACCTAGTTTCAGAATTTCAAAGCTCCTCGTAAATATATTACTTCTATAAATCGAATACGCTTTGGACATGCATGCTACCCATGCCATTTATTTAAAATTAAAGTCATCGATGATGATAGTTGCAAACATTGCGGCAAGCTAGGTGACCTCGATCACATCTTCTTTGAATGTCCTAAATTTATTCAGCATTCAAACTCCCTGTATACAAAATTAACTAAATGCAATACATACGCTCCACATAATATACAGTCCTTGTTAGCCATAGGTTCTGTAACAATATATAATTTAATTATAGAATTTTTGTCAGACACATGCATAGCTTTATAAATCTGGTACTCGTTCATGAAAATTTTCATAAGCGTGTATAGGATTAGACTTGTACCCTTTGTTTATCCTATATGTAACAATACCTTATCCGTGGTCCAGTATTGTTTGTCGGTTAAAATAAATGTCTTGACGGACCCCTAGACGAGAAGCGAGTGTCCTTGTATTTTCCTTCGACGTCTGTATAATGTCACAACAATTTAAAGGCTAGCTGTCATATGTCAATATTTAATTTAACAGATAAAATCAAAATGACAGCATAGCCACACCCTAAGATTTACAAATTATTAAAACCTTTTATTTATATTATTTAATTATGAAAGCAATTATTAGAAAAAAAAAATTTATTTTGAAACTTTAAACACGAAAAACGTTACCTTTATTTTCACTACAACAAGCACAACAATTTCTGGGGGTTAAACGGAATTATTGGAATTTCTGCTATACAAAAGGGGCTGCCTCACTTCAAACTGGTCTGAGAAGACGACCAGAGACAAATAAAAATGAGGTTGGAACCAACTCACCGGCACGTGGGGCACAACCTATACGCTGCTTTATATATTTTCAATGTTCTGGTACACTGCACAAATCCCTTAAATATTTAACAAAGATAGTGGTTACTCTATCCTAATCTGCCATATTACAGAGAGTAAATTTCCACTAAATTTCTACAAATTCACCGGTTCTTGGTGAGTTTCAATACAGCGTCTGCCTCACTTGGTTATCCTTCTCAACTTGAACTCCTGACCTTCTACCGATCTGTCTCTAACCCGAATTTCCCCTCCATCCTCCTTGCCCGTTCATATCATGAAACCAACTCAAATTCGTTAGACTTACGAATCGTGAAAATAACCTTGGATCTATTTCCGTTGCAAACAGATAAATACATACATCCAATATCGTACAGGGGCATCTTTAGAAATTTTTAAACTAAAAAATTTATTATGCAAATTTTTAAACCATAAAAATTTATTATGCTACAATGTAAAAAAACCTAAATTGTCCATTGGTTAGCGTAAGGCACCGTAAGTTTTTGCGACTCTTCTCTATCTTATATCATTTTGATTTAGGTTTTGGTAATTCTCTTTATATTGTTGATCCTTGTGCTGGATGGCTTCCGCATCTTCTGAACGCTTCGTGTCTCAGAAGTCATTCCACTATCCTTATTGTCTACAACTCATTCGTTATTCTACCAATATATACAGCATTACATCAATGTAATTATTGTACTGCATTATTGCCATATCATTCTTTTTAATCATTGTGAGTGTTTGAGTACCATGGGTTAGAATTTTTGTGATACATTGATGAAAACTTTTCTTTTCAGGCATACGTGAGTATCAGACTTCAATATGTAGGTGAAGGGGAGGCACATGTGGACAGAGACACACGTGGACAGTTGATTTTTTTCTGTCTAGATTTCTTTTCGAGTGGTTCTAATTCACTATGCCAAGAAATAAATTCAATATCAGTTGTCATTTGTTTGTGTCACGAGGTTGTGTTACTTTTGCCGCGTAAAAATAAAAATAAACAGTTTTTTGGAGATTGTAATATTATTTAGTGACATACTGTGTTTCCTTGTAAAGTGCATCGTATTTTGAATATTGTCATATTTGATATCAGGTAAGTTTCTACAGTTTTGTTCTAGTCATAACCTAAAAACAGATATCCGGTACTTTTGAAAAACTACGCATACGGAGCAGATGTGGACACCATACAGGAGAATAAGTGGACAGTGTCCACTTGTACCCCGTAGATTCTTTCAAAACAAAGCAACCAAAAATATTTTTTTTTGCCTTACTGTTCGAAAGAATCTACATCAGAAAAACTGATAGAAGTAATATTCCTGAATACGTAGTAGTTCAGGTCATTTGCGATATAAAAAATGTTAACGGATCAATCAGAAACGTAGCAGAGAGATATGGATTGAAGATGTCCATATTATATAAAAGATAAAAAAACTGAATCAAAAAAATATAAATGATACAGAAATACCCGAAATAAAGTTTTCATCAAAATAAAACACAGCAGATTATTTTAAATGAAGAAGAGAACAGTCTAATAAATTATATTCTTCAATCTTCTAAGTTACAGTATGGATTAAATTACTTTTAAATTCGAACATTGGCATATGAGTATAACTCTGATGCTTAAAAAACATGTGCCAAAGTCTTGGTCGGAAAAGTACTTTGCTGGAATTAAGTGGATGAAAGGTTTTATGAAGCATCACAATAATTTATCTTTGCGAAAACCGAAGTCTACGAGTCTAGTCGGAAACATCAGTTTTAATAAAGTTAACGTAGACATGTTTTTTGATAACCTAAAGACTGTTTATAAAACGTACAAATTTACTAGTGATAGAATTGTGAACGTAGATGAAAGCGGAGTGAACACTGTTCTGCAAATAAATGCCAAAAGTGGTCGCAAAAAAGGGCTGTTAGCAAGTGTTAAAGACTTAGTCTGACTGGAGCTCCAGAAGGCAGCATTGGTATTGCTTCTCAAAGTGGTTGGACGACCAACGAGGAATTCCTCCAAGTTGTAAAGCATACCAAAGGACCTGAGAATAAGTTCTAAGAAAGAAACAAAGAAAAAAATTTCAAACATTCTGACCGCTACACCAGAAAAAAATAGATTAGAAAATAAAATAAGAGAAAAAGAGAAAAAAGAGAAATGGGCTCAGGAAAGAAACACAAGCAATATAGAAGAGAAAAAATTCAAATCCCATATTCGCAAAGTTTTTGATGAGGAGACATCAGAAAGCGAAATTGAGAATTATTGCGAGGAATCAGATGATAGTCTTATGGAAGTTGAGACTAATGATTTTAAAGATTTTGGAATGGATCTTACAAATATCCAGCAAAGCGATTTTGTTTTCATTAAATTTGCTACAAAAAAACACTTAAATTCTTTGTTGGTCACATTGAAAAGGAGCTAGAAGAGTCAGAATTTTTAGTAAATTTTTAAAAAAAATTTGTATTTTCAGATCAGAAGAATGAGAGTCATATTTCTGCAAACGATATTGTGAGAAAATGGCCAGCTCCCGAAAAAAAAAAAAAAAAAAATTGGGACAGCATAATCCAGCTCCTTTTTAGGTTTCCGTTAATTTTCATGGGTATAATATGGGATAATTCAATGTATTATGTTAAATAAATATTCAAAATTGCCCTTATAAAAAAATGTTACTATTTTATTTCAGTCAAAACCTGTGTCCATATGTGCCCCTTAGAAAATATTGTCTTGTCCACATGTGCCTCCCTTAGGGGTACATGTGGACTAATTAAATCTACTTGGAATTTAATGCACGTGCCTTAAATAATTTAATTACTGCCAAATTTAAATGTACACAAAGACACACAAATATGTGAATCTTATGTATATTAAAGAAGCCGATACTTAACAATGAATCTTATTTTTCAGTATAACTTTTTTTGAAATGTGTCCACATGTGCCCCCCTCTCCCTTCTTTAATTTTTAAAATTCTGCCCAAGTAAGACCTATTCTTCTTTGAACTTTATGTGTTTGATTATGTATTTTGATACCTTTCTCAGGCCCCAAATACTTATACTTAATTACCTGACTGGTGTTAATGTTATTTATTTGTAGAATATCATTAGCCACTGGCCACTTAATCTTTATATGATTTTTTCAACTCTTTAAACATATATTGTGCTGCTGAATATTGAAGATCGCAACACATATTCGGAAAACATATGTAAGCCAACATTTCCCCGTCGATGTTGAACCCAGCTAACACCTTTCTTTGTAATTTAGTATATTGAGCATATCTCGCAGGAGGCCACAAATATTTTGGGCAGAGTGTATTACCCTGTCTTTCCTCTCTGTCTATATTAAATTTGTTTGTTAGGTTAGGTGGGGTTCAATATCAAAGGGCGCTTAACGAAGCTGCTATTCAGTTCTATCTTTAGCCCAGACTTTTAAACAAAGTTACACTTGTACTAAGTCAGAGAAGACAAAGAATTTTTCATTGTTGCACCACCTGGTAAGGATATTTAATATTCTTTGGAGTGTGCTGGAGAGAACATTACCATATTTTCCCTTATACCACAATTACTAGATCATGCGCATAGGCCTGCACTTCTCTAAGGCCTGAGTTAAGAAGCGAGATCAAGTCAACCACCAGGAGTGACCACAGAAGGGAAGAAAGTAATCCTCATTGTGATCCAAATTTAAATCTCCTTTCAATTTGGATCAATATATAGGTTTTTTGGTTGTCTATTTCAAAAACAATTAAAATATACAGGACAAATAATTAAAATGTTTAACTTGGTAGGAAATAAAATTGGGCAAAATAGAAGAGATTCTTAAAAACGGGATTGCTGAGATGTATGGTACAATTATTAAGCAAATTTTAGATGCAAAAGATTTTATTGAATCAAGTGGAAGCAAATACATAGACATCGTTAGTTCCTACAAAGTAAATTACAATACCAAACTGGACATCGAACGAAGAAAGATGTGTATCCGAGAAATGGTTTGTATCCCTATATAATCCCTTTATAGCGTTTATCTCCAATTTTTTGTTTGTTTTTTATTTGCAATACTTAACGCCAGATTAAGCTCTACTTCTTCTTATTTTTTCTGCTCTTTCGATCCATGGAGTCAAAAGAATCCATACGTGACATGATTCTTTTTTATAAGAAGCAATACCTTAAATACCCTGCTGAAAAGGAAACGATATTTTCAGTTTATGTGTTGGTATTGTTCCTTTCCTTTTCATCCTCTTTCTAGCTTTTACTAAATCATAGAACGCCTAGTCGTATAGCGTTTTTAGCATCAGTAGAAAAAAATACTTAATAAAAAACAGTATATTGCTTTGTAGTTAGGGTCAGACTCGTAAAGGCATAATATAAAATGAAGAGATCATCATCATATAACGGGGGTCCTACGGCGATTGCCACTTCCCGCATTTTAGCCTCCATCTTTTCCTATCTCTCCAATCTCCCTCTTCTAGGCCTCTAGATTGCATTGTTTTTGTAATTTCTCTTCTCCAGGAATTTGGTGGTCTTCCCCTTTTCCTTCTTTCTGGCGGAACATACATTAGGGCTTTCTTTGGCCACCGCTCCTCCTCCATTCTCATCACGTGACCATACCATTGTAATTGCCTTCCTTGTATTCTATCTGAAAGAGTATCTCTAATTCCTGTACGGTTTCGTATTTCCTCATTCCTGATTCTTTCCATTCTCGATACTCGACATGACCTTTTAAGATAATCCATTTCCACAACGTCTACTTTATCTCGTTCATTCTTTGTCATCGTCCAACATTCGGCACCATATGTGGTAATTGGTTCTACAATTGCTCTGTATACGCGAAGTTTGGTATGAATCTTTATTTTATTAGACCACAGTAATGAATTCAGTATTCGAATGCATTTTTTCCCTTGGGCTATTCGGTTTTGTACATCTATCTTAAATCTGCCCTCTGCTGATATGATGCTTCCTAGATATTTATACTGGTTGCAGCCTTTTATGACTGCGTTTTCAAGCCTCAGATCTGTGGTATTTCCTCCAATTTTTAAATATTCTGTTTTGCTTATGTTTACAGTAAGCCCCCATTTGGCATATTCCTCAAATAATTTTTGATTCATATAATTTATATCTTCCTCATCGGTTGCAACCACCACCTGATCATCTGCAAACAACAATGTATACAGAGTTTCTTGTCCCACTTCGATGCCCATAAATCTACATTTATTTCTCCAATTCCTCAATGCTTCTTGGACGTATATTTTAAAGAGTGTCGGTGACAAACAGCATCCTTGCTTTAGGCCTTTAGTGACTTTAAATTCATTTGAGGTTCTGGTTCCAATTTTTATACAACTAACTGCATTTTCGTTCAATTTATATATCGCTCGGATATACGTCGAATCCAATCCGGACCTTTCGAGGACCTCAAACATTTTCTTTAACGGGACACTATCATATGCTTTCTCAAGGTCTATAAATACCAAATGGGTCTCTCTACTTCTTTCGACACGCTTTTCAATTATATGTCGTAGGATAAATATATTATCAAGGCAGGATCTCCCGGTACGAAAGCCGCTTTGTTCTTCAATATCTTGTATCTGTCTTTTAACCCTCTTCTTGAATATTCTGCCGTACAACCGGCCCACAGAGCTCGTCACATTAATACCTCTATAATTGGAACAGTCTCTTTTATTCCCTCTCTTATATATGGAGCTTATATAAGATTTATTCCAATCTTTAGGAATTTCCTGGTCTCCACACATACATTTATTGAAAAGGTCTACTATTAATTCTAAAAGTGCAGTCGGCCCATATTTAACCAGCTCTATGGGAATGTCTCCAGGCCCTGCGGCTTTTCCGTTTTTAACCTCTTTTAAGGTTTCCGTCAATTCAGATAATGTTATTATAGGGATTTCCTGTCTTTCGTCTCTGTTGCCTATTAATTCCCTTATCTTTTCCCATCTGTACTCTACTCTATCCTCTTTCAGCAGTTTCGTATAATATTCTTCCCATTCATTTAACTTTATGAGAAAAATGTTGTCTTCATTTTTCTCATTTTTCCTAAACTGCTTTAATGTTTTCCAAGCTTGTGCCACTTTTGTTCCACCCATAAATCTGTCCAGTTCATCACACTTAGCCTTCCAGTTTATATGTTTCGCCATATTCACATCTTTTTTAACTTCTCTATTCCATTTAGCGTATATTTCTCTGTCTTGAGGATCTTTGGATTGAAGCCATATGTGATATGCTTGTTTTTTCTTGAGAATGAAGAGATCTATGACATTATTTGATTTTTGGTTCCATGAAATGTCTTTAAAAGGTGTAAAAAGGCATCTACATGGCATAAGAGCATACTCCGAATAAAGAAGAGATCATAGGTCTAAATAAAAAATCAAAAACTAAATATGAGATTAAAATGTGATAACTAGATATTACTTTAACTCTAGCTATATATATATATATATATATATATATATATATATATATATATATATATATATATATATATATATATATATATATATATATATATGAGCATATATATATATAGCCATAGAATGGTAAGAGCCAAACTAAAATTAGGTTCAATAACAGAAAGATCCAAAATGATTATAAAGAAAGCCAACCCGATATGGAACGATCAAACGAATTTAAATAAATACCAAGACAACATCAATAAAACCCTACAACAAAATGAATTCATAAATAATGTAAATACCCTAAACGAAAATATCGTAAAAGCTATTCAAGAGGCTCAAGTAAAATGCTGCCCTAAAAGACGCCAAGACGAAAAAATAACCATTGAAACAAAGCAACTAATGGAAACTAGAAGAGAAATCAAAGAAAACAAAAGCATTGACAAAGACAAACTGTGAAAAATTAATAAAGAAGTATCAAAAGCTGTACGGAAAGATTTAAGAAAATTTAAGAATGAAAAGTTCCACCGAACTATAGAAGAGAATAAAAGTCTGAATGTCCTGAGAAGACGGCTGCAATGGAAAATGTGAAATACACAAACTAAAAAACAAAGGAATCCCCATATATCAAATAGAGAAAAACTACCTTCTATCAAGGGCTATACACAAGTCAAAGAGAAGACCAAACAAACTTGGAAACCGCCGCATCACGCAAAATCATTAACCAGGGTTCAGAGCTCATGCTAGAGATCACACTAAGCGAAATGGCACCAGGAGAAGATGGAGTCATAATAGAAGCTATAGAGATGAGTGGACGTGCCCTTCTCAACCAAATAAAAATTTTGTTTAACCTTTGTCTTACAGATTTTTGCATACCAGAAACAGGGAACAATGCAGTAACAATTTTACTACACAAGAAAGGAGACAAGGCGCACCTAGAAAACTATAGACCAATCAGCTTATTAAACCACATCTATAAAATGTTTACCCAAATAATTACTACAATACAAGAAAAAAGTTGGATTTCTACCAGCCCCGAGAACAAGCTGGCTTCCACTCAAAATTCGGAACAAACGGTCAGCTACAAACAGTAAGAACCTTCATAAAAAAAACGGTAGAATATAACAGATCACTGGTACTTATCTTCGTAGACTTTCACAAAGCCTTAGATACCGTGGAATTAGACAGCATTATAAATTATAACTGCTCTGAACAATAGTAGAATAAACTTTGATCAAATAAAAGGCAGATATCGAGCACAGTTTTATTAATTAAATCTTGCCCAAGTACTTTCGCTTCCTAGAGCATCTTCAGGGGCATTTCGTCAATTTTGGCCTAATATCTAACAATTAAAGAATGTCATAAACATAAAATTGTACATCACACTACACTACATAAGGACAAACACTTTAATTTTTTTTTTTAAAATAGGCGAAGCTACATTGTGGTCGGCATCATTCTCTCTCCTGATGCCGACCACAATTTTTGTCCTTGTGTAGTGTAGCGTGATGTACAATTTTATGTTTATGAGATTCTTTAATTGTTTAATAGGCCTAAATTGACAAAATGCCCCTGAAGATGCTCTAGGAAACGAAAGTACTTGGGCAAGATTTCATTAATAAACTGTGCTCGATATCTGCCTTTAATTTGATCAAAGTTCACTTATTCGAGCATTCAACCTTATATCAACTTAATAATAGAATAGACTACCGGCTTGCAAAGTTAGTACAAACATTGTACCAAAACGCCGCAAGGCGTGTAAAACTACATGATACCACCAGAGAAATTCATATAAAGCGAGGTGTGAAACAGTGCGATACTCTCACCTAAATTATTTGTAACGGTACTCGAATATGCCTTTAAAATGCTAAAGTGGGAAAATAGAGGAATAAAAATAGACGGGGAAATGCTCAGTCATCTGCGTTTTGCCGACAATATAGTACTTATTACCGAAGATCTGCATGAAACACAACAAATGCTACAAGAATTAAAAAAGGTATCTTCAACAATATGTCTAAAAGTGAACATCAGTAAGACCAAATTTATGACAAATTTGGTTCCCAGCGAACACTTACCATTCCAAAATCAAGTGGTAGAATTAACAGAAAAGTACATATTATCTCGGTCATGAAATCAGAATAAGCAAGGATAATCAGACCTGTAAATTTCAACGACGAATACCACTTGCTTGGGCAGCGTATGGTTCACTAAAAGACATCTTTAAGAACAACATCCCGATAGCTATAAAACGGAAGACATTTGACCAATGCGTTCTTCCTATAATGACATACGGAGCAGAAACTCTCACTCTCACAAAAACAACAGCATTAAAAATGCAAGTGGCACAAAGGCGCATGGAAAGATCGAATCTCGGCGTGACAAAAAAAAAATATGGAACCAAGACCTAAGGAAAAGAACAGGTATCACTGATGTCGTCGAACGTATAGCCAAGCTGAAATGAAATTGGGCAGATCACATAGCGAGACTAAAATCAAGATGGACCAGAAAACTAATTGACTGGCGCCCAAGAGAAGACAAACGAACAAGAAATGGCAACAAGACACTTCTTCTTTAAGTGCCGTCTCCCGATCGGAGGTTGGATATCATCATCACTATCCTTACTCTATCTACTGCTGCTTTGAAGAGTTCTATAGAACTGCATTTAAACCAGTCCCTTAAATTCTTCAACCATGACACTCCTCTTCTTCCTATACTCCTTCCTCCTCTTATCTTTCCCTGTATTATTAGCCTTAGCAGTTCATATTGCTGTCCCCTCATTACGTGTCCCAGATATTGTAACTTTCTTATTTTTATTGTGTTTATTATTTCACATTCTTTGCCCATTTCGCGCAATACTTCCGTGTTAGTTTTCTTCTGTGTCAAGCATCCTCCTGTAACACCACATTTCAAAGGACTGTAACTTATTTATGTGTTCTTGCTTTAATGTCCAGCTTTCAAGTCCATATTGCAGTATCGAAAACACGTAGCATGTCAGTGCTCTTACTCTCAGTTCTAATCGAAGGTCTTTGTTGCAGAGAATCGTTTTCATTTTTACAAACGCATTTCTTGTTATTTCTATCCTTGCTCTTATTTCGGTTGTTTGATCATTATTGTCTGAAATCCAGGTTCCTAGGTATTTGTATTTATCAACCCTTTCTATCGGTACATTTCCCAAATGTATTTTTGTTGGTATATTTGTTTTCTTTGTTTTTATCATGTATTTTGTCTTTTGACGTGACAACGTCTTAAATTAGGTTGTGGCTCGGAGTCATTCATGAAAAAGTGTAACGCCCGCTCACGTCTGTTACAGTGAGTCACCGAACGAAAGAGAGGCCCGCCGGACCGACGAATGCCTTGCGTCTCTCTCCCACTCAAACATGATCGGTCCGCTGCGCGCGCAGCACTAGAGAATTAGGCGCGTTGAATCGGTGCGTGCTTCCGTGCTTGTGTCTCTGTCTTTCTCGAGCGTTCTTGGCGTTCAAGACACATTACAGCAGAAACACTTCCTTTCATTTCATATTTCTCCTATCATCGTCCTATCCTCAACAAAATCACTCAAATAGAAATTAGTTAAGTTTAAGTTTAGATGTACAATGTTTTAGTAAACAAAATATATTTCTATAGTTAAAATTTGTGCAATTCTTATTTTCATTAAATTCCTTGTTCCTATTGTGCAATTTAATAATATTCATATCAATAAATATTCTACCGAGAAAAAGACGTTGTCACGTAAAATCTACGCCCGTAAAACCGACTTTACAGGCAACCGATTTTTTATATTTATTTTTAGTCCATATTTTTTACAGAAACTATTTGTTTTGTATAGCAGTAATTAGAGTTGTTCAGCAGAGCTTGCCATAATCACGGTGTCATCTGCATATCTTATGTTGTTAATAGATCTTCCGTTAATTATTATTCCTTCACTTTGAGATAGTAATGCTTCTTCAAAAATGGCTTCACTATATACATTAAATAGTAATGGGGACATAATACATCCTTGCCTAACTCCTTTCCTGATTTGAATTTCTGGACTGGGTTCGTTATCTATTACGATTGGTGCTCTTTGATTCCAGTAGAGGTTCCAGTATCAACAAAACACACAGAACCGTAAAGAGTGGCGAAAAATGGGAGAGACCTATGTCCAGTGGACAGAAGAGATTGCATGATGATTATATATATATATATATATATATATATATATATATATATATATATATATATATATATATATATATATATATATATATATATCAATAAATAAATATCAATATCAATAATTTGTCTTTTAGGGTAATATACTAATGCATGTTAAGAACATAGGTAATAGATATTCATATAAGAAGAATTTTCGTAAACTAAAACACATATGGAATAAAATAAATGGTTTAGTTGAAGATGTAGGTAAATATTTATATGAAATTTAATTTTTTCTAGACAATTATTTTACTTTATAGATTCAAGATTGTTGGCCCTATGTTATTCTCTGGTTGGTACATGGAAAGAAAAAAGTTGCTTGCGCTAAAATTTTGGTAAGGGATATCATGTATTCACCAAGAGAAGAGGAGAGAGGTCAAGACTGTGGTAGAAAACAAACGATTTGTTTTTATGTAAGTGTGCATTAACAATTTCGTCAGATCTATCGCAGTTATATCTACGGTTCTCAGTATGTGTGCTTTTATGTGTTTGGTTTAATATGTTTCGTAGTAAACCAATTGGCCTTATTTTATATTTATCACGGATCTATTCGCTCCGTGCGTGACCATGGTACCTTGAAACGATGCCAGCGTGCGTAGCGGCGAAATATAGCAAATTTAGACTTCTCTATTATTCTCATTTCGTTTTCACTAAATTTTTGTCAATTCTGTCAAACTGGATGGTAATGGTTATGGTAGATCTTCTTCTTCTTCTCTTAGCACTACAACTCGGGGTGGGTTGTGACTGACTGCACAACTTGCATCCATCTTGAACGGTCGTCCATAATAGTTGGGTCAGTGGGTAGCCCCATTGTTCTTAGATTCGACTATATATTGTCTCTCCATCGCATTCGTGGACGTCCTAAGGGCCTTCTTCCTATGTGGGCTTCCTTCCATATTAACTTGGCAAGGCGGTTATTAGGGAGTCTATGGATCTTAGACGTTGGGATTTAATGTCTTGGACTATATCGCTCGCTCTATACATCTGCTTGACCTCAGCATTTGTTATTCATTCTCATTCGGTATTGGTTGCTATTAATGTCGTGATAAGGCCCAGAGATTCTTCTGATGATTTTTCTCTCAAAAAATTTAAGTTTTCTTTCAGTTTTTTGGTCAGGGTCCACGTCTCACACCCATACATGAGCACCGGTCTAATCACCGTTTTATATATTCTAATCTTTGATATTCGTTTTAGGCTTTTAGATTTAATGGTATTGTGGAGGTTGTACACTGTACATACATCTGTTTGCTGCCTGAATTCTTCCTTTAATCTCTTCCGCGATATCGTTATCTGCAGTGATTGTTACTCCGAGATATTACAAACTCTCCACTCTTTCAAAGTTATATGGGTCTATTGTATTTTGCCCTATTCTATCTCGTCCCTTTTGTCTCTTGACGCACATGTATTTGGTTTTCTCTTCGTTTACCCTTAAACCAGTTTTCTTTGCCTCTACCTCCAATTTATTAAAAGTCTCCTTTACATTGGTGACTGTGTTTCCCACAATGTCTATGTCATCTGCGTATGATAGTAGTAATTTTGGTCCATTTACTGTCGGTAATTATGTTTTAAGGTGTGCTGCTCTTACTACTTTCTCCAGGATGATATTAAAGAGGAGAGGTGACAGCGTATCTCCTTGTTTCAGGCCACTGCTTATTTCTAAAGATTCTAAGAGTTTGTTACCTATCCGTATTCTGGATCTACAGCTATTCACACATAACTTAACAACCTGGATAAGTTTTTTTGGAACTGAAAGTTCTGTCATTGCATTCCACATATGATGCCTTTTAATGCTGTCGTACGCTTGCCGGAAATCTATGAAGAGATTTTGGATGGTTCTATTGAATTCCCATCCTTTTTTCAAGCAGCTCTCTTAGAGTAAAGATCTGATCTATGGTCGATCTATGTTTTCTGAAGCCAGCTTGGTATTCCCCCATGAAATTTTTTACAAACGGTGTCAGCCTACTTAATAGGATGTTCGATAAGATTTTATATGCCGTATTAAGTAGGGAAATGCCTCTATAATTAGAGCACTTGGTTTTGTCTCTCTTTTTATAGATGGGGATTATTACACTTTCTTGCCATTTTATTGGTATTTTCTCTTCGTTTGATGTAAGTGTTATTAGTTTGTGTATTTGTTTATGTAGAGTTTCTCCTACGTACTTAAGAAATTCAGCCAGTATATTGTCAGAGCCTGGAGCTTTTCCGTTCTTTAATCTGTTAATTGCTTTCAATCTTTCATCTATTTTGGGGTCCTCTACCGGTAGGTCCACCCCAAAATATATATTTTCTCCATGTTCTTTCTCTTGATGTATGTGTAAGTCTTGAAATATTCTTGCCATGTTTGGAGCAGTTCTTTTTCATTTATTAATAATTCATCATTTTTTCTGAGTACAGACACGCATCTAGGTCTGAAGCCTTTCTTTTCGGTTGACACTGATTAGTAAAATGCTCGACTATATGACTGTTGCCTATTCTTTTCCATTTCTTCATATTTCCGTTGTTCATACTTTATTTTTTTCTCTTTAATTAATTTTGTTGTTTCTCGGCGTGAAGTTGCATAGTTTTCTTTACTTTCTGCTGTTCCTTGTTAAGGCATACAAACAATGTTTGCATTTTGAAAACGATTTCCAAACTGGAAATTGAAACATCAATAAACGTACTTTAACCTTTAATTGTGGCTTATTCCCATTTAAATAGTAATTATTTTATTATTTCTCGCCATTCAGGATCAGGATATACCAACCAGAAATTACCTGAAATATATCGTCAAAGACCCTCAGGTCCAAAATGACAAATTTCAATATAGATGTCAAGCTCAAGGAACTATCCAACATCTGCAGGGATTTGCTGCAATTGAATATGAGGAACGGCATGACTCAATAAGAAAGATCTATTATTAAGAGATAACCATCAAACTTGGACTTTTCCAAACAAACCATCTTCCATATTATCAATACGTTCCTAAGAGTATACTTGAGAATGACAACTACAAGCCATACTGAGACCGCACTGTGCTCATAGACCAAACAGTGGCACATAATAAACCAGATCTCATACTATTTAATAAACTTAAGCGACAAACAACACTAATTGACGTGACGATACCCAACAAAAATAATCTTCGTGTTAAACAGAACGAAAAGATCGTCAAGTACAGGGATCTGAAAATTCAAACACGAAGACAATGGAGAACGGAAAGTACCCAAACAATACCTATTATTCTACCTACTACTGGATTTTATTTCGAAAAACCTAAAAACATAAAAAAGCTAGGTCTGAACAACCATCTCTACACGACCATGCAGAAAGCTGTAGTACTCAACGTCCAGATGTGTACGAAAATGTTTGGGAGATACCAAGCCAGCATATCAAGTCTAGGGCTCGATAACATGGAAGGAGTCCCACCAGAGCTCAATTCTATTGATACCGTAGGTATCTGGCATGAGTGAATTTTCCCCTTTGAGGGAGTGAGAGCTGTAAGGCTAAATCTGGATATTATATTATATTATTATATTATTATATTATTATATTATTATATTATTATATTATTATATTATTATATTATTATATTATTATATTATTATATTATTATATTATTATATTATTATATTATTATATTATTATATTATTATATTATTATATTAATATATTATTATATTATTATATTATTGTATTATTATATTATTATATTATTATATTATTATATTATTATATTATTATATTATTATATTATTATATTATTATATTATTATATTATTATATTATTATATTATTATATTATTATATTATTATATTATTATATTATTATATTATTATATTATTATATTATTATATTATTATATTATTATATTATTATATTATTATATTATTATATTATTATACTATTATAATATTATATTATTCTATTATTATATTATTATCAAGATTTAGCCATACGGTAAGGTATCAAAAGGATTGAGCTCTGGTAGGACTCTTTCCGTGTTATCAAGTCCTAGGTAACTTGGTATGCTGGAGTATCTCCCAAAAATTTTCGTTCACATCTGGACGTTGAGAGTAGTACAGCTTTCTGCATAGTCTTGTAGAGATGTTCATTCAGACCTAGCTTTTTTATCTTTTCTAGGAGGTTCTTTGAAATGACTCAAGTAGTAGGGAGAATAATAGGCATTGTCTGGATACTTTCCATTCTCCACTGTCTTAGTATTTGAATTTCCAGATCTCTGTACTTAAAGATTTTTTCGTTCTGCTTACCACGAAGATGATTGTTATTGGGTATGGCCACATCAATTAATGTTGATTGTCTCTTTAATTTATTAACTAGTATGAGATCTGGTCTATTATGTGCCACTGTTTGGTCTGTGAGCACAGTGCGGTCCCCGTATAGCTTGTAATTGTCATTCTCAAGTATACTCTCAGGAACGTATTGATAATATGGAAGATGGTTTGTTTGAAGAATTCCCAGTTTGATAGCTATCTCTTGATAAATGATTTTTCCTACTGAGTCGTGCCGTTCCTTATATTCATTTGCAGCAAATGCCTGACAGCATCCGGTAAGATGTTGGATGGTTTCCTGAGCTTGACATCCATATCGGCATTTGTCATTTTGGAACTGAGGGTCTTTGACGATATATTTCAGGTAATTTTTGGTTGGTATAACCTGATCCTGAATGGCCAGTAGTGAACCTTCTGTTTCAGGGAACATCTTTCCTGATGTCAGCCAATAGTTCGACGCTATATTGTCGACATGATCTTGACTGACCTTATTTGGATGTCGCCCGTGAAGAGGTTTACCCATCCAGGTGCGCATTTTTTCGTCCTTAGTAAGATGGTTTATGCGCATTTCTGGTTCCCTCAGTTTGATTGGTGTTGTATTATCTACTGCACAAATTGCGCGATGTAGAGTAGATGTCTCTGCCTGCTCCTGAAAATAAATTTTTAAATTAGTAATCTATTTTTCTAGTTGCTCACTTATATCCATAAGTCCTCGTCCTCCTAAATACCGCGGTAATGTCGTTTTTTCTACTTCACTTCGAGGATGGTGGATTTGAAGATTTTTTATATCCGTTTTTGTCCACTTAACAATACCAAATGAGTAGCTAAGCGGTACATGCGTAGGTGTTTAGTGCCTTAAACAATTTTTTTCTGTTAAGGTGTGAACGAAGCAGGTATTTTACTCTTCGTATAAACTCAGTAGTTGTCTCAGTTTTCATTGTCTTATGGTCAATCTTCTGCACTTGCTTTATTCCGAGGTATTTATACATATCATTTTCATCCATGGCCTCGATGTTCTGGCCGTTTTGCATATCGAATCCGCCGGGTTGAACTTTTTCTTTGATTATATTTAAGACACGGCACTTGTCAAGACTGAAGTGCATACGATTATCATTAGAGAAATTTTTTACTGTTTTTAGCATCTGATCCAGGTGGCTTCGAGTGGAAGCCAATAGTTTTAAACCATCCATATACAATAGATGGTTAAGCTTTGAAACAACAGTAGTGTTATTTTTTATGCTAAAACCTGTGTCAGTTGAGTTCAGTATCTGCGATAGGGGGTTCATCGCTAGACAAAACCACAGTGGGCTCAACGAATATTATTATAGTATTATCCCAGATTTAGCCATACGGCTCACACTCCCTCTAAGGGGAAAATTCACTCATCCCAGATATCTACGGTATCAAAAGAATTGAGCTCTGGTGGGACTCTTTCCGTGTTATCTTGCCCTAGGTAACTTGGTATGTTGGAGTATCTCCCAAAAATTTTCGTACACATCTGGACGTCGCGAGGAGTACAGCTTTCTGCATGGCCTTATAGTGATGTTCATTTAGACCCAGCTGTTTTATGTTCTCTAGGAGGTTTTTGGGAATGACACCAGTAGTAGATAGGATAATAGGTACTGTCTGGGTACTTTCTATTCTCCATTGTCTCCTGATTTGTATTTCTAGATCTCTGTACTTGGCGATCTTTTCGTTGTATTTAACAGGTAAATTATTAGTATTGGGTATCGCCACATCAATAAGTGTTGTTTGCCAAGTAATTTTATTAACTAGTATGAGGTCTGGTCTATTATCCGGCACTGGTTGGTCTGTAAGCACAGTGCGGTCTCAGTATAGCTTGTAGTTGTTATTTTCAAGCATTCTGTCAGGGACGTATTGATAATAAGGAAGATGGTCGGTTTGGAGAAGTCCCAGTTTGTCAGCTAGTTCTTAGTGGATATTTTTTCCTACTGAGTCATGGCGTTCTTTATAATCAGTACCGACAAATGCCGGTAGCAGCCCCCGGTAAGATTTTAGATGGTTTCTTGGGCTTGGCATCCATATCGGCATTTGTCATTTTGGACTTGAGGATCTTTAACAATATATTTCAGATAATTTTTAGTTGGGATAACCTGATCCTGAATGGCAAGTAGGAAACCCTCAGTCTCGGGAAACATCTTTCCTGATGTCAACCAATAGTTCAATGTTAACCAATATATTATTATATTACTATATTATTATATTATATTATTATATTATTATATTATTATATTATTATATTATTATATTATTATATTATTATATTATTATATTATTATATTATTATATTATTATATTATTATATTATTATATTATTATATTATTATATTATTATATTATTATATTATTATATTATAATTTTATATTATTATATTATTATAATATTATATTATTAAATTATTATATTTATCATTATCATAAAATATTATGGTCAGTATTTAAATCTTTCACACAAATTCCAGGATTATCCTCATGACAAAAGTCATCTTGCGGCCAAAATGGATATAACGATGTTTCTTTATTTGGAGAGACACAAAAACGCCTGTGTTGCAAATGTTCTTTCTCTGGGTTCCGATTTCCAGGAACACCTTGACTCTCTTTCTAGACATATAATTGCCTCAGAAATATATGTAAGTAATACAAAACAGTACATTTTATCACAAAATTGTCGGAACTTATTATTTAAAACACCAAATTTTTTAGTACACTAAATATAATTTTAATCGGTTGATATTTTAGCTAAACATATTTATCACAGACAGCTTTATATTATTTGTAAAACGTAAGTTATTATTAATGACGCCAAGAGACAAAGGTAAAAAAAGGTGAAAGTAAATTAGTTAGTAGCAGTTTTTCGTTTTGTTGCCTTGGATGGACCTTCAAGTTAGCCATTAAGTGAAGATGAGTCAGGACCAATTTCTTGCTTCTTCGGACCTTTTTTTTCGAAAGCCATTTTGTTAGTATAACCGATTGGATTGCAACTAATTGGCTTCATATACCGTGGAACCTACACTTTACGTGCTCTCCAAACTACGGTGGCGGCTTAGTTAAATTAGAAAGATCCAAAATTCTACATAGATTTATTCAGTAGCTTTTGGTTTTTGCAAAACAAAAGGTTAAGGAGAAATATATCTATAGGTTATTAAATATGCGATAAATAATGAAAAAAGATGTTACTAATAAAACTAAAAGTGTATGTTTGTTTAAAATTGTTGTTCCGCAGATAATATTAAATATAATCTTACATTTAATGAGTTTTTAGCACTGCGAGTTACGATGTTACATCTTTCAAGGAAAGATCATATGCGGCTTTGACAAGAGTGGATTAAGTGATCCATTTGTAAGAATAATAGCTCGAAACCAAATCAAAGAAACACAGGTAAAAATATAAATCCACAAAAAAATTTTATTAAAAAATAAGCATTTGTTCATTTTTAGATTATCAACTATTCACTAAATCCACTATGGGACGAAACGCTACTGTTTACCGGTATATCGATAAATTTGTATGAAGTTCCGTCAATTTTATTGGAAATATTTGACAAAGATGAATTTGTAAGTATACTAATAATTACTATTTATTACGAATATTAATTCTATCTCTAAAAATTTACTACTTTTGTTGGGAATAAGCTACAATTTTACTTTAATACTCGTATTAAGTTTATTTGTCGTTTGGGTTTATACTTTACAAATCGTTCTGATTTGGGAAAATTAAGTTGCCAAGAAAATCTCTAAGGACTCCACAGAAGAAGTTCTCATGGTTAAAGTTTTGACGAGTGCGAATATTAATTCAGTTCATTACTTATCACTAAATAGCATCCCCGGCAATCAAAATAGATATTAATATGCTTCAACAAAGGACACACCTCCCAAAATTAAAAACTAAAAGATGTCAGTAGCAGAAGATATGAGTTTACATAAATTTTACATGCCAAATAAAATGATCTGGAACGGAATCGACGAAACCATAGAACAATGAGCCACTGAAACGATCCAGTCAAATAAGAAACTCAAAAATCTGTGGTAGAATGAATATTGTAGTGAGGCTATTTTTTTTTCGTCTTTATAGAGGGGGGTCTAAAATCTTCAAAAGACATCTCAGTCTAGGACGCCGCCTGACTAAAATTGGTGTAGGATTCGTTCTTCGTACTCCAGGTGATAATTCCCGAGGTACTTTAAAATGCCCTTTCGTCGCCGAGTCTACGCCGAACGCCTACCTGCTAAACCAGACCCTCCTCTGTCATCCAGCGATCCGGAAGCGGAATGGCCCCTATAAGGCCGGCATTACTTCCGAAGCACTACCTTTATTCATCCACAGACTGTCAGCAAGGAGGCTCCCTGTCTCGGGGTAGCGCGTGAGTATAGGCATTCATCTGTGTCAGTCTTTCCGTACCTAGAGAGGTATGCTCTAAAACACACTCGTGTGTGGAATGCATAAACATCCTTTGGAACTAATGAATACTTTTTGAAGATTTTTATGGAGACATCAAAAATATTTAAATTAATTGAAAAACTGTTCAACAAAAGTCAAATCAATGAAAGGGAGGATAATTTCAAAGGATATCATACTCATGAATTCTACCAGCTTTTAAAACACAACTGAGCAAATTTAAACCTAGAGCCTTACATATTAGAGGACTTGACAGTAAGTTAAACCATAACGACCAATCCTGTCCTGCAGCTTTTCTAGATTATTTTTGCTAAAATCCCGTATGATAGACTAGAATTCAATCCTAGTGTGTCTCCTTCATACAGTTCTCCGCCCGCTTTCGATGAAATCATAGTGTACAATTTTAGGGCATGTACACATGCGAAACTATTAAAATAGGTATGGTCCAAAATAATTAGGAGAGGTAATTCAATGTTATACGGACAATAGTCTAAAAATGGATACATAACTGTTATACAGTCAATATAATTATACTGTTGTATATACTCGTTGTATTAATATAGATAGGTCTCCGGTATCATATAGCAGGTTTTCATTCACGGTATTCACACACGATTGTTTCCCGTACGAGTTTTAATTGTCTGTAGCGGTTTAGTTTGTCTATAACAGATTTGCGGTATTTTTTCACTGTGTACATGGTACTGTTTCTTTGTGAGTAGTCGTTTACTGAGAGGCAGAAAAAGGGTCTGTTGGTTATGGAATCCAAACTCATTGAACGCTAAAAACACTTCTGTTATCTGCAGGAACCAATATCAGAGAGGTGAAAAAAACACGTTTATTCGTTACAAGTGGTGAACAACATTATGTTCTATACGCTAACAAAAAGAGGCGAACACAGCGTCTATTATCTCCGAAAGCCAACACTGGAGAGCGAGAGAATCATGTCTATTTCTCTACGGGAGTCAAAATCAGAGAGAGCAAAAAACATATATTTGTTACGGTCACCAAATCAAAGAGAGGTGCGAAAAAAGGGTCTGTTGTCTATGGGAGCCTGCAGTCAAGAGAAAGCGATTTTTTGTTTACTTTGTATACTAATGTCTATTTGGGTAGTGGTAAAAATAAATATTAGGAATTAATATTAAGAATTGGTTTAGGTAATGATTTTAAATTCAGGGTGGTAATTTAGTACTTTATACAGCCAAAAATATAGTACTGCTTTTGAATGTGAAAAATTGACTACGTGGAAACTATCATCATCATCAATTAGCCTATATTTGTCCACTGCTGAACGTAGGCCTCCCGTAAAATGTTCCACCTATTTCTATCTTGTGCTTCTTGCATCCAATTTGTGGTGATGCGCTTGATATCATCCGTCCATCTAGTCGGTGGTCGTCCTCTGCTTCGATATGCCATTCCAGAATCTTTCTGGTCCATCTATCATCCGTTAATCTTGCAACATGTCCGTCCCAAGCCCATTTAGCCATGGCTATTTTTTCAACTGCATCTGTGACTCCTGTTCTTCTTCTTATTTCTAGGTTTGGTACTTTATCTGTGATGGTAATACCTAATATTGATCTTTTCATAGCGCGTTGTGTAACTCTTATTTTATCTATTGTTCTTTTTGTCAGAGTCAGTGTTTCTGCACCATATGTAAGAACCGGTAAAAAACACTGGTTAAAAACCTTTCTTTTTAACCAAACTGGGATAACAGACTTGAAAATGTTATTCAATCTACCAAAGGCAGCCCATGTGAGACCTATCGTTCTTTGTATTTCAGTTATCATTATCTCGGCCTAAGCGAATCTCATGCCCTAGATATTTGTAAGCTATTACTTGATCGATGCTATGGTTCTCAATCAGAATTTTACCGCTGACTACAAGGTTGGTCATAAATTTTGTCTTTGACATGTTAATTTTAAGACCAATTGTTTTTGACACTTTATAGAGCGTGTGCAGCATTTTTGTAGCTTTATCAACTCTATCAGATATTAAAACGATGTCGTCGGCAAATCTTAGGTGGTTCAGATCTTCCCAATTTTCTTCTTCCCCGTGGAAACTATACGTGGCATGAAAAACAGCAAATCTGGTGGTATATACACGTATATTTAGAAACTCATCAGAATTCATGGTTATTAATTCCAGTTTCAGTTAAAAGTTTTTTGTGCTAGCTTGTATAATATTTTAAGTGTTTATCTATTTTTAGGGTAAAAGTGAATTTATTGGAAGAACTTTAATAATTCCCAATTGTCGATTACATACTTATAATGATGATAATATTACTTTAAAATGGATTAAATGTTTTTGTAACGGAGAAATTTCTGGAGAAGTGCTTGGCGCTTGTGAATATGTAAGGGTATAATAATTAGATATTTTTTTGTGAAATAATAAAAAAAACAAATAAATATTTCTATTTAGCAATAAATCACTATCTTTTTAAGAAAATTTTTGTTTTCAACACTTCCACAAAATTTATTTTAAATTATTATTACTACAGCTATTTCGACTAGAGTGCCTTTCTCAAGTGATCTATTTTTGGCATGTGCTTACACTTTCTAGTCTTTAACTGAATATGTTGAGAAGGGGAGAACTGTTTGTCTCAACTTGTTCATTCAAAATTATGTCTATATTTTTTAATTTGTTGATTTTCATAGATTCTAATAAAGATAGCTTAAGGCCTTTCTTTTGAATGTGAAGAATTTGAACTTCGTCATTAAAAGAATAATTATGGTCTAGAAGGTGAAGTGCGTACGTAGAGTCTGTTTTTCTACTATTGAAAGCCTTTGTATGTTCTGCTATACGTTTGATAAAAGTTCTACCAGTTTGACCGATGTAAGTTTTTGGGCAGTCGCCACATTTAAATTTGTATACTCTGCTGTGTAATTGCTTTTTCTTTTTACTCTTGTTGTTCTTAATACATTTGCCTAAGTTGTTGTTTTTTCGAAAAGCTGGTGTTATTTATTTCTTCTTTATGTGTTTGGCTATTTTTGTTGATATCTTGTCTGTATATGTAATGACAGCCCACATGAAGAATGGACATATGGTGAGTGAAAACGTAACCATTTCGAGAGGGGTTAGACAGGGTGTATTCTTTCGCCACTGCTTTTCAACCTGGACACGGAACAAATATTTCTAGAGGCACTGGAAGAGTACAAGGAGGGCATCAAGATTAATGGCTTACCAATAAGTAATTTTCGATATGCAGATGATACTGTTACACTGGCCGATAACATCGAAGATTTACAGATGATGCTAAATAGAGTAAATACAACTGGCAACCAATTTGGACTGAAGATCAATAGAAAGAAAACTAAATTTATGGTGATCAGTAAAAAGAACATTCAACATATCGACCTGAATATTGAAGCCGAACGTATTGAAAGAGTACACCGATTTAAATATCTGGGATATACAGTAAATGATAAGTGGGACCCAGATGTAGAGATTAATATCCGAATTGAAATGGCAAGATCCAAATTCATCAAAATGAGAAAGCTCTTAAGCAACCGCCACCTAAGCGTTAACCTACGATGGCCACGCCAGCGCCACGAAATGCTACGTACTCTCTACGCTATTTTAATATCTACGGAGTTGAAGGGTGGACGTTAACAGCAGCAACTATAAAGAAGTTAGCGGCTCAAGAAATGTGGCTGTATCGACGCATACTGAGAATGCCTTGGACAGACAGAGTGACCAACACAGAGGTATTAAGACGAATGGGTAAAGAGGTGGAATTGTTAACAACTATTAAATGGAGGAAAGCGTCATACCTGGCCCATGTGTTCCGTAATGATAAGTACAGTCTGCTACAGCTTATCGTGGAAGGCAAGATTGAAGGTAGAAGAGGTTTGGGCAGAAAGAAGAAATTCTGGCTGAGAAACTTGAGAGAATGGTTTTAAATACCAGAAGCTGCGAACATAATACATGCGGCACAAAACAGACAAACCTATCGTTTGATGGTCGCCAACCTTTGGTAGAAGACAGCACATAAAGAAGAAGATATGTAATGAAGTATATGTAATTAAATTTGTATATGTAATTAAAAATAAAAATATACCTCAAAGACTGCGAACCAAAGTGTTTAATTCCTGTATCCTACCTGTACTTATGTACATATGGAACTCAAACCTGGACATTCACTAAAATAAACATGGAGAAGATCAGAAAAACTCAGAAAATTATGGAACCACAGATGCTGGGTATTTTACTCAAAGGCCATAAAACCAAGACATTCGTAATAGAACAAAAGTAAAAAATGCTGTCGAACAGGCAGCTAAACTGAAATGGAAATAGGCTGGACATAACGAACGTCTTAAAGATGGCCGATGGAATAAAGAAATCGGGAACTAGCGGCCATATAAAACCAAAAGACCACAGGAAGACCGCAAATGCGATGGAGCAACGATATTAAAATAACTGCAGGACCAATCTGGAAACGTCTTACAAACAACAGAGATGAATGGCGAGAATTAGGAGAGGCCTATATTCGGAAATCCTAATGGAGAGAAGGGCTCAAAAAAATTAGGATTTTTCTCTGGTGGTGGAAATTCTAATTTCAGTGCTTTTTATGTAGTTTTTGATTTAAACCCATTTCCAATTTTTACACGCTTCAACAAACCATTCCCTCCCCTTGTTTTTTTATTGATACGTTTTAATCACTGCTTCCTCCATAACTATTCCTATCTACTAATCTACTCTATCTCTGCATCATAAAGATAGATAGACATCCAAAGGACAACACG
Organism: Diabrotica undecimpunctata; assembly: GCF_040954645.1. Lineage (NCBI taxonomy): Eukaryota > Metazoa > Arthropoda > Insecta > Coleoptera > Chrysomelidae > Diabrotica > Diabrotica undecimpunctata. The sequence goes on along the minus strand of NC_092811.1, from coordinate 112,442,078 downwards.
TAGTAGCACATGTTCCCAATTATCATCATCATCACTGGCTCGACAATACTTTTTGGGTCTTGGCCTGTTCCAGGATTCTTCTCCATTCTGATCTGTTTCGTGCTTTTTTTCTCCAGTTTTTTTATTTTTAAGGTTGTTATATCATTTTCTATTTGTTCTAAGTATCTCAACTTCGGTCTTCCTCTTGTTCTTTTTCCTACTGGCATCTGTTTAAATATTTTGTTTGGTATTTCGCCTTCTTCCATTATTTCTTCTATGTCCTATCCAACGCAGCCGTCCTGTTTTAATGAATGTTATAATATCCGGATCCTGGTATATTTTGTATAATTCAGAGTTTTATCTTCTTCGCCATATTCCGTTTTCTTTCGTGCCTTATATATGTGTCGCAAGATTTTTCTTTCGAATGTGAGTACCGGTCTTATTATGGTTTTATATATTTGGCATTTTGTTTTTCTTGCGACGTTATCTGATCTTAGTTGCCTAATTAAGCCATAATAACATTTATTTGCAATACATATTTTCCTCTTCACTTCCTCCGTAACGTTATTATCAGACGTGACTAGGGATCCCAAGTATATAAAGTTTTTTACCCCCTCAATGTTGTATTCTCCTATTGTTATATTTTGTGGCTGCCTTATTTCTGCGTTTTTACTTACCAGCATATATTTTTTTTTTGGTCTGATTGATTTTAAGACCACTATTGTGTGCAGCTTGTTCTATTTGGTTGTATGCCTCTATCATTTCTCTTCTTGATCTTGCGATTATGTCAACATCATCTGCAAATGCTAGTATTTGCACGCTTTTATTAATGATTGTTCCTCGTGTATTGACTGTTGTATCCCTCAGTATTTTCTCGAGTACGATGTTTAACAAGATGCATAATAGAGCGTCTCCCTGTCGTAGTCCCATTTTCATATCTAATATTTCTGTTAATTTATTTTGTATCCGGATTCTACTTTCTACTTTTAGAAATTCTTTTATCAGTTCTATTAGTTGTGTTGGTATATTAAATTCTTTCATTGCTTTTATTAAGAATTCTCGGTTTATATTGTCATATGCGCTTTCAAAGTCTATGAAGAGATTATGTGTGTCGATGTTATATTTACTTGTTTTTTCGAGGATCTGTCGCAGAACAAATATCTGGTCTATTGTTGACTTCTGTCTACAGAAGCCACCTTGGTATTTGCCAACTATTTTTTCAGCGTGTGGTCTAAGTCTTTCATAAATGACGTTGGACATTATTTTGTATGCTGCATTCAGCAGCGTGATTCCACGGTAGTTTCCACATTCTAACTGATTTCCTTTTTTATGTAATGGCACAATAATACCGCTATTCCACTCCGCTGCTAGCTGTTTATTCGACCATATCTTTGTTATCAATTCATGTATTGTTTTTTGTAGTGCGTCTCCTTCTTCCTTCAGTAACTCGATGCTATTTGATCCGATCCCGGTGCTTTATTGTTCTTTAATTTGTCTACTGCTGCTCTAATCTCGGCTATTGTTAGTGGAATCTTTTCTCTGTCGTCTGCTTGGTCCAATGGTATGTCAGGGTTCGTCTCTCTCTGATCTCCTTTAAGCTTTTCCGTAAAATGTTCTGTCCATCTACTTAGTATCTCTTGCTGTTCTGTCAATATATTACCTTCCTTATCTCTACACATCGTTGTTCTTGGTTTGAGGGCTTTTCTGCTTTTGTTCAGTCTCTGATAAAATTTTCTTGTCTCTGTTGATTTACTTAGTTCTTGTAGTTCTTGAAGTTCTTTGTTCATATATTCTCTCTTTTTTCTTCGGTGAGTTTTCTTTTTTTCTTTTCGTAGTTGTTTATATTCTTCCTCTGCTTGTCGGGTTCTGTGCCCCTGTTGCATCAGTAAATATGCTCTGTTTTTTTTTGTATGTTATAATCTGACATTCTTCGTCAAACCAGTCATTCGTTCTTGTTCTTGTTTCCCTACCTTCTATGCCTAATACTTCTTCAGCTGCCTCTTTTATGATGTCTCTGCATCCTTCTAACTCCTTATTTAGGTTTACATGTGTTATTCTGTTTTCTAGTTTGTTGTTTATCTTTTCTTTATACTCTTTATTTTTATTTGTTTCTTTGAGTCCTTCTACCTTGTATCGTTCATGTTTAGAGCCTCTTTCCTTTTTGATGTTTGAAATTCTAGCCCTTACCCTACTTTCGACCAGGTAGTGATCAGAATCCGCATTTGCTTCTCTTCTGGTGCGGACGTTTATTATATCCGATTGGTGTCTCTAGTCTCCAATGACATGATCTATCATATTTACTGTATGTCCATCTGGGGATTTCCAGGTACCTTTGTGTATATCTTTGTGAGCGAAGTAGCTGTTCTTTTCCAACTTTGGCGTTTAGGTCTCCATAGATTATTTTTATATCATTTTTTGGGCATAACTGATATACGGATTCTAATTCATCATAAAACTCTTCTTTAATTTCCTCTTCTTTTTCTTCTGTCGGGGCATGCGCATTAATTAGACTGTAGTTAAAGAAACGACCTTTAACTCTTAAAATGCACGTTCTTGGACTAATGGCTCTGAAATCTCTTATAGTATGCTTTACTCTCTTGTTAACTATCAATCCTGTGCCCAAGACTTGATCTTTAGAATCGCAGCTGTAGAAAATTGTATGGCTTCTTTTTTCCATTACATTGTTTCCAACCCACCTCATTTCTTGTATGGCAGTTATGTCTATTTTGTATCTGTCTAGTTCATTTAGGAGATTTTGGAGAGCTCCCAATCTATATAAGGTTCGAATATTCCATGTCGCAACCTTCAAATCGTGTTTCTTTTTCTCGCACAGTCGTTGTCGTTTGATCAGTCCGGCTTTTTTTCCTTAAACGTTCATAACTCATAGTTTTTCTAGGTGAAGGTAGTTAACCTTCAGCCCAACCCCCTATTCGTCGGAGGACCAAGACTCCCTTCTTCGTCATCCCTGACCCCACCTTTCACTGGGGGTTGGTTACCCGATCTCCAGTGGGGTTTCTCAGGTTACCGGCGTGTACCAACTTGGAGGTGAAGATATGAATTGAGTAGGTTAGGCTAAGTGATGCCAACAGGATACGGCATCATGTATTGCACCTCACTACCCCCTTTACACACCGTTCCCAAATATATTATTTAATAAACTAGACTCCCATAAGTGTAAATTTACTACTACGAATAGCACTGGACAATGTACTATTTGTCATAACTATTATCGCTACGCTTCAATAATAAAGAGTACTTATCTAGTAGTATAATATCTACTTAGATTTATTTAAATACTTTATGTTTTTTCAGTATTAGACAAACATATTCAATAAAAATCTTGTTACTATCTAATACATTTTTAAAACTTTTAGGTATTAGAAAATGATACGAATTTAGAAATACCACACAGGGGAAAAGTCTTTGGTATTCCCATGGCTATTAAACCTGTACTAGTGGCTTATAAAGTTGAAATTTTATTTTGGGGTATAAGAAACTTAAGAAAATTGAACCTGATGCAAATTAGAAGACCAAGAATAACAGTCTTTTGTGGGGATTATAGTTTAAATTCTGATACAATAGAAAATGCCTCACGGGATTCCAATTTTATAAATCTCACTGAAAGTATGGTAATAGTAAGTAGAGTTTGAAACACTAAAAATTAACTAAATTCACCTAAATGTACCCTAGTGCATTCACCCCTTTTTTAAAAATGCACCCCTTTAAATGATAGGACTTCGATTTTTGCTATTTTAAGTCCATTTACCAAATAAAACAATAAAACTCCTTTACCGTTGTAGTGCCTTTAACCCCTTTTTTTTAACATAATCAATTTCCTACAATAAAATGCCGTCAGAACTATATTCTTTGTAATTAATGTTGTGCTTTTCACTTTATTTTCAAAATAAAGCTCGTACTGTTGGACATGTAAAGGCGTTGTCTATCTCTTCAGATTTTCCTTTGCCCAACATTTTCTTTTTGTATAAGTTTATAGTCTTTTGTATATTTGCATGAAATATTGAATGGTTATTTCATTTGACATTGTTGTGGAAAACCGTTAATAAATTTGAACATTTTATCTGATTCACAAATGTTTGACTAACCCTTTCGAGTCTGACGGGACGTAACTATCCCAGTCATAAAATCATTAAGTCTGTTGGACTAAATCTGAACCGTTTTACACGAATTTTTATCGTAACTGACTTTTTAAGAAATTAATCTTCTTCTTTAGGTTCCTTCTCCTATCGGAGGTTGGAAATCATCATCGCTATTTTAATTTTATTGGCTGCGCTTCTGAATAATTCTAATGAGCTGCAACCTAACCACTTTCTCAAATTTCTTAGCCAGGATATTTTGCGTCGTCCTGGGTTTCTCTTCCCTTGTATCTTCCCTTGCATAATTAATCTAAGTAATACGTACTTCTCGCCCCTCATTTTAAAGAGGGGCCCCTTCATAAGAAATTAATAACAATTTTAAAAGAATAATTTATGTAAGCGGCAACAATGCGAACCGTTTATCCTGTTATGTTGATCTGCGGAATGTGTTTATCTAGTTTTGTTGATGATTACCAACATTTTTGTGAGTGGAGCTACCTACAAAAAAGGTAAATATATTCAACAAAACTAGATTTTATTGGTAGTAGAAAGATATTGACGCAGAAAGAGGTAGAGGAGGAGGCAGCAGCCATTTTTGCCAGTGATACAGAATCAGATGTCGATCCTTTTGAGACTAGTGGCTTCGATGACGAAGACTACAATCCATCAGGATGCACATTGTGACGAAAATGATGAAGACGGCGAAGGTACGTACCAACCAGGTATTTGGTTTCATAACGATGGAACTTTTTTACCACATTTTTCGGTTCCATCAGAAAAAAAAGTCGATTGTACTCTTCCTCATACAATGACCGATATAGAATATTTCTTAAAGTCTTTCTCAGAAGCCTCATTCGACATGTTGCATATTGTACGACCTTACGTTTAGAGAAATTTGCAAACTGCACCAAGAAAAAAAGAATTCCTACCGATGAACATGAAATTATGATTGTATTGGCTACTATTGGCCTCTAATCATGGCATACAATCGAGTTCCATCTTTTAATGATTATTGGTCACAAAATTATTCTTTAGGAAATTTAGCAATAAAGGTGTAACGAGTCCGTTACTTAAATAATCGTTTACCTTCTTTTTGTGACTGGAATCTTTTAATTTAATTCTAAATTAAATTCATATTGAAATATTCTTAAACTAAATATTTAAATAACTCCCAGTAAATCTTATTTTCTAAGGTTGGCATTAAACTGCGCCCCCAGTGGTAAGATTCTGAAAGTACATTCATTCTACGACGTGTAGAACCTCAACGTGGTTACTTGTCAACTGGATGTGATCGAAGAAAGGTCGTTTCGATCAGAGTAGTAGAGGCTGGGAGTGCCATTTTTTTCCGAATTGAGTTTAAGTTTATTTTATTGTCAAGAGCTGTTTGTTTTAGAAGAAACCATTTGAGTTATTTTGTTGTTTGTACGAGGATACTTTCAGTTGGATCACCCTAGCCGGTAAGATAAAATTACAAATAAATTATAAGGAAAAATCCTTCATATCGTCCGCCATTGTTAGTAAAATTCAGATCTATTTTAATTTCTTCTTTGATAGGTACTTCATATATTTTATACATGTCATATTTCACCTTATTTCATTAAGAAAAATGTTTTATACCTACATAAATTATAAGTATTAGATTCAATATCTCAAATTTTTATTTCCTTTCAAGAGTGAAAGAAACAATTATTTACTTCAATTTCATACCGTTTAAACCGGCTAATATTTCTTTTTTTTTCCTATTCTATAATATATAAAGATCATGCTTTCCGTTAAAATTATCTATTTAATATATCCATACATTATAAAAACATTGTCACACCATTCGAAGGTCACTATTTACCGAAAACCATTAAGGTTTTTATTTCAATTTAAGGTCACTTGCTGACATTTCTTGTATCGTCTTTCAAGGTTGATAACCCTTGTGTTTTTCCTTATCTTTTGTATGTACAAAAAAACATGAAGTAACACAATTGTTCCTTTTAGCCTACTCCCAGAATCCAGTTGCAAGTCAGGGGAAGAAATCTTTTTTAGTTTTTGGGGTTATACTTACTTAGGACAAGGGGAAGAAGTTCCAAGTTCATTTATGGGAAATTTAAGAAGAATTTTAAGTTGACTTATTTGTCTAAGAGTACCTGATACAGGGAATCCAGGTTTGGTGTACCTTTTACCACCTGAGTCTAGTTCTCCACCGGATCATCTTCAAGGGAAACCTACGAAAACCGGCAGGAAGAACTTACTTTTATTTTTGGTTCTCACTCAATTATTTTAAATAACTTTTGCTACATCCTCTTCAAGGTTTTAACTTTTGGTTCCACTTTTAATTTAAATATATATATTCTTAATAATAAATACCTTCAATTTTTTTTAAAACATTAATTATTGTAACTTAATTTAATTATTTATTGTCTACCAAGGGATGAGGTTATAACTCTCCCTTGAATTTCTCTTTGTTAGGTTATCGTGTGCACACATATCCGGAGAATTTTCACTTAAAAACCTAAACAATTCTTGAACGAAAACTAAACTATTAGTGAGTAGTATATAATTATATTTATTATTTATACATTATTATTGGGTATAACTTTGTCACGATTTGAAATTAAGGGGTATATCAGGGGTAAATTGTTTTATAATTATATTCAAGGATTTTACTGTAAATATAGCTAAGTTAATTGTACATAAGAGGTGGTGGTTTAGTATATAAGCATTTAAAATAGTTTGTACCTAAGTTTGGTAATTATTAAAGTTGTGGTTAAAATTTAATATTTCAATTAGTACCTATCTTTCATATTTCAGCAATACAAGATATCTCGGAAGAAAACATTTAACTTCCTGGCGCCCAAGCATTCATTAGAGCAACTTTTATGTTTCATCTGTTTATTTCTTGGTGGTTTTCTTGTCATTAGTTCTTATATCTTACGGTCTCTGTAGGGCATGCAAATTGGCCGAATCCTTCTTTGAGTGTCAAGTGGTCATTCTCCTGCATAGTCGCTAGCCAACACTTAATTCTGTTATATTTTAAAATTCATATTTACCCTTTATTTATTTCTTTTACATAATTTATTTCTATCTAATCCCTTCCATCTTCCGTTATTCCACATATTAGTTCGTTGGTGTATCAAGGTGCATTTTAGAGTTCACCCTTTTGCTACACTGGATAGAGTCACCCAGACTCCTTAGCACAATTTTTGTTACAAAGGGTGATTTCTCGAGACAGCTGTAAACTGATTCTTGCACAAATGTATTTCGATGATATTGTAAAGCCTGACAGTACGAGAAAATCATTTCCAAAATATTGAACGGAATCGGCTTTTCAAAGCATTAATGAGTCAATGGCGTTTAAAGGAAATCTTCCCTAAAACAGTTCTTACTCATGAAACCCATCAAACGGGGAATAAAGATATGTGACGAAGTGACTCTGCAACAGGATATGTTTACAGTTTTTATATATACGAGAAAAGGAAACGGTAATTGATACTAGTTTATTATTGGGAAAAAGAGTAGTAACCAAGTTAGTTAGTAATATAAGGGGAACTGATGTATTATTGTGTTTTGACAGATTTTTCTCATTTATTAGACTAGTTGATACTCTGTCTTATCCAGCGATAGAAACAATAATTGCAAAGAGAGTAAATGTACCTAAATTTATTGGGAAGTTGAATCGTGGGGACTCAGAATTCGGAGTAAATAACCACTGCACCATAGTTTGCAGATGTCAAGATACTAAAGACTACTTATTAGCGGTAAGCAGTCGCTGTGGAGACAAGCAAGTAGAAATTCTCGATATGAACAATAAGAAAATAGACGGGGTGGACCTAACAGATCATATTTTGGGCTTGTATGGCTTTGATAGGAAGTCTAAATAATGTGGCTGTTGAAAATTCTCATGTACCACACAATGATCTAAAAATGAAAGAAAAACTCAATTTTTGCCTTTTCCAATTAGTGTAGATGAGGGACTTATTTCATTGGAAAGAAGACAGACTGCTATTAAAGGAAATGCCTCGACTTCACTTGGACGTCTTCCAGCAAAGAAACAAAAAAATGTTTAAGTGAAAGATCATTTACATATCGAAGGAAAGACTCGTAGAAGATGCCAACGATGTTCTTCTCAGAAAAACGAACTACCACACTATGTTAGAGCTGCAATGTACCTTTGTGTAAAACATGTTTCACATCTTTTCATTTACATTAAATATTGATCTTAGTTTTAATGCTTTTGTTTTTAATATATGAGATTTTATTTGTATTTTCGATTTTTTTTACTAAAATAAAGTAATAATTTGGTGTCTGATGGGTTATTATAGTCCCAAATAAATGTTTCAAACAAGTCTGAGTGAGACATATACGAGGTCTGGCTATTAAATAACGAGACTGCTTATGAAAAAGAGTTTTATTTTAAAAATTATTCTATAATCAAATGCTCTCCTTTAATATATTCTTCTTTCCTCGCCACACACCGTTCCATTCGTTTTTTTCATTGGTTAAAGCAATGCTGGAAGTCTTCTTTTGTTAGAGCTTTTAGGAGCTCCGCCGTTTTTCGCTTCACCTCTTCCATCGACTCGAACCAGATTCCTTTCAAGGCAGACTTGATCTTCGGAAACAGGAAAAAGTCACAGGGTGCTAAATCAGGCGAGTACGGCGGGTGTTCGAGCACTGGAATGCCTCTAGCGGCTAAATAACGCTTCACAGACAGCGCGTTATGGACAGGTGCGTTGTCCTGGTGCAAGATCCGCGGCTTGTTTTTCCACAACTCCGGCCGTTTTTTACGAACTCGCTTTCGTAGCGTTGCCAAAACTTTCAAGTAGTAAGGTTGGTTTACAGTTTGACACTCTGAAACGCATTCAGTCATCACGATGCCGTTAATGTCGAAAAAAAAAATGATTAGCATGACTTTAAATTTTGATTTCGACATCCTTGCTTTTTTCATTCTTGGCGATGCAGGAGTTTTCCAGTGGATGGATTGTCGCAAGAAAATCTGAGCAGATCTGTTGACGGACGAGCTTTTGGTCAGTTGTCAAATTTTTTGGGATCAACTTCGCACAGACTTTCTTCATGTTCAATTCGTGATTTAAAATTTTTCTGACAGTTTCTTTATCGGCGTTTACAGTCTCAGCAATCATCCGAATGCTCATACGATGATCTTCGCGCACAATTTCATTTATTTTGGTCACTGTTTGCGGAGTTGAAACAGAGACAGGTCGACCTGGACGTTGGTCATCTTCGGCGCTCTCTCGGCCTTCAGAAAACCGTTTATACCATTTGAAAACACGCGCACGAGATAGAGAATTTTCAACATAGGCCTCTTATAACAAATTATAGCACTCAGTCGGAGTTTTTTTTTTTTAATTTATCGAGAAATTTCACATTAATCCGTTGCTCATGTTTTTCGTCACACATTGTTATCGGCACGCGAAAAAAACAGGTTCTTTTCTAACCTCTACAGAAAAAATACTACAACAGCGACAAAAACGTGTTTTCGTACTGAAAGAGTAGACACTCAAGGTATGATACATAATGTTCCAAAATCGGTTCGCTTTCGCGCATGACGTAGTCAAGATCGCTTATTCCCGCAACATTTGAATGTAGTTGTATAGGAAAGACTTTTAATTTTAAGTTTTTTTATATAATTTGGCTAATCTAATTATAGTAATTATAAAGAGATGATAAAATTATGTTATTATAATATTTATCCTTTATAAAACATAGGTATACATATATCCTTTATAAGACAAGTTTTAATTATCTTTTATTACACGTAGGTACAGGTTAATTAACTTATACTCCAGAGTTCGATATTTCAGATGTTTAAAAAATACAGAAAAGTGGTAATGGAGGTACACAAAATTTGTACGTATATACATCTACTGAACTAAACACAAAATCAAAATAAATAATGACAAAGTCAACTTTATTTATATCGAATGAGCTAGCTGGCCATCGAATATGAGTGTAGTGAGGGCACACAATATTGCACAACATTTAAAATGACATTTTTGTAATATTTACACATAAAATTATCTTGGTATTATTTATAATAATGATAACATTTTATATTTTAATAATGATAACATGATTTAACAAAGAAAAATATGTTATTTTGGAAGATGCTAAATTGATTTCCTCCGAAACAGTTCTTATTGCAAATTGCATATCAGGCTGAGGCTAGTTTCTTACTTAACAAATCGATATGAAAAAACCATTTAAGGTTTCATGACTAATAATTAATAAAAATAAAGATTTAGACTTACGTCGTTGACCTAGAAGTAGTAAGAAGCTGCTCAACATACTTTTTGGACTCTCTGTGTTCGGCTCTTTGTACGCGTTTCTTTTGGTTGGTTAAAAGGGTAGCCGATGTTGATTTAGGCAAATAAAGACTAGGTACTGCCTCAGGTTTGAGTTTTAGACCCTTTTTAGAAACGTAATTTAAAAGTTCCTGTTGTAGATTTCTTTGGTATTCTTCAGTTTTAAAATGTGTATAACAAATTCTTGCAGTATTACAATTAAAATTATCCTATCTACAACAAGATATAATCCACAGTTTTCTGGTCACGCTATAGGAAATGTATGAAACCTAAAGATTTTATCTTCATTGTCACTATTGCAACAAGCAATTGCACAGCGTACTTTGAAAAAGGTACAAAACCAGATATACAATGGCAAATAAAAACTTTCAGTTTTACAAAAAAATACTATACAGTATAAATAAATAGTAACTAAACACCATTTGTATAAAGACACATATATAAGCATATATCTAAATTATTTTTCTATTATAAAATGGATGACTCAGTCAGTATTGAGATACTTTAAAATATATTTATTATCTCATAACTTGCAATTTGCAATAGTCACCATTGATAACCGATATTATTGTTGAACTTTTGTTTTTATACAAGCTTTCTGTCTTGCCGGTGTAAAGTCGTCTGAAGTCGATATTTATTGTGTTTTGCGTTTGAACTAATTTGTGTCTTATTTTCATATTATTATATTGTTTGATAAGTAAATTTTGCATATAATAATCGGTAGATTATAGTAATGTGTATATTTTTTATTTTACTAAGTTTCATTATAACTCATCTAAAATACCATATTGAATTCTAAAACAGATTTTTCTCCATTGTACTCTATTTTGTTTTTATTTCAGTAAAACTGCTTGGAAGTGAGTGACAGTGAATCAGAATAAGCAAATCTACTACTATTTACCTATTCACAGTATTTCCTCTGCAGAAAATTTTTAAATTTCAAGGGATTTGCATACAAAAAGAGTACTTATATTATTAGTATATGTAAAGGTTTTACGCTACTGAAAATATATTTTTTATTCAATTATAACCAAAACAAAACATTTAAAAAAAATTTGATCACTTTTTAACCATAATTTCAAAATTAATGTGTACGTTAAGCTGTAATAATGGGTTCGAGGTGGTTCAGGCGATCTTAACTACGTCACACTCCTGGGCCAGCAGTCAAATGTCATGCGCAATATCATACCTTGTGTATTCATTGTACCATGCTTCCAGCTATCAAACGCTGCATTCGTTTCCCACTCTTCCCCTCTAGGAAGCCTTCTGCGCGCACAGTCTCGTTATTTAATAGCCAGACCTCGTATTTCCCAAACAAAATGGCGGATGTTAAGGATCAAATTAATCTTAGTTACTTTTATTTTTGCATAATTATACGTTTTAAACAAAAAAGTTTTAAATTCCATACCGATTCTGAAAAAAAAAAAATCTGACTCGAAAGGGTTAATCTTCAATCAGTTCATTTTTTACTTTTTTTAAGATTGGACCACATAATTAATCCTATTTTTTTTATTTTGGCTTAAAAAAACTATTTAAAAAAAATAAAGGAAAGGAAATTGGTATTGACCACAAGGAAGCAGTCATAGATTTGATTATTTTTGATTAATTTTGTAGCTAACCCTTGACAAAAAAGTGGGGTCAAATTTATTGGTTATGAAATTAATTATTTAGCTTATAAAATTAAGTCAAATGGCTCTGTTTTTAGACATTTCCAGAAGAAAAGGAATACGCACCTCCTCTTAATATTAAAATGTACGAAAGTAAACGATTTGGAGTTTATTTGTATGCGGGAGTTCATATTTCCAAAATCACATCTTTTTTTATAGTCCCCATGACTCACGCAGAGAGAGGAAAGAAACTGTCTGATATTTCTGTATACTCTTTTGATAGTTACACATCTACCTTAAGTAAGTGTAATTATTTTTTTGATTTTTTTATTAATTTCATTTGTGAAGAGATGGATTTTAATCAGTATTTGTACCTATTTATTTACTAAAATTAAAAGTAAATGATATTAAAATATCTCAAGAAAATGGTTTTATTAAAAAGTATTATAACAAGAAATAATATTATTTTAATATTAACAATACAGTTAATTTTTCTAGCTGGAACACTTTTAATCCAATACAGTAATCCATTTCAGGCTCTCTTATCCATCCAGTTGATAAAACTGAAGTAGATTTACAAATTGATTCGGCGGAAGATGTTCCCAAAACTGATGAAAAAACACACTTTTCGTATTTTATCAGCCAATGTTGTAATTTTCTGCGAAAAAATACGCATATCCAAAAAGACACAAAAGCAATATCATCAGAAGTTTCTTATGAGTTGCTCTCACAAGAAGCGGAAGAGGAGTATTATAGTGAAGATTACGATTGGTGGACGAAATTTTACGCATCCATACAGGCAAGTAAAGTATATAAAAAACTTTTTATGGGACAAATCTGTTTTGTTGCTATTTGATAAGAAATAAGTTTATTGCTACTTTAAATCTTCTATAATCTCTTAATTTCACGAAGGAAAATACGAGATGTTCGTAATTTATGACAAATCTTGGCAGAAAGGAAACTTCTATCAGAAGACAAACATATTTCTGTATTAAGTGAGTTTATTGTTTATCGAAAATAAAGATCATGATATGCAGGATATTAATAGTTTCGATAATTGAACGATGTCAAGATGTTAATTGCGACGTATTCATATGTCTAGTCGACTGCGAAAAAGCTTTCGACAAAGTACAACACCAAAGAATGACAAAAATACTGCAGAACACAGAATTAAATGACTAAGACGTGAGAATCATTGCCAATATATACCGATATCAGAAAGCCATAATACGAATAGACCAACAAAATCTAAAGAAATACCTATAAATCGTGGAGTAAGACAAGGATGTGTGCTTTCCCCTTTACTTTTTAATATGTATTCATAAAAATTGTTTAAAGGCATTATAAGACCAAAATGAAGGCATATTTATTAACGGAGTACTTATGAATAATCTTAGACGCGCAGATGACACAATACTCCTTGCGGACAGCAGAGAAGGACTACAGGTCTTGGTTGATCGCATTACCCAATACTGTGAAAAGTATGGAATGGCACTGACTACAAATAAAACAAAAATCATGGTGGTAAGCAAGAAAAAGATTGAGGAAGACAGTTTTTATGCTAAAAGAAAACTTTTAGGGAGGGTGCACAGATATCAGTACTTAGGTTGCGAACTAAATGAAGAATGGGATAGAAGTACAAAAATAAAACGGCGTATTGAGATAGCTAGAAGTGCTTTTAATAAGATGAAAGCAATAATATGCAATAGAAAACTCAATATCGAAATTAGAACTAGAGTATTGAGGTGTTACGTGTCCTCTGTCCTGTTGTATGGAGTTGAGGCCTAGACAATTACAGAGGCGATAGAGAAAAAACTCATTAACTTTGAAATGTGGTGTTATCGAAGAATGTGGAAAATATCTTGGACACAACACATAACAAATTCGGAAACGCTACGCAGAATGAAAAAAGATAAAGAAATACTCAACACTATAACGAAAAGAAAAATGAGGTACTTTGGTCACATACCAAGAAAAGAAATACGAATTGATGCGGCTGGTCATACAAGGGAAGGTGGAAGGCCAAAGAGAACCGGGGAGAAGACGCACGTCCTAGTTGAAAAATCTGAGATAATGGAGTGGGAAAACGTCAATAGAACTTTTCAGAACGGCTGCAGATAGAGTCAAATGGGCCATGATGATCGCCAATGTCCTTAGGGATGGGGCACGTTAAGAAGAATTGTTTCATTGTTAACGGACGTTGTGAGATATGGGTGTTTTGTATCTCAAATTAAAACTAGATTTAATATTCAAACATAATAAAAATATTAACAGAGAAAGTTGAATTTCACACTTATCCACCCAAGCAAGAGCGTAGTTATAGAGTTGTCCTCTATATCTGCCTGGAATTACTCAAGTCCAGAATCATTTAAATGTCTATTATACTTAAACTAGCAATATGGAACGCCATCGGTATGGCTCAACACTGTCAAGAGTTAAAAATATTTTTAATTGCAAATAAAATTAATATAATGCTTATTTCCGAAACTCACTTTACAGGTAAAAGTTACTCGAAAATGCCAAACTATAAATTATATACCACAAATTATCCTGATGATACTGCACACGCAGGTTCGGCCATAATTATTAAAAGCAGTATAAAACATTATGAACTACAGGCAACTAAAATATCGCATCTGCAGGCCACAAATATAGTAATTGAAGACTGGATTGGGCCAATCACTATGTCATCATTATACTGCCCTTCCAAGCACACAATAAAAACAAATTAATTTCTAGAATTTTTTAAATCACTTGGATCAAGGTTTCTAGCAGGTGGTGATTAGAATACGAAACATCCTTTTTGGGGCTCTAGATTGATGAACCCACGTAGCAGACAACTACTTCAGGCAATTAATATTAATAACCTTAAAAGTTAATCTACAGGACCTACATATTGGCCAACAAATAGAAGAAAACTTCCAGATCTCGTTGATTTCTATATAACCAAAGGTATAGCAGATAATCACCAAACAACTAAATCAAGCTTCGACTTAACATCTGATTACTCGCCAGTATTTCTTACCCTATCTTCTGAAATAATTTAATCACCCAGACCTACTACGCTGTATTCATCAAAATTTAATTGGACTCTATTTAACTTACTTTATCGTGTCCGGACATGTCATTCATAAAATTTCGGCCCAGTATCGGGCTACGTCGGTTCTATCTTTGTTGGCGAACCAAAAATCTTCGAGGGTACATCGATGAGGACAGTTTCTGCATGTAAGAAAATGTTCTATATTTTGTGTTTCTCCACAGTCACAGTTCACATCATCTTGGTGTACTTTCCCTATTCTGCCATGTTTATTATGCTGTTCCTAGTATGCTAGTTCCTGAGTATTGTAGCAAAATACTGGGTTGTGTAGGAGGAGAGATGTATAAGAAGAGTGGTCTATATATATATATGGGATAAAATTGATAGAAGTAAAATAGATAACAATTAAGTAAAGAAGTAAAAAAAAATATTGAACGGAATGTGGCTAGGCTAGCAATGTAGGCAAGAGAATGACCACTAGAAACTCAAGGATGGATACGGCCAATTTGCATGCCTTTTAAAGACAGTAAATCAGGAAAATATGTATGATGGATAGAAAAGAAGATAAGAAAAATGAATAGATATAATGAAAGTTAACAAAGAAAACAAATTGAGGGCGCCAGAAGAGGGATACTACTCTAAAAAGAGTAACGGTCACTCTTCCAGGTATCGTATACTGCTAATATTAATTAAAGTTGATGTAATAAACAAAAATGCTGTAAATGTAAAAAGGTAAGGAAATATTAATAAAAAAATTATATGCAAAACAAATTCAAGTTTATTAAATATAACTTCTTAGATTTTGACAATCTCTAAGTTACCAAAAAGTATATGGAAATTTCACAATATAATATTTAAAAAAAAAATGTTGAAAACAACTATAATAAAAAGTTGAAAATTACACCGAATAACTCTGATATAGAGTGTACAACCTACATCTAGGTTAAAAAACAACCTTAAACAAAATAATGCTAACGTTGGAAGAACGTATAGCCAAGTAAATATATCATACTAACCTACAATATGACCAACAATATTGTTAAACACCTCTAAATTCAAATATAAACAAAGTAATATATATAAATGGGAACAAGCCAAGTTAAACAATTGAAACGGTCTATTATCCTGAAGGGATAATAACCAGAGTTAATAACACAAGATGAAATATAAAAAAATTAGTTAAGTAAACACATAATGAAATAATTAAAGTTAATAATGAAATAAAAGGTTAATACAAAAAAACAATGGAAGATAATCTCTGGGTAGAATTTGAGCTCAAACTTACCGATACCTTACACCAAGGGGAGTTATATTAATTAATATATATTTATGTTATAAAAAAAAACCTATAACTGGTGAAACAAGATATATATATAGTTCTGAAGCAAAAACCAACTGTCCTCCTAGGTGAAACAGTTGTCTGGAAGCATACTCCCGGATGGCTTCGGTGTCCCAGCGAAGTCCTCCTTGAAGTCCGAAATTAGCACGGAGCTGGTGCTAATTGGCTCAGTTCCGATGATTACGGTCCTGCCCTACCTCTAGGTGCAGGCTGGAGAAAAAAAAAATGAGGGTGGAGTAGACAATACTCCCTGGCTTGTCCCAATGACCCTGATTCTGATAGAGTTGAAGTGGTACTCTCCCTCGGATGTTCTGAGGGAAGTTTATAATTCCATGGGAGGTGGCTGAAAACAATTCCCCGTTACTC
This sequence comes from Diabrotica undecimpunctata, assembly GCF_040954645.1. Taxonomy (NCBI): domain Eukaryota; kingdom Metazoa; phylum Arthropoda; class Insecta; order Coleoptera; family Chrysomelidae; genus Diabrotica; species Diabrotica undecimpunctata. The sequence goes on along the minus strand of NC_092811.1, from coordinate 112,425,348 downwards.
CTAGTCTCAACATTGATAAAAAGAAATCAAAGAAGTGAGGAAAGTTTCTTTCAGCATAAGAAACCGGAGCAAAAAGATAATTATAGTAGATAAAAAAAAACCCATCCAATCGGATGTAGCGTGACCTTGCTTCACATAGAGTAAAAATATAATGGCCTTGAACAAAATACTATATTAGAATATGAAGTAATAAATCTGAATAATAGGATATGGATAAAATACTCTAATGTTCATTAAAATATCTGTGGAAATTGTAATAGATGTTAAAGAGTTACGGAAAATTCAGAATTTTAATCAGATTCATGCCAGAATGATTGTAAGCGGCCATACTATGCTTGAATTCGTGACCCAAGGTCATTCTGAATACCTTAAGGATGTGGGATGTGGGAACAAAAACTTAGTTTTTATAATATAAAAAAAAATATTTACCAGATAGCTAATCAATTCCGTGCTAGAAATTTCACTTCAGCCTCCCGAGTTTCCGGAAAACACCGTCAATTAAATTGTTATGGTTATACTTAGAACATTTAACTTCTTGAAGTAAAGGAAATTCTATGCATTAATTGGATTTTCTTTCGCTAACTACCACCTTTGTACCACTTCAAACTCTCGATCAAAAGTGAATTGTAATTCACAGTTTGTTAACCAAGTTAACTAAGAGCCAGTTTCCACTCCCCCTAATCTCCTGTCATCTCTTTGGTTCGCAATGGTACCAAATTAGATCAGAGTGACAACTTAAATTATTAAAAATACACACTTAATGGGCAAATGAACACTTAAAGTTAGGCAACCCATACTACATCTCTGAAATTATTTTAATATAAATTGTTTATTATTTTAATATAAATTGTAATAAAAGTAACGACTGTTACAGTATGCTGTTCCTAGTTGTTACTTTCCCTCTCGTTTTTATACAATGTTTTCTGTAGGTGAGGAACCGGTCCAGAGTTACTCCAAGATATATAGGTTGGTTTGTGTGTTCTAATGTATTACCATTCCATGCAATTTGGAGTTTTCGTTTGGCTTCCTTTGCGTGAAGGTGGAAAGCGCAGACTTGGGTTTTAGAGGGAATGGGTCTCAGAGAATTTTGCAGGTAGTACGCTGTCATTGTTTTTAAGGCAGTTTCGAGTTTCTCCTCCACTTCTTCAAAACTATTTCCTTGAGCACATATTGCAAGATCGACAGCATAGAGGAAGTGCTTGGTTTCGGTCGGCGTAGGTTGGTAGTTTTTGTATATATTGAAGAACATTGGTGCTAAAACACTTCCCTATGGGAGGCCGTTTTTTTTAACTCTCCACCTACTTACTTTACCTCCAGCATAACGAAAAAACATCTGTTTTGCAGTAAGGAATATACGACCTTACCCAGATGGTGGTCATTGAGAGTTTCGTATAATTTGCGGAGCAATGTTTTTTACCTTACTGTATCATAGGCTGCTGTTAAATCTACGAAAGCATAACCTGTTATAAGTTTTTTCTTAAAGCCCTCTTCAATGTGTTCTGTTACTGCGAAGACTTCACTGGGGCAAAATTTCCGGGTCTGAATCCTCCTTGTGGGATGAGGTGCTTGTCGACATTTTTTTCTGTTCTGGCAAGCATAAGTCTCTCGTATAGTTTGAAAAAGTGAAACAACAGCGAAATAGGCCTGTAGCTACTGGGATTTTCTGTGTCCTTTCCTGGTTTTAACAAGGCTATTACTTTAGATTTCCTATATGATTTTGGAATTTCGCAGGCTTTGCAGCACGTGTTATAAAGTTGCAAGATCCAGTTTTTTGCTCCTTGGCCTAGATGCTTTATTTGTTCACTGCATATATTATCCACACCTGCAGATTTCCCGTTTTTTAACCTGTTTATACCGTCGTGGAGATCTTTTAGTGTAAAAGGAGTTCCTAGGTGGTTTGTCTCCTAATCCAATCTTCTTCTAGTGTTTTGCACAGAGTTGTAAATATTAAAAACCAGGATCTGGAGGTAAAGCGCTATTGTTCTGCAGTCTTCTTGGACATCACACAAGCTTTTGATAAAGTGTGGCACACACACACACACAAACTTAAGTAATGGTGTTGTTAAAACACGAGGAGAGATTGCCAAAAATCAAAGAACAAAACCCGGTTATCGGCTGATGAAGAAATCAACTTGTTACCGTAATTAGAAAATAATGTTTTTGATTAACATTGAATCAGTTTTAGCAAAATTTTATTTCATTTGAAAAATAAAATTCAATGCTGCTTAAATTATTCCTACAAAAGTACAGCAAGTTCTCCTTTAGAGTTTTCACATAAAAAACAAAAACAATCCCATGCCTAGTTCGTACTATGCTAGTATTTTAGTCGAGTAGCGAGTAATTTAGTAACTAAAACCAAGCGTGTCTGAACAACAAAAATTTAGTCGAATAACGCTATTTGCACACATACCGATTGTGGACGGCCAGTATAAAATCGGACGATATTTTATTGGAGCAGGTGCTTACAGACTCACCGGATTTTTACCGGTCAAATAATCAGTTGCTTGGTTGTCGCGACACGAGTTTACTGAATAATAATGAATCCTAAACGATTTGTTGCTATGTGTTTATTGTATCGTCCTATTCAGCACCATAGGATTAAGTGCAAGTGGTGGATTCATCCTATCAATCAAAGCAAAGAACCCACGGGAACATTCTACACTATTTTGAAGAAATAAGGCGTGGTGGTGTTGGAGTTTTACAACTTCTTCAGAATATCTATTGCATCATTTTATGTACTACATAAAAATCACCCATTGCTATCGTAATTAACACTCACTATCAAAACTAGTTTAATCGTATGTGTGTGTACTGTCGATTTCCTTCGTACCTACAGTTTCACCCAGCAATCGACTGGAATGACCGGTAAAAAATCCATGCGTGTGCAAGCCTGTATTTAGTCACCTACGCCACTACTTTCCGGTATTGCCGGCGATGCAGTGGCAGTGGCCGGCTGTTCATCATTTTACCGGCACCGTTCAGCGGTCGACGTGTGTGTCAGCTCCCGTTCTCACATATGGTTCACTAATGGAATTTGGACAACCGGTATAAAATCGGCCGTCCAAAATCGGTTTGTGTGAAATTCCCCTAAATTAATAAGCAATGTAGTCGAGTCGATCCATTTTATTCTATATTTTTTGGACGAGTAGCGCCTCCCACCACGCTACAGCGCTCACTGGTTCACCAGCTAAATAAGTCCGAACAAGTCGAATTAGTCGAGTTTTGTCAGTTGACGCAAGAATGCCCTTTCGCTGGTGCGAAGAAACAACTTTAAAATTCGTATAAATATTTAAAAAATATAGAACTCCTTGTAATTTTGTTATTGCAGGAATAGTATTTCATAAAAAGGTTATTGTTCCGCTGCTCGGGGAGTTTATTTTCATTAACAGAAAATTTACACAACTCTCAGACATACGTACTAAAATTATCAAAGAATTCTTTGGGATCTTCCAATGTTAATTCCTTCTGAAGGCAGTTGGCAGCTACTAGTTAATCTCCTTTGTCGATCCATTTTCGTATCTACAGCTTCTTTTTACTAATCATAAAATTTCCTCATCCATCTCTTCTAAAATAGCCGTTACGATTAACTTAATTAGTTTATTTACTTTATTGCGTTGTAGGCTGTTTATCTTGCAAAACACAACTCACTTGTGAACTGTACTCCAACAAGTGGAAACGATTTTTGGGCAGTAGTATGTATTTTAGTAACTAAATTACTCGCTACTCGACTAAAATACTAACATAGTGCGAACTAGGTTATAGAGCTAAGATAGCGAATGGGCATTAACTCCGAAATCAATAATATCTGAAACATACACACATACACACATATGCATACACATATCCACATAAACATACACACCATGTACTTTTCATTCCATGGAAACAGAATAAAACCTACAATTATATACTTTTTTTCAGAGCTCTGAAAATTTGGACTATCACAGTTCGACAAGAAAACGTACGCTAAAGGTAAATTATATTAACTTATTGTTTTCTTCTTTTAGTACCCTGTCCGAATATCAAACGTTTTCGATCATATTGGCAATAATAACTTTGTTTACGACAACTCAAAACAGATTAGCGGATGTCTCTTGATACCACTCTCAGAGATTTCATTTACTTACTATACTCCTATTACAGGTTAAATGTTTATATACAGCAAACGATGCACCATATACCTGTATACCTAATTATTTTCCTTTTTGTGCTCTCTCTTACCTATAGCATTACATATGTAATGATTGTGCAGATTGACTCCCATATAAATTTGTAACGACGAACGCGTGTATAGAAGTATAACTTCTACTCCCACTGGACTACCACACCCGTTTTTTATATTATATATGTATATTATTTTTTTTAACATTATTTTTCTTCATAACAAAAGTAGTATTTGCATAATAGAGATTTTTAAAATAAAGTTAACCTTTTCGTTTTTTTAATTTATCGATATGATTCAGAACTAGAAATGCAATCAGAATTTAAATGCTTTATAGACATGTTCAGACCATTTTCTATGTTTAAGTGAAAAAGAGCGTTAAAAAATTAATGTTTTTCGTTTTTGTAACTTATAGATATATGACTCAGAACTGGAAACGCAACCAGAATTCAAAGGCTTTACGGATATGTTCCGACCATTTCCCATGTTTAAGGGAAAACGAACGGGCGATGAGGCTTTAGACGAACAAAATATTACAGGTATTTTTAAGGGTTCAATTGCCATCTACAAGTACCCGTTAAACGGCGATAATGATTACGTATTCGCAAATGGAATCCCTTTGGAAAAAAGTTATTTTGATAACTACCCTGAAAATAATCCCTTGCGGTATCTATTAAGAGTTTATTGTGTTAGAGCGATAAACTTAAGACCTAAAGATATAAATGGTAAATCTGATCCATATATTTGTTTAAAATTAAATCAAAAGGAGATTGTAGATAAGGAAAATTATATTCCACGTAGTGTTAATCCTGTATTTGGCCGGTAAGAATAAAAAATGATATTAAGTCTACTTCTATAACTGTTTTAATAAGATCTTATAGAAATTTCTCTTTAGTTTCAATTTGTAGTGACGACAATATTCATTTTATGTTTTCTTCTTAATGACGCTCTCCAGGTTTTGTAATTGTTTTTAATTGCTCTGCTTTAGTTTTGACAAGTACTGTTGTTTGTATGTTGCAGGAGAGTTTTGTGGTTTATGTGTTTTTGTTATTTTATGTGTTATTTTGTTATTGATTTAGGATGCTGGAAAATTTGTGGCTTGAGTGTTTTTGACTTCTAAAAATTATAAGTGTTTGTGAATGTTTTTATGTATTTTTAACGAGAAGAGAGTGCTGTGCAGTATGGAAAAAATATAAAAAAAAATTAGTTGGTTTGTTAGTTCTGTGATATTATGTGGAAATTGTCATGGCTATTTTCTTAAATTTTCTTCTTCTTTTTCTTGTAGTGCCTATCCGGTTTGGATGTTGGCGACCATCATGGCAATCTGTATTTTGCAAACTGCTGCTTTAAAAAGATTTGTGATTGTTGTGGTAAACCACGTAAGTACGTAGATTTCACAGCCAGGAAATCCTTCGACTTCCTGGTCCTCGTTTTCTTTCTACTTTTCCTTGTAGAATTAATTGCAGCAACATATATCTATCGCTGTTCATCATGATGTGACCAAGATATTCGATTTTGGCTGTTTTTATTATGGTTAACAAGTCTTTTCTTTTTTGCATTCTTAATAAAACGTTCTGATTAGTAACGTGGTCGGTATAGGATATCTTCAGGATTCGATGATAAAGCCAGATTTGGAAAGCCTCAATTTTCCTGCAGGTAGCGTCTATGAGAGTTCAAGACTCAACTCCGTACAACGATATAACATCGTAGTAACCTTATTTTTTGGGTACTGATAAATCATGGCATTTGAATAGCTTAGCCATTTTTTGAAATGCGGATCTTGCTTTCTTATACTATATTTTATTTCTAGGGAATGGTCCCAATTTTTATTAACGTTCATACCAAGGTGGGTGTATATTTTTACTCTTTCTATTTGTTGACCATTCATACGAATTCTTTCAATTTGCTGTTCCTTCTTAGAGATCACCATACATTTTGTTTTCTTAATGTTCAATGAAAGTCCATTCATACACACTTCTGTGATTCTATTCACTAACTCCTGAAGTGCTTCATAACTGTCAGCGAATCCCACCGTGTCATCCGCGTATCTGATGTTATTAATACATTCTCCGTTAATTCGAGTTCCGGTTTCAACATCCTCTACTGCTTTTTGAAAGATTTCCTAGAAGTATATTGTTAAATAGCAATTGAACGTAAATTGTTAAATAGTATACATCTTTGTCGGACCCCACGTTTGAGTTTGATATCAAATGGATTTTATTCTCTTTGTTTGATTCCTCTCTGATTCTTCTCTGTTTGATTGCGAATAACTCTTAGATTACAGGTATTTATTCCAATATTTGTTAATATCTTCATCAACTTGTTGTGTTTTACTGTATCGAATGCTTTGTGGTAATCAATGAAGCATGCATAAATATCGCAATTTACATCTCTGCATTGTTAAAATAGCATTAAAAGTGAAACTGGAACAAAACCATAAGTGGAGATATCCAGGATTGGCTAGTATACCTCTTGAATACAAAGCATATGGTGTTCGTGTGTATCAAGATATAAAAAATGCTTATTAAAAGCTTAAAACTTTTATTTTAAAGAAGATCTTTTCGGAATTGAATCATTCAATCATCAGTTTACTAAGAGAGAGAGTAAAAATACCAATATTAAAAACACGTAAGTTGAAATTTAAATGTATAAAAAGAACACGTTGGTTTTTTACTACTTACATAAAAAGTTGTTAAAAAACATTGTTTGGCCACTGAAAAACACTGGAAGGACATCAGTAACAAAAACAATCCTCATGAAATTTACAAAGGTAAATGCAATAGACCGTTAACTTCGCTAATTAATAAAATGACGACCCCCGCAGTTGGTGAGATTTTGTCGACTTACATTACCTCTGATCTATGCTGGTTGACTGAAAGAAAGATGGTATGAAAAATCAGTCAATACCCGTCAACGTCAAGTGGACTTATGTAGTAGGAGCAAAAGTCATTGTGCTTCCGTTTATAAATAGGCCATTTTTAGTGAAGAATTGTGTTTAATATGTAGCAGGATCAATAGCAATTTTTGGTATGTTTAAAAGGGGGGAGAATGTCAAACAATGAGTGACTGTGATGTAAATTAAATTTGGTGTACCAGAGTAAGACAAAATTTAAGTTATTGAAAATTAAATGATTATCAAAAGTGAAAAAAGAATGTTATTACCTAATTATTTCATTGTATGAAGTAAGTAAAGATAAAAGTTGATTTGAAAATTATGGAAGATAAATCGAGGCAAAAGACAAGAAATAGGAGATATGAACGTGAAGATGTAAGCTGGGGATACTGACATTGACTGTAATAAGGAAATAATAGATGTAATGTGAGTATTTATAAGAAAACCTGTGTAATTAGTTAGGATGGAGATTATGTGAGAGGATGGGAAATTGGATATTGGAATAACGATGTTAATGTATTAATTGTGACAAGAATAGTGTTAAGTACGACAGAATATATAGGGCGATAATTAAGCTATGGGAAAAGAGAAAGTAATGTAGAAGTAAGTAAAACTGGATGTGTAGTTAAAAGGAAGAAAGTTGGAACAGGAGAACAATTGTCGATGTAGTGGGACGAAGTCTCTATTGAGGCTGGTGTGATGATTAACACAATTGGGAATATTTTTCTTTTCCTTAACGATCTCCAAATCCTCAAAAAGGTCAAGTTTGAGATAATCTCTACCTGGGATGTTATGAAGAAGAGAAATACCATCTGGTATCTTGATTGTGTGATTGTGATATTTAAGATGATGGGAAAAAGAAGAACTACTTCTTTTCCCCTTAGAAACTTAGAATGTTCATTGGCTCTGGTTACCAGAGATCTACAAGTTCTACCAATATAAGTGGCATCACAGTCAGAACATTGAAGTTTATAAACTCCACTGCGTTTGCTGAAGTCAATAGAGTCCTTACTATTGCATATTGATCTACTCACTTTATTGTTTACTTTAAAGGAAGTAGAAGGCAAAAGAAATAGAGGTAGATCTCCCACACGATACACGGACCATATTGTTGCTACCATTGGCGCTCCATTGTCAGAATGTGCTAGAATGGCAGAAGATAGAAAAACGTGGAGGAACATTGGGAAATTTAGTTAATAGCTTCATGATATCACGATACCTGCATCAGGTTAACGACTAAGAAGAAGAAGAAAGGAAATCTTAACATTTTCAACAGAATTCAGGATAGTGTTTTTGATTGATTCGGAGAGTGTTCGAACAGTGAAATGGTAATGAGAAGTAAGATGAGGAATCTGAAGTAATGTTAGGGTAAGCTGATTGTTGAATCAATTTACGTTTCTTTTTATAAATGAGTTTATGGATGATATCAGGGTTATAGCCATTATTGAAAGCAATCTGTTTGATTATGTTGAGTTCTTGGTTGTAGTTAATGTTGGATAATGGGATGGTTTCTAAACGATGAATGAAACTATTGAATGCAGCTAATTTGTGTGAGATGGGATGGTTAGAATCTAAATGTATTACATGATCTGTTTGTGTAGGTTTTATGTAGATGCTATAATCAAAGACATTGTTAATTCTATTGATAGAAAGGTCCAAGAAATTGATAGAGAAGTTGGACTCTAATTCCATAGTGAATTTAATATTGGAGTAAATATTATTAATAGTGTTAAGTAAGGAAGAAGCTGTATTTGAGTTACCTCTAATGAATACTAATCAATCATCAACGTAACGGAACGAGTGTAAAATTGCATTGTTAATCATGATTTGAGTGGATTTTAGATGATTCATGAAGAGTCAGCTAAAAAAGGGGAAAGACAACTTCCCATGGCTAAGCCATCAGGTTGTTTATAAAAAGTATTATTAAAAGAAAAATAATCTTGTGATAAACACAAGGAAAGTATCTCTATTATTGGTGTGATGATGAGGGATTGGTTGATTTAGATGTGAAAAGGTCGTGAACTAACTGAATAGTTTCAAGTTTAGGTACAGAAGTAAAGAGATTGCTAACGTCAAATGAAAGCATGGTCATATCTGGTAGGAGATTGATGTGATTGAGTTTGGATATTAGTTGGGATGAATTTTTGATGGAAAAAGTGGGAGAAAAACCAGTTATGTCCTTGATTACTCTAAGTATGAATTTAGAAATTATGGAGACATGGGTGTTGATGAAACTGACTACTGGACGGATTGGAATGCCCTCTTTGTGAATTTTTGGAAGATCATAAAGTCTAGGAATTAATGGGTTGCTAGGGATTTTGTAATATGGCGCATGAAAATCAGTGAAAAAAGTAGAATATTTCTTGTTTGTTAATGAATCTATTCAGTGGGTCATGTGGAAGTACTATGAAGCCATTATTATTCAAAAAGGTGTAAACTTTGTTGATGTATTCAGTGTGATCCAGAATTACTAATATTATCTTAAAACACCTTAAAATAGCACTTCTATGCTAAGGAGAGCCTCTCTCGTACCCACTGCGTCCCGAAAACAATACACATAGAGCAATAAACGTTGACTTTCGGCATGATCTTGGTATTACTCCGTTTAAATATATGTCATTGAATATTTTTGTTAGTGGTTGAGTACCGTCGGTCTTCAATAGCTTTATGAGTTTAGCATATGCGTTGTCAAGTAGAGGAGCTTTGCCATCTTTTAGTTGTGATATTGCTTTTTCCACTTCATCTGTTGTGATTGGTAAGTGGTCATTACATATGTAGAACGAAGGTTGTTCGGACCTATTATCATCAAAAAGTTCTTGTATGTATTTAGTCCATATGCATACCTCTTGATTTTTATCTGTGATGATGTTTCCCTGTTGATCTTGCAGTTTGCTAGCTGTGTTGAATTTTTGAAGACTAGCTGTTTGTTTTAATTTTTATGCATATTAAATGTATCGTGTTTTTGTTCCAACAACTCTATCCCTTCACACTATGTTTTTAACCAATTTTCTTTGACCGTTCGTATTTCGGCTGTTATTTGTCTCTGCATATTTTTTTACATTTTTTACATCTTTTATTTTCTTTTTTCTTCCATGAGTTGCAGTATATTGTCATTCATCCAACTTTTCCTCTTTTCTTTATTTTCTATTAGATGTTCTTCTCTGATCTTGTTAAAGGTTTCACATATATTCTGGAGTGATTCTTCCCGATCATATGTTTGCTCCATGTTAATTAGCTTTTCTAAGAGAATCCGTGCGACTGTCTCCTTTGGTTTTTCCTTATCTGTTAGTCTTCTCATATCACATTTTTTGTTACTTTTCTTTTTTGTCATCTTTTTAAATCTATACCTAAATTTCTCAATAACAGGAGTATGATATGACGATACGTCAGCACCGGGGTAACTTTTAACTAATAGGCATTCATTACGAAATCTCTTGTTTACCATTATGTAATCAATTTGATTCCTTATTATGTTTTCTGGTTGATCTTGCGGAGAGTACCAAGTATACAAACGTCTTGGTGGTAGTTTGAAGAACGGATCTAGTACCTATTGCAAATTCTTTTTCCTCTACAAATAGTTTTAATCTTCTCTCCTTTTATTTATCTTCCCTAGACCAAAATAACCAATTGATTCACTGCTTTTCCCTTTACAAATTTTTGCATTCAAGTCACCCATAATACTAGTTATATCTTCTTTTTCAACTTGTTTAAGTGAATATTTCTTGAGACGAGTGCAGGTATTATTGTGAAGTGATATTGTGAAAACAATTATTATTATTAGTATTATTTTGTAAAAATTTCGACACGATGCTCAAACCCATCGATGATTATATCGAAACTTGGGCACTAGGCATATTTAGTTCTGTTTACGTAAGAATCTTTACTCACGAAGGTTTTTTCATAAAAATATCCTGTGAGGTGAGGAATCCAGGTAAATCAGAATATTCTTTTTCTACATTGGCTATACAATAAAGGTTGTAGGGAGCGAACGGTCTTGAATTCTGTGATTTTGAGGTTTTGTTGCTGGAGATGACTGAAATGGAGTGTGTTCTCAAAGCGGCTTTTTCCGTCCCAATAGATAAAATGTAGGGTGATATCATGTGGCATAACTTTGGTAAAGTCAATGTGGTTTAGAGGTATTTCAGGTGCATTTATCATTTTAAAAAAGCTCCTTTAATTTGATAGGTACTGTATCTAATGTATGTTACATATGGTATTCTTTTGGATTATTTATAGCATATATGAAGTTTGCCTTAAAGTCAATGCATAAGAGAAGGATGGTTGGAATTTAAGTTATCGTGGTGATGTGGTCACCAAATAAGTCAACCGATTTGCGATTTCTTGTAATTATGGTTGAATTTTAGGACTATTAAGTTAAGGAAATTCAGTTACAGCTTTTAATTACAGATATTGATAAAAGACATGATTTTTGTTTTATCCTTTTAATGTTGTTGGGCTCTTCATAGCTGCATCTCTATAATTAAATTTTTACATAAACCTAAATTTCAATATTTTATTTCTTGTTTTCAGTTGCTTTGAATTTAGCGCCACTTTTCCTCAAGACTATTTATTAAAAATATCCGTATGGGACTATGATATGACAACAAGCGATGACCTTATTGGAGAAACAGAAATTGATATAGAAAATAGATATTATACCAAACATATGGCATTTTGTGGAATACCAGAAACTTATGAAAAGTTAGTGTGTTTTAATTTTTTTTTTTTTATTCGGGCAGAGATCCGAACGGCATCAGCTACATTAATTAAAATATAAAAAGGCCGAACAATATCAAGGAATACTAAGCTCAGGTTGGCCAATGCCTTTTTTTCTCATTGCTACGTATGCATCTGAAACATGGACCCTCAAAACAACCGATAGAAATAAGATCGAAGTCTTCTAGATGTGGTTCTACAGAAGAATTATATGCGTGTCCTTACCGAATACAGAATCAATCGGTCAATTCTGAAAGAGCTTAATCCAAAACATAAGCTATTAAGAAAAGTAAGCCGACTATACCTAAATTAATTCGGATATATAGCAAGAACAACAGGGACTATGGAATTATTAGTAGTAGATGGAAAAAGGAATGAGGAGGTTGGCGATACTGTTGATAGGCCAAGGCTCACGAAGGGCTGTAGCGCTAACTGCGGAGGATGAATATTATTTCTTTATAATTCAGTGGTCAGCAGTATCGTATTGATTTTGATTGGGCACTTCTTCTGCCTCACAGTTTGTCTTTCCGAATGTTGTGACAAAATAAGTAACTCCTTTTTAGATCGGGATATTGTGCATGGAGAGGACAACATAAACCATCATGTATTTTACTGGAGATCTGTAATAAATGGAATGTCGGGATTCCTGAATATAAAGAAAAATCAGTCAAGATTGGAGAAAAAGAATTTTATACAAATAATTTTACATGTGAGTATTATTTTGATATCAGTAAGTATGGATTGCTATAAGTGGACAAAGGCTAAAAATTTAGGTTCAAATAGAATACTGGAAATAATTTTTAGATGGAAAAATCCGTGTAATAATGAAAACTGTCACTCACGGACTTCATAGCATTCGAATCTTAGCCTCGCCAAATATTTTTAGGCCCCTTTGTTTTGTAGGTTCTCCTCATTTTTGGCAGTTCAGGAGCATGAAGGTGAGACGTGCTCGTTAAAATGGCTCGTAAATATACCAAATACTTAAAAAAATATGCAGAGAACGTTTGTAATCATTTCTTTACTGGGGAATGACCCTAATCATATTGACATTTATAGAAAATGTATATCGTTATGTCCTCAAATGGATCAGTCACGTTTATTTGTTTGCTATAGAGCAGGAAAATGTATCAAACAACTGGTTGGGAAAAATTCTATCGCTAAAATTTATACAAAAATTGCATAATTTTCAAAATTCCATAATTGCCTAAGTTTACTTGCAAATTCTGGAGCAGATATTCTTGCTTTAAAGCAACACGGACGTTGAAAATCTACGAATATCGCTGAAGGGTACGTAGAGCAATCTCTTCCAAAAGAGCGAAAAGTTTCGTACCAAAAATTATAGTCTAGGTGCCACACTGCAGGATAGCCTCATAAGACCTCGACCCCCAAATATCTCATGCGATACTTTCTGTACCGGGTGCTTTTTCTCTCCAGCTTATCCAAAAGTGGTCATTTTGAAGGAATGTATCAAATTTATTAATAACGTATTGCTGTTTAATGAATGCAAAAGTCGACTTCGTGAAATATCCGAAACAAATCTTGTCCGACAAAAATTTTGGTTCCATAAGGGAGTCCACCAAACTAAACATGCCAAAAAACAACTTCAAAACATTTAGTAACAACAAGCTGAAGTTTAAAAATAACGTGAAAAATACTATTTTTACATTGTCCGACAAAATGTACTCGCCGATTTTTTCATCCAACGGTGAAAATCGGCTTTTCCCCGAGTCTGTGGAAATTTATTAATAATTGTCGGACAAAAAAAAATTAGAATCGTGAAATATTTACATACTAAATGGAATATGTGTGTGACAAATAAAAAAAGTTTATAAAATAATTATTAAAAATAAATAATTCATTGGTAGATTGAATTTCTAAGCATTTTGAAGAAGGGGGTAAACTTAAACGAATGATCACCTCCTGAAATAAAAATCCTGGCTACGTCACTGCATAGGATGTAGGTAGGCCCTATTTTTGCATAAACTCAAGATTTCTCTAAAAAAATAGGCTAACGTAGCGACATCGAACATTATACTGATCCATCAGTCAAACGTCTTTGTCCAAAAAGCTTCATTCATAGTAATAATATAAGGCAAACCACAGATTTTTCACCAAATTACATAAAAAAAAATAAACAAAACACAACTAAAAATCTTTTAACATTTTACTCTTTTTATAAGATTGATTATTTTATAAATTATCTTAAATATAAAAAATTGTTCGGCTGCCATCTAACGGACGATTACCAAACCAATTGTTATTTTTTACAGCTAGTGGTGACCGTGAGTATGATCAAGAAGTTCTTGCTTTAACCGCACTGAGGCGCTGGAGAGAAATGCCTCTAGTTGGCTTCCCTTTAGTACCCGAACATGTCGAAACGAGATCGTTGTTTCACCCCTCGAAACCAGGTGTCGAACAGGTAATTCGTTTTTATGAGTAAATAAACGGAAAACTTTTTTTTAAATGTAATAGTTCTATTTCATAATATTAAAATAATTCCGAATGCGTTCGTTTTTTTGTACAGAAAATTAAAAAGTGTTTATTTCGTTTTGTTTCTGAACTTTTCACTTGACTTGTAACATCTTGAGGAAACTATCAGTTTTCTAAAATGTTGGATTATTGTATTTATTATAAATTCGTAGTGTTTTAAATTTATTTGGTACTTAAAAAAAAATAAATATAGAGAAATTTGTGTGCTTTTAATATCAACGATTTTTTTGGGATATTGATTTTATTTCAAAAATATTTAGTCAATTATTATCCTTTAAAAATTATGTAGGGGAGAGTGGTCCACAGTGAGATGGTTTTTAGTAATTCGAGATTTTTTCACAACTTTTTTTATATATATTGAAAACAAACAAATAATCCTGTAAATTGGCTTTTATTTTGCAAACATACACAACAGAAATAGATTTGAACTTGAAAACATAAGTGTAAAAAAAATCTGTTTGACGTTGCAAAGTGTCTCACTATGTCCAACAGTGGTCCAGAATGAGACACACAGTGGTCCACAACGGGACATCGTTCATTGAACATGTAGTAGGCTAAAATTCTCTTCAAACTAAACACAATTATTTTGCCTCTTTGTTTTTCCATATAACATTGGTGCAAGTAAAATCATCCCTATGTCTTATGATATAACACTAGCAATTTCAGGAACGTTTGGATAAAAGAACTTGTTCGATTTATTTTTTCTTCTCAGATAATTGATCTCTTATTAGAAATCATCGGAAAGATTAGTCAAATTTTGCCAAACAAAATATTTTACTGACTTTTTGCTTGCAAACTTTACAAGAACATAGATATCAATGACTGCATTTCTATCCAGTTCTTTGAATCCTATTGTTGGAGCATCAACGTCGGCATCATATTTAGATGAGCTGGTCAGGGATTCTGCTTGGTCACTTAAAGAACTATTTTCGGATTAGATAAATCGTGTTTTTACTGTCTTAGCTCTAGGTTTGCGTTTTTCGGTGTTCTTTTTTTCTCACACTCATTTCCTTGGAGCGACTTTGGGGTAGACTCGAAACTCTTGGAGGCTCGAAAACGATTTTCTTGTCATGATGGTTGCTTAAGAATCATGGTCAATAGTAAGTGTTGGTATCTAAATATCAAGATTCGAGTTAGGATCCTTTTCTCCATGTTTGTCATTTGTGTAGGAATCTGAAACTAGAGATTCGACATTACCATTTGAAGATGTTGACTGTTCACGATCTGTGGCAGAACTAGGAAGAAAATCTTATTCTGCAAAAACATCCAAATCATAAAGGAAAATAATTGATATACGGAATCCTGATGTTATATTAATTGGAGTCATTGAATGCTAAAATGCACTCGTAATACATTTTGGTATATCGTATATGGTCATTGGAACTCCGGGGTGGTGCATGAGCCAATAGTCGACAGCTCTGTTATAGTGTGCTTTAAATAAAAAATAAACATCAACATCTCATAGTTGTAGTTTATTACTGAAATGGGGCGGAAAAGTTAAAATAGTCACTCCTGTGAATCTGGCTAAATCCATACATTCTATTGAAAGACGGCTTTAGTGGTTATCGAACAACGGGAATGTTATATTTTCGATTGAAAAATTTTTATGGTTTATGGAACAATAACTAGCTGTTCATCCAGCTTTTAGGTGTTGCAAATCAAAAAACTACCAGTTGGCTTATTACGAAGCATATACGATTTCAAATGAGCAATAGGAAATATAATAGCTGGTGAAAACGTGTTTCCTGAAGCACTTATCAAGCATCAGGTCGTTACTTAAGACACTCTTTCGGCACTAGTTATTTGACTCACTTGTTTAACTCCCTTGGAAGCAATCACTTTTTTTGGTTTCTGCACAATTGTCGTCCCAGTTTCATCTAGATTCCACATTCTAGAGCCATCAGCAAAGCTTTCGTGCCTGCTTAAGACATTGTGCAATTTATCAATTGACAAAGAAAATTGACACATTATGTTTATTAAAAGATGTAGCACGCGAGCGACTAAATACATGTCTGTTGCTCAAGTTAGGCGATCGTTTTAAAAATAATTCTCTCATCTATTCTTGGCCTGCAGCTCTATTATCTAACCAATTATTCGGAATCCGAATATTATTTTTTAAGCCATTTCATATGGTAAACAGCGGCATCCAAGAGTAGTTAAACCGTAGTTAATTTTTGAGTACACTCCGAGGTAACCTGCTAGTGCAAATTCTTGTTCTTTTGACATAATTTGGCGGCATTCATAGAAAGGTCTTATTCGTACTTCGATATCAGGGTTATTCCTTTGTTTTTTCACGTATCTGAAATAGAGAAATTATTGTTTATTGAAAAAATAAAATCTTTTACGCGAAACCTAATCGATCTTCATTTCCTTTACAATTTACCTTGCTAAAGTCTGAAATGACACCCCCTTCAGTTCTGCTGCGTTTCGCGATGAAAACCCTTTTTTGTGACTAATTTCACGGTTGTCTCATTAAATTGTCAGAAAAAGAAGCCATGTTAGTCTTTCTAATTCTATACCTTACCATGATCTACAAAAAAAAAGAAACAAATATTATGAGTTTGTATAACTAACGTCCTTAATGGAGTACAGTGAGACACATCTCAGTCTGCCCCCCTAAGGATTGTCTTACTATACCCCACAGGTACAATTTGAACAAAGTGTGATATTTTTTCTAAATTTGATAAAAAAAAATAATATCGCTACCTAATTACATGCAGAAATACCTAAGCTTTAGTTACCATCAATATCAAAGTACTGACCCAATGCACAACCGAATAATATCGGTCCATGAGAGGAACAATATAATTACTTTCGGGAGAAAAAATCACACTACCAGCTGACACGCAAAAACGAACAAGCGAACTGAAGTTAAGATTTGCTGGTAGACTCTACGTGTTGAGACAACCTTGTGGTGGGGATAGCATGCAAAGTTCTGTTGACATATCCTCAGAAAATGCATTGTCGCAATGTGGACCACTCTCTACTCATAAACAATAGTCCAACAAGAGCAATTTTTTTATGTTTCTAGGCATTACTGGTAGAAAAAACACCTTTGCTTGTCCTCAATATCGACAGAAAAGTCATCCACATATTGGACAATTTTAAAGGGATAGTTAGTCAGTTGGGGGAAGGGAGTGAGGGAACTTCCAATTAACCCTAACCAAAAAACATAGAAAAGATAAACCCGAACGACATAAAAGACATAAATAATAACTTATCTGCATTAAGTTTCCTTAATTTTTCGTCTTTATTGGGTTGAATTTGTCTGTCTGTCGTTTAAGTTTCAGTTTAAGCCAGTTAATATATTTCTATGTCTCAACAATTTTTTTCTTTAATTTTGGACCTTGTTAAGGGGATTTCTTTATTCCCTCTATGTATCCTCCACTGTATTAATTATTTTTAGCTTATGTAAATCAGCTGCGTACAAGTTAAAACACAAGGGGCTCAGATCGGCCCAGTAAATAAGACATGAATTACACCATCTGGACCAATAAGCTTATAGTGTATCTTAAAAAGATTTTTCCAAAATTCTAGAAGTGAGTCGGCAAAGAGGCGCATTGCTGGAAAAATTTAATTTCATATTAAGGATATTTATATTTAGGGATGTTTCAAAACTTCGTGAACCATGAAGCCGAAAAAAAAATTTTAATTTTATACTCACTTCAATATATAAGTATTAAAAACGACTGCTGAAAAAAAAAACATTAACTACTTTAACTATTTTACTAATGCAAAAACTCATTTGATTCTGTTTTGTTATGAAAACGCCCTGCAGACGTTGTCGGATTTCATAGGTTCGTTCGTAGATTGACGTCACCAACTGAGTGAGATAGGCTCACGATATTTCACTTTTTATTAAATCGGCAAAAATACCAAAATTTATTTTTCTTTATTAACTTTACAAAGAAAATAAAAACAAGCTTTCTATTCCAAATCTCGTATCGAACATCCTCTAAAATTCCTTTTTTACCAAAACCAAACCTCTCGTTTTCTTTTATACCATTTCCAAATATCTCTTCCTTGGCCAATAAACACCCTTGAATAACACTTATGTCTTTCCCACGCTTTATTTCGGTGAATCCTCTTCCTGTGTCTCCTCCTTTCGTTTTATTATACACACTGCATACTACCCGCTTCTGGTATTACTGCTAATCTATCTTATCTATAGTTACAAACGCTTACATACAACTAAAATTTAATTTTCAGAAAATCTGGCCCTGTAACTTACGTATTGTTGTATATCTCCCTTGTTTTGTAGACAGGTATCAATATACTGCTTCTCGATTCGTCCAGCATTTATCCCACTTCCATAAGTCTATTTAACAAACATATTAGCCAACCTGCTCCTGTCTATTCAAACTGTCCAAATTTCCCCAGGAATATCATTCGGTCCAACTGCTTTTTTTTTCTTTACGTGTCATATCAGAATTTTTTAACGTTGGCGAATCACCATTGCTAAGTCTTCTCGATTATCTGCCACATCTGAGTTCTAAGTATCTGAGTTCATTCACGAATGTTTTTTAGTCAAAAACCTGTTTTCTTCTTAGTCCTTTTCGACGTTCTATTTTGTCCCTAAGAATTAATTGTAGTAGTCTACATCGATTTTCTCTCTCGTCTTCTCAAATGTAAAAAGTCTGTTTTGTCATGTAACATTATGAATCTTAATCTTAAGTTTTACAATTTGAACAATAAAATATCTTAGTTCTTAGCGATACATTGGCACATTTTGCATGAAATCAAATTTCACATTTAAGACATTGAATCATATCCTCGACTGATTCAGACTCACATATTTCACAATACCAGCTGTCAGATTTAGCTACAGCAAATTTTACTCCCTTTTTCACAACCAATTTTTGATAATTTTAAAGTGATTTTAACCGATTTTACTTTAGATGCCTTAACTCGTGCTTTAACTTCATTTTTGTAAGGGGAACTAGTCAATTCAACGGCGTTCTGGGTGCGGCAAACTTTTGATGGTTTTGATTTTTTTATAGGCAACGGCGAAATATCCTGAACTGAAATAGTATTTAGGGAAGTTGATGCTGCTCTCTTCGTTTGTGCTGCCAATAAAATATTATCTTCTTGAAAAGAGGATGCTTCTTGTTTGGATTCATGGTTAGCTGTTTACTGTCAAACATTATTGAAGCTGCAAAATCAGTTTCTTTAAAAACATTTTCATCTATAGGCCAAATGCTACTAGCACGAAAAGTTCTGCGCATTTCTCACTGTTACAGCAAGTCCATAGCCTCTCCAATTTTTCCGGAAACCTGAAACATTGATATAGTTCGACCCACGTTATTTCGCAACCATTTTTGGATGCATTGTCCATAAACATTTTGAGAGGCTCTGAAAAATCCAACATCCAACGGTTGAAGTCTGTGTGTAATGTGACTTGGTAACTGTAATAACCTTATTCCAATATTCCTGGCAATTTGTAGAGCTTTTAGGTTTTTACTGTGGGTGCTGTGACCGTCACATAATAATAAAACAGTGGTCTTAGGGCTTGACTTAACTGTTTCTATGAAATGATTAAGCCATGTCACAATAATATCGCTACTGATGTATCCAGTATCGCTAATAGTGACAATGCTGCCAGGTAGAAAACCAAATGAAAGTTCCTCTTGAAAAGCTTTCATCTTAAAAATTATTATGGATGGTACAAACTGCCGTGCTGCACTAGCACAACAAACCACAGTAGTATTTACTCCTCCCTCTCTCCACTAGAAATGCTCACAATTTGATGTTTCCCTTCTTGGCTAATATTTTCTGACATTGCCTTTGTACGGTTGAGCAGCTTTCTCATCGACGTTGAAGATGCGTGTGGCGGTCAATTTTTCTTCTATACAAATTATTTGTAAAAGTTTTTAATTTTATCAATGTGTGCTTTGCTTAATCCTGCAACCCTTGCCATTGATGTTTTCTCCGGCTGCCATAACGATATTTCTTTATGATTTGACATGAAGCCATAACACCACTTTTTGCCTGTCATACGTTTAACTGTGTTGAAATTGTATTTCAAATTGTTACTTGTTGTCAATTCAAATGCCAGTTTGCGGACATCTTGTATGCTCATCCCGAAGCTTCGATCTTTGAAAATCAAAATATGTTTAGCCAATTCTGCTTCAACTGCTTCATTAAATACAGTAAACCTGCCTATTTTTTTAATTGCATTATTTGCCCGTTTGTTCTTTTTAGTGTAACTTTAGGTACTTTAAACAACCTTGCACATTCGTTAAGCCCATAAGAACTCTACCAAGCACCAAATGGGGCTCGTTTAATTTACAATATGGCTGCCTAAATTGGACCGGTCCAATTTACAAGTCAACTGCTGGTCCAATTTAGGAAACTTTGTTATAAAGCTAAACAATATCAAATTTCACCCACAACAGGTTTTACCAATTTGGAGGTTAGGCCACGAAAATAGTCCCTATCCCATGGCCTCTTTAATGAATCTTGAGAAATAAAGATATTATAAATGTTGTGATTACTTACTGGAACGCTAGGTAGTAGTATCTTTGTATCGGAAGTTAAATAATCACGAAAACACTAATATTTTCTCAACCGTTGTTTACAGCTGCATACGTATTGCAACTCTAACAAGTTTCGCAATGTAGTTCTAGTTGGTATTAACGGATATCACCATTTGTTGTCGATTCGCTTAAATCTGCAAAAGTCCAATTTAGGAGCCGGTCCAATATAGGAGACTCTGCCCTACATAAATAGAGAGAAATTACTATTATACCTACTTGGCGAGTTTGACAACCACGAGATCAATAATGTATAAAAGTTTTTACTTCACATTGCGTCTTAAGTATAGTTATTATTCTCTGGTTAAATACATTTTGCAGTAGTTGGGTAAAAATTAGAACGTCATTGTTTTTCAGGGAAAACTTCAACTCTGGATAGACATATTTCCAATAATCGATGTACCTCCTCCAAAGAAGATAGATATATGTCTTAGAAAACCGACGCCGTATGAGCTTCGTGTGATTATTTGGAACACAGATGAAGTTTTACTCGACGAAGACGACTTTTTTAGCGGCGAGAGGAAATCTGATATTTACGTTAAAGGGTAATTACTTGTTATTTTTAAAATTTCATGTTAATCGAAGCGGTTCTTTTAAAATACTGAGCAGAAACAGAAAAAGAATGCACTACATGTTATAAGATTATATAAACAAAACTGAAATCCTCGAGTAAATTCTGCGTAAAAATACGAGAAATAGCAGTTTTTAAGACCGCATAAAAAGCAGACTGTAAAAGACAGACTATAAAAACAGTTATATGTTATAACTCTTGGATATCATTGATCATTATCAGCAAATGCTAAAATCTTGTCATTCCAAATTCTTTTTGACATACCATATATTTTTTCGCACATTTTTCATCAATAAAAATTAGGAAATACTTAGATTTATATTTTTAGAATGTTTTTTTCTTGAAATAAATTTAATATTACTGTGAAATGGAAATCCATTACGTATAAAATGTGACATAAGTGTTCCTCACAAAAAGCGATGGAACAGATAGAGTGAAAGAAAGAGAGTTTACCAACAGATTTAAAATTCTAGGGTATGAATATATGTATTAGGTTCTACGCAGTTTTAAAAATCGTAAATACACGGGGTTTAAAATTAACCGGACACTCAAATTTATCTTAAACTGGCGTTTAATAGTTATTTAACCAACAAGTGTATTAATAAGGGCGATTAACAATTGAGATATTTTAACGCGTGAGCGAAGCCAGCGCGTTAATGTTCGAGATTGTTAATCGCCATTTTAATTCACGAGTTCGTTACAAAACTTTTCCGTCGACCGTACTTTTCAGAAATAAAGATATCTTAGTTTAAATATTTGTTTACTTAACGATAAACAACATTTTTTTCAGCTTTCATTGACTTTATTCAAAGTTTCCTTAGTGGTAGTTTTATTATAGTAAACATTAATATTCGAAATGGTACAATTTCTGAAATTAAAGGAAGATATTGATAAATGATTATCTGCTGCATAGCATTTTGACGTAAATTCTGTTATAGAAGAAGTTAAATTCTAGTGGAGTTAAATTAAACTCTTCGTCCATATCCATCCTTTGATTTTTCAAATACACAGAATTTTAAACAATAAAGTAAATAATGACATACAATGACAGATAGTACTAATAGCGGCTACTTCATTTTAAATTAATTTTTTAGTGGGAATATAAATAGGTATATGTTTGGTTGTCTACACCACAGGTCACTGCCAATCACAGAGCATTTAATTAATTTATGCAAGCAATGTATGTTGTGTTGCCTATAATGAAATCGTTCATTAATAGAAAATCATTCATTAATAGGGGTCATTAATCAATGAATTTGAGGGTGTTAAAATTGATCATAAATGAACGGTCGACGCAAAAAAAGTTTAAGGTGTTCGCAATTGAGTATTTAATAATAAACAAAATTAAAAAGTTAAATTTATTACAAATCAAGAATGTTACACAGAAAAAACAATAAACAATTCAAAAAATTTAAAAATCTGCAAAGAAAAAAAATATAAACATTTTGTATGGAAAACTAAACCTAAATATTTTACTAAAAATATTTAGTAGAATGTAGTACCTAATTACGGCTCTCATTCGATCAGGCGTACTTCGGATTAAGGCAGCAAAGTCTGCTTGAGGGATTTGCTCTCATTCCTCGCGAACTTCTTGCTCCAAATCATTCATGGTTTCAAACTCACCATGGTTACGTCGTCCCAGAATATCCCATGCATGCTCTATTGTATTTAAGTGTGCACTTCTTGGGAGGCCATGGTAATAAGCGAATGCCAACTTCATCCAAGTAATCCCGTGTTATTCTTGCGATGTGCGGATGAGCATTATCTTGCATCAGACGAAAGTTTTCTCCAACAAATGGGACAAATGCCACGACATGATCTTTCAAACACTGCTCAATATATTGCACAATATACCGTTGAGGGTTCAAATTTCTTTCTTTAATTGTAACAAGTTCTGTATGAGTTTCTAGTGAAATGCCTGTCCACACCATTATACCACATCCACCAAATTAAACTCTCGGAGTAAACCAACATTGCTGATAACGTTCACCAGCTCTTCTACATATCCTGGGCCGCCCATCTGATGAGCATCTGTTAAATCTTCATTCATTCGTGAAAAGCACAGCACTCCAATCATCAACACCCCAATTGTGTAAAGTGTAAACGTTACCTCCGATGATTTGCTGTTAATAGAGGTCCTGTGACAGGTATTCTGGACCTTAATCCATATTCATTTAAGCGTCTTCGAACGGTATAAACGGAAACACCGTTTCTATATACATCATTTAATCGTTTAATAAGTACTGGTGCTGATAATGTACGATCCCGTAACGCTTGTGAGTCTTGTGACCTAAGAAAGCGATCTTCAACTTGACTTGTAGTTCTTCGTCTACCTGGACCTGGCCTCCTGGTGTATTGTCCTGTTTCCCGAAATCTTTATATTGCGTCAAACACTGTACTTCAAGAAATTCCTAAAGCATTTGCGATGTAACGAATGCTCCGCACATTATCCTGTAAAGCAACAACTTGTGCTACTTCTTCTGGTGTCATATTTTTTAATGCAAGTTTTAAACAGGAGACAATACAAAACCCTACAGCCGAATTTATAATGAGGTACAGTACCACCCACAATAAACTTAAATTAATACTAAGCCAATTTTTCACATTAAAAACAAAACGTATGTGTAAAAGTACTGTGTTCGCAAAAAACATCTAAACAGGTTTAAACAAGAAAAAAACGTTATCGCTAGTAAGGCATAAAATACAGTTCAATCAAATTAAACAAGTTTTGATCTGAACACCAACAAAAAACAAAAAAATCTGAGTGTCCGGTTAATTTTGCACCCCAGTGTAGAATAAAATACAGTTTATACTAAAATATTTGTCAAAATTATTTTGAAAAATAAACAAATAGTCCAGTCGTGAGAGGTTTAACCCCTAAAAATCTTATTTTTTTACCTGATTTTTGCTGATAATATCAATTTTGGAATCCCAAAAAAAACGCAAAAAGTTCACTACTGTTGCCCAAGGGCTTCTTCCCAAAACCCCCCTCGTAAGGGAGTAAATACGCAAAAAAATCGATTTTAAATAAAAAATGTAGCTTAGATAATTTTAAATAAAACTGTTTTTTAGCACTTTTTGTGTAGAATGAACCATTCTCTCATAAAAAATGGTAGCTTAAAGCGACCGGCGATTTTAAATGTTAGTTGCGCGTGAAACAAAGTTAAATAAAATTTGTACCAATAGTCCAGTCATCAGAGATTTGAACCCTAAAAATCACATGAACAAGCTATTATTCCCCGGAGTGTTAAGGAGTGTTATTCCCCGGTAGTTAGTACATTACTTTTTGTTTCCTTTTTTGTGTATTAGTACAATAACCCCTTCTTTCCATTCATCTGGCATTGTTTCTTCTCCCCAAATGTCTTAAATAAGCTTGTATATAGAAGTTGTACAAAAAGGGTGTACATATGTGAAATTATGAACATAATTTCAGTTAATGAGGACTGTATTACATAGGGCTGGTTCAAATAAATTAGTATATGTGGTAAAAGGTTATACAGATTATAGCAAATTAAGTTTATACAAAGTCTTACCAATTCTTCTGCTGCACATACACACACTCGCGGTATTTAGAGGCTTTCAGTCGCGGTTGTTCTTCATACGGGGAAACTGTCCGGTTACCGGTTTCTGAACACGTGTTTCGCGTATTAACACTTAGATCACGATGTAGAGCACATTTGCGTCTGTACACGATTTAAAATAGTACTTGCGGTATTTTTCGCGTAACTATAAGCGAGAGAGGTAATTAGAGTGGAGAAAAAGCTTCTTAAGTCTGTACCAAGCGATAGGTAGCGATAGAGAGATTATACGTCTGCCTCGTAGGACTCAGCAGACGAAAGAGAGGACGACTGTTTCTAGCAACAGTCAGCAGTCAAGAGAGTGTCCGTTATCATCGAGAGACAACAGGCAAGAGAGACTTTCTTCCTTGCTATCTTACAACTGTCTGTATTTCTAATGGAGTGGGGTTAAAATGTGAGTAGGAAGGGTTGGAGAACGGGAAATAATTGTAAAATTGTGGTAGAATGGTAGCTAGTAATACAGCGAAAAAATGACATGATTTTTCGCATGTGAAAAAATTGAACAGAAGTGTACAACGCTTCTCCTCCATGTTTTAAGCACTCTGCGGGTATACCATCGCTACCTGGTGTCTTATTATTTTTAAGTTTTTTAATTGTCTGTATTACTTCTTCGTATGTCGGGTATTAGTCTTCTATTTCAGCTGTATGTACCTCTATATTTGATGTATTTCTTCTAGATTGGTTGTTCAATAGTTGATAGAAGTATTCCTTCCAGGTTTTTAAGATTTTCTTGTCATCAGTGATAAGCTGCCCGCTGTCGTTTTGAAGGAAGTTTTCTGTTCTTGCTTGGTGGTACCCGGTCTTAATATCTGAAACTCCTTTGAAGAACTGTCTCGCTTGTTCTTTCTTTTTTCTTCTATATCTCTGATTATTTGTTCCTGATACTCCCTCTTCTTCCTTTTCATTAGTTTTCTTGTCTCTGTTCTTCTTTGTCTATACATTTCATTCTTGTTGTGCAAGGGATTTTGTAGCATGTTCTTTCTTGCTGTTATGAGTTCAGGCATTCATCATCGAACAATTTTTTTGTTGTTTTCTTTTTGTATCCTAGTATTTCATCTGATACGCTTGCCAGAGCTAATTTGATATTTTTCCAAGCTGAGTCTATGTTGTCATAGCCTTCTGTCTGTTTTAGAGCGATTTTTATAAGAGAACGCTTATACTTAAAAAGAGATGATACATAATTTTGTTCAAAATTATCTAGGCTACATTTATTATTGGAAACATGTTTTCTACTGCGTACAAATTCTTGGTAATAAATTTTTTTCCGTTCTTCTTCCCCTACGAGGGGCGATTTTAACGGAAAGCCGGGGTGTGTAGGTGCAGTAAACTTTTTGCATATTTTTTGGGATGCCAGAATAAATATTCTCAGCAAAATTTAGCTTGTTTGTATGATTTTTAGAAGTTCTGTTTTTTTTTATTAATATTAATAAGTATTCCGTCTCATTTTAATTTAATCCAATTTTAGTATCAAAAATCTATTAAAAGAATAAAATATTTATTAGTTTTACATATTTCTGAGGAAAATGTGTCTATTATAATCCCCCCCTTTAAAAAGTATGTACCCGGCAAATCCCTCGGCTATTGTTGTCGCATCCGCTGCGTCTGTATATGGTTTTGATAAGGACAATATGAATGATTTTGTAATTTACGTTTTTACCCGAAGGTAAAATTATATAGTTCTTAGTTACGCCCTCCCCTCTCCCAGAGATTTCTGTTAGGCATTTGTAATGTATTTTTAGTAGAATCGAACGAAACTCAGTTCTGTAAACATGTATAGTAAGCAATCAATTGTTCTATGAAAATTGTCGTCGTATATTATTTTAATTTAATAAAATAATATTTTATAGCAAATATATCTCACGGTAAACTAATCGTGGGTCAAGACAATAAGCTTTAATTGTTACGCTATAATTGCAGGTGGGTAGTCGACAGCAGCCAAGCTCAATATACAGACGTTCATTATAGATCACTCACCGGAGAGGGAAATTTCAACTGGAGATTTATTTTCCACTTTGATTACTTGTCAACCGAAAACAAAATTGTAATAAAGAAGAAAGAAAGTATCTTTGCAGTTGATGAAACCGAATTTAAGTTACCTTGCAGGCTAACATTGCAGGTGTGGGATAATGATACGTTTTCTAAAGATGATTTTATAGGTAAGAATAAAACATTTTAAAGTATTAAATATTTACGTTTTGTTTTTACCCACATAATTAAATTTTAAAAAGAACATGGCCATTTGGAAAAGACAAGCGAAGAGCATATGAAAAATATATTAACAACAGAAGTTATGAGTAATGTTCGATCCAAGCTCGTTCTTCTATTAAATCTATTCTACTCGCTTCTTTGCTCTTCAGGTTTTTTACCGTTTTATATGCTTCTCTTGATGTTGGTGACCCTATATGAGTCGCTCAGAAGCAGAGTGGTCTAAATGTAAAATTGATGTTTTGAGATATCGGCAAATAAAGAATTGAGCTAAAAATGAAACCACAAACCACTTCTACAAAAAAAAGTCAGTTGGGCCACTATGTCAAATATTAAGCTTTTACGAAAAAACATAAAACTTTCACTTGGGTCACCTATTCATCTGTTTTCGATCCATTATCATTATCTACTGCCTCCACGTTTGTCTTCAGGTTTAAGTAAAATTCATGATAGACCGGCGGAATGTAAGGAAGAAGACTCTGAAGGTCTTTAAACTTTAGTTGCTCTATGGGTCTTCCAGCAGGATAGAGGATGGCCAAGTAGAAGTCTTCTCTTTTTATCTGAAAGACATCTGTTCTTTTTTTTGTGACGTCAACACAATTAAATAATACACTCTCGTTATTAGAGTACTTAAAATCAATTTTGAATGGCTCTTCTGATTTGAACATTAGCCACTGTATTTTAAGCCATTATACTTTTATAGCTTGCTCTCCTTTTTTTCGGTTTGTAAGTAACTTCTCTAGTTATTCAGAACACTTAAAATTTTCAGAGGTCATTTTAAATACCTGAAATTTGTTTTTCTTTTTGGAACTGGAAATAACTTTCACCCAATCGTCTGGCAAAAAAATGTCTTTAAAATATCGTTTTTGTTTTTTGATCACTACAAAGTCTCTGTCACATGGCAAATAGGAGTGACCGGAAACTAGAAACTTGTGATGTATGACTGTGGGACTGAAAGTATTGGAGACACTCATGTATGTACAAATAGATGCCAGTTTAATATTTCGATTCTGACCTCCGCATTGGTCGCTGTACAAGATCAAAACTGGTGTGTTAACATATGTTTTTACGTAGTGTAAAATGCAAGAACCAATTTCTTGTGGGCCACGTGAGGCTATGCATTCATGCCATACATACATGTGTATCTGTCCTGTCGTTAGATTGTAGATGCTAAAACAATACGTCCACAACTGTCTCTTGTAATAAGCCACTCCCGTAGAAATACTAGGAGTAGCTAAAGTTTTCATCAAATCAAATGTAATTACTGTTGTGGTATCTTTATTCTTGGCTGTATCTTCCTTCATTCCACTTCGAGCTGCTTCTGCCTTCCGCAGATGTAACTCTTTCTCTGTTTCCATTCTGCTTTTTTCTACACCTACACAGCTTTTTATTTTCATGTTATAAGCGTCACATCGTTTGCAAGTGTCAGTGAGAGGATAACGGAAATGAAGATTAAAATCTTCATTAAATATTTTCGAAAAGATAAATTTGGATACCTTCACTTCTGGTTCTTCACCTTGCACATACAAATCATAAAGTTTTGAGATATTTAAATCAGGTGACAGATACTCTCGATTAGGATTTTTGTTACGGCTATAGTGTGATGTATATTTGGCAAATTTGTTAATGAAATCTTTTATATTTTGAATATCGGTTTCCCTTGTCTTATTCTTAGGGGGGTGCTTGCCTCTTTTATCTAGTGGCGGAGTGATTAAATCGCCACCTATTGATTTGTTTAAAGCTCTGGTGAGCCTTCCATCTGAAACTTGTAGAGCTTTTTTGAAAAATGATTTACAAACAGTTACCATATCACATGATTCTTTCGGTAATGTATAAATTCGTGTCTTAGAACGTTTATTATGGTTTTGAGCTGCTGTATGTCGACCTTTATTGACAACATTTACTTGTATATTAATGTAAGCAGTCTGTAAATTAAAATCAGATAAGTTGTAGAAACTTTGGAAAATATTTTTTTTTTCTTCAAGAGAAGACAACAAATGACACTTTCGTGGACAGCTGCAAACTCCATGAAAAAATTGTTTCTTAGACACAATTCTACCACGAGAATTCAAATATGATTTTCCTGAATTTCTTTCCAACTTAGACTTAGATCTTTTCCAAACTGAATTATTTTTCTTACGTTTTTTACCCCTACTTGATCCAGGTTCCACAAGTCCATCTTCTGTGAAGCTTTCCCTAGTTGTAGAAGACTCAGCATCAGAAGGTGGATGGAAGTCAGAGTCAGAATCTGTTTCAAATTCACTGGGTTCACGAGTACTGGATGTATCCGACAACGGTATTTCCAAACTATAACAAAAATATTCTCTATTAATTATTAATTCAAGTGATCAAATGTCTTTAAAAAAAACTTTTGAATAAAATCCTTTACAAATGTCTTTAAGTTAAAGACTAACCTATGCTTTTGGCAACATCGCTTAGAAAACCATAAACATACCATAGATATTATAAAAATATGTCTAAGTAGTAAACTAGCCTGGTTTCTTCATTTTAAGGTTATAATCTTAAAAAATTTAGAATCCTAATTTAAATTTTGAGCCGAGATATTTACAATCACTATTAATTTACACTAAAATACAATAATTTACTCACCGTTGCTCAAGATTGCACAAACATAAACCGTATAAAAGGCTTATAGTACTTTAAAGAACGAATTAACGCTAGACAAGACTGATACAAACACACAAGGCAAGAGTGACAATGTCTAAAATATCATACTGCACACTGGCCCAACTGTCACTTGGGCCACGTTTCCATAACGAGATCATGTGAAATGTTTACCTAGCCTAACTGTACAAGTCGCGCCATCTCTTGGTATACAACGAAATGTTAGTTGAGCCACTCTGACTCTGAAATGAAAGATATGATAAAATGCCACCTATTTTACTACCTACCTGAATTATACAAAAAAATCAGTTGGGCCACTCTGCTTCTGAGCGACTCATATATTTATTGAGGTTTTCGCATTTACTTTCCCAGGAGGTATTTTGTGCTTTAGTTATTAGATATTTTACTAATCTGTTTGATCTTGCATATGTTTGACTATCATTAGGATCAAAAAGCTCCTACATTTCTTCATTTTAATAATTTTTTTTTCAATAATTAGAAAAAACTGGATTTTTATAAATTATTATATCCATAACTGGAAAACAAGATATCACAAAGTAATTTATCTTAAAAAAATACTGCTGGACGTTATATCCAGTATACCATATGGGACTTCTTGCTTTTGTTTAGACTCTCGCTTATAGAGATATGTTTAACTTCCACGTTCGTGAGATTTACATAATTTAAAATATTTTTTGCATTTTTTAAGGAACACTGACTCTTGAATTGGCTAAACTATATAGACCCGTGAAAACAGTTGCAAAATGCAACCTAAAAATTTTAGAAAAAGGTGCCCCAACAGTTAATCTGTTTAAGATACGAAGAACAAGAGGTTGGTGGCCATTTAAAGCATACGAGAGGGACGCTAAAGATGAAAAATGCACAGTAAGTTCTATAAGCTAATATGTTTAGTTGACGTGTGGTCCGAGGCCGTGCGTCAGTGTAATTCGCATTGTGCGTAACTCGATTTTATAAAATTTTACAGGAGAGCGAAAAAACTAATTTAAAAGATTTTTGTTACCGATTGGCAAGAAATTAGTTTTTACCACTACTAGTTAACTCAGATAGAGTTTAAATGTTCTATTTTTGGTTTTTAGATGAAATATTGTTTTTGTTTTAAATAAAATTGGAGATACGTGATTTCGAACTAATATTTTGAAAGCAAAATGGAAATACGCATTTTCCTGAAAAAAGTTTATAGTTCTGTTGTATACTTTTTCTTCAGTTGTTGCAAATGCTTATATTTTTCTTTCTTAATGGGAATTGTACCTCTATATAATGCAGGCAAAGAGTCAAAATCTAAAAATTTTGGATTTTCAGGTAATCTGACAGGAAAATTTTTCCATTCTAATTCAGAATGTCTAATTTTATAAACTATATTTTTGTTTGTAGAATTAATTGCCTTTAGGTCAACTACCTGGGGATCTCCGACTTTTTTTCCAGGTCGTATTGATGAGATAAAAT
This sequence comes from Diabrotica undecimpunctata, assembly GCF_040954645.1. NCBI lineage: Eukaryota > Metazoa > Arthropoda > Insecta > Coleoptera > Chrysomelidae > Diabrotica > Diabrotica undecimpunctata. The sequence continues at coordinate 112,394,111 of NC_092811.1, read as the reverse complement.
TTATATTACCTTCAATGTTCTTAAAAAAAATCACGCGATAAGTACTCTACTCTGTAGGAATTTTTTAAGTATGCTTTTTTGCATATTATTACATAGTCAAGAGGTACATTAATTGTGGATTTTGAATCAATCTTTCTCTCGTAGAATGCATGCTATCTACCTTCATCTGGGTATGACCTTTCTGGAGATACTTTTGTATTATAATTAAATCTTTTTCTATTGGTAAGTTGAAGAGGGCGTTTGCTAACATAGCATTTCTGTTTTGAGCATCGCAACCATCGCTATACAACATATAATTAGTTGTTTTATCGCGAGGACTGGCCTCGACTTTCTTTTTAAGGAAATTAACTATTATGGTTGCAAACTCAGTAGCTGTTATCCGACCCTTTGTTTCATTCCCAAAAATATATTCACCTTGCTGGCGTTTTAGATCGTAAGTCGTGAAATTGTGTACGATAAGTTTTGTTTTGTAATAGAGGGAGCTCACATTGGAATTTGGACAGAGTAGCACAGATCAGACGTGGAATGCAATGACAGAACTTTCAGTTCCAAAAAAACTTATACAGCTTGTTAAGTTATGTGTGAATAGCTGTAGATCCAGAGTACGGATGGATAGGTAACAAACTCTCAGAATCTTTCAAAATAAGCAGTGGCCTGAAACCAGGAGATGTGCTGTCACTTCTCCTCTTGAATATCATTCTGGACAAAGTAGTTAGAGCAGCACAACTTGAAACAGAATTACTGACAGTAAATGGACCAAAATTACTACTAGCATACGCAGATGACATTGACATTGTGGGAAACACAGTCACCAATGTGAAGGAGACTTTTAATAAATTGGAGGTAGAGGCAAAGAAAACTGGTTTAAGGGTAAACGAAGAGAAAACCAAATACATGTGCATCAACAGACAAAAGGGACGAGATAGAATAGGGCAAAATGTTACAATATACCCATATAACTTAGAAAGAGTGGAGAGTTTTAAATATCTCGGAGCAACAATCACTGCAGATAACGATATCGCGGAAGAGATTAAAGGAATAATTCAGGCAGCAAACAGATGTATGTACAGCCTCCACAATACTATTAAATCTAAAATCCTAACACGAACATCAAAGATTAGAATATATAAAACGGTGATTAGACCGGTGCTCATGTATGGGTGTGAGACGTGGACCCTGACCAAAGAAACTAAAAGAAAACTTAGATGTTTTGAGAGATCTCAGATCGTCAGAAGAATCTTTGTGCCTTATCACGACATTAATAGCAACCAATACCGAATAAGAACAAATGCTGAGGTGAAGCAGATGTATAGAGCGAGGAATATAGTCCAAGAGATTAAATCCCAACGTCTAAGATGGGCTGGCCATGTCCATAGACTCCCTAATAACCGCTTTGCCAAGTAAATATGGGAGAAAGCCCCCACAGAAAAAAGGCCCTTAGGACGTCCACGAATGCGATGGAGAGACAATATATGGTCAGATCTAAGAACAATGGGGCTACCCACTGACCCCACTATTATGGGCGACCGTTCAAGATGGAAGCAAGTTGTGCAGTCCAACCCACCCGGGGTTGTAGTGCTACGAGAAAGAAAGAAAGAACCTTTTCTTAACGTGCTTCGTTTTTTAGCAGAATGTGAAGATTGTACTTATCGTGCGAAATATTCTTTGTTACAAAAGCTACACAAACATCATGTACAAAAAGGATGTACATATGTGAAATTATAAATATAATTTCAGTTAACGAGGACTGTATTACATAGGGCTGGTTCAAATAAATTAGGATATGTGGAAAAAGGTTATACAGAAAATAGCAAATTAAGTTTATACAAAGTCTTACCAATATTTTTGTTCCACACACTCACGGTATTGACAGGCTTACGCTCGTGGTTGTTTTTTATACGCGGAATCTGTCCGGATACCGGTTTCTGAACACGGTTTCGCGGTACTAACACTGAAATCACGAGATAGAGCACATTTTGCGTCTGTACACGATTTAAAACAGTATTTGCGGTATTTTTCGCGAAACTAAAAGCAGGAGAAAGATAATTAGTTAGCGGCAGTCAACAGTAGAGAGAAACCCTTGTCACCAAACGACAGTCAACAGGGGAGAGAGAGCGTCCGTTCACATCGATAGACAACAGGCAAGAGAGGTACGTCTGTACCAAGCCATAGGTAACAGGCAAGAGAGAGTATACTTATGCCTAGCGAGACTCAGCAGACGAAAGAGCGAACGACTATCCCTAGCGACAATCAACAATCAAGAAAGAGTCTTTCTTCTTGCTATTTTAAAACTGTCTGTATTTCTAAAGGAGGGGAGGTTGAACTGGAATAAGAAGGGTTATCAAGGGTTGGACTAAGGTAATGATTGTAAAATTGTGGTAGAAGGATAGTTAATAATACAGCGAAAAAATGACATGAATTTTCGCATCTGAAAAAATTATCACACAATAATCACACTTATACTTTTTAGGCTGGTATAAAGATAAATTTTGCTGATCAAAAATTATGATAAAGGTGGCTCTTAACATGGGTTTTATATTATTTTCCCAACAAAAATCTTTGCAGTAAGCTCTACATAATTATGCTTTTGATTGCCATACTGTTTCCAAGTATAACTTTGAACTATTTGCCCTGCAGTAATGGGACTCAAGTTTGGGTAATTTGTCGAAAAAATTTAATGTTTTGAAGATGCTTTTAAAGCTATTTATCTCTTTTCCGCTTTTCGGCTGCTTTTTAACTTGCTTATTATCTGTAATTGTTTCCCTGGCCCATCTCTTTATGGCAATTTCTCCAATACAGAATATATTTAAAAACATCTTTTTGCATACTCGTATTCTATTATGTTCAGCGTTTAAATAAAACTCAGTCGATGTTTGCCTTCTAGATATTTCCCGTTTTCCCTTCGTCTTTCTATAGGTTTCACAATTACTAATGTATTTACAAAAAAGCATTTTTTTACCCCAAGCATTTTTCCATCTCTGCTTTCATGATTATGAAGTCAGGGTCTTTGGACGTTTCATTGTCTTGGCAGTTCGTTTTTTGCATGCACGAGATGCCTTCTTCTGCTTTTTCTGTGCCATTAGTGACTGTGTTTGTAATATTAAAATCGCCCAAATTCATTATGATATACGGTTCTTCCTCACAAACATGATTAATAAGCATTTCTTCGGTTTATCTAGCATATTTCTCGAGATCATCAATAATTGGACTGTTATTTGCCTTGCATACTGTTTGTTTGCACGGCAATAACACTGTCGATGGTGTTTTATTTCATGAAGCAAGAGCAAGAGTACAGTTGTCTAAATCAGGCTCTTTAACTTGAAAACTGTCCTTTTTTTGGTGTCGTTTAACTTTGACAGCACACGTAGAAGGTTTATAATCCTGTCTGCTCTTTAAGCCATTTCTGTAACAAAAATAAAATAGTACAGTCTTATTTTACTTTTGAGTTTAATATGAATAAAAAAGTAACGAACTTTATACAGATTTTTTTTTATTTAACTAGATTTCAACGAAAATCATCCCATACTAAATACGGAAGCATTCAAATATAAATAAATTTAAAAGAGAACAATTACTGACTTTTACAATAGGTATGCATATTATTAAATGCTAAATATGTACATATAAAAATAAAAATTGTTTAATAACAGTAAAAAGTAGTCATATTTATTGTGAAAATATTCGTATCTCCGTCTTGTGTTATCTTTTTCGATTATCGCATAAATAATATTAAACAATAGACTTACCTTTCTTATGATATATGAAACTCCACGCAGAGTTTAAGCAAAAATTGAAGATTTTTACGATAAAGTTCAAGTAACGCGAATGTGTTGCAATTGCTCCGCGAAAAATATACGTTAATCTCGCAGACCGACGTGAAATTGTGTCGCTTCCAAGAGATCGGGAAGAATGAAAAATTCTCTTGACAATATCGTCGGCTTATTATGCTATGCGTGTATTTATTGTCGCGGTTACCCGGTTACCTGTTTTCTGGTGTACCTGGCAACACTGCTGGTCTCGGTCTTCGGTAGTGGTGCGAACTCCAGGCTTAAGAGTGCTCATTTGTTTTGCTTGAATACGCCCTATTGGTTACGTGGACACTATTTTTATTCAGGTTTAAGTTCCAGTTGATAGGTAAGTCATTTACAAGTAGGTCCAGTAGGTTAGTTTATTTAAGATTTAACAGCAAGTTCAAATAAAAATAAGGTTACTTACAGCTAACAACAACGATGAATATTGTTAATTTACTTTTGTAACTAATCACCTTTTACAATAAAATTTGTTTCGCATTGCAGCAATGGACAAATTCCTTATTAAAAGAAAACGCAGTTCTGACGATGCACAAGTTATAAACTATGGATCAGTAACTAGTACCTCTGTAGAGGGACAGCTTCCCATTTCCCAACCAACCAAAAAAGTTAATCGCCAGTATTCGGAAGAATATTTGAATTATGGCTTTACATGGAAAGGTGATGAAGATTGTCCCATGTCAAATTGTCTTGTGTGTGGTGAAAATTTATCAAATTCGGCAATGGTCCCGGCTAAACTAAAACGCCATTTTTCTACAAAACATGCCAATCTTCGTTCTAAAAGCAAAGCGTACTTTCAAAGATTGTTGAACATGCAAGAAAAGCAGATAAGAAGTTGAAAAAATTGTTAAAATTTTTGACAAAGCACAATTAGCTTCTTACAAAATGGCTGAATTAATAGCTATAAGATTGAAACCGCATACTATTGCTGAATCTTTGGTATTACCAGCATGTGCAGAAATGGTAAAAATTATGTTTGGTGAGGATGTAAAAAAAGAAATTATGAAAATTCCCCACTCCGACGATACAATAAGAAATAGAATTAAAAATATGTCAGACGATATTGAAAGTACAGTTTTTGGTATTATGACACGAGAAAATTTTACATTGCAAGTTGACGAATCTACTGACTTTAGTGGCAAAGTCTACTTAATAGGATTCATTTGTTTTATTTCTGAAAACAAAATAGTAAATCAGTTTTTATGTTGTAAGGAACTTACTGAACATACAACGGATCAAAATATTTTTTAAGTGCATTACATCATATTTTGAAGAAAATAATATATCATGGAATATGTGCGTGGTGATTTGTACAGATGGGGCACCATCAATGTTAGGCTTTATTAAGGGACTTGCTACACTTGCGAAAACGAGAAACCCAAACATAATAATTACGCATTGTTTCTTGTACAGAGAATCACTAGTATGCAAAACGTTGCCAAATGCTTTAAAACCTGTGTTAGATCAAGTAGTGGGAATGGTCAATTACATAAAATCAAGGCCATTAAAAACACTCCTTCTTAAACAGCTTTGTTTTGCAATGGAAGCACAACACGAAGTTTTGCTTTTGCATACTGAAGTTAGCTGGTTAAGAAGAGAAAAAGTCTTGAATCGAGTTTTAGAGCTTAAATGGCCAAAAATGTTTAGAATTTTTCTAGAATCTTTAGCTTTTTTTCAAGGAGAAGGTGCAACAACAGATAAATTTGTAATATATTTAGAAAATAATATTTGGCTTGCCAAATTAGGATATTTGACTGTCATTTTTTAATACCTCAATAATATTAACACGAGTGTCTAAGGAAAATCTGAAAATATTTTGTCTTGTACTGACAGGGTTTCAAATTATCAGGGTTTCAAAAGAAAATATTTTTTTGGAAAAATCGCATATTAGAAAAAGGTACATTGGATATGTTTCCCAGTATTAGCGCAAATATTGAAGAAATGAAATCCGTTATCATTGAATATTTGACGCCATTAGAAGAAAAAATTGATCACTACTTTCCTTCCCTAAATACAGATAATTACGATTGGATTCTAAATCCTTTTATCTCGATTAATATGTCGAAATACCAGCTATCATTACAAGAGGAAGAAGGGTTAGTAGGCTTGTCAACGGATCGAACTCTGAAACTAAAGTTTTCTGAAATGTCACTTGAAGAATTTTGGATTTCTGTGCAAGCTGAACACCCGCTTCTTTCTACAAGAACATCAAAGGTATTACTACAGTTTGCAACTTCATACTTGTGTGAATTAGGTTTTTCAACCTTTACAAACATAAAAACAAAGAAACGTGAAAGACTAGGAATATTGATGAAGAAATGAGGATAGTGTTATCGCTTATTAGACCGGACATTGCTCAAATCTGCAAAAGTCATCAGGATCAAGTGTCGCACTAAATTTGTGTAATTTTTATGTCTTTAGGTTAGTTATGCCCATACATCTAATTTGTTAATGTATTTACCAATCTACATATTTTTTGTTAATTTCTATTTTTAGAATATGTTTTTATTCTTATATTTTGTTTTTGCATGTATTTGCAGTTAAAGAACGTATTTTATTTACATTTGTATTTACATTTGCACCCCTTATTTAGTGTTTACTATAAAATAACACAATGGTGTTCATCGAAATTGGTCAAACGTTCCCCAGCTGTGAAAAGGTTAAGAACCACTGGGCTAAAGATATGGTATCGTTGTACCAGATGGCGCAAAAAGTAATATTAAAAATAATGGAGTTGCCCACTATGCGAATTACACTAACGCGTGGTCCCTTAAAGATAGCAGCCATGTTCTTCTATTGTGCGAGTTTCAGACGTCGCTGACTCATCCATTTTTTTACAAGATCCCACGCACTCCATATATTTCACCTTTGTTGTACACGAATTTGAATAAGCAAACACAATAATAATATTTTGAATGTCTGGAACTTACGCCTGGCACTTAACCTGTTAAAACGACATAAAAAACTTCTCATTGAATCATGTTTATGTAGGGTCTCTGAAATTTATGATGGTAAAGGTTATATTATATATTATACAGTGTAGGTAAAAGTTTATGGTCGGTATGGTAAAATTTAACAGGATATCTAACACAGATATAAAATCATATTTTCAGCGAATAGACAAAGATAACAATTATATTTCCCCTTGGTCTCCCCTCCATATTTGACGCCCATTGCCCATTGGTGAGACGATTAGTTCCGATCAAAGATATTTTACATATCTCTGGTTCTGATCCTAATATAAGAAACTAGATGTGGGTCGTTGACATTTTAAATATACAAATAGTACTTACATTTACATTACACATTATTAAATAGCGAATCGTCTAAATTGACATTTAAAAACTTTAAATGTCATTTAAAAAGTTTTTCCACTTTTCTTGTTAGCCGTGTTCTTCTTTTATTTAAAATTAAACCAGATTTTGAACATGTGTTCACAAGGAACAGATTTTGTTACAATACTACAATATTTTATAAATATAGTGGTTAAGTTAGGATACACATGGCGATGTAAAATTGTGGCATATTTCCAATAAAAATTAGTAAGCTGCTATTTAAATCCATTTCGCCAAATTTTATTATCTTAGAACATTGTTCAAATGCTAAAAAGACGACAGGTCAAATAAAACCAATAAGTTTGGCAACGTTGAATTTTCCCTTTTTATTATTTCCACTCATGTATTTTCGGCAATATTTAAAGGGCGAACCTAAGATACCTCTCTTTTTAAACAGGTGTTTCTCACTCCATCTCACATAAGGTCCATACCGACCATAAACTTTTACCTACACTGTATAATGTCCTGCATTATGTAAATAATCTGTAAGTATGAATAAAATATATTAATATGGAATATTATTATCCTTTCTATCTATTTATAATTAGTAATTTTTTTAAATCAGGTCTTTAAAGAGTTTCACATTGATTTGATTTCAATTTACGAAAAACACGTAATACAAAATTTATAGACTTCATAAGCTTATATAAGAAATCTAATAGAGTTCATTTTGTTGCCGGCGTTTTTGGTTACTAATAGAATTTAGAGCGACTTTTAGCGCAAAGCAGTTTCGTTTCTAAAATTCAATCGGAAACGACGTGTTAGGAACACTTTCAGCAAAGTGGTTTCGTAAAATACATTTTTCTCTCAGACGGAATATTTAGGTTTCTTTAATTTTCTTTGGTATTGGCGGATTCTAACAAAAATATATTTTTCAAGGGTAGTTAATTTAGAAACGAGGAAATTTTAGCTGAAACTAGGAAATAGATATACTTTGAGGCAAAGAAATAGAATTTTAAATTAATGTAAACTACAAAGTGTTAGAAACTACAAAATATTAGATATGTGGACGATACGGTCATATTTGCAAGTGACATGGAAGATCTACAGTACATAATACAACATGTATACAATGCATGTGAAAGGTACACTACAAATGAATCTCAAGAAAACGAAATCAATGACATTCTCAAAAAAACCACAAAATGTAGATAACCTGATCATCAATAATACAACGATCGAAAGAGTAAAAACATATAAATATTTAGGAACGTGGCTAACCGAAGATGGAGATCAAACAAAAGAAATCAGATCTAGAATAGGAATGGCAAGAAACACGTTCATAAAACTGAAGAACTTACTTTGCAACCGTAACCTTAATCTAGAGATCCGCACAAGAATGCTACTTTGTTACGTTTTTTCTACTTTACTATACGGCATGGAAGCGTGGACAATAAAACAGTCTAAAATCAAAAAATTAAACTCATATCGTGGACTGAAAAAGTAACTAATATAGAGGTGTTACAAAGAATGAAGAAAGAATGTGAAGTCATAAAAACTGTTAAAGTTAGAAAGATTCAATATCTGGGTCATATAATGAGGGGCGAGAAGTATGTATTACTTAGATTAATTATGCAAGGGAAGATACAAGGGAAGAGAAACCCAGGACGACGCAAAATATCCTGGCTAAGAAATTTGAGAGAGTGGTTCGGTTGCAGCTCATTAGAATTATTCAGAAGCGCGGCCAATAAAATTAAAATAGCGATGATGATTTCCAACCTCCGATAGGAGAAGGAACCTGAAGAAGACAAAGTGTTATGTAAACATCTTAGTTAGGCCATTCATGTAACATGTAAAAAGTACTTCGTTTCAGAACAAAGCCTTGAACAAATTGAAGTTTTAGTATGAAAATATGGATTTATATCAAAACTATCAGTCTAAAACAACGGCGTCATTGTTTAAACATTGATTTTATAGCAAAAATCAATCAATCAATAAGTATGTTCAGATGATGTTGCAGGTTTTGTGAGGCTTGTATGGGATCTTTATTTACAGCTAGTATTGCTACCTCGTCAGCAAAAGAATTGGTTGTAGTATTATTAATCTCTGGTATATCGTCTGTGTAGAGTGAGAAAAGCCGCGGTCCTAGAACACTACCCTGCAGGACTGCGGAGTTGATAGGACAGTGGTTGGTTGGATTGTTGGCCTTTCAATTTTACAGAGAAATATCTATTTAATATGTATGATTTAGGTAGGAGAAAATAGTTACTAGATAGTGCTATTCTTACTTTGTAAAGCAGACTTCCGTGTCAGACTTTGTCAAACGCGTGTGAGATGTAGAAATATAGCGTTGCTTTTCTTCAAAACTTTTTAATATTTCATTTATCATTCGATAGACTTGTTGGGCAGTGGAGTGATTTTCCCGAAAACCAAACTGATGTTTTGGTTGTAATGTTAGAAATTTATACTTCATTGGGGTTTTTTCCTGGCTTGAGGATCATAATAATTTCAGCGACTTTCCATATTTTTGGAAAGTGTGATAAACTTAGTATGCGGTTAAATATAACTGTTAGCAAAGTAATGATCTTGCGAGGAAGTTATTTTAGTACTTGTGTCGGGATTAAATCATAAACTGGGGCCTTTCGTGAGTTGAGTTTATTTATTTCTTTCTTGATTTCTATAGGAGTAAAACTTTTAATTGGGAAGGACATTTAACATGCTGTGCTAATAAGTTTTTCCACGTCTTCATCAGGGTCTGCTGGCTCTGTTTAAAATACGTTTCTAAGATGTTCAGCAAAGACGTTCGCTTTTTCTTGGTTGGAACAGGCCCATTTGCCATTCGGTTTACGGATGGGAATGAGAGTTGTGTATGGTTTCTTAAGTTTTTTAGTCGCGTTCCATAAGGTCTGGTCATTTGCTGTAAGGTTTGTAATGTAATGTTCGAAGGTTTCATTGTTTGCGGCTTTAATGGCCACTCCAAGTTGCCTACGTAGTCTGTTAAATATATTTAGATCTATGTTGTTTCTAGATCTTTGCCAGGTTCTCCTCGCACGACGTTTTTTCAGCAATGAGATAACGAATGTGCAGAGGAACTTTTATCGTATGTGTTGGTTTGCGTTCAGTTCGTGGTGTACATTGCCTTTTTTTGCACAAGTCTGGTGAAATATTGAGCTTCTGTATCTATGTCATATGTAGATTTGATCCGCAGATTAAGATTGGTGTTTTCTTGTAGGTAGGATTGAAAATCTGCTAAGGTAATGTTTTTGACAAGAGTCGAGGAGGTGGTGGCGACTTATAAAAATTGAAAATAGTTTATTTTATTATTATAAATAACGAAATGCGAGTTTCAAATAATTCTATACATGAAAAGTGGTGGAGAGAATTTCAAAAGTGAAATTGGAACTTTATATATATTATGTTCGGAAAGATTTCCGCGGTTAGTACAATTAAACCTAGAGCTAAGATTAATATTATTGTAAAAATTAATATTAAACTCACCAGTCTTCCGGGTTGAACCGCGTCGATATCCATTGGCCGAGCTTTCGACATCCTCTCTGATGTCTTCTTCAGGGCATCCGGGGTCTCAGTCTCCCGAGCCCCCAGACACTACTACACTCACTAGTCACTTCTAGTTCACTTACTAGTTCACTAGTAATAAAAATAGTGTATACTAGGTATTTCAAATTATGGTTATTGGTGGTTACCAATTTAGCTTTTATTAAATAATAATTCCTTCCACGTTCTGTTGATCGATATACTCTGACGTCATGCATTTGTATTATGGTATTTTGTTTCAATATAAAATATGTATACCTTTGTGATTCAATAAGCCATTTAATATTTTAAGCCGATTATGTTGCCAGATGTCTGTTAATCTCGTCTCATTTTAGTTTTTTTATTTTTATCATAGACGCCTACTATTCTACTTCATAGCGATTTTTTTTAATATGGCATTTATCTCATAATAATTTTCTTTTTTCTGTTAGAAGGTCCATAGGTGGCAATTATTATTGTAGTCTTGCTATATATATATATATATATATATATATATATATATATATATATATATATATATATATATATATATATATATATATATATATATATAGAAGTAAACGTTAAATAGTGGGTTTGCAGCAATAAAAAATAAAACGTGTACTCTTTTAAATTTTTATTCCAAGCTTTCGGACATTGGTTATGTCCTTCATCAGGGAGCTACAAATGTGATGAATAAATTGTTGGCGTTGGTTTAATTAATTAAAAAATTCACTACTTACAAACTTAATGAGGTTGTATCAACGAAGATGTATTATAATGTTGATAAAATTTATCATAGTCTCTCATCTTTTTTCAATATATAAAACCTATTTTTATGTTAAAAAATTTAAAAAATTACTGTACATCCAAAAACACTTAATTATTCTAAATAAATACATGACATTAGTCTGACAAAATTCTTTTAAATGTCAATTGATAAATTATTGTTTGTGTTATTATTGCATTTATCTAGTAGTAACAAATAGGAGAACATTTCATTTAGATGACCATGTTCTCTAAGAGTTTTTCGACTTAAAACAAATCATGGGCGATTTCCATCGCACCTTGCTAAGCTGGGCATTATACAGTCATCGGCCTGTAGTTGTGATCAGAACTCTTACGGAGATCTCAACCATATATTCTTCGGTTGCAAAAAACATGTAAAAAAATCAGATGATTTAATTCGTAAACTAATTAAAATGAAATATTTTCTTCCATTAAATCTATCACACATTTTATTAACTGCCAATAGAAACACTTTAGAACTTCTAGTAAATTTTATTAAAGAAGTAAAAATAGAAATTTAAAGCAGCATAACCCTCAACTTTGTATTCATATTATAAGAAAAGTTCTGTATACAACTTTCTGTGGCAAATGGACTTGATTCCGTGCCATTATCCTTCCACACACACATTTTACTTTTGGCAATATAATTGTCAAAAATAAAAATTTTATGTTGGCATTTATGACATTGATTCTTATTTGTAATTGGTTGCTATTTTAACTTATTTATAAATTCAATTATTTTTGTATTAAAAAAATGTTTTCAAAAAAATTTTCAGAGAAACATTTATTAGATTAAAGCATTTTTATATTAATTATTTTGAAGATGTATTAGCAGTAATTTTTACTTACTAAACTGATTTTTATTTGGTAAGTTAACAAAAATTGTTTTTTCTTTTTAGTTCAACCTTGTAAGATATTTTGTCTTTTTTAGCTCTTGATAATAATTGTAAACACAGTTGAAAGCTCGAGATTAAAAAAATAGTTAACCAATAGCCCTTTTATTGACTCCAACCCATCCAAAACAGTTATATATTTGTTCCAAACGAGTCACAAGTACTTCTTTTTTCTTATATATATATATATATATATATATATATATATATATATATATATATATATATATATATATATAAGTTAGTAGGTATCGGAATAGCTCGCAACAAAGGACAAAAAATATAATAAAATATGTGTATAAGATGATGGCAAACCATATATACATATTTCTGACTATTGGTCGTCTTCAGTACGGTGCAGCCAAGTTAGAAAAGGAGCATGTTAACTTTGAAAAGGATCACTAAAGGAGCAATGTGATCAATTTGTGGCAATAATTTTAGAAGACTCTGAGGTTTCTAGAGCAACAACTTACACATCCACGGAGGAAGCTAATCTACACGAGGAAAGGAATGCCAAAAGTTTAGAATGTTTCCAACAACAAGGAAAGTTTAATGCAAGTTAATAGCAAAATAAAGTTAGTAGGTATCGGCATAGCTTGCAACAAGCGAAAAAAAAAATATAATACAGCATGTGTATAGGATGGGAAGCAACCATATATACGCATTTCTGACTTTTGGTCGTCTTCAGTACGGTGCAGCCAAGTTAGACAAAGAGCATGTTAACTTGGAAAAGTTTCTTTTCCTTTGTATATATAAAATAAAGTAGTAGATATATGGTAAATTAATTTCGAATAGAATAAATGCGGAATATTGCTGTAGATGCAGCTTAACTGATTCGTATCTTCTTTGTAATTTAATACATTTTTTGTTTTGGTTATATAACACATTTCAAGAAACAGCCTGTTTTTATAATGAGTTACTGTTTGTAGGATTTCAACCTTAGTATAGTAAAACTTGTGATCTGTGTTGATGAAGTGTTCGACAACAGCGAATGTGTTTTTCCTTTATGGCAGTTACTTTTGTACAAGCCAATACGTTGTTTTACCCATTGGCTTGTCTGTTCAATATAGCAACCTTCGCAGCCTTGATATTTTACAAACTTTTTTTATTAATACCGCTGTACCTATCAATTCTAATGTTAGTGTATGGCTTAAAAAAGGCTGTAATCTTATTTGTCACGTTACCAACGAAGGGCAATCTTTTATATTTAAAGATTTGTGGAGCATCTCTATGCAATGGTTCATCATAATAGTACGACTTGTAAATTAATTGTTAAAAGAGTGCATTCGGATAACCGTTGTTAATAAATATCTCAAGTAATTTGCTCTGACTGTTACTAAGAGACTGGTCGTCACATATATTTTTCTATTTTTCATAGCAAGAGCTGAACTGTATTTCTGATTTTTTGGGTGGTTGGAAGCAAAGTTTATAAATCTGCCTGATGCAGTAGGTTTTTAGTACCAATCTAGTATTATATTATTTTCTTCAATGCGGATTACTTTAGTGCCCAAGAAAGGTACGCTATTGTTAGTTTCTCTGTCAACAGTAAATTGTCTTTTTGTCATACTAGTTTCAATAGAAACTATTATTAGTGCTAGAACTGTATGAAATATTTTAAAAAGAAATAAGTACCATTGCTACAAATTGCAAAAAACTCAGAAAATTTTCCCTGCTGATTATGAATGACGGATGGTGTTTTATGAGGACATGATGAAACACACTAATAGTAACGAAGATTTTATGAAAAAAATCTTGTTTACAGATGAGTCTTCTTTTTCTTTAACTTGCCATCACAATTCCTTTTATTACCGTAGGGAACAGAAAATAGGCACATAAGTGTTCCTTACAAAACACATTATTGGCAAAAAGTCAACGTCTGGGCTGGTATTTTAGGTGACAACGTAATTGGCCCTTTTTTAATTGTGGGCTCTTTGGGTTGTCGTAGATACCTAGATCTCCTCAGAAATCATACAATTTCAGCAGAAAACATAGTAAGAAGCTTAGCCCTAGTCTACATTACCGTCTACTGTACCACTTTTTTATATCTACTTTCAGTCACTTATCTATTATATTTGTTTCAATTTAAGGGAAAAGTCGAAGCAGAATTGGAATTGATATGTCTTGAAGATGCAATAAAGGAGCCTGCTGGTATTGGAAGACGTGAACCTCAACCACTTCCACTGCCAGAGTAAGTATATGTAAAGCTCGGATTTATAGACAACAAAAATTGAAGAAAAATGCGCCTATATAGGCAAAGATGTTTATTAAAAAAGGCAGGAATATTAATTAATAATTAATTAATTAATTATTATAACTTATTATTTATTGTACAAAGTGAATTAACGTAATATTAACTTAAGTCAGGTATATTTACACATCATAATCATAACATTAGTATTAATAAACTAGTAACTAAATAACTGTAAATTAATAATTAAACATTGTAACCACTTAAAATTTTATCATTAATAGATGACTAAATGTTTTTCAATATTTTCGGTCTTAAAACTAAGTCTTCGATCACTTAAAATTAATTTGTACATTGAAAACAAACGTTCGACATCGACAGATGTAATTGGAGCATATTTCAGAGCGGATAATAAATCTGGCATAATTTGAAATTCCTCGGAAAATGTCCCATTCAAAACTTTAGTAACATTAGATAAAAACGAAAAACCTTCATTCTTGTCGAAAATAAATTTTATTTTTTTTTTAAATTAATTGACCGTTACTTCCAGGTGCCGATTTAATTTTCGTCTTTAAACTATCTATTAATTTTACTGACTCACATAAATTTATCTCTTATTTTTCTAATAAGGTAATTGTGGTAACTATTAATTTATAAGTTTCATTGATATAAGCGAGTTCCTGTTTCAATTTGGGATTTTTTAATATTTTTTTGCTTCTCGAATGGCTTCGAAAATATCATCAAATTCTGACATAACTAATTATATTTCATTGCAGTGTTCAAAGTAAAAAAAAACTGCTTCGAGCCAGGTTCCTCACCTTGTAATTACTGGTTTAGGTGGCAAAGGGACACCGGGAAGTCTTTCTTTATATATTTGCACCCTCAACGGAGCCTTTACAAAAACTTTTTTCATAAAATTTATAAAATTATTTACCAACGGAAACAGATTTCTTATTTCTTCAGCAATTCTATTTACCCCGTGGGCTACACAAGTGTAATGAATTAAATTAGGATAAAAAATCTTTAAATTAACAGGAGCTTTTAACATATATGCCGCAGCATCTGAAAGCATTAAAACTATTTTATTCACTGGTATAGCGTTGGCTAAAAAGAGGTTTGTTAAACTATCTTGTATAAATCGACTTATTGTTAAATTGATTGTTTTTTCCAGTTCATTAACGGCAACTAAATAAGGTTTTCTCGCAAAGTTTTCGTTCAAAATTCCAATCATTAAATTAGCTATATACCTGCCGCATACATCTGTCGTTTCATCCACGATAATATACAAAAAATTGCCCTCTAACTCCCGCTTAATTTTTGAAATACATTCCACATAACATTTTTCCACAGTATGTTTTCTCAATGTACTCTCGTCCGGTAAGGATTTATTAAGATATTTTTCGAAAAAGCATTTAAAACTAGGGTTATTAACTTTATATAGAGGAATGTTGAATGCAATCATCATCTGGCATAAATCAAATTTAAATGCGTCTTCCTCCTTTTTTTTTGAACTGCTTAAACTATCCCGCAGAGATATTTGGGCTAACTTAGAGGAATTTAATTTTTCCAAATTACGTTTATGAAGTGGGGTTCCACAATGCTGGTCAATAAAGTCCTTTTTTCTACTTGAAGAGTAGAATCTGAGAATTAAAAAAAAATTAGAATTCTAAAACCTCTTTAGAATTTAGTTATGTTGTGGGACGAGAAAAACAGAAAAAAAATAAAACTTACCGATTTGCCGCATGGTTTACAAAATGCTCCATCTCCTTCTAGAGAAAGTTCCGAATAATTATATAATTATATAGCAATAATTTGTGACTGAATTCCGATACAGTAACCGACTGTACAACTGATAATAAACTAATAAAGCTTAGGGATTTCCAAATAGTTAACCCTCAAGTCTCGATCAGGTACATTTTCCTAGAAATCTGTTATATAAACAAACCATTGATATTTTATTATTGACCCAAAATTTTATTATAGAATGGTTTAGTAATAGAATAATATCATGGGTAATACCATGAAATTTAAAAAAAGGCACAAATAGGCGGAATTTACGAAAAAAGGCATTTTGCCTATAATTCGAGCTTTAAGTATATGTATGTTTCACTTTAGCACAACATACTAAACTGCAGAGATTACGATGGGCAGGGCACGTGGTCCGCATGCATGAGAATAGAATCCCCAGAAAATTATTAAATGCAAGAATGCAGGGAAAAAGACCTGTTGGAAGACCTAAAAAGAGATGGGAAGATGAAGTCGATGAGGATGCCAGGAACTGCCTGGGAACGCGTTCATGGAAAAGAACAGCGGTAAATAGAGATGGTTGGAGAAGCCTGTTGAAGGAGGCCAAGGCCCGATTTGGGCTGTAGCGCCATTGGATGGATGGATGTTTCACTTTAGACGTTTTAAAAAGTTGGTTAGTAAAATTTAATATATATATTAAAATATATAAAATATAATATAAAATAAAATATATAAAATTTAATATAATTTAATATAATATGTCGGGAATATTGCTTGTATATAAGACATTTTCACTTAGATATAATTGTCTTATAATAAACAATGCGATGATCTTATAAGTGCTAAAGGAGCTTAGCAATATTTTAAAGAAATTATATACTCAGTGACATTACAAGTGTTACACCCAGAAGGAATTATTTCTTGAATTTAATTTTTTGGCAACATAATGACTATATTTAAAACATGCTATGATAGCAATACCAATGTTTTATTTTTTCTACTTTTTGTAAAAATGAAGTTTTATCTTTCAATTTTTTTTTGTGAAGAGACCAATTTGTGAAAACTGGTTCGTATAGAAATTTTTAGTTATTATTCCATAGTCTAAATGTATTCAGTGTAAGAAAATGCGTCGAGTTCAAAGACACCAAAATTATTACCATGTTAGCGATTTTGACAGGGATAGAATTATTACGTATAGAGATATGGGTTTGTCGTATCGCCAAATTGGCCGTCGTGTTAATTGTACGGCATTGACGGTTATGCGTATTTGTCGTGTGTGGACAAACGGAGGTAGAGGAAGACGAAGAAGATCAACTGGTCAACCGAGGCGTACCACAGAGCGTCAATATAGACGCTTTAGATTACTGGTTTTGCGAGACCGTTTTGCTACTACCCGTCAAATTGCTGACCGATGGTTTGGAGTAGTAGGTAGACCTGTTAGTATGCGTACACAAGCTTTTGGACTGGTTTCATTCCGCCCTCCACTAGTGCTGCATTTGACTGCAGACCTCTGTCATCAACGTTTGAATTGCCCCAGAGAACGGCAGCATTGGGTGGCAGAATGGCGTAGCGTAGCATTCAGCGATAAATCACGATTCTATTTAAGAATACATCATGGTCATGAGATACTAAAACGCCACCGTGGAGAGCGACAAGATATCGGATTTAGGGGGCTATTGCCTATGGTAGCCGATTACCACTTGCGTTTATTCGAGAAAATATGACAGCTGCACTTTATGTTGATGACATCTTACAAACCACTTTATTGGCTAATCCCGACGGCCGTCGAGACGTCCTTTTTCAGCAAGACAACGGGCGTCCCCATATTGCTCGTTAAGCTATGGACTTTCTCCAAGAAGCTGGCGTTTATGTTTTGCCGTGGCCATCCCGTACTACGGATTTAAATATTTAAACAATATTTAAAAAATTGTTAACAAGAGGTGCACTTTCAACGCTATAAGAATAAAAGATAAACGCTACAAGAGTTATTTTTTTAATCTAAATTATTTTTTTTTTTTGTGATGATTTCTCTTCTGTGCATTTTTTGCTTTTAAATTTTAGGTCTTAGGCATTTTGAATCCTTTTTTCTTACTTTGAAATTAGGTTATCCTAACCATTCTTTGCATTTCTGGTACATATCTTTGTTTTTTCTTACGTTACTCTCAGTTCAACCATACAATGGTTTAATAATGAATTATTAAGGTCTTACAAATCTGATCTTTCTCTTAATAAATACAGTTTAGATGTCACTAAGGATTTCGATTTGTTCAAAATATATAAACAACAAAATTTTAAATATAATCGGCAATTACAAATTCCTGAAACGTCAGCTTACTGTGATTTTATTAGATACTAATTCCAATAATAAACCTAGAGACTGCTGGAAAATAGTAAATTTTAAAAGAAACAACAAAAGATCCAGTTCGGTACAAACTGATCTACCTCCAGACGAAATAAATCAATTTTTTACCAAAATTGCAAAAAATAATACGTTCACGAAATTATTAGCAAAATTTTAAAAGAAACTTACCAAATAGTTTTAACACCTTTCACACATCTCATCATCATCATTTTGGCTTTACAACCCTGTGTGGGTCCTAGCCTCCCCAAGAATTTTTCTCCAGTCGTCCCTATCCATCGCCTTCCTCCACAAAGCACGTATTTCCATATTTCTCATGTCTTCATCGATGTTATCTAGGAATCTTGTTCTGGGTCTTCCTCTTCTTCTTTGACCAATAGGTCTATCAAGCAGCGTTTTTATAGCTGGGTCGGTTTGCTCCATACGCATTACATGGCCTACCCACCTCAGACGTCCTATCTTTTTGTGTTTTACGATATCTGGTTCCTGGTATATCCTATAGAGTTCGAAGTTGTATCGTCTTCTCCAGACACCATTTTCATTTACCGCTCCATAGATGCGTCTTAGTATTTTGCTTTCGAAACATCGTAACATGTTTTCATTGCTTTTTGTTAAAGTCCAGGTTTCTGAACCATATGTTAGGACTGGGCGTATTATTGTTTTGTAGAGTTTTACTTTTGTATTTCTTGATATAACTGTAGATTTAAAAAGGAGATTAAGCCCAAAATAGCATCTATTAGCTGTGCAAATTCTGCGGTTTATCTCTGCGGTAGTGTCATTTTCAGTATTGACGAGCGTTCCCAGGTATACAAATTCGTTAACTGCTTCGATGACGTCATTTTCTATAACAAGTGGCCGTAGTGTTTGTGGTTGCGTACCTATTTTCATGTATTTTGTTTTATTGGTGTTTATTATTAAACCCATTTTTGTAGCCGCTTCTCCCAACAATATTGATATCATCAGCATATGCTAAGATTTGCACAGATTTGTTATATATTGAACCGGTAGTTGTTATTTGTGACGTACGTATTACTTTTTCCAGAGCTAGATTGAATAGTATACAGGAGAGTGGGTCTCCCTGACGTAGCCCGTTATTTGTTTTAAAAGGTTCAGAGAGTTCCCCCTGGATTCGTACTTTGCATTCAACTTTTTTAAGGGTTAGTTTGGTTAAACTTACCAACTGATTTGGTACTCCTAGGTCTATCATTGCTCTAAACAATTCTCTTCTATTTACAGAGTCGTAGGCTACCTTGTAGTCTATAAATATGTGGTGCGTGTCTACACCGTATTCCAGTGTTTTCTCTAGAATTTGTCTCAGGGTTGAAATCTGATGAATTGTTGATTTATCACCTCTGAAACCAGCCTGATATTGTCCTATTATTCGCTCTGCATATGGTGCCATACGATGGCATAGTATATTGGAGAATATTTTATACGCTGCATTTAGGAGCGTAATTCCTCGATGGTTAGAGCATTCAAAGATATCTCCCTTTTTGTGTATGGTGCAAAGTATTCCAATATTCCAATCTTCTGTATTCTTCTACGGGAAGGGACTTCTGTATCCATATTTCTTTTATAAGCTGCTGTAGCGCTATTATAATATCGTGGCTACCTTCTTTATATAATTCCGCTGGGAGATTATCTATTCCGGGTGATTTGTTTCTGGCTAGTTTGTTTTCACACATCTTGTTAATTTAATTCTATCAAGTGGATTATTTCCGGAAGTACTAAAATACTCAAAAGTATGTGACTTTGTCACACACGCACAGACAACTGACAAAATATAGCCTGCGACTTATATTCCTAGGAATAATTCTAGCCAATCGCACCACATCATTTGCAGTTGCTCCGAGATCAGGCATTCTCTTGTCCTGTATATAATTCTATACGATGCGCATATTTAGAGCTACTGCATAAGACAAGAAATTTAAAACCCCATTTATTTGCCTTTTTTGGTAGGTACTGCTTCATGTAGTACCTAGCTTTGCTAGAACAAATTGGCTCATCGACGAACAAATATTTTTCCAATGGAATTCCGTTTGAAAATGCTTCATTGAAGTGGTCAATTATTGGTCTGATTTTATAAACTCTATGGTAGTTTGGGTTGTCACGGGATAAGGCATTCTCGTCATTATTGAAATGGGAAAATTGTCTGATTTTTTCGTACCTTTTGACTGACATAGCACTTTTTATTTTCTCAGAGCCAATTTCTTCTAACCAATATGCCCTAGTATTGGGCAAATAAACAAGAGACATATATATTGTAATTCCAATAAGCTGATTTATGTCACTTCGTGCAATATGCAGTGGTTTGTTAGAATTCTGCTGTATGGCATATAAATTTGACTCCTCCACAATTTTATCTAAACGGCTATCTGTGAAGAATAAATTAAAATATTCATAGGGACTTTCTAGTTCTAAGATATAATTTGAAAGACTCTTGTTTCCTCTAAATTCCAGTTGCTGTTCGTATAAGTTCAAATTTTATTTTATCCATTTAATGTCTAAAAATAAAAACAACATCCAGTATTTTTGATCACAAATTGATTATAAAATAAGTATACCTTTGCCCTTGGAGTAAACCTGAGTTTCTGGAAGCTCCTCGTCTACAGTGCTATATTAGTGTCTACAGCATTCTCATCCATTTCGTTCACTGGTTCAGAAAGGCAATTAGCTGAAACAGCTGTAGTGATAAAAATTTAAAATAAATTTTGTGGAAGTTTTGAAAACAAAGTTTTCAGTGTTTGATTTATCTTTATCTGCTATTAAAATAAATGTTTATTTTTAGTATGTTGTTTTTAAACAACATGATGCCGTGAAGGGTTAAAGTTTTAACATAAGTTTGAATGAATTTTCGTCTTACATTTTTTAGCATTTATCCGATTCTCATCGTTTTTAAAATATTTTTGGTATATAAAACAAGAACGTGTATACCGATTAACAATCCTTTCATTCAATCACGAAATAATACTATAAAGTTAAAAAATCGATCAATTCTTTCTCGATAAATCGTGCCTAACGCACAGAAAATCGCGTTTGAAGTTCTTAAGCTGAGAGCGCACGTACCGACCGTGCATCATTCAAATCTCTAAAGCATGGTGATATTGTTTGAGTTTACATAAAATTTAATGTAAACACTCTTAAAGGACTATACTTTCATATGGAATAAAACAAATAAATCGATTTTTTGAAAATACAAGACCTATGTAACTCCTTAAATTGGTCTAGGATTTTATTTAATCCTTACAAAGCTTCTTAAATTAATTTTTAGAATAATTTCCATGCAATTTATTATGAATAAGACAAATAATTGCAATTTTCGACCAAATAATTTTTGATCATCGACCACCCGATATAAACTTAATTAATTTTTGTACATATAAAATGTGAGTTGTATACTACTGAAATTGATATCCAGATTCGATCTTACTCGGTCTAAATTTAGTGTCACATTCCATCTCTTGCCACGTGCTCTGTGATTCTGCAAAATAAGTCATACTTTCTACATCTAAAACATAAGTCCTCAGTTCAGTTGTGAGTGTTTATTGATTTTTAATTCATTTTCTCCCTGATAATGGAGATTTATCGACGCAGAATGTTGACAGGATGATGTATTAATACGATTGTGTTGACTTCCAATTTATTGAAACCTTAAAAGAAACACGTTTTGAAAAGTCATCGACAGCGTCGTTCAATATTTTTTGAGTACGGGACTATTTTGCTATTTTATATAAAATTTCTTTGTACTTTAACAAAAATTTAGATAATTTGGTAAAAACCAAACCGATCAGCTTATTTTTAACTAAAAATACCTTAATTTTACTTCAAAATGAAAATTTGATTTAAACTTAAACTCAATTCAGCAGATTGCCTTTTTAAAATGTGTTCGGTGGTACTTCTGACTGCATAGGTTTGTCAATTAATCCCATTCAACAAAATATTACCTATTCTACCATTACAAAACAAAAATTATTTCCAAAACATCTGCCTACAGTTTTTCCGTCAGTGGACAAAATAAAAATACATAAATATACAATCGCGCTACAAAAAATTGTAATATTCTCGTAAAGAATATTAAATAGAAGTTCATCCCTTGATCCCCTTGAGAAAACGGTATACGTATTAAGGGAATAATAAGGTCCTGTGAGCCTACACACTCCCTACATCACAAGACCAACCACCAAATACTGCAGCAGGTGTTGTCAAAGCGGGCATGACATCTCGGAATGCCAGCAGAGACAAACCATCTGCTCAAACTTTGGCAGTAACTAACATCGCAGTCCTAGCTGCCCCCAATTTAAATTTCTCAAAAGTCGAAACTGCCAAGGTACTCACCCGGCATGGTCTTCCAGATGCCCTAAAAGGCAGGAGTTACCTACCACCTAGGACGAAGAGCCAATTTATGCTGAGAGAAGAATTATTTCAATCGACCTTACCAATGAAAAGGTATTTATACTTCATTCATTTACTACTACCTTAATGCTTAACATTCTTCCTGACAGACAGGAATGAATATATGTCCAGTACAATCCTCGCACACTCAGTTGTCCCTTACATGCCAAACAATAAGGTCGAAATGACCTCTGTACTTATCTATTAAGCCACAATAATCTCATTATATAAACATCCAGACCAACCTTTTTCCGTTTTTCTTCTGGAGCACTTCTCCATACTCGAGGAGGCGGTATTAATGGGCGATCGTAATAGAAGAAATATTCAATTCGGTGATAATTCCACTAACATTCCTGGCAGAATGCATTCAGACTCTCTTCTTAATATGCCAATATCCAGAATACCCAATACTGAATTCACGTTGTTTAAACATCGAGGAATTTACATCGTTGACCATATCCTATGCACAAATAGTATGTTTACAAGCTTTGACGAATAATGCTTTATGGGTGATTCAATTACCTCTGAACACGTCCCTCTGTTAATCAAAAGTGACTTTCACTGTTCTCCAATTATAACTACGAAAATCTATAGACCAGATTATCGTAAAACAAATTGGGAACTTGTCCACGAGTTCATTAACCATAGCCTCCCTGAGTTAAATAATTTATCAACAAAAAATCTTATTGATATAGGAATTTCCAAACTTAAAAGTCTTCTTCAAGAAGCTTCATCCATCTCTATTCCAACTACAAAATATACTCCACATAATTCAATTCTCCCACTGATAATTATTACTAAAATTCAAACAGTATCAAAACAGTAATCAAAACAATATCAAAACAGAACACAACCGACTTTCTTCGTCAATAGGACTGTAGGTGAACAAGCTGAAACAAAAACAGTGGATGCGAGTCACCACTACCCTTGATTACAGAGAAGGTTCAAAATTCTGGTCAAAAATTCAAATCCCTAACCTATCAAAAATCTCATGCCACATTCTCATCTTAAAGTAACTAACATCATACTCAACAATTCTGTACGTCTGTATTCGATAGAGCACAATTACAGTTTAACAAACTAGTAAACTGGTGCAACAGATGAAGGGTTACTATAAGCCCATTCAAAACACAAGTCATCTTATTTAGGTCACCTTACACCCAGTACGAAACTGAAAAAGGTATTCTACTAAATGGTTACCGGCTAAACAACATCAGATATACAGATAACACCATAGTATTTGCGGACAACTTAGAAGACCTACAAGTTCTTAAGAACAAAATCACTTATTACAGTCAACAATATAAACTCAATATAAACGTTAAAAAGACAAAACTTATGATAATTAGCAAGAAAAGGATATCAGAAGGTCAACTCTACGTCAACCAATCCCCTGTAGAAAGAGTGACACACTACAACTACCTCGACACCACATTAAATGAAGAATGGACCAACAACCAGGAGATTAGAGCACGCATCGGAAAAGCTAGATTCACCTTCAATCGGATGGGGGCCTTCTTTAAGAGTCACAACCTTTCTCTTGATACAAAAGTAAGAATGCTGCGATGCTATGTCTTCTCTGTCCTTTTTTATGGTGTTGAATCGTGGACCTTGAACGAAGATATGTGCAGAAAACTTGAAGCATTTGAGATGTGGCTATATCGGAGAATACTTAAGATCCCATGGACTGTCCGAGTCACAAATGAAGAGGTCTTCAGAAGAATGAATAAGAACCGAGAGGTACTGACCACCATCAAATCTCGAAAGTTATAGTTCTTCGGACATATGCGAAATGAATACAGATATGTTCTCCTTCAAGCCATCCTGCAGGAAAAAATATTTAGAAAACGAGATCCAGGAAGAAGAAGAACATCTTGGTTAAAGAACCTTAAAATCTGGTTCAATACAACATCTGTGAAGCTTTTACGCGCTGCTGCAGATAAGATAAAGATTGCCATGATGATCGCCAACATTTGTAACGGATAGGCACATCAAGAAGAAAAAGACACCACAGTAGAAAATGGGAACCGGATAACTATCCTAGGAGAAATGTTAGATTATATTGCTTCGGTGTACTACTTGGAGTCCAATTTAGCAAGACTCTCAATTGGGACAATAATCTCCAACTCACAATTTATAGAGTTAGGAAGATAGCTAATCTGGGTGATTTATCTGGTAACAGAGCAGGCACCAGTTCCATAACCTTAATACACATATACAAAACATTCATAAGACCTATTATTGAGTACAAAACGTGTCTCTATGCATCACTTAACAGTAGACAAACCAAAAAATTTTTGACCAGCGAGGGTAAAATACTGAGGAAATGCATGAGGAAACTCATGCATTTGCAGCTTACTATTCATCAAGACTAATTCACCCACTTACAAACTTGTACATAATAGAAAGTAGAATCCATTTTCTCAGCAAGAGATATATACTAAGAATCATAATCAGCCTGAACACAGAGCTATGCTGGCCCTCAAAACTCCTTAACTTCACAGAGGGCACATACTCACCACTAATCACATTAAAAAAGTTTTTTTCTTAACAGCGAAACTTCTACACTGGACTAGTATCAAACTTTCAGATGAGTATTAAGATGTTCTTAAAGCAACTTCCTAAATTAAATTAAATAGTCGCTGCAAATAATAAAATAAGCTGTAAGCCAAAAACGCTAATCTAAGAGCCGTTTCTATTGTATATTTGGTGACAGACAGGGTACTTTTTCAAGAAAACATGATTGGCTTTTAACTCTCCTTCCTTTCATTAAAAAACCACACACGCACACACACATACACACACACACACACACACACACACACACACACACACACACACACACACACACACACACACACACACACACACACACACACACAATTTTTACAAACCCCAGCTCCGAGTGACATGTGTGTTCCAATGAGTCAGTGGGACCCACCGTCCGAAGAATTCACACTAATTAAAGGACCGGTACCTATCTGACCCCCAAGCCAAAACCAACCAGTCCTCCTCATCGCAGGATATAACGAATAAGAAGGCTTTTGTACTAAGCATTACTTTGGATGCCCTGGAACATCCTCTGTTTTACTTTGTGTGGTTAGGCCACCCAATTTAAGGGGTAGCTAGATGAGCTTTTCTCCCTACCCGCCACTCTTCCCCATTCTACTTACGTTTACTACCATCCAAACTGTGAAATTAAAACAATTGCTAACTGTATAGATTTACAGAACGATCTAAATTATATAGACACTTGGTGTGTAAAAAACAAACTTTTTCTTAATGTCAATAAGTGTAAAGTAGTAAGTTACTCTAGAAGGGAAAATAAGGTTGATTTTAATTATGTAATTCAGGGGTCAGATCTTGAAAAATGTAATAGCATTAAAGATTTAGGAGTTATATTTGATTCAAAATTAACCTTTAACAACCATATTGAGCAGAAAGTATCCGATGCTATGATAATGTACGGTTTTATCATCAGAAACTATAGAAATTTTAGCGATATAAGACCGATTAAACTGCTGTATCTATCGCTGGTGCGAACAAAACTAGAATATTGTAGCTTAATTTGTTATCCCATTTATAAATTTAATGTTATATACAACAGATTGAAAAGGTACAACGGAAACTTTTAAAATATTTAGCTTTTAAGGTTGATGGAGTATATCCTGTCCATGGTTATGATTACGATTTGTTATGTAACAGATTTAATATTGTAAGTTTAGAGTTAAGAAGAATTATATTTTCGGTTTCATTTTTATACAAGTTGTTACACAACCGTATTGACTGCAGTGATATATTAGGTCAAATTAGATTTAATGTGCCAAGAATTACTTCCAGGTCGACTATCGTGTTTACTTATCCACGTGCGAGAACAAATATGTTACTGAAGTCACCCATTTATATTATGTGCAATAATTATAACAAAATATGCAACCATTGTGATATTTTCTCATGCTCAATTAATCATCTGGTTGATACCGCACTGGTTTATGGAGTACATTAGATTGTTAATTTTTTTTGTGTATTTTTTTTAATTTCTTATATACGTAGTAATTTGTTTAATTATATTGTTCTCACTCTTTATTTTGTTTTTCACCTACTTATTTTTTGCACTTATTTGTTTACTTGATATTTTTGTATCACCTACTAATAATGATTGTATACTAATTAAAAATGTATCTTATATTTTTACCCTAGAAATGGGAAACTGTTGGGTATTAAAGCTATTATTTATTTCTTTATTTATACATTTATCCAAAACTCCCGTTAAAAAAGGGAGACCCCTCCTTAAAGAGGCATACCCCCTAAGCAATGTTAAAAGTTCAGATCCATCGCATCACTAAACCGTTAGTCCCACAATAGCCTTCGTAAGAATAACTTCAGCAAAAAAAGTTTGCGTTTGCGAATATCAACATGTCAGTTTTTTTTTAGTACTCCATGGTTTTGATATAAAGTTGGTGTAGTTTATATTTTTATATTGAGTTTGAAACAAAGTTAAAATATTATTTAATTTTGACCAAATATTTGTACACTAGTAATTAAAATTACTCGTACGTCTATGAGATATATAGAAACAATATATTTTATTAGAAAAAATAACACAGTGCATGTAAGAGACAGCAAACTCAGCAATTAGGAGGGTGTGACATCAAAGTAATAGTTCTTTTATGACATATGAGTTATTGTTCCAACATTACCGAGGATATGGACTATTGTTAAGTTTTTGTAGTAAATACTGTATAGGCAACAATATTTGTCACTATTTAAGTTTATGAAATGTTTTGACAATTGTATTATTAAAAAAAAACTGTCACCGTCCACTCGCCACGATGTTGGAGATGATATAGAGGAGGCAAAATGAGCTCTGTAATTTACGTTTGAATGTCTGTAATTACGTATAAATATTGACATTAAAACAGTCGGTCCAATACATCAGAAATAAAAAATAAAGTCAGCTGATTGAGATTTATATCAAACACTTATAGATGAACAAACCTACCAACTTTTTTAATATACAACTGCAAATTAAAATATTCTTATTTTCTCATTTCTTATGCCCTATAAGAGTATCGGATCTTGTTACTATCTTCCCATCTTTTACCATTTCTTTCACGCCTTTCGATCTTTTATCATTTCCTTAATCTGTTTCACGGATTTTTCTCTCTTAAACACATCGGTATCTGTTGATGTGTTGATGTGTTTACGATTTCGGAAACGTCACTCACTATCGTGTCTTTCGCACTATGGTCAGCAGTTTCGTTGCCTTTTATTCCTCTATGGGACGGAATCCAGATGTAATTTATCTCATTATGATTGATATAAGCCTGAAGAAGGACCGTTTTAATTTTTTTTAAAGCGGGTTTTTTGGATACAGTTTTCGGATACTTTGTATGGCACTAAGTGAGTCTTTTAAGATAATATATTTGCAGTTTGTTGTCAGTTTGATTAGTTCTATGGCGCGATAGAGAGCATACAGTTCAGCTGTATAGATAATACTAACATTAAATAGTTTGAATTTAAGGTCCTTCTTTGGAGTTACTACAGACGCTCTCTCACCTTCGGATGATTTTGAACCATCAGTGTATATCTGGGTATGATTTTTATAACGACTAACGATTTTTCTAAAATGGGAAAAAATTAAAGAATGATTAGTGGAGTTTTTGTCAAATGACGTAAGTTCTAAGTTATATCAAGTTATCTAAGTTATGTTCAAGGTAGATTGTGGTCATATATGTATGGAAGACATTCAGGTATGACAATATCAAACCGATGCAAATGGTCTTTTATTCTCTTATAGAAAGATTTAACAGAACGGTGATTTGCATTGGGGTTTGGGAAATTATCAGTAAAAGTATTTCTATAGACAGGATTTTTTGCTTATCCTTAATTTTTGTTGCATACGTTAGACTAAAGTAAGCTCTTCTATCATTTAACGACAATTCAGTTGCTTCGCAAAGTAAACTTTCAATCGATGTACAAAAGGCTTCCAGACATATTCTAAGTGCTGTGTAGTGAATGGTGTCGAGCTTTTTAAGTACTGATTTCGATGCTGAGTCGTAAGCTATAGCCGCGTAGTCTAGCTGTGATCGTATAATAGTTCTGTATATAATTAACAATGTACTCCTGTCTGAACCCCAATTCGGGTATGCTAGAATTTTTAGTAGATATAATCTTCTGTAACATTTACATGTTAGATTATTGATATGTTCTTTCCAATTCAACTTTCTGTCAAAAGTAACTGCTAGCAATTTTAGCGAATATTTTTGTTGTAGTGATTGGTTGTATAAATATAATGAGATTGGTGTACTGACTTTGTTTTTAGAAAATACTATATATTTAGTTTTAGTAGTTGAAAAGATAAATATAGTTTCCTGTGATCATTTTTCAATATCTAACAAGAAACTCTGTGCAAGTTGTGAGAGATTGTTTCATTTTTGCTTTGACCAAATATTACGAGATCGTCAGCATATAAGTGGTCTTTAAGTGGAAGTTTTAAATTTCGTAGAACATCATTTATGGCAATTATAAATAGCGTAGTAAAATTGCTAATAAAGAGCAATTATAAATAATAGTATAAATAGATCCCTGAGGAATTCCATTTTCTAATTCCACTTTTGACGACAAGTTACCATTTACTTTAACTTGCATATACCTTTTATATAAGAAGTTTTTTTTTATAAATGCAAGGCACTGATGATACGGTGGCGCCAAACTGTATCAAAGGTTCTTTCAATGTCGAAGAATATTCCAATACATTTTTGATTAAGGGAGAAGGCTTTATGTATACTGCTTTCTAGGTCTATAATATTGTCTAGAGTTGATCTATTTTGTCGGAAACCACTTTGTTCTGAAATAATAATATTTCGATCTTTAAGTGTCCAGAGGAGACGACGGTTGACCATTTTTTCTAACAGTTTGAATGCAGTACATGTTAGTGCAATATTGGTCTATAAGACTCAGGATCTGTTTTGGGACATTTTAGTTTTAATATTGGTATTATAATAGAATCTCTCCACGCTATTGAAAATTTCTGTTCTGTCCAAATAATATTAAATATGTTAAGTAGATGATTGCTTGCATTCTCAGGTAAATGCTTAAGAAAAACCATTGGGATATTATCTGGACTAGTCTCACTAGTCTCCTTAAATGAGTTTAATGCATCTTTGTCTTTATTTATAATAAATTTGGAGTTTAAGCCATATGTGTCATTTACAAACGGTATAATTACATTGCATTCTTCGTTCTGTTTAAAGTTGATAAAATTATTATTATAATTGCTTGTATTAGATCTATTTTTATACGTACTGGCAAATTCTTATGCTATTTCTAGGTCATCTGTGATTAGTCTATTATCTTTCTTTAGTTGAGTGATTATGTTACAAGCCGGTATTCCAGATATTTTTTTGACATTCTTCCACATTTCAGACATAGGGGTCCTACTGTTTATACTGGACACAAATTGAGCCCACGAATTTCTTTTTGAAGTTTTTATTGTTAACTGAACTTTAGCTTTATGTTTTTGAAATTCTAATTTATTGTTAAGTGTTTTATGTCTTTTGTATTTGTTAAAGGCTTTTTTGGAAGCTTCGATCGATGTCTTACATTGTTCATTCCACCAAGAAACTGGTTTATGTTTTGTAACAGGGTGCAGTTTTTTTAATAGTTACCTCAGCTGCATCTAAGATGATGCTGAAGAAGGTTTCGATGTCTGTGTCAATATTGTTGGATAATTTATAGTTTGTGACAAGTTTTTCTATGATATCTTCAAATAATGTCCAATTTGCTTCCTTCGTTTTCTACTTAGAGGTGTGCTTTGTATTTTTGGGCTTGAACAAATTATTGGTGATTATTATTGGGTAATGACCACTGTTATAAGTGTAGTCTAATCTGCCCCATGTCATTAATGCAGATAAGTTGTTATCCGCTATCGTTAAGTCCAAGGGCGTTGATTCGCCCGTTTGTGTATTGAATCTTGTAGGGCGTCCATCATTCAACAATGATAAGTTATACTGATCTATTAATTCTTCAATAATAAGTCCTCTTTTGTCATCATATGTAGAACCCCAAATACTGTTTTAGTCATTCAAATCACTTGTTAAAATACACGGAGAAGGTATTTGTCTCACGAGGTTAAAAAGGTCCTGTTTATCAATTAGTTGTCTTGGGGGTAAGTAAATCGTGCAAATATTTATTTTTGTGGTCCCTTCTAGAGAAATAGCTACAGCTTCTAAATGCGTTTGTAGGGGTAACCTACTTGCGGTTAATTTGTTATTTATATATATATATATATATATATATATATATATATATATATATAGTCTCGTGAGCTCATTGCCTTTGTTATTCCCTCCTTCCATGTTCTTTTTGGTCTTCCTCGTTTCTTACGATTTGGTGGTATCCATTTCATGGCGATTTTTGGTAGTCTTGTTTCTGGCATTCTTTAAACATGGCTATACCATATAAGTTGTTTCCTTTCTATGTCTGTTGCCAGTGATCCATCTACCCCCATCCGATTCCTTATTTCATCGTTTCTAATTCTGTCTGCCCTAGATATTCGAAGTGATCGTCTAAATACATCCATTTCTGTTGCTTCGAGTTTTCTTTTATTGCTTTCTGTTAGTCTCCATGTCTCTGTACCATAGGTTAAGCTGGTTTTTATGAGAGATTCATATATATTGTATTTTCGTCTTTTACCAATTTCTGAGCTCCAAAGAACTCCGTTAAGGCATCCAATTGTTCTACGGGCCTGGGTTATTCGTTTTCTAATTTCCCTATTGTCTGTACCTGTGGTGTCGAAATCAATTCCTAGGTAGGTATATTCAGTGCAGAATGCAATTTCGGTTGTGTCCATCTGAATGTTGGATAGTTCTGCGAATATTGGGAGATATTTTGTTTTTTGTGTATTGAGTTCTAAACCCCACTTTTTGTATTCTTCCTGTAGTTTTCTGGCCATATATGTCAGCTCTTCTTTATCGTTGGCTATAAGGACTTGATCGTCTGCAAACTGTAGGGTATATAGGCAAGTTTCTCCCAGGTCAATGCCTATTCCTCTGTACTTTCTCTTCCACTGATACAGTGCTTTCGCCACGTAGATTTTAAACAATGTGGGGGATATGCAAGACCCCTGCCGGAGTCCCTTGTTTACAGGAAATTTTTTTGAAAGTCTATTTCCAATTTTTATTCCCGACGTTGATCCTTCATAAAGTTGTTTAAGGACGTTAATTACTGTGTGGTTAATGTGTGTAACTTAAACATAAGGTGGGTTTCTTGGTTGGTACTTGATCTTTTTTCTATTATTTGTTTCAAAACAAACACATTATCGGTGCAGCTCCTTCCCGCTCTAAAGCCAGATTGTTCCTCTTCTTCTTGTTCCTTATATTCTTGTTCGATAATGTCTCGAAGTATCCTTCCATATAGGCGACTTAAGGTACTGGTTACTGATATACCTCGATAGTTTGAGCAGTCCAGTTTACTTCCCTTTTTATGTATAGATGATATGAAGGATACTTTCCACTCATGCGGGACTGGTGCACCGTTTAGATATTGGTTTATACACCAGGTTAATCGTTCAAACAGTTTGTTAGTGCCGCATTTGATTAGTTCTGCTGGAATCCCTTCGGACCTGCAGCTCGACCATTTTTTAGTAGTTGTATCGTTTTTATGACAGTCCTCTCATCGATGTTTATCGTTTCTCCCTGTATGTGTATTTTAGTTGGAGACATTTCTCTATATTCCTCTCTGTTTTCTGTTAATAGATTTTCGTAATGTCGGATCCAGTTCTCTGTTGTTATTAATTGTATGTTTGTTTCTCTTTTTTCATTTGATTTAACTTTTGTCAGGAATTTCCACGTCTCTGAGCATTTTCTACCTCCCATATATGTATTGTTCTGAAGCTATTTTCTTGTGGCATTTTAAATTAATTTTAATTTAAATGGGAATAAGCCACAATTAAAGGTTAAAATACGTTTATTGACGTTTCAATTTCCACTTCGGAAATCGTTCTCAAAATACAAACATTAGTAAATTTACTAATGTTTGTATTTTGAGAACGATTTCCGAAGTGGAAATTGAAACGTCAATAAACGTATTTTAACCTTTAATTGAGCTTATTTCCATTTAAATATAAATTAATTCCCATATATGTGTCTATCTCTTTGCATTTTTTGTCCCACATTTCTCGTTTAGCTGTGTTTACTAGTTGTCGTGTTCTTCTTTTAATATCTTTGTATTCTTCTCTATCCAACTCTTGTTTTGTGTTTAGCCATTTGTGGTATGCTTTTTTCTTCCGAAGTACTAGTTCTTCAATTTCTTGATTCCACCAAAGTTGTTTACTAGCGGAATTAGTTTTTATTCCAATTGCCTCCTCTGCTGCTTCTTTGATGCTACTCGTTATGTTTTCGTAAATTTGTTCTACTGACTGGTCTTCTATATTATGTAGCAACTTTTCGCCAATGAGGAACCTCAACAAACAGAAGTGATAACGAACAAACGTTTTAACTTAAACAGCCTTATCAACGAAAGCACAAGAAACCTATACCAGCACAGATTAGACGAAAAGTAATTTGTTATTTACATTGTTAAATTGTTACTCCATCGCTTGATATTCTTTGGTTTACTCTATTTTATGAAAAACTTTGATAATTATGTAAATAAAATTCTTAGTTGCTCTTAAGATTCGTTTCTTGAAGACAAATAATATCTGGTAGATACTCTGATTGTAGAATTTTTAACATCGGTAAGTTATTATAGTATCCGTTTATATTCCACTGAATAATTGAATTAAAACGACGGTATTTTTACTTTCCAGTTGTAAAAAAGTTTTAATTTTATTAAGACTCTCGGTTTGTGTCAAGTAAAAGGTCATTTTCGTTGTCGGTAGAAGAAAGTTCGTCATTTAGGTGTTTTGTGATTTTTTTTGTTTGGTACATTTGATTTTAAGAGATCTATTTGTTATGTGAGCATATAAGTTACTAATCATTCGTGGTAATGCAGTACAATCATCTGTATAATTAGTTATAGTGGTGATAATATTTGGAGAACCTGGTGCCTTTTCTAACAGATCTATAAATTGGTCGTGATTAAGGATATATGATGAATGTTTATTTATTATTGTTTTTAGGTCAGTATCAGAACTTTTCTTGGGTTTTTTGTTGGGTTTTTGTATATATTTTCTAAAATTTATTTCAGTTGGTTTGTCTTTTTCTGACAGGGCTGGTGTATATGTTGGTGAAGGTGATATAATTTCATCTACGTCACGTTTGCGGTTTGTCTGTTGAGTAATATCTAGTGATATAGCGCTGTTATTTTCTAGCGGTGTAATGGTATTGGTAACTTGAGGATTCTTTGGTTCGACATGTTCAGAATTTGTACTGTTTGTAAAGGAAGTAGATTGCTGATTGGGAAGTTTTCTATGGTGTCCATTTGTGAAAAAGTGTTTAACGATGTTGGAATAGTTGGAGGTGGGTGATTGTTGAGAATTTGTGAGATTTTTACAATTATTAGCATTATGTCCTTGCTGTTTGCAGTTAAAGCATAACTGATTATCTTGGGATAAAAAAACTCGATAGGATTTGTTAACGTAATTAATAAAAAAATATTCTGGTAAAGGATTTATAACACTTGTCTCTAAAACTGTAAATATGATTGAATTAAAGAAAATAAGATGTTTTTGGGCTGTATATGTGCACCTAGATTTCAACCCTAAGACAAATTCTAGAGAAAACACTGGAATACGGTGTAGACACGCACCACATATTTATAGACTACAAGGCAGCCTACGACTCTGTAAATAGAAGAGAATTGTTTAGAGCAATGATAGACCTAGGAGTACCAAATCAGTTGGTAAGTTTAACCAAACTAACCCTTGAAAAAGTTGAATGCAAAGTACGAATCCAGGGGAACTCTCTGAACCCTTTAAAACAAATAACGGGCTACGTCAGGGAGACCCACTCTCCTGTATACTATTCAATCTAGCTCTGGAAAAAGTAATACGTACGTCACAAATCACAACTACCGGTTCAATATATAACAAATCTGTGCAAATCTTAGCATATGCTGATGATATCAATATTGTTGGGAGAACGGAAAACGCAGCACGAGAGGCGTACGTAGCATTAAAGGAAGCGGCTACAAAAATGGGTTTAATAATAAACACCAACAAAACAAAATACATGAAAATAGGTACGCAACCACAAACACTACGGCCACTTGTTATAGAAAATGACGTCATCGAAGCAGTTAACGATTTGTATACCTGGGAACGCTCGTCAATACTGAAAATGACACTACCGCAGAGATAAACCGCAGAATTTGCACGGCTAATAGATGCTATTTTGGCTTAATCTCCTTTTTAAATCTACAGTTATATCAAGAAATACAAAAGTAAAACTCTACAAAACAATAATACGCCCAGACCTAACATATGGTTCAGAAACCTGGACTTTAACAAAAAGCAATGAAAACATGTTAGGATGTTTCGAAAGAAAAATACTAAGGCGCATCTATGGAGCGGTAAATGAAAATGGTGTCTGGAGAAGACGACACAACTTCGAACTCTATAGGATATACCAGGAACCAGATATCGTAAAACACATAAAGATAGGACGTCTGAGGTGGGTAGGCCATGTAATGCGGATGGAGCAAACCGACCCAGCTAGAAAAACGCTCCTTGATAGACCTATTGGTCAAAGAAGAAGAGGAAGACCCAGAACAAGATTCCTAGATAACATAGACCAAGATATGAGAAATATGGAAATACGTGCTTGGCGGAGGAAGGCGATGGATAGGGACGACTGGAGAAAAATTCTTGGGGAGGCTAGGACCCACACAGGGTTGTAAAGCCAAAATGATGATGTGCACCTAGTGGTATGAGGTAGTCCTGTAGGCGTAATCCATCCTTTGAAGAGAAAACGATCGCTTGTTCAGGACTAGGGTATGTATGTTGGCTTAGAACTTTTGAGTAGGATTTAGCTGTGTTGGTATGTTGTGGTACAGAGCTAATTACGTTGGAACTTCCATCTGATGTTATGGACATGATGAATCATCTATAGGCGCTCTGGACTTTATTTTATATATAGATTAAATCAAATAAAGTCCGACTCTGTTTATTTTAAAATTAGTTGATCGGTCTGATAATTACCAAATTATCTGAATAACGATAAGAGTACAACTAGTTTTTTGGTTAATTTGTAACTACAATTATTGATGAGGAGAATATGTTATTGATGCTTAAAAGTGATACTTCTAATCAAACTATGATTAATTGGAAAGAAGTACTTACGGCACTTAACAAACCACAGTAAACTTCTTTACTCACAAAAATCTAATTTCAGAACCTGAGTATTCTGTTGCTAAGTGTCTACGGTTATTTCAAATAAACAGTTTCTTTGCACAGTAGCAAGAATGACTGAAAATAGATAAATAATATGTAATATCAGGTGAAAAATAATTAAAAATGTAAACGAAAAATTTTAAAATATATAGGGTATCCCATATAAAAAACTTAAGTTGGTGTATTATTTAGTTAGTGAATTCCACTAAAAAAAATGTAGGCGCCACTGAATCCTACCATAATATATTTATTAAAACTTTTTTAAAACTATTCTTAATAAAGAAGATTTTTTACAAAGACGATTTGATTGGACAATCGTTACTCTAACGAATAAAGAAGTCATGACATCTTAACTAGTGTTTTCTATCTCCTCTAGTTTTCGTTATACTCTGAAAAACACACCAATTTGGGACACCCTATGCTCATTGTTTAATATTACTACTCCCCCACGTATACAGATAGATTAGAATATAATGTCAATGTAATTGTATAAGCATATTGAGTGTGCTAAATATGTTTGATATAAGTCAGGTATGTTTGCATAAATTTATTTTATCATACATGAAAATGTGTTAGTGTTTATCTTTTATTAATTATATTTACGAAATTCAAATAGTATCCTGTTGAGGATTTTGGTAATATGTTATAAAGATTAGATTAAAAAGGTGAAAAACCTACTAATCTATTTTTTTTTATTTCATAAATTTAGCAATTTTTGGCAGAATGAAATTTGAAGTATCTTCTGCCTGTTATTTTATTATATATTAAAATTCATTTTGAACAAAAAAAAATTGTACTCGACAGGAGATGCACTCTGATTCGTGCCATCGAGGTCTTTGATGTGTATGAAGAGTACCTTTCTTCTTCTTTAAGTGCCATCTCCGCGACGAAGGTTGGCAATCATCATGGCTATTCTAATCTTCGAGGCAGCTGCTCTGAACACATGCCTTGTGCTGCAACCAAACCACTCTCTCAGGTTTTCAACCAGGAAA
This sequence comes from Diabrotica undecimpunctata, assembly GCF_040954645.1. NCBI lineage: Eukaryota > Metazoa > Arthropoda > Insecta > Coleoptera > Chrysomelidae > Diabrotica > Diabrotica undecimpunctata. The sequence continues at coordinate 112,356,801 of NC_092811.1, read as the reverse complement.
CACGTCTTCTTCCTATGCTTCTCCTACCCTCAACTTTTCCTTGAATTATGAGTCTCAAGATGTTGTATCTTTCGCCTCTCATCGTATGTCCGAAATATTACAATTTCCGTTCTTTTATTGTATTTTCCATTTCCCTCTCGCTGCCCATTCTTCTTAACACTTATGTATATGTGACTCTATCTACCCATGGAATACTTAACAATCTTCTAAATCTCCACATTTTAAACGCGTTAAGTCGATTTATTGTATTCCGTTTTAATGTCCATGATTCAGCTCCATTGTAGAGTACACTGTGTACATAGTATTTAATTAGCCTTATTCTGAGGGCCAATGTCAGATTTTTGCTGCATAAATTCTTTTTTATTTTCACGAAGATGGCATGTGCTTTTTCAATTCTGACTCTTATTTCTGCAGTATAATCGTTATTTTCTGTGATTATCGTTCCCAAGTAAGTATATCTTTTTACTTTCTCAATCTGCTGGCCGCCTACCGTTAATGCTTCGTTTGGATTGTTGTTCTTGCTAATTTTCATGAATTTGGTTTTCTTGATGTTAAGAAAGAGTCCGTATTCTCCACTATATCTTAATATTTTGTTCATTATTCTTTCTAAGTCTTCCAAGTTGTCGGCTATTATGACTGTATCATCGTCATACCTAATGTTGTTAATTAAACTTCCGTTCACTTTTATGCCAACTGTCTCGTTTACCAAAGCTTGTTGTATGATTTCTTCAGAATAAGCATTAAACAATAACGGCGACAGTATGCAACCTTGCTTGACCCCTCTCCTTATCTCCACTTCTTCTGACACTTCTCTTCCATTTTTCACATTTGATATCGATGTTATATCCCTCACATCCAGATTATTGTTTTTGAGTACTTCTATAAGTCGGTCATGTTTTACCTTATCGAATGCCTTGTTGTAGTCTATAAAGCATACATAAAGATCTCGATTAACATCCAAACATCTTTGGGTCAGCACGTTAAAAGAAAATAGTGCCTCTCTTGTGTCCACTCCATTCCGAAACTTAAACTGGGAATCACTAATATCCATCTCCAGCTTAGCGTGTATTCTATTATGGATGATTTTTAGCAGGGTTTTACAGGTGACATTAGACTGATCGTTCGATAATCACTACATTCTTTGGCATTTACTTTCTTTGATAGATAAATAAATGTTTATCTTAGAATTTCACGTAGAATGATTAATGTGGAATAGATTGTGTTCAGTAGTTGGACTAAAGATCTATGTTTTTTTCATTGACCTGTTTTAGCAATTCACTTGGTATTTCATCTGGACCGGCAGCTTTATTACTTTTCATGGACTTAACTACATGCATACCTTCTGACTTTGTTATTTTGGGTCCCTCGTCCTTACTCTGATTATCTTCATATATATTTTCCTGTCTCTGGCCATGGAATAATTCCTCTATATATTCTTTCCATCTTCCTAATTTTTGGTCTGTCTCAACTAAAATGTTTCCTTGTTTGTCCAATAGGTTTTTTGTTTTGCTACCCCATATAATTCTTTAACTTTCTTATGATGATTAAAGTTATCATATTTGTTTTGTAAGTCTTCTATTGGCATTTTCCAGCGAAATAAGTCTTTTTAGCTTCTCTTATTTTCCTTCTTATTTGATTATGCATCTGTTGATACTCAGTTATGTTGATATTCTTTTGCCTTCTTTTGTCCTCCATCATTTCCAAGATTTCTTCTGTCATCCAATCTCCTTTCTTGCATCTGGTTGTTGTGAATTATCTTCGACTTGGTTCAATAATTGCATTTTTAAAGAATTGCCACTGTTGTTCTACATCACCATCAATTGATTCCGGTGTGGATTCTAGGTTTGCATTAATTTCTTGTTTCAGTTTTTCTTTGACGTCTTCTGATTCTAATTTTTGTATGTTTAGTTTATCACGTTTGTAGCTTTTTTGTATCTTTTTTAAGTGAAGTTGGAATTTTGCTACAAGAGGATTGTGGTCCGACGCCACGTCTGCACCTTGGTACGCTTTCACCGATTGTATTGCGTTTCGGTATCTTTACAATGATACATTTACAAGTCTGTAATAAGCCTTGAAATAAGCAGTCTTTAATGCTTTGGAAACCTTGTTGATTGTATAGACTAGGATTTAAGTCCTTCCCAATCTTTCAATTTTACAACAACCAGTCTTTCGTCTTAAAGTCTTGATTTTGTTTCCATATTCATACACGGGTCCTTTTAATTGTTTCTTTAGACTCTTTGTCAGAAACGCAAGTGAGGACCATAAGGCGCTTTTGCATATTATTGAAATCGACTACAAATAAGTCTGCTCTCTCACACGGACTCTCCATTGCACTCACCACATCAATATTTCATTTTTGTATATACACGTTTAGCGTACAAGTGTTATTTCAATGATGTAGAGATGTGAATTGCGATATTTATGCACACTTCATTGATTACCATAAAGCGTTCGATACAGTAAAACACGACAAGCTGATGGAGATATTAACAAATATTGGAATAAATACCTGATCTAAGAATTCTTAGTAATCTTTGCTGGAATCAAACATCGTCTCTCCGTACAGAGGCAGGAGAATCCGATGATATCAAAATCAAACGTGGAGTCCGATGTATACTAGGATGGGATGTATACTATCACCCTTGCTGTTTAGCAAATGCTCTGAGGAAATTTTTTAAAAAGCAGTAGAGGATTTTATTACTTCAAAATATAATGCAAGGAAAAATAGAAGGAAAACAGAATCCAGGCCGTAGAAGAATGTCATGGCTGCGTAATTTGAGAGAGGCTGTACCACTAATGAACTCTTTAGGTCAGCTGTAAACAAGGTCAGGATAGCCTTGATGATTTCCAATCTCTGATAGGAGTGGCACAAGAAGAAGAGGAAGAGGATGTTAAAGCCAGAATTCGAATTACCGGAGAATGTATAAATAACATCAAATACCAGGATTTAATGAATATAATCACAGAAGTAAGTCATAAATGTGGACTTTCACTGCACATTAAGAAAACAAAATGTATGATGATCTCTAAGAGGGAACAATCAGTGTGAATGGTCAACCAATAGAAAGAGTAAAAACATATACCTACCGTGGTACAAACGTCAAAGAAAATTGGGATCATTCCCTAGAAATAAAATATAGGATAGAGAAAGCAAGATCTGCATTTCAAAAACTGACTAAGCTATTCAAATGCCATGATTTATTAGTACCCATAAAAATCAGGTTACTACGATATTATATCTTTCCTATACTGTTGTACGGGTTGAGTCGTGGACTCTCATAGACGCTACCTGAAAATTGAGGCTTTCGAAATGTGGCTTTATCGTCGAATCCTGAAGATATCCTATACCGACCACGTTACTAACCAGGACGTTTTATCAAGAATGCAAAAAGTAAAACATCGAATACCTCTGTCACATCATGAGGAATAGCGAAAGATATGGTTGCTGCAATTAATTCTACAAGAAAAAGTAAAAGGAAAACGAGGACCAGGAAGGCGAAGGATTTCCTAGCTGAAAAATCTACGTATGTCGTTCAACACAACAACCACAAATATTTTCAGAGCAGCAGTTAGTAAGATACAGATTGCCATGATGGTCACCAACATCTGAAACGGATAGGCAGTACAAGATATACCCGTTAGCACAGTTTACGTAAACTCTATGCTAAATTTTGTATGGAACTTCTTCTTGTAACGAATATTTTGCCTACCACATAGGGTATTACTATGGGGGGTTGAAAATTGCGGACAGAAGTTACTGGGGGTATAGATAGGGCAAGCAAAATAAACGAAACTTATGCGAACGGCGCTCAGGGTTTATTTAGAGAGATAGGTCGTGGATAAGTGAATGGCAAGGGGGTTTAATTGGGGCAACTACAAAAATAAAACAAAAGGGTACTTACATGAATCTCCTGGTCAAATTGGCAAACAAAACACAAGAAGGTCCTCTAGCTATTTAAAATAAGGGCGCCGCTTGGGGGGAACTTCCTGCTAGATGAAAGAAAAAAGAGGTTAAAAGACTTTTCTAAAATAAATAAACAAAATGGTTTGGGGAAAATAATTAAACATTTATTACTGTCTCACCACAAACAGTTACAAAGTAAATAGCACAAAAATACTAGCTGTCAGATGTAAATATTGAATTTTAAAACAAAACAAATAATATGACAGCTAGACCACGCCCTAAGACCTAATTTTAATTGTTACAATTTTTTTTAAATTGTTATGAAAGCAATTATTATTAAAAGTGTTTATTCTTCCTTAACTCAGTATGGTGGGATAGATACCTAAATATGAAGAAAAAAACACAGATTTATAAAACATTAGTGCGAAGTATTATGACATATGGGGCTGAAAATTGGATCATAAACAAGAAAAACAGCAGTAAGATAGTAGCAACAGAGATGGAATGCCTGCGAAGATGCTGCAGTGTAACAAGAATGGATAGGAGAAGTAATGACGAAATAAAACAAAGAACGTCAATAGAAACAGAAATACTAACATACATAGAACAAAAAAGTCGAAAAAAAAACTGCATCCCCCATTATGTTCTGAAATGCTTCTTAGGACTGACTGTTTGAGGTTGAAATTGTGACAATGAACTAAAAATTTGAATCTCCGCTTCTTAAAAAAAACTGGAACATGTGGGCACTTTTCAAATTTGTTGCTTACGCCGTTCTACAAAAATCTCATATGAGAGACGGCTTACAAACAAAAAAAAAAACAGTGATTACTCGTTCAAAACTGACACATCACATTGAGTAAAAGTTACTTTTCTTCACAAATTTGCCGGTTTACTCCGACTAAACTAAACGACGTCTGTTCTCCTTGAACAAATATTCAAACCTCTTTTTTACTGTAACTGAACTATTAACTGCCACAATACACTACATATTTTCCATAAAAAGGGACGAAAAACAAGAAAATATTACAAATTTGACGTAAAATTTGGACAAACTCTGAAGCAACTGTCCCTGACAATGGCCTCAGCGAGAGTGTTGCAATTATCTTTTCGGCAAGACCTTCTCAGCGATCTAAATGGATGTTTATTTAAAAAGCAATATCGTGCGGCTTTTGATCAAAGAAAATATAGTATTTGCGCATTTTTTGACGTACTTTTTAGTTTAAGCTGTGGTTACAAAAGAATGATTTCATTTTTAGAAACATTGAAACGTTTAGAATTTTTAACGATTAGTACATAGGTTTCTCTTGGTCAAAGAAAGAACCCTGTTTAATAGGTCTTTTTCTTCTCATATTCCTATATTTGCAAATATCGAACTAGGCTTTCTGATCTTGTGGTATTGATCTTTTACTATTTTTTAAGTTAATTACTAAGTTAATTAAATTTCTTTTTTCTACTTCCCTTTTATGTCAATTTGAAAAATAAAATTTTTTACGCAATACTGTAAAATAATGTAGTTCCTGTTTCTATTCTTTTTTCTATACAATCCACATAAACTTTTTGGAGCTTACAGATCCATGTCCCCGACTTTATAAAGTCCCCGAATAATTTGACGCTCTTAAAAACTTGGTATGGCAAAAATCGAAAATGCTCGAAGATTTACGTGGGCACATGGACAACGATCCAACACTAGCAAACATCCGTTATTTCATGCAGGATGGAGTTTTGCCGCAGTATGCAGCATATGTGCGGGAGTACTTTAATGTTCATTTTGGAGAGTAGATAGGCAGACGAGGAATCGTTGAGTGGCCCGCACGGTCATGTGGCCTGACACCATGCGATTTATTCCTGTGGAGCCTTCTCAAGGACCGCGTTTTTGCAAGAGGACCATGCACCCTTCCCGACCCCCGAACTGCCATTAAAGAAGACTTTAATAATCCTCGCAGCTTAACGTGCTTTGCGGGACCTGCCTCTCCGTTGCAAAACGTTGCAGTAAATGCATTTATTTAAGATAGGCATCAAATTGAACACATAATTTGTAAATTCACCGATTACTGATCAGATTTATGCACAAGAAAAAACATTTCATATATGGTTACTTTTGGAGACTTATTTAATATATTATTTCTTTTTTAGCCGACCTGATACATCATTTTCTTGGTTTAGAAACCCCTTAAAAGCTTTCAAGCATGTCGTCTGTAAATTATATAAATGGAAGATAATAAAAGCAGGGTGCTTTCTAGTAATTGTGTTGTTGGTAGTAGCTGCCATTTACGCTTTTCCTGGCTATACGGTTAAAAGAATTCTTGGAGCCTAAGTTTTATTTATTTATTAAGTTCAGTAATGTATTTATACCGTCACGTTTATACTTTTATATTCTTTAACTTAACTTTAATTGTAATTTTATACTATTAAATATATATTTCTTGCAGTCCAAATGTTTCTATACCAGTAACCATGATCAATATTTATTTGCGCCTTACAAATTTGGGTTTCTAGATATATAGAGGAAAACAAGAATGCAGGTACTTGGAAAGAAGCAAACTGCAAAGTTTATTTTTTAAATTAAAAAGATTTACGTAGAAGATAAACATCACTTATAAAATATAAAAGCTTTTTTAACTGCTTTTCTTCACTTTACTCTATCCAGTGCCGAAGTTCTTTAGTTACTTATATCATTTTTGTTTAACTCCTACTTACAAGCTTTAAGCCACTTTTCTTGTGGTGTTTTTCTGCTCCTTTCGCCGTTTTTTCTTTGCAGCAAATCCATTATCCATTATTCATTCACCATTTACATAACGTGTCTTAATTATCTAAGTGTTTTTTCTCGAACAATATAGGTAATTGCAAGTTTCGTTTACGTGTACCGCTTTCTAATTGTTGCATTTGTTCTTTTCCTACAATGATTTCCTTCATCTCTCAATCTCCGAATTTTTTGTTTTAAAATACTTCACTCCCAAATATTCAACATATTTTTTTAATATATGTGCATGATCCAGGTTTGACTACCTAAAAGAACCGTAGGTTGGATAAACGTTCAGTATACTTTAACAGTTTTACCCAGGTTTTGCTTTTAATAATAATTTGTGCAGCAGTCCAACGGTTCACCTTCCTCTCGCGATCCGCTTTTAAATATCTAGGTTACCTTCTTTTTTTATTTATTTTGCTTTAACCACTTAGGGTTATTAGCATAAGAAAATAAAGGATAAAGACATACATAGGCATATACAAAATATCAATTACATAATAAGGTATACAATATAAATATATTTTAATTATTCATGTATTGTGTTAAATTTTATTAAAAAAGTTTATAGCTTTTTAGAATTCTATCAAGTCAGCTACGTATTTAGAGTCTCCTAGAAGTTCCTTTAATGTTTATGAAACGTGTTGATATAGTCTTTCAACTGAGTATATTGGACAGTCAATCAAAATGTGCTTCACTGTCACTTTACATTCACAAACAAAACATACTGGTTCCTCTTTTCTCTTCAACAAGTATTCATGTGTTGTAGAAGTGTGTCTTAATCTAAGACGTGTTATTAGGACTTGATGTCGCTTTGAAGGCCAAAAGTTCTATGGAAGGACGGACGATTTTATTTCTATCAATTTAGTGGTGCTTATATTCCATTGGTTTTGCCAAACACCGTGCAAGTTTGCTATTTACTAAGGTAATCTAAATACACCGTTAGATTTTCCACTGACGCGGCTGTACTGGTTACTGCGGACCTAGCTAGACTATCTGCTATTTCGTTACCATCTATTCCCGTGTGACGGTACCTAGAGGAACTCTACTATCAAATTGGTTTGGTATATACGGTATAAAATTCACTTAATATGCTGTAATGTTAGATGAGAGGGATAACTCTGAGAAATTGACGTCAGACAACTAAGTGAATCAGATATTACAAGAGATTTGGGAAGTTTTTTTCTAGAATAAAGGTTAGGGCCTTAATTATGACAAATGGTTCTGCTGTAAAAATACTTGTCTCAAGAGACAATTTATAGATGGAATGTTCATGTGATATCACAAAGCATGCTTCTACTCCATTTATGATCTTAGATACGTCCGTATATAAGATGGTAATTTTTGTACTATGTGAGAACATGGAGAAAATTGGCTATCACGTTATTTTTGTTATATGCTGTAAGTTTAAAGTTACAAAGCGAAGAGGGAACAACCCAAGGAAAACATAAACTTATCTCACAAGGAGGATAAATGGGAGGTAATTTAATATTAAAATCTAATAAGTATCTATTACCTCGTTCATAGAAAGGTACAGGACTCCTATTTTTTTTTTTGATAGACCTCCCGAAACCTGTTAGCAACAGCATGATGGAGAGCTGAATTTTTTGGGTTAGATTTTATATTTGAGACTAATTACTATTTAAATGGGAATAAACCACAATTAAAGGTTAAAATACGTTTATTGACGTTTCAATTTCCACTTCGGAAATCGTTCTCAAAATACAAACATTAGTAAATTAAACAAATTTTGTTTTTTGTTACTTAGTGAAAAATTCTTCTAATAATTAAATTTTATCTGACTCATCTATATTGACAATTCAGACATACATTATACATTTTAAAGTAGACGACTTTAAAAAATGATATTGCCAATATTGTTGAGTTGCGTTCCTGGGACGACTTTACTTATAAGATAGTTCATTCGATTACATGAAATCAACTTTAACTTGAGAATATCCGTCAGAAAAGATCATAACATGTAATTCGTCTTTAAAAAGACAAATACATGCCATGATGACAGTAAAAATCTCCTGTTAGTGATTCCATAGTTAATTATGAGGAAAAAAACCAGGAAAAAACCTCATAATACTATCCCGACATGGTAAGTATTTGATCGTGCATTTAGTTTACCTTCAATAAACACCAAATTCCGATTTTATACGTTTGTTATTTAAAAAACATAAATGATGTATGTTCATTATCCCATGCGTGTTTAAACACGCATGGGATAATGAACATAGGGTTCAATGGAATGATTCAAATATAGTCCTAAAAGAAACGGATGTTAAAAAGAGAAAAATCAAAGAAGCGGCTCTAATTATGCTAAATGAGACCAATTGTGTCGCGAATTCCTCGGCAGAATGTAGTAGGATCTGGTTACCCATATTGAAAGAGGAAGTTATTAAAAGGAAAATACCAGTACTGGTAAGTCAGTAACATATAGAGAATACATCATTGTTTATTGAAGGTAAACTAAATACACGATCAAATACTTACCATGTCGGGATAGTATTATGAGGTTTTTTCCTGGTTTTTTTCCTCATAATTAACTATGGAATCACTAACAGGAGATTTTTACTGTCATCATGGCATGTATTTGTCTTTTTAAAGACGAATTACATGTTATGATCTTTTCTGACGGATATTCTCAAGTTAAAGTTAATTTCATGTAATCGAATGAACTATCTTATAAGTAAAGTCGTCCCAGGAACGCAACTCAACAATATTGGCAATATCATTTTAAAGTCGTCTACTTTAAAATGTATAATGTATTAATTACTATTTAAATGGGAATAAGCCACAATTAAGGGTTAAAATAGGTTTATTGACGTTTCAATTTCCACTTCGGAAATCGTTCTCAAAAAGTATTTTGAGAACGATTTCCGAAGTGGAAATTGAAACGTCAATAAACGTATTTAAACCCTTAATTGTGGCTTATTCCCATTTAAATAGTAATTAATTTAAAATGCCACAAGAAAATAGCTTCAGAACAATATGTATAATGTCTGTCTGAATTGTCAATATAGATGAGTCAGATAAAATTAAATTATTAGAAGAATTTTTCACTAAGTAACAAAAAACAAAATTTGTTTAATTTACTAATGTTTGTATTTTGAGAACGGTTTCCGAAGTGGAAATTGAAACGTCAATAAACGTATTTTAACCTTTAATTGTGGCTTATTCCCATTTAAATAGTAATTAATTTAAAATGCCACAAGAAAATAGCTTCAGAACAATATATTCGAGACATACGATAGAGTTAAGTATTTTCTTCTTAGGTTTAAGGGTGGAGGTTACCTTCTCTTTTGTTTGTTATGATAATCTCTAGATCCTTGAACTCCTGAACTTTCTTAAAACAATGTTTCTTTTCCTTATTGTTTATAAACTAGTTCTTGGTAAATAATTTGTCTAATGGTTTTATTTGTAACCAGTACCAATAAACGCTTGGCAACCTTCGATAAGACTTTGTACGGTTCCTTGTGCTTGACATTCGTATCGGCATTTGTTGTTTTGGACCTGAGGGTCTTTAACAATATATTTCAAGTAATTTTTAGTTAAAATAACCTGATCCTGAATGGCAAGTAGAAAACCCTTCGTCTGAGGAAACCACCTTTCTGATGTTAAGCAATAGTTCGACATATTCTTACCTGATCTCATTGAGACGTCGCCCATGCAGAGGTTTACCTATCCAGGTTCGCATTTTTTCTTATAAAGGTGGTTTATGTTCATCTCTTGTTCCCTCAGTTTAAGCGGTTTTGTGTCACTTACTGCGCAAATTGCACGGTGTAAACTAGATGTCTTAGCCTGAGTCTGCAAATAGGTTTTTAAATTGGCCATCTGTTTATCCAGTTGCTCAATTGTGTCAATCAGTCCTCTTCTTCCAGGATACTGCGGTAATGTTGTTCTCTCTACTCCACTGCGTGAATAATATTTTGTATATTTGTGAGTAGTGTTGTTACTTTTCGCTTAAGACTTTCTGTATCCGTTTTTGTCCATTTTATAATATCAGATAAGTAGCTAATCGCCAAATAGGCGTACGTATTTAATGCCTTAAACGAATTTTTACTACTAAGATATGATCGAATTTAGATTTTTACTATTAAGATAATCTTACTCTCACATGCCTATTAGGTCAAAGGTTCCAAGATCTGGCTTACCAATTGGAAACACTTTCCACTGAAGCCAATCAAATAGGTTTGAAAATCAATATTAGTAAAATCAAGTCCATGAGAATAAATGCAAGGAACAACACGCTATTTACTATCGACAATATGCAGATTGAAAATGTGGAAAATTTTACTTATCTTGGAAGTGTCGTAACAAAAAACGGAGGTACAGAAGACGATATTCGTATGAGGATACGAAAAGCCCAACAAGCTTTCAGCACGCTCAACCCTGTTTGGAGATCTGGCGAGTATACTACAAGGACAAAGATCCGAATATTCCGATCAAATGTCATGTCTGTTCTACTCTACGGATGTGAAACCTGGAAAGTGACAAACACCCTCACAGACAAACTGCAGGTCTTTGTTAACAAATGTCTACGAAGAATTGTTCGTATATTCTGGCCTAACACCATCAGAAACGAAGATCTGCTACACCTGACCGAACAAAAGAGGGTACAAAATGAAATTGTCCAGAAAGTGGGGTTGGATCGGTCACACACTCCGAAAAAATAGTTCCATTATCGCAAAGACTGCCCTAGAATGGAATCCCCAAGGGAAAAGAAAAAGAGGTCGCCCAGTACAAACTTGGAGAAGATCCATCATGGACGAGATAAGAGGCCAAAGAAAGTCTTGGAATGAGGTGAAGGCCTTAGCGCAAAATAGAACCCGATGGCGCGTTTTTACTGAAGCTCTATGCTCCACTTAGGAGTTCAAGAACCTTATATATATACTCTTCTCACGAACTCGAAAGTTAGTTCGTTTTTATTTGTTGATGGTCAATTTTTTGCGCTTGCTTCACTGTAAGATATTTGTACACATGCTTTCGTACATTGCCTCGATGATTTCGCCATCTTGCATATCGAAACCTCAAAGCTGAACCATAGGGGAAGTGCAGGAACAGTGTTACAACTTTTTTAATTCGTCACAAAGTTGATGAACATGAATATTTTAAGTTTATTTTTATCATTATATGATAGTATATAGTTTACTTTGTTTTTTGATAAAGTATTATAACATTACAAGAATAAGGTATGAAAGTATAGCATGACTTTGAAAATTTGTCATTTGTAACACTGTACCCTGCGGTAGTGTACAGTGTTACAATGTACATGGAACAGTGTTACAAGGCATAAAAAACATGAGAAAGGAGAAATTAAATACATAAATGATTAGGAAAAGATGTATTGTTAATTAAAACTATGAACATAAGGCCTAAATATCAAAATTATCAATATATTCAACATAGAGAAAAAGTAAATTTGATAAAACCTATTCAAGTGAATTTTTAAATTTTGTTAAATCGATATTAAAAACCAGCATCTCAGATGTCCGGTTTGTTCCACCTGCAGCAACTGGTGGTGGCAATTTGTGTATAATATATTCCTTACGAAAAGTGTAGGATTGTTCAGTTTTTACAAATTTAAACAAAGGTTTAATTCTCTTTATGTAGACAGTCACATATTCTTCCTCCAGTTCCTCCTCGACTAAACCCACCGAAAAAATATTACTTTTAGGCTCCCCTTCAGCAACAAGCACATAATCGCCAACTGAAACTGATGAATAATCCATTTCCATTTCTTCGCCTTCCAAATTGTTACTAGCATTACTTTCAGCATAAGGAACTTCGCCTTCTGATTCCTCAGAACTCTCGGCATCTTTTTTCTCCTTAATGATTTTTTTCTTTACAGCCTTCGCTTTCTTTTTACTTCGTTCCAATAATTCATTTACTAATTCGTCCTTAATAGTAGTGTCTGTTAGCACCATAGATTTTCCTTTTTTCCTTCCTGTGATATTTGTTTTCCATGGTGGGGCTTTTGGAAAGGGTCTAACGAGTTCAGGTGAAATTAAAGTTGTTTGTTTGACCAATACACTTGACATAGAGGGTCTCTCTTCATGTTGGTGCTGTATATTCCTAGGAGGGGTAGATGAATGTATTACAATGCGAGGTGAAGGCGAAAGAGTTGAAGTGGAAGGACTAGTTAGAGACTTTGAAACTATAGTCTCATGATTCGAATCTGTTACATGTAATGTATGCTCATATGCTACGTCACAAGGAACTTGTGCCAAGGTAGAAGGCTGAGGTTGATCTCTGTTTGAAGTCTGCAATGAAGTTGCTGTAGCCAGAGAGCGGTCTGTCACACTGGATGACAAAAAGTCATCGTCTGTAAATATATTTCGATTTAAAGGCCATATGCCTGTCGAAGAAAACCCATTGACTATGTTTGAGATAGAGAATGCTTTAGGAAATGCTTTACCAAATAGAGCAGCAACATCATAGATGGAAATGACTTTTCCAGGGTTGCAGATCATCCAGTCGTTGCAAGCAGAATTATAATTGGATTTTAAGCTTTTATAAACAGTTTTGTCAAGAAGTTGAAGTTTCGCACTTGTATGTGGTGGCAACGTAACCATAATTATCCCGCTTTGTTTTGCAAATTCCAAAGAGCCAATTGTGATATGCGATTCGTGATTGTCAAAAATTAGTATCACGGGGTTTTTTTTTGAACACTTAACATGTCTTTGGAAATGGATCAGAACCTCAACAAAAATTTCCCCGTTCATCCAACCGCTCTTTGTTGCACTGCCACTTGAGCCTGCAGGGGCACCAAATAACATTTGATTTTTGAAATGTACCCTTGGGAAAACTAAGAATGGTGGAACAGTGTTTCCAACAGCATTGATAATACAACAAGCGGTAATCAGCACTCCTCTCTCGCCTGATGTTACCTGGCCAACTTGTTTTTGTCCTTTAGCAGACAGCACATTCGGTGGATTATGTACCGTGGTGATTGCAGTTTCATCCAAATTATATATCAAATCGGGGAATATGCTATCTCCAAATTTTCCATATACTTTGATTAAATTTTCGAAGAAAGCATTTACATTAGTCCGATTAAAGCTTGTGGCTCTTGATAAGCTTGTTGCTTCAGGTTTGCGGAGAGACAATATGGGATGCCTCTTACGAAATCCCACTAACGAGTCTATTCCCGCTGAGTTATTAGTATCCCAGTTTTTCGGGATTTTTAGGCCATTGCGAACCTGAAACATAAAAATTCCAAGTAGACAAATTTAAATTGTTGTAACAATTTACTTACAGCCAATTGATAGGCTAGTCCCAAGGTATCTTTGCGGGTCAAACCATGATGTATTTTACTTGCTGTTATTAAATATGATTCGAGTTCGTCTTCCAACTCTTTGGAAAAAATTTGATTTATTTTGTAATTTGGTTCAAATTTTATTGATTGAGGATTTTCTGAATTTTTGTATTTATTTATGTAACGTTTTAACGTCATGTGACATAATTTGTATTTTTTCGCTGCTCCTCTAATGCTCATTTTATTTTGAAGCACATCAAGAACAGCTATTTTGAGAATCTTCTCATCGGCTTTTAAGAGGGTTCTTACACCTTTGCTTTTACGTGGCATTTTCTCACTAAAATAAATTTGTAATCAAGAAATTTATAATTAATTGTTTTACTAGGGGTACAGTGTTACAAGAATTTTTGTAACAGTGTACCCTGTAACACTGTTCACTTTTGAACGCCAATGCACATAGAACTAAATTTTAAGCGCGGTAATGAAATATAGGTTATGGTTTTAAGTGTAAATCCAATAGAAATATATTTACTTTCCATCCATAATATAAAATTAATGAATTACTAACGTACTTACCCATATACTAATACACTTAGATCTTAAAAATTTTACTTTTCACAGGTATAAAAACTGTTATGAAAATATGTGACTACAAAACACTTGTATTCAACTACGATAACTGATTTATGGAAGGCATCCGACCTTTAATGAGGTTACGGTACATGTAGTTCGCCTATCTACCAAGAGGTGGAACAGAAAGCAAATGTAACACTGTTCCCTTTGTAACACTGTTCCCGCACTTCCCCTATCTCTAAATTTATTCAGAACAAGGTATTTGTATAGTTAAACTACATACTGATATCAATTGAGAAAGTTTCTAGAGTTTTAGCATCTGATCTAGGTGGTTTCGAGTGGAAGCCATCATTAATTTTATGATTAATGACCAATATTATATTCTTACTGGAGACCGGAAGTAAAATAAACAACTTTAAAAAATAAATTACTTATTAATGTACGTCGAAAAGAAATATGTCACTAAAATCTAATATACAGTGCTCTCTGTATATTTTGTAAACATGATCAAAAACTAATATTGCACTGCAAGATACTAGACCCATGGAGAAACAGCATAGTGATACCAATGTTCAAGAAAGGAGATAAAGAAGACCCCAACAATTATAGAGGTATAAATCTACTGAACACTGCACTTGCGGTTTTAAAGCTACCACAAAAGTTCTAACCAACAAAATCAATAAACTAAAATGTAAAATCATCAGTTTTAAAATCGTGGATATTGTCTTTATTTTGACAATCTTTTTCTACAGTGTTAGTATTGAATAAGCTCTTAGAAAAATATCTGTTTGCTTGTGACACACTCAGAAGATCTAGAAAACACTACCCAAAGTAACATTTAGCCGATGACAAAAAATTATCTTATCTTGATCGTCTGTCTCAAGATCGAGAGACAAAATATGTCACAGTGGTGAGCAACATGCACAACTTCAAAGAAGTAACCAATTTTCTGGAAACATCAACAGATGGAACGCGTAAAGAAAGGAAGAGTGGATCACTTTGATCGGATGATGTCGACCTTTTAATTCAGTGAAAGTCCAGAAGATTAAAGCTCTTAATTACTTCCTTGAGGTATCAGTAATAAATATTCTGCACAAGAATTTTCATCGCAAAAATCCCCTTCGAAGCTGCTCTCACATAGCTCCAATACAAAATTTAGTTAGCAGATCAACTTATTGGTTTATTCACATCAGGAAATCGGATTAGAATAAATCCTAATGATATTGGCAAGTTAAAAAGACCAAATATTATTGATGAAAGTTGTCATCTACTAACCAAGGTCACTTACTGTAGATGTACTAACTGCAGTTGAAATAAGAAACAGAAGAAAACCAATCTCATTTGTTAAAAATATAATGTAGCATTATGCAAAGAATGTTTTTCTACATATCACTAGAAATGAAATTTAAAAGAATTTTTTTCTTTTTTACAAATTTTGTAAGGATTTTTAAAGATATAAACGCGAGCTGGGAGAAAATTAAAAACATTATTGAAGAAGCAGCAACGGAAGATCTAGGAAATCGCAAAGTCATACTGAACCAAAGAAATAACAACAATACACCATGGTTTACAAAAGAAATTAAAGAGAAACGAGAGGCCTACACGAACTACAAAACATCAAATACTCCAGAATCCCAAGAGACCTATAGAAGAATACGAAATGAAACAAACTAGTGGGTAAGAAGAACAAAAAATTAACATTGGGAACAGTTTACAATGATGGGCCAGATGTCATAACGTTCATTAAAACACAGCGACTTAGATGGGCTGGACACATAATACGAATGCCAGAAAATACGATTGCTAAAAAGCTAACCACAGGAACACCTGTAGGAAGAAGAAGCAAAGGCCGACCGCGAATTAGGTGTTTAGATGGAGTTGAAACCAACTTACGGATATTAAAAATCAGAAGATGGCAACATTTTGTCAGAAACCGAACAGAATGGCGACGAATCTTAGAGCAGGCCAAGATCCACAGAGAATTGTCGAGCCAAAGATGATGAACAGTTTACAAAAAGGATGGAAAGCGACTTCTACGGAACACAAAAACAAATATGGAGATTCATAAGAAACCAACGGAACGAAATGGTAAAATTAAAAGTATTCAATTACATATCAGCAAACGAATGGGAAAGATACCTAACGGAACTGTTTAAAGGAAAGGAAAATAATAATAAACACAATAACGTACCTGAATTAAGACACGAAATAGAAATTAGTTTTCAGAAAGTATAGATAACCATATGTTCACTCAAAAATAGAAAGTCACCAGGACCAAACGGAATAACCAACGAGTTTCTAAAACACGGAGGAGAAAGTATAACCCTAGAGATACAAAAACTAATATTGCACTGCAAGATACCAGACACATGGAAAAACCGCATATTGATACCAATTTTCAAGAAAGGAGATGAAAAAGACCCCAACAATTAAAGAGGTATAAATCGACTGAACACCGTACTTAAGCTTACCACAAAAGTCCTAACCAACAAAATCAATAAACTAACAACTTTATCTGATGAACAACAAGGATTCAGATCGGGAAAATACTGCGTAGACGCCGTATTTGTATCAACACAAATCAGAGAAAAGGTCATCGAGTACAATAAACCACCATATCTATGTTTGATAGACCTGACAAAGGCTTTGGATCGAATCAAAGTCGAAGATGTCTTACACCTACTGTATAAAAGAAACATACCAATCAATATTATACAAACCATCGAAAACATCTACTTACGTAATCGAATACAGGCAAAGATAAATGGAAAACTAACACAGAGTATACCAGTACAAAGCGGAGTCAGATAGGGTGACTCGTTAAGCCCACTTCTCTTTATTATAATAATGAACGAAATAATACAAGCGGTACGTAAAGGTAAAATAATATGTTATGCAGACGATGCCGCAATAACTGCCAAGGCAGAAGACGAGCTCCAAAGATTAACACGCATCTTTAATACAATAGCCACGAAATACAATATGATAATATCAGCAGAAAAAACCAAACGTATCACAACATCTAAATACCCACTACGATGTAAAATCAAAATTGATGAGAAAATAATAAAGCAGAAAGCAAGGTTTAGATATCTGGGAATAGATATAACTAGTTAATAGATGTTGAAGAAGTACAACAACAAAGCTTAAAAGCAAGTAAAGCGGCAGGATCTCTTAATGACACAATCTGGAAGAACAAACATCTAAGATACAAAAACAAGAATCTATAAAGCAGAAATTGAACCTATATTAACATAAACTACGGAAACAAGACCTGACACATTAAAACGTGACGACTACTAGAAACAACAGAGATGACAATACTCCGACGAATATCAGGAAAAAGTCTGTAGGATAGGGAGATGAGCGAAAACATAGAAAGAGCATGCAATATAGAAGAGATAAATGGATGAGTGACAAAACGGAAACAAAAGTGGAACGAACACATTAGTAGAATGGCAGAGGATAGGATAGTACGAATAGCACGAGATAAGTAACCAAATGGACGAAGAAGTATTGGCAGACCAAGAAAAAGATGGTGCGATAATTTAAACAATTTAGAAGGCTAATATTGAAGAAGAAACAGGATTTAAAGCCTACATAAACGAAGGAAGAAGAAGAAGAAGACTTAAGAAACAACATTAAAGACGGTTTTGCTTAAGTGCGGTTTCCTCACCTTCGCTTAAAAGAAATTTATGGGATATACATAATGCGCTACAAACTGAGGGAAATATAACTTTTCAGGCTATGTAATGCTCCGTCCTTAGCCCGTATAGAGAAAAGTTTGTTTGCTCCTTTGCTTTGCTATCTGTTTTTTGCTAGCATCGTCACTAACACGATTATGTCCAGTTCAATCAAATGCAATACTAAGAGATGTGAAAATGTAATATTGGAAAAAAGGAGAAGATAAATTATTTCTTATTTTACTGCCATCAAATCAAAAGAGTATTTAAAATCTGTTTTATTGAAATTAAAATTTTATTTTTCTCCAACTTCATCTTCATGATCTTTAACTTTATCGTCAAATTTTGGCCCTTTTGAATATAAAAAGAAAGTAAGAATCATTTATCGAGTACAAATAAAAATTAAAAAAATTTCATTATAGTAATGTAAGTCACAAGAAGGCGTTTTCATCAACAACACATCCAACTGCTAATTTTCTAATGAATATTTACACAAGCGAGGCGCGCGGCAGATAATTCATTTCGATCGCACATATCAAGATTGCTCTGGATGTGGCAATGTTGATTGATACAAAGCTTTTTCGTTGTAGTGTACAGACGACAAACTTTTTATAAACAAACTGCAAAAAGTGGTATTCGGTTTCGAAAAAAATAAGATAGTAGTGTTGTTACTCATGTTATTGTTGTTGGATGAATTAGGATTGACGTAGAATATTTTAAGGTATGTAAAAACGTTTATTAGAAACTTTTAGATATATAGCTGACATACTCAAAAATGATAAATATGACATTCCAGTACAGTAAATCTAGATTATACGATTATTAAAGTCTTATTGGACTTTTAGGATGCTAGAGCTGAAATTGTTTGTAAAAAAACTGGCTGGCACTTTCTATTGATTTCCAACAAAGTAATCAAGTGTTTAGTAGTATAACTTATCGCTTACCAGTGAAGTAAAAACGATAAACTGAATAGACTAAACGTGACATTTTGAGGTAGTTTACTAATGCAGTAGTTTAAAACAGGGTTTAAAAAAAAATTTGATATTCTTATCTTATTGATCGCTCTAAAGTCATTTGCGGTTACTTTGCTCCTTAATATATAATAGCTACATTATTATCAATATTAAGTATAATTAACATTGACACAATGTGTCATCTGATACAAGAAAATAAATAAAAATAATAATTTAGGCAAATTATCTGTTTTTCTGTCGTCACCTACTACCTTATTGGAATATTATCATTCCATATTTGTCGTGGACTACCTGTGCTCTTCTTCCATTTGGCAACTTATCTCAGGCTATTCTTGTTACTCTGTGCTCTGCCATTCGACTAATGTGGCTGTTGATTCTCTTTTTTTTCGTTGGACCCTTTCAGTAATGTTTTTTCTACATAAGTCTCTAATCTGATAATCCTTCTTCTATCTTGTAGTATTTTTCCGGTTGTTCTTCCTAGGGTCTCATTTCATTTATCTCTAAACTTTTTTTGTAATGGTTGTGTCAGGTCTTATTTCTGCAATATATATCATGACAGGTCAGATTTAACGTATCTGAACAGCTTATGGTCATTGACATGGGTACAGTTTACAATAGTATATATATTACACCTACAAAAGTTTGATGTGAACAATTATTAGTGGTGAAGCTGAACAATAAATCTTAACACTATGCACTGGTTCTTCTTCTTTTGGTGCCTATTTGTTTCGAATATTGGCGATCATTCTGGCTATAATTATTTTATTAACTGATGCTTTAAATATATTAGTTGTTGTTGTGGAGAACCATTTCCTCAGGTTTTTTAACCATGATATTCTTCTTAAAATTCCCCAGTTATCTGTATTTAGTGCCGTTTCTCATTATTTGTCCTAGATATTTTCTCCTTTTAATCGTATACATCACTTCTCTTCTAGAGGAATCATACTGGCAGCAGTCCGTTATTCCGTGTTTGATGAAAGAGTGGCTATTGCCGTAGTGGCGTACTGGAGAGTTTTCTGATTTTATAAGGTATCTATGTTTGGAACGTGTATGCTCTCTTTGTAGTCAGCTATTAACTGATTTTTTTTTCTCTGTTTGTAAATGACATATTGAGGCGAGATAAGTTGGGTTAAACTTTATGCAGCTTAGTTTTTGTTTAGAATAGAACATAGAAGAATATGCTGATTTAGCGGCCTGATCTGCTTTTTTAATTTCCCAATATACCAACATGGGATGAAGTCCAGATCATTATGACTAGTGGATTTTTGGAGAAAATGCATCTTATGGAATGAATCGAGGAAAGAGAATCAGTACAAAGAGCAATTGTTTTACTTTCATTTAAAGTAGGGTGGATTGAAGTCTTTAATGCCCAAAGTATTCCCCATAATTTTGCGGTGTAAATACTACTGCTAAAGTGAAAAGAGCGCAGCCAGAATGGTATACATTCTTGAACCTATCAGTTTAGAAAATTACATCAAATTGTCTTAAGTTAGGGAGGTTTTAAAAGGATTTTCTGAGGATTGAGTTTGTAGTTTCTGTTTTAATAAATCTGCTTAAATCAGTATTGGATATTAGAAGATTGTGCATCTATGGAGCTGTCTTATTGGTACAAATAGCAGCAGTATTTGAAAGGTTAATAGAATCAAATAAAGGAGATAATATTTGTGGTAATGTAATGATTGAATACATTTGCTGGAGGAAACCATAGGGATTGATTAGATTTATTACTAGGTAACTTGGGTTTGCCGATATTCTTACAAAGTCTGAAAGTAGAAGTTGCTGCCTTCTTAAATGGAGTGGTGGCTGTAATGATTCAGCACAAATACTTTGAGTGGAGCTTCATTATATTATTTTTAATCATGTTTAGAGACTTTAATAAGGATCTACTAGATGTCATAATATAAAGAATACTATCATAGTCTAGATTAGAGTCACTAACCACACTCTAGCCAGCCCGTGTCATATTCTCACACCACCATCTTGCAAAATGTGTAGGTAATATCATCATCACGTAGCGCACAACCCTGGGTGGGTCTTGGCTGACTGTACAATTTTTTTCCAATTTGTTCGGTCTTCCATCAACCTAGGGTCAAATGGAATGTTCATTTTCCGGAGATCTGCTTGGATGTTATCTCTCCATCGCATTCTGGGACGTCCGAGTGGTCTTTTGCCTGTGGGAATCTCTTCCCATACCAATTTTGCCAGTCTATCGTTATGCAGTCTGTGCACGTGGCCTGCCCATCTTAGTCGATGTGATTTAATTTCTTGGACAGTATCGGCGTCATTGTAGAGTGCTTTTAATTCGATATTGGTTCTGATCTTATACTGGTTTGTGGTGATGTCATGGCGAGGTCCGAAAATTTTTCTAAGTATTTTTCGTTCAAAGCTTCTGAGCTTTTCTTCGTTTGCTTTGGTCATGGTCCACGTTTCGCATCCGTATGTTATTACAGGTCTGACGATGGATTTATAGATTTTGATCTTTGAACTTCTTGTAAGATTTTTTTATTTTATGAGCTTATCCAGTGCGAATAGACAGCGGTTTGCAGATTGGATTCTGTCTTTTATTTCTTCAGTAACATCGTTGTCAGCTGTGATTACGGCCCCCAGATACTTAAAACGTTGTACTCTTTCAAAATTGAAGGTGTTGATCCTATTCTGTCTCTTCGTGTCATTCTCTTTATACACATATATTTCGTCTTCTCTTCATTAATCTTCAGCCCTACTTCACTTGCTGCTCCTTCCACCTTGTTGAAGATGTCTTTCGTGGACAGGATGGAGTCTCCAACGAGATCTATGTCATCTGCATATGCGAGTAATAGCTTGGGACCTTGAACCGATAGCAATTCTGTTTTTATTTCGGCCGACCTCATGGCTTTCTCTAATACGAGGTTAAAAAGTAGTTGAGATAACGCATCACCCTGTTTGAGTCCACTGTTGATTTCAAAGCTGCCAGACAGTTTATTATTTACACTTACTTTAGATATTCCACCCTCCATACAGACTTTGGTCATCCGAATGAGTTTCTTTGGTATTGAGAACTCCGCCATGGCATTCCGTACTTGGCTTCTTTCTACGCTATCATATGCCTGTCGAAAGTCTATGAAAAGATTGTGTATAGGTCTGTTATACTCCCAACCCTTTTCTAGAAGTTGTCTCAGCGTGAATAGTTGATCTATTGTTGATCTATTTGCCCTAAAACCGGCTTGATATTCGCCTAGGACATTTTCAGCATAAGTGATTAGTCTACTAAGAATGATGTTTGAGAGGGTTTTATATGCCGTGTTTAGGAGTGAAATTCCTCTATAATTCGCACATTTTGTTTTGTCCCCTTTTTTGTGGATGGGCACTATTATGTTTTCCTTCCATCGTGCTGGTACCCTTTCTTCTAACCATATGTGCGTTATTAGCTGGTGGATTTGGCGATGTAGTGCGTCTACCCCATATTTAAGAAGTTCTGCTGGTATATCGTCCGTACCCGGCGCTTTGTGGTTTTTCAGCTTATTTAAGGCCTTTTGGGTTTCTTCAATGGAGGGATTTTTGACGGGCATGTCCGCTGTGATATAGATCTCTTCTTTGTGCTGTTTTTCCTGTATGATATTTAGAAGATCCCTAAAATACTCTTTCCATTCTTTAGTTACTTCTTTACCGTCGATTATCATACGGCCTTTATTGTCTCTCAGGGTGGGGATGGAATTGGTTCTATGTCCCCTTTTCTCAGAGAAAATTGCTTTATAGAATTCTCTGGAGCCTGGTTTGGGCCGGTCTCTCTCCATAGCTTCATATTTTTGTTGTTCATAGTTTCTTTTCTTTGTGCGTATTATTCTTCTTGTTTCTTTTCGGCAGTCGTCATATTCCTTTTTACTTTGGTCTGTTTGCAGTTGTATTCAAGTCTTCCTTACTGTTTGTCTTTTTTCCAGCTGTTTCCGACATTCCTCGTCATACCATATTTTTGCCCTCTTTTGCCTACTCCTTCCAAAGATCTTGTCCGCTGTCTTGGTTATTATTTCGGCAGTCGTTTCCCATAGCTCTTCTATATCATTGTATTCTCTTTCAGAGTTCAAGATTTGTTCAAGTTGTTCTCTATAGTTTTGTTGTTTCTCTGTATTGTGCATTTCGTCCATGTTCCATTGTGGGTTTATTGTTGTTTTATTGTATTTGCGGCTAGATATTCTGGATTTAACTTTTGCTCTGACTAAGTAATGATCTGTGTCTCCGTCTATTCCTCTCAGGCTTCTTACGTCTATAATGTTGTTCCCATGACGGACATCTACAATGATGTGGTCAATTTGGTTGCACGTAATATGGTCGTTTGAGACCCAGGTTTGCTTATGGATATCTTTATGCGGAAACATGGTTGACTTTATTAGCATATTATTAGCTGCTGCAGTTTCTGTGAGTCTTAAGCCAGGTAGGTAATATAACGTCTACAATTAGCAATGGAGGTATAGAGGAACATACTAGTGAAATGGGCAGAGCGAAAAACTCTCGCTTGAATCCGTAGCAGTTTCACGAAAAGTCATTTTCTGACTTCCGACACAGTCAGCATCGTCCAGTTATAGTTGAGGCAGGTACACAAATAACTTTAATTACTTTCATTTTACGACCAAGACGAAATCTCAAAAGAGCCAATTGGATCAAATTCTAGGTAGAGCTAGGTAAATGCTTAGGATGTATACATGCCCGACTTGAGTTCAATTCAATACCATTTACTGGTTTCGAGTTTTCAATGATCTGTGGTAAGTATACACAAGTTTAATTATCAGATTCTTTACAGTCTTTATAAAAACCTGTATTATCCCACAGGAATTTAAGCGTTCAAAAATAATTGCTATCCTAAAACCATGTAAACCACCTAACAGTCCCAAGAGCTACAGCATAATAGCTCTGCTGCCTGCAACTTACAATCTTCTAGAACAGCTAATCTATAACAGAATCAACACAGAATTATTCGAGATGATTCTTGTTGAAAAAGTTGAGTTTATACCCAAAAAAAGCTGTGCAGACTAAGTACTATCACTTACCATCCAAATCGAAGTAGGATTTAAAAGAAAACAAAGAAAAAAGAAAACATTTATTAATTTATCAGTAGCCTACGATACAGTTTGAAGAGATATGCTAGAAAATGATACAATATACTAAAATTTACATTCAGATATGTCTTAAAAGACATATCCAGATAGACTAGGCGGGATCTGTAGAAATTCAGACCATAATGGACATTTTCCATAGGAAGCTATTTTTTTGCTGGAATCCCTTCAGGATGTGCCCAATATCGATAATCACGATATGCGCCAGTCGCAAACCCTGTGCTAAATTTTTTATTTAACAAAATCTGAAAACAATTGAAAATTTCTCATGTTTTTGCTCTTATTTTCGTATATAATTCGGAAAATATTGATCCTAGAGAAAAAATTATACGAAGTTAAAAGTTTCGTTATTCAATTTTACACAATATTTCGTTAGCTAGAAATTGAAAATTTAATATTTATTGTTGAAAAAATAGTAATAATTGGAAAAAAGTACAAAAAAATGAAGTTAATCCTTTAAATGTTTTCGACTTTCTAAACTTGACTTACAAGCTCCATATTCCGCCTAGAAAAACTTTTTAATATGTTTAAAACGTGTGCTAAATTTTGTTAAGATCGGTCGGATAGGTTTTGCATAATAATTTTGCAATCCAGCCTACTGGAAAAAAATCGCAAATTTTAAAATTTATAGTAGGCCCTAAATAAGGCCCTCAGATAGATGCAATTTTTTTTACATATAAAAGAAGGCTTAAACTTTCAAACGCTTTTTGGTAAATTCAAGTCGGTTCACTAGGAGAGCCTAGAAAGTTTTAAACATTTTTTAGGCTTATAAACAAATTGAATAACTTTACGAGCTTTAAACATATCAATTTCAAAATTTATACACTTAAAGATCATTAAAAGACGTTTCTTAAAAAAAAAACGATACATTCGGCTTACTGGTTGCCGAGATATTGAAGGTCCAGGGTCAGACCTGAAGATTCTTGTCCTTCCAAAAAAAGAAAAATACTTTAAAAAAAATTATTGAAGATTGATTCAAAATAAAGTTTATTTATGAAAAAAAAATTTTTTTTTCGTTCGCCTTTGTTTTAACAATTTAAATTATTTATTAACAATTTATAAATACATATTTGTTTACTAAAGGTAACAATTTACTTCAATGTATAAATTGCAAGCTCAAAAAAAATGCATGAAAAAAAATGCAATTACTTGTTTAACATACAATTGTTTATTGCAAATTTCCCAATTTTGCAATTAAAAATGGTATTTGAAAATATGATATTTGAAATCCTTGTCGTCCGAGACATCGACTCAAAAAAAAGAGGAAAATTGGTTAACAAGAAGCCGAGGTAATGCAATTTTTAGCGCGCTCTATGATTTTGAACTCGCCGATTCACATTTCGAGTGAATATCCCCCACCACCACCTCTCATGCATTCCGAGCGATATTTTACGCGAAAACGGTTTTTTATTTTTCTTTTTTATGGATGTTGCCATAAAGCGCATTACGTAAAACTTTTCATATAAATTGATTCATTTGATTAAAAACGAGCCCTCTATCACTTATGGTTACACGGCAAATGTATGCCAACTTTGACCTTTAATATCTCGGCAACCCGTAAGCCGAATGCATCTTTTTTTTAAAGAAGCGTCTTTTAATGTTCTTTAAGTGTATAAATTTTGAAATTGATATGTTTAAAGCTCGTAAAGTTATTCAATTTGTTTATAAGCCTAAAAAATGCTTAAAACTTTAAAAAAAATTCTAGACTCTTCTAGTAAACCGATTTGAATTTTACAAAAAGCATTTGAAAGTTTGAGCCTTATTTTATGTGTAAAAAAAATTGCATCTATCTGAGGGCCTTATTTAGGGCCTACTATAAATTTGAAAATTTACGATTTTTTTTTCAGTAGGCTGGGTTGCAAAATTATTATGCAAAACCTATCCGACCGATCTTAACAAAATTTAGCGTACGTTTTAAACATATTAAAAGGTTTTTCTAGGCGGAATATGGAGCTTGTAGGTCAAGTTTAGAAAGTCGAAAACATTTAAAGGATTAACTTCATTTTTTTTGTACTTTTTTTCCAATTATTGCTATTTTTTCAACAATAAACATTAAATTTTTAATTTCTAGCTAACAAAATATTGTGTAAAATTTAATAACAAAACTTTTAACTTCCTATAATTTTTTCTTTAGGATCAATATTTTCCGAATTATAAACGAAAATAGGAGCAAAAAAATGAGAAATTTTCAATTTTTTTAAGATTTTGTTAAATTAAAAATTTAGCACAGGGTTTGCGACTGGCGCATATCATGATTATCGATATTGGGCACATCCTGAAGTGATTCCAGCAAAAAAAATAGCTTTCTATGGAAAATGTCCAATCCAAAACAGATCCCGCCTAGACTAAGAGGCATATATAAAACTTGTTATACACAAATATTATATAAGCGTGTTTTCCGTCTATTCTTGTGTTCTTATTTCTCCATGTCACGTCTCGTAGGCATACTGACAAGTACGTTGCTTTATTAGCTAATATGCGGGTTCCTTCGAAAATGTTTGCGTTCCCAGATAGGCGAATTTCGATATTAATTCAAATATTTCTTCGTTTATTACAATTTTACATCTCACTGGCCCCCTAACGAGAATAAGGTAATTTGTTTTTTATGTCGATATTTTTAGGTTAAATTTTTCTGCTTTAGCTTTCAAAGCGTGGACCATTTGTTGTAGATCATCTTCATTATTTGATCTTATTACTGCGTCATTTGGGTAGCATAGAATCTTTACTGATTTGTTGCTCATTGTTTACCCTGCTACTGACTTTTTTACTTCTATTATTTTGTCCATTTAACGTTAAGTTAAACAATGACGGGCTCAAGCTGTCACATTGTCTTATACCTTATTAAATGTTAGCTTTTTCCATTAGTTGGGTTCCTATTTTTATTCTTTTTCTGTGATTGAGTTTATATTCCTTATTATCTGTGTTATAGTGGCTGTTATATTCTCTCTGTGTAAAAGTCCACTCACATCTTGTAGTCTAATACATTTATAGGCTTTAGTGAGGTCGATAAAACATGTGAATACAGGTGTATTAAAATCTACTGCTTTCTCTCCTATTTGTCTTATTATGAATATGGCATCGACAGTTGATCTGTTAAACCGAGACCCTTGTTGTTCTTCGCATATTTAATATTTTCTTATTATTTTTTCAGCAATTATTTTAGTCAATAATTTTAAACTGGTGTCAAGCAACTTAGTAGCTCGATAGCTATAGAAAATGTCACACTAAGAGTGCAGTACGGGTAAGATACGGCAATGCTTTTCTTATGGAGAATAAACGCGCAGGGTTGTCGGTTTTCTCCAGCTGTTGATTGCTCATTGTCTCACAGGATCGGCTTGGATAAAATGCATCTGCCGGCAGTACGAGTAAAATATTTTATATCATGTATACGTATACAGTAGAATAAAAAGGCATTGATGAGTTATTGGCAACGAAAACTATGAATTTTGCATATAAAACGTCAGCATGAGATATACAATTGAATCATATTCATAAGAGTAACATTTGAACACTTCTTTACAAGAACAACATACAATAACTGTAGTTTTAATGTTTTACATAAAATAAAAAAAACCTACATAATTTCTAGGAAAGAATTTGGAAACTTGGAAATGATATTATTTATAGATATTATATATAATATTCAAATTTACAATTCTTTCATAGAAATTAGATTTTTTCTATTGTATGTAAAATATTAAAAATACAGTTATGTTGTTTCTATAAATAGGTCTTCATTTCTTTTGTAAAACTTTTGCTACAAATTACCATCATTAACATTATCACCTAAATATGGCCATAAACTTGTTTGTCATAATTAGTATTTGATAAACTCCAAGCTTTCCCTATTTCACCCCCTACCCATCCTTAGGGTGAAAGTGCTTTTGGAAAACGAAACTACACTTCAAAATTTAGTCCGAGTTTCAACAGAGAGCATGGAGTCCCATAAGTTTAAATCCGGTGAATTATTTAACGGTTGCGCTAAACTCGTAGTGTTAAATGTGTTGTGTTTTTTACAAAATAAGGAACAACTTAATGTAAGTGCTGCTGTAAGACGTACTTCGTTGATGACTGGTGTTAGCGAAAGAAGCATTTACAATTTCAAAAAAGAAAAAGAACAGAGTGGAACGTTGAAATCGTCAAAAAAACGTAAAAAACGAGTGTGTCAATTAAATTCTAGAATATTCCATATGAGGAGGGTATAAGAAGTATTCTACGGAGAATTGTTCATTGTGAATTTTTCATGAAAAATTTGCCGCCATTCTTAAAGCATATACATAACTTCATACAAGGTAATGAGAATATACAGCCGTTGTCTCTTTCTACTTTATACAGACTTCTGAAAGATATTGGATTTGTTTATAAGAAACGTGGCCGAAGAAGCATCATGGTTGAGAGAGAGGATATTATTCATTGGCGCCATAATTATTTGAGAACTATACGACGTTTGCGAAAAGACCATTGCAATATCATATATTTGGACGAATCGTGGGTTAATGTTGGCCAATCTATAAATTACGAATGGTGCGATACTACGATACAAAACAGTCGTGATGCTTTTCTCAAAGGTTTAAGTACTGGCTTAAAAGCACCTACTAAACGAGGTCCACGATATGTTTTATTGCATGCAGGTTTTTCAGGAGGTTTCCTTCCTGGCACACAGCGTGTTTTTCTGGCAAAGAAAAATGATGGCGACTATCACGATGAAATGGATGCCGCATATTTTGAGTCGTGGTTTAAGGAGACATTAATATCAAATTTACCAAAAGAGCTCCCGAATAAAGCTGCAATCAAGGAATGGCTAGTGGAAAAAGACATTTTTTTCGAGGAGTGTTATTTGAAATCCGAGCTATTAGAAGCAGCGCGTGCTTTTAAAGATCAATACGATAAGTATCATCTTGATGAGTATGCTTCACAACATAATGTTTATATTTTAAAGCTTCCTCCATATCACTGCGAATTGAATCCTATAGAAATGGTGTGGATCCAAGTTAAGCGATATGTAGGTACCCATAATACCACTTTTAAAAACGACGAGGTACGCCAGTTGATCGACGACGGTTTCGCACGCGTCACAGAGCAAAATTGGCGCAATTATGTCACTCATGTTGTTGAGAAAACGGAAACTGAGATGTGGACTGCGGACAACCTGCAAGATGACGTAGACCAATTGATAATACACGCGAACACAGGAGAGAGTAGCGAAAGCGAATCCGACATCTCGGATGTAGAGGACGACTTTAGTATAATTAATTGAATATCTGTGAGTAACCTCGATTATTTTACACTGTATAACCAATAAAATGCATTTACCAGCCCAATCAGAGTATGGGCTTTTCGGATATTGGGCTGGGTGCACGGAAATCGAGTTCCCGGAGGTTCCACCCTATATATTTATAGCTATCAAGAAATGTAATTTAAAATATATTTGTTAGTTTAATAAATGTTAAATAACTTACACTATAAACCTTATACCTGCTCATCTGGTCAAGTGTGGGCAAAGAAAACCATTATCCCATATGGAATAACACAAGGTTTCGCTGAAAACTACCAGGTTGCTATGCCAAGGAACTAGGTAAACTTATGTTGTGTGTAAAAAATGCGAGACTGCATTATGTTTTAACAAGGACAAAAACTGCACTTCAGATTTCCACAAAAAAAAATTTCATAGTAGGTGTTAAAATTTCGCAGTGATTCAAGTGCGCAACTTTGTTTTTTTAATAACATCGCCGGGATTAAAAAATGTGCAAAGCTTTTTCGATATTCCCGTTCCTGATAATTTTTCACATATTTACAAAAGAAAAAGTTTTTCTTGGATATTGGGCTGGGTGCACGGAAATCGAGTTACCGGAGGTTCCACCCGGTATATTTATAGCTATCAAGAAATGTAATTTCAAATACATTTGTTAGTTTAATAAAGTATACAGTTTTATAATAAAATTCTCGCTAAAAACTTAAGGTCTTTTTATTCAAATTCATGCCTCTTATTTGGCTACTTGAAGGCAATTATTCTATCAATATATTATTTTATAATAAATAACAGAGCCCGGCGTAGAGATCTGGGTACGGTTCTGTGACTACCACTTGGACCTGTTTGTATCGCCAAGCACAAGGCGTGAAATCCGGCAATTATGCATTCCTATATTAGCCGTACTGCACTCTCGGTGTGACATTTTCTATAGATGGGTCATTTTTGTCTCCTTTTTTGTGTATAGGGGTCGTTATAATTAATTTACATTCCTTTGTAATGCATTTCATTTCAAGTAGCTTCTGAAATATTTTTGTAATATTTTCTGTTAACGCTCTTTCTCCATATTTTAGTAGTTCATTCGTAATCGTATCCAGACCTAGGGCTTTTTGGTTTTTTAATCGTCCTATATTCTTTATTACCTTTTCTTCAATTATTGTTACCAGCTCGTCTTCTGCCTTTCCATCTTCTTCATGGATTCCCCTATTTTCGTCCTTGTAAAGCTATTCTATATACTTTTTCTAGCGTTCTCCTTGTATACTGCTTATGTTATTATACTCGTTAATAGCTTTTTTCCTTCACTTCACCATCTTCCACACTTTTCCTTGTGCATCGTATAAATCACGACAATATGTTTATCACTAAAATTGAGCCACACAGCAAAATAATAAAATAGCATGCATCACACAGAAGCCTCCGGGTTTAAACTAACCACATAAAACATGGTTTATGCTTAATAAAGTTCGAGCACAACATAGTAGGTACGCATATTCTTTACATCAATGGGGTAAGCAACCATCTCTAGTTAATAGTATGGTTCAAGAAACTCACTTGTATAGGAACGAAACGATGAAGATCTAGATCAAAGAATACAATTTTGTGAAATAATGATGGATAACTGCCACCGAAACCCTCTCTTAGTTCAAAATATTATTTTTTCTAATGAGGCTACCTTTATATTAAATGGCGAGGTCAACCGTCAGAATTTTAGATATTTTTTTTTTATTAACACCTGTGCGGTGTTTGTATAGTGCTAGCTGGTCACAAATAACCAATTATCAGTTATTTTCTGACCTAACATAATAACAGCAAATGATTAAATCTAAGGCTTACCCTATGGCTTAGTCTTATTTTATCTATTAACTAATGCACTACAACTAACATGCAATAATTTCACAGCACTATACTCTGCTTTTAACACTAAACTGTTACACATTTACACTAGCTCAAATGGTTTTGTCCTTATGAGTCTTCTCTTTAGTTCAGTGTTGTCAAGAAGCTGGATTGTCTCGACATTCACATGACTATGCAGCCTCTGCTCGTGACTTGCTGCTGTTCTCTTGATTATTTCGATCACGGTTTCCATACCCAGGTCCTGGTGGAGGTTGCTGTTACGGATATACCAAGGAGCATCAACAATGTTTCTCAGTACTTTGTTTTGAAATCTCTGGATAATATGTATATTACTAGCTTTGGTACAGCCCCAGAGTTGGCACCCATATACCCATACTGGCCTCAGTACTTGCTTGTAGATGGATAATTTATTATGAATTGATAATGTTGAATTTTTTCCAATCAGCCAATACAATTTCTTATATCTAATATCAAGCTCCCCTCTTTTCTTTTTGACATGGACTTTCCAGAGCAGCTTCGCGTCTAGGGTGATGCCCAAGTATTTTGCCGATGTTGCATAAGGAATTTATTTGTAAAGTTAACGTGTGCAGATTTAGTCTCATTCAATTTTATTCGCCATTTTCTGGTCCAGTTATGTATTTTATTTACTGATAGTTGCAGCTTATCAGTCGCTTTTTCACTAGTGTCTCCTATCGCCAGTATGGCTGTATCATCCGCGAAGGTGGCAATAGTATTTTGTTCTAGCTCTGGAATGTCACACGTATACAATAGATACAGGACCGGACCTAAGGCACTCCCTTGTGGCACGCCAGCTTTGATCTCCCTTAAGTCGGTGTAAACTTCTTGTTTTACTCTGAAATATCTATTCGCCATGTATGATTTCAAGATTTCTGAATACTATTTAGGCATGAACGTTCTTAGTTTATAGTTTAAACCGTCATGCCAGACTTTATCAAACGCCTGTGCTACATCCAAGAAGATTGTAGAGCAGACTTTATTTTCTTCTAATGTTTTTTCTATTATATTCGTTATTCTGTGAACTTGATCTATAGTGGAATGTTGATTTCTGAAACCCAATTGATGATTTGGTATAAGATTTTTTCTTTCTATTATTGGTTTTAATCTTTTCAATAGAAGTTTTTCAAATAGTTTTGACATCACCGGAAGGAGTGATATTGGTCGATAGGATGTCACTTCATTCGGAGATTTACCTGGTTTGGCGATCATAATTACTTCGGCTACTTTCCAGAGTCTGGGAACATATCTCAATCTAAAAGCAGCATTTATTAGGTGTGTCAGCTTAACTATGGCTTTTCTTGGTAATTTTTTTAATAATTCGCCTGTTATGAGATCATATCCTGGAGCTTTCTTAGGATTTATATTCTCTTTTATCTCTTTTAATACTTCTCTAAGTGATGTAAACGTTATTCTTTCTTCAGTTTGGAATGGTTCTTCCCATCTCAGTTCTTCACCATCATTGTGGTTGGGTTTGAACGTGCTTTCTAAATGATCTGCAAATCGTTCTGCTTTCTGTTCGTTACTTCTAGCCCAGTTGCCGTTTTCCAACTTGATAGGAGGAGAATGAATAATTGGTCTCTTCATTCTTGTTTTTACCTTCCATAAAGAATAATCTGTGTTTTGGTCAGATGTTAAATTACTTAAAAAAGAATTAATTGTTGAATTTTTTATATTATGTATCTCCCTTTTTAGTTTTTGTGTAGATATTATTAAGTGTTGTGTTAGATATTAAGAAAGAGAAAACTCCAACTGGATGCGGGAACATCATACACAATACCTGCAAAAGGTAAACGTATGGGCCTGGCATTGTAAGAAATATAATCATCGGACCCTACTTTTTCGAAGGTAATTTAAAGGGCCAGCATACCTTCAGTTTTTAAGGGGTTATCTCGTATCTATATATATATATATATATATATATATATATATATATATATATATATATATATATATATATATATATATATATATATATATAAGCGAGGTTCCTACAGCCTCTGCCACTTCTCGCATTTCGACCGCCATCGTTTTCTGTCCATCCTGCTGCTTTACCGTTTTTTTTTTCGATCTTTTGAGGGCATCGCTTAACTCTCTGGTTGTTATCTCAATTATTTGCGTATGTTCGGATATTTATTCCATTTCGATCTCTTGGAATTTACATCTATCCTCTGTCAGTAAGACCTCGTAATGGTGTTTCCACTGTTTTAGATCTATTAACTGTAAGTTAGATTTTTCTTTTCCTTCCCTGCGGAGAGACTTTATCACCTTCCACGCTTACCCAACTCTTGTTACACCCATATATCTATCCACCTCTGCACATCTTCTATCCCACATCTCATTTTTACTTTTCACTACTTCTCTTTTTACATCTCGATTTAATTTTTTATATATATTGTGATCTTCCTCCTTTCTTGTTGACATCCATTTCTAATAAGCAGTTTTCTTCTTGTTTACTAACGTTTGCATATTCTCCGACCACCATTCTTGATTTTTTGTTTCATGTTTGTCTTTATACCCCAAAGCTTCACTTGCAGCCTCATGAATGCATTATTTTAAGTTACTGGTATAATTCTTCCTCTGATATATTTTCTCGATCCACATTTTGTAATTTTGTGGCCAGTCGTAATTTGTGAAGAAATTTCGTTGAATCTTCTTTTAAGTTTTTTAGGTTATATTTAGGGGATGTTACTTCTTGTCCCTTTTCTATATTCAGTACCTGAGTGTTATTATTTTTGCGATAATTAACTATCACGTTGGCCATAAGTAAACGATGGTCGGATCCACATTCTGATCAACGGTATACCCTTACGTCAGTTGTTTTTAGCTGGGAAGTTTGACGTTGGATTACATAGTCGATTATCGAGCGCAGATTCCTAGTAGATTGTATCCATGTAAATTTGTGGATGTATCTATGTTGAAAAAAGCCATTCATAATTTTGAGAGATATTGTTTCAGAAAAATCTCTGCATTCCGTTGTCATTGGTTATTTGTTCCCCATATCTTCCTACGACTCTGTTATTTTCTTCTCTCCGTACTCTGCCGTTTAAATCTCCTAGTATAAAGATTTTACAGTTTTTTTTTTAAATTCAGAGAGTATTTCATTCATCTTGTTGTAGAAATCGTCTTTACTTTCTGGATCTGCATCTTTATTTGGAGCATACACTCCGACAATTACGATGTGGTGCCCATTCTTTTTCATTTCCAGTATTACTGGATAATGGAAATACTGGAAATCTCGTACCTACTTTAGTTAATTTATTCTCCAGTAGAATTAATTCTGGAGGTTTTGATGAAACTTTATGATTTTAATAGGATGGTGCGTCTCCGCATTACTCTGTATATGTTCGAAAGTACCTAAACGAAATTTCTCCGAACAGGTGGATTGGAAGACGTGGACATATTAAATGGCCAGCGAGGTCGCCAGATCTCAATCCTTTGGAAAATTTTATGTGGGTTATTTAAAGAATGTTGTTTATAAAACGAAACCTGACTTTAAAATAAGAATTCGTAATGAAATAAACAATATATCTCAAGAAACCATAGACAAGGTTCTATAAGAATTTGTACAACGTTTGGGTTACTTTTAAATACAACAAGGACTACAATTCGAACATTTAAGATAAAGTCATGTATTAACTACAGGATTACTTTTAAGTTATTTATTATAATTTATTTATAATTTATTAATATTAGAAATTAATAAAAATTAATATTCTAAGCGCATAACTTTCAAATTATATCCTTTAGACAATCAGTTTTATACTTTTTGGAATCAGCTTATTTTTATCGATCTAAATATGTCCTAAAATACAGAAAGTTACATTTAAAAAAAGAGCCGTTGACGTCATCACCTTAATGTGTATCACATTGTATAATTTGTATAATGAAATTTTATTGTAAAATGTGGAACATTAAACTTAAAAATCGGCGTGTTTCAGAATTATTTAAAAAGGCGTTTCATTTAGGAAATATTCCATACTTTACGGACACACACTATATATATATATATATATATATATATATATATATATATATATATATATATATATATATATATATATATATATATATTTCAAATTATTAACTAAAAGTGTTCAATAACAATTTTTCATATTTAAATCTTCTCCAACTGCTAACTCATGATATATTTTTGCAATTAAAACTTCTCATTTCAGTGTACATATTATAAAATAGTTGTTACATATTTAACCCTTAATTTACATATTTAACCCTGAATTTAATGGGTTATTACAGTAGTTATCGAATACCAAACCCAAAACTTTATAAATGCGTCATAACATTTTTACTTTTTTTAACGATGAGGTATCTGTTAACATACGATATAGAAAAGGGTCACGCAATATTACCACAATATTAATTGGACTACAGCAATATACCCAAAAGTTGTAATTAATACATAGATTTGATTAATTAAATTCCTTGTCAGGGAATTGTGTTGTATTTCGGAGTAATCAGTTGATATAATACTAAACGGGTTTGTTCCTGTTATTGTTGTGAAAATGTAGCTCTTTAATGGAAAAACATTGTAAGTATATTAGCATACTGTACTGCTTTGCAATGTTTTGTTTTCTTTAACCATCAATCTGGCTATATAATAAAATAAACTGCTTTCATGTTTAAGTTTTATTTCCACCGATTATATTAGATTACTACAAAGTACAAATTCAAATACTCTCTCTTAATATTAAATCCTATCTATCATCTGTCAGTTCTCTACTTCTTATTAGAAAGACGACAGAAAGGAGGTTTTTAGCGATTCACAATACCCTCCCTCGTTAAAAACCTTTCAAGCATAGAAAATTCTTAAATGTAGAGAAACTCATTACAGGTAGGCCTTTTGTAAGCCCATCAGCTTGTTGCTCTTTAGAACTAACATACCTTAAATCTAAAATTCCCTTCTCTACACACTCAGTAACAAATCGATACTTTAAATCCATATGCTTCACTCTCTTGTTATTTCCCTGATTTTTCACAAGTGCTAAACACCCTTGGTTATCTTCAAAAATTGTTATTTGTTTTACTTCAATATTTAAATCAATTAATAATTTTCTCATAAATAAATTTTCTGTAACACAAGCACATAAAGCTACTAGTTCAGCTTCCGTTGTTGATAACGTTATACAGTTTTGTTTTCTTGTTACCCATGATACTACATTTCCAAATAACTTTATTACATAACCAGTAACTGACTTTCGATCAATTCGGTCACTTCCCCAATCAGAATCTACAAAACTTACTATTTGCTGTTCATTTTTCCTACAATATTCCAAACCCACATTTTCAGATCCCTTTAAATATCTCAATACCCTTTTTAAATGAATCCATATTTCATCTGATGCCTTGTCTTGGTATCTAGAGAAATAATTAAGAGCGAAACATATGTCAGGTCGACTACCTAACATAAGATACATTAAGCAACCTATTAATTGTCTCACAGGTGTATTTGAATTATTATTATCACTGCATGTCAAATTCAATTTTGGATCTATTGGTATAGAAGTAGGATTGCAAGAATCCATACCAAACTTTCTTAAGATCTGTTTAATATATCTTGTCTGACTAATATGTAAAATACCTTTGTCTCTATCATAGTTTATTTCTAAACCAAGAAAATATTCAAGTTTACCCTTATCCTTCAATTCAAACTTTTTCATTAACTGCTTTACAATATAGTTTATAAAATCATTATCAGGACCACAAACTATTATATCATCTACATAAATTAAAATATATGTTGCAAAATTATCATTACTTGTAATATATAAACAAAAATCATTCTCGGACCTTATTAATCAAATTTCAAGTAAATAAGTGTTAATTTCTATGTTTCAACATTTTGATGATTGTTTTAACCCATACAATGCTTTATTCAATCTATATACTTCATTTTTACATTCTACTCTCTCTGGCGAATATATATCTTCGCGAAGAAGTCAGAAGACTTCTTCTTCCAAAGTTCCATTCAAAAATGCTGACTTAATATCTAGTTGTCTGAAATAAAATGAAAATTGATTTCCAATAGCCAAGATCGTTCTAATGGTGGTCATTTTCGCTACTGGAGAATAAATTTCTTCATAATATGTTCCCTTTTCTTGTGCAAATCCTCGAACTACTAATCGAGCCTTATATTTATCACATTTGCTCTCATCAAAAGGTTTAAAAGTATATACCCATTTCGCATCCAAAATATTCTTTCCAACGGGTTTTTTATCGACTATGTCCCAGGTACCATTTTTATTTAACGAATCAATCTCCCTTTCCATCGCCTTAACCCAACAATGTTTATCATCCCTTTCTTTTACTTCTTCAAATGACTGTGGCACATCTTCAACCAAATTCATGGCACATAGAGCCATATAAGTCTCATAATCTTCTAACCATTTTGGTGGCTTTATATTTCTATTTCCTCTACCTTCTGCTCGACTTGTGCTCTGTTCTTCATTTCTTACTTTTTCATTAATACTAACTTGATCTATTTCATTTCTGCGGTTCATTTCCTGTTTTGCAATGTTGTCTACCCTATCCATACCTTCATCACGTTTGCTCCTATCTTCTCTGCCTTCATCTAGTGTTGCCAATCCTTTAAAATAAAATTCATTTTCATTTTAAACCTTATATCCCTGGCAATAATAATTTTGTTTTTAGTTGTATTCCACAACTTATAACCTGTAGGTGCATAGCCCAACATTACACATTTTCCTGCCTTATCATCAAACTTACTTCTCAATTCGTCAGAAATGTGAGCATAACAAGTACTTCCAAAAACTTTTTAATTTCTAACATCTGGTTTTTTATTGTTTCATATTTCAGCTGGTGTAACGTCTCCGTCCAGGCTTTCCGAAGGTGACCTATTTATCACATAACATGATGCCCTTATAGCTTCTCCCCAAAAAGACTTAGGAACCATTGAAGCATTCATAATGCATCTAGCTCTTTCCACCAAAGTACGGTTCATCCTCTCTGCCTTACCATTTTGTTGAGGTGTGTATGGTACTGTATAATCTAATAGAATGCCATTTTCTTTACAAAACTCTATATTCATTTGAAACATATTCACCCCCATTATCACATCTTAATTT
The DNA here is from genome assembly GCF_040954645.1 of Diabrotica undecimpunctata. NCBI lineage: Eukaryota > Metazoa > Arthropoda > Insecta > Coleoptera > Chrysomelidae > Diabrotica > Diabrotica undecimpunctata. The sequence goes on along the minus strand of NC_092811.1, from coordinate 112,318,353 downwards.
AGAAACCTTTGAATTAAATTTTGCTTCTACAAACCTCAAATATTCCTTAAATTTACTGAAAACCTCACTTTTATTTTTAATTAAAAAAAGCATAGTAAAATTTGAAAAACCATCTATAAAAGTGACAAAATACTTACAACCATCAATTGTTTGTGGACTGATTGGCCCGCACACGTCAGAATGTATTATTTCTAAAATTCTATTACTTTTTGTCCTGGTTGAAAAAGGTAACCTTGAAAACTTTCCCTGTATACATGGTTCACAAAAATTCACTCCGCCAATATGTACGTCCTTGTTTATTCCATCAAGTAAATTCTTTTTAATTAATTTTTCTAGTGATTTAAAATTTAAATGTGAAAACCTTTCATGCCATCTAATAAATTCTTTATTTTGGTCATTTTGGACAGAGTAACATTTTTGTTGAACTACTTCAAAATTTATTTTGTATAAACCATCTCTTTTACCTAATCCTATTAAACAACCGTTCTTAATTAATTTTACAATACCATTTTCAAAAATTACAGTAATCTGAGACATTTCCAATCGTTTTACAGAAAGTAAATTTTTTCGTAACTGTGGTACATAAAAAGCATTTTCAATTTTACATTCTACTTGTCTACCACATACATTGCTAAAAACATTAATATTTCCAATACCAACTGCAGGTAAATAGTTACCATTTTTTGCTAATGCTATATCTATAGGTTTATCCAAAATTACCAAATCTGTAAATATACTTTTATCATTTAGTAAGTGATCAGTACATCCTGAATCAATCACAAATTCTAAGTTATTCACTGTTTCACTATTAACTACATTTTTACCTATTTCAGTTATAAAACATACCTTAGACACTTCATCAGTTATATCATCAATCTCATGTGACCTATCCTGCTGTTGGGTGAAGTTGCTTCTATGCATTCCTCTGTTGTGTTGTAAGTTTCTCGTACCTCTGTAACTGTTACCTCTATTTGATCCATTTCCTCTAAAATCATCCTGAAAACCTCTTTGACTCTGAAAATTTGATCTGTAATTGTTACCTCTATTTGACCCATTTCCTCTAAAATCATCCTGAAAACCTCTTTGATAACTTGTGGATAGTCTTGCTCGACATTCTCTTTTATAATGGCCTCTTTTTCCACATCTATAACAAGATGTGTTAACATTGAAAGCAACTTGTTCAGCACCAACTACTCTACTTGTTCTTGCACCTAGGTACCTCTTTTCTTCTTCACTCAATAACCTTTTCTTTACCTCTTCATATGATAATACACCAGACGCTAAATTTTCGATAACTGTTACCACTGTTTCATAGGATTTTGGCAAAGTTAACAGCAAATTACATATTATATCTTGATCTTCAATTTTTACCCCAGTGGCTCTTAACTGTCTAAGGATTTCCTCAAATTCACCAATAAATCGTTCCAATGACTCACCCTCTTTCAATTTCATGGACAGCAACTTTCTTTTTAGGAACAGTTGTCCTGGTAGACCCTTTTTCTCATATTTTTCTTCTAAACTTTTCCACATATGGTACGCCTGTTCTTTGTCCCGCAATATCTCTAATTGTGCATCGGAAACACATTGAACAATTATTGATTTGGCTTTATTGTTCATTTTTTTGAATTTTTTCATCTCGTTCTCACTTAAACCTGTTGTGATTGTTTCGCCTTTTACACACTCTAATACTTCATTTTCTGCCAATATTATTTCCATCCGAAACTTCCATGATAAGTAATTCTCACCTGTTAGGGCCTCAATATTATACATTTTTCTTTGTTCCATCGTGTACATGTGTATATAACCTCTATTCGCTTTTTGATACCTTATTATTATTTTTCATCCGTGAACTGCGCCCATAACCTTTTGTTTTCTTTAATCATCAATCTGGCTATATAATAAAATAAACTGCTTTCATATTTAAGTTTTATTTCCACCGATTATATTAGATTACTACAAAGTACAAACTCAAATACTATCTCTTAACATTAAATCCTATCTATCATCTGTCAGTTCTCTTCTTCTTATTAGAAAGAGGACAGAAAGGAGGTTTTTAGCGATTCACAATACAATGATCATATCATATCTATAGGTTTATTCTATTTTAAATGAAAGTGTAAAAGCTAGTAATGTAATATTTTATTTAATTATCGGATTATTAATCTTCTTCTTTGAAAATTGTGCAAGGTGGCCGATTATTATGTAAGATTGAGGTACATTTTGATTTTTTGGATTGACTTTGGTCTTCTTCTTCTTCTTCTTCCTACTTTATAAATAGGCAAAATGCCTGTTTTACTTCGGTTTTTAGCCTAAATTGACTTTGTCTGATCATCTTTTCCTCGGTCGTCCCAATGATCTTCTTCCATTTGGCGATTTGTCTCTTGCTATTCGTACTATTCTATTTTCTGTCATTCTTTCGATGTGTTGATTCCATTCCACTTTTCTTCTTTTGGTCTACGCGTTTATTTCCTCTATACCACATCTCGCTTGTATTTCCTCACTTCTTACTCTGTCTCTTAGAGTTTGATTTGATTTGATTTTTCGTAAGACTTTGATTTCTGTTGTTTCCAGTAGTCTTTGTGTTTTCGCCGTATCTGCTCTTGTTTCCGCTGTATACGTCATTATCGGTCTTATTGTTGATTTATATATCCTGGTTTTCATTTCCGTTGTGAGGTATTTGTTTCTCCAGATTATGTTGTTGAGACATCCTGCTGCTCTGTTTGCCATGTTCACTTGTTTTTGTACTTCTTCTTCCACTTTTCCGTAGCTTGACAGTTTTATTCCCAAGTACTCAGTTTCCATCACTTGTTCTATTATTTTGTTATTTACGACTACTTTACATCTTCTCTGTTCCGCTGATATCACTATCGCTTTAGTTTTCTCTGTTGAGATCTCCATGTTGTATATGAGCGCCGTATCTTCGAATTCTTTAATTAATCTTTGTAGGTCATCTTCATTTTCGGCTGTTATTATGGCGTCGTCGGCGTAGAATATTATCCTTATTTCCTTTTCTCCCATTCTATATCCTCTTCTTTTTTTAACTTTCTTTATGATTTCATCCATTATCAGATTAAATATTAATGGGCTCAGCGAATCTCCTTGTCTAATGCCAGTTTCATATTTGATAGGCTGTGATAGTTTTCCTTTACATCTTACCATAGCTATGTTATCTTTATATATATATTCTCAATGGTTTTTACTAAATCCAGTGATATTTCCTTTTCATATAATAAATGTATCGCGTCCCAAATTCTCTATCAAACGCTTTCTTCAAATCTATTAGACACATATATGCTGGTTTGTTGTATTCCAGCGACTTTTCTTTTATTTGTCTTATTACAAAAACTGCATCCGTGCATGATCTTCCTGTCCAAAATCCTTGCTGTTCCTCTTGCAGAGATATTCGTTCGTTTATTTTTGTCGCTATTAAACTCGTCAATTGAATGTTGTATTTAATAGATTTATTGCTCGATAATTATTGGGGTCTTTCTTATCTCCTTTTTTAAAGAACATCACCATGATCGCTCTCCTCCATTCATCTGGTATTCTGTTCGTGGTAATTATTTTATTAATAAGAAGTTGCAGTTGTTGTACAAGATGATCACCTCCATATTTTAAGAGTTCATTTGGTATTTGATCTTCTCCTGGTGACTTTCTGTTTTTTAATTTGTTTATTCCTTCTTTCACATCGTTTTTGAAGACTTTAGGTCTCTTTAGACATTAAGAAGACTTTGGTCTTCTTAATGTTTATTTTTACACAAAATTGCTCACAGATCTAGTTGGTCCTGTCGATGAGTCGTTGAAGTCGGAATCCGAAATGAACACATTATTATTTACTTACCTAATGCTATTAATATTGTAGTTCTAAATAGAAACTCGTAATAACGATTACCTAGAAAGAGTGACAAAATACATCCTTGCCGAACTCCACTCCTAATTTCTACTTTTGTGGACGTGGAACCTTTGATTCCAACTCAGGCGTTTTGGTTCCAGTATGTATGTATGTATGTATGTATAGCGTTAACAAGCTTTTTGGACCCATTGCTGGATGTATAATTTCCATAGTTTTTTGTTCTTAGCTACCAATCTCTGATTCCCATCTCTCTAACATCTTCCAACACTACATCTCTCCATTTCTTTCTTGGTCATCCTCTCTGGTTTTTTTGCCCTTAGGTACTCTTCAAACAATTTTCTTGACTAGTCTATTACCTTGTATTCTTTCTAGATGTCCGAGCCATTCTAGTCTACGTTTTTTTACCACTTTTGTTATTGTAGAGTTAGCATACAATTTTTACACTTCTACATTGGTTCATCTTCTCCATTCTCCTTCTACTAGTTTTTCACCAAACATTCTGCGACGTATCTTTTTTCTCATGCTTCCAATCTGTTCTGTATAGTTTCGTTCATAGTCCATATCTCGGCAGCGTATAGTATTATTTGTGGGTCTAATTATAGTTTTGTATACTCTTATTTTTGAATTCCGAGATATATCTTTGGCCTTAATTATTTTGCTCATGGCTCCAGCATACCTTTTACTCTTGGTTAGTCTCAGTTGATTTCAGTTTCTTTCTTACATGTCTAATCAATAAGAGTAACTAAGTAATTTTAAAAAATTACAAGAAAAGATGATTTTCAGGCCAAATTAATAGATAAATTTAAAAGGCGATTTGATATTAGTCTCTGTAACATTTTTAAATATTTTGGTTAAATCTGGAGTGATTTCTTTGATATACGGTATTGAAGCAAATTTTTGCTGTCTTTGGGATGTAGTATGTTGATTTATGTTATTGTCTTTTTGAATTGTAATGGATCAATAGATGTAGTTTTAAATATGATTTTTTTTAATCAGTGTATGTGGATAAGAGTTATCAATAAAAAATTTGTTAATAATTTACCAAATTCATTTGTTCTTTATTTGTTTTACTAAATTTACCTTTACGGAATGTTTATGGTATGACATAAACCGTCCTCTGTCCCACTAGCAGTAATGCATTGGTTAGTGATCAGTGCGGTAGTGTCTGAGGACTCGAGAGACTAAAACCTCGAAAGCCCCGAAGAAGACATCAAAGAGGATGTTGAAAGCTCGGCGCAATGATAAACGACATGTTTCAACCCCGGAAGACTGTTGAGTTTACTATTAATTCTTGTAATAGTATCAATCTTAGCTCTAGGTTTAATATTATATACATATATATATATATATATATATATATATATATATATATATATATATATATATATATATATATATATATATATATATATAAGTATAATATAAAGTTTTATTTTGAGGTTGCAGTCATTAATAGGGCAGGAAAGTAAAACTCTTTGTTCTTTAATCAAGCTTTCGCAAAATTTATTTGCTTCTTCAGGATATGCTAAAATATGGTATCAGTAAATACAACGAAATTAGAACTAAATAGCATTGTATAAAACTAGTAAAAAAACTTACAACATGAGGTTAATCCATTAAATTTTCAAATTTGCAAAACATTAAAACTTAACTTATTTTAAAAATTATACAGTTATGTAAGTACAATATTCCAATTTAATTTAATTTTGTAAAAATTCATTTTGAATTTAATATCAATGTCAAAATGAATTTTTACAAAATTAAATTAAATTGGAATATTGTACTTACATAACTGTATAATTTTTAAAATAAGTTAAGTTTTAATGTTTTGCAAATTTGAAAATTTAATGGATTAACCTCATGTTGTAAGTTTTTTTACTAGTTTTATACAATGCTATTTAGTTCTAATTTCGTTGTATTTACTGATACCATATTTTAGCATATCCTGAAGAAGCAAATAAATTTTGCGAAAGATTGATTAAAGAACAAAGAGTTTTACTTTCCTGCCCTATTAATGACTGCAACCTCAAAATAAAACTTTATTTTACATAACGTGTCAGTCAATAATACCTAACTACTTTATATATATATATATATATATATATATATATATATATATATATATATATATATATATATATATATATATATATATATATATATATATATATATATATATTTATATATATATATATATATACAGTTTTTATACAATGTTTGGCCTAATTAATGACACATATATACAAAACAAATTGTCTAATCTCTATGTATTGTATATAACTACTTATTAAAAGGAACTAACTTTGCTTTAAGTAAATACACAAGCTTTAGGAGGAGTAAAAAACGACTACGTATATCAGTATATATGATTAGAGACCACTTTTAAAAGTTATTTGGTAATTTGATACTTTAGGTTACAATTAAATATCAACTGTTGGACTTATTGAAGGGGAAACTGGAACAAACACAACAAAATAAAGTATTTTAGTTCTATATTTTTCGAATAGGGTTAAGAAAGATATAAATATTGCTTCAAGTAAACCGTTACCTATTGGTTTAGATAAGGTAAATCCTAATATATTTTGGTTCGTTTGCATATTTAGAAGAATTTCTTGATTATTCATCTTGATGTATTACTCGCAGTAGTGTGTTCAGCATAGAAAATTACCAATCAACCCCAAATATACAGTGTAAGACAAAAGTCCCCTCTCTCACCGTGTCTATTGAACGGTTTTACTGACTTATATTAGTAAAATGTGTAGGGAGAAAATAAGCAGACGTAGGCTTCTTAACTATTTATAACAGGTGCTGTAATAGTCATAGATGACGTTTCAGAGCCACTGTGACCTATATTTCTAAATGGGTTTTATGGTAAGTGTGGCAAGGTTTTAAAAAGACCTATTCAATTCTACTAATTTTGTTTGGGTTTACGCTGATTTAATGAATAATTTAAATAAATACTTAAATTGTAGTTTCGCATTTAATTAATAAACATTTAAGAACCAGTTTTTATATTAAGTATTCAAAATGTGCTTCATTTACTTCCAGACAGGAATGCATCCTATAGCTAAACCCTTGTCGTACTCGTTTAAATGTGTCGGGGGAAATTGCACTACATTCTTCAAAAATTTGTTATTTTAAAATGTCAATACTGTCGAATGCTGTAGCGAAAACCTTAAATTGCAAGTACCTCCACAAAAAAATCTAATTGTGTAAAGTCTGGTGACTGAGCTGGCTATTCTCTTGTACCTCGTCGTCCAATTCATATACCACGATATTGCTTATCTAGATAACGTCTTTCTGCACCATAATAGTGTGCAGAAATACCAACTTGTTAAAACGTTATTTTCAAGTTGACGAATTCATCTGGAGTATCTTCCACTAATTATTATTGAAAAAATGGGGCCAACCTTGTGGTTTCCCATTTACTTTTTCTGGAAATTGAGTATGTTTTTCACGAAAGGCGTGAGGATTTGTGTCACTCCAATAACTCACATTGTGTGTGTTAACATTTCCATGGCGGGAAAGAGTTTTTTCGTCACTGAAATAAATTGTTTCTATGTTATCTGGTTGTTGGTTAATTTAATTGAAAATATTTTCATGGAATTTAACCTTTAGTCGGGGTCATCATCTAAAAGTTGATGCACTTTCCTGCAATTATGTAATTTTTTTAATCACTAATTGTTGGTCAACCAGATCATTTGGTATTTTAAACACTACGTGTTTTTTCAAACTTCTGAAGAAGCTCCCTTGAGTAAGTCGTTGATACAGGGCGATCGGGGTACCTCTCATTACAAAGACGGTCCGCTGCATGAAAATTATTTCTACATTCACCACTTGTTAAGACAGCTGTTACTTTCTCGGCTACAGTACGTACCATTCTGATAACGTAAATATTTAAACGTCTCGTAAAACAATAATTTAACCAAATATTCAAGGTATTTAAACTTTTGCAAAAGCTTAGCAATGTACTTTGCTACAAATACTTTTTGACAAATAACCAGAGGCGGACGTAAGAATCTTTATGAATTAAGAGCAAAAGTATAATTTTAGTATTTATTTAATTTATTTATCAAAATCAGCTTAAAGTAGTATGATTGAATAGGTATGTTTAATACCTTTTAAATAAGATTTCGCTTACCATAAGTTCCCATTTAAAACTATAGGCCACAGTGGCTCTGTAAGGCCATATATCACTCTTACGTCACCGTTTATGACTAGTTGAGAAGCTACGCTTGTTTATTTTCTGCAAAACTTTCACTATTATAAGTATAACCGTTAAAAATTTACTAGGGAAAAAAGGGACTTTTGGCTAACACTGTATGATAAAAATAAGTGGTACTACATACCTTATTGCATTTTAACGTTTTCTAGTCCGTTTGTTAAGTCGCACCTGTTTATTCAAGACCATTGCCAATGTTTCGCAAAAGAAAATTCAAGCAGCCCACAATAACATCCTCAGAGAAGCGGTAAATGTACGCAGATACGTTGCTAAGCGCTTTCTGTTTAGAGAACTGCAACAAGTAAGGGTGATAGATAAAATGGCAGAAAAAGCCAGAATTAGGTTTGCAGTTCCCAAGCCCGATCCTGCGAGAGATAAGATATGATGCGTTTCATCGATGGAAGCACAAAAGACCAAAACAACAAATCTTGGCAAGTGCATAAAGTCTAGATAATTCGTAGTTCTACCAATAGAAGAAGCCCTAGCACGCAGAACTGGAAATTTTAATAATTGATGTTTATTTTCAGGGCAACATTAAAAAAAATAAATAAATAAAGGCTTTGGTCACCAAAAAATTAAAAAATACTAGCAAAAAGGCGACAGCCATCCAAAAAAACTAACAAAACCCCAAAACCTCGGCAGAAAGGGCCCACATCCTCGGGCATCGAGTTGCCGAACTGAACGCAGCCCGGAGCGAAGACTCGAGGCCCAAGCAAGCAATTTCAGTTCGATGTTACGTCACTAGAGAAAGCAGGAAAAGAGCGTCTAACGCTAGCCGGCATTGATCGGGTTAGGATATCGTGTTGGAGTTGTTGTTCTCTTCCACACGAAAAGTATTTGGATGATAGTGAGCCAATATCGCGCATCAGAGTGCCATAGGGGGGAAAGGGATGGCCTGGAGCATTGGAGCGCCGTGGAGTGGTTCCTGATAACACGAATCAATATACCTTGCTCTAATGAATTGTAACACCCGAATGTCATTCTAACGGGTATCTTCATGTCAGTCTCTCAAACTGGTTTAATCAAATTGCTTGTAATTTTTCGCGTAAATTTTCTCCCGCATTCTCCTTTAAACCATATTTTTACCTCAGGCGTAGCCTGTTGCTGCACGCCAACCTGAATAACAAGCCTGAATACAGTTCATTCTTTAGTCCTTGACGTGTGTCTTATTCAATATAGTCCACCTATTTTTATATAAAGGTTATTACATCCCTGTTACCTGCTACCTTTTATATTCTCAATGGTCCAAACTTTTCATTGTCTTTGTGTTTTTAATCGCTGTTTTAAATTGATATCATTACTCTGGTTTTCTCTTAGTTTACTTTATATTTTTTACGATAGTTAAGAATGGTGTGAAATAATGATCTTTTAAATTTTCTGTCGCTGCATCAGTCTAGAGCATTAGCTTATGACTCCATTTGGGTTACAGCTTCAGTCTTAACTTACTTGCAGAAATACTCTTTGGAATGGATCTCTGAACTGATTAGGGGTTCTTTAAAACCCCAACAAAAATGGATTGGACTAGGATCCTCTGCCCCGACAAGACGCGTTCCAATGACTTATAGGAATATTCTGTGAATGTGTAGGACATATGCGAATAGTATTCCACCAAATTTCTATTTTTCAAGTAAGAACATAATTTAATACAGTAGCTATGCCATTACTGAGTCTAGGCTATTAGAGAGAGAAAGACATTTTATTAGATTATATATTAGATATTTGGATGTGGCAATTACAATGGGTTTAACCGGCTGTAATATTGCAATTGGGCAACGATCAGCTTTATTACTGTTTTCAAGAACATCACTATGACGAGAATCAGAGTCGAAGGACTAAATACGGAATCCACGGAATACTTATACAAAAAAGAATATCAGAGAAGATTGCTAAGAATGAAATATTAGAAAACGATAACATCGAGGAAAGCTGGGAAAAACTAAAAAATAACATGATTAACGCAGCAACAGAATCTCTTGGAGAAAGAAAAGTAACGAACACTAACATATCACAAAAGAGAACCCCATGATTTAGAGAAAAAGTGAAGACAAAATGTGAAGACCAGAAGAAAGCCTTTTTTTCAATACAGAAAAAAGGCTTTTTTTAAATAAAAAGGGAACGCTGGCAGAGCTTCTCAAAACAGATAAAACACGATTTCTATGGAACATAAAAAAAAATATGGAGAATGATCAGAGGAAAAAGAAAAAAATTAATAAACTAATAAAAATGAAACACGTTCAGAAGGAAACATGGACAGACTATTTTTGATAACTCTTTGCTAAAGCTGATGATAATGATCCACCAACACCAGAGGTGACGACAAACGAAATGATAAATATTGAGAAAGGAGAGGTAAAGGAACCATAAACGAAATTAAAAAATAAATAAAAAATCACCAGGAGAGGGCAGAAACAACTATTAAAACTAATCCAAAAAATAATAGAACAAAACAGAATTCCTCAAGAATAGAGATCAAGCATCCTCTCTTCAAAAAGGAAGACAAATCAGACCTGAAAAGTTACAGAGGAATTAATTTATTAAATACAACACTTAAATTAAGAATCAAAGTACTAACAAATAAATTTAATAAAATTATAACACTAGCAGAGGCTATAGGGTTTGATCTCAGGAAGATCATGCACCGACGCTATATTTATAATGAGACAAGTACAAGCGAAATCATTAGAATACAATAAACCGGCATATCTATGCTTTGTAGACATTAAGAAGCCATTTGATTGGGTCAAATTAAAGGACATTATTCACTTATGGTACGCAAGAGAAACACCTTTAGGAATAATCAAAACGATTGAAAATATCTCAAAACAAGACAATAAAAGTAAAAGTGGAAGTAGAACTAACATTGAAGCTGACAATGGGATAAGACAGAGAAATTTCCTGAAAAATAATTAAGAGCAGAATTTACTTAACAGTCATCAGACCAATAATAACATAAGAGGCAAAAACACGACCTGACACAGCGAGGACAAAAAGTATGTTAGAAATAGCAAAGATGAAAACACTTCAGAGAAAAATTGATGGTAAGACATTATGGGACAGAGCTAGAAGTACAGATATACGACGTAGATGCAATGTGGAGAATATCACAAACTGGGTAAGAAATAGAAGCGTAGAATGAAACGATCATATAAGCCGAATGACAACAAATAGAGTAGTAAAGAAGAAGGAAGACCACGTAAACGATGGAACGACAACTTAGTGGAGGCACATTGAAAATCATAGTTATGTCCACATAAAAAGAAGAAGAGAAGAAGAGAGAAGAAGAAAAAAGGAAAGTAGATAGCAGTAGTCCTAATAATGCTGTCTTTAAATGTACATAAACAAAACTTGGTTTTGTTTTTGGACGTCATTACTCTTTATCTTTCATTAAAAAAACTAATGATGTCATTTAAGAAGTAAAACGATTGAATATAAAAAGAATAGTGCTTAGTAATGTCCAATGGACAGGTTCCAGAATATGTAAAAAAGAATATGAAACATTAAATTATTCTGGAGATAACCACTGCAATCAAAAGTAGAAAATCGGTATTTTTGTTGCCATTGTCGCTTTTACGAGTCTTGTTTGTCGGCGATGTAGAGTTCTCTCCAAAAACCTGAATGAGATATGGTATTTTTTCCAGTTTGCAAATTATTACATTCTCAACATAATAATACGTTGTACATTATGGATGTGAAACCTGGCAACTCAACTATGAAAACGGACCAAAAGCTCCTTAATCTGAAAATGGATTTTTGGCGCAGATCAGCATATCGCTCATTTCTTCCGTCTTGAAACAACGCAACAATAATAGCAGCCGCAGTTTCGGGATCTAGAACCACAATTCTTTGCTTTCAATTTTGATTTTCAATTTTTAGTATTTTAATTACATAGTCAGATCTCGTCCTTTCTACATTACAGATAGTGCTTGGTAGACCATTTTATTGTAGTCAACTACCCACTGTCTAATATATTGTTTAGTCCTTTTCTTGCATTCTTACTTTACGTCGACTTCAGTTGCTCTAAAACTAACACCTTAATTATTACAGACAGGTTTGAGTGTGAGATCTGGATTATTCAATCTACTTAAAAAAAATATTCTATATAATTTTATATTTCATCAGTGACCTCCTATAGTAGTGTCAGTTGGACTTTTGGTCAATACTTAGTTTGATAGAATTGTAAAAGGTGCAGATCACATATCTATGATTGTGACTGCTCATCCAAGCTGTCATTTGTCACATGTCACCCCAACATTTCCGTTAGATCGGGAGCCATTCTGTCTCCGGCTTCTGCAAGTAATGTAGCCTTTCTTAAATAATTTTAAAGTGTTTGTTTGTTCTTTTGTAGTGTAGTGTGATGTACATTTATATGTTTATGACATTTTGTTCTTGTCGGATAGGCCGCAATTGACGAAGTAAGTCTATAAACGTTAATCACATAAAAACTCTTTATCAACCATAAACTTCGAGTTTTTATCGAAGTTAATCAATTTCTTTAGTTATAAAAAAACGTTTCTTGGCTTATTTCAGATGCCCCTGAAGATGATCTAGGGATCGAAAGTACTCGGGCAAGATTAAATTAAACTGTGCTCGATATATGCCTTTTATCTGATCAAAGCACAATTCTTGAGACTAAAAAGACAAATTGTGTTTGACATTTGATTCGACTTGACATCAACAAATACAAGAGAGTAACAATAGAATACCAGCAGCTCCCTTTGCACTATTAAAAGTGATAAGGATAGTGTATTCTTTATTTTTGATTTTTACGCATTTTTTTTCTTAAAAGCACTTAAGTGTTATTAAAAATTACTTAAAACAATTTGTCTCGTTTGTGTTAACATTATTAAAATAATATATAAGATTTTATTTTAAATGCCTTATTCACAATGACAACTCATAAACTTTTTTATTTTTAACTGAAAAAACTGAATATATTTCGGTAATATTGAAGGTTTCCCACTCACCCCATTAAATGTTGCCATCATTTATACGAATACTGTTTACCTACTGTCTAAAATAAATTTTTACTTAAGGACTTATATGATTGTTCTCAAGGGCTACTAAATGGAAAGAACAATGTATCAATGTCAAAATTTGGATAAATATTGTGCATTCGTTTTTTTATTATGTAAATCCGCACATACAAAGTAACGAATGTGAATTATTTTACTGTAAGTATTTTCATCTGATTGTTTGCTTTATGTAAAATTAGGGATTTTTTCGTGGTGTTTTAAAGTATATTAGCTAAATTTACTTTTTCCGGTCTTAATAACATATATGACGGCTAGCTGATCTATCCGGAAGCTCTCAGCCGAGATGAACTCGACATTTTCTTGCAGTTAGAGCCATTCATATAAATAAAACCATCGACAGAAAAATATAATTTAATAAGGCCACGGAATCAATCAGGCCTCGTTATTATAGTTATAGGGAGTGTTATTTTTAGTATTTATTATAGGAAGTAGTTTTAAATATATAGATATTGTAACCTCGTCGTGAAACACCCTGTATATATATATATATATATATATATATATATATATATATATTTGAAAATAATATTGGTTTGCTTTTAATATATTTCAAAGTACAAAATAAAAGATATTTCGAAGAAACGAAAGTCTATTATCCTGGATTACCTGTAGTAAACAAAATTTAAAGATATGCATAAATTATTTTCTTTGTAAAATATATTCGAGTGACGTGAGTGAGCTTAGTGAAATCGTGAACAATGTGAGCGGGTTTTCCAAATAGACTTGTACGTCGATATACAGTGAATAAGACAATAGAATAGAAATATTTAAAAAATATAATTCTCCGTTAGTTCTTAAGAATTTGTAGAAACCGATTAGCATGTTAATAGTTTTTAGGAAATTTATAATTGTAGGTAAAATTGTTGTTTGTTATCTAAATGGTAGATGGGGATAAATGTGACGAACTCTGATTGGAGGAGATTGAAAAAAGTGGAATAGGTATGTAGGAATGAGAGTTTAGCTAGATTTTTGAGGGAGAAAGGATAATCAGTTTTTTTTCCAAGGGTTCAAGGCGAACAGTCTTTGTTCTCTGGTGGTTCCCCAGAGGTAGTAAGCAGTAGAAGTGAATGTTTGTGAGTTTTCTCGGAGTAAGTTTATCTGACGGAAGCTGATCCAGTAAAATATTGTAAGTTATATTTTTCTACTTATATTCCAAGAGTCACTGTTCAGGCCGGAACGAAAGATTCAGTTTATCGAGAAGAGAAGAGGCTAGCATCATTTGAACGATACGTGCATTTGAAGGAGATCATTAAAGACGATAGGCTCGCAATAATTTGTTGTAAGACTGCTGATTACCTAGGGGTCTGCTAATAATAGATAGTGTAGGCACAAGGAACAAGGAATTGGACAACTCATCTTCAGAGAGATAGATTCGTCAGTTTTTCTTTATTAACAACACATTTTTTAACAATTGCTTTAGAAAAGATAGGAATATTTTGATCAGGAGATTTAGAACAACAATTTTGATTTAAAATTTTAATTTATATTGTATTTACTATTAATTTTTGAAGGTTCACGTACGTAGAACAAAATTTTGATAATCATTATATGAGATATTTTTTATTGAAGATATTTGAGTGTGAATTTTATGTCAATATATAATGTTGTATCATATATTTTTTTATTATTCCGGTATTCTTTGGACCTTACCTATCCTATGTAAAGCATAGATATTGAAGCACGAGTATAACCCTGAGATAAGAAAATTAAATAGTGTGATTGAATCATAATTGCATCATTTAAATTTAAGTTTAATTATTTAAAAATTATAATAATAATAATAATTATAAATTACAAACCCGGTAATTATAAACCCGGTATAGAAATTATCCACTTACTTATTACTAATAACTCTTTCATATTTAATATAGTTTGCATATACCGACCTCCGGATACAGTACTTACTCAGGACAATATGCTTATTAACAAACTTGAGGAATTATCATCCCTTGAAAATCTTATTGTTGTTGGAGATTTCAATTTTCCAGACATAAGCTGGCCCATTATTTCCAAAACTGATACTATCAATTCCCAAAATTTGTTTAGAAACTTTGTCATGGACTCAAATTTATTACAACTGATAACTGAACCTACAAGGTTTAGAGCGAACAATAATCCTTCAATTTTAGACTTATTTTTCACAAATGATGATCAACTAATTTCTACACTTGAAGTGTCCTCTCCTGTGGGTCTTTCTGACCACTCACTTATTACTGCTCACATTCAATTTAACACCGCCTTGCAAAAATAATTTCGTAACGTATGCCACTACTGATTTCTTTAATGTAAATTCAGTTTTATCCCAGTTAAACTGGCAATCTATTTTTCTTAATCACTCTGATCCATCGTCAATGTGGGACTCTTTTCTTCATACTGCTATTACAACAATTTCTGATTATACAACCGAACGGCAGCTATACAGAAACCGACTAAAACCTTGGATTAACCTCTCAGCTACCCATTTAATTCGACATAAGCGAAAGCTTTGGCGAAGATATAAACTTACTGGATCCCTTGATGATTTTCTCGCCCACCGTAATTTTTCTAACCGAGTCAAACAATCTTTGCTAAAGTTAAGAACAGAATTTGAAGAATCTATCATTGCTAGTGGTAATAGTAAAAAAGTTTATCGGTACATTCGTACATCTTTATCTTCTAAAGTCTCCATATCGTCACTTCAAAATGCTGACGGGTCTTTATGTTCTTCGAATAACGAATCTTCGGAATGTTTATCGTTATTCTTTTCTCAGGTTTTCACAAATGAACCTAATGATACCATTCCTCAAATAATGTGCCCACGTTTGTCTAAAACTCTTGACAATATATCTTTCACACCGGATGAAGTTAAACATCATTTAAGGAAACTACGAAATAATTCATCACCTGGATTAGACGGACTCACCTCTTTTTTCCTCAAACAATGTGCAGAATCTGTAGCCATCCCTATATCTCTTATAATGAATGCTTATTTTAATCAAGGTTCTCTCCCCTCGTCCTGGAAATTGGCTTCGGTTACTCCTATATTCAAGAAAGGAAATAAACTTGATTGCAATAACTATCGTCCAATCAGCCTGGTTCCTATTGTCGGCAAGGTCATGGAATCGATTATTTCAGAAGCTATGTCTGAGTTTCTTCTTCAAGAAAATATCATCCCTCACCAACAGCATGGCTTTATCAAAGGTCGTTCAACGATCACAAACTTACTTCATTGTGTAAATGATTGGTCATTATCTTTAAACAATCGGAATCCTGTCGATGTAGTCTACTTAGACTTCTCCAAAGCTTTTGACCGTGTTCCAAAACGTCGATTACTAGCTAAATTGGATCACTATGGTATCCGCGGAAAGTTGAACATTTGGATTGAAGATTTTCTATCCGATAGATACTTCAGGGTTCGTGTTGGGGAAGACCACTCACTAGATAAGCCAGTCAAGAGTGGAGTTCCACAAGGATCAGTACTTGGACCGCTACTATTTTGTGTCTACACTAGTGATCTTCCGCTCATTGTATCCAGTAAGGTTTCCATTTACGCTGATGACACGAAATTATATGTGAATCCAACTATTAACCAACATGTTCTTCAACAAGATCTTGACGCAATATTCAAATGGTCCTCAGAATGGTTACTTCCGCTTAACATTGAAAAATGCGTTGTTTTACATATCGGCAAAAATAACCCATCACTACCGTACTTTAGTAATGGACATCCCTTAAACTCGGTAACCTCCCACAATGATCTCGGAGTGATAATTAATAGTGACTTAAATTGGTCTGATCACATAGTGTCGGTGTGTAAACGTGCAAACTCGAAACTGTTTTTGATCCGTAAATGTTTTACACGTATAACTCTAACTTCTGTTAGTAAACTTTACTCAATATACGTTAGACCTATTCTTGAGTTTGCCGGACCAGTGTGGAATCCAGATCTCATTCGCGATAAGATCTTACTTGAAAATGTTCAGCGTAAAGCTACAAGACTGGCATACGGTCGTGTAAGACCTAACTATGAAGATAGATTATCCATGGCTCATCTTACGACATTCGAGCAGCGACGTCTTCGAGGTGATCTAATTATGTCCTTCCGTATTTTAAAACATAACTTTGGGAACCTAAGCACCATATTCACTTTGAATCAAGACGAAAGATTAAGAGGCCATCGATACAAATTGAAAAAAGAACAAACTACTGCAAGGTCCAGGGTGAACTTCTTGCCAAATAGAATCTTTAATATCTGGAACAATTTGGATCAAGACACCATATCGGCAACTAGTATTAACATCTTTAAAAATAAACTTGATAGTGGTTTATTTTATTTATAGGATTTTTTTTTCTTTGACAGCATTATTTATTTATTTATTTATTGTCTCACCATTCAACTTTTGTATGATATACTTAATTGTTTATGTTTACTTTACTTTATAATTGGTATTAGTTTTATAAGGATGTTTTTTTTTTATTTTTGATTTTTGGGCATAATAGGAGCTCGCTCCTCTGCCCTTATTTGTAATATAATAATAATAATAATAATAATAAATTAAAATTTAAACTTTATATTTTATCTAAATAAATTTTCTAACAAGAAACGTTTTGTATCATAGTAATAAAATCAATTCCGTAGAATAACGATAATCACGAAAAATGGCTAACCCAATCAACTAATTGACTTTGTGTTAGAGGACATTAGTTCTTATTATCTGATTACGTGTATCATGTCATAAACATTTAAATTTTAATGTTGTCTATTCCGTAGGGACGTCGATATTTTTTATTACACGTGAATTTTTGGTTCACGGATGATATTGGAAAATTCCGTAGAGGACGAATTTTTAAGAGACAAATAATTTATGCGTAATTTAAATATCGACAATTTGATGTGACTGTGATTTATTTACAGGCGTTAAAGTCCCTATAGTCTTTTATCTGAAATGTTTAATATGCCTAATTTAGCAATTATTTAGGTATAGGTTTATACCATTTCTATATTTTGCAGGATACAGTCGTGGATCGGAATGTGCCTGTGGGTATCTTATGCGCCCAAAGTACTAGCTGCAAATAGAATAAATTAAAATTTTTGATTGATAATAAGTCTGTTTAATGGGATTATTATAAAACAGAGAGCGTTAAAAGCGTTGTATCTCCTAGACATCATCTACCTCAGAGATACCCAAACTTTTTTCTCTCGTAGACCCCTTTTCATGTTTTTTAATTTTAGATAAACCCCCTACTATTCACTTTGAAAGATTTAAATTTCTAATAGTAAAGACACACTTTAACACGTTTTTATTAATTAAATTTAAATAAAAATATAATCTTTTTCTTCTTAAAGTGCCTATCCGTTCCGGATGTTGGTGATCATCACGGCTATCTTTACTTTGTTTATTGCAGCGCGGAACAGTTCAGTGGTAGTCGTGTTATACCACTTTCGTAAATTTTGAAGCCAGGAAATGCGTCTTCTTCCCGGTCCTCTCTTACCATTTATCTTCCCTTGTAGAATCAGCTGGAGGAGGCCGTAACGTTCTTGATTTCTCATTACATGTCCTAGATATTCCAACTTTTTAGTTTTGACGGTCATGAGAATTTCACATTCTTTCCCCATTCTACGCAGGACCTCCACATTAGTAACTCTGTCAACCCAGGATATACGTAAGATGCGCCTATAACACCACATTTCGAAAGCTTCGAGCCGATTCATAGATGCAACACTCAGTGTCCACGCTCCCATTCCTTAGAGCAGAACTGTGAATATGTAGCCGTTCAATAGACGGCATTTTGTTTTTAATGATATGTCTCGACTGTTGAAAATGGTTCTCATTCTAACGAATGCTGCTTTTGCTTTCATTATTCGCTGTTTAATTTCTGTTGAGTGGTCCCATTGGCTATTTAAATTGGTGCCTAGATATGTATATTGCTTGACTCTTTCGATATTCTGTTGGTTGATTGTAAGTTGAGCGTTTAGTATTGGTTTTTTACTAATTGTCATAAATTTGGTTTTCTTTATGTTAAGAGCTAGTCCGTATCTGTTGCTGACTTCTGTTATGCGATTTGTTAATATCTGTAAGTCATTCAGATTATCGGCAAAAACTATAGTGTCATCTGCATATCTAATGTTATTCAACCATTCACCGTTTATTAGTATTCCTTTTGCACAACCGTCTAAAGCTTCCTTAAATACCCATTCAGAATAAATATTGAACAACAATGGAGACAAAACACAGCCCTGTCGTACTCCACGTTCTATTGCAATTTTATCAGTTAACTGGTCTTCTATTTTGATTTTGCCCGTTTGATTGTAGTAAATGTTTCTGATAATTCTAAGATCTTTGTTGTCAATTCCAATTTCTTGCATTAAAGTCATTAATTTGTCATGTTTTACTCTGTCAAATGCCTTCTGGTAATTTATAAAGCATACGTATATGTCACAATTCACATCCCTGCATCTTTGAAATAGCACCTTTACAGCAAAAAGGGCCTCCCGTGTTCCCAGAGCATCACGAAATCCGAATTGTGCTCTTGTTAGTTGTTCCTCACATTTTGTATATATTCTTTTGTGAATGACCTTTAGAAATGTTTTAAATAAATGGCTCATAAGGCTTATAATTCTATAGTCTTCGAACTTTCTCGCATTGGGTTTTTTTGGAAGATTTATAAAAGTTGACACTAACCATTTTTGGAGAATTATGCCTGTATCATATATATTGTTAAATATATTTTTGTCAACCATTTTATTCCATCATAGTCCATAAGTTTTAAGAATTCTCAGTGAAAATTATCGGGGCCTACTGCTTTACCATCTTTGGTGCTTTTGATGGCATATTTTACTTCTTCGACTGTAAATGGTGGTCTAGATTCGCAATTGGTGTTTGTTGTAATACCAGTGTTACTTCGTATATCTTCAAAAGTTTTTTCCACGTATTTAATCCAAATATCCCTTTTATGCTCTATTTCCAGTACTATGTTTCCCTGATTATCTGTCAGGAATCCAGTGTTCTTGTGTTTATATAAGCCTGCCGCTTCTTTAATCTTTTTATGGAGGTTAAATGAATCATGTCTTTGTTGTAATAAAAATATAATAGTAACTGTTACATAAAAAACCAGGCAAAAAATAAATCTATTTAATGGGAGGGATTTTATGATGGTTTCTTGATAAATTATTAACATTCAGCATTAATTCAGAATAGTTAGGTTTAATCTTAAATCTTCTTTGTTAATTATATCCAGTTTGTTACTTTTTTTTGTTTGGGATCTATAAATGCGCGGAAACTCCTTTCTAGTAGGTATGAAGTTGAAAAAACAATTAAACACTTTCTCGCGGTATTTCACAATACGGGATAAGTAACAGGTATTTTTTTTTTGAAGCCAGAATTGTTCATATTTGTCTCTAAACAATATCTTTAAGTTCTTCGTTAGTGCTTATTCCAATCAAATCTTCTTGTAATCTAACATCCGTTTATGTAGTGCGGTATTACGCGTCAAAATATCCTCAAATCTAGTTTTAAAATCCGAATAGACGGCATTCAAATATTACACATAGATTTAAACATCGTCTTTCTGGAAGATTACCTGGAACAAATTGGAGAACTGGGGAAATTCGTACCGTCCAATATTTTGCTTCATCAGTTTAATTATGACAAGAAACGCTAAAATGATCAACGTTGTTTTTATTAAATTTAAACTGTCATCTTTAGCAAACAAATCTGTCAAATAAGCAGTGTCTGTTTTTCTCTCTAATAAATTTTCTTTCAAATTTTTATCTTTACTATAAAAAAACTCTAAAACAGTTTCAAATAGTGTAAAAAGTCTTGTAAGGCATAAGCCAATCCGACTGTCACCGAACATTAGTGTGAAGAAGTAATTGGTGAAAGTTCTTGCCATTTTCTTCATACAACTGCGCAAATAACTGCGTATTCAACGCATTGTTTCGGATTTGGTTTACTGCATCAATGACACATCGAAGAGATTCATGCAGTCTTACATTCAAATTTTTAGCAACCAAATGTTTTCTGTGGACGACGCAGTGTATTGCTTATATTCTATCTATCTATTTATACAAGGATTTTTACATCTGTCGCTGCTTTCCTTCTTTCAGCCAACATCTCCAGTCCTTTCTGTTCTGCCATTCTCCATCTCTAAGGTCTCGTCTTTCCATGGCCTCGCACACTTCATCCCTCCATGATCTTCGGGGTCTACCTCTTTTCCTCCTTCCTATTGGGCTCCAATCCGAAATCCTTGCTATCCACCTTGTATGATCTGTTCTTCTCACATGTCCGTACCAAATTAAACGTTTTTCTTCGATGTAGCTGAGTATGTCTTGTTCTACTGCCATTCTTCGTTTTATCTCCTCATTTCTGATGCGATCCATTTTTGTCACTCTGCAGCTTCTTCTTATGAACTCCATTTCAGTTGCTGTGATTTTGGACCTGTTTCGTTTATTTATTACCCAATTCTCTGCTATATAGGTCATTATACTGCGTAACAAGGTGTAATAAAGTCTCTTCTTTGTATTTCTGGTAATCTGTCTATCCCACGGGAACCCGTTCATTTGTTTAATACATGTTCTTGTCTGTGCTAATCTGCTGGTTATCTCTTGCTCGGTGGTTCCATTTTTTGAGAGTATGAATCCTAAATATTTGAATTTGTCAGTGCCGTTAATTTCCCTATTATCGTCCATTTCCAAGTTTCTCACTGGTTCTTGCTCTGTTGTTAAATTTTCGGTCTTTTCTAGATTTATTTTCAGTCCATTTTTTGTGTATTTCTTTTCTAATTTTCGGAGCATATAGCACAGATCTTCTTCATCTTGAGCCGTTACCACTTGGTCATCTGCAAAGCTTAATGTGTACAAGAAGTTGTCCTGGATTGGTATTCCCATCCCTTCACATTTCCTTTTCCATGGTTTTAATATTTGTTCGAGGAATATCTTGAACAGTGTCGGAGATGTAGAGCATCCCTGCAATGCATTTTGTGGTCTTAAATTCGTTGGAGTATTTATTGCCGGTTTTAACTTTTACGTTGTTGTTGTTATAAAGGTTTTTTACGGCTTCTATTAACCTCTGAGTTATTCCGATTTTCTTTATCGTGTTCCATAGTTGTTTTCTGGGGACCGTGTCATATGCCTTTTTTAAATCTATGAATGTCATGTGTACTGGTCTATTTTTTGCCATTTTTTTTTTCAATTAATTGTTGGAGTGTATAAATGTGGTCTATGCAAAATCTTCCTGCCGTGAACCCCGCCTGATCTTCTCCGATTTTATTTGAGATAGATTTTTCCAGTTTTTCTTTCAGTATTTTTCCATATAACCTGCCTATACATGCTATCACACTGATGCCTCTGTAGTTCCCGCATTTCTTCTTATCTCCCTTTTTATGTATCGAGGTTATATATGCTTTGGACCATTCTTCTGGTATTTCGTTCAGGTTTATAGCGTTACTGAATATTTCGTTTATAATTCTGTGTAGTTTGTCCGTTCCGTACTTAATTAGTTCATTAACGATTCCTCCTGGTCCCCCTGATTTTTTGTTTTTTAAAGTCTTTATGGCATTCTTTACTTCGATTAATGTTATCTCAATCTGTTCTTCATTCTGATTTTGTTGTTGTTCCTGTTGTGTGTCTGTCTCTATGAAATCTGGGCGATTTTCTGTGAGTAGTTCTTTATAGTAGTCTTCCCACTCTTTTTCTTATATGTATTGTATTTGGACCTTTTCGTTGTTATTCTTCCTTAAAGATTTCAGTATTTTCCAATATTCCAAATTCCTTGTTCCTCCTATGTATTGTTCAATTTGTGCACATGTTTCTTCCCATTCTTCATTCTTTTCTTCTGCCCTTCTTCGTTTTACTTCTCTGTTTTTCTCTTTGTACTTCTGTGTGTCTTCTGGGGATTGGGTGCTCATACTTTTCATATATAGAATTTTCTTCTCCTCAATACATTTTTTGGTTTTTTTGTTTATTTTTACTTTGTGTTGGGTATTTCATTTCTCAAGTTTCCCCAAAGCTTCTAATGCCGCCTTTTTTATGCTGTGTTTGACGTGCTCGT
The DNA here is from genome assembly GCF_040954645.1 of Diabrotica undecimpunctata. Classification (NCBI taxonomy): domain Eukaryota; kingdom Metazoa; phylum Arthropoda; class Insecta; order Coleoptera; family Chrysomelidae; genus Diabrotica; species Diabrotica undecimpunctata. The sequence continues at coordinate 112,295,217 of NC_092811.1, read as the reverse complement.
ACGTTTCTTTGACGTTTCTGAAACCGAAATCCTGTAACTTCTGGTCCAGTCTTCTCTGGTATAGGTCCCTTATGGATTCCTCTTGAAGTAAATTTATAAACTTTATTTCTTCTTTTTTCTGTTCATTTTCTACTTGGTCTTCTTCGTGTTCTTTCTTTCTTCTAGTTTGGGTGTTCAACGTGTAGGGAAACCTCATTTGCTTATATTCCGGGTAGGTATAAAACTACGATAACTCCCAACCATGGCAGGTGCTCCATATCTAGCTACCGATATATTTGATATACAATTTACTCTTTGGAAGAAATAAGCCTTGAAAACATAAAATATTTATTCGCTTTTAGTATCGGTTCTCAAAGTTCTCGCAAATAGGAGTACTTCGTGAATATTTTGATCTATAATAAAACGATCATATGCCAATAATAATACTCCATTAACAGGTAAAATTGAGACGTCCAGCTGTATAGAGAGACTAGAAGATCTTCAAACCCTGTTGAATGCTGTAAACAACGAATGCACTGAAAAGGGCTTAACAATCAACGCAAAAAAAAAACAAAATGGATGGTGGTCGGAAAAATTAATATTGAAGACTCAGTACTAAGATTAGATAACAAAATCCTGGAAAGGGTTGAACACTTTAGATATCTGGGTAGCAGGATTGACTGCAGGGTTGAAAGTGACGAGGAAATTTCGACCAGAATAGAACTCGCACGGAAAAACTTTATTAACTGGCGTTCTGTATTATGCAGTAGAAGTCTGTCGTTGACCACACGTCTAAGAGTATTGAAGCGCTACGTCTGGTCCACTTTGTTCTATAGATGTGAAACCTGGACAACAAAAATAAAAAATCTCAACAAATTAGAAGCGTTTGAGTTATGGTGTTACCGTCGCATGCTCAGAATCCCGTGGAGAGCAAACATATCTAACGAACGCGTGCTAGAGACCGTGCACAAAGAGCGAGAATTGATCAACATTATCAAAATGAGAAAGGTCCAATACTTCGGTCATATAATGAGAGGACCTAAATATCGCTTACTCCGGTTATTCATTCAGGGCAAAATCGAAGGAAAACGTTGGGTCGGAAGAAAACAACTGTCCTGGCTGCGTAACATTAGGCAATGGATAGGTCGAACGGTCGAGGAACTGTTTCATCTAGCTGCCGACCGAGAATCATTTCATCAGCTTGTCAATATGACGATAGCCAACGCTTGAATACAAGCACGGCACACAAAGAAGAAGAAGCCACAATTAAAGGTTAAAGTACGTTTATTGACGTTTCAATTTTCACTTCGGAAATCGTTCTCAAAATACAAACATTAGTAAATTAAACAAATTTATGTTTTTTTGTTACTTAGTGAAAAATTTTTCTAATAATTTAATTTTATCTGACTCATTTATATTGACAATTCAGACATACATTATATATTTTAAAGTAGACGACTTTAAAATGATATTGCCAATATTGTTGAGTTGCGCTCTTGGGAAGACTTTACTTATAAGATAGTTCATTCGATTACATGAAATCAACTTTAACTTGAGAATATCCATCAGAAAAGATCATAGCATGTAATTAGTCTTTAAAAAGACAAATACATGCCATGATGACCGTAAAATTCTCCTACTAGTGATTCCATAGTAAATTATGAGGGAAAAAACCAGAAAAAAAATCTACTATCCCGACATGGTAAGTATTTGGTCGTGCATTTAGTTTACCTTCAATAAGTAACAAACATGTAAAATCAGAATTTGGTGTTTATTGAGGGTAAACTAAATGCACGACCAAATACTTACCATGTTGGGATAGTATTATGAGGTTTCAAATGAATGAGAAAGATACCTGACGGAACTGTTTAAAGGACAGAAAAATAATAATCAACACAATAACGTACCTGAATTAAGACACGAAATAGAAATCAGTTTTCAGGAAATAGAGATAACCATAAATTCACTTAAAAATAGAAAATTACCAGGACCATACGGAATACCCAACGAGCTTCTAAAACGAAAGTATAACCCTAGAGATGACAAAACTAATACAAAAACTAATATTGCACTGCAAGATACCAGGCACATGGAGAAACAGTATAATGATACCAATGTTCAAGAAAGAAGATGAAGAAGACCCCAACAATTATAGAGGTATAAATCTACTGAACACTGCACTTAAGCTTACCAAAAAAGTCCTAACCAACAAAATCAATAAACTAATAACTTTACCAGATGAACAACAAGGATTCAGATCCGAAAGATCCTGCGTAGACGCCGAATTTGTACTAAGCTGTATTTGTACAAATCTCAGAAAAAGCTATCGAGTACAATAAACCAGCATATCTATAGTCCTGACAAAGCTTTTCTATCGCATCCAAGTCGAAGACGTCTTACACCTACTGTATAAAAGAAACATACCAATCAATATTATACAAACCGTCGAAAACATCTACTTCCATAATCGAATACAGGCAAAGATAAATAGAAAACTAACACAATGTATACCAGTACAAAGCGGACTCAGACAGGGGGACTCGTTAAGCCCACTTCTCTTTAATATAATAATGGACGAAATAATACAAGCAGTACGTAAAGGTCATGGTTACAGAATGAGGAACAAAGAAATTAAAATATTATGTTATGCAGAAGACGACGCATTAATCGCCGAGACAAAAGACGAGCTCCAAAGATTAACACACATCTGCAATACAACAGCCAAGAAATATAATATGATAATATTAGCAGAAAAAAACATGTATGGCCACATCTAAATACCCACTACGATGTAAAATCGAAATTGATGGGAAAATAATAAAGAAGGGAGCAAGGTTTAGATATCTGGGAATAAATATAAGTAGTTACGGAGATGTTGAAGAAAAAGTACGACAACAAAGCTTAAAAGCAAGTAAAGCGGCGGGACATAATCTGTAAGAACAAACACCTAAGACAAGACACAAAAACAAGAATTCAAAAATCAACAATTAGACCTATATTAACATACACGGCGGAGACAAGACATGACACATCTAAAACGAGACGACTACTAGAAACAACAGAGATGAAAATACTCCGACGAATATCTGAGAAGAGAGAACGATAGGGAGATGGATAGGGAGAGAAGCGAAAACATAAGAAAAGCATGCAATATAGAAGACATAAATAGATAGGTGACAAAACGTAAACAGGAGTGGAACTAACACATTAGTAGAATGGCAGAAGATAGGATAGTACGAATAGCACGAGATAAGTCTCTAAATGAACAAAGAAGTATTGGCAGACCAAAAAAAAAAAGATGATGCGATAATTTAAACAATTTAGGAGGCTAATTTTAAAGAAGAAGCAGGCTTTCAAGCCTACATACAAAAAGGAAGAAGAAGAAGAAGTTTTTAAGACCTTTTCCGGCTTACAAAATTAACTGTTCTCTGATAGTATGCGGTTTCCGGATTTGGCTATAAGCAACGAAATATTGTAAGACGCTCGCAAACCATGAAGTTTCTCTTAAAGTGTTTAAAAATATTTTTAATCTTTACCTGAACGGGGTGACACATTCTCCGATGATATTCGAGCTTGGATGGCTTTATAGCGTCATTGCGTAAAAGGCACAAAGGCATTTGTTTGTACGACAATGATTGATGATTGAAATTTCTTCTCATTGACCCCTATTTTTATTTTATAGACTCCCAATTTTTTTTTCGCCCACGTAGACCACTTGCAGGTTTTTGTCGACCTGTATTTTGGGGGTACTTTGGGAATCACTGACTACCCTGTATAAGTACATGAACTATTGTTCTATTATAGAAACTCCGTTGGGCCTGCAAGTACATGATAAACAATTGTTTATATTTTTGTTCGGCATTTGTGTCAAAATCTCATCTTATACTAACGAAAACTCGAAAAATATATCATCATAAACATAATAGAAATATTATAAGTAAATCTGAAAGTCTCCGGATGGGAGCATAATTGTACAGAGGAAATTAGAGAGGACCAAAGAGACAAAAACAAAGTTTTAAGATAGTCTAAAAAACAGTACAGAGATCCAAAAACATTAATAACAAAAACTTTATTTGGTACATATATTTAACATAAAATGGTAAATCATCCTAAGAAAAAAAACCATGGATGACCGACGGTATATTACAGATGATGGATAGAAGAAGAGAATACAAGCGGAAAGACTAAGTTGCATATCAATTTCTAGACAAAGAGACAAAAAGCTGTCGGAGAAGCTAAAAATAGAAATCTGGAAGAACAGTGTGAAGAAATGGAGATATTGGAACGTAAACACGATTCCTTCAACATCCACAAAAAGATCAAAGACGCAGCAGGCAAGGAAATAGTTGATATTGAAGAAACAAAAACAACATGGATGAACTATGTGACAACATTTGAAGACAATAGGAATATCACCATCACACAAAATAAAATGACGATACCGGACCACCTATTCTCGAAGCGGAAATAGAAGCTACTATAAACAACATTAAGGAGGGAAAAGCCGCAGATCCAGACGAGTTCTATTCAGAATTTTTGAAAATTAGGGATAAAGACTAAGTGAAAAGACTTACCTTAATCTTCAACAATATATACCAAAGTGGAAAAATACTCCAACAGTGGCTAAGATCAACTTTTATAACAATCCCTAAAAAAGCCAATGCCAAAAAATGTGAAGATTATCGAATAATAAACCTTATGAGTCATATCCTGAAAACTTTTTTAAAAATTATACATAAAAGAATATAGAGACATGAATTGTCAGAGAATTGATATGTAGAGACGTGAATTGTAATATATATATATATATATATATATATTGTTGGGATCTGCTTTATGATGTTTTATTATTAATTAACACTAATTTAATTAATCCAATTATTTAATTAATTAATTCACTAATTTATGCAGAGTCATACAATTCAATTACTATTTAAAATTCTCAGGGTGCCTTTTTAATTTTACTTTAATCAGTTTACTTTATATATCTCTTCTAGTGGGTTCAGTGTCTCCTAGTTGCTCATAATTGAGATAGAACAGGAAACGGAACTAACATTAAAACAACATAAATATGCACACAAATTATTATTTATTTTCAATAAGCAATACGATGAATGTTAATAAATAACTTTTTGTGGGCAATTATCTTTCCCAACAAACTCCTATACTCTAAATTTAATTTTAATTACAAACTATCTATTGATCTGTTTTATAATAATATCTACTAAAAAAAATGACCATATAAAAATATAATTTATTCACAAAAAAAATAACTCTTTGAAACTTGGAATCTTAGTTCGTATGCTTATATTTGATTTTATTTTTAGAATATCTTAAAATTTTCTTTCATTCAAATTATTTGACTGACCTTTAATTTTTTTACACCAATGATGTCTCCTCTCGATCAAAACCACAGTTCCTTCCTTGATTGATTATGTCCGGCTACCATCAAATCTTTCCCGTTCTCAGCATCGATCCAAACCGCATACCAGCAAACTACTCCTCCAAAAACACAAGCCCAAGCCTCTTTTGACCGGCATTCTTTATTCTCAAATTCTCCTTTCTTTCTCAATTATATCTCGTGGACTATGCAGACTCAAAAGAGGTATTAATCTTCTCAATTTTGATCTGCTCTCAGCTTTTTCACTAACAAACGAAAACACTGGTACTCAGATTGACTACACGAAAACACTTCTTCTCTTCTGGTCTGCCGGTAACATAATAATTCTTTCAATCTCCCCAGACAACCTTCTCAACTCTTTCATTCCCACCATTCCTTTTTAACCAATCATAAGCATTCATCTTTCCCACTTATTTTCGATTTAGAAAATTTCCAACATGATATTTAAAACAAATAAACTACTTTCACTCAAATTACTTTTCAGAAACCATTAACAATTTTACCTTTTTCAACAGAAATAAGTTTCCAAATTCTTGTTATCTCATGTCATCTAAATCTAATTCTTATTTACTTTCGAAAAATGCCCAACGCAAAATACAATTACAAAGTTTATTCCTTAAATCTATAATTATACGGGTTCAATTGTCCTTTCACTATGCACTCAGTCTTTCACGGAACAATGTTTTCTCTTATGGTCTATTACAAATAAGTACAGGGTTGTATTTTAACTTATATGCCCGCGATATATTAAAATAATAAAAAAAACTCTTTATTCTATTTCTGATCCATAAACTAATCCATAATATATATATATATATATATATATATATATATATATATATATATATATATATATATATATATATATATATATATATATATATATATATATATATATATATATATTATATGTGTGTGTGATTACCAGAAAGCGTTCGATAGAATAAAACATGACGAACTGATGAAAATATTAAATTCAATTGGTCTAGACAGCAGAGATCGCCGTATAATAAACAATATCTATTACGAACAAACTGCAGCTGTTAGAGTTGGGGATCAGTTAACAGACGACATAAAGATTAAAAGAGGTGTGCGACATGAATGTATATTGTCCCTATTATTGTTCAATACATATTCAGAGCACATTATGAACCTAGCGCTAACCGACATAGACGAGGGAATACTTATAAACGGAGAACGATTGAACAACATAAGATATGCTGATGATACTGTCATATTTGCAGACAGTCTTGAAAGTCTGCATACACTTGTCTCCAGGGTAGCAGAAGTAAGTAGCAGGTTTGGGCTTGATTTTAACATCAAAAAAGCCAAATACATGGTTATAAGCAAAAAAAGGATACCACCTGGTCAATAACTAGTTAACCAACAACCTATAACACAAATCACCAACTTTTTTATTTGGGTACAAACTTAAATGAACAGTGGGGCCAATTGACGGAAATTAAGATTAGGATCGAGAAGGCAAGATCAGCTTTCGTCAAAATGAAAAAAATCTTTACCAGCCATGATATAAAATTGGAAATAAGTTCGTTTACTAAAATGCTACGTATTGTCCGTTCTTTTATATAACGTGGAATCATGGACCTTAACTGAAGCATCACTGAGGAGACTAGAAGCATTTGAGATGTGGTGCATGTTGAGGATTTCCTGGATAGACAGAGTTACCAACGAAGAAGTTCTACATAGAATGGGTAAAAAGCGCGAACTAGTCGTAACCATAAAACGCAGCAAACTAGAATACCTGGGCCATATAATACGCAATGAACAACGATATGACCTACTTCGGACCATACTTCAAGGTAAAGTGCATGGGAAAAGAGGTCCAGGGCGAAGAAGAATATCCTGGCCGCATAACCTGCGAAAATGGTTTAACTTAACCACTACCGGACTTTTCAGGGCAGCAGGCAGCAGGCAGCAGGCAGCAACGGATAGGCACCATAAGAAGAAGAAGATCCTAAGAAAGCTTATTGCAAAAGTAACTTCCTATAACTAAAAAGTCTTCCTATTTTTTTAAGCGTTTTCAACTCAAAACAGCTATCTGTAAAAAAGAAGGTGTTCTGAAGACTGCAGATATAAAAACATGCTTTAAATTTACGGGAAGGCTTGTTCTGGTTCTTGAAAATCTTGAAAATGTAGCTTTGCTGGTATTAAAATTTGTAATATTATTGTGCTTCTCTGCTGCACATTTTAGGTCTTCCCAAAATCCATAACTTCTTATGTCAACAATATTAAAAGATAAAGAAATGTTGTAAACTTAACTACTGCATGGAGATCTAAAGTCATATAAGCTTTAGTTATCATCTTGCGTTTTTTATTCAACGCAAATCTCGGTATCAGGGCATAAAGCTGTGACTGGTTATAAGAAACTTTCGACCAATAGTTTGAATAAGGCTGTTAGCTATTAAAAACATTCTAGTCAAATCCTAATTTTATTCTGTCTTCTATTCTGTCTTATCACACCATATTATCGATTGCTTTTAAGAGTCAGACAGCGAAAAACAAGCTGAAAAAGACATAAGGCAATTTCTTTGGCTCCACGAAATGCTGCTCTATTTTATTGACAATGGTAGCATAAGTAATGCAGTCTTGCGAATAATTTTTACTCAATATTGAAATTAAAAACATTATCTAACAAATAATGTTAAAATGGAAGATAAAATATTCCGGTCATTAGAAATACTTAAAGAATTGCAGCGGGGACATCTCCCTCTTCATGTGACATTTCACTATTTATAGTGAAAATATGTGCAGTATTGTCTACAGAACCAGCAAAGAACTTACAGCTATTACTTGCAAATATCAATAATACCTGCAAAAGTTATAGAATAAATAAATATTGTCGCTGTCAAAAGAAATTAAAAAATATAACGTACATTAATTAATTTAAATGGACTTATTATGTATCTCTTATTTTAATTAAAAGTATCCTCTGAGGATTGAGTGAAACAAAATGAAATCACGTATATCTCCGCACCCGCATCGGTTGTGATAATATATGCGGCAGATGGAAACCCAGCGTTAGGAAAACACAATTCTCGAAACACGGTATACAAACTCCAATAACACTGTTTCTTTATAAATTAAAGTAAGAAGTCAAAAAAACACAAAACGTCTTTATACACACGTACAAAGTATAGGTCGTTCTACACTTATAAACAAAATCAATAAAAAATTTTTTACATGGAATTGTTAGTTGTTTTCTAAATTATCCATCATCCACATTATCAAATCGTAAAGCCCTCAATAGAAGTTTAAATCGATTGAGTCCTATGTAAGTCGGAAAAGTTGCAATGCTGTAAATCAGCATCATCATCCAGCCTTAATTTATCACGTCCACTGCTAGACATAGGCCTCCCTTAAACTCCTCCGATATTTTCGAGTTTGTGCTCTTTTTTGCTAATTTTTGGTGATACGCCTGATGTCGTCAGCCCAACGTGTAGGTGGTCTTCCTCTACTTGTCTGTCTGCTCTTGGCCTCCAATTTGTAATTTTGCTTGTCCATTGTGAGTCATGCATTCTTGCTATATGGCCTGCCCCGTTCCATTTCAGTTCCGCTGTACGTTCCACAACATCAGCAATACTAGTCCTTCTTCGCAAATCTTCGTTTCTTATTCGGTATCGCAACGTCACTCCCAACATAGACCGTTCCATTCGTCTCTGTGCCTTACCTGCACTGCATTATAACTGTGGCTTTTACTATAACTACAATAAAATTATAATTGCTATGCCTACCAGGGAGTTGGTGGGGAACAACTTAGAAATTTCTATTACAGTGGCAACCCTGTCCGAAGTCGGGACCCTGGAGGCAGGTGTGCCTCAGGGAGCGGTGCTATCGCCGTACCTGTACACCATCTATACGGCTGACACGACAACAGAACCAGGGCCTCTGTTGAGTCTTTACGCTGACCTGCAAAGAGCACTGAATAGATGTCAAAGTTGGTGTATAAGCACTGAGGTCATGTGAGGCATACGTGGGCTTGGTGGCCGGACCCCACTCGGAGGCTCAGCCGGCGAGGAGAACAAAATTTATTTTGACAAATCGGCGGCTGAGTGGCTAGGCACACACTCTTTTCCGGACATAGAGTCGTCAGCTCAGGCTGGCGGCTTTATGGTCGGAACACACGCTCTTTTTTCTTTTTTTTAGGGAGTCAAGTCCCGACGTAAAGTTAGAGTAACTTCTATAGAGTCAGTAAAGTAAATAGGGAGAAAAGCCTACATGTGGCTACCCCTACAGTTAGGTGGCATAATCACAGTCAATAAAAACAGAGGGTGTCCCATTACCCAGGGTACCTTAAGTAACGCTCAGATCATAAGCCTCATCACCTAAGTCACACGATAAGGAGGGGTGGAGGAAAAGCCTGGGGGTCAGATAGGTACCACTTCGATTAGCGAAGTGTGACCGGTTTGATCTTCGGACATGTGCATCCCACTCTTACAATTGTATACACATGTTCCTAGGAGCAGGGTTGATCACTGCGTGTGTGTGTGTGTGTGAAATCTATCAAAGGTAAAAACTATTTTACTATCAAAGGCGTAACAACACTTACTACCAAAGGCGCTGTTGTCGAAATCACCGGTAGAGAATAACTTATGACCAAACTACTTATCCTCTTCGACCTAAATTAATATCGAAAATATCTAAAGCCATCTGAGATTTATTAAGGATAACCCTAAAAAAGTATTCGCAGGATTGCAAATAAATATCTGCTTTAAAATTCACGCCAGATGATGTTTTAGAAAAACGCATTTAATCCTTTTTCAATTTTTTGAATTAGATATTTTACATTTTTTTACATGATAAAGTTTTGACTAATATATTAAATAAATATTTGACAGAAATATTCACTGCAATATCTGTACTATTATACAGGGTGTTTTAAAAAAACGTAACCCCGTCTTTACGGTAGGTAAAAAACTGAAAAATAATTGGAGTTTGCTTAGTAAAAAATTTTTGTAACGCCATTCGTTTTCAAGATACAGGGCGTTGAAGAAAAAAATTTACGCATTTTTTACGATTTTGCCGAAACTACTGGCAACATTGTAATGAAATTTTATACGAATATGTTTTGGAAGCTTCATGGATACATCCCATGAATTTGTTTTATATCTGATTCTCATAGAGGGCGCTAGTTACACGGATCGTACTAAGTATTAGTCAATATAACTTTTTTAAGAGTATAATTATTAATCAAAATTTCAAGTAAACTTAAACATGATTCAATTTTACACGAAAAAGGTACTCTTGGTAAAACTCGATACTGTGTACCATTTTCGGAATATTTTGATTTGAAAATTATGAAGTAATAATTGATGCTGGTATAAAATAGTTAGTAATTAAACAAAACTCACAAGAAGAAAATTAAATTAATGACCGAGAACATAAAATAAAATTCAATTACAGTAAGTGTTCAAAATGCCCTCCGTTTTCGCGAATACACAAGTCTATTCTTTTTTCTAAAGATTCCATTAACCTTCTAAACGGTAGGGGATCAGCTATGATGTCATTAAATTGACGTTGAATTCTTTCTTCCAATTCTTGGCGTGAATTTACCTCTGTAGCATAGACTTTTTCTTTAATATACGACCAAACTGCGTAGTCCAAAGGGTTAAAATCGCATGACCGAGGAGGCCAATGAATCGGAGCTTCTGCACCTCTACCAATCCATCGATTCGGAAAATGATTACTCAACCAATTACGATCACGATTTAAATTTCCAGGTAGAATATGATAACCTATTAATTTGTTACCTAAAGTTGCTGCCCAAATATTAACTTTAAATGAGTGTTGGTAATGTGATACCCTTTTGACTCGTGGATTCTCATCACACCAGTAGTGTGCATTATGGGAGTTAAACATACCTTGTCGCGTAAAGGTGGCCTCGTCCGTAAAAAGAATGCATTTTAAAAAATTTGGATTGTGGGCTGTCCTTTGTTGCAATGTTTCACAAAAATTCACTCTAACTGGTAGATCATCTGACAAGAGCTCTTGGACTTGTCTGTAATGATAAGGATGTAATTGCAGTTCTTTCAGTATCCGCCAAGTACTTGAAGAAGATGTATTTGTTTGTCTTGCTATATTCCTTACGCTAACTGTTGGATCTTGATCAAGTAAATTTAAAATACTATTTTCTTTATTAATTGTTCTTGTTGTTCTTGGTCTACCAGAATTTGTTTTATTTGGTCTCACATTCCCAGTTTCTCGACAACGTCGTTCAACGGCTCTAAATGTTTTTTTACTTGATAAGTTTCTTCTAGGAAACTTTTCTGCATAACGTGTCACAGCTGCACTAGAACATCCTAAACATTCGCCTAAGGTTAATAACATGTCAGTGTATTCAACATTTGAGTACATTTTGATTTAATTTTACAAATAACAAGGTTTCAAAACTCTAATTATTGTTGATTTATCGTCATAACAATCACTAAATGTCAGATTTCCATGGCACACTTGGAGAAAATAGAGGAAAACAGAACTTTATCATTACTACCAGCATCAATTATTACTTCATAATTTTTAAATCAAAATATTCCGAAAACGGTACACAGTATCGAGTTTTACCAAGAGTATCTTTTTCGTGTAAAATTGAATAATGTTTAAGTTTACTTGAAATTTTGATTAATAATTATACTCTTAAAAAAGTTATACTGACTAATACTTTTTCAGTTTTTTACCTACCCTAGTTACCTTTTTTTGAAATACCCTGTATAAGTTTGATTTTATGACAAACATTTTTGTTGTGCATGTGACACTAAAATATATAATAAAAAAATATAAAAAAAAAATGTTCTAAGCAAATTGTACGTTGATTTGATTATTACCCATTTACACTAATTTTCATTGAATAAAACAAATTCACGTACTCACCCTTTTAAAATAATTTATTGCCAACTATACTATTTGTTAAAATTTTTTTATTTTTTAGGTCACTTAAGTAGACAAGATGCCTAATTTACTTCAATTTCTCCAAACTATTTCTACTTGGAGAATCGATGATGACGTGGAATTTGCTCATCCACCGTCAACACCTATCATTACTGTCATACCAGCTGTGGAGGAACCAGAAAAACCAAAACCAGAAGAATTAAGAATGGGAAGTAATGAAAATAAGGATGGTTTGAAAATACAGAACAAAATGGTAATGAGTCAATAAAGTTTAATTTTTAAGAAGTAGATTAATTCATTGAAAAATTTTTAATTTTAAAGTAATTAACACGGATTGTTATGAAAATTTTTTCACCCAGTTTTTTTTTTTGTTATTGACGCATAAAACAAAAAAGCAGAGAGGCCTTCATCCTTATATATAACGGATTATTTTTACAGATGTCACCGTCTCTTCGTCCCCAGTTTCCATTCTTCTCTATTTAAGGCCTCATCCTCTACCAATTTTCTGGTGATCACAGCCTGATTAACTTTATCTCTTCATTTTCGGTGTATCCAGTCCAATATTTTCCGGGACCATATGAGCCGCTGGGAGCAAAAGTGGTGAAAGTCAAAAAATCAAGTTCTCAGCAAACTAGTGCTTTACTAGAAACTCTGTACAGACGAAAGTTTTTATGGAGTTTGTTGTTTGTTTAGATAAATGAATGTATAATATAATAATCATGCTCATAGTATGTATTTTTATCTAATAACCTCCATAACGGAGATTTTATTAGCCTCTCAAATTACTTACACCACTTTTGCAGTAAACTTACCTAATGGTAATAACTTACGCCATTTTTACAACAAACATGTTTAAATATTATTTGCCGTTTATGATTTGCATTGAAGTGATGTCAGACTTTTATTGCAAAATATAATGCAAGGAAAAATCCAAGGACGCAGAAATCCAGGCCGTAGAAGAATGTCCTGGATGAGAAATTTAAGAGAGTGGTTTCGCTGTACCACTAACGAATTATATAAAACAGCAGTAAATAAAATTAGAATCGCCCTAATGATATCTAATCTCCGATAGGAGAGGCACTCAAAGAAGGAGAAGATGTCAGACTAAATTTAGGTGAAAAAAATTATACTTAAAATTTCAAATTCTGTATTAGAAGATATGAAGTAATGCAATATAATTTTTTCTGCTAGATGATTAAAAAATATATACAAGAGAAACCATTACAAAGAAAAAACGATATTACAGTTCAGAACTGGTGCCTCCGTTCTCATTATCGAATGCCTCTACATATTTTAATGGTCCCAGATCATTCAAGTTCTCTGTTAACGTTTTTAAAGTATTATAAAATGCATATTGAATTAGAGGAATATGGGTTAATAAATCTTGCATATTATTTTTTTGCTTGTATAACAAGCCTAGAGCAATTAAACAAACGGCGTTGTTGAAATTTATAAAAAGGTTGTAATAAGCCTTTTGTTTTCCGCAACTATAATTCAGAAAAGTCTTCTATGTCATTTGTTTTCTTATAAAACATTGTACGAGGACATTTTTTTTGTGACACGTATATTGAATTTGCAGCTAGTTAATTGATTTTCCGTCTGTATTTAGTTTATTTCCTCGTACCGATTTTTCCAACTGTAATGCAACTTTGAAATCTTGTTTCATTACATAAACGTTAAACTTGAACGTTTTGTCCCGTGCAAGTATCGCTAAACGCTGTTATGTGTTTTTTACTGTCTATCACATTTCAGATGTTTTGTTAAGCATCATGCAATTTCGTGGGATCCTCTAGAGACCGTAGTTTTGTACCATACGTACATCCACGCTTTATGGGTATGCAAGTCATGCACACCTAAATTGTAGCAGTATAAATTTCGTGTTTAGTAGGCAATTGATGTTGTCAATCTGGAAAACGGCAATACATCGAGCCAAACATGCATCGTTTTTCATTGCAGCTCTGGCCTTTTTAGCTTTCCTTAGATGTAGTTTATGACTGGCCCTCAAGGTTGTTTTATCAGAATCGTCAGCTGCGTCTATGCGTAACTTAAATTTAGCAGACTGTTGACAAGTGCCCTTTCTAGGATGGTGAAGATGGTTGAAAATAGGTTTTGATCAGAAAACATTTTTCTTTACATGTTTTCATTGACTGGTTGCAATCCATCTTCGAGGCAATTTTCTTTGTATAAAGCAAATATCTTTCTAACATTAAGACAGGGATCTAAGTGTCTTCTGTTTGGATAATGAGTTCTCGTATAATGGCTGTTGTAAGCAGGAAAACTGTTAATATGATTTGGTACAAACCGAACACGCGATTTATCAGTTTTATTGGAATTTCCACTTTTCCCTCTTAAACCTTCCTCTACTTTACCAGACTTTTCTTTCTGTAAGGCTCTTGTCATTTTACCATCAGAAATTTAAAATGTTTGCAAAAAATACTACTTACAAACAATGTGACTGAAGCCCCCAATGTTCAAAAATACTTATGTGTACAGGCCTTCGTTCCTCTACTACCATTACGCCTTCATCTATTCGCAACTGCTATTTTTCGTACTAGGCCACATATATAACAACTTTGTCTTTGATAGTTACCCATAGCCCAAAACGAGTCAAAGAGAATTTTCCGATTTGCTCACTAATCTTCTCGTAACATTTTTTATAGCACTTGTAGTCTTTATTGTCAAATATTTTATTCTTACTAGCATTTCTTTTTGCATTTTTAACATTCCTTTTCTACAGGGAAAAATTTTTTTGTCTTTTTGACAACAATATCTTCATTCTTTTTACATAAAAAAGATTATACAGTGGGTAAACACCAATTGCAGCATTAACTTCCAAGTTGACCTCGTTATGATCTGGAACACAAAAAGTAATAGTTAATTTTCCCGAAATGATACACATTTATATTACTAAGGTATAAATTTATATATGCCCAGGTATCTACTTAAATAACCGGCGCAACAAATAAAAAGCTTTTATCTAAACAGTGACAAATACTTATCATCACTACTTCTTGATTCGTTTGGTGGACAATAATCCAGGTCTGTTATGTCATATTTCATCATCTGAATCGAAGTGGAAATTTGATAACATAATTACTATAAAAACAAATGTAAACTAAATATTTAAAACTTATTTGTAACAGGAAATATAAGAAAAATGCTATAAAAAATAACGCAGCTGCTAACGACAACCTAACCGTGTTCTTAATTGACTTACACCACGTTTGCACACAACACTATCAACATTTAATACCTTTTAGTATCTTTCTGTCATCTAGCAGGAAGTGTTGAAAATTAGACGTAGACCACTTTTACAGATAACCGTATGATGTTAAAGCTATTGAATAGTGATGTGATGAAGTACAAATTATACAAAAACATGACTTACACCACTTTTGCTCCCAACGGCTCAATTATGTTCTCTGGTATTTACTTAAATACTTATATCCAAATCAAGTTGTCTTCTTTCAATATATTCTTAAATTTTCTCCCATATCCATTTCATTTCTTAGATGCTCATTTCAAATTTTCTCTAATTTTGATCTCCAACAACTCCTTTCCATAAAATTCATTTTGGTTTATAAGAGCTTGTATTGGCTTTTACCCTTGAAACCTTAAATCAAAAGGAGCACAATGTGATCTATCATTTTAAAGTTTATCTAATTATATTTTTAATAGCAATTGTCAGTTCTCGAGAAATTAATTCTAAACATATAAAATCCAAACAAAATTAATTAAAAAAGTTTAACAACTGCGACTCGAAATAGCAGGTAAATAGCTCCGAAAAAAAAAACCTAATGGAGAAAAATCTGCTGAAAATACAGGCGACTTAATAGTTCCCCTCCTTCATTTAATACTTCCGTTAATTTTTGAAATTAACGTCTTGTTTAAAAATTGTCTCACAAATACAATGAAATGCGAAGGAGCCCCATATTTTTTTCCAGAGTATTTTTTCATTAAAATGTCCAAGTAAAAAGAATGATCCAGCAATATGAGGCACTGCATTTCCTGTCCAAATAATAAAAAATATGACAATTTTGATCTGACAATCTGACAGTGTATTCGGTTCGATACTGTTTCTAAGTCACAATAGCAACTTATGGAGATGACACACCAGTAATCTTTTCCCATGAAGACCCAACCGTAACATCACACATACTCTAGGCTAACCTAAGCTAAAGGTATAATTATAACCGCAGCAAAATTTCGAAGACGCAACAGCATCATACATAAGCTAGGCTACACAATATGAGGATCATCAGCAGCTACACTTCGATGCTCAGCTCTTGGACTTTTATATTCCAAGGCTCAGCACTATTTACCTATACGGTTGCACAGGGCTCATATAAAAATTAAATATACCCAGCTTAATACCACCATGTTTCTTATTTCTGAAACTATCAAGCATACAGCAAGAGAATGGTTGGACTTATAAACTGAGACTGGAATATTTTAAAATGATAAAGAGAGTGCTAGATCACAAATTTATAATAAAATAAAGCCTACTAGCCAATAAATATTTTCAATTTAAAAAAAATAATGCAAAACCAACAATATTGTATAATATCCCACATAATGTAAAATTACCACTTTGCTAAAATTTTTTGTAGTTGTACTGGAATACTCATTGAAATGACTATCTTAAAAAACAGCTGCATCAATTTTCACGGCAAATGGTTAACTTCTCAGATGACATTATTCGTATCATAGAGAACATCGCAGATGTAAAACAAATGCTTAAAAAATTAATAAAAAGTTAGTTGGTCTTCAAAATATATTTGAAAGAACAACCAAACGCATTAGATATAGCGTAGAATAGGTTTGAGTTGTATTACTTTTGGAGAAATACACAAGAAAAAAATAGCGCAACATTTAAGGTTAGCCAAGAGAGCCGCAAGAAGAGATATACTTGGAAAGGGCAAAGACACAGTGAAACATGTAACGATAATGAAATGAAAATGAGCAGGTCAGACGGCAAGAACATTGCATGACAGATGAACTAAAAAAATATTAAAAATCTGACAAACGAAAGAAAAAATAATTTGAACAATAGAGGATATGTTAAAAAGAAAAAAGAGGCAAAGACAATATGCAGAAGAAAAAAAAAAGTTGTAACTGGAAGAAAAATATAAATATTATAACAATGGC
This sequence comes from Diabrotica undecimpunctata, assembly GCF_040954645.1. Classification (NCBI taxonomy): domain Eukaryota; kingdom Metazoa; phylum Arthropoda; class Insecta; order Coleoptera; family Chrysomelidae; genus Diabrotica; species Diabrotica undecimpunctata. Next base: position 112,277,786 of record NC_092811.1, on the reverse strand, counting down.
GACGGAAATTTAGTAGTGGGAATAGATGAAAAACTGAGCTGATGGGCCAGATATTTTAAAAGTGTATTAGACACCGATGAAGAACAATACCTTGAAATACAGCAGCCACTAAAAGAAACAATAAATCGTAACAACAATGATGAAATACCAACAAAAGAAAAAATAAAAAACATAATAAAAAGTTTAAAAAATAATAAATGGTATTAATACCCGGTGAAAATGGTATTAAATGGCAGAGTTAGCAGAGTTCCTAAAGAAAGGTGGTTAAAGCCTACAGGAAGAAATCACAGAATTGATACATGAAGTATAGACCAAAGAGCAAATACCACAACAGTGGAGAGAAGCAATACTATGATCAATACACAAAAAAGGAAACGTTACGAAATGTAAAAACAATAGTTTGCACAAGGAATTTCATAAACTCTCTGTTGTTCATTTGGAATGTTGTCTTTGATTGATCGGACAAGAGATGAAAGTTTTTTTTTGTTGGGGGGTAAATATTGCCTCTATTCCTCTTGACTTAAGAATTTTGTCAATTTTGTCAGTGACACCTTTGATGTGAGAAAAAATAGCTTTCGTATGATGAGGGTCTGGGTCTTTGGGTTGAGATTGAGTGGAAGATTGATATCTGTGGATGCTCCTATTGATGTGATTTTCGTGGTAACCGTTTTGTTTGAGGGCTTGTTTTAAACTAGATAGCTTAGAGGGTCTACTTACATCATCGTAAAGGCGTATTGATCTGAAGACAAGCGTATTGATGACTGAATTAATTTGTGAAGAGGGATGATGAGAGTTGACATGCAAGTAACGATTGGTATGGATGGGATTTCGATAAACAGAGTGATGAATACGGTAGGGATGAATCAGCTTCCACCTCCATCGTAAACTGGATACTAAAATGTATACCATTCAGATGGTTTTAAAAAGACACCAAAGTATCACTATCATAGGGCCAAATGACGAATATATCGTCAACATATCGTAGCCAACATGTGGGTTGGAGCAAAGATATTGACAATTACTGGAGATAGTGGGGAGCCCATTGGGCACCATTTATTTGTCTGTAGAATTGATTTTGGAAGCTGAAATAAGTGTTTGACATACAATGTAACAGCACTACTATGAAATAAATGAACCAACAAAAAGAATAATTGAACAAAAAAGCAACTATACAAAAAATGGCTGACTGCAAACAACTATGAAGTTTATAAAGAATATAGAGAAAAAGATAGAGAAGTGAAAAAAACAAATAACACAGCAAAAGAATGAAGAATGGGAAAGAATATGCTTAAATATTGAAACATATATAGGAGGTACAAGAACTTCGGAGTCACGGAAAGTACTGAGAGCATTGAAACAAAACTCAAAAGAAAAAATTAAATTGGGAAATATACAGGACAAAGATTGGAAGGACTACTACAAGAAACTATTAACAGAACAAAGACCACAATTCATTGGAAAAGAATCTATATTTAAGAAAGGAGATAGAAAACGATGCGAAAACTACAAAGGAATAAGCGTAATATCATTAACAGGAAGATTATATGGGAAGATACTGTGAGAAAATATAGAGCAAGCGATAAATGGCAAAATCGGTAAGGATCAGGCAGGCTTCACGGCAGGAAGATCATGCATAGACCACATATACACACTGGAACAACTGTTGGAAAAGGAAAAAGCAAAAAATAGAGATATACACTTGGCATTTGTGGACCAGAGAAAGGCGTATGACTCTGTACCAAGGTCAGAACTATGGGAGGCAATGTACAAACTAGAAATACAGACGGAGCTCATAGAAGCTACAAAAGCTCTGTATAAAGAAAATAAAGTGTCCATTAAAATGGGAACAAGAATCATAGGAGACTTCACCATAACAAAAGGGCTCCTGTAGGGTTGTTCCACGTCTCCAACCCTATTCAAAATATACTTAGAGAAAGCCTTGACTACATGGAAAAGAAAATGCGAAGGCATGAGAGTCCCGGTACGGAACGAATACCTATATACGTTAAGCTTTGCAGACGATCAAGTAGTGATTTCACAAGACCAAGACAATCTCAGCTACATGATGAAGAAACTACAAGAAGAATATACCAAGGCTGGCCTAGATATTAACCTCGCGAAAACAGAGTACCTATCTACAAGTGAAGAAGACATAGAAGATCTACAGATTGATGACAACGTAACAATTAAAAGAAAGGATAAATTCAAATACCTGGGGTTTATAATCACGAAAAAGGCAACAACAGAGGAAGAAATTACACAAAGATTAGGACAAACAAGAACAGCAATCCGACAACTTAACTCAGTATGGTGGGATAGACACCTAAATATGAAGACAAAAATGCAGATTTATAAAACATTAGTGCGAAGTATTAGTGACATATGGGGCTGAAAATTGGATCATAAACAAGAAAAACAGCAGTAAGATAGTAGCAACAGAGATGGGATGCCTTCGAAGATGCTGCAGAGTAACAAGAATGGATAGGAGAAGTAATGACGAAATAAATCAAAGAACATCAATAGAAACAGACATACTAACATATAGAACAAAAAAGACTAAAGTGGTATGGACATGTAAGAAGAACTAGCGACAGCAGATGGATATAACCGAATGGAGCCCCATAGGAAGGAGGAAAAGAGGACGAAGCCATGAGTAAGAGACGCCTAAACGATGGAGAATTGAACAACAGAGAGAGGAAGGAAAGATGGAGATGGAAATATTTGAGCGAGGGAAGGCAGTGAATACTGTAGAATCCCTAAATATATATACATACAATGTTTAATGGGAGATAAGTGATCTTACTGGATACTGTATTTAGTTTTCAGAATGTTTAGAGTTTCGTCTATAGGAATGTTTGTAAAGAGTGAAACAATATCAAAACTTATCAGAATGTCTGACGGTGAGATAGGGTATTGTTTAAGAAGTTCGATGAAGTGAAAAGAATTTTTTCTGGTTATGTAGTTCAGTTGAGTGCACTGACAATGGGAAGTAGAGGAATATCGGGCTTGAGAATTTTGGGTAGACCATATATTCGGGGTGTTCTAGAAGACTTTTCACGATGAATTAGAGATTGTTTTATGTCAATAAAAAGAGAGGTTTAATTGATGATGGCTCTTGTTGTTTTTGACGTGACAACGTCTTAAATTAGGTTGTGGCTCGGAGTCATTTAAGAAAAAGTGTAACGCCCGCTCACGTCTGTTATAGTGAGTCACCGAACGAGAGAGAGGCCCGCCGGACCGGCGAATGCCTTGCATCTCTCTCCCACTCAAACATGATCGGTCCGCTGCGCGCGGCACTAGAGAATTAGGCGCGTTGAATCGCTAAAGTCGAAAATCGTTGAAAGTATCGTCAGCTGTGTCTGTAGTGAAAATGTGGAGTGCTTACAGTGTCCTATTTTAGGGGGAACCACCAGTATCAGATATAATTTTAGGAAATTACCTAGGGACCTATATTCTTTTATAATATTGCTATGGATTTATCCATTTAATATTGAGCAATGATTGTAAACATTCTTTATAGTTTAAACTTCAATGAAAATTATTAACTGTGTCTAAAGACATATATGATATGAGGTATTTTACCCAAGAGTATTAAGTATAATGAATATACATAAAAACATAATTTTGTTTTCTTAGGATTTAACATTTTGTCAGCACATTATCTCAAATTCACACTTAAATCAATATGTTTTTACTATTAGGTCTGTTGAATGTTTGTTCTTTACACAAAATTTAGTCTATACTTCATATTTATTAAAGGCGGTAAAATATACATTACAATTCACTTGTTTATAAACCACTTTCAAAGCATAAAGAACCTTTTAAGCTTTGTTTATATTATTTTGTGTATATTAATTGAGTTAATTGGAGTAGCCCACTTTGATACAAAAATACAGTCAATTTATGGATATTTCAAGGTGACAATCTAAAAAAAGCTGATTTCCTCCCATGCATTTTATTAGAAACACTTGAAATTTAAAAAAAATTTAAAAATCGTAAGATGTAAGACCTTAATCGTGAGATCGTGAGATTTGTCTTCAATTCGTAAGTAGATTCGTCATTTACAACAACTACAACAATAAAGGTAAATAATTGTACACTAATATTTCATTATCGTAAACTATGATTGATTGATTAATTGTTAGATTGACACAAAAGTTGAGAAACTTTTAGTGTAAAAGTTTTACTATAAACTGAGTTTATAGTGGCAATTCCTTGTTCCTATTGTGCAATTTAATAATATTCATATCAATAAATATTCTACCGAGAAAAAGACGTTGTCACGTGAAATCTTCGCCCGTATAACCGACTTTACAGGCAACCGATTTTTTCTAGATAGATTGTTGAATTATTAGGAATCCTGGAGTGGGCCTATTTTTAAAAGTGAACCGTAAGGGCTACATGAAGAAGATGATGATAATGAAGGTGTATCTGTATTTGGAAAGAAAAACACTTTTGAATTAAACAATCTTCAGTTACGCTATGTCCCATTCTAAATAGAACACCTGGTATATACTTCTGTATATATACTGTTCTAGAAGACTTTTCACGAGGAATTAGAGATTGTTTTATGTCAATAGAAAGAGAGGTTTTATTGATGATGGCTCTTATTTTTTCTAGATAGATTGTTGAATTATTAGGAATCCTAGAGTGGGCGTATTTTCTAAAGTGAACAGTAAGGGCTACATGAAGAAGATGATGATAATGGAGGTGTATCTGTATTTCGAAAGAAAAGCACTTTTGAAGTAAAAAATCTTCAGTTACGCTATGTCCCATTCTAAATAGAACACCTGGTATATACTTCGGTTTTTTTTTTGTAAACATATTTATTATTAGTTCCATTGAGATAGTTTAAGATATTTCCATTAATATACAACAGTATCGTGTTTTTTTTTCATTTAAAAAGACAGGATATACTCCAACAAGATAATGGCGTCAAAAGTTATTGATAAACTGATAACTCAGTATCGTTAATTATTGATATAGAGTCCATATGGTAAGTCATTTTTTACATGGATACAAATTAGGTCATGTAAGTTTTTTATGTCGAAATAAATGTGATGTGAAGTTTGGTGATAAAATTAAAATAAAATTAGCTGATGTTTTCATGAAGAGTTGTACCAAATTATGGGTAATTATGCATCAAAATAAATAATAAATACATAGGAATTATCATGATAAAATGCTTTTACCATAACGTTTCTTATTTCTGTATTTTGTAAAAATAATATTGCGTTAGTGTTCACAGTTTTTACCTTACACGTTAACCGCCAGAGCGGTCATTAGTGTCCGACACTAAACCTCACAACAATCTCCCAACGCGACGTATGGTAGGCGATTACATATTTCCATTATATCTGGTCAGACCACCGTTGTAGCCCTTTAATTTATTTAATACAAAATACATTTTACTGCTGTCAGAAAACAGAAAAACCAATATTTTGAACAATTAAAAATTGCTTTTCGAGTATAATGAATGTTCAAATTTCCACCCATCAGCCTCTTAACAGTAATTGAAATAATAACGACTATCTTCTTGAATATTGGGGATCATTTCTGGAGTTATCTTACTAATTTCCAATCTACCTAATTCTGTTTTTTAAATCATGAATTTTTTGATCGATCAAAGTAAATTTTTGATTTTAAGTAACCGTATAGGAAAAAATCGAGTGATGTAAGTTCTGAAGATCTTGGTGAAAGTCTTGTACGTTGTGAAGAGCAAATATAAGATCATAAAAATAGCAAAAAAAATTACAAAGTAGTATCTGGTAATAACCAATTGCTTTTTTTGTTTTTAATCAAAGGATTTTTATTCTAAATTTTAGGCATGGTTGATTACATCATTTCAATCTATCAAATTGAAAATCGGATTGAAAAGCGCTGCAGGCAGTACTGGAGAATTGCAGAATATGTTGTCACCTGATCAGAATGGAGCTGGTTGTCGTAAACAGAGCAACGCAGATAAGCATGCTGAAGGAGTGTGTCATATTTCTCAAAGTCCATTTAGAATTTTAAGGGTAAGTTTTCTTTAATTTATTTTAGTCGTGGTATAAATTATAATCTCCAATCTCAAAATATTTTAATAAGCATAAAGGAAAATACCACTATTGTAAGTCAGTAACATATCGAGCATACATCATTTATGTCTTTAAATAAGATACATATAAAATCAGAGTTTGGTGTTTATTGAGAGTAAACTAAATGCACGACCAAATACTTACCATAGCGGGATACTACTCATGACTTACTACGGAATCACTGATAGGAGATTTTTAGTATCATTATTGCATGTCTTCTTCTCATTGCGCCGTCTCCTTTCGAAGGTTGGCGATCCAAATGGAAACTGCTGCGCGAAAGATCTCTGCGGATGAGCGGTCGAACCATCTCCTCAGGTCTTTCAGCCACGAGTTCTGGCGTCTTCTTACTGATCTTTTGCCCTGTACTTTTCCTTCCAGTATAACTTGAAGTAATTCATATCTTTCGCCTCTCAGCACATGACCCAAGTATTGCATTTTCCTCTCTTTGATTATTCTTAGTAATTCTTTTTGTTTACACATGCGACGAAGTACCTCAACATTAGTAACTCTTTGTACCCATGGAATCCTCAACATTCGTCTGTATATATACATCTCAAAGGCATCTATTCTTTTTTTTATTTCAGAGTCCATTGTCCAACTTTCACAGCCATACAGTAAGACAGAAAAAACGTAACATCTGATCATTCGGATTCTAAGCTTCTAGACTAAGGTCTGATCTTGCATGTGGTTGTCTTTTTAAAGACGAATCGTTGGCTATGATTTTTCAATTTTTCTGACAGATATTCTTAAGTTAAAGTTGATTTCATGTAATCGAATGAACTTTTTTTACAATAAAGTCGTCCCAGGAACGCAACTCAGCAATATTGGCAATATCATTTTAAAGACGTCTACTTTAAAATATATAATATATGTCTGAATTGTCAATATGAATGAGTCAGATAAAACTAAATTATTAGAAGAATTTTCGACCAAGGACTTTTTAAAACTTTGTTGGAAAAATTTCAATCTTAAAATTAAACAAAACAACTAAAAAAAGAATAACGGGATGCACATGGCAATATAAAGGTGTTAACGTAAAGTTTAGTGAAGAAAAATATTATTAGAGCCGCACATGAATGTAAAAAATATCAAACACCCAATATTTTGGCAACGAGAATGACATATTTGAATAAGAAACAAACAGTTTTGACAATAACACTCTCCTTGTAGCAGAAAAGTGGAAGTTTCTTTAAAGCTTAAAAAAATTAGAGGTGTGTTGGGGCGTCAGCTATAAAACGTGCTTCCATCTTTCTCAGTTGAGTGTCTGTCTTCTCCATCCCCTTACTCCAATCTCCCTTAAATCGTATTGCACATCGTTCAGATAACCGAGTTTAGGTCGTTTCCTCTTTCTTCTTCCGAAAGGTCTATTTAGGCATTATTAATAATTGTTACAAGTAGGATCAATTATTATTTTCCAATAAAATGATCTTCTTTTTATCTTTTTAAAAATTGTTTGACCATTTCTGGTTTATTGTAGTTAGTGCAACTTCAATTACACACCATTAAAAATTGGGGCAGTGTCTGAAAAGATACTCCCTAAAGTCGTTGAGCAGTATAAAACTTTATAATACTAACTGTAAAAGTACCAATAAAAAAAACTTATAACAACGAAATATATATGTATATAATTTAATTTTTAAATAAAAAAAAAAGAAAAAATATGGTTAATAGAAATCGACCAATGTGCATATTACTGTTACCAATAGTGTATGAACTGACATATAAAAAGGTTATAAAAAGTTAAATAAATATAAAAAAAAATACAAAGACATGTGTAAAAGAAACCGGCGATGAAGGAGTGTGCTCCCGAAATGACACTGGCAGATGTGGTAGTGTGTGAAAACGCATAAATGTTTCACGCTAATCTTCCCTTCAACTGCTGAGCATCTGTGGCCTCTTATATCTGGAAATACTTTCTCGGGTGTTGAGATTTATATATAATAAAATTAAAATTTACAAAAAATTAAATAAAGATTATTTCCTCCTTGTATGACTCGGATCGTGTTTCAGTAGGGGCGGCGAGTTAGGTTTTTAAAAAACAGGCGTTAAACCTAAACTTCTTTCAAAATAAAATAAAATAAAATAAAATAAAATAAAATAAAATAAAATAAAATAAAATAAAATAAAATAAAATAAAATAAAATAAAATAAAATAAAATAAAATAAAATAAAATAAAATAAAATAAAATAAAATAAAATAAAATAAAATAAAATAAAATAAAATAAAATAAAATAAAATAAAATAAAATAAAATAAAATAAAATAAAATAAAATAAAATAAAATAAAATAAAATAAAATAAAATAAAATTAAAATAAAATAAAATAAAATAAAATAAAATAAAATAAAATAAAATAAAATAAAATAAAATAAAATAAAATAAAATAAAATAAAATAAAATAAAATAAAATAAAATAAAATAAAATAATAAAATAAAATAAAATAAAATAAAATAAAATAAAATAAAATAAAATAAAATAAAATAAAATAAAATAAAATAAAATAAAATAAAATAAAATAAAATAAAATAAAATAAAATAAAATAAAATAAAATAAAATAAAATAAAATAAAATAAAATAAAATAAAATAAAATAAAATAAAATAAAATAAAATAAAATAAAATAAAATAAAATAAAATAAAATAAAATAAAATAAAAGTAATAAAGGTTTCTTCAAATAACTCCATAATAATCTTGTACAAAGAAAAAATATACAGGATGAGTTTTTAGTGAGTTTTACATGACGGACCACGCAAAGAAAAATAAAACGAGAAGAAAAAATAAGCCCATAATCAGATTAGCAACATGGAACATTACTGCTTTCAACCACAAAGATCAAAATATAATAAAAGAACTGATAAATAAAAACATAGACATTTGTGCAATCCAAGAAACCAAAAAGAAAGGTAAAGGCCAAAGAGACTATAACCAATATTTTCTAACATACAGTAGAGTGAAGAAAGAAGAACGAGCACGTCAGGCGTAGGTATACTTGTCCATAAAAAATTTAAAGACAACATCAATAACTGCCGTTATATCTCTGAAAGAATAATACTTATAAGAACCCTTAATTCTTATGAGTGACTTTAATGTACGAATCGGAAATAACATAGTTCCAGGAGTAAAACAAAGATTTAATGAAAACCATGTCAACGCAAATGGAAAAGTTATATCTGTGCTTTTAACGAACGGAGAATCAATACTACATTTTTCGACCATAAGCACCAGTATACATATACATTTGAAACCTCCCGGGGGCACAAATCTATGATTGTTTTATAGTCACTAAGAGAAAAATCCACCCAAAGCAGATTCTAGATATCCGAACTTAAAACTTAGCAGACGCAGGGAGTGAACACAAACTAGTACTAGCAAAAATCACTGGGAAAAAATTCAACGTAAAATCACCGTGGAACGGTGACCAAAGGAGGCTAGCACAGAAGATACATCTGAAACAAATAGACTAAATCGCGAAGATATAAACGCGAGCTGGGAGAAAATTAAAAACAACATTGAAAAAGCAGCAACAGAAGCTCTAGGAAAACGCAAAGTCATACTGAACAAAAAAAGCAACAACAATACATTATGGTTCAGAAAAGAAATAAAAGAGAAATGTAAGAAGAAATAATAGGCCTACACGTAATACAAAACATCAAATACTACAGAATCCCGAGACACCTTTAGAATAATACGAAATGAAACAAAGCAGTTGGCAAGAAGGACAAAAATAAAAACTGGAAACAGTGGAACAAGTACAAAAAGATGGAAAGCGGTACAAAAAATAAATATGGAGATTCATAAGAAACCAACGGATAAAAATAGCAGAATAAAAGGAATTCAATAACATACCAGCAAACGAATGGGAAAGATACCTGACGGAACTGTTTAAAGGAGAGAATAGTAGAGTAGAGTATTTATTTAACTACATAACATATACAAATATTGTTTGTAGCAAGTCAAAAAGAACATACATAGTATTAAAAAAGAAATATAAAACGTAACTTAAATAATATATACAAACAAGAACACATATTAAACAGAAAAACATTTATGTCAAAGTTACGGTAAGCAGTTCAGTGGATGTTCTGCAATGAGTCATATATTCTTCTGAGCAGTAAAAACAATGTTTTAGAAGATATTTTTTATGAGTTTATCGAAACTATTACAGCTTAGCTGTTTTATACTTTTTGATAAAATATTGTAATAGTTATAATTAAGACTATTTTTTTCTGAAAGACTTAATCTACAGCGATTTGTTCGTAGGTAGTGACAGTTTCGCGTATTGTGAACATGGACATCAGACTGCTTTATTAAATGGGCACGATTTCTGTGAATTTCAGTTAGATCTTGAAATATCAACAGACATAGGTAGCTACATAATTTTGAATTTGATAAAGAAAGGTCGACAGTGTTCTAGATAACTAACCCCTGCTAAAATCCTGACAGCTTTCTTTTGCATTCTAAAAATTTGAAGTGCATTTGTTGAATTGCCCCATATGATTACACCATAGTTTAGTTGAGAATGAAATAAGGAAAAATATATCATTTTTAATGTTTCAAAGTTGACAACCCTTGCTAGTTGGCGAATAACAAATAATGAACTTGATAGCTTTTTCTTAAGTTGTGAGATATGAGCCGACCAGTTGAGTCAATTATCTATGGTTATTCCCAATAGTTTAACAGTCTCTTTGTTAACTAGATCATTGTGTAAATTACTTGCAGATATAACCAAATTTTGCGTTTTATCAGAGTTAAGTTTTAGTTTGTTTGCAGCAAACCATGAGCTAGATTTAGTAGAAACTTCTTCTTGAGACATTTTTAAATCATCATTATTTTTTCCTGAAATAACGTATGTCGTATCATCTGCGAATTGTATGGTTTTGTACGGAGATATGAATTTAGGCAGATCGTTGACATAAATAATAAACAAAAGAGGTCCTAAGACCGAACCTTGTGGGACTCCATGTTTTACGGATAGAAAATCGGAGAGATGACCTTTAGACACTACCGCCTGGTGTCTGCCACATAGATAAGAAGTTATAAGCTTAAGAGGGATACCTCTGATTCCATAGTAATTTAATTTGTGAAGCAAAATGTCGTGTGAAACGCAATCAAAAGCCTTCGACAAGTCGCAAAGAGAAATTTGCTATGTGATTGCCGCGTTCAAGCCCCTCAATCACCTCGCTCACAACATTAAATACCGCGTTCGTAGTAGAACGAGCACTTCTGAATCCATATTGTGAGTTGCTAAAGTAATTATTTGACTCAAAGTAGGAATAAAATTGTTGTTTGATAACCTTTTTAATCACTTTCCCAAAAGTAGAAACAATGCTTATGGGTCTGTAATTGTCAGTTTTTGAGGAATCACTTTTTTTGTAGATTGGTAGTACTTTAGAGTATTTTAGTACTTCTGGAAATACTCCAGTTGATAAAATTAAATTAATAAGATGAGTGAAAGGTGTTAAAACTATTTGGTAAGTTTCTTTTAAAATTTTGCTATTAATTTCGTGAACGTCCCTACAATTAGAATTACTAAGAGACTTTATTATTTGAGAGACCTCTTCTTCCAGAACGGGACGAAAAAAAAAGGACTTGCTCGGAGAAGGATAATTCCTATAATTGACGAGGACATCGACGTTAATATTGGGAAGAGATGTAATTATATTCTCTGCAACTGTAGTAAAAAATTGATTCATTTCGTCTGGAGGTAGATCAGGTTGTACCGAACTGGATCTTGTGTAGTTTCTTTCGAAATTTACTATTTTCCAGCAGTCTTTAGGTTTATTATTGGAATTAGTAATAAAATTACCGTAAGCTGACGTTTTAGCAATCGATTATATTCAACTTTTTTTTTTTTTGTTTATATACTTTGCAGTTTCGTTTGAACCTTCGAAGAGAGAAGTCAAACAACAATAACCGGCTTACCGATTTGTTATTAATTAGTGTTCAAGTTTTTGTTTTTTCGTGTTGCTAAATTTATCAGAACAATTTAAATAAGTTAGATTTTAAAAACTTCGCCCCCGCCATGGGGAGCGTAAAAAATAAGACGCCAGATGGTGATAGTGGAGTTATTTGTGAAAGTGATAGATTTTCCAATATGGAAAGTACTGCTGCCGTCATGGAAACGGGAACAATAGGTGCTAAGGAGGACGAACCAAAACTATTTGACTCGATAAATCCAGATAAGTACTTGTTAAATAATTATTGCGTATATGTTGAAAAAACTAATCAGCAAAGTTTGGGTCGTTTGCATCCTATGTTTGTAGGACATATTTTACACAAAAATCTAAAAGTACAAAACATTCAGGAAATTAAGGGAATAGGTAGAAATCGCGTTAAAGTAATATTAAATTCAATAGCAGAAGCTAATAAGTTGGTCACAAATAAAAATTTAAAAGAATTAAACTTAAAAGCTTTCATACCTAATCACCTTTTAGAGGTCAAGGGTCTGATCCGAGACGTTGACACAAGTTACGACGTTGATTATTTAAAACAAAACATAAATTCAAACTCAAGGGTTCTAGACATCAGACGAATGCACAGGAAAATTGAAAAAGATGGTAAAGCTGAGTATGTACCTAAGAAGACCATTGTAGTCAGCTTTGAAGGAAACATATTACCCAGCCATATATCCGTTAATTTTGTTTATTTTAATGTGGAAAAGTTTATAGGCAGGGTCACACAATGCTATATATGTTTGAGATTCGGACACATATCAAAACAGTGCAAAAGCAGCCAAGAACATTGTATTTTATGTGGATCTGTCAAAACCGAAGAACATAACTGTTCTGAATTTAATAAATCATGTATACATTGCAAGAGTACACAGCATACATCGATTTCCAAACTATGCCCAATTTACGAGGAACAGAAACGTATTAAAAATTTGATGATAGAACAGAAAGTATCCTTTTTAGAAGCCAAAAAGCTTTTTCAATCTTCATATTCAGAAATAACAACGAACAATCGCTTTTCTGCCTTAACAAACTACGAGGCAGATTTCCCGAAACTACCTCAAAGTTCTGGTAATAAACATGCTTTCCAGCAGCCACAACCTACAAATTCTCAACGTTCGGATAGTAGCAGACCTATGGCACTAACCCATAACAACAAAAAACGTAAAGCCACTACTTCTCCCTCATCCCCAAACTTACAGAACCCTCCCATGTTTAACTTCCGTTTTGGACCATCACATCCTCTTCCCCAGTATCCAAAGCAATCTACCTTTCAACCCACAGAAGGTGATAATAAAGATATTGCTCAGGCAGTGACGGAGTGTGTCACTAATTTTTTTAAAAATATTCACACACTTGAGGATTTAAAATCTGTAGATAATGAGAGCATAAATCAAAAAATATTTTCAGTATTGGAGGGTACTAAAACATTGAAATAAAATTCTTAGCATATATCAAAATCAAAATTATTTATCTAAATTATGTAATTCAAATGGAACTTTTTTCTGGCAGTATTTCTTATTTAAACATTAATCCAAGATCAAAATGCACTATTAAAAAAACAAATATTAATGTTTTCACTTATTTTATTATACAACTTTTTACTTATTCGTTAGAATCAGATGTTGGAGGACATCTTCAGTAAATAAGGTTTTCCAAGGACAAACAACTCTGAGAATTTTACAATGGAACGGAAGGTCCGTTGCATCCAATAAAAATAGTTTAGTTCATTTTTTAACAGCTGAAAACATTGATATAGCGTTGTTAAGTGAAACATGGTTCAAACCAAATCAAAACTATATATTTAAAGGTTATAATATAATCCGCCAGGATAGATACGATGGATATGCCGGTGTAGCAATTTTGATTAAAACTTCTATCTCATTCTGTCAAGTGAATATTACTAAAAATTTCAATGATAAAATTTTAGTTTGTGGCATCTCCGTTAAATTTAACAATTTAGAATTAAGTTTCTTGTCTGTGTATAGGCCTCCTAAAGTCCATACTTCTAAAGATGATTGGAAAAATATCTTCTCTCAAGTTACATCACCTTGTATAATTGGAGGGGATATGAATGCTCATAACTCTTTATGGGGCTCACTGCACAATGATGCTGCAGGTCATCAAATCGTCAGCAGTGTCGAGGACCTAGATCTTATTATTTTGAATAATGGGGAACCCACATATCTTTCCAAATATGGTACTCAGAAATCTATGATTGACATTTCTCTCTGTACAGCTAATCTAGCCAGTAAAGTTTCCTGGTCCGTATCTTCAGATACCTTAGGGTCAAATCATTTTGCTATAACCATGAACCTTTCCACAACTAACACATCACATGAAACAATTTATCCAAAAAGCAAATGGAATATCAATAAAGCCAATTGGTCACTTTATACATCCTTAATAGAAAACATGTTTGTCAACTATAGTATCTCTTTAAACACTTACGAAAATTATAATTTTCTTATTAATTCTATTAATGAATCTGCTTCAAAATCTATCCCTCAATATAAAATTCTTAAACTAAAAAATCGTCCCCCACCACCATGGTGGGACCCTGAATGTGATATTATAATTAATGAAAGAAAAAAGGCTTTAAAAGCTTACAAACTTTCATCGAGTTTTGATAACTACTTAAAATGTCAGGAAGTTACTGCTCGAACAAAAAAGCAGTTGAAGCAAAAAGCTAAATCCAGTTGGATCAAATGGTGCTCCAATTTAAACAAAAATACCTCTGCTAAGCAAATATGGTCACAGGCCAACAAAATGAATCGAAAACCGCAGAATAGTATAAAACCTTTCAGCAATGAAGTTTTAGATGACTTCTTTAATAAAGTTTCTCCTCCCTGGGTTCAATATTTCTCTAACCAATCCGAACAAAGTCACCAATCCAATCACTTTTTGTTGAAACCTTTCACTAAATCTGAATTAGATTTCGCCCTCAAAAATTGCAATAATACCTCCCCAGGGATTGATCAAATCAAATACCCTATGTTAATCAACCTACCAAGAGCCGCTAAAGATCTGCTGTTACAGGTATTTAATGACATCATTCAAAATAACATCGTTATTGATTCATTTAAAAACGCCATTGTGGTTCCTATCCTAAAGTCTGGTAAAGATCCAAATATTGCAAATTCATACAGACCAATATCGTTACTTTCCTGTGTTTTTAAAACTCTAGAGAGACTCATAAAATTTAAACTGGATTGGTGGTTACAAAAAAATAATTTGCTACCAGAAAATCAGTTTGGTTATAAAAGAAGCTTTGGAACACTAGATGCTCTAACAACCATTGTGGTAGATGTACAAAATACCTTAACCAGAAACAACTATTTAACAGGACTATTCTTGGATATTGAGGGAGCATACGAATCAGTTTGCTTGTCAACTTTAAGAAATAAAATGGTTAATTTATTTCATATGCCAATCGCATTCGTGGATACAATAATTGGATTTTACACAAAGAGGATCATCTATGTAAGAGATCATAATAACAAGCTAATTGGACCGCGATATAATTATCAAGGTATACCACAAGGCTCAGTTTTATCTCCAATCTTATTCAATATATACAGCTCTGACATACATAACATCCAAATAAATAACAGTTCATTCAAAATCGTACAGTATGCCGACGATTTCTGCATCTGTACAGAAAACAAAAAATATGAAACCTGTATACAAAGCCTTAGCAAAGTATGTGAATCCCTTTTTTCATGGTTCTTAGAGAATGGTCTCAATTTATCTATAGAAAAATCAGTAGTATCTATCTTCACAAGACACAACATTCCTACAAATGAAAATATCATTCTGAACGATCAATGTTTTAAGCTTCAAAATCATGTCAAATATCTAGGCCTTATTTTGGATAAGAAGTTAACTTGGAGACAACACATAGAGTACATGCTTGATAGATGTAACAAAGGCAGCAATTTCCTCAGAATGACAACTAAAACGTGGTGGGGTTGCGATGTAGAAACATCCTTGTTATTTTATCGCGCATATATACGATCTATTCTAGATTACGGTGCTACTCTTTATGGTTCCGCCTCTAAGAACCTTTTAAGAAAAATCGACACGTTTCAAAATTCTATTATGAGGATATGTTTGGGTGCTATGAGATCAACCCCTATACAACCCTTATATGTTGAAGCCGCTGAGCTACCCCTGGAAAATAGAAGAAATTTTTTAAGTGAAAAAAGCCTTCTTAAAATTCTATTAACTAACTCCCAGTTATTTTCAAGCGTCCGTCAACTTAACGAGTCAGATCTTACAAACAAATATTGGGAGAAAAAACCTTCCCCGCCTTTATGCATGGCATTACAGAATAATCCTATTTTTTTCAAGAAATTTGACACGGTTGACAGAAGCTTAGACTACTATTCTTTATTCCACAGAACTCAGGTTATAATACCCACTTATAGTGAGAACACCATTATGAGTAGCAATCTTCTAATATCTCTATTGCAGGATTATAGGGAAGCCACAGTAATATACACGGACGCATCAAAAACAACAGAAGGGACGGGATGCGCATACTTTTTACCTGCTACAAACGTAGATTTCAAGTATAAACTACCATATGAATTTTCAATCTTTTCAGCGGAATCAATAGCTATACTTGAAGCTCTAAAATATGTTAAAAACACCTGTAATAGACATATCTTAATTCTGTCAGATTGCCTTTCAGTTTTGCAGAGCATAAAAAACATTGAATTACCCTCAACATTTAGCAACCCCTACATATTTGAAATAAAAGACCGATTGTATCATTTATCATCGACTGGAGTCAACATAAAATTTATTTGGGTCAAAGCACATATTGGTCTCAAACACAATGAATATGTAGATCACTTGGCTAAAATGAGTGTAACAACTGGCTCTACGTTGAAATATATGCTTAACACATCAGATGTTACTACGATTTTCAAAAAAAATCAGCAACTTAGATGGAAAGAGCAATGGAAACATTACTGTTCTACAAACTCTAAAAGGTATACCTCTTTACAACCAACTCTACCTCAAACAACCTGGTTTCAGAATTTCAAAGCTCCTCGTAAATATATTACTACTATAAATCGAATACGCTTTGGACATGCATGCTACCCATGCCATTTATTTAAAATTAAAGTCATCGATGATGATAGTTGCAAACATTGCGGCAAGCTAGGTGACCTCGATCACATCTTCTTTGAATGTTCTAAATTTATTCAGCATTCAAACTCCCTGTATACAAAATTAACTAAATGCAATACATACGCTCCTTATAATATACAGTCTTTGTTAGCCATAGGTTCTGTAACAATATATAATTTAATTATAGAATTTTTGTCAGACACATGCATAGCTTTATAAATCTGGTACTCGTTCATGAAAATTTTCATGAGCGTGTATAGGATTAGACTTGTACCCTTTGTTTATCCTATATGTAACAATACCTTATCCGTGGTCCAGTATTGTTTGTCTGTTAAAATAAATGTCTTGACGGACCCCTAGACGAGAAGCGAGTGTCCTTGTATTTTCCTTCGACGTGTTCTTCTATTAATTATTCGTCTATTTCGTTTTAGGGATATCGCTGTGCATTTGTCTGAGAGAAATAATCTGTACTTATCTGTCTATACTTTTTTAAGGAATATATTATAACCTTTCGAGACTGGCTGAATGACGAAAGTCAATGCCAAAAAAAAAAAAAAAAAAATATATACTTTGAACAAATCGGGATCCTTAGTGGCATCTGCAATGTGTTTAACAAGAGAAAGATTGGATCTGTAAGACCTTAATTCATTATTAAACCATTGCACAGGTGTTTTTTTAGCCATTTTCGTACTTTTTTTAGTGGAAAATGCTTTAATATTAAATTGTTATAAGTTTCTGTTAAAAATTCAGGATCATTATTAATATCGTACAAAAAGTCCATATTTGTAGTAGCTAGCGCACGTTTAAGCTTCTGTAAACTAGAAGAAGTAATAAACCGTTGAAATGTTTGATAAGTGTCAACAACTTTATGCTCAGAGTCAATAAATAAAAACTGAGCTTGATGGTCAGAAAAACAAGGTTCAAATACTCCCACTCTGTAGATAGTTTCAGAAAAATTTGTCATAATGTTGTCGATGCAACTACTGGACTTGGATGTGATTCTAGTATAATCGTTTATAGTTGTTTTTAGACCAAAAGATGTTAATAGATTTTGAATATCAAAAATAGGTTCAGATTCAAGTTTAAAATTTATATTAAAATCACCAAGTATGATAAGTTTGTCTGCTTTACTAAGCAAGGATGTTATGACATTTTCAAAATTCACCAAAAATAAGTCAAAGTCACCCTTACCCGATCTGTATACAGAGTATAAGAGAAGAATACATAAGATTTTCTTTTACATAAATTGCAACTCCGCCTTGTTTCTTTTTTACCCTACAAAAGAAATTAGCTAATGAAAAGCTGGACATGTTAATTAATTTTAAATTTTGTTCACTTTGCCAGTGCTCCGAAAAACATATGACGTCATATAATTTTTGATCCGCAAGAAAAGCATTTATCATATCGACTTTATTTGAAATACACTGCAAATTAACGTGAAACATGCTTACCGTACCTTTTTGGAATTAGTTTATTTTGATAAAATTTTGCAGAAGCTTCTAGGTTTCTTCCTCCGTCTTCTTTTTGTGCTGAAAATTTCTGTTGAAGTTAAATCCTAACGGCAGCTCCTTTGGGCCAAATATTCGGACTGTAGACTTCGTCAATTTTATCGAAAGGGAAAGATACCTTATATGTGGAGTATTTGTCAGTTCTATGCCATTCAACGCACTTAAAAGTAATATTGGGTACCGTCTCACCCAAAAATTTTTGGAGGTTCATCGGCTTTCATATCAACACCAATGCGGGACATGTACATGACCTTGTCTAGGAATGGTGTTTATAGTAGACGATTCATTACTTCTAATAATCGGTTTGTATTTGTTTTCTTTTTTCGGTTGGGTATTCCAAGATGAGTGTCCCGTTTTTAGATTGTTTTTATTTTCTTTTTGTTTATCACTCATGTATGAATGAGGTAGACTTGACATTTTGATGGGTTCTTGACTGGTAGAACATGAGTTGGTCGGGCCTGCTTTATTTACAGTTTTTTCACTAGATGATGTTAGAATGGGCATGGCTAAATTTTTATTATATTTATCTTTTAATAAAGAAATGAAATCTTGTTGCTCCTCCGTACGTTTTTCTAGATGGAATGATAGTTTACTTACTGCTGCAAGTTCACATTTTATATTAGTAAGTTCCTTGTTGGTCTTTATACACTGTTCACACACAATAACGTCTAGGTTATGTTCGACATTGAATGCTTTAATACCTTTTTGCACTGTTTGTGTTAATTTATTAACATAATCTGATAACTGAGGATTAGAACCGGACAGTGGTAACTTTAAATTCACTAGTATGTCAATTAATTCCTGCTTTTTTAGCTTATTTAGTTCCACTGTTAAAACTGCGACTTGACTATCGGACGCCATCTAGTATATGAAAAATATTAATCAACACAATAACATACCTGAATTAAGACACGAAATAGAAATCAGTTTTCAGGAAGTAAAGATTGCCATAAATTTACTTAAAAATAGAAAGTTACCAGGACCAGACGGAATAACCAACAAGCTTCTAAAACACGGAGGAGAAAGTAAACCCCAAAAATGACAAAACTTATACAACAAAAACTAATATTGTACTGCAAGATACCAGACGCATGGAGAAGCAGCATAATGATACCGATGTTTAAGAAAGGAGATAAAGAAGACTCCAACAATTATAGAGGTATAAATCTACTGAACATCGCTCTTAAGTTTACCACAAAAGTTCTCACCAATAAAATCAATAAACGAACAACTTTATTAGATGAAAAACAAGGATTCAGATTCGGAAGATCCTGCGTAGACGCCGTATTTGTACTAGGACAAATCACAGAAAAGGCCATCGAGTACAATAAACCAGCATATCTATGTTTTGTATACCTGACAAAAGCTTTCGATTGCATCCAAGTCGAAGACGTCTTACATCTATTGTATAAAAGAAACATACCAATCAATATTATATAAACCATCGAAAAGAACAAAGAAATCCAAATATTATAATATGCAGACGACGCCGTATTTAAGACAGAAGATGAGCTCCAAAGATTAGCACACATCTTCAATACAACAACCAAGAAACGAATTGATTGAGAGTAGTGAAGTGATGTAAAACCACACTATTCCACGACGCTACTCGTGACGACTGCATCTTGTGGCACTAGTTCTGTAACGTCAGTATAGAAGCTGTGCTTCAAAAAATCGGTGGCTATAAACTTGCTGCTGACACCATTGACAAAAAGCTAATATGCGATGATAATTATCGACTATCAATACTTGATAATCCATGTCTTCGTAGTCCTCTCGTATGGTAATGTAGCATTTTGTGTTCACAGGGGCATTTTTGCCGCCAAAGTTTGAATTATATCATGTTGACATAATACATCATTTTCTTTTTTTTAATTTAACAGCTTTGGTTCTCCCATTGTAATATATGCGACTGATCTAGTGCAAAAAAAAGATTCTCTAACTTTTCAAAAGCTCTTACGTTTGGCTTTCTCGGTTTATAATATCGCTGTTGATTTGTCCTGGATGCAAGTAGGTAATTTCTCAAGCTTTTTTCTATAAAATAAACCACAATTTTTTACAAAATAATGCCACAAAATAACTGAGGCAACAATGACGTAATTGCAATTGCAGATCGAATTTAGGGATGAAAAATTAAGAATTTAGAATTTAGTTTTAAAAAGAAAAACTTAGAATTTAGTTTTAAAGATAAAATTTCAACAGACATATACTGTTTGTAAAATTTTTGGTTATCTAGCTAGTTTTGAAAGGTGGAATCGAAATAAGCACACAAATTCATTCAAAAAGTTTATTAAACAAATTGAAAATTGTAGTAAAAGCAAACAATTTTAATAAAAAGGAACTTAAATAAATTGAAATTGCAACAAAAAGTATCAACCAAAAATTTAATCGTAAAAGGCTTTACAAAATCCAGGAAATATATGTTTTTGTTATAGTTTCTGTTTCAGTAACTGTTTCAAATCTTTTAGTTTGTAAAAAGGAATAGGAATTTTTGAAGAGTAAGCCCTACGCAGCTGGCATTTATGTGAAAACAATTCTGACGAACTCCGACCCTTCTTTTTTGGCAAACATCAACTTTCGTCCACGTTGATTGTTTATAACTTTTTTTATACAGTAAGAAATCTTTCCCTTTTAAGGTTTGAAGTAGCATTACTTCAGTTATTTTGAACTTACGGCCTTCCTTGTCTTTGGTGAAATCTAGTCCCATTTCATTGTACAGTGCTTTTACATCGTAAAACTAAGTGAAATTCATTTCTGTAACGGTTAAAGGAGCTCCTGTTTTTCAAGCATTCCCAATTAATTTCACGTATTGCTCGGAAATGAATATGGGCCCTGATTTGGTTGCCCCCTTAACTGCTTTTTCTATTATGCTGTGGACTGAATCACCTTCATTTTGGGTGTGACTACGAACAAGATACTACTGAGTAATAGAATTGATGTTCAAAGTATTGACAGCAAACAGGTACATGGCTATTACAAATTTATTTTTTTTTGGTTGGCCTATACAGTTATCGGAATAAAAAATCACATCAACTCCTGGGCTAGTTATTGACAATTCTTTTAGATAGTAATAAACGCAAGATCCGATTTCTATTGCCCCTCTATTCCTTATCACTTCATTCCAAAAGTAACAGCTAGCTTTATCAATTTCACAAGTGCTATCTGTTTCGAACACTTGGTCTTTTTTCGCCTTTATTTCTACTACTGTAAAGTTATAACAGTTTAAGCGAGATTTGTTAAAAAATCCAGAACTTTGTCCTATTGGTACAGGTAACACTACTTGTAAATCATAAGTAACCAGATGTATATTGTTATCAGAATTTATTGTTTTAGTTTATCGTTAGTTTTTTCTTTACGACTTAGATCCTTTTCCTCTAAGTGACTTTCAATGGTTGTTTGCATATTTTCTCTTTCTTCTACTCCGGCATTTTTAAAAGATTCGCATTGGTCACAAAGATCTTTCTTCGAGAATAGCAATAGTAGGTTATTAGCTCGTTTTCTTTTGCTTCTTTTCGTTCCTTTAAATAGTTCCTGTGATGTATTGCTTCAAAGAATCACTTCGAAGATAGTGACTTCCAATTCGTGTAACTGAATTTATATGGCTATGAACAGAATCCAAAATTTTTTCACTTATTTTCTTGTAACTTTCGTGCTTCCCAGGTTTATCTTCTGGTATAATAGTAGTTTTTACACTTGAAACTGCTTTAATTATAGAGCGAATAGCTCTTTCAGTTATATCAAAAGTATTCATGAGAAACGTTTTATATAACCGTTTTTGTTTTTCCTTGGCTGTAATGAAAAATGCACAATTTGTATTTCTGGGAGTGGTTTTTGATGTAGACATACGTCGGTAGCTCAACTCAAGTGGCTGAATACAAAAAGCGCCAAAATATCTCGCTGTCTTTGCAAGAACCCTAATGCTTAATACTCTTTAAACTGTGTCTCTCTTAGCTTCTCAAATACCCTATTTGGACATTTCAAACGGCATTTGTCGGTACACACAGGTCCCATTTTTTTAACAGCTACAGGTTTTCTTGTTCTAGAAGTTTACCCCTGTCCAGAATTCTTTAGTCTTTTCCTTTTTGCTTTCAACCAATTATTCACATTCCTTTATCTTTTTTCCCTTCTTGACTAAGAAAGCATTACCAAGTGTTGGTGTTTGGGGATCTTGGTATATATTTTACTTACATAAAATGCACTTATGCCAATTTTGCCTCACAATAAGGAGAAATCCAGATGAGAAATGACACAGAATACAGTTACGTCAATGTTTCCGCTTATTTGTGAAAAACCCTTAAAGCAACAATAGCATAAAATACAATTGCCTCAATGTAGCACCGTAGGTACAAGCACACACTCGACCTATCGAAGCACAGCTATACATTCTATCATTGTTTCTCCGAGATCGGCTGATTTTTCAAATATGGCGCATCTGCTTCTGTCACCTCGGAGGAACAATTAAGGATCTTACCACCTTCTGATATCCCCGGGTGCTCTGTAGAGGGCTTCGAATATACAGTCGAAAGCTCCTCTACTTAAGTCCATTTTCGGGTTATGGACTTGGAAAATATTTATCTTCGGTGTCTTGCCTTGAAAAAGGCAAGATATTTCTTACATGACAATTTCTTCTTCGAAATAAAAACACCAAGTTAAGTTGAAACAATTCTCAGCCACAGAGTATGGAAATTAAATGCAGGAAGCAAAGCCCCGAGAGCACTGAGATCTCGGAGAGCCCGTGAGGGACTGACCTGGCTGACCTGAAAATCGCCAATATTTATATGCGCTGTTCGAGCGATAAATAGGGATTTTCAGGTCAAAAGCCAATGGGAAAATTCGAGGCGGGGCGATGCGCATAGAAATGCGTACTAGTCCACAGACTATCGCATTCGATGACACTCCCTGGTGGCTAAAAGCTGAACAACACGTGTGACAGTGAGCTGACGAATGAGGTAACCAAGTTTGGACCCAATGACGACATAAACTCATTTTCGATAAATTTGCAGTTACGTCAATGTTTCACCGGGACAGCGATATGGTCTTAATCGGTCATACACAATATTTGACAGTATTTTATATGCCACAGTTAGTAGCGTTACTGACCGGTAGTTTTTACATTGAAGCTGATCTTCCTTTTTATGTAGTGGGATAATTACTCCGGTATTCCAGTCTTGTGGCAGTTGTTACTTATTTCATATCGTGGGCGTTCTGGGAAAATTCACTAACTCCATTTTTTTCAATATTGACATTTTATTACCATTAAATCCAGAAACATCAATATTTTAACAGGAAAAACCCTATGTCTTCAAATTCGTCATTCATCATTTTTAAATCTGAACCATAATTTAGTCTAACTCCCTTAGCGGAATTTTTTATACAGCAGAAATAAATTAAGTGCACTTAGTTGATTCTTATTTACAAACAATTACAAAGCTTGACAGGAAAAATCAACTAACTGCACATAGTGTAATTTTAGTTGCCTATACAAGCCGCAATAGTAGAACCTGAGACAAGGAGAATCAACTAACTCCAAATAGTGCGGTTATGTTTGCTAAACACTTCATTAAATTTAATAGTGTTTGGACATCGATGCAACGTGGTTAGTTTAGTGGTTAGTTTATAAAATTCTTTAGAATGTATAGCAGAGGAAAGTTATTGTGTAAAATGGTAGAGGATGCGGAGAAGGCACAAAATTCAAATTGAGGTTAGTATTCACTTTATTTGTTGTTTCTGTAATTATTTTATTATTAAAATAATACGATTATTAACAATACTGTTGTTTTTGTTTGGAACTCGAACAAATTGGTACTTGCTCTAAAGAAATCGCAATCAATGCTGTTCAGGAAGAACCACAATCTCTGTCAATATGTAGAACTACAACTCCACTGTCCGGTATAAAACTTATATAGATTTCAAGTACAATTCGTTAATTTTAGTGTTTGTTGTAGATCCATTTAGTGATGATTCCGTCAACGATCCAACGTATAATAGTGATTTATGTCTGTCTAAGCCGAACAGCCCTGAAAACAGTAGGAGTCCAATCAAAAAATTAAATAGGTGGAAAGCAACCAATCTAAAAACTTGGAAATGTAATGTTGCCAGGAAAAGACGAAGTCAGGGTTTAGATTATCAAATTAAGAAAAAGAAACGACCAGCTAAGACACCCCAACCAGTTGATTGTCAAAATTGTCGCTTTAAATGTCACGAGGACTTCACAGAAGAAAACAGGAAAGTGATATGTTTAGCATACTGGAATCTTGATTTTGTCAGACAGAAAGATTTTATTTTAAGTAATGTTACCGTAAAAAGTCCAGAAAGAAGAAGACGCAAAAATGATGACTCTGTTATTCGTCAAAATTCTAAACAATACCATTTTCAGAAGAATAAAACCAAACGTCGTATATGCCAGCCTTTCTTCTTAAAAACACTTAACATTCGTAACTGTGTTGTTCTAAATGCTTTTAAACATAGAGGTTCATCTGGAAATTTTGTTGGTAAGGACAAAAGGGGGATGTCATCTCCTGCCAATAAAACTAAGCCTGAAGTTATCGCCGAGATAAAACCCCACATAGAAAGTTTTCCCACAATGGAATCGCATTACTCCCGACGAGACACTAAAAGGCAGTATTTGGATAGCAATTTGTCTATATCCAAAATGTATTAGTTGTATACAGAAAAATGCGAAACGGGGGAACTGGAGGAGAAAGGAAAACCACCAGTGTCACTGGTAACGTACAAACGAATATTTGGCCGAAATTATAATTATTCATTTTTTAAGCCGAAAAAGGATCAGTGCTTAATATGGTAAAGGCATAAGCCATTTACAGCGGAAAATCTAGATAATGAGACACTGCAGTGTCATTTACAAAGGAGAGATGACTGCTACTCTGCAAAACAAGCAGATAAAGAAAGATTTCTACAAGATAATACTTTTGTGTATGCAACATTTGATCTACAATATGTGTTACAGATACCAAGTTCAGATGTTAGCCCAATGTATTACTCTCGCAAATTATGTGTATACAACCTAACCATATACCAATCATCCGAAGAAGCAAGTTGTTATTGTTGGACTGAAATAAATGGCAAACGAGGGAGTTCAGAGATATGAACGTGCCTCTTTAAATACATTAACCAGTTGCCTCCACATGTAACTGAAATAGCATTTTGGTGTGATACATGTGGAGGACAAAACAGAAATCAACACGTGGCAGCCCTTTTGTTATACGCAGTGAACAATTCACGTATTAACGTTATAGAACATAAATTTGTTTTTAAAAATATTTTTACATGAATGTGCACACCACGTGTGAATAACAGACTTCCAAATCATATCCAGGTACCAGAACTTGACCAACCAGTGTTCTTGATTTTTAAGAAGTATAGAAATCTTTAAATGCGTTTTTCTCAAAACTTTACTTTTGTGAGTTAGTGGATTTTCCCAGAACGCCCACGATATGTTCATTATTAGTTCGTGTATAGCATTCAATAGTGAGTCTCCGCCTTCCTTTATTAATTCTGCGCTAATGTTGTCTAATCCAGGTGACTTGTTGTTTTTCAGTCTGGTAACTGCTTCTTGCATTTCAGCTCTCTGGTATCCGTTTAATCCAGTATAATTCCATCATATAGTAGATCTTCGTTTTTTTTTAACTTTTCTTTGAGGAATTCTGTCCATCTTTGTAGTATTTCACTCTGTTGAGTTACTATATCTTCTTCTTTGTCTCAGCACATCATTGTTCTTGGTTTAAATTCTTTTCTACTTTTGGTAAGTTTTTTGTAGAATTTTCTGTTTTCTGATGGTTTATTTAGTTCTTCCATTTGTTGGAGATCTTTTTCTATGTGTTCTCTTTTCTTTCTGCGATGTATTTTCTTCTCTTCCCTCCTTAGCATTTTATGTTCCTCCTCTTCCTTTCGTGTTCTATGTCGTTATTGTAGTGGTTGATATGCATTATTTTTCCTCTCTGTTGTGTTACCACACTCTTCATCGACCCACTGTCCTTCAGTTGATTTGAGCTTTTGTTGTAGACCCAGAGTCTCTTTGGTCGCGTCTTGTATGATGTTTTTACACGCTTCCCATTCTCTGTTTATATTCTCGTGCTTTTGTCTGTTTTCTAGCCTTCCTTTTATAAATTATTTGTATTTTGCCTTTTTGCTGTTGTCTGCTAAGGAGATTTTGGATCCCTCTTCTTTTGGACTAAGCATCAAATATCTTGAATTAAGCTATCGGTATTTTTTCCAAAAATTAGATTATTCTGGTGAAGACCATGAACTAGAAGATCCATATTTGCATAAGATACATATTTACAAGTATCTCTGTAAGTTACTCTCATTTGCTTAATCCAAAATGGACGCGAAAAAAAACTGTAACTTACTTTAATTTGGGAGTTGAGACAAATAAATTCTTTATATAAATGTTTCAATGTATTACATAAGAATTTTTTTGTTTTGTTATTTTATTTTTGGTTGCACAATCGTTTTTCCCAGGGCAAACTCTACTGTTTATTTCAGATTCTAAGAACCGCTGAATTAGGTATGTTTCTTATACGGTCGGCAATTTTTTTTTATAACTGAATTGTCTTTTAAAGTTGTGTGTATTTTATTACTATTGGTATTGCAGTTTACATTTTGTATATTTTTATTACTTTTCCATTCAAAATTTTTTTAAAGAATCGTTTATTTTTTTCCGTTTTTAATTCTGTATAAGATTGAACCAATTCCGTTTGAACTACTTCATTAAAAAGCTACTCACTGTATATTTAAGATATTAATATGCTTGACATCGTTCTTAGACACTTTAATTTGCATAGTTATGAATTAGCCATGGTCTTCAAGAGGCTACCTTAGAGAGTACCAATTATTATTGGACCGAGCATTTTATCAAAACCTTTATCAAAGCTATACATTAGATCTTTTTTATTTATTTGTTAAACATCAAACAACAGAGAGATAGGCGAATATAAACGTATTATATTTTGCACTTACACTAATACCATCTGTTACTTCTTTATCAATAATCAGATATATCAATCTTTTATGTATAATGATATCTGTGATGAGCTTTTAAATATTTTAATACGTTTAGTTAGTTTGAACGATTTTTTCTTACGTCAATCATGTGTAGCAGATCTATTTCTAATAGTGTTTCTTTTAAAAGCCAATATCAAAAACTAAAACGTTACATCTGTTGCAAGTGTGGCAAGTGTACACTAAGTTTGCTGGATATCGAGTTAAGAATAAGAGTAAGTATGTTTTAAAATTATGTAATTTAAACGAAAATCTTGTCATAAACAAATAAGTATATTGTCTTCATTTAATTCTATAATTACAATACATGTACACTATTGTACACCATACCTTTTAAATATTTAACAAAAACACACAGAATTATAATTCCCAGTATAATAAAGTATACTGAATATCATCAAATAAATCACATCCTCCTAACATCCATACTATAATCCGTTCACAAATTGTTGAGAGCACGAAATGTGCCTCAAAGTCATAAAACGGTCGTAAAATTTGTATCATCATAGGCGTTCCTGAGGTGTTTATTCATTAAAATTTTATAATATATATATATATATATATATATATATATATATATATATATATATATATATATATATACATATTTATAACATATTTATAATAACAATTTTGTAAATAAGAATACCTTATCTCTCTGGATATTTCAATACTAATCTTTGCGTTTAATCACTTTACCAGAAAACCTGGAATTCATATCCGAAGGTACTATTCGTTGTAAGATAATTAGGATGGAATTCCCCAGATTTTTAATAATATAATGGGTATAAGGATGCCGGCTTTGGCCACGTGCCTCGTTTGTTCAGTTTATATTCGAAACTTAACTTGAAAGTTATTACGAACGAAAACAATTTTTTTGTTTAGTACGTTTTTGATCACATGTAATTTACGGCTCGTCGGTGTGTCCGCGTCTACGGCAGTAATTAGCGTCTCGAATATTTCTTTTGCGAATTATATGCAGTGCGTGAGTGATTTTTTATTCCATATACCTACGAACATATACGTACCTTCCTTTCGTGCTCGTTTTGTTGGATTGTTTGTAATGGCTTCATCATCAACATTATCAAGTATTATACCGGTACTGTTGCGTACAGTCAGTAAGTCTGTCTATTCACCAAGAGGAAAGACTATTTTCCTGAATGTTCACGATGCTCTGGTTTATCAGAATCCCACAAACACTGTTCGCAACATAGTCGAAAGTTGTGCCAACATGACTGGCGTAGGAGAGTCAACTATATATAGGTTCCTATCAGAAAGAAAAAAACACGGTATAGCTAACCCAAACACAAACGAACACTTAAAGAGAGGGAAAAAGCCTATTGAAATTGATGAATTTGTCAAAAATGGTATTCGAAGGAAAATTCATGGATTTTTTTTCAAAAAAGAAATACCAAACCTAAACAAAATTTTACAAGAAGTTAGAGACGACCCGGATTTGCCTCATATCGGACGAACTAAATTGTGGCAAGTTTTAAAAGAATTACATTTCCGGTGGGAGAAATCAGACCGAAAATCACTTTTGATTGACCGGGAGGAGATAATATGTTGAAGAAGAAATTATCTAAAATCCATACGAAAATTGCGGGCTGAAGAAAGGCCAATCTTTTACCACGTGGATAAACTCAGGTCATACTCTAAAAAAAATTTGGTCAGATAAAAATATATTAAGCTCCAGGCAAGCCTTTATGGAAGGTTGTTCTACTGGTATCTCCCCACCTTCTGGTAAAGGCAGTAGATTAATAATTTTTCACATTGGCAGTGAAAAAGGATTTGTTAAGCATGGTTTGTTGGAATTTCAGTCCAAAAGCACAAAAGACTATCACGAGGAGATGACAGCTGATGTTTTCGAAGAGTATTTTGAGCAGATGATTGAACACATACCACCAAATTTAATTATAGTATTAGATAATGCACCTTATCATTCACGACTAGTAGAAAGACTTCCAACGACTGCGTGGAAGAAACAGGATATTCTTAACTGGCTGCGGAATAAGTATCTGCCTTACGAAGATGGAATGGTAAAAGCAGAACTTTTAAAAATTGCCCAGCAACACAAATCTAAGTTCAAGAAATACGTAGTTGACAAAATGGCGGAAAGGCGAAACATCACAGTCCTTAGACTTCCACCCTACCATTGCGAAATAAATCCAATTAAACTGATTTGGGCACAAATGAAAGGTTATGTGTCCAGAAAAAATACGTCATATAAAATACAAATACAAGTTGTACGTGAGTTGTTATACGAGTCTTTACAACATATTACAGAACAAAACTGGAAATATGCAGTAAGACATGTTTTAGTGTCATAGTCGAAAAATGTAGCGAAAAATATCGCGATCTATTAGATCTTTTACCCATAACGAACTTACATCTTCATTATTTGATTTAAAAGTACCAGACAGTAAAAGGAGACCAATGAAGGCTTTCATTTCAGCTTTTTCTAAATGGGTTGTAAATTGACAGTTTAGGGCCCTATCAGCGTAAGACATTGTCAAATTAGTAATTTTTTCATTTGTATGTTCTATTATAATATCCAGCATCTTCTTGTTAACCTGATGCAGGTATCGTGATATCATTAAGCTATTAGCTAAATTTCCCAATGTTTCTCCACGTTTTTTTATCTTCTGCCATTCTAAATAGCTTATTATTTGTTCTGATATTTGTGTTCTTAGTTATTTCTTTATGTTTAGCTGGTCCAGTATGGATTCATTTGTTCTTCGGGCCACCCATGGTATTCTCAGCATTCGTCTTCAGCAGTACATCTCAAATACATCTATGTTCTTTTTGTTTTTCTCAGTAAGGGTCCAGCATTCCGATGCATAAGTAAAAACTGGAAAAACTAGACTTCTTACTAGTCTCATTTTTGTATCGGTAGTTATTTCATGGCTTTTCCAAATTTTTGTTAATTTTGCCATAGCGCTTTTTGCGATTGCTGACCGCCGCTTTATTTCTTCAGTACAGCCTCCTTTGTTGGATATTAATGAGCCCAGATACACAAATTTATCTACAACAGCGATATTGTTTATCATGACCAGATGATTCTGATTGTTGTTAGCTCTGTCAATTATCATGATTCTCGTTTTATCTCTGTTTATTTTAAGGCCTATCGTTAAGCTTACGTCTTCTATCTGTTGTAGCAGGTGAATCAATTCAGCTTCAGAACTAGCGAGGATAGTATTATCATCTGCATATCTCAAGTTGCAAATCGTCTTCCCGCCAATGGTGATGCCACCGTTCCAGTCCTCAGTAGCTTTCCGCATTATCCATTCACCATAGATGTTAAATAGAATTGGGCTTAGTATGCAGCCTTGTCTCACGCCCTTTGTGACCCTAAAACTATCGGTTAGTTCCCCATTTAGTCTAACTCTGGCATAATTGTTATTCTACAGGCTTTTAATTAGCAGTATCAGATGATTGGGGACTCCCATTTCAGACAAAACCTGCCAAATTTTACTCCAGTTGACCAAATCGAAAGCTTTACTATAATCTATGAAGCACAAATATGTTGTGATGTTGAATTCTCTGGATTTTTCTGGATATCCAGCATATGATCGTCAAATATCAAATTCCATGATTGTACTGGTTCGGCTGGTTTATTTCTGTATGCATTATTTATCACCGCAGGTATGCGTATTCTGATTGTGTTTTCTTTTCGAGTTTTTCCGCAGACTGGAGGTATTTTTAACCACTTGTGTTTATTCTTTTTAAAAAAATACTGCCCTGCTACCTCTAATTCTTCCTTTTAATTTTTTCAACCGTATCGGATTGTTCTTGAACAATTTTATTTTCAGCTTGCTCCTTTTCTGATTTCTCACTGAATTACTGTTATAATCGCTTAACTCGCTCTCATCACAAGAATAGTCACTAATATAAGTAAAGCCTCTTCTTCTTCAAGTTCTTGCTGCGTGAGAGGTCTGTTGCAGCGGTTCGTTATGTAAAATAGTCAAACAAAAATAGTGTCACTAAAGGTATACTGGGTCAAATATGACCCGAATTCTTGTGTTTTCGGAAAACAGTCGCCCACACGAACAATAGTCACAGGTTAACTGAGAGTACCGTACAAAATAGGAGAATTTATAATTGGCCAATGACGTGCGCCGTTTGCAATGGTTAAATTATAAAACTAAATTTGGTCGGGTCAATATTGACCCATCATCCCATCATACCAGTTGAGGGTTAAATATATTATTCCTTTATGATTAATAAACATAAAACTTACTTAGTAATTGACTTTTGCTAACTAGCTTCGCGATTATGGTTATAACGACCGTGAAACTGGATTATCGGACATCACTCGCGATAAATAATATTCTTAATCTAACTTCTTATCGATAAGACACATCTCGGGAACAAACTTGCCGTTCAGAAGTAATTTCTAGTTTTAAAAGTGGTTAAATACATTAAAATTTATTTTATCGGAATTTTTAGGTCAGTAAATTTGTAGCAGCGTATTTATCTGGCTGATTGGCAGCAGTGCATTCGGTATAGATTGCAACACGTAAAAAGTGTAAGAAAAAGTTATAATGGTGGTAGTGATAAATGAATTCTGTCACAAGTGATATATGTACTAGAAAAATTAAAAATTAGAAACGTAAAAACTTATTCGAAAACGGCTCTGGCGTATCATATGTAAATTTAAATATTTGCTTTAAAACCTAGATATAGTATTAAGTTTTTCTCTTTATCAGTACTCACTTCTTGGTATAAATTGCAGTATGATTTATTCAAATTTTACTTTATTTAAGGACGTATTATGAGATATTTACTTTTCATGGTTTTATTTTGCTTTTTATTATAATTAGAAAATTATCTACACCAAATAGATGCATCAGGTAAAGTTTCTCATTAGCAACTAATTGCTTTATCTGGATTTGCAAATGCTAAATTCACGACTGAAATATTGTAATTAATCGTAGTCTTTGAGAGTTATGCGGTGTTTAAACTCTGTATTGTCTCTTTTATAGAGAAGAATACACATTTTTGAAAATGCTTCTTATAGAATGGGCAGTGATTTAAGAAGAAACACTAAATCTACCGGGTGGTCCAATAAGCCGATCTCTCGGCTATATATCAGAAACTATTCATGTTATAACTTTAGGACAAAAAATTCCTTAGTAAAAGTGACCAAGAGAAATCGCTGGAAATAACTTTCAAGTGTCTGGGTTAACCGCTAGGGGGAGTAACCTATGAAGAAAAATTTGAAAACCAGTTTTTTGTGAAATATGCCCAATTATACCAAGTGTTAAATAAGTAAACTAGAAAGAGACCTAAATTCCGCACAAAGTTGTTCAAGTACTTTTTTTTTATTTTTTCAAATAAAGGGCGGGGGAACGTGGGAAAGTAGTGTGGATAAATACAACTTGTGGTTTGGATCAACCGATTTTAACAAAATTAGTGTCATTAGAAAGAGTGTGAATAATTTGATTAACATCTACTTTAAAACAATTGCATTTAGTTTTAATTGTCATGGGTAGAGGGTACTTTCAAATAGAAAAAATTAAAATTTGTTTTTTTTTCAAAACGTTTAATGGAAACACCTATTTATTGTAAATTAACGTTTGTTACATCCTGTGACGATAATATATTTTATCGTCTAGAGTACGCCTATGTGTTAAACAAAACATGTTTTTGTTCCGTCTCGAATAGTATAAAAGTCGAAACTGAAAGACAACTAACCATTCTCGAGGCGTTGAGTTGAGAATATCTGACCTTGGGGACAGGTGCGTTGAACGTGTCCCAAATCCTTCCGAACCCAGTCGATCTGGCGCGTTGAGCGAGATTGAAAATCCTTCCTCTGACGGCGTTGAACGATATTGGCGTATTCGTTCTATCTGGTGTGTTGAACTAGATAGACACCCTTATCCCTGTCCAAGTACTCGTACTGCGTTGAGGTACGAGTACGACTTCAATTCCTCGATCGCCGTATTTTGGTATCGTCACACCCATCTATCGAAATAAATAAATAGTACGTCTTTGTATTCGAACATTGTATTTAGTAGGTACTTAACGATAATTACTTTTTTATTTGTATATGTAAACCCGAAATAAATGCCATACGATCGAATCCTGTTTTTCTCTGGCTGAATTATACTACCTGACATCACAATCCAATTGCAGTAATCCAGCCTTGCACCAAAATCTCTCTTATGTAAAGCTTGGTGGAGAACTATATGATAAGGATGCAGTCTAAAAAACAGAACAACAAATATTGGTGAAAAAGAAACCAGGTGTTTCACAAGATAAATCGTGCATAAGTATTTTTAAGAAGCGGATAAAAGGATAAAAGCACCGTGTTGCCGTTTTTATCGGAATATTAAAATAAAAGTTGAATCTAAAGTTTAAAGGGAATTCCAAGTTTCTGACCTAAACGTTCACTTTATAATATGAAAAACCAACCTGTGATGTTTTAAAATCTTTAGGACAGTAGTTTTGGGTATGTTTAACTCTACAGAGATTTGCCGACTACTTATATGTGGATTCTGTTGAATTAAAGCAAGAACATTGATTGAGTTATCTTCGGTCATACCTCTACTACGTCGTTTAAAACAAGGACGATGAAAACTACCAGTTTCTCGTAATCTTCTTGCCATTCTTTCAAATACTTCTTTGCCATAATGTCTCCTGTCAGGAGATCTTACAGAATATATACGTGGGGCGTTAGCGGCATTTTGGTGACATTCGAAATAAACTCCAATCATATCATTCAATAACATTTGATATACTCATCACGAATTATTAGTACTGATAATTAATTACTAATATTACCAATAATAATATCTATTGAAAAAAGTGCAATCTTCAATTCAAATTATAATATAACACTTCTTAACAATGTTTTGACTGCTGTCAATAAATAAACAATATGACCCCGTCAAATTCATTGTCGTAGCCTACTTAGTTTCGAAAAAACTGTTTTTAATCATATGAAATAACAATGGTCAAAATAGGTATCGACATTAAGATTCTTCTGCTATAAAAAAATTTGAAAGTACCTACTGACTTATTTTTTTATTTAATTTATAATACAGGGTTAGTCAGTACTCTACTTACTTATCCGTTTTTATTCATATCTCGAGTTCGACAAAAGCTATTAACATGCGGTTTGCGCCATTTTGTTACGAATTTAATCCAGTTCTATTATAATTTACAATAAATAGGTGTTTCTATTAAACATTTTGAATTAAAACAAATTTAATTTTTTCTATTCGAAGGTACACTCTACCTATGACAATTAAAACTAAATGCAATTATTTTATAGTAGATGTAAATTAACGTATCTACACTCTTTCTAATGACACCAATTTCGTTAAAATCGGCTGATCTAAACCAAAGTTATAGGAATTTACCCACAAATACTTTCCCACTCTCCCCCGCCCTTTATTTGAAAAAATAAAAAAAAGTACTTAAACAACTTTGTGCGAAATTTAGGCCTCTTTCTAGTTTACTTATTTAACACTTAGTGTAATTGGGCATATTTCACAAAAAACTGGTTTTCAAATTTTTCTTCACAGGTACGTCCCCTAGCGGTTAACCCAGAAACTTATTGAACCACCCGGTACATAAGAAACACAATTTATGTATAAAAATTATTTTTATACAAAAACATTCGGCATTATTCAAAAATTGAAATAAATAAAAAGGATCTTTGTTGATAAAAAACAGTTATAACAAAATAATGTTTATGTAGTTTGTTATTAATGCCTAGTATTTGCTCTTCGGATTCTTATAATAGCCTGCATACGTCTTGAAATTGTGGTAATTAAATTTTAAAAATAAAGTTGGTCCAATTCGTCCCATATGGTCTGAAGTGTCGCATTTACTCAGGCAAGGGGCCTTGAAGCCGAACTTGAATTTGTCTTCTCAGTGTGTCCGTTGATGTTCACATGGTCCCACGGATATAAAATGGCTGTTATATAACTTTTAAAGTAAACAATTGCAACTATTGTACATAGTTTTGAGACACATCATTGTTTACAAGATTGTTCAAAATGTTTCAAAAGAAAAGAGATGTCCCCGGAGACATGGGAGAGATGAAAGTGTTTGTGCTACCACTGAGGTTAATAACTCCAGAACCACTAGAAGTGTTGCCAAGGAGTAGAAATCCTGTTATTTCCCGGAGACCAATTTCGTGGAATGAAGTTTTGTGAAGCTGCAATAAAGGCATCTCACGAAAATGATATAATAATAAAAAATATCCTTTTCACCGATAAATCGTCATTTTCAGTACGGGATCATCTGAATCCTTGGAGAACACGGTATTGTTCTCAGGAAAATGAACATCGAAGTATTGTACATCGCACCCAATGCCCTCAAAACTTAATGAATGGACCGGCATTTTATGTGACCATGTAATTAGCCCATTTTTTATTAAGGCAATTCTAAATTCAGCTAAATATCTTACTCTTTTGCAAAATAACATTATTCCAGCTATTCCGAATCTCCCAGATATACGTTTGGAAGATGTCTGGTATCAACGGGATGACTGTTCGTTTTATAATTCAACTTTTCAGAATCGCATTATAAGCGGAACAATCCAAATTAAATGGCCTGCGAGATCTCCCGATTTGGCTCACATGAATTTCTTTTTTTGGAAACATTTATTAAATCCATCATCTATGGCAACGTCGAGAGCTCACATATTCTAGTTGATTAAGAGAATAAAATAAGAAATGCATGTGCTACGATTACGCCACAACAGCCTTGAAACGTAAGAGACTAGGTTATTCTCTTGCAAAGAAGATGGTATACTTGAGCCTTTTGTTTAGTTTACTTATTATTTTGTACAATAGAATGTATTGTTTGTTTTTCAATTTCTTTAAATGAAATATTTATTTGTGTTTATCTACTTTTAGAATAATACTTTTTCTTTTTCGGTGAGCATAGTCTACAATACAATTTTTCAAAGTTTTTTAACTGAATTGCAGGAACATTAAATTACGTACGTAGATTTACGTAGCAGAGTTAATTCTCTGGATGCACATGCAATAGAATCTTAATTGATACTAAAAGTATTCCTCAGTGTATATTACCTATGTCCAGCTAAATCTTTACGTACTGTATATATATATATATATATATATATATATATATATATATATATATATATATATAACATAATCTAATACATACAGCATATATTCCATTTTTACAGTGTATTAGATACCCCAATCAACGGTCGTATTCGTTCTGACCTGTCCCATATTTAAATTTTTGATCCTAATGTAATTGAAGAATTATTAGAGTAAGAAGCATTAATTTACGTTAAATGATATTTTGCATTTTCGTTTAACTGTTTGACATTCACATACACATCAAATAAACGTAATTTATCGCACCTTCTCTGAAATTAGACGACGATATCATCTAAAAGTGAACACACCACATGGTCTCGTGTATAGAATATTGATCGGCGTATAATTTTTTATTGGTATTAGAATATGCTTCGTAACGTGCCGCAATTAAGCAATTTAGCAATAAAACGGCGAAGATATTTAATTTTTTCGTGGGTGATTTTTATTTTTGTTTTACCTAGTTCTTGTGTTAGCAATTTACAAGCGCCTGGGGCATAAAGGGTTCGTACGTTTTATGTGCAGATCTGTAAATCGTTTGGTCATCCTGAAACAGTCCATTTTTTCTTCTTTGTGCTTTCATAACAGTTTTTATTTAAAGAGATTGTTAACCTTTTGTTCAACCCCCTAATCTTCAAAGGACTGTTTCTCCTGCTCTCGTTTGTCTAGACTCTGCATCTCACTGGGTTTGGTTACCACAATCTTCTCAGAAATGTTTAGGTGCCTGGGGTTAACCACGTGAAAGTGAAAGTCAAAATTAAGTAGGAGAGACTAAACACTAACAGGATACAGCGTTATAACGTATGGTTCTAAAGTTTTGGGAAAAATTTCAAAAGCATATAACTCTGACCACAATAATCTTATATTTTTATTAAATTATTCAACCATTTTACTTAACTATCCTTATTATAAATCAAAATTAAAATGACAGACAAGGGACCATTATTTTCGATTTGCCTAATAATTCCCCTGACACTTTGCATCATCCTTTGGACGACTTCGGCGTCAATTTCTCTAATTTTTGTATATATGCGGCGTCTTAACTGTTCCTGATTTTGTACTTCCCATCCATTATTATAGACTTTCCGACTTAATATTGCCCAGAACTCTTGAATTGGAAGAGCCTGAGGTAGGTTGGGGGGATTGACTGCTTTCGGTACAAAGGTAATGTTGTTAGTTTCGTACCAGTCCCTTGTGATCCTCGCGTAATGACATGAAGCAAGATATGCACTCGCCTTAACGCACGGCAACATCTCGGAATTCTCTTTATTTGATCCTCTGTGTATTTTGGAGCTTTCCTTCTTTTCAGGTAGATAATATTGTTACTCGATAGGGTCCTGAAAACTGTAGTCTTTCCAACATGAAATCTTCTGGCCAGTTTTCGCTGTGAGACCCCAATTTTGTTCTTAGCTGCTTCAATCAGTCTTGCCTCTCTTATATGGTTCAAAATCTGCGGTCGGCCACTTTTACGCAAGTTAACACATGGTATCCCTTCTTCACATTCTCTGATTGTGCGATAAATTGTCGATTTGCTTATGTTTTAATCTCGATAAATATTAAAAATATCTCGTTTCGACATTCGCCCAACCATATTATAAACACCTAGACGAATATCAATTTTATAAGACATTTTGCAGAGCACAAACCAAAATATTCTGCTTTGTTTATTAAATGTCAATAACTGATGACATTTCAATTCCATGGCCTTCTTTGTTAAATGCATTTTGCTTCTCAATCAGATCAGGTGAAATTTTTCCCAAAACTTTAGGACCATACGTTATTTTGCGCATAACTACCCCATTTTAACCCCGTTTAAGATGAATAAACCTTACAAATAGGGCACACTATGGACTTTAATAACAATTCCACATAAAAAATATCTAAAGAAGAACTAAAATTATTATACACAAAACACCGTTTAGGCTATTCCTTACATATGGGGCGGAAATATGGACTATAACGCAGAAGGATGCAAGAATTTTGGGAATATTTGAGCGTAAAATACTTCGCAAAATATTTGGAGCCATACACGATCAAGTGCAGTGGCGCAAAAGATTTAATTTCGAATTATATTAACTATTTAATAAATCAGATGTTACGATCGATCAAAGAGAGCAGTTAGAAGGGCTGGATACATAATACGAATGACAATACGATTGCTAAGAAGCTAAGTACAGCAACACCTTGAGGAAAAAGAAATAGAGGCCAACCTCGAATTGTTGGGTGGTTAGATTATGGCCGACTTAGGGATAATAAAAATCAGAATATGGTAGCACATCGCAAGAATCCAAACAGAATGGCGACGAATCTTAAAGCAGGCCAGGATATTATTACGTGCCCTTTGTCGTAAAATAATACGCAATCTGCTGTGCATCACCTTGCCCCGAAACATCTACAATTTTACTATTGTTCAATGAATCTAATATATGTATATATATATTTAGGGATTCTACAGTATTCACTGCCTTCCCTCGCTTAACCGTTTCCATCTCTCTCTGTTGTTCCATTCTCCATCGTTTAGTCCTCTCTTACTCATGGCGTCGTCTACTTCGTTCCTCCAGGATTTTCGGGGTCGTCCTCTTTTCCTCCTTCCTATGGGGCTCCATTCGGTTATTCTCTTTATCCATCTG
The DNA here is from genome assembly GCF_040954645.1 of Diabrotica undecimpunctata. Lineage (NCBI taxonomy): Eukaryota > Metazoa > Arthropoda > Insecta > Coleoptera > Chrysomelidae > Diabrotica > Diabrotica undecimpunctata. The sequence continues at coordinate 112,238,366 of NC_092811.1, read as the reverse complement.
CTGTCGCTAGTTCTTCTTACATGCCCATACCACTTTAGTCTTTTTTGTTCTATATATGTTAGTATGTCTGTTTAGCTGACGAGGTCTGGCGAGGTCGCCAGACCTCTATCCTTTGGATTATTTTATGTGGGATCATTTAAAGAATGTTGTTTATTAAACGAAACCTGCAAATATTGAAGACTTAAAAACAAGAATTTGTAAAGAAATAAACAATATTTCTCAAGAAAGCATAAACAAGGTTCTACAAGAATTTGTACAACATTTGGGTTACTGTCAAATACAACAAGGCCTACAATTCGAACATTTAAGATTAAGTCATGCATTAATTACTGGATTACTTTCAAGTTATTTATTGTAATTTATTTATAATTTATTAATATTATAAATCAATAAAAATTAATTTTCTAAGCGCATATCTTTCAAATTATATCCGTTAGACCCCTAGTATTATACTTTTTGGAATCAGCTCATTTTTATCGATCTAAAAATGTCCTAAAATACAGGGTGTTATATTTAAAAAAGAGCCGATGACGTCATCACTGTAATGTGTATTACCTTGTATAATGAAATTTTATTGTAAAATGTAGAACATTAAATTTAAAAATCGACGTGTTTTAGATTTTTTAAAAAGGCTTTTCATTTAGGAAATATCGAATTTATTCCATAGTTTACAAACACACTGTATGGTGTAAGTTTATTATACTTTTAGTTTGAAAAGAAAAGTTTTTCTTAAAATGTTCATTTTTATTCGATTTCTTCAGTAATAAAGCGAGTAAAATAATAAAAATGTTGAAAATAAAATGAATAGACTTCATAACTCCAAAGTAATAAAGGTATTGATGTTGTAAATAAAGAACCCTTGTTTGATTTTTAATCGAGGGTAGCTTAAGCTTATTTTATGAATAATATTTACATAAAATTTTTAAAAATTATAAAAAGCTGTTACTAAATACATAGTATCATTTTATTAATTAAAATCGCTGTTTCACCGAGTTGCAGATTGATTTTCTGTATAATAAACTTTAGTACTTTTATTAATAATTGTATACAGTGTTTGAAATAATATGGATTAAGTTGTATGTTTTGTACAAGTTTCGATGGTGGTGCTTTCTTCACATTTTAAAGATTTAAAAAGTAATATCAAGTATCAAGTAGTTAGACGTCTTAATTTAAACACTTTATTGAGCAGCCATCAATTTCGCGATTTTATCTTTAAAGCAGAATATTTTTGTCTTGAATTTGAATATAGTCATAATAAGTATAAGTTTTATAAAACAATAAGGTTTTTGAAAGATTTTTTTTACAAAATGAAGCAGAATATATTAAACAGGGATATTTAGACAATATAGAACTACGATAAGAATTTAAAGAATCAGTACCAACCTTTAAAGAAAAAAAAGTAAAAAGGCAATTCGTATTCTATTTTTGCCACTTAGTTCTATTACCTTGTTTTCCATCCATGTTCCGAAATGGCTAGTCTTTTTGCACATTTTTTTGTTATGGGAGATGAAGTGCAGGTCTATCATTTCAATTCCCAATCTGAAGGGTCAGTGAAGTTTTTTACCATTTACCACCTATATCATATATATAAGGTATCCTATATCAGGACACCTTAGCCCTTTGTTCCCCGACGGGACTCTAAGGTCCCACATAATTTAAAATAAGTGGCTAAGTATAATATTTTATATTTATCAATAAATTCGTGACGGTACTCTCGAGAGTACACATTATTCTTCGACTGAGGCAACCAAGAATACGCGCTACAACACGATGATAACATTTACTTAAATGTTTTCGTTAGTGTGACGGAGCAACGACTGCGTCAGCTGTGTTGTGTGTTTTGTTAGTGTTGTTTTCTAAGTTATCAGAGGGTGGAGTATAATTTATTGTGAATTTCAGCTCACTGTTGTTTCAAACACACAAACAAATATCAGTTATTAAATTAGATTGTACAAGGAGACTTTACCAAAGCAATTTATCTACTGGACTTCTAAGTCCCGTCAGGGATTTGACAGGCATGTTACTATATATGTATTATTTATTGAAAACAGGGTGTATCTACCTAAAATAGGGAAAAGGGATCATAAAAATTGGACGTAAGGACGTTCCTATGAGTACTAAAAACTAAATGAAAATAAATTATTTAAAATATAGGCTGGTAACATTTTTTTACTTTTTTTATAGAAAAATGTATAATTGGCTACATAAAAAGCCACTCAATGATAATAAACTTTTGACTGCAGTTGAAGAAGCAGCTTTTGAACTAGCAAATCTGCCACTGGACAACGAAACGATAACAGACGAAGAGCAAAGTGACGAAGAAGATGAATATTTCGAAACCAATAACATGACAACGGTTTTTCAGGAAGTAAATTTAGACAATGAAAATGCAGATTCTGAACAGCAGGTAAATACTGGAATAGAAAATAATGTTCCTTTGCATCTCTTGAAGTTTCAGAGCCAAAGAAAAACAAAAGAGGAGGAAAAGCAGACGAGGAACAGAAACGAAAATGGAAAAAGAGAGAGCTTACTACCAACATTCCGTCATACAACTTGGATGAGAATGTGATTCAAGAACACTTTCAACACTGCTCAACTTACACTGACTACTTTCTAACAGTGTTGGGGCCAAATACTGTAAGGTACATCGTCTACCAGTCAAACTTGTATGCTACTCAACGTGGAAAGACTATGAATTTTAAAGAATGTGAACTATTGGTTTTCCTAGGACTTAACTTTTTTATGGGCTACCATACACTACCAAGTTATACACATTACTGGTTATGTGCTGAAGATCTCGGAGTAGCAATTGTAAAAAGAGTAATGCGTACGAGTCGTTTTAAGCAGTTTTTGCAATACCTGCATATAAGTGACAATTATTCCACAATACCCCTTAACAACAAAGACAAAATCTATAAGATAAGACCTTTTGTGACAGCTTTGAACGAATGCTTTGATATTTTAAATAATGGAACGAGGACTCTTACAGTTGACGAATCCATGATAGTCTTCTAAGGCCGCTCCACATTGAAGCAATTCAACCCTAAAAAACCCATTAAACGAACTATGGTGCCTGGGAGACCAAAACGGGTATATTAAAAAATTCGATGTATACCAAGGAAAAAATGAAGTAGCCGAAAAAAAGTTTCAGGATTTCGGATTGGGCGAAAGAGTTGTTTTGACTTTGACCGAAAATTATTGGGGCATTAGTCGTATAATATATTTCGACAATTACTTCACGTCAGTCTTTTTATTAGAAAAACTAAAAACTGAAAACACGTTGGCATATGGAACAGTTCAGCGTGATCGACTAGGATTACCATCAAATAATATGAAAGAAAATAAATCCTTTCGGCGAGGTGATATTGATTATAGAGGATAGAGGAGGTCAAATATGGATATATCATTCTTCAAATGTTGTGACAACAGGATAGTACATTTTTTATCCAACTTCCATGGCACAGAATTGACTACAGTCAAACGTCAACAGAAAGATAGTACCAAGATCGATATAAAGTGTCCCCAGATTGTCGATGATTATAATAAACATATGGGTGGTGTAGATCAAGCTGACAGACTTCGTCAAGCATATTGCATCAATAGGCGATCCAAAAAATGGTGGCACCGCCTATTTTTTGGATTTGTTGATATTGCATTCGTCAATAAGGATTCATGAATAAAACCAACAATCCTCTCACACAAAATAAGCGAGAATCGGCGTCTTCAGTGACACTTCGAAAGAGTCCACAAAATTCTTTGGTGTGTGCAAAACGTAGGAAATATAACTACAGTGTTTCTGACGACGTTAGACTGGGCAACCGTGGAGTGCACTGGCCAATTTTTACCCCAAAAAGAGGTAGATGCGAACAATGTTCGTCTGTTGCAATAGAGTCACGACCATATTCAAAATGTTCAAACTGTTCGGTATATCTATGTGTTAATGATAAAAAAAAATTATTTACCAAATACCATAATATTACTGAATAAACAAGTATGTAACATTGTGTAGTTGTATAAGTTACCATCACTCTCGTCCCTAACGGGACTTGTAGGTCCCGGCTCCTTACTCCTTATAAGGGGTTGTTCAAAAAATTTGAAAAAATTATTTTATACTATTTACACATCCCTTAAATCATATATTTGTACACTTTTTTCCAAAATTTCTAAGAAATCTTATTCCGGGGAACAAAGGGTTAGAGGGTGTATCAAATCAAAAACAACCTCAACTAACAGATTTGTGCATTTGTAAACTTATCTTGAACTGCTTTTAGCTTATGTATGTATTTAAATTATTTAGCACTTGCGAATTAACTTTGTACATAAAAATTTGCTAGTATTTTTAACTTCTTTAAATTTTGGCGGAGGGCCCGCTCTTTCTCCATTTTTTATTGCTTTTTAAAAATAGGACAGTTTTGTAGACAACTTATAGGCTTAGTAACGCTCCACATTTTATAAATACTTTCTACATATATATCCAGGGTATTCTTGAAACTGCACTTGTTACAAAGTAGATTTTTCGTTCTTGTTATATGTCTTTATTTCTCTGTCTTTGTATCTCTTTGTAGTTTTGCACTGTTTCTTCTTGCCAATGCATTCCTACATTCTTTATCGAACCAGTCTTGCCCTCTTTTATATTATAATTATAGTTTTAATATTATATAATTATATTATATTATATTATATTATATTATATTATAATATATTATATTATATTATATTATATTATATTATATTATATTATATTATATTATATTATATTATATTATAAGTTATAATTTATAAATAGTGAATACTTATAATTATAGTTAGTGAATCCTTGTATATTATTTTATTAATTTGTTTAAGACATTGGTATACCGGTACTGTATAATTCTTTCGGTTTTTATTTTCAATATATCCTAGTAAATGGTGTAACCACTGTTTCTTTTTAATTTTGCACATTGTTATGCACAATAAAAGCCAAATAAATTGCGTGCACTTCACGAAGGTCGTAATTCTATTGTATGTGTGGCTACATTTCTATAAAAAAGTGTATCTCACTTTAGTTTGCTAAACAATCACTTCTAAAAATAACCTGATCAATAAAAAAACTTCTGTAACAAAATAATATATGTACAATATAGATTTATTGTAAAATTTTGTGTTGAAATGTTTATGAAGAAACCACCAATTAATGACGAAGTATTAGTCACTACGAGAAATATTGTCACGCTGCCGCGTCGTTTGTTCAGTTTTCAATCAGTATTCTGTGACTTTTGTACTCGTGGTATCATCGATTTTTGAGGTTATCTTGTGAAAAACATTTATTTATTTGTTAAAATGCCCAAATACCTGAATAGTTGATGCAAAGAACTTGTGGCTTCATTAGTTAACTATTTTGAAGAAGAAATGAATAATAATGGCCCTCTGTTACCCTTTAACGCTGTGCAGGTGGTAATATTCGAATAAAATATCATTACTTTACTTAACAAAAATTTGTACTATTTTAGCGTATAGCTGCTGCTTTAAAATCAGTGTAAGAACAGTAAGCAGCATATGCCAAATGCAGAAGAAAGGTGAACAGTTCGAGTCACCAAAGAAAAAGCGTTGCACTAATAAATAACAAACACAACAACTTTAAATACAAGCTCTATTGGTGATACCATTTACAATATATACCAAAGAAGTAAGTTTGATTATAACAAATATACATTTAACATAATTTTATTTCTGTATGCTTTTAGAACAGCACGTAACAGTTCAATTCTTATGGTCTCAACTGAAAGATACAGAATTATTTAATGTTAGTACCACTTCTTTAAAAATATACGTTAAAGAACTAGGATTTGAGTGGATGAAGGGTAATCCACGACGAGGACTTATGGAATTACCTAACGTTGTTTGTAAAAGAGTACAATTATTGAGAACTTATAAAGAAGCGAAGAATGAAGGTATATACCAATTCGTGTTTCTCGATGAAACTTGGATATTTTAAAATGATATCATTGGTCATTCTGGTCATTGGCAAAATGAAAATATAAAGAGTGTTAAAACCACTAAAACGGATGGCAAAAGATTTGTTGTATTAACATAAGTTGTTATATGAACATTTAAATAATACCACTGCAGATATATTATACTCCATGCTGGAAATAAAACCGGATTTATAGAGGGTGCTGAAGCAATATTTCGTTCAAAAATTCAACTTCTGGCTATCATGGGGAAATGAACCAGGCAAATTTCTTGAAATGGTTTGAATATCAGTTGCTGCAAAACTAAGAGAATCCTTCTCTAATTGTACTTGATAATGCACCTCATCACCATATGTTATTGCATAAAACTCCGAATACAGGATGGTCAACAAGTGCTATTGAGTAGTGGTTGACAAAAAAAAACATTCCCTATCCCCATATGATGTTCAAAACACAACGGTTGCGCATTGTTTCTCAGTAAATATACAGATATATTGTTACATATAAATGTCATTTATTTTAAACATTTTTTTAGAAATAAACCATCATCTAAGTATATAGTGGACGATATGGCAGAACGGTATGAACACAGTTTTACGTCTTCCTTCTTACCATTGTATCTTTAATCCTATTAAATGAATTTGGGGCATAGCAAAAAATTATTACAATAGGCACATTGGTAGAGATGGTAACAGCGCTAACAACTGCCAAACATGTGGCATGAGGTACTTTACATGATTACTCCTGATATGTGGAAAAACTCTATCAATCATACTGAAAGAGAAATATTTAAATGGTATGAGAGAAAAAGAATATTTGATCGTCAAAAAATTAGTCTAATAATAATGAATTTTAATAGTGAAGAGAGTAACACTAATGTAAAATCAGAGTCAGAAAATGTTTAGTTCGTTGATGTTTTTTTTTAAATGTCATGTTTTGTCTTTGGAAATACGTTCATTATTAAAAAATATTTTATTTTATTGCTTGTGGTTTTATTTTGGTTATATGTATTGTTTTGTAACTCAGTAATAACCTTACCACTTTTATTGTGCAATTCCTTACTTTGTGAAATCTATTCATGAATGTAATTAATGAAAAAGAAATGAAAAAAGTACTCATTTTCAAATTTAATTTAATATAGTGTGAAATTTGCTACATTCACCTCTATTATTTACTTCAGTTCTTTTCTGTTTCTGTTCATACTTCATGAACCATCTGACAACGCTGCAAATGTTCACAATGATGACGTGAACGCAACTTTATTTGGCTTTCACTGTATGTATAATAATTATATGGTTTGGATTACTTATTTCTCAGTATAAATTTTTTTAAATGCGAATGTCCTAAGTTTGATTTTAGTATGGAAAATAAACTCATAAAAAACTGTCTTTTTGTGTTTTTTATTATTTTAATAATTATTATAATTCTTAAAGTTTGAAGCTAGCATTGTCTTATATACAATTTAATTACAAAGCTTTTATGATTTATACAAAATTATTCTAAAGCTAATAGTTCTTGAGATATATGCAAAAAAAGCAGGAAAAATATTGAATTTTTTTATTTCTTTTCATCATCATCACCGTCTTTGGCTCGACAATCCTCTGTAGATCCTGGCCTGCTTTAAGTTTAGTCGCCAGCTTTACATTAGCTCCAAATATTTTGTGAAATATTTTACGCTCGAATATTCCCAGAAGTCTTTCAGCCTTCTGCGTTAGAGTCCATGTTTCCGCCATGTATGTGAGGACCAGCCTCATCAGTGTTTTGTATATAATAATGGATATTTTTGGATATTTCTTAAGTGGAATTCTTTTTGGGGTCCATAATATGCCCTATTTGTAAGGTTTATTTGACTTTTAATTTCTTCGCTTGTTTTATTGGTAGTAGTCACTAGCGAAATAGGGTATATTAAGCTATCAACACGTTCAAATATATGACTTCCACAGGCTGTTTCCCGTTTCTCATTTGCTATAGGATCATTACTCATTAGTAACCAACATGTACTTGGTTTTGTCTTCATTGATGACTTCTTCTTCTTCAAGTGCTATCTCCGCGGCGGAGGTCGGCCATCATCATAGCTATTCGGACTTTTGAGACGGCTGCTCTGAAAAGTTCATTTGATGTACATCCGTACCACTCTCTCATGTTGCGCAGCCATGACATTCTACGCCTCCCTATGCTTCTCTTTCCTTGGATCTTTCCCTGCATAATCAGGGAAAGATCCAAGGAAATCCCTCTCCACGTGTAATATGTCCGAGATATTCTAATTTTCTTGTTTTTATTGAATTTAAAATTTCCATTTCTTTGTTCATCCTTCTCAGAACCTCTTTGTTTGTGACGTGTTCTGTCCATGATATTTTCAGAATTCTTCTGTACACCCACAGCGCATATGATTCCAGTTTTTTTATTGATGTCGCATTTAAGGTCCAAGATTTCATTCCATAAAACAAAGTTGAAAAAACATAGCACCTCGCCAACCTAACTCTTAGTTCCAGTTTTAAATCCCTGGTACATAGAACTCTTCTCATTTTGTTGAAATTTGCTCTAGCCTTTTCTATTCTTATAGATTCCTTCTAGCCTTTTCTTTTCATTGATGACTAGACAAACCTTTTTCGCTACCGTTTCCAATTCTAGGAAATATTGCTCAACATATCCCTTGCTACGTCCTATTATGTCAATATCAGCAGCGTATGCTTTCACCTATATAATCATTATCACCATTATTCTCTTTGTCTTTACCCCTATGCGGGCTCGGCTTCTCTAATTACATTTCTCCATAAGTCTATCTTGGGTCATATCAATATTAATACCCTTTACCAACATGTCTTACCTAAGCGTCTCTCCCAGATCTTTTTTGGTTTTCCTCTCCTATTACTTCCAGGAACTGGCAGATCAGCGATTCTTCGTATTAGGTGACTAATATCTCTACGTTGAACATGACTAAACCATCTTAACCAATGCTCTTTCATCTTGGCAACAATTGGTGCCACCCCTAAACTTCCCCTAATATACTCATTTCTAATTTTATCCTTTTTGTCGCTACTCATCTATCTAAGCATTCTCATTTCCGCCATGTGCATTCGTTGTTTGTCTTTCTGTTTTACTGCCCAACATTTAGTTCTATACAAAATAGCTGGTCTTATGGCTGTTTTATCGAATTTGGCCTTCAGCTTCATTGAAATTTTTTTATCACACAACACACCACTCGCTTTCTTACACTTGATCCGTCCAACCCTAATTCTATTGCATTCATCTCCATCTATTCCCCCATTACCCTATATCATTTTACCATCCAAATATATCATTCTATTAGTACTAACTCCATCTTTACATAAACATTCCAAATACTCTGTTTTCGTTCTACCAAGTTTTAAACCTTTTTCTATAACAGCTTGTCTCCACTGTCCCAGTGGAGTTTCTTTCACTATTTCGTACTAACACTACATCGTCAACATACAATAAGCACCACGGAATATTACCCTGTAGTTTCGCTGTTATCTGATCCAGAAATAATGAAAAGAAGTTAGAACTAATCCTTGGTGTAATCCCACTTTCATATGAAATTTATCAGTCCCACAAGTGCCCACCACAAAATCTCCCGAGGAACTCGAGGAATTCCTGTATTTGTTTATCAACTGCCTTATAATGAAAATTGCGTCTGTTATTGATCTGCCTTGCATAAAGCCAAACTGGTTATCGAATTTTTGAGTTTCTTCACCTATCCGTCTGTCAATAACTCGCTCCCCTATTTCCATGGTGGGACTAACTAGTTTTATTGCCCTGTAGTTTGTACATTGTTGTACATATCTCTTGTTTTTATAGACGGGTATTAATATACTGCTTCTCCGTTAGTCTAACATTTGTCCAACCTCCATAATTCTATTAAATAGACCTCTTAACTAATTTGTTCCTGTCTCTCTTAATGCTTTCCACACTTTACCAGGAATACCATCTGCTCCGTTTCACCTATATATGATAAAGAATAATTTTATCCCTGACTTTAGAGTAATCGATTCGTCACCCCATTTTCTGGTTTTGCTAATTTCGAAAATATTCCAACTATGTTTTTCTAATACTTCTTGTAGTTCTAGTAATTTTTGCTCCTTTTTTTTATATATAAGTAGCTTTCTATTTAATAAAAAAAAAAGAATTTATAGATGTACTATTTCTTATACTTTTTTATTCGATATAAATTTTTTTGTTGGTAAATTTCTAATAATAAGAACGACATATAAAGTCACAGATTGTATAGGTATGATGACTTTTCTTCATTTCATTATCTTTAGAGTAATTAGATTTGAAAGTAAAATATTTTCTTAATAAGCTACAAATCAGAATATTGTTATTCGTCTCCGCTTGTTTTAAATTAGAAAGTAAAACGTTCGTAACTACATTTTCAACTAATTCCTATCTGTTTTCTAATTAATTAATTAACGCTCATTAATTGATAAACGCTCCTGCTTGTTAATTAACAAATAATTGAATTATGTAATTTATAAACTTTCTTTTTTTCTTTCTTCCCTTCCTTTTACCCTATCAGGGTGTCGGATTTGGGCTAGCTATTTTAATTTCCATTTACCCACCTCTTCCATTCTTTTCTGTTTCCTGCCATTATTTTTAATTCCTCGAGTGATTTTTGTTTAAGTTTTCCCGCCTCTACTACTTGCTGTATCCATTTTTTTCTTGGTCTGCCTCTTTTTCTTTTTCCGATTTTTCTTGCTTCACAAATTTTTCTTGTTATTCTATTGGATTGCATCCTCATCAGATGCCCATACCAGTTCATTTTTCTCTTTGCTATTTTGTTCATTATCGGTTCCTGGTTGGCCATTCTCCTAATAGTCTCGTTGCTTAATCTATCCCATTTTGTCTTTCCAACTACCCTTCTTAGATGTCCCATCTCCATTGCGTTTATCCTGCTCTTATGTTTTTCCAGAATTGTCCAGTTTTCACTTGCATATAGCACAGTCGGTATCACTATTGTGTTATATATTTTTATTCTTGTTTCTCGTGCAAATTGTTTTTTTCCCATTATTGGGGCTAACGCATAATATAACTTGTTTGATTTCTTTGCTCTATTTGTTATTTCCCAGTCAATCTTTCCGTCATTATTTATTATACTTCCCAGGTATTCGTAAGTTGTTACTATTTCCAATTCTGAGTTTTTACATTTTATCTTTATTTGATTATCTTCCTTATCTCCTTTGCCGCTGATTATCATTATCTTACTTTTTTCCTCGTTTATCTCCATTTTTAGTTCTTCTATTTGTTCTATCCATATATCCATTAGTTTCTGCATTTTATTCTCGGAATCTGCTATTAGTACTATGTCGTCTGCATACATTAAGGACTCTATTGTTACCGGTTGTAATCTGCGGTAACCTATTATTGTCTGTAACTGATTGGTTCTGACTTTAGTATTTCTTATCAATTCGTTCATTACTATTATGAATGGCAAAGGGCTAAGACTATCTCCTTGTTTAATACCCCCTTCCAATTAAATGCTTCCGATCTTTCCCCTGTTATTTGTACCCTTCCTTTTACCTCTTTGTAAGTACTTTCTATAATTGTTATCTAAGCATTAGGTACGTTTATTTTCCTCAAGCATTTCCCTATAATATGTTTTTCTATCGTGTCAAATGCTGCTCTTAGGTATATGAATGCTAATACTAGTTTTTTCCCCGTATCTATGCTTCTTTCTATTAGGTTTCTAATAATATATATGTTGTCATTTGTCTGTCTTCCCGGTCTAACTGCCGTTTGTTCTTCTCCCAATACCATTTCTACTTCTTGTCTCAGTCTCTTCTCTATTATTTTCGTATATATTTTAAAGCATACCGATGACAGACATATTGCTCTATAGTTGTCGCAGTTTACATGTTCTCCTTTTTTGTATATTGGCACGATGATATTGTTCTACCAGTCTTTAGGGATTGTTTGTTTTTCCCACGCCTCTTTATATATTTTCCATAGGCAGTTTATTCCTTCTTCTCTCATGTATTTTACCATTTCCGGTTCAATTTCATCATCTCCACCTGCCTTGCCTATTTTTATATTTGATAATTCTTCTATTACTTCTTCTCTACTTATTTGCTCTGGCTCTTTGTCTTCTTCGCCTTCATTGATTATATTGTCTTCCTTTATCACTTCGGTATCAAATTTTTTCTCATAATATTCTTTCCATACCCTAGCTACTTGTTCTGGGCTTATTTGTATTTGGTTTGAAGTATCTCTTACTGCGTTTATTTCCTTTCGTTTTCCCTGCCTTATGTTCGTATTGTCGTCCAAAAGTTTCTATTATTTGTTATATATTCTTCCTGAAGTTCTTCTCCAAATTCTTTCCATGTTTTTGCTTTTGCTTGTGTGACTGTCTTTTTTACCAATCGTCTCTGCCTATAATATTTTTCTTTATCTTCTTCTAATCCCGTTTCGATTATGTATTTTTTCATGCTATTTTCTTCTTTTTAATTTCTGTCTTCACTTCTTTATTCCACCATCTTGTCCTTTTCAACTGTTTATTATATTTTTTGATTCCACACACTTCAGTTGCTGTTGTCTTTAATACTTCACTGTATGTATTCCATCTTTCTTCCATTGTCCATGTATCTTTTTGGCACTCTATTTGTCTCAGTCTTTTGTTAATTTCCTCCGTGTAAAATTCTCGCACACTTTCTATCTTTAGTTTGTTTACATTTACTTTCTTGTACTCTTTTCTTTCCACTTCCTTCATTTTTTCATCCTCCTGTTTTGCAGTGACCATCCTGTGTTGTGTAGACAGTTCCAGTTCCTTTTTCCGTTAAGATGTTTTTTATATTTTGTTCTAGGTTTTTCGTATAGACTACATAGTCGATTAAGCTTTTCGCATTTCTCTCTTCAGCCACAAATGTATATTTGTCGTTAATGGTTTGTTCACTGAATGTGTTTCCTATTATCAGGTCATTGGTTTGGCAGAATTCCAGCATTTTAATTCCATTTATATTTAATGTTTCTTCCCCATATTGTCCAATGCATCTTAATCCCCTGTTAATGTCCTTACCTACTCTTGAATTCCAATTGCCTAAGATTATTATTTTTTCTCTTGTCTCTCTTAATTTGTCTAATGCGTTTTGGAGTTCGTTGTAGAATTCTATCATTATCTCTTCTTTATTACCTTCTGTTGGTCCGTATATTTGTATTATTCCTATCTTGTCTTTTAGTTCTATTTGGGCTGTGATTATTCTAGATGAAACTGCTTCGTAGTTTGTTATTCTTGTAGTAATTTATAAACAAATATTGTTTTAGAACTAGTTTAACTACAAATAACTTAATTAAAGTAGATAAAAAAATTTTCACAAAAAGGTATGTTTAATGAAAATCTTTTGTAGGAACATTGTGTAATCTGTTTCTTCTTTGTATGAATCCTTATACTTTTGTTGTTCATGTTTGTTATTTATAAATTTCTTTCAGTTTTTCCAGTTCACACTCATTGCTGTCATTTTTTCAATCCTCTTTTCTCTTTTTTGTTCAATTTCGCTTATTCAATGTCTCTATTTTTTTTTATCTGCCTTTTTTTAATCTATTTGATTTTATTATTATTCTACTGGTAAAATTGTTTTGGTTTTCCCTATTATATGTATTTTTCTTGTTTGTTAATTATTTTCCATCGACTCCTGAATGTAGGTCTTTCACAATTGCTTCCACCTTTCTCTATCTTGCGCCAACCTAATTCACTGTTTGCCTGCCACTGCTCTCATGTCATCTACCCGTCTTTTTGGGTTCTTTTCGTTCTTTTATTTTTTCTTGGTCTCCATTCTAGAATTCTCTGTGTCCATCTCTTATTGTCATATCTGGTTATGTGACCGACCCAGTGCCATTTCATTTTTAAATTTCTTCCACGGTTTTCCCTATTTTTCGGTTCGTTCCATTATCATTTGCGTTGTTTCTAATTGTTTAGCCAAATTTTTGGTAAATGTAGTTACAAACTGGTAGTATTCATGTGTTATACATCTTTTTCTTTAAATTTATAAAAATGGAAGTGTTTTTTAAGTACTTTGCTAATTTACCGAACGCTGCCCATGCCAGTTGTGTTCTTATTTTGATTTCAACATTTTAGTTTATTTTTCTCAGCTTGATGACACGGTCCAGATGTACATAATGTTCGACATTTTTTATGGTATGGTTTTCTTTTTCTTCTTCTTGTTGTTGTTGTTCTTTTTATGTAGAATGACTCTTTCTGTTTTTTATGTACCTTCAGTAAGTTGTCGTTCTGTCGTTTTCGTGGTCTTTCAATTGATCGTTACCAATTTTCTCTTAAAAAGAAAGGTAAATTTCTGGGAATTAAGTCAAACTAAAAGGCATATATTGCTTACTGCATACTAAAAACAGGTGGAATAAATGCTTAAACTTTCTTAAATAAATTAATAAAGCTTAAATAAATCTTAAAGTTAATAAATTGCTCCATACAGCTTACATACGATCGATTTTGGATTACGGAAGTATAATATATGGATCAGCAAGTAATTCACTACTAAATAAAAATTCTTACGAACTTAAACTTTATGAAAGTGTTTAGGAGCCATGAGATCCACACCAGTACAAGCTCTATACTTAAAAGCTTTGAAATTTCCTCTAAATTACAGACACAGTTTCTTATCCAAAAACAAATTAATAAAATCTTACGTCAGTGTCTCTAAGAAAAGATAGTAATCTGGAATTAACATGATCTGACTAATAAATTTACATTGCATGTAACATGTTGTATGCAACCCAAATGTGCATATGTTGATTAACTGCCATAATATATCGCAGCGAACATATATGGGATGCGTGGACATTAGGGGGTCCACAGGGCTCTCCTTGTTGTAGTAGTGGATGTTGCGCAAGAGGAGCTAGATATAACCGAACAAAAAATGGGTGGATGGAGGTAATTTGTTTTACAGACTGGTTTGAGACCATATTATTACCACACGCAAGACGGCTGGAAGGTAAAAAGGTTCTGATCGGTGACAACTTGGTGTCTCGCTTTTCAGATTATGTATTACAACTGTATGAATTGCAGAACATTGAATTTTCGTGCTTTTCTAGTAATTTAACACATATGCCAGCCTTTGGATGTATCCTTTTTCAACCCATGAAAGTTTCTTGGCGAAAGATTTTGACGAAATTTAAATTGCGACACCCAAAGATTACTGGTGTACCTAAAGATTAATTTCCGTCGTTATTAAAAAAAACATTGGAATTAATGGATCAGACAATTGCAAAAACTGAGCACAAACGTGGAGACTGTAAAGAAAGTGCAATTAAGAGAGTTTTGAAAAATGGGTTCGAGGCTTGTGGCATAAATCCTTTCGATCCAAATGAAGTCTTGAGTAAAATTGCACCAATCAACCATGATGTTGATTATGTAGAACCTCTGATTAACAATAACCTCACAGACTATTTGATAAATAAGAAGTCCGAGATAGAAGTTACTAAACGTCGAAGTAAAAAAAAACTTGTAGGACACATCGCCAGAATATCAGACAACCAATGGAAAAAACGTATTTTAGAGTGGAGACCAAGGCAAGAAGCAATACAGAGCAGAGGACGCCCACCAACTAAATGGATTGACGACCTGAAACGTGTTAGCAATAAGTGGATGCAAGGCGCATAAGACAGTGACAGATGGAAAGAGCTGAGGGAGATCTATGCCCAGCAGTGAACGCATGCAGGTTGATGATGATGATGATTGGAATTAAACATTGTCTATTTATACAGAGGTAGGAGAATCCGATGAAATCGAACATGGGGTCCGATAGGGATTTATACTCTCGCCCTTGCTGTTCAACCTATACTTTGAGGAAATCTTTCAAGAATCAGTAGAGCATTTTAAAACCGGAAATTGGATTAAAGGAGAATGTATCAATAACATCAGATACACGGACGATACGGTGATATTCGCTAACAGTTATGACGTCCTCCAGTAGTTAATAAATAGGAACACAGAAGAAACGGCAATTTTGACGAATCAGTATAATCATTCAACGAATATTTTTGCACCTTGCATGGTACGCAAAAAGAGTCTTAGTAAAATATTTTGAATTGTTTCCAATCATTTTAGGGTGTAAGGGCTGATCCATAACGTACATCCGTAACCCAAGATGAACGTAATAAAGGCTTTGTAAAAAATTGTGGATCTGCTCCTCACCATATTCTCCTTATAAATCTACAAAAAATTATACCTTTTAATCAGTTTGATTCTATACTTTGCATAAATTGTTTTCAGCTAAGCTTCTTGTCAAGAATAATTCCAAGATGTTAGTATGTTAAATACGCAAAACACAAGAAATAGTCCTTTAATCTTATAATTTTTATTTTTTTTAAATAGATAAAACCTCTGTGTTTATGTATATCCTAATACATACTGGTAAATGACAACCAAAACATGTTTCTGATAAAAGTTCGATTGCATTTGCAATTAAAATGCGGAATATCAATCATGTTTATTAACGGTTACTTTATACAATATTCAGTAGAGGGCTCAGAGAATCCTAATTGAAATAGATTCCCAGAAGTTCATATTTAATTTCAAGTTTAAAATATTGCCGTTTTTCTACTTATTGTATAAGAGATGGAAATCGCCAACAAAATTTAATTTGCCTGTATGCCAATAAAGTTTTGGAACCTGCCATATAGAAATGAATCAATAATTAAAGCTGAAATATATTATTACCTACTAATTGGATATATACTCATTTTTAGAAATGTAGTTAATATTTTTTTCCTTTCAGTAATATGTATTTTTGAGTAAAAAGTAGGTTTCACTTTAATATATTTGAATGCTATAATAAATCTGCACCCTACTTCTTCTTGTAGGGCCATGAACCTGTAGTTCTTCTTGATGTGCCTATCCGTTACGAATGTTGGCGATCATCATGGCAATCTTTATCTTATCTGCAGAAGCGCGAAAAGCTGCACAGATGTTGTATTGAACCAGATTCTGAGGTTCTTTAACCAAGATGTTCTTCTTTTTCCTGGACCTCGTTTTCCAAATATTTTTCCTTATAGGATGGCTTGAAAGAGAGCATATCTGGATTCATTTCGCATAATATGTCCGAAGAATTGTAACTTTCGAGATTTTATAGTGGTCAGTACCTCTCGGTTTTTATTCATTCTTCTGAGGACCTCCTCATTTGTGACTCGGTCAGTCCACGAGATCTTAAGTATTCTCCGATATAGCCATATCTCAAATGCTTCCAGTTTTCTGCACATATCTTCGTTCAAGGTCCACGATTCAACACCATAAAAAAGGACATAGAAGACGTAGCATCGCAGCATTCTTACTTTTGTATCAATAGAGAGGTTGTGACTCTTGAAGAAGGCCCCCATTCAATTGAAAGTGGATCTAGCTTTTCCGATGCGTGCTCTAATCTCCTGGTTGTTGGTCCATTATTCATTCATAATCAACTAGACATGCGTATACATCGCAGTTGATGTCTCTACATCTCTGGAATAAGACTTTTACTGAGCTTGTAGATTCTCTTATGAATTATCTTTAGAAACAATTTTAGGAGATGACTCATGATGCTAAGAGTACATTAATCTTCGCATTTTTTGGCTCCTGGTTTATTTGGAAGTGCAATAAACTCAGATTTCAGCCATTCTGTTGGTATTTCTCCAGAGTTATATATGTTGTTGAATATCTTATGCCAAAGCTCGTTATTTATGCCTGTCCAGTTCTTTATATTTTGTAGCCTAGTTTGAGACCTACTTCTCTCTTGGTGGATGTTTCCTTGGATAATTAGTTGAGGGATTGCGTATTTTTCTCCTTTCAGGGTATGTCCCAGATATTCAATTTTTCGTAGCTTGATCAAGTTAAGTTATTCTCTCTCGGTAGTTGCCCTTCTTAAGGCTGCCTCGTTTCTCATCCTATCTGTCCATGGTATGCGAAACATTCTTTTTATGAAAAATATTATTGATTTTAATCTTACATATGGAATATCTTTTATATAAAATAATCAAATTAAAATTCTCTTATAACAACAATGGATTAAAGCGAAATGTCATATGTCAACATAACAACTTAAGACAGAATAAAATATGACATTTTTTGGCTACGACAAAAATAATATAAAACTTTAATTATTACAAATTCTTTTATTTTAATGAAAGCAAATTATTAAAAATGTCTTTATAACTTGGGAGAATTAAAATAATAAATTGTTACCTTAATTCACATAATCACTTAACTTTGTAAAGGAAAAACTTGCTACATCTCTGGGAAGCTACTTGGACAGATTTTCAAAATGGAAAACAGGAAACCATTTCCGTACTCAGGCAGACACGATTGAAACAGAAACTTGGTGGAGGAATCAAGCTGTCAACGGGAACATTCTATATAATATTGTTCTGAAGCTATTTTCTTGTGGCATTTTAAATTAATTACTATTTAACTGGGAATAAGCCACAATTAAAGGTTAAAATACGTTTATTGACGTTTCAATTTCCACTTCGGAAATCGTTCTCAAAATACAAACATTAGTAAATATTTAAATCAATTTACTAATGTTTGTATTTTGAGAACGATTTCCGAAGTGGAAATTGAAACGTCAATAAACGTATTTTAACCTTTAATTGTGGCTTATTCCCAGTTAAATAGTAATTTATTCTATATAATACTTTTCCAAAAATTCCCAGTATCTGTTCAAATCTTCCAGTGACCACTCTGACAGAACTGCCTATGCAAAGAGTATCATCACGTCCACTGGTATGAGAACATTACAAAAAAGTTGAATCGCTTGTTCGATTCAAAAATTGCCCCAGATTTTACATTTCAAATCTTTTGTTAGATTTCCTTAGCTCGACTCCATTGTAGCACGTCTGCCCTGCTTGGAACTTAAATGTCGACCCTATTTGCGTTAAATTTTACAAATTCCACGCCATAAAATAACTCTCCTCCTTGTGTTTACAAAACCTAAACAAACAAATATACCTCGGAGCCTCGTTCTAAGCGACAAAAACAACTTTTTAAATATTCCAGTTTATTGCGTTTTAACGACGAAAGACAAATAAAAACTCTTTTTTATATTAGGGGGCATCATGAAATATAATCCTCTAGGCGACAAAAACTTGTCGAAATAGATATAACAAAATAGCACGTAGTTTTTAAACCGGAGTTCTACCTGACTTTGTAACAAAAGGTTATGGGATTTAAAAGTACACATAGATAAAAAATATATCCAGCGATATTTACGCATTAAGGATTTTCGTAAAAGACAAACCCAGATTTTATGGCAATCTTTATGCGTACTGACGAGATAAACGAACAGGGACGTATTATAAAATTTAAAACGTTACAGGATTTTTTCAGGATTCGACGATAAAACTACATTTCGAAAACCTTAATTTTCTTACAGGTAGCGTCGTGAGAGTCCCCGACTCAACTCCGTACAACATAAACCTCATAAAGGTTCAATAAAGCCAATCCTTTGGAATGTGGCCGGTGTTATATATGGCATTGAAAATTATTACCCGCATGTCGATGTTGCCATTTTTGAATACTTCTCGGGTAGCCTACCAAGAAAAACGGCCCATTGGTCGTCCAAAACCACCAACATCGCGACCATCAACTTCCGTAGATCCACAGCCAGGCAGCTCGACGGTTGGTCAAAAGTTGAAACTTCCACTTCCTGAAGTGAGTTACGACGGTCAAAACCATTTCCCAATCTGGTTTGGCAAAGATGGTGGAAAGAAATGGTGCAAATTGTGCAAGAAGTCACAAACGCAGTGTGTTTTCTTAAAATGCAATCTCCATTTATGCTGTTCTTCCAACTCCAAAAACTGTTTTTTCGATTACCAAACTAAAAAATTATTCATTTCATTTATATCTTGTCATTTATCTTCATCCATTTATTATATTATTCTTTTATCTTTTAATGAACAACATTTTTTATTGATTATTCTACCTTATTTTTGTCTTATATACGTGCTCTTATATTCGGCCTAAACTGCCATGCGTGCCCTGAGGCACTGTTTTATTTTTTGTCTACCTGACATATCTGGAAACGAGCAAGCCACCTCTGGATGATTTTTTTGGGGATTTTACACGTTAATTATACTAGAAAAAAAATTGCCATTCATTTTTTTTTCACCTTGAGAGTTTTGACGGTTAGAGGGTTAATAGATACAACATCAACAATTCACATCCAAATTTGCAAAGATTTAAAAACAGAAGCATACAGATTCACCAGGAGATTATGGCAAACACACTGGAGCTCCTTAAATATCGGGACTATTTAGAAGATACCTTACAATTATACGAACAATCCATATAGGCCACACCAAACTAACACGCAGCTTCCTGATGACTTTAGATATCCGGCCTATCTGTCAAACATGATAGTGCTAACTAAGAGTGAAACACATCTTATCGAATGTCATCAATACAGTGCAGTAAGACGACAGCTAATTCTAAAATTTCAGCTAAATGATTTTTATATGACATAACTTATTA
The DNA here is from genome assembly GCF_040954645.1 of Diabrotica undecimpunctata. Lineage (NCBI taxonomy): Eukaryota > Metazoa > Arthropoda > Insecta > Coleoptera > Chrysomelidae > Diabrotica > Diabrotica undecimpunctata. Next base: position 112,217,951 of record NC_092811.1, on the reverse strand, counting down.
ATGCTACTATAGTCCGTCTAGAAATTATCCGGAATTTTATATTTTTCTTAATTTTCATAGATTTTCTTTTTGTAACAATTTAAGACAAAAGTAATGCATAAAGTAGGTTGTGCCAATAGTAGGTTATGGACAAAATCGCAAAACAACACCATCTGTTAAATATTGTTGTATGTGAACAGACTTAAGATTTGTGAAATAATGTCGCAAGTAGAAGAAAGAAAAGTGGTGGAATATTTGTATAGAAAGGGTGTCTGGAACGTTAAAAAATTAGTGCAATTGGCTGAACTCGGAAAAAGTGCAGTGTCTGAGACAATAAAGAGGATAAAAGTGGCATAGATATGAGACAGACCAGTTTCTGGTAGACCGCGTAAGATTCGCGGGAACAATTTAAATGCTTTAGTGGCTTTAGGACGATAAAATCCTCACCTAGGGTTTCGAAAATTAGCGAACAGATTTGGAAATCAAGGAAGAATAAAAGTGTGCCCAGAAACTGTCCGCATGTTACTGAAAAAGCAAGGCTACATATCAAGGAATCCAAAAAAATCCCTACAATGACACCTCTGCAAAGGCAACGAAGAATAGATTTCTGTCAACGTTTTCGAGAAGATAATTTTACTAATGCCTTTATATCTGATGAAAGTTGTTTCCAGCTTGGTGCAAATCATCTAAAAGTCCTATCTAGAAAAAAATGTTACCGTTCAAATTTTCAAATTTCCCATTAAAATAATGGTTTGGTGAGCAATATCTCAGCGTGGTGCTACACCTCTCTGTATAGTTAATGGTACTGTTGATAGTGCGAAACATTGACATCCTAAATGGTTTTCTTCTTGAAACGGCTCATGTTTTATATCCAGAGGGGTGGCGTTTTCAGCAAGATAATGCAAGATGCCATTCTTCTGCTTATACTCAAGCTTGGATACAAGAACACGAATTGGCAACAATTCAGTGGCCAGCAGCATCTGCAGATCTTAGCCCCATTGAAAACCTATGGGGATCGATGAAGATTGAAGTGGAACGAGCAGCGCCACAAAATAAAGGAGGTTTGATTCGGTCAGTTTTACAGGCCTGAGACACCATTACCGAAAATTATGGCCTTGACCTAGTTTCGGGTGTATCTGGACGTTTAGTTAAGTGTTTAGATTGAAATGGAGGTTGTATAAGTAAATGAAATGAATTATTTTTTGAAATTTTATATTTCAAATGATAGAAATAAATACCGTAAAATTGTAATTCTGCTTTATTTTTTCCGGATACTTTCTAGACGGACTATATATATATATATATATATATATATATATATATATATATATATATATATATATATATATATATATATATATATATATATAATACCTCTTATAATATTGTTTGTAATCTTCCTTCCCCATGCGAGTGGCCATATTTGCGGAGCATATAAATATAAACAAAAAAAATATTCGTTTAGATTGAATGAGGACACGTGTGCAAGGAGTCACCAGAGTAACTAAATACCTTCATTATTATTAAACTATTATTATAACATGGGGTAATCGTATACTATCCTCTTTATTGAAATAAATCTCTCAAAAGATATTTACTCACTACCATTGGACAAAAACCTTTGTTAACGTTAGTTGCCGCTACCAATAACAAAAAGGGCCGATAAACATTTTGGCCAAAAGTCCGCAGATTCGGCGTGTTAGATGCGGTAGATACACACGGCCAACTATAATCTGTAACCTTCGCTCTTCAGTTGTTATCGTGACGGCCGAGCTACAGTGCGAATAACTTACAAGTGAATTTAATTTTAAAGTTTGTCTTCTACTGACGTAAACTTCAACCAGTGTATTTTTGGGTAAAAGTTTAATTAAACTTATTTCTTTGACGATTATAAGGATAATAATTGTAGCCTTCGTTAATTTTGATATAAAGGAATTTTGTATATAAACTTTTTATAAAACAGACAAGGATAAAAAATATTATATATGATTAAAATATAGGTTTTATTTTTAATATTCTTCGTTATTTTTATTTTTATAAAATAAACAGTATTAGATATTACAAATGGCTTATCAAAAAATAAATATCTATCCTAAATGTATATTATACAAGTATTGCCTGCCTAAATGTCTTTTCCAAGTGTAATATTTGTTGTTTTGTGTTATGCGGCTGTTTTTTTTTTATAAAGGACTTACATTCACTGCTACAATTAAAATAAAATGGTTTAATTGCCAAAGTTTTCAAAATTAGCCTAAATTAGCCATAAAATCTCAACTGTTTTTTGTCTTTTGTTTACCACAGCTAGCTTTTTTGAACTCAGACATATGTTGTTAAGTGCTTAAAAGTTTGCTATGGTAGCTTTACAAGTTAATCTACTGGAAAACAAAATTAACTTATTTATATTATAAAAAAAAATAAATAAATATGTGCGTTGCTATTCATCCATAAATTGGAGTTAATTGCAATACTTGTAAATAGTATTTTAGTGTTTTAACTAATAAAGAATAAATATCAACACATGATATCTGTTCAGACAATGTATTTGACTTAGTCACTATTTAAATGGGAATAAGCCACAATTAAAGGTTAAAATACGTTTATTGACGTTTCAATTTCCACTTCGGAAATCGTTCTCAAAATACAAACATTAGTAAATTAAACAAATTTTGTTTTTTTGTTACTTAGTTAAAAATTCTTCTAATAATTTAATTTTATCTGACTCATCTATATTGACAATTCAGACATACCTTATACATTTTAAAGTAGACGACTTTAAAATGATATTGCCAATATTGTTGAGTTGCGTTCCTGGGACGACTTTACTTATAAGATAGTTCATTCGATTACATGAAATCAACTTTAACTTGAGAATATCCGTCAGAAAAGATCATAGCATGTAATTCGTCTTTAAAAAGACAAATACATGCCATGATGACAGTAGAATTCTCCTGTTAGTGATTCCATAGTAAATTATGAAGGAAAAACCAGGAAAAAACCTCATAATACTATCCCGACATGGTATTTGATCGTGCATTTAGTTTACCTTCAATAAACACCAAATTCCGATTTTATATGTTTGTTATTTAAAAAACATAAATGATGTATTCTCTATATGTTACTGACTTACCAATACTGGTATTTTCCTTTTAATAACTTCCTCTTTCAATATGGGTAACCAGATCCTACTACATTCTGCCGAGGAATTCGCGACATCATTGGTCTCATTTAGCATAATTAGAGCCGCTTCTTTGATCTTTCTCTTTTTGACTCTAAATGCACAATCAAATACTTACCGTGTCGGGATAGTATTATGAGGTTTTTTCCTGGTTTTTCCCTCATAATTTACTATGGAATCACTAACAGGAGAATTTTACTGTCATCATGGCATGTGTTTGTCTTTTTAAAGACGAATTACATGTTATGATCTTTTCTGACGGATATTCTCAAGTTAAAGTTGATTTCATGTAATCGTATGAACTATCTTATAAGTAAAGTCGTCCCAGGAACGCAACTCAACAATATTGGCAATATCATTTTAAAGTCGTTTACTTTAAAATGTATAAGGTATGTCTGAATTGTCAATATAGATGAGTCAGATAAAATTAAATTATTAGAAGAATTTTTAACTAAGTAACAAAAAAACAAAATTTGTTTAATTTACTAATGTTTGTATTTTGAGAACGATTTCCGAAGTGGAAATTGAAACGTCAATAAACGTATTTTAACCTTTAATTGTGGCTTATTCCCATTTAAATAGTGATTAATTTAAAATGCCACAAGAAAATAGCTTCAGAACAATATTAATGTATTTGACATATTAAAAAAATTGAAAACTCATGGCCAAAAAGTAAACTTTGAGGAAAGTTACAAATAACATTTTTAAACCAATACTTAAACTTAATGGTATGTAATTGGTAACTGTTAAGAGAATGAATGAACTTATTAGTCCTTTAAATATTATTCATGTATACAATTTTGGTTTTCTAAGCTTGTGGATCACATAATAATGTACTTTAAAGGGTGCTTCTTCATCTGCAAAAATATCAACCCATGGAAGGATTTTCTGTAAAACTTTGAAATATATTCAACAACATATAATCAAAATAAATTTTTGGTATTTCCAATAACTTTGATAACGGCAAAGTCCCCAAGTGAAAACTTTGACAAATAATTTTCCTTCAAAGCTTTGATTTTAAATGAATCCTTTTCAGAAAAACTTTCCCTCTATTCTGCAACGACTGTCTTGAAGTGAATAATCCGACTTTTCAGAAGATGATTCATCATGAACTTTAAAAGGTTTTTTAATATACTGATCTTTGAGCTTTTATTCTCCTGGTTAGATTCTGCTGTACCTTTTCGTTTGTGATTTGGAATCTCTACTTGAAGATCTACAACTGCGACACTTTTGTCAGCAAGGATCCCAATATTTTGCCTTTTCTGTGGTTTGTCAGATCGTCTCATAGCTTCCATGTACTGTTTGAAGCTGGCATCCTAGGAGCCTGAAGCTGAATTCCTAATTAGTGGAATAATGCCACATTTTTTAAAACGGGAAACAACATTAATTTCTTTTAGTGACACATATAGACGAACTATCTTAGAAGAGTTGAAAATTGATCTTTTGACAAAAATACTTTACTTTTTCATGGATTTTGCATTTTAAAATAATGGTCCTCTAATTCTATTTAAGTTGATGGAAAAAAGTTACAAGAGATTGTGTGTGGTCTGTAGAGCTGCTTTGCAAAAAAACAAATTTGACATGCTATTGACTTGATTGCAGATTTTAATGACTTTTACAGAATGTTGTGAGGCTAAGTTGCCACCTAACAAGATCTTTACTCCATCGAGGTTTGATAAATGAGTTGACTTAATGGTTTTGCCCAATCTCTAAAGCAATAGAATATGAATTAAAACATCCTGTCTTTGTTCGGTTGTATCTGGATTTTCGAGAAGATAATTTTAATAACGTCGTTATAAATGATGAAAGTTGTTTCTAGCTTGGTGCAAATCATCTAAAAGTCCTATTAAGAGAAAATGTTACCGTTCAAATTTCCAAATTTCCCACTAAAATAATGGTTTGGGGAGCAATATCTCAGCGTGGTGCTACACCTCTCTGTATAATTAATGGTACTGTTCTTCTTCTTCCAGTACCGTCTCCACTAATAAAGGTTGGCTATAACCATTGCAAATTCGTCTCTATCTTCTGCTTTTCTTAAGAGCGTCTGTGTGTTTAACCCGGTCCAGTCGCGAATGTTTTTCAGCCAGGATATTTGTCGTCTACCAGGACCCCCTTTTCCTTCGATTTTACCCTTCATAATCAGCTGCAACAACTCGTACTTATCATTTCTAAGTCTTCTTCTTAACATGCCATACACCAAAGTGCGTAGGCGACTATCTCATTACTAGAATTCTGTTCTTGGCGGCGTGACACAGCTCGCCTGTATTGTGTATTCCTGTCCATTCTTTAATATTCCTTAACCAGGATAATTGTTTGCGGCCGGCTCCTCTCCTACCTTCGATCTTCCCTTGTAGGATTAACTGTGGTATTTCATATTTTGCTCCTCTCAATATGTGCCCAAGGTAACCAATCTTGCGTTTTTTAATTAATTCAAAGAGTTCTCTTGCCACGCCGGCTCTCTTAAGGACGTCATCGTTTCGAACTCTATCCACCCAAGGTATGCGCATCATTCTTCTCAATGACCACATTTCAAATGCTTCAAGTTTGTTGATAGATGTTTTTTTCAAAGTCCACGTTTCCATGCCATAAAGCAAGATGGACCATATGTAGCACTTGACCATTCTGTAGCGTATTTCGAAATTTAGGTTTTGATTACATAGGAGCGGTCTGAATTTCACAAAAGCTTGTCTTGCCATTTGTATTCGGGGTTTTATCTCTTGTTGTGGATCCGATTGGTCATTGATTGTGGTGCCAAGGTATTTAAAAGTTTTCACGCGTTTTATGCGATCGTCACCTATGCATATTATCGGGTTTTCTGGAGGGTTTCTGCTAATGACCATATATTTCGTTTTCAGAATGTTGATTTTGAGGCCATATTTTTTACCTATGCTATTCACCCTATCAAGTAAAAACTGCTGATCTTCCAAATTATCAGTTATAATCACTGTGTCGTCCGTATAGCGTAGGTTGCTAATTGGTATGCCGTTCACGTTAATGCCTAATTCCGTGTCTTCTAATGCTTCCGCAAATATATTTTCAACATATAAATTAAAAAGCATCGGAGAGAGTATGCAGCCTTGGCGGACACCTTTCCGGATTTCAAATTCATCCGTATATTGGTCTTGATCAATCCTCACCTTTGCCATTTGGTTCCAGTATAGATTCTGAATAATTCTGATCTCCTTCTGGTCAATGTTGGCCCTATGTAGTAGTTCCATCATGATATCATGTTTAACATTGTCAAATGCCTTCTCGTAGTCGATGAAGGTGAGGTAGACATCTTTTCGTTGATCTAAACAGTTTTGTATTAAGGTGTTCAAACATAAAATTGCCTCTCTTGTTCCTAGTCCTCCTTTAAAACCGAATTGTGTTGACCCGCTAAGTTCTTCTAGTATCTTGTACATTCTTGAGTGTAATATCCTAAGGAAGAGTTTCAGCAAGTGACTCATTAAACTGATTAAGCTGTGTTCATTGCATTTTGTGGCATTAGCTGTTTTTGGGATCATCACAAAGGATGACTGCAGCCATTCTCGCGGAATGTAACCAGTATCATAAATTCTATTGAAGAGCTTTACCAAGATTTCGATATTCTCCTCGTCTAGTAGTTTTATTGCTTCTATATTAATTTCATCTGGACCTGTTGCTTTATGCATCTTTGTGGTTCTAACTGCATATTCTATTTCACTTCGCATTATTGATGGCCCTGATAAGTTTTCGGAAGGAAGTTTGGGCGTTGGTTGTGTTGGTCTTTCCTCATTAAAAAGTCTTTCTGCGTATTCTTTCCACGCCATTGCTATCTCCTCTTCTGACTCTATGTATTCGTTTCTGTCGTTGCGTATTCTTGTTCTGTGGTGGCTTTTGTGTATATTCGATATTTCTTTGATCTTCTTATGTAGTCCAAAACTATCTCCTTTTTCCTGCAATTGTTATATTTCGTTGCACCTTTCCACCATCCAACGTTCTTTTGCTTTCTTAATTTTCTGGCGAATTTCTTTGTGTATCTGTTTGTATTTGTCTTGATTACGTTGTTGTTTATGTTGCCTTCGCTTTTCCATTAGGTCCATAATTTCGTCCGTCATCCATTCGTTATGCTTTCTCTTTCTGATCTGTGTTTTAACTTCCCTGTTTACTGCCCGAATCGTTCCTTTAATATCATTGACCATCTCTTCGATATCATCATTTTGTTCTATTATTCGCATTCTTTCATTAATTTGATTTGCATAACTCTTCTTCAGATTTTCGTCTCTCATCAGTTCTCTTGTATTTATAGGCGTGCTGGTGTTTGTATTTGTTCTCTTAATTTTTGCTAGTTTTAACCTCACATCCTCTATTAGCGGATTATGGTCGGATGCAATATCAGCACCTGGATATGCTGCGATTCTTTTGATAGCGTTACGAAATCTTCTGTTTATTAAAACGTAGTCAATTTGGTTTCTAATTATTCGATTTGGACGGTCTCCTGGTGATTTCCAAGTATATAACTTACGAGGTGGGAGCTGAAACCATGTGTTCATGACGACAAAACCGTTCTCCTGGCAGAATTCACACAGCAGGTCGCCTCTTTCATTTCTAACTCCAAGGCCGTACTCTCCAATTATGTCTTCATATCTTCCTTTACCCACCTTGGCGTTAAAGTCGCCCATTATTATGTTTATGTCCTCTTTCTTTGTTAGTCTTATTGCTTTTTCCAGATCTTTATAGAACATAGTTATTTTTTCTTCTGACTTATCTGCTGTTGGTGCATATGCTTGTGTCACATTTATGTTTACTGGTTTGCCTGTCATTTTGATCAACATGACTCGTTCGGAAATTGGAACAAATCTGTCACCGATTTACTGATCTTCCTGTCAAGAGCAATAGCCACTCCATGTCGGTGATGTCTATCCGTTGGGTCACTACACGAGTAATACATAGTAATCTTATCTTTCGTAACCTGTCCAGATCCAGTCCATCGGACTTCACTGACTCCCATTATATTTATTTTTAGCCGATTCATTTCCTTTATAAGGTTTTGTAGTTTTCCTGGTTCGTAAAGACTATTAACATTTCTAAGTATGTGCCCCAAATATGCTGTCTTTCGCCTTCTAATGGTGGTCAAAAGTTCTCTGTCTCTTCCCATTCTGTGCAACACCATTTCGTTCATAATATGATCGGTCCATGGTATCTTTAAAATTTTCCTAAAAAGCTTCCAGTTTTCTGTTGTACAAATGGTACTGTTGATAGTGCAAAATATTGTGATATCCTAAATGGTTTTCTTCTTGAAACGGCTCATGTTTTATATCCAGAGGGGTGGCGTTTTTAGCAAGATAATGCAAGATGGCAACAATTCCGTCGCCAGCAGCATCTCCAGATCTTAGCCCCATTGAAAACATATGGGGACTGATGAAGATTGAAGTGGAACGAGCAGCGCCACGCGATAAAGAAGGTTTGATTCGGTCAGTTTTACAGGCCTGGAACACCATTATCGCAAATTATTACCTTGGCCTAGTTTCAGGTGTACCTGGACGTTTAGTTAAGTGTTTAGATTTAAATGGAGGTTGTATAAGTAAATAAGATGAATTATTTGTTGAAATTTTATATTTGAAGTGATAGAAATAAATACCGTAAAATTATAATTCTGCTTTCTTTTTTCCGGATACTTTCTAGACGAACTATATATATTCGTGATGTATGTAAAAATAAAAATTTAATAATTTTTTACTCTTCAAAATATCCTCTCCATTTATGTCTTGGAGAAGTTTATGAACAACTACACCATTTTGAATTTCTTTATTTAGTTTTTCAGCAAAAACTCTAGTTATGCTATGCAATATTTGTTGCAATGAAGCTACTTATATGTAAAGTAAAAATATCCCTTTTTTTCCTTTTCTTACCTTTTCCATGTTCTTATCTGTTGAACCAAAATCCTTGACAACATTCCAGTAGAGTATACAATTACAAACTAAAAATTTATTTTTTTTAAATAACTTACTTTATGAGATCATTACTTTGTATACTCATCATCAAACATACCAAGTATAATATCTTTAAAGGAGAATGTATGTGTTCAAAAACATTTCACACAAAGACTGGTGTACTTATGTCTATAAATAGGAAAAATACTTTGATCAAACAAGAAGGGTGCAATTACAATAATTTCTCATGTAGCTCATAAATTTTAATTACAAAAACTATTTACTACTGTTTAGTAGTAACAATGAAACCTCAAAAATGTTTTAGATAATTTTACTATATCATTGTGGCTAACCCATATTTACTTACTTAAAATTGATTTGCTTCAAAAATTCAAAATTTGAAAATTCTGGGCGGTTGTTAATTTCAGTTGAAATTTTTTAAAGTGGGGATTACATTCTTGAAAAAAAAGCTGTGTACTGTCTGTCGTACAGATTTTTTAACTCTTTTATCGTATGTTGCAAGGATAGAAGGTTGACCGCCAATATTTTTAGGACATCTTACTGTTCCAGTCTTCTTATATTTCTACTCCAGTCACTGTGGAGGAAAAGAGGTCAATACCTCTAAATTTTTTATAACTGAATCGATTTTGCTAATAATTTGGAATTAGGCTTACCTTACCCCCCTCTTCAAAAGTTATATATGCGATAGGTGAGCTTTTTATTTTTAAGGGGTGAAATCACCCCTTATTGAAAATAATGAAAAAAATTTATATTAAAGCATTTTATGGATTTAAATCGTGTTAAATTAGGTAATTGAAATATTGTCAATTATATTAATGGATATTGTGTACATTCTCAACCCTTAAATAATCTTAAAAACCACCCCTTTTAATAAAAATAATTGTAAAAAATCGTTTAACAGGTTCAAACGCTTTTGTAGTGCATTTATATCATCTACAATGTAATTCTCTGCTTATATAAAATAATTTTGGTTGATTGCAACACTTCAACACTTAAAAACTACCCCCTATATCAAAATATATAAAAAAATCTTTTTAAACAACTTCAAAAGTTTTTAATATACATTTATATTCAAAAATTCCTTTCTTATCAATAAAATATTTTTTGATTGGTTGCTTAGTTTCAACCCTTAAAAACCACATCTATGCTCACGAAACAAATTCCCCTTTGGTAAATGTCTAAATAAAAAAATTAAGTATGCTCATGCTGTTTTTATTGTAAAAAATTATGCATGAAAATACTTTACATTAGAAAGTATACAAAATATATTTACAAAAATAAAAATTATTTACAATATATCAAATTATTCATTGTCTGAGGCGTCATTCTCGTCGTGTTCTAACTCCACCTCTTCGTCTATTGCAGGACAGTTTTGACAATTGTCGCCAGAGCATGTTCCACACGTAGCATTGCAAAATATACCTAGTGTACGACAGCCACACGCTGAGCCGCAACCCTTTTTGCAATTGCAAAAAATCAGTTTCAATAGTTCTTCTGGTGCAGGTGAACTTGTCATTTTTATTAATTGTAAAATATCATCACTCTTGAACCATCCCCAATCCGTTATATCAATCTCTTTGTTTCCAAGCCATATCTGAGTTTGTAAATAAACTCTTTTGATATGCTCATTCAGGGCACTTACAGTTGGTACAAGAGATGATAATTTAACTGCACTATTTTTAGTTGTGGCTTTAATAAACGATTCGTATCGCATTTGTTCAAGTAATGATGAATAATCTTCGACCTTATTCATTTTGTTCATGTGGGTGTCTTTGGCAAGGCCATACAGCAAAATTGTACAGTATCTCCCAGCTTCTAAAATGTCTTCGAGATCTGAAGTACTCCTGTCATTGGCACTCATTGGCGGCTTGCCCACGCAACTTCAAAGGAGTGTCGGCTCTCTGTGTTCGTTAGTTGTCTGAAGCAAATGTTCAGTTTAGAGGTGCCTATATTATATACATAACATATATATGTATGTATTATATACATATTTGTGTGAGTGTTAGTGTGTCTGTTACCAGTTTTTCGAATATACTTGAATAAAGCATTTATATATACAGAAAATAAGTTGATGCTCCAAAATATAAATAACATGCTCCAAAATTTTTTTAGAATAACTCCGTTAATTTTTAAACTACAGTGTCCATTAAAAAAATATTTTGAAGGTAATTTCAAAAGCTACAAGACTAACTAGATCAAAATATGTTAAAATTCTTTCTTTTTAAATAGTAAAGGGCCAAAGTGCTGATTACAGGTGTGTCAGCCGCTGTATCTCAAACTTCAATTGGCTATATCTCTATTATTTTTCGAGCTACAACAAAAATAAAAAAATCAAAATTTTTGTTAAGAAAAAAACTACATTTTGGTAAAAAACCATTTTTCACGTTTCTCTTATAGTTATAGATTTATTTTGAAAAATTGTAAATTTTTAGATAATTAAAAAAAAGATTTTTTAATTTAAACATGATTTTTTCAAAAAATACGCATTTTAAACAGGCTAAACTTTTAAAACTTATAAATAACACTAAAATAAAATGAATTGTAGAAGATATACGTTTAATTTCAATTCTGATCGAAATAGTGTTACTTATACTGCTCGTTTTTTTTAAAAACGCTAGAGTAATTCAAATTCTTTCCTTCGTATTTCGCTTTGTTTTAATCGAAATGGCTTTTAACATAGCTCATTTTAAAGGTTTTTTCTAGCTCTTTAAAAAGTGTTGTATGAGTTTTTTCAAAAAAGATGTCCATTTTTCGATATTTGATGTTAAATGCATCGAGTATAGTATCCCAAAAACAAAAAGTCATCTTCAAACAATCTATCGCTTAGTATTGTACTTATAAAACTTAATAAAAATACATTCTCTTTGTTTTTTTATAAGCTTTTTTTTGCTCATTATAGATTTTTCAATAAAACGCTTTGTTTTTGAGTTATTCGTACAAAATCATTGGAAAACATGTTCTTTTTTGCGAAAAGTTTACTTTTTCAAGTGCGAATAACTCAAAAAGTATTAATTTAGCGAAAAAAATGTATATGACATTTTTTGTTTAAAATTTGATTCTATATCAACTCCCGGGGTTATTTTGAGTGTAAAAAGTTCAACCTCTTAGATGGGGTGCCAACCACCCCAGGGGTAGAAGCACACATCGACACCATATAACTTATGTTTTTTGAGTAATTTACTACCCACTGTAAAAATTTCAGATAAATCGGTGCAGTTATAAAAAATTTAAAGGGAAAATGCCACAGTAACTGGACTATTCTTAATTGTTCTGTAAATAGTTGAATTCGCAACACCTAAAATTGGCACATTACTTTAGTAAGTCTTTATTTTAACTAACCTGTTGCCTGTTTTAACTTTGCTACCATGGCTGTTTTTTTCATTCCAGGATGATCAATTTTTATTTGTTTAAACATGTTTATAATGCATTGTTTTTCGTTTGATGATAAATGACCCAAATCTACTCGGCGATTTTTGTTTGGAGAAGAATAATTACCACTAGATTTTGGCAGTGAATACATATCGTTATCTTAATAACAATAATACGTCGCTAAATAGTTCTGAAAAGAACTGTTTTTTATATAAATGCAAACGAAAAATCTAAAAATTAAAGGAATAACGCAGAAAATACAAAAAATATTCGATATAAATTTTGAATTTTAAAATTTCATATGTCATTAGTGTCAAAATGTCATAATTTAATGGAGTAAACTTGCCTGCGGTTTGACCAATTACAAACAAGCATTACGGCGCGGTCAATTTGAATTGCTCCTCCGTGTTAAAAAACAAACCATAGGAGAAAGAGAATTCACACTTCACTTCTACCCAAATTAAACGAATGGCGGGTTAGCTTGTGACAAAAATTTTTTGTTAAGAATTTATTTTAATTTAAGAAGATTTAATAAATTGGATAAAATTGGTTTTTTTATCTATTAGAAGAGCGAAAGGGCATATTTTGGTTTGGGTTTTCTTGGTGAATTGTAACTCAATAAGATATAATTTTAATATTTAATATGCAGCCAGTTTGAAATCTCCTTTTATAAAATCTATACAACAGCCAAAAATTATTAAAATGTTTTATTATATCATGCTTTTTGTTTATTTCACGGATAATCTATTAATTTCCTATTTATTGAATTTATATGTTTCATGCCGAAACTCAGATAATTGTTTCAATTTATCTAAGGTCTCAGCAAATTTCACAAACCATTAACGTTTTTACTTAACTAAATCAATTTTTTGTCCAAGCCTTATCTTTATACAGGATTAAAAACCCTGGGTTTTTCTTTTTCTCACTCTCTTCTGTCTTCCTAACGAAACAGAAAATAATGGGTCCATATTTTTTTAACCATTCTACAATATAAATAATTTCTACGTATTGGAACATTAGAAGTCACAGAAGCTAGAAGCTTTATTGAGTTTATGGGTTGGTCTTTTTTTTATTTAATTCATCAGAATTTGTGGATTTATTTGGGGTTGGATTAGTTGAGAACTCCACCAGTGCCGTACATACCATAGGATTTGAACAGGTCGTTGGACCTCAACCTTATTATTTGTTGGTTAAATATTACTTCTTATTTTTGATAAATTTTCATTTTTTAAATTTTAGTAAATAACTTCCTCTTCAAGGCATTTATAGCAGGGTAGATTTGGCAGATGCTTTGACAGAAATAGCTGAAGATAAACTAGGTAAAAAGGAGAAACATAGAAAAGAATGGATATCAGATGAAACTTGGAATCTTATCGAGGAAAGAAAACAGCAGTAGAAAGATATTTTGCAAGCAAGAACTGTAGAAGAAAGAGCGAAGCGACAACAAGAATATGAAACAATAAATAAAGCAGTTAAAAGGAATGCAAGAAGAGACAAAAGAAGGTGGGCTGAAGAACTGGCAAAACAAGTTGAAACAGCTGCACAATACAACAGAACTAGAGAGCTATACCAAATTACTAGACGACTAACAAAAAATGGAGCCAACTGTTCAAATATTGTAGGATCTAAGACAGGCGAATTACTTACTACAACGAATGACTAAGTAGAGGGATGGAAAAAGCATTTTCAAATATTGTAAGATCCAAGACAGGCGAATTACTTACTACAACAAATAACTAAGTAGAGGGATGGAAAAAGCATTTTCAGGAGATGCTAGGCACGCCCAGGAAAAATGCAGATGAAATTGTCGAAAATCCGCAGAATGTAGGCTTTGGCAATCGATAACACTGCTGCCGAAATACTTAAAACTGATCCGCATCTAACTGCTGAACTTTTGCTTCCGATAGTCTGAGAGGTGAGGGAAACAAACCGCATTCTAGCGGGCTATAAAAGGGGTAAAATTATTAAGCTTCCAAAAAAGGGCAACCTCACACTGTGCAAAAATTGAACAGAAATCACCTTGTTTACCATAATAAATAAAATCTTCACGACCATCATACTTAAAAGATTAACAAACAAGATTGAATTTTGAGCTAGTCAACCAGGCTTTAGTAGCATGGTTTTTGTTAACTTCGGGCGTGCCTTTGATAGCTTATCTCATGCTGCTTTATGGAAAATTTTAGAGCTAAGAAATATCCCGCATAAAATAATTTCCATTATAAAGTCACTGTACATTGAGGCGAAATGTAGCGTGACAACCAATGGAATCAACAGCAACGAATTTGAGATACTTACTGGAGTCAGACAGGGATGCGTGCTTTCTCCGTTTCTTTTTAACATAGCAGTAGACTATGTTCTCTCCAAACTAGACTTCGACACAAGAGGGATACAATGAACGTCAACCACACCTAAACGATCTGGAATACGCTGACGATATCTGCCAGTTAGGACAAAAGTTCCAAGATGTGGCTGATCAATTGGAAACACTTTCCACTGAAGCCAATAAAGTAGGTTTGAAAATTAATATTAATAAAACCAAACCCATGAGATTAAATGCAGGAAACAACACGCTATTTACTATCAACAACATGCAGATTGAAGATGTGGAAAACTTTACGTATCTTGGAAGTGTCCTAACAGAAAGAGGAGGTACATATTCGTATGAGAATACGAGAAGCTCAGCAAGCATTCAGCATGCTCAACCTTGTTTGGGGATCTGGCGAGTATACTACAAGGACAAAGATCCGCATATTCCAATCAAATGGCATGTCTGTTCTACTCTACTGATGTGAAACCTGGAAAGTGACATAAACCCTCACAGATAAACTGCAGGTCTTTATTAATAAATGTCTTCGACGAATTGTTCGTATTTTCTGACCTAACATCATAAGAAACAAAGATCTACTACACCTTATCGAACAAAAAAGGGTAGAACATTCAATAAAGTCCAGAAAGTGGGGTTAGATTGGTCACACACGCAGAAAAAATGATTCCAGTATTGCAATGATTGTCCTAGAGTGGAATCCCCAAGGAAGAAGAAAAATAGGTCGCCCGGTACAAACTTGGAGAAGATCCATCATGGACGAGATAAGAGGTCAAGGAAAGTTGGAGTGAGGTGAAGGCCTGAGCGCAAAATGGAACCCGATGGCGCGTTTTCACTGGAGCTCTATGCTCCACTAAGGAGCTCAAGAACCTTATATATACAAGGCATTAATATTCTTTTTAATAAAAATAAAAAGAAATAAAAAATCTTTCATCTAATAATCATGTATTTATACATTTAACTATTTATATGGGGATGATGTAATATCACCCTAATCTCCCGAATTGTCAGGTATTTGTGTACACATATAACCGAAGAGTTAATTAATAATTTTTTTTTTTTGGTTTTTTAACATAGATTGGCATTTATCTCGTCAGGATAATGTCAACTTAACTCGTTTAGACACTTTAATCACAAGCCGAATTGCCGAAATACTCTTTCTAGTGGGCGAGTAAATTACTTTTGTTTAAATAAATAGTTTGTATTTTCTTCTTATTCAATTTAGTATTAGGGTATACAAATTAGTTGACAGGGTTATTGTTTTTTTTTACTTAGGTATTCTACAAACGGTACATAATAGGTGAAGGGTAATATATGATAAATTTATTGTTAATTGTATATTTTCTATATCAAAGTAGGGATTAATTGGGTTGTACCGAGTTTCTCATTATATTTTGACCCCCACTTATTTTCCTTAATTTCGGGAATACAAAAAAAAGTTTTAAATAAAAGTTGTATTATTTTATCTGTACCGACCAACAATGTAGCAACACACCAAATTTTGTATGCAGGGAGTACCCAATAAAGTGCATCTTCAATATTTCAAATGGGACACCCTGTATTGTTTTGTTAGTTTTGAGTAGCCCTACATTTACTGATTACCAATATATAACATTGTGTACCATTAGTTTTGTTTTATAATGGCATGATTGCATAGCCACCTATGGTACTACAAAAGGGTAACCATAGATAGGTGGCTATGCAACTGATATTTCAAAATGAAACAATTATTAATTTATTATAAACTGTTACTCCTCATACCGAAATGGGTTATACTGCAGATGAAAAAGTAGATATATTCTCAATTTATGTAAAAAATAATAAAAACAAGCAAGCGGCAAGAAGAGAATATATTCTGATTTAGCCAGATCGACAGACTCATTCTACAAATACATTTTTATATAATTATCGTCATGTCATAAATGAAAAATGTTTGAACGGAAGAAACGTACTATCGTAGGAAATGATGATGAAGATCTTAATACTTTGCTTTACTTTGAAGGTAAAAATTAAATACTTAAATATTAGATTAAATCCATAATAACATTTTTATTTTAGAAAATTCCGAAACTAGTCTAAACAATGCTACTAATGCATTAGAGAAAAGCCGTGCGACGATACATAGGGTTTTAAAAAAGCACAACTATAAGCCGTACAAAATATTACCGGTACAAGAACTTTCCGATGTTCATAAGAGAAAGCGTTTACAGTTCTGTCAAGACATGCTTACAAATTTGAACAATGATCCTAATTATTTTTATAACATTTTATGGACAGATGAATCAAATTTTTCAACTTCAGGTATTTTTAATAGAAGAAATAGGTATTCGTGGAAACAGAAAAATAATAGAAAAAGAAAAATTAAGCAAATAAAAAAGTCAGGAAGAAAATCAATAAATGTGTGGTGCGGAATATTTCAAAACAAAATAGCTGGACAATTGTTTTATGATTATAAATTAACTGGGGAATCATATTTGGACACAGTCATTACAGAAGTGGATGAGTTATTAAATCAAAATTTTACACAAAATCAATTAAATAGTATGATATGGCAACAAGATGAAGCACCGTCACATAATGTCGTAGCCGTTCAAGAACACTTAAATAATCAATTTAATGTGTGAATCGGCAATAAGGGTACCATTACATAACCACCAAATAGTCCCGACTGTGATAGCTTTTTGTGACTGTGTGATAGCTTTTTTTGGGGGTTTTTAAAAGATGTATTTTGATTCAAATACAAATATTAACACCATCACGGCAAAAGTTCGTGCGGAAATTGAAAATTTAAATGGTCATAATAACATAATATCTGACGCATTAGAAAATTTGAGACGAAGATATTACTTGTGCATTGATAACAGTGGAGGGCACTTTGAGCATCTTAAATGTAGTACCTATTGTATCTTAAATGCAGTAAGTATTGTAAGTGATTAATTTTGTTGACTTTCTAAATATATTTTTTTCTTATCTTAGTATAGTATGCTTATTTTAGTAATTAATGCTACACTATGTTATATATTTGTAATTAGGAAATGCAGGGCTACTCAAAACTATAAAATAATACAGGGTGTTCCATTTGAAATATTGAAGATGCATTTTATTGGGCACTCTCTGTATACAAAATTTGGTTTGGTCAAACTTTTATTTGAAACTTTTTTTTGCATTCCCGAAATTAAGGAAAATAAGTGGGGGGTCAAAATATAATGAGAAACCCTGTACATAAAATGTTTTATTAATATCATTTTCTTTTCCCTTATTTTCATAAATTAATTAAAGCAAACCTTACAGAAACATAACATACTTTGGGAAGTACCCTTGATACTTTCCTGACGCCCACAATTTTTTTTAGTTCGTTTTTTATTTCAGTACTCTTTTTTTGTCCACTTATCCTTAATTCTATCAGGTGGTCATATTCATTTCCAGGTTATTGCCTTTTAGAGGCATGCAAATTGGCCGAACCTTTCCTAAATTTAATTGGTCATCCTCTGGAATAGCCCGCTAGCCAAGCTGCATTAAGTCTCACAATATTGTATTGTGAGCATTCACCAACATCTCTTCTATTTTTGTTACATTGGCCACTACATCCGCCACCCCCAATTTCTTGTTAAATTGGTGCTTACCACACTAAAGTCCACGTTTTCAATTTTTGTTACACTTTTCTAAAAAGTCTGCATCTTAAGTCTTCTTAAGACTTGCACAACTGCGCCTGCATAATAATATAGCTATAATTGACTGGGTTATAAATTTATTTATATATTTATTTAATATTGTTATGAAGCTATTTATATTTATTTACATAGCTTTTTCTATGAGAGCAAATTAAAAGATTAGCGAAAAACTAATTTGTATTGACCTTCATAAAAATTGATTATCCTCTGACACAAATTTGGAACACATAATACTTTTTCCTGGTAATTAATTAAAGAATCCAGGGAATAAGCCACATATTTAATCAGGTAATGTGATCTTTAATAAACGGAACCCTCAGAGGCTGTCTTTAAAGATTTATGATAGTAGTCTTCGAATATTCTTTCTTACTTCGTTATTAAATAAAACTTTTATGGTTTTAAAAAAATCCATCCTAACATCATGGAATAGAATAAGATTATTTAAATTGTTAAATTTTTCGTATTTTGAATGAAGCTGTGATTGCAAATCGTTCTTAAAATTTAACATTAACATTTAACATTATTAAATTAAACAAATTTTAATAACATTTAAATAAAAATATACACATTCACAAGGTATTTTATAAATACAATTCTTTGTACTGTCTTGTTCATTCTTAGCTTTAGTTTTAGATAAAATAAAAAAAGTCTCAATATCTTTGTTATTTTGAATGTTGTTTACATGTTAAATTTATTTACTATCGGGTTAAGTTTTTCCGATAATCTTTTTATGCATGGTACTAAAGTAATTATTATTTTAATGGGAATAAGCCACAATTAATGTTTAAAATAAGTTTATTGACGTTAATTTCCACTTCGGAAATCGTTCTCAAAATACAAACATTAATAAATTAAACAAATTTTGTTTTTTGTTACTTGGTGAAAAATTCTTCTAATAATTTAATTTTATCTGATTTATTTATATTGACAATTCAGACATATATGATACAGTGGCGCACCGAGGGGGGGTTTTGGGGGGTTAAACCCCCCCCCAGGACCCTATTCCTACACTGTTACTTACACATTTTAAGGACTCAAAATGGAGGTAACATCATAAAAAAATTTTGGTGACCAACCAAACCCCCCCCCAGAGGCAAATTCTAGGTGCGCTACTGATATCATATATTTTAAAGTAGCCGACTTAAAAATGATATTGTCAATATTGCTGAGTTGCGTTCCTGGAACGACGTTATTGTAAGATAGCTCATTCGATTACATAAAATCAACTTTAATTTGAGAATATCTATCAGAAAAAATCACAGCATGTGATTCGTTTTTAAAAAGACAACCACATGCCATGATGACAGTAAAATTCTCCTGTTAGTGATTCCATAGTAAATCATAAGGAAAAAACCAAGAAAAAAATCAAAGAAACGGCCCTAATTATGCTGAATGAGACCAATTTTCAGGGGCTTGGATTACTAATAAAAGCTGCTAGAAAATATTTTTATCATTCAGGGTTTTGGATCACTAATAAAAGCTGTTAGAGACAATGTTACCAATAATGCAAGGTGTTTTTAATAGTTTATCAAAGCAGTTGTACAAAAATATGAAATTTCATTTAATCTGTTTAATACGTTTATTCTTCATTTATTATTTTGTAAGTAACTTGGAATTTTTGCATTTTTGCCACCCTGTACTAACTTAAAGCAACGTTTTATACATTTTTGGAATCAGCTTAGTAGTGGAGATCCATAGATTGAAAAAAAAAATGGTAGTTTCATTTAAAAAAATAAGAACATAAACAGAAAACACAAAGAAATAATAAAAATTTATAAACTAAGGGAAGAAACAACGAAAATAAGATACTAAGAGATGGACAATGAAGATGAAATAACAGAAACAATAGAAGAAGAATGGGGAAAATTTAAAAATGCGATGATAAAAACAGCTAAATCAATATGTGGAAATACAAGAAATAACAACAGAGGGAAACAAACATCTTGGTGGAACGATGAAGTGAAAAGAGAAATAAAAGAAAAGAAGAAATTATAAAAAGAATACATACAAGACGAAACACAACAAAAATATGAAAATTATAAGAGGCAAAGAACAAAAGTTAAAGAGATAGTTAAGAAAGAGAAAAAGAAAAGTTGGGAAAAATTTGGGGAAAAATGGAAGAAAACAGCTCAAAAAACGTAAAATTATTTTACAGAACACTGAGAAACCTAAGAAGCAACAAAGAAACGAAACTGAAACAAATAATGAACAAGAAAGGAACAATAATAAATGACGATAAGACAATATTGGAAAGGTGGAGGGAACATTTTCAGCTGATACTGAATGGAAATCAACCGTATACAATGGAGAAGGAAAGCCACAACAAGAGAGTATCCATGAGAAACACAGAAAATCCAGAAACTATAGAAAAAGAAGAACTGGAAGAAGCAATAAGAAAGATAAAGATTGGAAAAGCACCAGGAAGCGATGAAGTGGCACCAGAAATGATGAAATATAGAGGAGTAAAAGCAAAAGAAAAATTGTTATACATATATAACCTAATATGGAATAGAAAAGTAATACCCAGAGAATGGACAAATGCAGTAATTATACCTACCTATATACAAGAAAGGAAACACAAGAGACTGTAGGAACTATAGAGGTATATCACTACTATGTGTAGCAGCAAAAGTATACGAAACCATAATATAAAGGAAAATTAGAAAAGAAATAGAACATAAATTAGAGGACGTACAAAGTGGATTCAGGAAAGGACACAACACACAAGACCATTATATTCACCATGCAACAAGTAATAGAAAAAGCCTTAAAGTAAAATAAAGAAATATATCTGAGCTTTATAGACATGGAAAAAGCATTCGACTCAGTCAAAAGAAAAGATATATGGGAAAGCCTAAAGAAGAAACAAGTAAGTGAAGAACTGATAGAAGCAACAAAGAGTATATACATGAAAACAACAAATACAGTAAGAATGTTAAATATACAGTCAGAACCATTTGAAACAACTCAAGGAGTTAGACAAGGGGGAAGTCTCAGCCCAGTGCTATTCATAATTGTAATAGATGAGATAGTGAAAGAATGTAAGAAAACATTCAAGAAATACTGCATCGGTTGGAACAGAATGCAAATGATAAATGCTGAGATGTGTATATTTGCAGACGGCATAGTATTAATTGCGGAAACTGCAGAAAAACTGAAATACAACTTAGAGAAATGGAACCTAGAAGCAAGCAAATACAACTTAAACGTAAACAAAGACAAGACTCAGATGATGAAAATATCAAGGAAACAAGGGACGGAAGATCAAATAGAAGTAATGATAGACCAACAAAAAATAATACAGACAAATTCATACAAATACTTAGGAACAGTAATCAACAACAAAGGAGACATCGAGGACGATCTTAACAACAGAATGGAAAACACAGGAAAACTATTCCAAGCACTAAATAGAGGATTCCTTAATAACAAAGAAATATCAACAAAGACCAAGATGACAATATACAAAACAATATATAGACCTACAGTGACATATGGAGCAGAAAATTGGATATTAAACAAAAGACATCAGAGCAGAATTCAGGCAGCAGAGATGAAATACCCCAGAAGAACGATAGGAGTAAAAAGAACTGATAGAATCAGAAATGAAGAAATAAGAGAAAGACTCAAAATCAAACCGATACTCAAGTCAATCAAAGAGAAAAAATTGGCATGGTTCGGACGTCTAACCCGGATGGACAATAATAGACAAGTAAAAAGAGTGTGGGACGCCAAACCAATAGGGAAGAACAGAAGAGGAAGACCCATTAATGAATGGAACAGTGACATCTTGCAGATACTGCAGAGTGAGGGTAAGACTTGGCAGGAAGCAACACAAATGGCATCCAATGAATGGAGAAAGAGCTAGGACACCTCAGAAGACTGTCAAATATTGTAATTTAATGAAATGTATTTTAAACGGCCCAACACCGAAAGGTACAAATGGGTCTACTGATTAAGTAAGTATGATAACATCATCATAAGAAGGTGGTTCACCCTGTATATTGAATTATAATTTGAAAAAATAGTAAATTAAAATCAAAAATCGACCTTTTTTGGGTCGTTACTTCATGGACGCACTGTGTACGCTAAATAAATAATAAAATTACGTCATTGCTGAAAAGTTTTTTAGAGTCTTAGATACATGGATAGGAAACAATGTTGTTGACAATAATGAGCATCTATTAATTTTAAACTAAAGCTGTATTCGCGATTGAAAACAAAGTATCTGACCTCTGGCGGAATAAATTTAAACTACTAAAACTGGTATAAACAAACCAGATAGCTGTTGATTTGAATAGAATATTAAATTTCAGCATTATGACTACGTCATAGTATATTGCCAAAGAATATTCTTTATAAAGTAATATACTGTGACTACGTTAAAGTATTTTAAATCAAATCGATATTGTTCTGTTCCTCAATGCAATTCAAGATCGACAAAAGATATTTCCCTATTTCTCTTTCCTAAACTGAAAAACTTGAGGAAATCAGTAAAAAGAAAGTACTATCATACCACTATCGTACCACTATCATTAAGTCAATAACATACTGAGAATCTTCTTCTTTATGTGCCGTCTTCTACCGAAGGTTGGAGACCATCAAACGATAGGTTTCTCTGTTTTGTGCCGCATGTATTATGTTCGCAGCTTCTGGTATTTGAAACCATTCTCTCAAGTTTCTCAGCCAGGATTTGTAGATTCTCAGATACTGAGAATACATAATTTATTTTCTTGAATAACAGAAATACAAATACTTACCATGTTCGGATAGTATCATGAGGTTTTTCCTCATGATTTATTATGGAATCTTTTAAAGACAAATCATGTGCTATGATCTTTTTTGACAGGTGACTCTCCAAGTTAAGGTTGATTTCATGTAATCAAATGAACTATCTTACAATAAAGTCAAGTTCAAGTTATTTATTTATGTTAATATACAATAAAGTACTTACATATGTCAAAAAATAGTATAAAATAAAAATTAACATATTAAAAACATAAGGCATAATATAAAATAATGCATATATATTAGAAAGACAAACATTACACAGAACATTATACTCTGGGTTCCCAGGTATACACAAAATAGGATTCTGGATTCATCAATACACAAGCCAGTTCCAAACATTAAAGTTAAAATTTAAGAATTCATCACTTGAAAACTGCTTCCCCTTCAACCAATGGTCTCTTTGCTTCACGACAGTACTCAAAGATATCATTAGGCTAATTTCCATTTTTAAATTATAAAAATAACTCGTCTTAAACCAAACTAAACATGCAAAAGCAATGGTAAACATTAGACTGTTATGTTTGTTTATACCATTTATATCGGCCATGACACTGCAATCGACCTGTCCTCTATATTCAGTTTCAATCGCGAATAGATAGGACAATGATGTGTCTTTTCACAGAGACTTAAATATCTTTCAGCGCGCGAAACCTGATATGGAACGCTCCGTAGAATTTCTACGTGTACGTTTTCTTTGTCGTCAATTAATTACCGAGTATTCATCTTATTTCACAGAGACACCTACGAAATATGAGACAATTAGGACAACGAATATTTATTGTCATCGCTTAAATCTACAAAACTAATTGGTCTATATGAGAGAATGTAGTCCACCGTTTTTCCTAGTTTAAGTATAAGTATATTCATAATTGACGAGCCGATAAAATGCAAAGAAAACCTTCATTTAGAAATGCGCATTTTAATGGACCTATTTTTGTAAAAAAATATGCAAGATTATGCTTAAAATATGCAAATAATGTTTAAAATATGGAGATGATGCAAATTGTTTGTTTTAAAATTGCAACCATATTATGTCGAATATTATTTATACACTAACTAAAACTACTTTTTGAGGATTTAAAATTCTATTTATTTATTATAAAGAATCAATTACTACAACAAAAAAGGATATTGAAACTTAAAATCTGAAATATGCTTATATAATTTTTTTTTATTTAAAGAAACAAAGTCGCATCCACCCAAAGGTTATTAGCGACATTCCTGTAAGATTTGTAATAATATTAAATTTAACATTTGTAACAATCAATCATTGTAACAATTAATTACAATTTGTGAACAATTGAACATTTGTAACAATTAATTAAGTTAAATTTTGTGTAACATATTTATACATTTTAAGTAACCTAATAAATTGTTCGGAACTAAACTTTTGTTGAGAAGTGCTTTCAGATTATTTGGCAAATTGTAAGACTGTCTTTGATTTACATATTTAGGACAGTCTATCAAGAAGTGCTTTATACTGTCTACTGTATTGCAGGTTTCGCATTTTGGAGGTTCACTATTTGAGAAGAGATAGGCATGAGTATACCTACAGTGTCCAAGTCGTAGACGTGTAATAATAGTTTGGCATCTTCTACTTCTGGCTGTGGACTTCCATGAAAAAATATCACTTTTGATGGTTCTGAGTTTCGAACTAGAGTCATTCCACTCCCGATTCCACGCACTTAACACCTTATTTTTGAAATAAACTTTTAGATCGCCTGCGATACTCCGACACTCTGTTTCTGATGCGTCACTGGTGATAGCGTTACGCGCACACATTCTCAATGGGGTGTTTAGGGTATACATTTTGCATAGTTTTGACTGCGCTGAGAGAGTCAGAAAGGAACGAAAACAGTCATATTGGTTAAAGTTATATTTTTTTGGGGGATTCAGATGTTTTCTGTAGGCATATTACATCAGGAGATTATTCACTAATTACATGAGCATAGCAAGGCGATGGAAAAAACCATCAATATTCCACTGAAGTAGAGACTTGAATTTAATGTTGGCTTAACTGAGATGTGTCACTTTCCGCTTCCGATGCCTCACTGTTAATATAATTATGGATTTTTTTCCTTATGGACGTGAATTTACGTTTTATGGAGCTTTCCTTTAAATGGGGATAAACTTGACTGAGCATATGGGATCAAGCTGGTAGGTCTGTGGTATATTCTTGAATTGGGGTTATAGGATCTGTTGACCCCGTGATATTCATTAAGAGCAAGTTAAGTTGATAAACGTTTAGAGGGAAAGATAGAGGGTGATTTTCTATGAAGTTTTTAGCAGAGTCAAGTAAGAGAGAAAATGCGCATTCAGAAGTCCTTGCTGAACTAATTTTAGCTTTTTTAGATTTTGCTTGGAGTATAGGTGGTGGAAAAATGTTACATTCTTTTAAGATAGATCTGCTTCAGGTGAAATAATTTCATCAAAGTTTCCTTTTGGTTGATTAATTATGTGACTGTCCTTATTTGATGCATCTACTTTGTTCGGTATCTCCGGGATATTAGAAATAGACATTTGTTCACACTGAGAAGCGTTTGTGTCATGGGATGCTTGCAAGGATATATTTGTTGCACTGGATACCGATGCTTCATTGTTTTGGTTGGGGTTTAGTTGAGCTAGTGGTTCGGAGCAGTGTGAAGCGATGTGTCCTGGCTTCTTGCGTCTAAAGCAAACTAAACTGTCTTGAGAAATGAATATTCTATATGTCGTGTTGTCAAAAGCAAGAGTAAATGACTCTGGTAGTGTTAGATTGTGAGGACTGATATAGATTTGTCTTCGAAAACTAAGGATGTAATTGTACTCAGGCATAGAAGCACTTATTTTGAGGAAGGTCATGGAACTATGCCGATTTTTTGTAACTCATTGATTACCACGTCGTGCGGTATTGAAAGACATACGCCGGAGAGCACAAGTCGTTCTGCTGGTGTAACTAACCTTCTTGCTCTGACAATTTCACCTTGTATTTCTATTTGACCATGATTACTCATAAAATTGTCCACTATTTGTTTATTGGATAAATACATACATATGCGATTATTATCTAATCTAGAAGAGAAGATTATATTTTTCGGTTGAATTATATTTCCAAGTGGGAGAAGGTAGTCTTGAAGTTTAGTGTTTTCTAAGGCACTAAAGATAATTGCTTGGGACTTTAAAGGAAATTGCACTTTCGACGCTGCCGAAGAGTATGACTGTGATGTGTTTATTTGATTTTGATGGTCTTGTATTGTAGAACTGTTGTGTGATTCCATGTTTGAATTCATTTCGATAAATGTTTATGAAAAGTAAGTCCGACCCTGTACACCTGTTAAAACAGGTATTTCGGTCTTTACTAAAAGCGGTTATTTGCTGGTAAAACTGGATTTGTTTATTGACAACAATAACAAATAATTGCAATTTGCTGACTTTAATGCTAATTTAACTGGATATTATGTAAAGAGTTTGTACACTTACAGTTTATTTCAATATATCACTAAGATTCACAATTTATAACTTACATTAAACTTTGTTAATGTTAAAAATATTCGGAGCCCACATTGAGTACAACATTATAGTTATCGATGCAGAACCGAACTCCTTATATAATTTTACTATGTACTCATATAATAAAATAGCTACTATATTAGAAAAAACGAAAAAAACAAAAAAATGAGTTCACTGTAATATTTTAGATAGATTAAAAATTTGTTGTTTAAACTCTAAGCATTTGGAAAATAATGCTTCTAAGTATGGTGATTATGATAAGGCCAATGAATTTCATATTCAATGAATATTCATGGTAATACAGAAACTAAACTTTCGTACCGTTAGATATTAAAATACGTTTAAAACATGACATGTCAGAGCGATAATGTTTTATCTTTAAAATAAACGAGTTGACAAAGAAGGGTAAAACGTTTATAGAATATGATTACTTGATTACAGACTGATATTTCTTTTAAGTTTTATATGTATTATAACTATTTTACTTAAAAACTTCTGTTTCATTACAATTTTAGGAAATGGAAGCTATAAAATATTCTATTACCAGGCACTTTAATTTGCTAGATAAAAGCCTGATAATTTACCCATGATAACAACTATGACAATGGTCCGTCCGATTAGCCATTGATCAGAAATGTAAGACTATTACAAACTTAATTAAATTCTAATTTTTTCCTATTAGTTATTGATTAGAAACGGAAGACTATAATACTCTGAATTAAATACTAACAGCAAGGTAAGATAAAATGTCGTCTAAAAATTACATCACTAAATAAAAGGAAACATCTATTTTTACCGGAAAGTATCTATCTGTCGTCAAAGAAAAAATAATATTAATTATAGGATTTCAGTTAATATTAAAATATTCCAAACAAAACAAATAAATAAAATAAATCGAAGTTTCCCCATTGTGTATAAGACGTGGTGGGATTTAGCTATGGACTGAGACACACTTTTTGAATTATTTGTTGTGTTAATTACTTTAACAAAAAAAAACATTAAAAAACAACGAGAGGTGAAGAGTGTAAGTGTGTGTGTGTGTGTGTGTGTCTGTTCGGCTTGCAGAGATAAGAATACAGCCGAGGCAAGAAGGCCCTGCCTGTTGTAAGAGGCGACTAATGGGTAGGAGTCGAGAGGTGAAGAGTGTATTTGTGTGTGTGTGCGTGTATGTGTGTGTGCGTGTGTGCGTGTGTGTGTAAGTGTGTGTGTGTCCGTTCGGCGCGCAGAGATAAGAACACGGCCGTGGCAAGAAGGCCCTGCCTGTCGTAAGAGGCGACTAATGGGTAGGAGTCGAAAGGTGAAGAGTGTATGTGTGTGTGTGCGTGTGTACGTGTGTGTGCGCGTGTGTGAGTGTGTATGTGTATGTGTGTGTGTGTCCGTTCGGCTTGCAGAGATCAGAATACGGCCGAGGCAAGAAGGCCCTGCCTGTCGTATGGGGCGACTAATGGGTAGGAGTCGAGAGGTGAAGAGTGTATTTGTGTGTGTGTGTGTGTGTGTGTGTGTGTGTGTGTGTGTGCGTGTGTGCGTGTGTCTGTGTGTGCGTGTGTGCGTGTGTGTGTGTGAACAACATAAGGTGAATTCCCATGAAATCAAGAATCAATCTCAAATAAGTTTAATCAAATAACTAAGAATGCTTTACTTTCTTATATTAACTTAATAAAGACGGATACTTTAAAACCATTCATTAATCTAGATCCTCTAGCCCTACCAAGAGTTAGATTAACCAATAACTCGAACAGTCCATATCTTCTAGTAAGATTAAGGAAACCGGATACCTTGAAAGTCATTAAGCTACATTTTGCTTTTCTACACGACCAATTTGCTTCAGTGTGTTAAAAAGGACTCACCAGCATAAGCGTTAAACTCTTTTTTGGCTTCTGAAGGACTGTCCACTATGAGTGAATATCTACGAAAAATCCTTTTAGAATTTTACGATGCCTATGGAATTAGTTTAACTGAGGTGAAAGCAGATCGTGCTGCTTGTATGTCGTTTCCCACTTCGAAAATAATTATTCACCTGCAAAAATCAAGGAAAAGTCGTCACCGAAATTACTATCCTGTTGCATCTCCAAAACGAAATTTTAAAAAAATACGACTTGTTCTGAGGGACTAGAAACCCCAAGTTATTTTAATGATGACAACTTTAGCATGGTTCTGATCAATATTTGTTTTATAAGATATAAAACAGATGAATGATTTTTGTTTTTAGAGAAATTAGGATTTCCTCCTAAAGTTGCGGTTACCTAGCAGTGGCTTGAAATTTGTGGCATTTTTTGTAGAAAAATATACCACAATTGCTAGATGAATGGACGTTGAAAAAAAATTAGAGGCATTTGAACTGTGGATGTATCGCAGAATCCTGAGAATACCATGGACCGAGAGAGTCACAAATATCGAGGTCTTGAGAAGAATGAATAAAGAAAAGGAAGTCATATTTACGATCAAAAAACGAAAACTGCAATACTTGGGACACATTACAAGAGGCGAAAGATATGAACTGCTTCGGATAATAATGCAAGGGAAAATAGCATCAAAAAGGTCCATAGGAAGAAGACGAAACTCCTGGCTTAAGAATCTACGGGAGTGGTATAGCTGTAGCAACAACGAATTGTTTCGGTCAGCAGTTTCGAAAATACGTATAGCCCTGATGATCGCCAACCTTCGGAACGAAGATAGCACTTGAAGAAGAAGCTAGATACGATTATCCAAGCAGCTCATGGGGCACACTAATTTTTTCTACAAACAATGATTTCTCTCCGATAGCAAAAGATGACTTTCTGTTGAATGAAGCCTTTTTCAGGTTTTTTTCTAATAAATGTACCAGTGATACTATTCTTTACATTGCCACTGTTTTTTGTGACTATGCCAAAGCTTTTGATTGTGTAAATCACGATATTTTGATAAAAAACTAAATGTCTACGGAATTCGAGATATTTCTTTGAATTGGCTCCAATCTTACTTATGAAATTGGAAACAACTTTAGAGCAAATGATACTGACTTTAGTCACAAAAGCATTGTATGTGAAGTACCACAAGGTTCAGTATTGGGTCCTCTACTTTTCCTTATCTTTATAAATGATATTACTAACTTAAAAATCGATGGAAAAAATTTTCTTTTTGCTGATGATACCAGTATAAAATTTCTTGGCATTTTTATAGACAGTAACCCTAAATGGTTCCTTTATATCGATTTGTTAAATAGGAAACTAGCCTCATCCTTCTATGCAATAAGATCTGTTTCGGATGGAAAGCAATTTAGCATCTTTCAAAACAACATATGTTTTTTGTTCGAGTCTTATCTTCGATATGGTCTTCCGTTTTGGGGTTCTAGTACAGCTGCCCAATCTAATGTTATTTTTAAATTACAAAAATCACCAATATGGTATCTTTTTAACCTAACAAAAGAATATATTGTACAAGCTACTTAAAAAATCACGGAATTTTAAAGCTTCCCTTTTTATATATTCTAGAAACGGTTTTCTTAATTTGTAAACGCCTACATGTTTTTCTAGCAAGACCTAATCATGCCTACTAAAATACTAGAATAGTACTAGAATAAAATAAAATTAAATAGAATAAAATAAAGCAAAATATATTAAAATAAAATGAAATAAAGTAACATAAAATAAAATAAAATAGAATTAACTAAATTAACATAGAATCAAACGAAATAAAGCAGAATAAAAAAAAGAAAATAGAATAAAATGAAAAAGAATTAAAATTAAATAAAATACAAAAAAATATATTAAAATAGAATAAAATACAATAAAATTAAATTAAATTAATTAGAATAAAATTAAATGAAGTAGAATTACATAGAATCAAATAGAATAAAATATAGTAAAATAAAACAAAACAAAAATTAAATAAAATTATATAAAAATATAAATAAAATATAATAAAATAAAATCCTAATTTTGACGGATATTAACAGACCCGCAGTAAGCTAATTCAATTGTTTGTTCTGTCTTTTGATCTGTCTTTTATTTTCTTTTTGCTTTTTATTTTAGTTTATTGTCAAAGTTTATTGTTTTTTATGACGCACCATTAATATTTGACAGTAAACAAATGATACTCATGTCCTTTGTGACTTTATGAAAGAGAACAACAGTTCAGTACTAAAGCATTTATTGAAATAGCTCAGAGAAATTTTCTTCAACTGAATCAACAAGAAAGGATTGCGTACAATACTTTGATACAAGCTGTAAATATTGGATCTGGTAAAATTTCCTTCCTTCATGTCAGGGATGGACAGAAAAACATTACTAATTTTATTGATATTGGCATCGCAGATCGCAGTAGCTGTAATATTGGCTACATCTGGAATATCTGTAACTTTATTGGAAGGCAAACTGAATTGCAAATTTTAACTTAAACTCTCCATTAAATATACAAATTAATGAAACACCAGATTGCAACATCGCCAAAGATAGAGCAATGGCAAAGATTTTACACATATGCAAATTAATCGTTCGGATTGAATGTATATTGGCCCACAAGAGGTCATTACTTTGACAGAACTTTGAAAGATATTTGTGACAATCAAAAACATTCTTGGTTGAGCCATGATTCTATTTTCAGACTGTTTCTTATTTAATAATTAGTTTCCAATTAACTGCTGCGAACGAACTAAACGCATGCTTAACATCATATAATTTGTGCCGGCATGTAAAAACGCTTCAATTGACAAATAACATGCGAGTGTTTTTACACCAAGATCAAAGTGCAATTGAAGGGTCCAATGCATAAACCGGTCAAGTCAAATAAAGCAAAATGTTCAGGAGAAGTAAAAAACATTTTGAGCGAACACTATGAAATCATGATAAATTTTGTATTGTCTAACATTTGAAGATTATCTTGTTAACACTATTTTTTTTAAATAATAAGTTGTAAGTTAAAAAACAAAGTTATGGGTGAATAATAATTGGACTTGACTGGTTTATGCAAAGTATTCATCTTTTTTTGCGGGAAAAAATAAAACAAAATAGAATTTCATATTCAAAAAATTATTTTCTAGCAATTTATTAAATGAAATAAACAAAAGCATGGTTTCAACTAAATATTAGTGCAGAGTTGATATATTTTTCTTTACTCACTGTCACTGAATTCTGATACCGAAGTTTCCTTATTGTCTGGTGAGACGTTCTGATGGTAATTTCGGATTGCTTCATAAAAGCATTGATCACACTGTGGCACATAATTTGTTGCCAACGACATAACATGCTCGAATTTGTTCTTTTTCAGCTTTCTCATTTCAGTGTACAACTTATAGTCATGGTTTGGTAAGGTCAGGGGCTGCAAGTTCCTCTTATCTCTTATTTCAAAAGTATTGAATACAGTAAAGTTGACGGTTTCTCTACATTTAAACTTCATTTCACTATCTAATTTTTCATATCGCATGACACGATATTTTGAGATGGTAAATTGGTTGTTCTTCCGCGAAGGATTTTTTACAAAAAATTGTTGAAAATGGGTCTTAAAGTTCAGAAACATATCTTGAGTCACATTAATAACTTGAAACTTTTTGTTACTATTTTCAATAATTTTTTAGTATGATTGGGGTAAATATATCTTGTCATGTTTCCGTTTTTGTCTTTCTATTGCTCCAAAGCTTCTGTCACAGGGAAGGAAACTATGTCCGGGTTCAGGGTATGTGTGCACTATCAGTCTAAGCTTCTCAGTAGTTGCCAAAATGGTATAAAAAAACTGTACCAGTACAAAATTTTTGTTTTTGGGACGAACAGTTATCAGAAAATATGTAAATAGTGGTTACGTCTTGATTAGAATGATTATTTAAAAAATGATGTAGTTTACTAGCTACATCGTTTTGTCCTTTTGCAGCTATTGTCTCATCATAAATATAAAAATAACTTTTTCCAGTACTTCCCACATTAATACAAAAATTGTATACCCAAAGTTAAATTTTGTAGAAAACTTCACTACTCGAGGACACTGTAAGTGACAAATTTTGCTGAAAATCGAATGTTAAAACTTCTACTTGTAAATCATTCTTAGCTAAATCTGTTTTTTCTTTCATGTCTTGATAAAAAGTTTCAGCTTTTGTAATATGTAGTTTTTCTTTATTTCCAATGCT
Organism: Diabrotica undecimpunctata; assembly: GCF_040954645.1. Taxonomy (NCBI): domain Eukaryota; kingdom Metazoa; phylum Arthropoda; class Insecta; order Coleoptera; family Chrysomelidae; genus Diabrotica; species Diabrotica undecimpunctata. Next base: position 112,185,145 of record NC_092811.1, on the reverse strand, counting down.
CTTTTTTGGTCATCATTATCGGCGGCATTAATTTGATTTTGTAACTTATCACACTTCTGACAAGTATCTGACTTTGGTTTACCGAAAGATATTTTAAAGTTTTCTGTAAAACATTTTCTATAATATTCATATTTTACAATCGGTTTCATATTTTCATTTTTTAGAAGTAATTGTTCAGGTTGGTATTGTTCTAAGTACATGTGATGCATTTTTGCAATATTTAAAAGAGGCAAGAGGTAATAGTGCTGCAAGTTATCTTTCAAACTGTAATGCGATTTGTATCTTGGGTAACTAGGTATATGCTGACGTATCTTATCATCAGTGCCGACGGGTAGTTTATTAGGTCTTATTACGTGTTTTCCTCTGCCATCCACAGGAGTTCCATGTCCCATATGTAAGTAATTCTGTAAACGTTCAAGTCTTGCTTTCGAAATACCATGTAATGAAAGAAATGCCTTTTTGCAAATTTTCCGTATTGCCCCATCGCAGCGAACCTGGAACAATAAAACATTTTAAATACTTGGTAAAAGCTTAACCTCAAACAATTTATATTTCATATTTCAACCAGTAATATTACTTTGTAAGTAAATGATGATTTCTTTTTCATTACTTGGCCAAAACGTGGTCTTACTCGTTTAACTTCTAATTTGTCAATATTTCCATATAAATAAGCATCTTGGAGATCTTTTGTTCCCATGGCACAAAAATCGCCAAATATTTTGGTACAGTTTTCATGCCCAATTTCTTCAAAACACTTTAGCTTACAGTTGCAGTTAGTACCAATATGTTTTCCGGGTTTATATACACCAGCAATGGTCAAATAAGGCTCACCCTTAACTCGTTTATTTTTTCGTATGTTTCTTTTCCATGATGCTGTACGTAAAAGTCGCTTTTTTTCCTTTTTGTGTCGTATTATTAGATATTTCAGGAACATCTGACGTATTAGGGATGGCTTCAGGTTCTTTATTTTCTCCATTACAGCTAAAGGAATTATCGGATGCAGTATAGTTTGTAAGGGACTAAATTTGGTGGTTATGTTTATTTTTAATTGGAACGTAATCTTCGTCACTGGATGTATGGGTGCCTTCAAAAGGATCACTGACAGTTTCTGTATCAGAAGACATTATTTTTAACTTTAAAAGTATTAATAAACACTGTGAATTACTCAAAATAACAACACCTTGATGCCAACAACAATAACACAATGAATGATAACCTATTTGACTAAGGACTAAGAGCACTGTGCATTAACCGGTTAAGTCCTGTAGTCCAGTTACTGTGGCATTTACCCTTTAAATTTTTTATAACTGCACCGATTTATCTGAAATTTTTACAGTGGGTAGTAAATTACTTAAAAAACATAAGTTATATGGTGCCGATGTGTGCTTCTACCCCTGGAGTGGTTGGCACCCCATCTAGGAGGTTGAACTTTTTACACTCAAAATAACCCCGGGTATTGATATAGAATAAAATTTTAAACAAAAAATGTCATATAAATTTTTTTCACTAAATTAATACTTTTTGAGTTATACGCACTTGAAAAAGTAAACTTTTCGCAAAAAAGAACATGTTTTTCAATGATTTTGTACGAATAACTCAAAAACAAAGCGTTTTATTGAAAAATCTATAATGAACAAAAATAAAGCTTATAAAAAAACAAAGAGATTGTTTTTTATTAAGTTTTGATAAGTACAATACTAAGCGATTTATAATTGTTTGAAGATGACTTTTTATTTTTGGGATACTATACTCGATGCATTTAACATCAAATATCGGAAAATGGACACCTTTTTTGATAAAAACTCATACAACACTTTTTAAAGAGCTAGAAAAAACCTATAAAATGAGCTATGTTAAAAGCCATTTTAATTAAAACAAAGCGAAATACGAAGGAAAGAATTTGAATTACTCTAGCGTTTTAAAAAAAACGAGCAGTATAAGTAACACTATTTCAATCAGAATCGAAATTAAACGTATATCTTCTACAATTCATTTTATTTTAGTGTTATTTATAAGTTTTAAAAGTTTAGCCTGTTTAAAATGCGTATTTTTTGAAAAAATCATGTTTAAATTAAAAAATCTTTTTTTATAATTATCTAAAAGTTTACATTTTTTCAAAATAAACCTAAAACTATAAGAGATACGTGAAAAATGGTTCTATACCAAAATGTAGTTTTTTTCTTAACAAAAATTATGATTTTTTTATTTTTGTTGTAGCTCGAAAAATAATAGAGATATAGCCAATTAACGTTTGAGATACAGCGGCTGACACACCTGTAATCAGCACTTTGGCCCTTTACTATTTAAAAAGAAAGAATTTTAACATATTTTAATCTACTTAGTCTTGTAGCTTTTGAAATTACCTTCAAAATATTTTTTTAATGGACACTGTAGCTTAAAAATTAACGGAGTTATTCTAAAAAAATTTTGGAGCATGTTATTTATATTTTGGAGCATCAACTTATTTTCTGTATATATAAATGTTTTATTCAAGTATATTCTAAAAGCTGGTAACAGACACACTAACACTCACACAAATATGTATATAATACATACATATATATATATTTATATATATATATATATATATATATATATATATATATATAATATATATATATATATAATATATATATATATATACATATATATATATATATATATATATATATATATATAGATATATATATATATATATATATATATATGTTATGTATATAATATAGGCACCTCTAAACTGAACATTTGCTTCAGAGAACTAACGAACACAGAGAAGCGACACTCCTTTGAAGTTGCGTGGGCAAGCCGCCAATGAGTGCCAATGACAGGAGTACTTCAGATCTCGAAGACATTTTAGAAGCTGGGAGATACTGTACAATTTTGCTGTATGGCCTTACCAAAGACACCCACATAAACAAAATGAATAAGGTCGAAGATTATTCATCATTACTTGAACAAATGCGATACGAATCGTTTATTAAAGCCACAACTAAAAATAGTGCAGTTAAATTATCATCTCGTGTACCAACTGTAAGTGCCCTGAATGAGCATATCAAAAGAGTTTATTTACAAACTCAGATATGGCTTGGAAACAAAGAGATTGATATAACGGATTGGGGATGGTTCAAGAGTGATGATATTTTACAACAAATAAAAATGAAAAGTTCACCTGCACCAGAAGAACTATTGAAACTGATTTTTTGCAATTGCAAAAAGGCTTGCGGCTCAGCGTGTGGCTGTCGTAGACTAGGTCTATTTTGCAATGCTACGTGTGGATCATGCTCTGGCGACAATTGTCAAAACTGTCCTGCAATAGACGAAGAGGTGGAGTTGAACACGACGAGAATGACGCTTCAGACAATGAATAATTTGATATATTGTAAATAATTTTTATTTTTGTAAATATATTTTGTATACTTTCTAATGTAAAGTATTTTCATGCATAATTTTTTACAATAAAAACATCATGAGTATACTTAATTTTTTTATTTAGACATTTACCAAAGGGGAATTTGTTTCGTGAGCATAGAGGTGGTTTTTAAGGGTTGAAAATAAGCAACCAATCAAAAAATATTTTAAAATTAAAAGTGAAACTGGAACAAACCATGAAGTGGAAATATCCAGGAGTGGCTAGTATACCTGTTGAATACAAAGCACGTGGTGTTCGTGTGTATTAAGGTATAAAAAAATTGCTTATTACAAGCTTAAATTTTTATTTTAAGAAGATCTTTTCGGAATTAAATCATTCCATCATCAGTTAACTAAAAGAGAGAGTAAAAATACCAATATTAAAAAACACAAGTTAAAATTTAAATATATAGAAATAACACGTTGGTTTTTTACTACTTACATAAAAAGTTGTTAAAAAACATTGTATGGCCACTTAAAAAAACTTTCGAAGGACATCCGTATTAAAATATAATCCTCATGGTTTTATCAAGGTAAATGCAATAGACTTAACTTATTGATTATTAAAAACTGAAGATGGGGGCATCTTACATGACCCCCTGTAGCTGGTGAAGTTTTTTCGACTTACATTACCTCTGATCTGTTCTGGAGTCTTGGGCTAACTGATATAAAGATGGTATGAAAAATCAGTTAGTACCCATCAATGTCAAGTGGAATGATGTAGTAGGAGCAAAAGTCATTGTGCTTAAGTTTGTGAATAGGCAGTTTTTAGTGAAGTATTGTGTTTTGTGTGTAGTAAAATCAATAGCAATTTTTGGTATTTTAAAGAGGTGGTAGAATGTAAAACAATGAGTGACTGTGATGTAAAATAAATTTGGTATACCAGGGTAAGGCAAAATTTAAGTTAGGTAGTTGAAATTAATAAATCATTTGGAAGCGGTAAAGAGAATGTTATTACCTAATTGTTTCCTTGTATGAAGTAGATATAGATAAAAGTTGGTTTGAAATTTGTGGAAGATGAATCGAGGAAAAAGAAATAAAAGAAAGAGAAAGAAAATGAAGTAGGAGATGAATGTAAAGATGTAAGCTGGGGATACTGAAACTGATTGTGATAAGAGATTGATAGATGTGGTGTGAGTATTTATAAGAAAATCTGTGTGATTAGTCAGATGGTAGTTATTGGAGAGGATGGGAAATGGGATATTGGAAAAGTGATGTTAGTGTATTAATGGTGACAAGAATAGAGTTAAGTATGGCGGATTAAATAAGGTGATATTAAGATATGGGAAATTAGAAAGAAATGTAGAAGTAAGTAAAACTGGATGTGTAGTTAACAGAAAGAAAGTTAGATCAGGAAAATAATTGTCGATGAAGTGGAACAAAGTCTCTATTGATGCTGGTGTGACGATTAACACAATTGGGACTGTTTTTCTTTTCCTTGACTATTTCCAAATCCTCAAAAAGGTCAAGTTTGAGATAATCTCTACCTGGGATGTTATGAAGAAGAGAAATATCATCTGGTACCTTGATTGTGTGATTGTGATATTTGAGATGATGGGAGAAAGAAGAAGTGTTATCTAACTTAGAATGTTCAATGGCCCTGGTTACTAGAGATCTACAAGTTCTACCAATATAAGTGGCATCACAGTCAGAACATTGAAGTTTATAAACCCCACTGCGTTTGCTGAAGTCAATAGAGTCCTTACTATTGCATAATGATCTACTCAATTTATTGTTAACTTTAAAGGAAATCTTAATATTTTTAACAGAATTCAGGATAGTGTTTTTGATTGATTCGGAAAGTGTTGGACAGTGAAATGGTAATGAGAAGTAAGATGGGGAATCTGAAGTAATGTTATGGTAAGCTGATTGTTGAAGCAATTTACGTTTCTTTTTATAAATGAGTTTATGGATGATATCTGGGTTGTAGCCATTATTGAAAGCAATCTGTTTGATTATGTTTAGTTCTTGGATGTAGTTCGTGTTGGATAATGGAATGGTTTCTAACCGATGAATGAAGCTGTTGAATGCAGATAATTTGTGTGAAATGGGATGGTTAGAATTGAAATGTATGACATGATCTGTTTGTGTGGGTTTTCTGTAGATGCTATAATCAAAGACATTATTAATTCTATTGATGGAAAGGTCTAAACAATTGATGGAGAAGTTAGATTCTAATTCCATAGTGAATTTGATATTGGGGTGAATATTATTGATAGTGTTTAATAAGGAAAAAGCTGTATTTGAGTTACCTCTAATGAAAACTAAGCAATCATCAACGTAACGGAACCAGTGTAGAATTGTATTGTTAGTCATGATTTGAGTGGATTCTAGATGATTCATGAAGAGGTCAGCTAAAAAGGGGGAAAGACAACTTCCCATGGCCAAGCCATCAGGTTGTTTATAAAAAATATTATTGAAAGAAAAATAATCTTGTGATAAACAAAAGGAAAGTATTTCTATTATTGGTGTGATGACTGAGGGATTAGTTGATTTAGATGTGAAAAGGTCATGGACTAACTGAATAGTTTCAAGTTTAGGTACAGAAGTAAAGAGATTGCTAACGTCAAATGAAAGCATAGTCATATCTGGTAGGAGTTTTATGTGATTGAGTTTGGATATAAGTTGGGATGAGTTTTTGATGGAAAAAGTGGGAGAAAAACCTGTTATGTCCTTGATTACCCTGAGTATGAATTTAGAGATTATGGAGACCGGGGTGTTGATGAAACTGACTACTGGACGGATTGGAATGCCCTCTTTGTGGATTTTTGGAAGACCATAAGTCTAGGAATTAATGGGTTACTAGGGATTTTGTAATATGGTGCATGAAAATCAGTGAAAAAAGTAGAATATTTCTTTAAAAATGCTTTTTGTTTATTAATGAATCTGTTAAGTGGGTCATGTGGAAGTACTATGAAGCCATTATTATTCAAAAAGGTGGAAACTTTGTTGATGTATTCAGTGTGGTCTAGAATTACTAAGCAATTTCCTTTATCTGATTTGGATATTATTAGATTATGGTTTTTTATTTTCTTTTTTATTGAATTTAAAGTTTTTAAACTATTATGATGTGGATGATGAAAATGTGAATTGGAAGTTAAGTTTTTGTATGCAGCATGAAGTTTTTTGAAACAATTATTTCTAATGACATTTTTTTGTTGTAAAGAAATTGAAAGTTTTTCTATGATTACGTCTATTTCTATGGAAAGTTCTTGTAGGTCTATTTCAGAGATGTCTGTGGGAATAGAAAATTGAAGGCCATGATTCAAGAGTTCTAATTCATCTTGTGAGAAATTTATATTGGATAAATTTTTGATTCTAGGGTGAAATTTGAAGTTAGAAAATTTGGATCTATTATTAGAAGAATTGGTGGACACTAAATGTGACTTCTGTTGAATGAGATTGTGAAGTTTATTATTAAGTTTGAAAAATTTAACTGAAGCACAATGGTTAACTTTGTCCTGTAAAAATGTATCATGCAAAAAAGAGGTTAAGTCTAGATTATCAAAATGTTGTAAAAGTCTATTGTACATTACCTTCATATTACAATTGATGTTATCTAACTTGGAATAATGTTTGCCTATTTCTTTCCTGAGGAGTTTGGTTTGTAGTTGATTAACATATGTACTGGATACATTTTTTGATGTTTTAACTCTAGCGAATACAGGAAATACATTATTATTAATACATTGGTGAATAAACCATATGTCCAACTCTAATTGTTTCCTCCTTGTAGCCAGACGAATGTATTGGTTAGCCCAAATGACCATATCGTCAATTTAAAATTAAAAGTGAAACTGGAACAAACCATGAAGTGGAAATATCCAGGAGTGGCTAGTATACCTGTTGAATACAAAGCACGTGGTGTTCGTGTGTATTAAGGTATAAAAAAAATTGCTTATTACAAGCTTAAATTTTTATTTTAAGAAGATCTTTTCGGAATTAAATCATTCCATCATCAGTTAACTAAAAGAGAGAGTAAAAATACCAATATTAAAAAACACAAGTTAAAATTTAAATATATAGAAATAACACGTTGGTTTTTTACTACTTACATAAAAAGTTGTTAAAAAACATTGTATGGCCACTTTTCCATCAAAAACTCATCCCAACTTATATCCAAACTCAATCACATAAAACTCCTACCAGATATGACTATGCTTTCATTTGACGTTAGCAATCTCTTTACTTCTGTACCTAAACTTGAAACTATTCAGTTAGTCCATGACCTTCTCACATCTAAATCAACTAATCCCTCAGTCATCACACCAATAATAGAAATACTTTCCTTTTGTTTATCATAAGATTATTTTTCTTTCAATAATATTTTTTATAAACAACCTGATGGCTTGGCCATGGGAAGTTGTCTTTCCCCCTTTTTAGCTGACCTCTTCATGAATCATCTAGAATCCACTCAAATCATGACTAACAATACAATTCTACACTGGTTCCGTTACGTTGATGATTGCTTAGTTTTCATTAGAGGTAACTCAAATACAGCTTTTTCCTTATTAAACACTATCAATAATATTCACCCCAATATCAAATTCACTATGGAATTAGAATCTAACTTCTCCATCAATTTTTTAGACCTTTCCATCAATAGAATTAATAATGTCTTTGATTATAGCATCTACAGAAAACCCACACAAACAGATCATGTCATACATTTCAATTCTAACCATCCCATTTCACACAAATTATCTGCATTCAACAGCTTCATTCATCGTTTAGAAACCATTCCATTATCCAACACGAACTACATCCAAGAACTAAACATAATCAAACAGATTGCTTTCAATAATGGCTACAACCCAGATATCATCCATAAACTCATTTATAAAAAGAAACGTAAATTGCTTCAACAATCAGCTTACCATAACATTACTTCAGATTCCCCATCTTACTTCTCATTACCATTTCACTGTCCAACACTTTCCGAATCAATCAAAAACACTATCCTGAATTCTGTTGAAAATATTAAGATTTCCTTTAAAGTTAACAATAAATTGAGTAGATCATTATGCAATAGTAAGGACTCTATTGACTTCAGCAAACGCAGTGGGGTTTATAAACTTCAATGTTCTGACTGTGATGCCACTTATATTGGTAGAACTTGTAGATCTCTAGTAACCAGGGCCATTGAACATTCTAAGTTAGATAACACTTCTTCTTTCTCCCATCATCTCAAATATCACAATCACACAATCAAGGTACCAGATGATATTTCTCTTCTTCATAACATCCCAGGTAGAGATTATCTCAAACTTGACCTTTTTGAGGATTTGGAAATAGTCAAGGAAAAGAAAAACAGTCCCAATTGTGTTAATCGTCACACCAGCATCAATAGAGACTTTGTTCCACTTCATCGACAATTATTTTCCTGATCTAACTTTCTTTCTGTTAACTACACATCCAGTTTTACTTACTTCTACATTTCTTTCTAATTTCCCATATCTTAATATCACCTTATTTAATCCGCCATACTTAACTCTATTCTTGTCACCATTAATACACTAACATCACTTTTCCAATATCCCATTTCCCATCCTCTCCAATAACTACCATCTGACTAATCACACAGATTTTCTTATAAATACTCACACCACATCTATCAATCTCTTATCACAATCAGTTTCAGTATCCCCAGCTTACATCTTTACATTCATCTCCTACTTCATTTTCTTTCTCTTTCTTTTATTTCTTTTTCCTCGATTCATCTTCCACAAATTTCAAACCAACTTTTATCTATATCTACTTCATACAAGGAAACAATTAGGTAATAACATTCTCTTTACCGCTTCCAAATGATTTATTAATTTCAACTACCTAACTTAAATTTTGCCTTACCCTGGTATACCAAATTTATTTTACATCACAGTCACTCATTGTTTTACATTCTACCACCTCTTTAAAATACCAAAAATTGCTATTGATTTTACTACACACAAAACACAATACTTCACTAAAAACTGCCTATTCACAAACTTAAGCACAATGACTTTTGCTCCTACTACATCATTCCACTTGACATTGATGGGTACTAACTGATTTTTCATACCATCTTTATATCAGTTAGCCCAAGACTCCAGAACAGATCAGAGGTAATGTAAGTCGAAAAAACTTCACCAGCTACAGGGGGTCATGTAAGATGCCCCCATCTTCAGTTTTTAATAATCAATAAGTTAAGTCTATTGCATTTACCTTGATAAAACCATGAGGATTATATTTTAATACGGATGTCCTTCGAAAGTTTTTTTAAGTGGCCATACAATGTTTTTTAACAACTTTTTATGTAAGTAGTAAAAAACCAACGTGTTATTTCTATATATTTAAATTTTAACTTGTGTTTTTTAATATTGGTATTTTTACTCTCTCTTTTAGTTAACTGATGATGGAATGATTTAATTCCGAAAAGATCTTCTTAAAATAAAAATTTAAGCTTGTAATAAGCAATTTTTTTTATACCTTAATACACACGAACACCACGTGCTTTGTAAAAAATATTTTATTGATAAGAAAAGAATTTTTGAATATAAATGTACATTAAAAACTTTTGAAGTGGTTGAAAAAGATTTTTTTATATATTTTGACGTAGGGGGTAGTTTTTAAGGGTTGAAGTGTTGCAATCAACCAAAATTATTTTATATAAGCAGAGAATTACATTGTAGATGATATAAATGCACTACAAAAGCGTTTGAACCTGTTAAACGATTTTTTACAATAATTTTTAATAAAAGGGGTTGTTTTTAAGATTATGTAAGGGTTGAGAATGTACACAATATCCATTAATATAATTGACAATATTTCAATTACCTAATTTAACACGATTTAAATCCATAAAATGCTTTAATATAAATTTTTTTCATTATTTTCAATAAGGGGTGATTTCACCCCTTAAAAATAAAAAGCTCACCTATCGCATATATAACTTTTGAAGAAGGAGGTAAGATAAGCCTAATTCCAAATTATTAGCAAAATCGATTCAGTTATAAAAAATTTAGAGGTATTGACCTTTTTTCCTCCACAGTGACTGGAGTACTGGACTCCACCGGTTTATACAAAGTATCAAAATGCAGGCAACACATTATACGCTCTAGTATTGATATTTTTAATCCTATCGAACTGCTTTATGCACTGGAAGATGTAGAATTTTATACTGTGCATGAATAAATGCTTAACTCATTTCGCCCAAAAAGTGGACTTGCCCGGTTTATGCATTGTACCATAAAATTGTGTTTTCGAAACAGTTGTTGGATATTGGAAATGGTAAAGTCACTATCCACACCTAGACCGGATTCATTTTAATATCCAGAGATTTCTGTTACTTAACAGACTTCTTTAGGAACAGCTTCTTGAACTTTGATAAATATTTAATTTTAAGGCCATACGAAGTTCTGCGGGTCAGTTAGTATAACATAAACATAGATCCTTTATTCGCTAATAATTTAAATTCACCATGTCATCATTCAACATCTATAAACCAGTCTTCTGTTGATCTTTCCTCCATAAATCCAGACTGTCACTGCTAGTGTTAATTTCTCGTATCTCCTTTTTTTGGATAATTTTTTTATTATTTTTTAATTCTAAATCTTTAATGCTGGCGGTATCCTAAAAGTTTTTTTATTGACAATAAATATTACTATTAAAAGAATAATTTTAAAATGTAGTTGGTGTAGGATAAAGCAAAAATGAATTTAAAAGCCTCTCTAAATTTAAAATTTTATTCTTCAAGAGTTTAATAATGAATAACACGAGCACAAGATTCGTGACTTGCAGAACTTTTTCCTTGATGGACAGGATATTGATTGCAGGCTTTATGCATAACCTATAATTAATTTATGATACACATAAAATATTTAGTTCACATCAATCAAAAAATAAGATTTGTTACCGTATGAAGCCGTATTTGTTAAAACAAAAATATTTCATACACATAATTATATAATTTTAAAATATACGGCAAAAATATCATAGAAAATCATTTTAACTTTTTGTTAATTTATAATCTCTTGAAAACGTGAATTTACTATAAAAAGTTTATTTAAACGAAATGGAAAATTGCTTCATTAGTTTTAATGAATTTTTAAAAATTTTAGATTCACATTTTGTTAAAAGCTTAGAAATTTTTGTGGACATTTCAAAATTTTTCTTATTACTAAAAAAGTTTTTTAAACCTCTAAAACTTACGCAGGTTTCAAATATGCTTGCTATATTTGACACTGAAAAACTGAAGGTTTTTCTTCCTCAGGTTCAAAGTTAGAAATAGTCTTATTTCTTGTATTTCTTCTATTCAGTCGTTAATGCTTATATCTACACTTTCGGTGGCTTATCACTTGGAAAATTGGAATATTTTCCTTTTATTGAAAACCATTTTTATCTATATTACACATAAATCCGGCTTTAGCAAAGCATTTTTTTATTGTCATCGGCGAAAAAGTACGTCAAGTCACTGTAACCCATATTACAGCATTAGCTATGGTAATGATTTTGTCTACCAAAACAATGTAGGGCTTAACAGAGACTAAAGTTCATAACAACTTCGGAAACTATAAGTGAAAGATCAATTAAAGTAAACTAGCGGACCAACTCGACATCTTCTTCTTCTTCTTCATGTGCCTTGTCCGTTCCGAACGTTGGCAATCAACATGGCTATTCTGACTTTGTTTACGGCAGATCTGAATAGTTCAGCAGATGACAATCCGAACCATTGCCGCAAGTTTTGGAGCCACGAGTGTCTTCTCCTCCCTGGACCCCTTCTGCTGTCTATTTTCCCTTGAACGATCAGTTGTAGTACTCTATATTTATTATGTCTCATAACGTGACCTAAGTATTCCAACTTTCTTTTCTTTATACTTATTCCTATCTCTCTCTCTCTTTACCTATCCGGCGTAGTACCTCTTCGTTGGTCACGTGCTCAGTCCAGGATATACGTAATATACGTCGGTAAGCCCACATTTCGAAGGCCTCTACTTTTTTCATCAATGTTGCGGTCATTGTCCACGCCTCCATTCCATATAACAAAACCGACATCGACATTGAGTTTTTTAAATGAAATTTTTATTTTGCGAGAAAAATATACAATATATACAATGACCGGAAGTAAAAATATTTTTATCAATAACTCAAAAACTATAAATGATAATTTCGTGAACTTACATTTTTGAACTCTACGTTGAATTCTCTATTGATTTGACTAATAAAAACAAAACCGGAAGTCGACCTCAAAACCGGAATGCAATTTTTAGTTCATCAAATGTCGACATGGATATCATTTAGCAGTTAATTTTGCATGCTGATCACGAATCCGGTGTCAGATTTGCTCTATCTTGACGTTTTATGCGCGTTTCGGGTCACTTCCGGTGTCGGATCGCAACCGAAAGTACATATTTAGATTCGTCTCGACGAGACCTTTCGATCAATATATACATTGTGGGGTCTAAAACTTAAAGTAAATTTTAACTTCCGGTCATCTTAAAACCGGAAGTGAATTTTTGTACCAAAAGTATATCTTGACAATCTCATACGTAATACTAATAATATTCCGAAAAAATATTTTAATTATCTAATATGGTTTTTGAGTAAAGTGGTGGACAAGAAAAGGGCTTAGCGTTTTAGTATATAAGATATGTGGATATAAACTAACAGTTACACTCAATAAATACCGACTCACTGGTAAACACAAAAGACGCATTTATTTAACAGCTTCAAGAAGAGATATAAAAAAATCAATTGCGAGAAATAATAATAATGGGAGATATTAACAGTAGAAGTAAAATGGGAAGAGAAGATAAGGACGGAATTGTAGGAAATACGGAGAAGATACCACAGACAACAGAATACAATAATTTCGGATAGTACCGGTAGTAAGCTAATACGTCTATAGTTGCAGGCATTAGATTGTTTACCATCCTTACAAAAAGGAATCATAATGGCTATTTTTAGGCACTCTAAAAATATACCTTTTTCAAAAGAATCATTAATTAGTGAGACCAGGACTTCCAACACATTTTTTGTGAATTTGAGAAAATTTTTATGGATGGTCCATCAGTACTACAGGAAGATTTGCTTTGGATACTATTGATTGTTTGGATCACCTGCTATTTATCAACTGGTCTTATAAAGAATGAATTCGAGAGCTCGTTTAAATCGGAGAGATAAGAAATGGGATCTTGTTGTAACAAAATAGTTGTTGTTATATTTTTACTTTTACTAGATTTTCAGGGTTTAGAAGGAAAATTGTGTGAGCTGTGTTAGTTTTATTTCCAAGATCGTTTATTACGGACCAAGTTTCTGTTGCAACACTTTTAGGTAACTTATTATACTGCTTTTGCAACTGTTTTTAGAATAATTCTGTAGACTTTTGTAAACGTTCATACAAATTTTCTTGGATTGTTCATTTAAAACAATGCTTTTGTTAGAAAGTCGTAAGTTCTTTTTTACATTTCCAGTCTCAGTGTCGTTTCACTTAAATGATTGTCGACTACTATACTTTTTCTACTACTACTTGGGTTCTTTTGCACCCATGTACGAAAAATTGTAAGTCATTTTTCCCATGGTCTAAACATTGTCTATAAACATAGATAGACAGTTTCAAAAAACAAACAACAAAAAATACTGCAATTATAACGACCACCTCATAACAGCGAAATTTCAACACAACTCAAAATTATGTTATAATTTCACTATTTGAGAGAGTAATTCATCGTTTAAAGGCGCAGAAATGCGGAAAGACGTATGAAAATCCAGTGACGTACACTCACTTTTATTTTAACGTTAATTATATTTTATTTTTCAAATATTAATGTTCGAAATAGACCACAATATATTTATTTACAAGTTTTTACTGACGTTTCGATTTCTATATCCAAAGACCGCTTTCAAAGATATAAATGATAGTTATATTTATTTTATTTGTTTATTATTATATATTTTTATAATCTTATATTGTTTATTTTCTTTTTTTTTCTATCTTTAAAAACGGAATTGAGATCGAAACGTCAGTGTATTAAACATGTAAATAGATATATTGTGGCTTATTTCCAACTTTCTACCTAAAAATACAGAATGCCACAAACAAGAAGCTATAGAAAAATAAATATATCTATCATTTGTATGTTTGAAAACGGTCTCTTTATAGAGGTCGAAACGTCCGTAAATTAAACATTTGAATAAATATATTGTGGCTTATTTCCAACATTATTTCTAAAAATACAGAACGACAAGCGAAAAGCCATAGAAAATAAATATTACTATCATTTGTATAATTGAAAACGGTCTCTGGATATAGAGATCGAAACGTCAATAAATAAACATATGAATAAATATTTTGTGGCCTATTCCCTAAATTCCCCTAAAAATACAGAATGCCACAAACAAAAAGCTATAAAAAACAAGTAATTTTACAGAAAGTTTACTGATACCAACCGGCTATCGCGGAAGTTACGCTAAAACGTCTTTTGACTTGACCCGTCCTTAAAGAGTTACACAATGAAAGTTTTTTAAAACAAATTCCAGTTTCCACACCACCCCAGAGGTATGTCTTGTGGCGCGTAAATGGGTGTTCGCCAAGAGCCATATTGACTTATTAAATAAAATGAACAAAACACTTAAATAGTATAAAACAAAACAAACTAAAATCCTATAAAACAAAATAAAATTCTATAAAAACAAAATAAAAATAATGTTTGATGTAACAAAACATTGTATTATTCTATTTAAACACAAACACTATGCACACTTACTATGTTCTTCTCGTTTTGTTTTTGTTTCCCACATACACATACAATGTTCTTCTTTAATTATGTGGCCTATACATTTAGCCCATTTCTCTGGAGTTACATGGAGGATTGCGTGAATCGAATGTTTCTTAATTTCGTTTAATTTGAACCTTTTTTTATTGCGTGCTACTTCTCCTTTCACTTGCGCCCCGATAAGTTCAATGGGATTAATTTCGCAATGATAAGGTGGTAGACGCAGAACTTTGACACCATAATCTTTTGCAGTTCCATCTACAGCATATGTATTTAAGATATTCACTTTTCCTTAACCGTGCAATGTCAAGTAGCTAAATTTTGAGCATTGATTCTTCGTATGCAATCCCCTTTTCTGTAAGCCATTTTTGAATCCTACCTTTCAATTTCTTTCATAATCATTTGTTTTTTTCGACTTAAATTGAAGAAAACCGTTATCAAGAAACCCTGTATCACTTCCTATATGGGTGATGATTAAACGCTGTCCCTTTCCTGATGAAGCTTTTAATCCTATAGATCAGCCTTCTATAAATGTTTCGCGTTTATTTTTGACATTTAAATCTTGCCAAACAACTGTATGACCTTTGTTAATCCAGGTTTCATCCAAATAACATATTTTGCGTCCAGTGCTGCGAATTTTGCGTATTTCTTCTAAATATTTTCTTCTCCACCCAATAATATTATTTTTTTCTAATAGCATACTTTTTCTGTTGAGTTTTACATATCAAAAGTTCATTTCGCGCATGGTCCTGATTAAGACTCTACGAGATATCTTGGGTAAGGGTCATCGTTTTCGAGCTCTTGAGAAATATTTTTCAGTGTTGGAATTTCACTCCGAAAATAAAATGAATGAATTTTTCGACGTATAATATTCCTTGTCTCGTCATCCAAAACAATGTTTTTCCTACTTCTAGTTTTACCTTTTTCTTGCTTTTTATTTTCCGATGTATTTTTAAGTACACGATAAATACAGCTAACGGATACTTTTGTTAAACTGCTACAAATATCGAACGCTTGGCTAACATTTAATGCCATTTTTCATTAGACAATAAATATTAAGCAAGAGAAATTAAACATTTTTCTACTTCTAAGGACAAAAAAAGAAAGTTCACTAGCGAAACCAAATTTAAAATGATTCTGGGCAATATATTAGAAGCATTATTTGGTAAAAACATCTCATTTTTGGGGGTAAAAAAATCTTTATTTGTCTAAACTAAAAGTGGTATTTGTTTGAATTGGCAGACGGACGATAGATAGATAAAGGCATATTTACCCTCGTGTGACTTACAAACAGACGGGCCAAAGGCTCTCGTGTTTGTAAGAGAGTCGCCCTCGGGAATAAACATCTAATTAATGCTCTTGGTAAATAAATAACTATTATGGTAGAATATCCTATATAATTTTTATATTAATTATATATTTTATATTTAATTACATGTTAAAATCGTAAAAACAAATTAACTATTGGTATTTATATAAATATAAAAATATATTTATTTCTTGTTTAGATAATGTAGACAATCATGCAAACCTTTCATCTTCCAAATAATAAATTGATAACACATTATGTGATACTCATTTTAAAGAAGTTTATAGAAATAAATTTTAAACTTATTTTTTTTACTCATTTTCCTTATATTACAATATTGACAAAAGAAAACGGTTGATTCTGTCAAAGAAGTTCAGATGATTGAAGTATGTTTTTACCCTGCGGATTACTCTATTATGACAATATTTTTGAACGTTGGCTAGCATTATTTTGATGTGCATTCCTATGAAAACGACTGATGAACCGAAAGCGTTGATAGTGAACTTCATTTCCAAGCCGCAACTATGTCATTACACTGATTTACATAACAGCATGTAACGTTATAAATGCAAATCGCTATATGAATTCGCTCACTGCTTGTATGTCTGTTGAAATAAACTATTTGGACAGGATACTCCTAACGGTGCAAAACAGATATAGTGAAGAAAACAAATAACTATTTTTGATAATTTGTGACAATGTTATTTCAAAAGTCAAAATATATTTTTTTGAATGATATATTTATTTATATTCTTTTATTCCTTAAAAATTAATTAAAAAATCAAAATGGATTCAAAAAATTTTCGGACTAATTAGTACATCTTCAATGAACTTTTGGAGTACTTGTTTTTTTCATTTCGTCCAAAGCTAAAACTTAACAGTTTTTTTGTTCGATCTGACTGATAATTTAGTCAAAAATTGTGAGTTGACCTACTTACTCAATTACTAGCGGGCTGTATTAGATCACCTTTGATATGGAATTACAGGACATAACTCGAGAACCTAGTCTATTATAAAAAAGTCAAGATTTACTTGTAAAAAATCACACATTATGTCATGCAATGTTAGTGCGCATGCGGCGGCCAAAATGGGTGTTGGAATCTATTGATGTTAAACTAGAAACAAAGCTTGCGGAAAAGGAAAAGAGAAAAGTAGCGACGTAAAGAGCTAAGGTAGGACTTTTTTGTCACATCCAGATAGGTTGCACAGGTTACTTAATCTTAGACAAGACAGTTCGCAAATAGTTACAAATAGGTCACTTCTTAGTTAACAATTACTCTTTGATTTATTATTTTATCATACGTTCCTGGCAAAAAAAGACTTTTCTATTACTTTTTTTCTTCTACTTCTTCTTCTTCGGCTTTTTACCATTATGAGATCACCGTTTTTGTCCTCTATAGCACTCTAGTTTCCCAGACAATTTCTATGAGGTATCTATCTATTATATCATTTCCTATGTATGTTTTTCATCGTGTAGCAGGTCTTCCTCTTTGTCTTCTTTCCAGAGGGTCCCAGTCCAATATTCTTTCCCACCATCTGTGCTCTGACATTCGTTGTATATGCCCGGATCACTGCAAGGCTCTGTTTTTTAAACGTTTTGTAATTGAGAATTCTACTTCCATTCGATTCCATATTTCTTCTGTTCTCATTCTATCCGCTCTGATGAAATGTAGATATATTCTCATAAAGTAAAGTTCAACTGTTCTCATTTTATTTTGTTATAATGTTGTCATAGGCCATACTTCCGTTTAATATAGGGTAATATTCATCGCTATGTTGTGAAAAATCCTTTTTTTGTTTTCTTTAGTTAGAATGTTGTTTCATATTACTCCATGAAGTAGTTTTGTAGCTTGTTCCCCTCGTACTATTTTCATTTCTATGTTCATACAAGTACCTACTATCTTGGCTTATCATTACTAAATAATTAAAAGTGTTAGAACTCTTAATAGTCTCTTCTTCCAAACTTAAGTTTAAATCTGCAACCTCGGATCCAATACATAAGTATTCGGTCTTACACATATTTGTCTTGAGTTCCCATACCTTATATTCATCCTTTAATTTTCTTGTTATATATTCCATATTCTCCTTGTCTTGTGCAAAAAATTTTTCATCTACGAAAAGTAGTGAATGCAATACTGATATGTCCATTGTTCTGCATTTTCTTTACCATCTCTTCAAAGTATGATCTGTATATATACATATATATATATATATATATATATATATAAAGATATATATATAAAGATATATATATATATATATATATATATATATATATATGGTAAAAAGTGTAGGTGATAGACCATCCCTGTTTGTTATTTCGTTGCCTAACTTTATTTGCACCTCTGTTTTTTTATACAGTCTTTGTCTTATATTTATTTACCCATTTCTCTCTAACGTACATTTTTTCCATTGCTTACCATAGTTGTTTCCTGGGAACGCTATCATATGCTTTCTCCAAGTTGATATACGTTATATGTGTTTCAATATTTTTTTCTTTGTTCTTTTCTATCACCTGTCTCATGATGAATATATATTATCTAGACACGATTTGGCTTCCCGGAATCCATCTTGTTCTTCGCCATAATGGTCCATGTGTTGTTCAAATGTTTCTTTTATTCCTGTGGAAAAGTTTCTTGCTATATAAAGAATTAAACTGATCCCTTTATAGTTATTTGGTGACCTTTTGTCACCTTTTTCGAAGATAAAGGACATGTATGATAGATTCCACTTCTCTGAAATCTCCTCTCCTGCTTCGATTTTATTGAACGTCACTCGTATAAATGATATAATCCTTGTTTTTCCATATTTCAGCAGTTCTATTTTTGTATTCCTTTGTCCTGGTGTTTTGTTGTTTTTGGCTTTTTTTAGTGCTTTAGTTATACCTTCCTTTGTGATTTCGGCTTCCTCTGTTATTTCTGTAACAGGGTCTTGTGATATATACTACTGTCTATTCTCCTGCAATAATTTTGTGTAATGCTTTTTACACTCTTTTGATGTAATTAGGTGTATAATATTTTTACTTCATTTATAACTTCTATTTTTTATTTTATTTTTCATGCTTCCTTTGATCTAGACCTTATCGTGTTGTCTATGTTTCTGCACATTATCTCCCAGTATTCGTTATTCTCAAGCTACAAGGAGTAATAATTAATCAATATCTGGTATGTTTTATAAGGACACTAACGTTTTTCAAAAAATTAAGTCAATTTACATCAGGTATTGTATAAGACCCAATGTAGTTTGTTAGATTGATACACAGACGCCCATATTATTTGTCGAGCTCATTTATTTGTCCATGATTTTTCATCCTTGCTGCAACTATAACTAGTGGTACTTAATTTGTCATAAGGAAAAACGATCCTCATCAAAGTTAAACATAGACCCCTCCCCAAATTTCTTAAAGTTCTGTTGGTATTGAGTTTCCTGCAGCTAATGCTCAGCGATTCTCTAAGCGTCGTGTATCCAGGTGTAGGTAGTCTACGGTTTCTTTTTCTGATGGCTCGTAGGCTCCACATTATAGTTTTTATATCAACCACCCGTCATTAATTCTGACTACATGGCCCACCCAGATCCACTTTAGCCATGCAATGCGCTCTATGACGTTTATGACGCCTGTTATTCCTCTTATTTCTTCATTTCTAACCATATCTCTTAGAGTCAGTCCAAGTAACAACCGTTCTATCCTTCTTTGTACTAGTTTACCTTTTTTTTTAATAAATTAGCATGTTGCTCTTGAAGATGTTTGATAGAGCGCCAATTGTGACCCATGCTAAACTGATTCTTCTTTGCAGTTTAGTGGTTTAATTGTCCGTAGCAATTTGGATTGTATGACTTAAGTATTTATATTTGTGAACTAATGCTATTTCGTTGCAGTCGACTTCTGGATTTTCGCTTGGTATCAGATTTGTCATTTATTGTGTCTTTCCAAAATTTAAATTCAAACCAACTTCCTTACAGACAACATCTAACTCAGTAAGCATAGATTAAATATATTTTAAGTTATATATTGTTAGAACTATGTCGTCCGCAAATCCTAGGTGAAAGAGCATTTCGTCATCGACTTGGTTCCTTTTTTCGTCCCTCTCCAATTATTTAAAAGCATGAAGCCAGAGTTTTAACCTTGTTTAGGCTTAACGCCTCTTCAAGGAAGGGGTACTCCTTTTTTTTTGGAGTAGTGGACTACTAAGGAGCTAGGGTTCAGAAGATGGCGTGTTTGTGTGAACGATGTATAAGGAGCTCACAAGAGAAATTTGGGAAAATTTTGCCAAGCATGTCAGACAAGGTACTTCAGGGTTTACCAGCCATACAGTAGGAACGGCTCTTTATAGTTTTTAGTATTCGTTTGGCTCTGTTGTTCGAGCCGGCAATGGTTCTTAGGACATACCTCCTGCTGAGGGATAGGATTCTGTCCTTAATTGGTGTGATATTTTCCAGTGTATGTATGTGTGCTGATGGATATAACCTGCTCTGCCTCATGCAGAGCGTAATGGCATTAATTTCGTAGGTCTTCAGAGAAGCATAGACGCATGCCTTGTATTGGATGATGGGTCTGATGAATGTTTTGTAGGTGTGCACTAAAGTTTTGGATGACGTCTTGCCCAGTTTACCGGACAACACTGCCAGGAGTTTAAACCTCTTTCTCACCCTATCTAGGGTATTTTGAATGTCGGTTTTTCAGTTGAGGGTCCTAGTAAAATGAACTCCCAAATAGGAAACCGAGTTTCTGAGAATAAGGTCCTCTCCTAACAGGGTTATTCGGCCCTGGACATCGCGACACTTTGAGGTTTTGAATAAAATTGCTTGTGTTTTGGAGGAATTTATTTGTTGCACCACCTAATGACTCTATCAAGGTAGTTATGCGCTCTTTCGAATACAGACAATCGTCCGTGTTCTCTGTATGAGCCTGAACATGAGAAGAGCAGTGTCATCAGCGTAAAGTAGAAGGGACTCTGATCTATACTGTGGGCGGGGGATGTCACTGTTGTAAACTGTGTATAATACTGGTGCAAGTATTGAGCCCTGGGATACTCTAGCTTATGGAGTAAAGGGAGTGGATAGGTGGTCAGCTACTTTGATCCTTATCGTCCGATTAGAGAAATAGGAATTAATTAGTTTAACGAAAGGAGTAGGCAATCCAGCAAGGTAGAGTTTTTCAATCAGGCCTGTGTGCCAGACTTGATCGAATGCCTTCTGGACGTCTAGGAATATGCCTCTTTTCGTTAAGTGATTGTGAAATGAAAGTTGTTGCTTCAACCAATGCAGTTTGCGTGGAATGTTCAGCCCTGAATCCAAGTCTGTCCTTAAGGATCTTCTCGTAGACTTTACCTAGGGTACTGAAAGCATGTTCCAGAACTGCCCTAAATAGTTTGAGAGATAACGAGCCTTCTTGTATGAATTCTGTTGTGATTTTAATGAATTTTACATCTGTGTATAGTCTTGTGGTAATGGTTGCATTATTGTCTATTTTTGCTAATAGTTTGGACTACCTGGATGATCTATACGACTTGCGTGCTCTCATTACGTTGTTAATTTCTATCGAATCAAATGCTTTGCGGAAGTTTACGAAAGCCAGGACCAATGGTCGGTTTTATTTGATAATTTTTTCTATATTCCCCTTTATGCAGTGGAGGTGGCCGTTAGTGCCAGAGTTTTTCCTAAAACCTACTTGTTCCCTAAGTAGTTAAAAATTTAATTTTGTTTCCAGTCTATTTGTTATTATTCTTGTAAATAAGTTTTAGAGGTTATTTAACAAGGTTCTTCTTCTTTACGTGCCATATCAAGATTATCAGATGTTGGCGATCACCACTGCAAAGGGTTCTTAATCTTCTGCCACATGGAATAATTGTCCTGCATTTGACATGGTCTTAACAGGCTTATGGGTCGGTAATTCTCGAAGTCTGTTGGAATATCTTTTGTGTCTTATAAAATTAAAAGTGCATTTTGCCATCTTGTAGCTTATTTTCTTGGGTGCAGACATAAGTTGAACAACTGCTTTATACAGTAAATGATCAAATTATTAGAGCCATTCCATAAAATTTTACTTTTGGTTTAACCCTCGAGTGGAGGCGCTGGTGCAATAGTGCTACCAATATTACTTTATGAGTGGGTGGCGCGTGACGATTGGGTTATTTGTTTTTATACCTCTCAGTATCTTCCTAGAAATTGACGAGGAAGTGTTAGTTGAATTTGTGCGATTTAATTTCGTTAACGTCTTTGTCTACGGCAACTTAAATTTAATTGGATCATTTTTGCTACCTGGCTTCCAGTCATGTAAGTGAATTAATTTTTATTTTTTTCTTTATAATAATATTTTTTCTGCTACTACTAATTTTAGATTGCTAAAAAAATGTCGTTTATCAGTTTACAGCGTTGCCAAAACTTACATTTTACTCTATTTTAGGGCAAAAGGACTTACGGAGGAAGAGCTTCGAAAAATTTTAGAAGATATGTCTGATATAGAAGAAATTAATGACTCAGATGACGGAGAATGGAGCGAAGAAGACGGAGAGATTGTAACCAAAGAAGCCCATAATTCAGGTTCAGAGATAGAGTTGGAAGACATTGAGGAAAATGAGGCTGTTTATGGTAGGGACTCCGGTTCTGATATGGAAGTAGATTCTGACCGTCTGCCTGGCGAAATCAGTAATAACTTTTATACCGGTAGAAACAAGAAAACCAAATGGAGAAAAACTAGTTACCATTCACAAACTTCCAAGACCAGTTCAAAAAATCTTTTAAAAACGATTCCTGGTCCGAAAGGGACTGCAAAAAACGTTCCCACCGAGATTGAGGTTTTTTTGAAATCAATTGATTATAAATTATAAATGATATCGTGCATTTTACAAATCTGTATATTGAAAAAAAGAGAAAGGGGGTTAATTATAGCAGAGAAAGAGCAGTTAAAGTTACAAGTAAATCTGAAATGATGGCTTTGTTTGGATTATTGTTTCTAATTGGTACTAAAAAAGGAAGTCGGACTAATGTCCAGGAACTGTGGACAAATGACAGAACAGGTTTGCCAATTTTGAGGGCCTGCATGATCTATAGGCGGTTTCAATTATTGCTGCGATGTATAAGGTTTGGCGATAAAGAAACATAAGAACAACGTAAAAAATTGGATAAACTGGCGGCAATTAGAGTATTTTTAGACAATTTTCAAGACAACTGTAAGAAATATTATAATCACAGTTACTATGTAACCATAGATGGAACCTTTTAGAGGACGATGCAGATTTATCCAATATATCCCGAATAAACCGGCCGAATACGGTTTAAAAATTGTTGCGCTTTGCGATGCCGAAACTTATTATACCAGTGCTTTTGAAGTTTACTGTGGCAAACAGCCTGAGGGGCCCTACTGTAAATCTAACTCTTCATCTGATATAGTAAACAGACTAGTTGCGCATATAAAAGGTACTAATAGAAATCTGACCACCGATAATTGGTACACCAGCTATCCTTTGGCATGTTCACTTTTGAAACAAAAAATTACAACCACTGGTACTCTGCGAAAAAATAAATCAGAAATACCTCCTGAGTTTTTGCCCCACAAAGATCGTGCAATTAGATCTTCGTGCCATGGTTTTCAAAAAGAGGTGTGTATGGTGTCTTACGTTCCGAAAAAGTCAAAATCTGTAGTATTACTTTCTACTATGCATGATGATGGAAAAATTGACGAAAAAACTGGAAAGCCCGAGATAATTCTTGACTACAATAAGACCAAGGGTGGCGTCGATATAGTCGACCAATTATGTGGGGGATATTCTGTTTCGCGAAACACCAGAAGGTGGCCCTTAGCATTATTTTATGCCCTTTTTCATTTTAACTTATGAAATCTCACTTAGAGAAAAGGTCTAAAATTTCGTCGTTACCTTCAGATATTCAGTTATTTTTAACGACTTACAAACCTAAAGAAGAGGCACAAAAACGTGATGTACCAAGAAAAAAGCGGGGACGTTGCGCCATATATGGAAGACAGAAAAATAAATTTACGTCACAATTGTGTGACAAATGTGATAATTTTGTATGTCAAGAGCACAGTGAAACTACGATTACCTGTCACCAATTTAGTGGAAACTGCTGAAAGTGACTAACTTTTTATGTTTACAGTGTTTGTTTATTTGTTTGCTATGTAAAATATACCTTTAATAAATATTTAAAACAATTTCCTAGAACTTTATTTACTTATAAGTCATTTAAACAGTTCTAGAACTTTAATTTGCTGCTGGTAGCATATTTGCACCACGCGTCCACTCACGCGATAATTATAGGCGCGTCCGCTCGAGGGTTAAAAATGGTTTGTAATTGCTATAAAACATAATTTTCTTACTTAATTCTATTTTACAGTGATTTAGAACCTTATAAAGTTTACAAATATGAAAAAAGAAACAAGTAATTACATAAAAAAACACCTAAAATTATGTCCGAGGCCTAATACTTGGTAGTGCCACCCTTTGAAGCAATGACTGCCTGACACCTTCTTGGCACAGTTTCTTAGCATTTCTGGCAATTTTGTTAAATTGTTCCACTCCTATGCCATACTGCTATTAAGCGCTCGATAATCTAACGATTTGTGGTTATAATTTCATTAGAAACTTCTTTCTTTAGTCAAATTTATCTGGTTGTTAGCAAGGAGTTTTGTAACAGTTTTTGACTTGTGACAAGGCGCGGAGTTATGCATAAACGTGAAACTCTTATTCGGGAACCACTCCTGGACCTGGGGAAGCACTTTTGTTTGCGCTACTCTCAATTATTGGTTCTGCCGTATTGTTCCTTTGACAATATAGAATCTATTATTTCCTTGAGTGCTTATGATAGACCACACCATGAGACTCAGAGGGTGCTTAACCGTCCTTACAATACAATCCGCTTTGTATATTCCCCAGGTCTTTTTCCAACAAATTCAGCTTTATCCATGAGGATCTGCACGGTAGATTTGTCCAAAAAACAAACCTGGAATATTGTTATTATTATTTTAGAATTGTAGACAAACTGATCAACTGTAAACTCATCATCATCATCAATTAGCCTATAGTTGTCCACTGCTGAACGTAGGCCTCCCGTAAAATTTTCCACCTATTTCTATCTTGAGCTTCTTGCATCCAGTTTGTGGTGATGCGCTTGATATCATCCGTCCATCTAGTCGGTGGTCGTCCTCTGCTTCGATATGCCTCTTGCCTTGGTCGCCATTCCAGAATCTTTCTGGTCCATCAATCATCTGTTCATCTCTCAACATGTCCGGCCCAAGCCCATTTAGCCATGGCTATTTTTTCAACTGCATCTGTGACTTCTGTTCTTCTTTTTCTTATTTCTAGGTTTGGTAGTTATCTCTGATGGTAATACCTAATATTGATATTTCCATAGCGCTTTGTGTAACTCATATTTTTTGTCTATTGTTCTTTTTGTCAGAGTCAGTGTTTCTGCACCATATGTAAGAACCGGTAAAACGCAATGGTTAAAAACCTTTCTTTTTAAACAAACTGTGATAATAGACTTGAAAATGTTATTCAATCTACCAAAGGCAGCCCATGTGAGACCTATCCTCCTTTGTATTTCAGTTGTCTGATTATCTCGGCCTAAGCAAATCTCATGCCCTAGATATTTGTAAGCTATTACGAGGTCGATACTATGGCTCTCAATCAGAATTTTACCGCCGACTACAAGGTTGGTCATAAATTTTGTCTTTGAGGTGTTAATTTTAGGACCAATTGTTTTTGGCACTTTATAGAGCGTGTGCAACATTTTTGTAGCTTTATCAACTCTATCAGGTATTAAAACAATGTCATCGGCAAATCTTAGGTGGTTCAGATCTTCCCCATTTATATTAATTCCCATGTTATCCTCTCGTTCCATTTGCTTGAACATATATTCAAGAAGGGCTGCAAACAATTTAGGAGAGATAGTATCACCCTGTTTAATTCCACGTTCTATTTGAAACTTCTTGGTATGTTCATGAAGGCGGACACAAGCTGTACCAGTTTCGTAAATACTTTTAAGCAAGGCGATATATCGGTAGTCAATGCGGCAGTCAGCCAATGCTCGAAGCATTTTATGATGATCTATAGTATCAAACGCCTTTTCATAATCTATGAATATAAGAAAGATAGGCTTGTTATAATCTGTACACTTTTCTATTAGCGTTTTTATAACTTGTAGATGATCATTTGTTCCTAATCCGGAGCGGAACACAGCCTGTTCACAAGGTTGGTAACTATCCAGTTTGTTCACAAGCCATTTTGTTATTATCTTCATGAATAGTTTGTATGTATGAGAGAGCAAACTTATGGGTCTGTAGTTCTTTAGGTCTGAAATGTCACCTTTTTTGTGCATTATGATTATTATTGCATTATGCCACTGGGAGGGGGTTACGCCTCTTGTCAAACAAGTATTGAACATTTTTTTCAACACATTTACTAACTACTAACTATAAACTACATAAAAGAAAAACAATGTTAAGCAATGCTATTTACCTGATTCCAATCATCGGTCCATTTTTTCCAGCATCGATGACAAAAAATCTGAATCCAGTATAGTATGTAATCTATACATAATTGCTAACATTGTACAGTTTTTTAATTTTTTTCGGATGGTCGTTTGAATCAATCCATCAGTAAGGGATCTACGTTGGCAGTTGCTTTAACCAATACCAGAATTTTGTTTTTTCGTATTATAGCTCGTGCTAGACATACCAACTGTCTTTGGTCTACACTAAAATTTGAACCTCATTCGACCATTTTATTGTCCAGGTCAGCTGGCAATTCTTCGACGGCGTGTTTTAGTTCGACTGTTTCCAGAACGCTCCACAGAACCTTGTATTTGTATTCGTCAAAATGATCCAAATTTTTTCGCAAGGTTCCAGAAAACAGCACCGGCCCTTGCGGTATTATAAAAATATTTGACCTCAATCAAATGAGGTATCAATGGTTTAATCTTTTTGATCTTTAGCCCATTGAAGTATGTTTTTTCTTCATGGCTGGTGTGAGTAGCAGCTTTTTTGCAGGCGACAGGTTGGAAACACCAGATGCTTTATTCGCCAAAGAGCTGTCATTGGTGAACTATTAATACCAAACTCCAGCATCATTTTCGTTAAAATTCTTTGATGTTGTTTTCTGCTTGCTCAGATAATATCTCGAATTTTTCTTTCATCTCGTGCTGTGGTAATTTTTTTTCGGCCACATTTTTGTTTGCGCTGTCACGTATTGCCACGCACGCTGTGTTGCCACGGTTGCCAGACTATTTATTGTACTTTCGTCAAGTGTTATAAGATAATCAAATTGAAACAAACGCGTTAATATATTAAACAGCTGAATTATATACATTTAAAAAAAAATTAATTTTACTAGGTGGCTCTAATAATTTGATCACTTACTGTATTTTCTAAAAGTCTGTCTCTTTGCGGCTTCTATAACGATATTATCTTCTTCCGGAGCTTGTTTTTAATCATTTCTATTCAAAGATAAATAACATACGAGTTAAGTTTAGTGAAACTTGAATTTTATTTAATACCAAAGACTTTTGATGTCAAAATAACCAATATCATATATATATACATAGTTTCAAACATGCTTTTATAATATAAATTTTACCTAGAGATTCAATAAAGTTTATGTAACGCACGTTATGTCAAAGCACGACTTAGTACAATTTAAGCGTTAACGAACAACGTGACGTTTCTGTGTTCAGCGGCTTTTATAATAATCAGTGATTTTGTATACAAAGTAAATACTAAAACTTCATTAAGCACTTTTGGTAGAAAACATAAAAATGTCTGTATCATACGTTGAAGCTAAATTAATGGTCTCGTTTTACTTTGTGGTGAAGTTTTAATAAATTATAAAGATTTTTATAGAGTTAATGAGTCGCTTCTATACAGGGTGTTTCAAAAAAAGATAACCCCGTCTCTAGGGAAAGTAAAAAACTGAAAATTAATTGGGGTTTGTTTAGTAAAAAATTTTTGTAACGCCATCCGTTTACAGGGCGTTGAAGAAAAAAAAAATTTACGCATTTTTTACGATTTTGCCGAAACTACTGGCAACATTGTAATGAAATTTTATACGAATATGTTTTGGAAGCTGATACATCCCATGAATTTGTTTTTATATCTGATTCTCATAGAGGGCGCTAGTTACACGGATCGTACTAAGTATTAGTCAATATAACTTTTTTATGAGTATAATTATTAATCAAAATTTCAAGTAAACTTAAACATTATTCAATTTTCACGAAAAAGGTACTCTTGGTAAAACTCGATACTGTGTACCGTTTTCGGAATATTTTGATTTGAAAATTATGAAGTAATAATTGATACTGGTAGTAATGATAAAGTTCTCTATTTTCTCCAAGTGTGCCATGGAAATCTGACATTTATTGATTGTTATGACGATAAATCAACAATAATTAGAGTTTTGAAACCTTGTTATTTGTAAAATCAAATCAAAATGTACTCAAATGTTGAATACACTGACATGTTATTAACCTTGGGCGAATGTTTAGGATGTTCTGGTGCAGCTGTGACACGTTATGCAGAGAAGTTTCCTAGAAGAAACTTACCAAGTGAAAAAACATTTAGAGCCGTTGAACGACGTTGTCGAGAAACTGGGAATGTAAGACCAAATAAAATAAATTCTGGTAGACCAAGAACAACAAGAACAATTAATAAAGAAAATAATATTTTAAATTTACTTGATCAAGATCCAACAGTTAGCGTAAGGAATATAGCAAGACAAACAAATACTTCTTCTTCAAGTACTTGGCGGATACTGAAAGAACAGCAATTACATCCTAATCATTACACACAAGTCCAAGAGTTATTGCCAGATGATCTACCGGTTAGAGTGGATTTTTGTGAAACATTGCAACAAAGGACAGCCCGCAATCCAAATTTTTTAAAATGCATTCTTTTTACGGACGAGGCCACCTTTACGCGACAAGGTATATTTAACTCCCATAATGCACACTACTGGTGTGATGAGAATCCACGAGTCAAAAGGGTATCACATTACCAACACTCATTTAAAGTTAATGTTTGGGCAGCAACTTTAGGTAACAAATTAATAGGTTATCATATTCTACCTGGAAATTTAAATGGTGATATGTATCTTTATTTTTTAAACAATTCCTTATTCGAGATATTAGAAGATTTAACGCTAAACGAGCGAAGATCTTTATTTTTTATGCACGATGGAGCTCCACCACACTTTGATAGAAGGTGTCGTAATTGGTTGAGTAATCATTTTCCGAATCGATAGATTGGTAGAGGTGCAGAAGCTCCGATTCATTGGCCTCCTCGGTCTTTCGATTTTAACCCTTTGGACTACGCAGTTTGGTCGTATATTAAGGAAAAAGTCTATGCTACAGAGGTAAATTCAAGCCAAGAATTGGAAGAAAGAATTCAACGTCAATTTAATGACATCATAGCTGATCCCCTACCGTTTAGAAGGTTAATGGAATCTTTAGACAAAATAATAGACTTGTGTATTCGCGAAAACGGAGAGCATTTTGAACACTTACTGTAATTAAATTTTATTTTATGTTCGTAGTCATTAATTTAATTTTCTTCTTGTGAGTTTTGTTTAATTACTAACTATTTTATACCAGCATCAATTATTACTTCATAATTTTCAAATCAAAATATTTCGAAAACGGTACACAGTATCGAGTTTTATTAAGAGTACCTTTTCGTGTAAAATTGAATGATGTTTAAGTTTACTTGAAATTTTGATTAATAATTATATTCTTAAAAAAGTTATATTGACTAATACTTAGTACGATCCGTGTAACTAGCGCCCTCTATGAGAATCAGATATAAAAACAAATTCATGGGATGTATCAGCTTCCAAAACATATTCGTATAAAATTTCATTACAATGTTGCCAGTAGTTTCGGCAAAATCGTAAAAAATGTGTAAATTTTTTTTTCTTCAACGCCCTGTATCTTGAAAACGAATGGCGTTACAAAAAATTTTTACTAAACAAACCCCAATTATTTTTCAGTTTTTTACCTACCCTAGAGACGGGGTTACCTTTTTTGAAACATCCTGTATATAACAACTACATCAAAACCACAGAACATCAAAATTGTCAGTAATAGACAAAGAAAAATTAAATATGGCTAATTAATTTACACTGTCGGGGATTCATTCAATCAAATTATTTGCAGAAATAATAGTAAAGCAAATCTAATCAACTTAAAACTACTGAGAGCCAAATCTAAGCATGTAATTAAACAAAGCAAAAAAAACACGTCTCATCCATAAATACTAACACTCCTTCAAGCAAAATTTGGAAAAAAATTAAACACATGACAGGATAGAACACTTATTCAAAAATTCCTGCCATACTTATTCAAAACAGCACATTAACTTGTAGTCAACAAATTGTTAACATCTTGGGTGAAAATTTAAAAAAAAAGCAACAAATAGACTTACATTAAATTGGCAGCTACCCATGTCTGCTAATCCAAACTCCAGTTTATCTGATAGCAGAAAATTAAATCAAATTTCTCTAAAAATGCCGTTTACATTACAAAAATGATCAGACACATTGTACTATTGCAAAAATTCAGCTGCAAGTCCGGATAACATTCCCTTTATCTTTATTAAAAATCTTTCTAGGCCTAGTCTAGCTAAACTGCTTGTTATGTGCATTTTAATATAGCCCAAAAATCATTTCCAAATTTGTGGCAAAAATCCATAATTATTCCTGTCAAAAAACAAGGCAAACCTACAACTGATCCAAATTCCTACAAATCAATTTCTCTCACATGTACAATGTGCAAAATTATGGAGAAAATTATGAATAAAAGACTCATGTGGTAACTCGAAAGGTATAAAATAATAAATTTGGCAGAATCAGGTTTAGATCACATCGAAGTACAGCAGATAATCTAGCAGTCCTCCAACCATCAATCATTAACGCCTTCCAGTGCAAACAAAACGTTATAGCTGTTTTATTTGATATTGAAAAAGCATTCGATACTCTGTATAGGCCGCTTATTATAGCTAAAATCGAGGAGTACAATATATTTGGAAATTTATCTTCATTTAATAATTAATTTCTAACAAAAATCTTTATAGTTTATTAAAAATGTGTTGAAAAAGATGTTTAATACTTGTTTGACAAGAGGCGTAATCCCCTCCCAGTGGCATAATGCAATAATAACCATAAGGCACAAAAAAGGTGACATTTCAGACCTAAAGAACTACAGACCTATTAGTTTGCTCTCCCATACATACAAACTATTCATGAAGATAATAACAAAATGGCTTGTGAACAAACTGGATAGTTACCAACCTTGTGAACAGGCTTGGTTCCGCTCCGGATACGGAGTATAACAAGCCTATCTTTCTTATATTCGTAGATTATGAAAAGGCGTTTGATACTATAGATCATCATAAAATGTTTCGAGCATTGGCTGACTGCCGCATTGACTACCGATATTATATATGCCGATATTATATATTATATGCCTTGCTTAAAAGTATTTACGAAACTGGTACAGCTTGTGTCCGCCTTCATGAAAATACCAAGAAGTTTCGAATAGAACGTGGAATTAGACAGGCTGATACAATCTCCCCTAAATTGTTTACAGCCGTTCTTAAATATATGTTTAAGCAAATGGAACGAGAGGATAACATGGGAATTAATATAAATGGGGAAGATCTGAACCACCTAAGATTTGCCGATGACATCGTTTTAATATCTGATAGAGTTGATAAAGCTACAAAAATCCTGCACACGCTCTATAAAGTGTCAAAAACAATTGGTCTTAAAATTAACACCTGAAAGACAAAATTTATGAACAACCTTGTAGTCAGCGGTAAAATTCTGATTAAGAGTCATAGCATCCATGTAATAGCTTACAAATATCTAGGGTATGAGATTCGCTTAGGCCGAGATAATCAGATAACTGAAAAACAAAGGAGGATAGGTCACACATGGGCTGCCTTTAGTAGATGGAATAACATTTTCAAGTCATTAAATCACCCTTTTCTAACCAAAACTCGTGGAATTAAATGAAAATTTTCCGGTTTTTAAAACTCTCCGAGAGCGATGTTTTCCCGTTCAGACCTTAAGTTGTTCTCTTCACCGCTACACTAACCTCTTCTTGTCAAACTTGTCACTACCCGTACCAGTTTCTAACTCGCAGCCAATCGGATCTCTTTTTAACTACGCTTTGGATTTTAAAATGGGCCTTAAAGTGTTTGACCTTCAAATTTTTGTGGGGAATGTAAATTATACCGCAATTAAGTCGAAATCGATCTTGACAATTACCCAGTTAATATTTTTCCTAGATCATTTGGATAAACAAAGTTTAGGTCTCTGTGGCGTATTAGCCAGGGGCGTTTACGTAAATAACTTCAGATAGTTATTATATACCAGCCAGGGACATAGCAAATAAATTCTTATACATTTTTATATCTTCGATACTTAACGAAAAAGATCATGCTACAACCTGTAAAGGGTTCCAAGCTTTGGCGTGGAAATGCTATCTGATGATTATTTAAAACAATCATTTTTATTATTACTTATTGATTTAACTATGATTTAATATAAGACAAAAGGAGCAGATGCTTATTTTTTACCTTTTTTAAATTTTTGTATAATGCAAGTCAAGATATAGTACCCTTATGGCCTTGACTTTATTCTTTTTACAACTTTAATTCACTAAATTCTAATTCTAGTTGTCAAGAATTTCTGATCGTACTTTAAAAACACTCTGTCTTGACTCGCACGATACCTGTCAGTACTCAGAAATCCAATATAGAAATTTTAATATCCTTCGTATTCTTGTAACAAATTATAATTTGCTTATTGGGGGTTAAAAAGAGGGACTGAACAATTACTGGTCTTGGAGGGTAAGCAATTAATTTGAAACGTTTTTTGGGAAGGACTGAAAGGAACAACTACAAAAAAGAAAACAAAAAATTACTTACAGAGATGTCCTAGGCATCAGTATACATCAGTATACCAGAAGATTCCTGTACTATTTAAAATAGGACGCCGTTTAAAAAAAATCTCTTGGGCTTTTGAAAGAGAGCCTTTTCTTTCCTAAAAATTTTTAAGGGTGAATATCTTTTTAAAAGAAATAATTTTAAACTCCTGCTTTAAAGAGAAACATGAAATATTTATTTTTATTTCACATAAACAGTTATTACAAATAAAAATATCTAAACTGTCATATGTTGAAATGAAACTACTCAACTTTTCTAAATTATTAATTAATTCATCAAATATCAAACTGGGTTTTAGGTTATTCTGGATGATAACAATATGTGTTCTTAAAAAGTTGTCTGCTTATTTTTCACTTACAACGACTCATTTAACGTTCAGGAGCCTATTATCAAATTCCTTGATAAAGAAAACAGCTTCCCACAAACCGGTGACTAACTAACTCACTATACATAGACTGCCACATAGCATTTTAAGTTTAAATCACCTTCTTTTAACCAAAACTAATCAAATTAACCCAAAATTTGCCGGTTTTAGAAACTCGAAACCAAAAACCATATTTTCTCGTTCTGACTCCGATTTGTTCTCCTCGACCGCTACACTCGACCTCGACTCTTACTCCCCGTCAAACTCATCTCTATTCGTACTAGTTTCTAACTCACAGCCAATCGGATCTCTTTTTAACTACGCTTTTGATTCGATAATGGACCTTAAAGTGCTGGGCCTTCAAATTTTTGTGGGAACTTATTTAAATTACAACGCAATTAGACACTAGGCAGTTAATATTTTCTTTAGATGACTCGCATATATACCTGGGTAAACAAACTTCAGAATACTGTTACTTACCAGCCAGGGGCGTATCAAATAAATTCGTATACATTTTTATATATTTAAATATTCGATACTTAAGAGAAAAAGATCATGCTACATTCTTTAATATCATTTCACCAGTTTTATACTAATAATATTTAGTATCTTTGGTACTATTTCATGTATTATTAGGTTAGGTTTGCTCAGCCTTTTAACAAAGTGTATTATGGCCTTTGTTGATATTTTTAAGTCGTAGGTTTGAGTTGATAGTGCTCAAATCTAATGAACCTTATTCTATGTAAGAGTCTGACAGAATAGCCAAATTTGCATTTTCTGCTTGCCCGATTTTGTTTACGTGCCCTTTGACGCGAGAGTGTCCTATTGGGATGCCTACAATAATCCAGATTTTAATTTTCAATCAACATAATTATTATGAATGCATTTTAATTTGCATGAAAGCTGAATTTTTTTTGTTGCTTCTGAAAAGTAAAGCGAATTGCAAAGAGAGAGTTCTGCAAATAACACTTTAAAATACAAAAATTATAATTATTCTACTATCAGAATATACAGGCGTAATATTACAAGTTTTAAACATAAAACAAGTTTTAATAACTTTAAAACTTATTTAATCTTAAACGAAAATGTTCTAGTAAAGCGGAGGATCTTTTTAATAAAACACTCCTGAAAACTTATAACAACGAAGTAAAAAAATGAAAATAAAAAATAAATAAGAAACAGTAAATAGGACATAAAATATCTTAGATGTAAATATCTGTATTGAACTCTTCTATACCCAAATATCTATCGGATGAGTAAATTCGTTTGTGGAAAATATTGAACAGCATCTTAAATGAGGCAATTTCTATTCCTCGCTTTATTTTCGTTGCATGTTCGGACTATTATTCTTCGACAACTATACAACTATAATTTGCATGCTGAAATGTTATATTATATATATATATATATATATATATATATATATATATATATATATATATATATATATATAAATATATATATATATATATATATATATATATATATAAATATAAAAAAAAAAAAAAAAAAAAAAAAAAAGAAGTACTTGTGACTCGTTTGGAACAAATATATAACTGTTTTGGATGGGTTGGAGTCAATAATAGGGCTATTGGTTAACTATTTTTTTATTCTCGAGCTTTCAATTGTGTTTACAATTATTATCAAGAGCTAAAAAAGACAAAATACTTACAAGGTTGAACTAAAAAGAAAAAACAATTTTTGTTAACTTACCAAATAAAAATTAGTTTGGTAAGTAAAAATCACTGCTTACATGTTCAAAATATTTAATATAAAAATGTTTTGATCTAACAAATGTTTCTCCGAAAATTTTTATAATTTTGAAAACATTTTTTTTTATATAAAAATAATTGAATTTATAAATAAGTTCAAATAGCAACCAATTACAAATAGCCTCAATGTCATATTTAATTCTCCATATATCTGTCACATTCTTTCAGACATCTGTCAAGGGTGAATAAATCTTCTTCTTTTTGTTACTAAACAAAAAAGAATGTTTAAACGAAGTTTTACTTTTGGCAATATAATTGTCAAAAATAAAAATTTTATGTTGGCATTTATGACATTGAGGCTATTTGTAATTGGTTGCTATTTGAACTTATTTATAAATTCAATTATTTTTATTTAAAAAAAATGTTTTCAAAATTATAAAAATTTTCGGAGAAACATTTGTTAGATCAAAACATTTTTATATTAAATATTTTGAACATGTAAGCAGTGATTTTTACTTACCAAACTAATTTTTATTTGGTAAGTTAACAAAAATTGTTTTTTCTTTTTAGTTCAACCTTGTAAGTATTTTGTCTTTTTTAGCTCTTGATAATAATTGTAAACACAATTGAAAGCTCGAGAATAAAAAAATAGTTAACCAATAGCCCTATTATTGACTCCAACCCATTCAAAACAGTTATATATTATATAAATATATATATATATATATATATATATATATATGTATATAAATATATATATATATATATATATAAATATATATATATATATATATATATATATATATATATTATTGTAGATAAATAAAGGCAGAGAAGAAGAAGACGAAAATCTATTTATTATATACATAAAATTTGTCATTTTGTAATACGTTAAAGTAGTTTTTTAAAAAATATTTGTTTCTTGCATTTAAAATGTAAAATACCTATTTGTCTGTCTATTGTTAACATAGGTATTGGTTTTGCCCAGTATAAAGATGTCTTTGTTAACATATTTGTAATCTGATCGATAATATTTATGGAATTGTGTATTAGTTTTGAAGTGCATTGAAGAAAAATTTGTGTTTGAACGTAAGATTGAACAGAACGTTTAAAGGTAGTTTGAAAAAAGTTGGGAAATTGGAGTTCCTAGAAAATGTTAAAGTACTTACGACTGGGAAATTTGAAGACGTTGAAATGAAGAAAGAGGCATATTTGTTTTGACCAATGAAAAGAAAAGAAAGTTATTGATGCAAGGGGGTGTTAAGCCAAAAGAGTTTTTGAAAGGAAAGAAAACGACAGTGAGTGTAGAGACAGTGTAGAGAGTTGATTTCCGATAGCTGAAAGGAGTAGTTTGTGTTTAAGAAAACAAAGTGTCGGTCTTTGTTAACCATAAGCCTTGTAGGCATTCGTAAAAGTAACCAGGACAAAGTAATATTTTTTCGTAAGTTAAAATTAAATTCAGTGATCAGTGATAGCAGTTGTATCAAATAATAGTATCCGACATCGTAAATAAAAACTGTTCCAAGGTATTCACATATACTCTATATTTCTTTCTAACAATATTCTCCGTTGCGAGGACTTCTGTTTCATCCAGTGTATTTTGACAGGAACTTTTACATAAACAATTTCGTAATATTTTTAAATTATTTCTTGCAACCATAATTCATTATTGTATCTATACTGGGTAACGTTCTATTTCCAAATAACTTGCGGTATTTTTTTATATGCCTTTTTATATTTAATTACTTACTTTTTTCATAGATTGTTTGTTTTTTGCAATTTATGCTGTCATGAAAATTTGTGTTTATTTCTTTGGTATAAACATTTTTTTTTAATAGACGGTTATAATTAAACAAAATAATGTTTTGTTTTCACTTCTTTCTTTATGTATTTGTTTATAACAAATTATCTCTATTTATCTATCTATACAGTCCTTGCTGTCCAATTTTGGACATAGGCCTCCTCTTCCTTCGTCCACGTCTCTCTATTGTAGACAGTTTGTATCCACTTCGGGCCTGTGTGTTTCTTCAAGTCATTTGACCATCGCATGTGTGGCCTTCCTCTTTTTCGTTTGTAACTATATGGTCTCCAGTGTATAATCATCTTATTCCATCTGTCGTCTTTCTGTCTTATGGTATGTCCAGCGAACTTCTACTTAAGTTTTGCTTTCTGCGTTAATACATCGGTCACTTTTGTTTTGTTGCGGATCCAAGTATTTTTTTTTTCTTGTCTGTCTGATAGCCTGATGTTTAGCATTTGCCTTTTCATGGTTCTTTGGGTCTTTGCTATTTTTTCCCTTGTAAATGTCCAAGTTTGAGAACCGTTGGTGAGAACAGGAACTATATATTGGTTGAAGACTCTTGTTTTTAAATATTGGGGGTATTTTCTATTTTTTAGTATATAGGAAAGTTTTCCGAAGGATACCAAAGCCAACCGTATCCTCCTCTTTATTTGTCCGGTCTGATTTTCTTTATTTAATTTAATTAGTTGTCCCAAATATACATATTCTTTTACTTAATAACAAATTATACTGATATTTATTTTAAATTAATAATTAATGAAACAAAAATTTTGGGCTAGCTCAAATTGGTAAATAATCTCAGGGTTTTACGTCATTCAATCACAGAAATGCAAAACCAATATAGGTCAAGGTCATCTTTTTGGGAGTTCACGGCTCACTTACTTAGGGTGCACATTAGCAATAAAACGTTAAGCCTTGCCAATCAAGTACTTTCCAATTTGACTTTTGGTAGATATAAATCAATTTGTTTAAATAATAAAATTTTAATAATACCATACCTGCGATAACACTCCAATTTTTTTTAATACGAAGGCTACAATTATTTTAAATAAAAATACCTATATAACGATATAAATATATAAAAGAGTGAAAATATTAAAAGACAAGTACAAATAAACAAACCGTCGGTTTGATCTAATCAACTAATTTGTAAACACAAGAACCAGCAAGCTGGGCTACAAACTCACCAGGAAAGCCATGGCTATCAATGGCTCAATACGCGCTTACAAACAGTGGACAAGAGTCCTGTTCGCCCCAAGGAAGAATACACCTGAAGAAATTCAAGAAATAATAACGGTGAGATATTTGCAAAATTACTTGTTTAAAAAGTTTTACTTTACCAACTTTTAAGCGGAAAACACACCTAGGCGATCACGACGCGATGGCGTTCACGATGGCGACCGCGATTCGACTCGTCTAAAACCCACATGTTAACCAGCATATGCTGGTCGCGACCTACTGGTGATCAAAGAAATTTATGCAGCGTTCTGACATTTTATAACTTATATTTCCAACTGTATTATTGGTACTATTCAAATCGCAGGTCGCTATCGGTCCGATGTGTTCGCTCTCTACAGAAACGGAGATCATCATCGCCATCGTGGACGCGATCCCGAACGTGGTCGCTTAGATGTACTCTCTGCTTTAAATTATTATCGCTAATTGTATTTTCATTATTATCACCAATTTACTTTTAGTATTTTACCGGATATCTTTATATTCCTTGATATGATGTTTATTTGGCACATTAATTATTCTTATAGTTATACATCTATTCGTTACTTATTTGAGAATGAATTTGATGGATGTTTGCAGATACCGTTTTAAACATTCACCAACTAATTATATCTGAAGGGTAAACTGTTTTAAATTACGAATTTATTACCTAATTGACTTTCTTAATTAATTTAAATCCTTATACGAGTGACAGTGCCAAAATTACTTGTTATAACGAAAATTCGTTCTTAGAAGAGAAAGATTTGTTAGCATCTGTTTTATTACAAAATGTATATTCTTTATCGTTTATAAATAAGGAATTTTCAACAATTGACCGAATAGAACAGAACAACTAAGAACGAGATCCTACAGCATAACAAGGAATAATACGAGGAAAATATCGATACCATACCTAAAAGAATTATCAGAAAAACTTAAAAATAGCAAACAAATTCAACATTTCAACAACATTCGAAAAAAAAACACATTGAGATTTATTTTCTCTAAAACTAAAT